>NW_028097436.1:6823779-8066602 GCF_014824575.4 Sturnira hondurensis | reverse complement strand
AAAAATAATTAAGTAAAAAAATTGAGAAAAAAAATCTTTATAAGAGTTAAAACTTAAAGTGTGCGATTACATCATGTGAATGAAGCAAAAAAAAAAAAAGAAGAAGAAAAGAAAAGACACACCGAGAAAGGTAAAAAAATAGATTTGCATTATTTCCATCACCCCTCTCTCAAGGCCAGGAGCCCAGAGCCTAAGAAGAGAGACATTTACCCCATGGGATTAAGGAACAAGTGCCATATTCACCATGAGCCCTAGTATGCCCCTGGTAATTCCATGGCACCAGGTATCCTATAGACTCCTATGAATCTAGGGCCGTGGCATGCCCTGGTATATGCCAGTTCCCACAGTTCCCTTGAAACCAGGCTGTCAACCTATTCCAGTACAAAACTGGCTCTATGGACCCAGAGGCCAAGCTCTTCCCAGTAGTCTTAAGGTCCTAGTTGCACTTTGGATCCAGAAACCAGTTCTGCCCTGGAAAACCCAGGAAGCAGTTTTCTTGCAGTGCATTCAAGTACCAGGGCTTCCCATCTGATGACCCATGCACCAGACCTACCCACTCACAAACTCCAGCAACAAACCCACCTATGGGCACCAAAGACATCCCACCCAGGTTCTCTGGATGAGCTACTAAGGAGTATACCTGCCGAACCCAGTCTAGAAAGTCTGGAAGAGGTGTCTACTCCCTGAAAAGTGCAGATACCAACCAATGCAAGCCACAAGGATCATAACTAATCAAAGAAACACCAACAAAGGAAACTAATAAAACTCCAATCAGTGACTTGCCCTAAAGAAATGGATATCTATTAACTACATAACACATAATTTAAAATAATCTTATTAGAATTCAATAAACTACATATGGACAGTTGAGTGAAATTTGGGGAAAAGTTGCATAAAAAGAGAGCAAGGGTATCTATATTTAGACTTTAAGTCAAAAAGTGTAACAAGAGCCCTGGCTGGTAGCTCAGTGGATTGAGCGTGGGCCTGCAAACCACACGATCACAGTTCGATTCCCAGTCAGGTCACATGCATAGGTTGCAGGTCAGTTCCGAGAAGGGGACTCATGAAAGGCAACCATACATTGATATTTCTCTCCTTCTCTCCTTCCCTTCCCCTCTAAAGATAAATAAATAAAATCTTTAAAAATGTAACAAGAGACAAAGATGACCATTATAGAATAATAAAGGGGTTGATTAATCAAGAGGATGTAAACATTGTAAGTATATATGCACCTAACATTGGAGCAACTAAATTGACAGCAGTTCAGTAATAGCAGGGAATGTCAATACCTCACTTTCAGCTGTGGATAAATCATCCAGATAGAAAATCAATAAGGAAACATTGACTTGAACTATATTTCAGGTCAAATAAAACTAATAGATGTATACAGAACATCCCACCTAATAGCAATAAGTTAGACATTCTTCTCAAGTGCATATGGGGCATTTTTTAAGATATGTCATGTTAGGTCACAATGTATAGAACTAGAAAACAAAAGGAATGTATAGTACTAGAAAGCAAAAGAAAAACTGAAAAATTCACTAATGTATGAAAATTAAACGTACTCCCAAACAACCATTAATTAAAAATTTTTAAATGTATTAAGACAAATAAAAATGGAAAAACAGCATGACAAAATTTATAGGATACAGCAAAAGCAATTATAAGGGGGCAGTTCATGCTGATCAATGTTTATATTAAGAAAAAACAAAGGTAAAAAATATACAACCTAACCTTAAATTACCAGGAAAGAGAAAAAGAAAAATGAAGTCCAAACTAGCAAAGAAAAAAAAAAGAGAGAGAGAAACAAAAGAAAAAGAAAAAAAAATAAATAAATGTTATAGCAGAAATAAATAAGATAGCAACCAGAAAAAAAGAAAAGAAAATATTAACAAAACTAAGACCTAGTTCTTTGAATAGATAAACAAAACTGACAAATCTTTATAGACTAAGAAAAAAGTGAGAAATCTCAAATAAATAAAAAAAAAATGAAAGAAGATACAATTGAGACCATACAAATATAAAAGATCGCAAGTGACTACTATGATTAATTACATACCAACAAATGAAATAACCAAAGAGTAGATAAGTTCCTAGAAATACATAATCTAGTAAAACTTACTTATAAAGAAATAAGATATTTGAATAGAAAATGATGAGTAAGAAGATTGAATTAGTATTCAAAACTCTCCCCAAAAAGAAAATCTCAAACCCAGATGGTTTGCTGATTACTGCCAAAGACATAAAGAAGAAATAATGTTAATCCTTCTTAAGCTCTTTCCAAAAAAATTGAAGCAGAAAGAACACTCACAAACTAATTTATGAGGTCAGCATATTCTGATACAAAAATGTATAATGACATTGCAAGAAAAAAATTCAGGCCAAAATTCCTCATAAATATAGACTTAAAAATAGTCAACACAATATTAGCAACCCCACATCAACATCACACCATGATAAGGACTTATCTCTGGGATGCAAGGATGAGTCAACATACACAAATCAATACTTTTGATGCATCACATTAATGAAAGGTAAAACTCATGTGTCATCTCAATAATGCAGATAAAGCTTTTGAAAAAATTTGATACCCTTTTATAATAAAATATCTCAACAAACTGGTTTCAGAAGGAACATACCTCAACATAATAAAGGCTATAGATGACCAGGTCACAGCTCTATGATAAGAGTTTTGTAAGATCAGCTTTATCCAATAGTTACTGAGCTTATTAAAAGTTGAACTTTGCTCTCTCAGTAGGTATTTCTGATTATACTTTGCTCTTGTACTTCAGGAACCATGTAGAAATGTGGCAGGTGAGGACTAAAACACGATTTGTCCAGTAAAACCTAAATTATACTCCTTCCAAATAATATCATAATTGAGTGTATATATATATATACACTTTCTGCATATATATATATATGCAGAAAACAGTTTTTACCACAAAATCACACTATCAACAAAAATCTATTCCATGTTGATTAGAGATATAAATAGAAAGGAAAAATATTAGAACACCTGAAAAGTGAGATTATTTCAATTCAAAAATGAAATTATTTCAATAACTTGAAATATGTGATAATATTTTTAAAAAGAAAGAGTGCAGTAAAAATAGAAAAGTTGTAATTACAGTAAGTGCATTAAAATAAAAACAATGACACTTCTCTCCTAAACATGTGTAATTAAGAAACTGAAAAAACAAAAGATAAAAAGTAGTATTTATATATAATGACATAGCACTCATAAAAATATACATATAATACATATTTTTCTTTTTACTTTTTAAAGATTTTATTTATATATTTTTAGAGAGAGAGGAAAGGAAGGAAAAAGAGAGGAAGAGAAATATCAATGTGTGGTTGCCTCATGTGCACCCCTCACTGGGGACCTGACCTGCAATTTGCCCCAACTGGGAAATGAACTGGTGAGCCTTTGGTTTCCAGGCCAGCATTCAATCTACTGAGCCATACCAGCCAGGCCTATGTGTAATATATACTGAAAAGGGAACTAATAATGTGAGTACACACACTATATATAAATAGAGATATCAATGAAATATAGAAACAAGTGGAAAAGTAGAAAAAACATTTTTTCAGGTATTTCACCAGAGGTGTCTTCTCAAAATAAAACAACACAAAAAGAGCTGTGTGTGCAAAATAAAGTTTCTGAAATTAACAAAACAACATAATTCATTGAGCATTACCACAGACACATCTTCAAAGACATAACAGATTCTTTCCCATGGTATTGTGATAGAATAGATTGGAACAGTAATGTATGTCACATTATTTATGTGTTTACACTGTTCATAAATATTCCTCTATATGTTTCCTTTCTAAAACTTAAATAGTTATTATTCCCTTCACAAGTCTTTCCATTCTAGTAAGTACTATTTTCTAGTTGACATCTTTTTAGCTCATTACTATTGCCTATCATCTATCATTAGTATATTAACCCAGTAAGTTAAGCATCACACAAAGAAACATTTATGCAAAAAAGTGAGGGAAATTGGTAATCAGATAGATAAGAGAGAAAAGACTTCTCAGTTTGATTTTCACTATATCTAATACTTAAGCATCCGTATGCAGTGTTTTCAGTCTCAGAAGTTATTTAAGAGAACACAAGAAAGAAAATGGCTAGTAAATAATTCATAAGAAACATATATTAAACAAAATGTTGATACAGTCATTTAAAATAAGAAATATGATCTTTAAAGGAGTAACATATTCTTTTTTCTAGGACAAGTTACAAAAAGACTCAGACCATTATGATAAAATTTTTTAAAAAGTATGTGCCATAAACAGAGATATTGGATCAGAACATAACAAGACAGTTATGTGATTCAACTGGTTTTCAAAAAACAGGAAATGGTTTATAGAGTACCTATCTCCGTAATGGGGACATTGATGTTCACAGCAGTTGGAAGCACCTCAAAACAGCTTATAATTCTGGAATTTTCAAAATCTACATTTGCATCCATCATATGAATGTGATAGTGAGTGTGTCTTCTCATGAGAAGAAAGAAGCCTGTAGGACAAAAATCTCGGGCCTGTTTGAGGCCGGCCATTTGATTGTCAATGCAATGCAGCCCCCGACCACAATGGCAAGTGCACAGCTTTGCCCCAATGACTGTGTTTGCCTGTTTGGATAAGCAGGTAGGTAGCCAGTGTCTAGAACTGTCACGTACGATCAAGGTTTTATGTAAGGCCCTTGAAATGGGAAAGTAGGAGCTCTTTGAATTACCTCACAGGGCCATCACCTTAATTGTAGTATCTCTTTGAAATCTGTTTGACCTAGAGACTTGAAGGTTAGAAAATATGTCAAAAAAGGGTATGCTACTACAATCCGATATTTTGAAGAACATCAAATACTTTAACAAAATTTTATCTTTCACTTGGGTTTGTGGTTTTTGTGTGTGTAACAAATTTACACTTGTATCAACCATGTAGTTCATGTTTTTTACTTAGCAAAATAACATGTTATGCCAATAATGACAAATAATGAGATACAAGTTAGTATTGTGTAGGTAAACTATAGATTTGGTAGAGAATTAAAAATGTGTGAAATCCTTGGGTTTGACTTCTTTGGGACTCAAGGAGGAACACACAAAGGCACATCATAATTACATTCGCCAAGATTAAAATCAAGAAGAGAATCCTAGAAGCAGCAAGAGAAAAGGACACAGTTACCTACAAAGGAGTACCCATCAGACTGTCAGCGGATTTCTCAAGAGACATTACAGGTAAGAAGGGGCTGGAAAGAAGTATTCCAAGTCATGAAATCCAAAGACCTACAACCAAGATTGCTCTATCCAGCAAAGCTTTCATTTAGAATGGAAGGGCAGAAAAAGTGCTTCTCAGATAAGGTCAAGTTCAAGGAGTTCATCGTCACCAAGCCCTTATTATATGAAATGTTAAAGGAACTTATGTAAGAAAAAGAAGGTAAAGAACATGTACAGTAAAATGACAGCAAACTCACAATTATTAACAACCACACCTAAAACAAAAACAAAAACAAACTAAGCAAACAACTAGAACAGGAACAGAACCATAGAAATGGAGAGCACATGGAGAGTTAGCATCAGGGGAGTGGAAGGGGGAGAGAGGGAGAAAAGGTACAGAGAATAAGTAGCATAGATGGTAGGCAGAAAATAGACAGGGGGAGGGCAAGAACAATCTGGGAAATGTAGAAACTAAAAAACATATGACACATGGACATGAACTAAAGGGGGGAATGTGAGTGGGAGAGGGTGTGCAGGGTGGAGGGAAATTAAGTGGAGAAAATGGGTCAACTGTGATAGCATAATCAATAAAATATATTAAAATAATAATAAATAATAGAAAATGTATGAAATCCTTTTAATTAAATACTTTTTAGTCATTTTAATGGATAATTTTTAAATAATGTGTATTTATACATGAAATAGTTTAGCCTCTAGGTGAAACTATAGTTGAACAATTGAGCAAAATGGGAGTTTGGCACTTTAAGTAATATTAAATGATTATCCCAATTGTTTAGGTGGTAAAAAATAATAAAAAATAAATAAACATAGTCCTTGGCCAAAATAACTAAGATTTTAAAAATGTATTTCTTCTTTGACAAAAATGAAATCATTAGTCATTCATTAACAATTTCAACATTAATTTGATATATTCTTCATTCTATTTCTAAGTGTTGAATATGCAAAATTTAATTCCTATCAGGCCTAAAGTCAATACACAAAGCTGTTTGTGAGAAAGGTTTGGCAGCTACAGCCTCGCAGATGTTAAGATACGTGTTTTGTTAGCCCTGGCAGCTGGGTGTGTGTATGGTCTCCAGTTATATTTTGTGTCTGACCTCAAGATTTGCTCCACTGTTAGCTGTGGGGACAGCTGTTCAGCTGTTTTGAGGCTTTGTCTGTTATTTATTATTTATTGCAAATTACAGCTCAGCACAGTTATGTAGTCTATCTACTAGAGGTAATTGTGCTGAACAAATCTCTTGGCCCCAAATCCCTGATCTGGCTTATATGATACGAAGACACCGGAGGAGCCATGATCAGCAAAACCGGGAACAGCACTCGTTCTTTCCTTCTGTTTCCTAGAGAGACTCTTCTTATCTTCTCTTCTCAGCAGCAGTTTGAGCTATAAATTGTCAGAAGTCATTAAAAGACAGTTTAATAATGGAAAAGCCTATATTGTGTCATTATAAAACAAATACAGATGTTTGAGGTTACATTACTTTGTAAAAAATTTAACAAAAAAGAGCTTTTGTAATGCATCATAAGGTACATGTTTAGGAGACGTAAAATGAGAGAAGCGACTCAATTTAATGACTAAGTATATTTACACCTATAAATAGATTTTCAAGCACAGTGCTGGCAGTGTACCATGCATTTATATTTTATGTTGTGATTTTATTATGATTTAATTTGACACATTTTCTAATTTCCTTTGTAACTATTATCTTTGACTAGATATCATTTGCAAGTATCATTTAATTTAAAATCAAGTGGGGATTTTCTAAGTGTGTTACTGTTATTGTCTTCTAAATTGTTTATGGTATAAACAGAGAATGTATTCTATAAGATTTTAATTTTTAATGTAATATAACTAATTTGACAGTATGCGGTCTATCTCAATGAGCATATCATATGGACTTGAGAAGATTGTACTCTAGTTCTTGGATTTAGTATCCAGGATATCAATTAAGTAAAGTTATTTAAGAGTGTTCACATGCACTCACATTAAGAGTGTATGTGTTTATTTATGTATTTACAAGCCCTGTTATTTTTGAATTAGTGGATGAAAGGGAATGTTAACATATCTAAATATTTGTCTCTCAATAGTATTGTCTATAATGTTTTATTAATTTTTAAGTATGTCTTATATAGACATCAGCTACATCTAGCTCTTGTTAACTATTCCTAATCTTAAGAACATCCAGTTTTTCTTTGCAGAGGTTAATCTATTTTTATGTAAAAAATAATGTCATTACTTTTTAAATATTGTCTTATTTGCTTATATTTGATCCACCTGGTTTTTGTTTTATCTTATTGCCATTTCTGAGATTTCTTTGACTCAACCCAATTTTTTAAAAAAATTTTTGTTGATTTTTGAACTATAAATTATTAATTACGTTTTTTAAAATATTTTATTTATTTATTTTTAGAGGGGAAGGGAAGGAGAGAGGAAGAGAAACATCAATGTATGGTTGCTTCTCGTGCATCCCCTGCTGGGAACTGACCCCTGCGGGGAACAGGCCTGCAACCCAGGCATGTGCCCTGACTGGGAATCGAACCACGATCGTCTGGTTCACAGGCCCCCGCTCAGTCCACTGAGCTATACCAGCCAGGGCTATTAATTACATTTTAGTAGTAGTCTAATTCATTAAAATTTGCATTCCTACTTTTGGTATATTTAGATTTAAATTATGTTTGCATAAATAGCAAAATACAATCTTAGATTTTTTTGTGTTAAATGGTCATATATCTTTTAAAAATAAATATATGTAATATTCTATGTATGCCTACACATTTATTATTTATATTATTCTTCTTTTCTATTGACAAGTTTCTATTTGTGTCAGTTCTTTTCAGCATGAAGAACTTTTGTTATTATTCCTTGCAGGTTTACTCTGAGTAAGTTATCTCAATTTAAATCAATTAAATGGCATTGTTTTATCTTCATAATTAAATGATATTTTTGATTTACCTGAAATATTGCTTTGACATTTCCTTTTGATTCCTTTAGAGTGTCCATAATATGTTATTTAATTTTCTTCTGGCCTAAATTATTTCTTATTAGTTGCTCATCATGATTTGTCCTCTATATAGAAAGCCATTTTGAAAATAATTTGGTCTCTGTTAAGCTACTCTATACTTTTTGTCCAGCTGCTTCTTAATTGTTCACAGAAGAAAGATTTTGTACACTCATTGTTATTCATGTTTACCTTTGGTGTGTAAATTATTGCATTAAAACAAATTCTGGAAAATTTTGGTCATTATTTTTTCCATTGTATATGTGTCCCTTACCCTTCACACTGTTTGTGGAGCTTCGATTGTGTGTGTGTGTGTGTATTATACCTATTGTGATATAAACATATATATGTATATCATGAATTACATGTAATAATTTCAATAAATTTATTGAAATTTATTTATTGTCTATGTATCTTTTCACATGACTATAAAAGGAAGTATAGCTAATATCAGAGAAATGAGTATTCAACATAAATAAAAAATCCATGCAAAATAATTTTAAATATGTATAAAGGAATTGGTGAGCTAATAAAACAAGGATTTGTGAAGTTAAAATATAAGAAGAAAGGGAATACCAGAGACATGATTTTTGTTCTTTTTCCCCTTTAGATTTATGACCATTTGAAAATAGTGTAAGAGCTGTTAAGATAGAGATTCTTATGAGGCTTGAAAGAATGCAAAAATTAGACACACTGCCCAGTAAAAAAGAAAAGACCTAAATAAAACCTTAGGTTTTCATGTAGGCCTCCTCAAGGACACATCTTGTAAAAGGTAGATCTGAAATTACCTGTGTTAACATTTATTTTAATTACAGATTGTCTTCAGGATTTTCATCTTAACAGCTGTTTGCCTAAAGTTAGAAAATCAACACTGGAGAAAATTACCATTATCCAGGGCCTCATATTTTATTTTTGTGTTCTCATACCATCGCCTGACCTTCATATAAAAATGACAAAGGTATCAAAAGTGTAGAGCACATTACTGAAAACCAAGAGAAAAAAATAGATCTGCATTTTTTTTTACCAAAGCTTGAAATACCTATAGGTAAGAAATTAAGAATAAATACGAAGAACATTGGGGCGCATATGTTCTTTGGGATTGGTGTTTTAGGGTTCTTAGGACACAATCCTAGCAGTGGAATTGCTGAGTCCAATTTTAGTTTTCTGAGAAAATTTCATACTGTTTTCCATAATGGTTGTACCAGTCTACAATCCCACCAACAGTACAACCAACTGTATGGGAAAACATATTTGCCAATGATACCTCAGACAAAGGTTTAATCTCCAAAATATGCAAAGAACTCACACGACTTCACTCTAAGAAGACAACTAACCCAATTAAAAAATGGGCAAAGGACTTGAACAGACATTTCTCCAAGGAGGACATACAGAGGATCCAGAGACACACGAAGAGATGCTCAATATCGCTTGCTATCAGAGAGATGAAAATTAAAACCACAATGAGATACCACTTTACTCAGGTGAGAATGGCTATCATAAACAAAGCAATAAACAACAAATGTTGGAGAGGGTGTGGGAAAAGGGGACTCTGGTTCACTGTTGGTGGGATTGTAGACTAGTACATAGCAGCACAATTTACAATAGCCAAGAGTTGGAAGCAACCTAGGTGCCTGTCAGTAAATGAATGGATCAAAAAACTATGGTACATATACACAATGGAATTCTATGAAGCAGAAAGAAAGAAGGAGCTCCTACCTTTTGCAACAGCATGGATGGAACTGGAAAGCATTATGCTGAGTGAAATAAGCCAGGTGTTGAAGGACAAATACCATATGATCTCACCTTTCACAGGAAGCTAAACAACAAAACAAACAAGCAAGCAAAATATAACCAAAGACACTGAAATAGAGAACAGGCTGACAGTGACCAGAGGGGAGAGGGGAGGGAATTTCAGGGGAAATAGGAGAGGGGTTTAGAGGAACATATATAAGGATACATGGACAATAACTGAGAAGGGTGGAAATAGGAGGGACGGGGGGAACACAGGGGTGTGAAGGGATGCGAGTAATAGACAGGACACTGTACTTAAAAAATAATTAAATAAATTTTAAAAATTCCAAAAAAATAAAAGTACTATTAAAATAAAAGATCTAAGAATAATGAAAAAGTTAAAAATACAAATATGCAAAAAAGAAAAATATGATGAGTGGAATAAGCAAATAACAGACTTTACAAACTCCAATGGCAGCCTTGCACAGAATTCAAACAATAAACAACAATAACAAAATACTGGTATCTGTTTGAAGAAAAATAAGCTCTCTTGTGTCAGAATTATCACATCCCCAATCTTTCTATATTTTTCAACTACACTGTTAAATACTCAAAATTTATGAGATGAAAATGTTCTAGTGACCAGAATAAGAGAAAGAGAAGTTAATACAACCAATATGCTAGAGATTGAATGGTTGAGATTTGACAACAAATTTTAATTGCTATTATTAATAGGGTGAAGAAAAAAGAGAACATGAAGTAGAAGGGAAACATCTGGAAAGTTTTAACAAATATTTGAAATTATAAAAATGATCAATGGTAGAAATGCATGATACAGTTATTAAATGTATTTAGCAAAAGACTATACACAGCAATTTGTGATCTGGGACAATTTTCACAGATAACAGAACTGATTTGTATTTGCTATTGGTCTAGATAAAGGCAGTAGCATTTATGATACTCTTCAATATCTGAAGCTTTTCTGTTGCAGCCACCCTCGCCAGTTTGACAGGCTTGGTTTAACAACTGAAGGGGTCAGAGGGCTTTTTAAGTGAGCTTTCTTTGTTGTTGTTGTTGTTTTTAATTTATTTAATTATTTTTAAGTACAGTTTTCTGTCTATTACTCCCATCCCACCCCACCTCCCCGTGTTCCCCCCTCCCTCCCATTTCCACCCTTCTTAATTGTTGTCCATGTATCCTTTATATTTGTTCCTCTAAATCCCTCCCCTTTTGCCCTGAAATTCCCTCCCCTTTCTGAAGTCAAGATTCTTCACACAGATCTTGAGAGTTCAAGTAACAGTCTCATTATAGTCTAGTTTGGAAAGATTGAGCCCAAGGGGAGATTCATTCTATGGAAAGCCAATACTTGGCTACATTCTCTTTTCTTCTTACTGTACCATATATTTCACTTTAAATAAAAGGCTCACTTGAGTTCATCCTCTGGTACCTGAAGAGTCCTACAAAATATGTGAGATGGGAAAACAGTACTTAGTGAGTTGAATGATAAATCAATTTAAGTGTATTTTTTAAAGATTTTTATTTATTTATGTTTACAGGAGAAGGGAAGGAGAGAGGGAGAGAAATATCAATGTATGGTTGCCTCCCATGGGTCCCCTGCTGGGAACTGGCCTGCAACCCAGGCATGTGCCCTGACTGGGAATCGAACCATGATCCTCTGGTTCACAGGCCCACACTCAATCCACTGAGGTACACCAGTCAGTGCCAATTTAAGTGTATCTTAATCAAGGGAAAAGGAAATATAAAGGAAAAGTATAAGAAATGTATAAATCATTATCCAAAGGAAGAGGATAGAGAATCAGCCAAAAGAAATCTCTGAAGATATAATAATAAAAAAAATCCAAAACAAGATTCTTCAACCCTTGGTCAATATCTTTTTCAATGGAGAACAAACTGCTTGATACATGAAAAGAAGCTCCCTGTGTGCTAATGGTCTGTGTTAGTTTCACATGCTACATATCCTATTTTATCACCAAATTATTAGGTTCAAATAGTACCTATTTATTATCTGATTTCTCCCAAACATAGTATAGTTAGTTTCTCAGCCCAGGGTCTCACAAAGTAACTTTAACTGGACTGCATTTTCATCTGGAGCTCTGGATTCTCTTCTGACCTCATGAGGTTATTGATATAATTTAGTTCTTTGCGATTATAAAATTGAGATCTCTGCTTTCTGATTGTGGGTTGGAGGTTACTCAAGAGGCAACCTTCAAATCCCATTCATATAGCCCTCTCATAATGTGGGAACTAGTACCTTCAAAGACAGCAAAAGAATTAGGAAGAGCCTCAGGCCCCCTTTCAAGGTCTTTCACTCAATTAATTCTGAACTAAACAGGATAATCTTTCTTTTAATTAGCTCATTCTGATATTAGACTTTAATTGCATACATAAAATCTCTTCATATTCTCCATGTATTATAGTCTAATCATAGCTATAAAATTTCTTTATTTTTATAGATCGCCCACACAATCAAGGGAAGAAGATTACACAGGACATGCACAGTGTTGGCCACAAGAATCTTGGGGGTCATCTTAGAATTCTGCCCACCACATGATCCTAGTAGAGATGGAGTACCTGATTACAGAAATTAAGTGATAATGTGACTGGAATTAACTATTAGTATGTTATATTTGTTCAACTTAAGTCAAGCGAAGTACAAATCAAAAATAACCAATATGACAATTTGAGATCAGAGTTAAACAGGTCCTTCTCACACTACTTAATATTATGAATTGGTGGTATAGATCCATACTCTTATTTTTCCTAGACCTTTTTCCTCAGCTCACAATGATTACCTTACCACAGGATTTCTTACAATCACTTCATGGAAGAGAAGAGTTATATAGGGTCTAGCATACATATGGGTCAACTTGATATGGTACAAGGGGATGGAAATAGACTGTAAATTTAATGATACATTAACCAGAAATAATTGTTCTGTGTTGCTCTAATGAAGGACATCTCAGCAGGCAATGTTGTAAGTATTACTCTTTCTTGTCCACTTAGTATGTAGTGAAAAGTGACTTAGGGAGTATATATACATAGACACCTGTACACTACCAATGGCTTGGGTGGTTGAGTAAAGTTTTGAAAAGAGCAGGATTAGAAATCAGATATATGGAAGCCTGGGAGAAAATATGTGGCTGGACATAATGCAATCAGGCACAGAGTGTGTGGAACTTTGTGTCTCAAATCAGTGGGCTTCCCCCAAATAATCTCAGTCCTCAGACACTCCAAGCTTGTTCACTGGGCTTATGAAAAGAGTGTTATTGCTAATGCTGAGCGAGTTAGGCATAGACCTGATGGAGCAGGCTTCTGCTATGAACTGAATCTTCTTGTTACCCCAAAATTAATGGATAGTAGACTTAATTTTCAATATGATAGTGCTCCAAGGTTAAGTTTTGGGGACATAATGATATTGGGAGTGAAACTTTCTTGATGGGATTGGCAACTTCAAAAGGATGAAGAGATTACATCTCTCTCTCTCTCTCTCTCTCTCTCCCTCTCCTTTCTGCCATGAGAGGAAACCGGAAAGAGGACTCTCACCAGAACCCAATGATGTTGACACCTTGATCTCAGGTTTCACAGTTTTCAGACTATAGGAAATAAATGTTTGTTGTTTAAGCTACTGTGAACAAAAATAGTTTTTTTGTTTGTTTGTTTTTTGTTTTATTAAGTAATCTCACAGGACGGTGTAATCATAAATTCCCAACTGGAAATGTCATGGTGGGTATTCATGCCCCGGGCCTATAACTCCTTTAGTCAATGATTTTAACCCAACCCTATCCATTGCTGTGGCGCATTTAGGTTAATATACCTTTGAAATACCGTAAGTGACAGCCCTGGAAGGGAGGATTAACCCTCAAGAGAGCATTATCTTATTAACTAACTTGCAATTTAGTCTCTGCTTTGCTTACTCTCACTTACATGTAATCTTTTCATCCCTTCCTTGATTTCAAATGCCTAAAAACTGTAAAACTTCCCTGGCTTGTGTGCTTCAGTGGATTGAGTGCTGACCTGTGAACCAAAGGATCATGGGTTCAATTCCCAGTCAAGGTGGAGGCCTAGGTTGCGGACCAGGTCTCTGATCGGGGTGTGCAGGAGGCACCTGCACATTGATGTTTCTCTCCTTCTCTTTCTCCCTCCCTTCCCCTGTGTCTATAAATAAATAAATAGATAGATATTTAAAAAACTGTAAAACTGTTATTCTTGGGAGTGTTTTAGATCTTGCTCCTGGGCATATGTCTTCATTTTGGCTCAAAAACCCTTATAAAAATTCTCTACAGGTTTGGACATTTTACATTGACACTGCCCAGTCTATGCTGTTAACAGTATAGCAATTTGAACTGAATGAGACAACTTCTCTCACCAAAATGTTGGTAGTGTCACCAAAATAGTTCTGAGCCCTACATATGGCACAAATCTCAGGAAGATACACTAGTCTCTCAGCACTACACTGATTACACTCAATCTTTTTATCCTGCAGTATTTAGTGATTCATCCTTATCAGAAGTGATGCCTAATCTGGAAATAATTTTCCTTGACAGCATCACAACCTGAAAATTGTACTTTGACTAATGCAATAATCTCCTATATGGAACCCTGAATATATTACCTCAGAATAAAGGATCTGTTTTATAGCAAATTCGGTACAAAAATGAATAAAAGATAGTTTGCAGTATCAAAGACTCTATCATTGGAAGGAATTGTCTCAATAGACTACTGGAATGCTCAGTGAAGGCATCAGCTCCGAGGCAGCATTCTCCACTGAATCAAGGGTCACTAAGAGGTGGGGTGCCCCACAGAGCTAAATCACAGAGGTCTGAAAACTGGGTGGGGGAGAATAGAATTGACTTTTCTCACCAGTATTTTACTGACCTACTTACAGAATTTATGCTTTATATTTCACAGATTTAGGCTGTACTAAGTTACACTATCTAATTTCTGGGGAATTGGTGAAGTCAAGTAGTTAATAACCCTTCGGAAACACCTTTAATTTTTAAAAAGTAGGTTCGTATGCTACTTTGAACTAACAAACACAAGAAGTCAGTCACTTAGCATCGTTAACTATTATAGAAATTGCTTAGCCTTGGGCTTGTTAGGCTGCAGGAAAAACAAATACCCAAGACAACAGAAATAATAGTAGGATGCGCCCTGGCTGATGTAGCTCAGTGAATTGAGTGCTAGCCTGTGAACCAAAGGGTCACTGGTTCCATTCCCAGTCTAGGGCTCATGCCTGGGTTGTGAGGCCAGGTCCCTAGTAGGGAGGCACAAGAGGCAACCACACATTGATGTTTCATTCCCTCTCTTCTTCCCTTCCCCTCTCTCTAAAAATAAATAAATAAAGCTTAAAAAACAAACAAAAATAAATGATATTAGGATGAAATGAGTAAGAGTCACAAGACGTATAGTTTCTAACTCTACCCATCAAGGTGATCTAGTCACATGTACTCTTAAGATTTGTTTTTTCAGCTCAGGAAGCAAACAATGAACTGAAACCAAGGATCCTGATGTAAGGTATGATTTTGATTTAATATGTAGCCATGGCTCTCTATTGAGTTTTCTCACAGCATATCCTGTAAGCTTTAACCCTTTCCTTTACTATTCATTAACTACCAGAGGCAGCCAGAAGCAATGAGCATTCACTGAGTAAGGGTCACAAGGTATGGGTTTCTATTAAATTAAATGTAACATTGTGACCTAAGCTATGTTTAAGCTCCTAAGCCCTAAAGTGGACTTCCAGCCAAATCCTCATGGGACCAGACTGAGGGACACCAAAGCTGACCTCTGGACCTGAAATTTTGATGCACTGCCCTTACCTCACTTATAACCAAGCCGTTTCACCAGCAACTCCTTACTCATGATAAATTACAGTTTTTGTTCTAAAATGCCTCTTGTCCATAAATCATAGAGGAGTTCAGTTTTCTCCAGTGCAAGCTGCCTATTCTCTGGTGAGTAGTGCTGTACAGTAAAAGCTACTTCCTTTCACTGCACCCCAGTGCAATTGGCTGTCTGCAGCACGGGGGTGGACGAAGTCTGCTCAGTTACATCAGTGATCATTTAGAGAGCAGAATGTGGGCAAAGCAATGACTGACACGTGGAATCCTTATGCTGTTGTACCAAAAGGGAAAAAAAAGAGTTACCTTACCAACGGAGGGAGTCAACCTGGGCATCATGTGGAGGTAGCACTGACAACAAAGAATGAAGGTAGGGAAGAGTGTGTTTGAAACCTATGCTATTCCCTGGAGTGTTTCTTCATTACTTCCATTTAGGGTGTTAAGAATGCCATGACCACTCTGGCTGGTGTAGCTGGTGGACTGAGTGAGGGCCTGCGAACCAAAGGATCACAGTGTGATTCCTAGTCAGGGCACATGGCTGGGTAGCAGGTCAGTTCCCAGGGTGCATGCACGAGAGGCAACCATACATTGATATTTTTTTTCCTTCTCTCCCGGGAGAGAGAGAAGAGAGATATTTATCTTCCCCTCTAAAGATAAATAAATAAAATCTTTTTAAAAAGAATGTCAAGGCCATTGTTTTACCTATTTTTTAGGAAAAAAGAGGAGAGAGAAAGAAAGAGAGAGAGAGGAGAGGGAAACATTGATTTGTTGTTCCATTTATTTATGCATTCGTTGGCTGATTTTTGTCTGTACCCTGACTGTGGACCAAACTTGCAACCTTGGCACATCCGGACCACACTCTGCGCAACTGAGCTACCAGGTCAGGGCTAAGTGACGGGGCCATCGAAGAGACCATTGGAAACAGACCTGCAGATCTGGATTGTCCTACCTTGTAAATGAATTAGCTTCAATTAAGTGTTAGATGAAAGTAGAGAAATCTATAGTAAATGGTATGGGAATCAGATAAAAAAGACGAGTTATAGTTTAAGGATCAGCTGCAGAAGTAGACAATTTACTTATTCAGAGTTGGGGTTATAATAATTTAAAAGGTAAAAAATATTGGAAATACCCCTAGCTGGTGTGGTGCAGTGGATTGAATGCTGGCCTGCAAACCAAAAGATCACAGGTTCAATTCCCAGTCAGGCAGCTACTTGGGTTGCAGGCTAGGTCCCCAGTACAGAGCTTGTGAGAGGCAACCACACATTGATGCTTCTCTTCCTCACTTTCTCCGTCCCTTGACATCTTTCTGAAACTAAAGAAATAAATAAAATCTTTAAAAACATATTGGAAATGAACAGAATTTGATTGTTGTTAACTAACACAAAACTTTCAAAATGAATGTCTTACCAACAGAAAGTATGTGAAAAATATAAAACAAACTAAAAATAGGATACCATATGATGGAAATAAAAATAAATATGTAAAGTGTGAGAAAAAAGTCTTTAAATTATCTTATTAAAAGAGACTTTCAACTCATAATTTTATAATGCCATGTTATTTATAAATTATAAGGTAATGAAAGAAAAGTTAAAAATAAGATTATGCAAAATAAAAAATATAAGGTGTCATCATATACTAATTAGGAGGAAAGATTGTTATTTCAGATGAAAAGATGAAAAGTAAAATCTATAATGGATATAGCTTTTTATTTAATTGTATTAAATACTCCAAAAAATCCTGCAGTGTATAGCAAAAATCCACTAACCATTATTTAGATTAAATAAATTTTAACATGTAACTGTATTTTATTTGTATCCTTCATTTTTTAAATGAACACTTACAAATACAAGCAGCCACACTGTACCTTTGTTTTTCTATTTACCGACATTAGTCATTATTGTTTCCTAGTAATGATCATGGCCATCTTTAATTTTTTGTATATGAACATATTTATCAATATATTATATTGCTTTGTATATATTTTTACATTTTCACAATTTATAATATGATTTTCATCAATAATCTGGCTAATTTTACCAAATTTGTTTTTAAGATTTATCCACAAAGTTTATTCACTTTAACATCTTTCAAGTATTTCAGGGCTTGAATGAACCAAAGGTAATAGATTCAGTCACATATTGATGTGCATGCATTTCAGTATTTTCCATTTTTGTTTTTTTAATATTTTATTTATTTATCTTTAGAGGGGGAGGGAAGGAGAGAAATATCAATGTATGGTTGCCTCTCGTGAGTCCCCTGCTGGGAACTGGCCTGCAACCCAGGCATGTGCCCTGACTGGGAATCGAACCACGATCCTGTGTTTCTCAGGCCTGCGCTCAATCCACTGAGCCAAACCAGCCAGGGCCAGTATTTTCCATTTTTGGCTTTTTACCTGAGATAGTTTTCATAGAACTCTGCCCCTTCTACTTACAGGACAAGTAGGAATTGCCGAGTGGTGTTGACAATGGTAGCACCTCACACACAATGACAGAAGGAAAGTGGTGGGTGAATTCCTGAGCCTCCTCATTTTTCTGGTGCAAAAACTAAGGCCCCGTGTTCCACACGGTGCCCTAATGTCCCAGGAAGAATGAGATGCAGCTCTTCGCAGGGGTAATCACTTTGAAAAGGTACACTTCCTCCACCTCTTTATTTTCCCTCTTTCACTTTTCTACTCCTACGTGTACTTCTTGGGATAACTTCCCAGATGACCCGCCTTCATTTGAATTCTTCACTCAGGCTCTGTGTCTGTGGGAATCTAAACAGAAAGAAGCGATATAGTTGGTATCCGAAGCAGCCTGAGGAAACAAAGATTCTGAGAAACATTCTGATATTAGATGATTAGTCAAATGGCAACGAATAACCATTGCTGGTAAGTAAGCAGGGTATTGATACCTCCACAGGCTGCATCATCACAGTTACAAAAGCTGTCACCCGTAGCAAATAGGAAGCAGTTTCAGCTGTATTGGGATGTACTGACTTATGCAATGTCTTTAACACTAGGAAGCTAGGAAGGCAATAAACCACTGTAGAATAAATTGACTATTGTAGACAATAGAAACCCTAGAACACAAACACACCAGGCTCACTGACTGTCAGCTCAGGGCGCAGTTGTGAAAGCCAGCACGACACTGTCACTCAGAGGAGCTTATGCACACTTGGTTTGGAAGCACACCACTCAGAACTCCTTGAAGTTTGATGAGCAGAGGTGACTGACTAACTCAGCTGCTGACCTTCTGTATCCAGCACCGTATTCACACAGAAGTCACTCTTTACCCAGAGCCAATTTTCTCCCTGATAGAGATCTCCTACTACGAAAAAATTTGGATTATGAAACCATATACTTTTTCGGGCAGTGGTAGGAACTCATCATTATTGAAGTTTAAAAGTAAGATCTTCCTAGACGATTCTTTTCTTTTTTCTTTCTCTCACTGACAGATTTCAAACTTTTATCAACATGTAAAGGCCCTCCCTGTCTATTCCTCTACTTCTTTCCATTTCAGAATTTCTCCTAATAAATTTTATGAATTTCTAACTTATATTAATGTCTACTTTTTGGAAGACCTAAAATAGCAACTATTGTAAGAGAGAAAAGGAAAAGAAGAAATTAGTTGAAATATAGGAATTAATATCACAAGCATCTATTTCTAGCTAGTAACAAGCATCTGGTAGAGCCATCCTTAAAGCAAGTTCCTTCTTGTTTAATTGATAATTGGGGATTCTAAGGAAGTTGTGAGTGTGTATGGAAAGAAATTTGACAATGAGGTCAACAGTAAAGGCATGTAGAAAAATGAACACTTTCTTATGTAAATTACTATGCATTCAAAATGAAGCCAAGTTTCATATGTTACACCTCTACTTAGTGAGGGAGTGAAGGCTTTCTCCTCGGGATAGCAGAGTATACAACAAAACTGAAGAAGTATCCTGGACCATGTTATGAGCACCTTGGGTCAGACAGTGGGTTTATATTAAAATATTCAAGCTCTACTAGGGTCCATGAGCAAGCCAGCAGTTATTTCTCACAATGAAACTGTTACTGGCCTAAAGTTTGTGGGCCCTGGGTTTCTAAAGGCCAAAACTCAAAACATCAAAGTCTGAAATAAGAAGAGGTTGGTTGATCTGAAAGGTGCCAAGCAAGAAGATGGGAACTTTAGTGATATTTCAAATCCATCTTAATAAAACACAGAGTTCAGGCTTCTTTCATGTTAAATGAAGGAGAAAATGAGAAAAACAAGATGCTAGTGACCACCCCAGAAAACTGGGCGGCAGCAGGAGTCTGAGGAAGATTGGGCTAGTGAGTCCAGTGATGAGGTTCCTCTAAATCTTTGATAAATAACACAAAATTACCTTTTTGCCCTCAAGCTGCAGGTAAAATGTATCTAATAATGATCATGTCTATATGAAAGAATCAGAATCTGTTAGTCTGAAGGCCATGAGAACAAACCAGGCTTGAACAAATGGAGTCAGAGAAACCACACATTTCACTTTGTTTCAAACTGTTTACTAAAAGTCAAAGATTTACAGTCATGTGCTGCTTAACGGATGGGACACTTTCTGAGAAATGCGTTGTTAGGAGCACCATCATAAAGTGGTCTCACAGAGACTTAGATGGTGAAGCGTACTACACATCCAGGCTACAGAGAGGAGTCTACTGTTTTGTAGGCAAGGAAAATAGTTTTCCCTTTAGATTTCTGAGTTCTTGGCTGAGAAACCCCTGCAATAAAGTACAAATTAAAGAAAACAAGCAAACAAAAGTTTAATAACATGTGTATCTCCTGTACACAGGAGAGAAACTTGGGAGAAATGAAGAATTCCCTGAAATGGCTGAAGTTTTTTTACCTTAAAGACCATCTTCGGCTGCAGACAAAAGAAGATGTTGGGTTTGGGAGGAGTCATTTGTGGGAGGTTAATAGGAAAACATGGGAAAAAAAGAAAAGACAGCTCTGCAGATTTAAGGCCTTCTCTCTCATACTGTTAAGAGTTTCTAGAGTTAAGGTTTCCCGTTCTTTCTGGTATAGAAAGGACGACACCTTTACAAATGATGGTTTCCCTAACGAATTTTAATGTCTTTTGTGGAGGGTAACTTCTCCTTTCAGTGATTCTCTTCTGTGTGCTGTTTCTTAAAATCAACCTGTCTGAAAGAAGAGACAAATATTTCAGGGTGACAAATTCTGTTCCCCTACAGCTCCTGAGCTTCAGTCCTGCAAAACATGTTATTTTACTGAATATTGTGGCCACATTTACAGTACCTGTGTGCAACTTTAGAATGGCTACGGTGTCACCAGGAGATAGGGATTTTTCAGCTCCATTATAATCTCATGGTATGACCTTCCCATGTGTGGTTTAGCAGTGATCTAAAGGCCATTACGTAACACATGACTGATATCTCAAAATCCTAGAGATGGCCATAGTGATTTTCTTTTCATGGGCTGGGATAGGCTTCATACCACCTTCTGAAATTCCAGAGACACATTGGAGCAGCTGATTTTCTGTCCAGGTCATAAGTTCACATGACAAAAAAATGCTTGGACTGCAGCCTGGACAGGTTGGGAGCTGTCCATCTGTTCTATATTAACTGGAAAATGCATGAGTTATACACCTGGTTTAGACATATGGTTTTTAAAGTTTCAATGACATTCAGGAAGAACTACCCTTCTTTCTAAATGATAATGTGCAAAAGGGGAGCAATGCAAACTAATTGTAAAAGGGAGAGTCCTCATGCCACTGGCCACTAGAATTTCAAAAAATCCATTAAATAAAAAGGTTCTTGTTCTTCTTGGGATTTATTTCTTACTGCATTATTCATGGAGATTATATAAAATACCTGTTTCTGTATAATGAGTGTCTGCCAGTATGATGTTCTGTAGGGTGAAAAAATGGTTAATAATGCTGCCAAATAAATTAATACAGAATCAGAGAGTTGAAAATACTCTGACACAGTAGGAGATAATAACATATCGCTGCTTTGGTCAGGCAGTCAGGTAAAAACAATTTTGATATTCTCTGATTATTGAGTTAAATGGGAAAATTGCTAATTGAATCAATATCTTACTAACAAGTGCCAGGGCCCAGATTCCCCAGCCCCACCCCCCACTGTGGTAGGCAGTTAGACAGACATGAGCAGAGCATGGACAATGGGACAGGTATGAAAGTCACTAGGACAGAAAGCCTGGATGCCTAGCAGTGGGCAAAACTGAGAAACGAGGACTGGGGCCCCAAGGTAACCTTTCCTCCCCAACATAGCACAGGTCATGCAGTTTAGACCCCTGACCTTTCATGTCACTGGTCACGAAGTTCCTATCTTCCTGTGACCTTTTCTCCCCCAGTCATGAGGTAAACCCTTTTAGAAGAGGAAAAAGGGGCAGGAGAATAGCCTCTTAGGACTCCCTTGAATGAACACTCCCTTAAGCATTAAGACCTAGAAAAAACATCTAGGTCTCAGTTGTGTTTCAGCTCCTGGCCCAAAAGAGCAGCAAAACAAGGCAAAGCAATGTCAGGGCTGACATGAGGACCACCTACATGCCACACTGCCCTTGTACGGACCAATCAGAGGAGGCCAAAACTCTGAAAGGCTGTACCTGGAAAGCTGATGAATATTCTATTGAGATCCTCTCCTGGGACCTCCTCTAAAGTCCCCACCCTTGAGAGCCCTTAGGACATAAGAACCAATGGCTCTATGGAGCTTTATTTATTCTTTAATTGTCTTCACTTATTATTTTTATTAAATTTGTTGGGGTAAAATTGGTTAATAAGATTATAGAAGTTTTAAGTGTACAGTTCTATGATACGTGATCTTCATACTGGATTGTGTGCCCACCAACCAAAGTTTTTTTTCATCACTGTTTTTAAAATACATATTTATACTCATTATATGCATTTTTCCATGAATGCTTTAAGATAATGATCAGCTGTTCTACAGTTCTTATTCTGCTAATTCCAACAGTTCTGGATGTTTATTTCTATTAACTAATTTTTTTCTTGATTGGATGCCAAGTTTTCTAGTTTCTACACATGTCCAGAAAGTTTTCAGTATACTTTTGACATTGTGACTTATGAGTTGTATAGTCTCATTATTTAGATTACATTATCATGTGAAGAGTGCTGAATTTTGCTCTAGTAGACTATTAAATGATGGGTGAATACCTTGATCATACACAATCTTGGTTTTAGCCTTTATTCTGTAGTGGTTACTGTGCTTTGTTATTTTTTCTCTAGTATTGAGGTGAACTCAGCATGGGCCAGGAAGTGGCAAATCTAGGGTTTAAATTTTTTTAAAAAAAGATCTACCTAGGCCCTCTTTTTAACCCAAAGAAGCTCTTGAAATTCTGTTCATCACTTTCAGCCTTCAAGAAATGCTGTCTATTTTTTTTCTTGAACTCTTCGCCTAAAGTAGTTTAGTAGTTCTTAAGTGTACATATTTTTTCTTTTTGGCAAAGGCCACGTTTTTAAGTGAGTTTATGCCCAGACTTTTGGAGTACTCCCTTTGTGGCTCCCTTTATTCTGTGATGTTACCTTCCATTTCCTGTTGCTCTGGCCTCACTGAGGTTTGGTTTCTATTTCTCAGCCCAACAACATTGCTGTTGTCTGCTTGAGCTCTATTTCCTGTGACCAAGAGACTGCCTTCAGGGAAAAGTCAGAAAAAATAAAAAAGGATTTCATCTAACACAGTTCAGTTTTTAAGGACAGAATCCTTTTTATTTTCTTCTTTATGAAAAACTATTCATAGGAGTCACCATTTATAAAAGACAAAACAATTAATTTCCTCAAAAATCAAACTATTTGCATTGAAGTAACTAATATTGAAGATAAAAAGAAACAAAGGAAAAATATCTTAACTATCCTCAAGAGAGTTCATGGTTTAGTTCAGTGACCCTGGAATGCAGTGTACACATGTTACTCGCAATATTTGTTTACATGAAGATAACCAGGATTTAATAAGTTCATGATGGTATCCATTAATGTGCTTTTTAAATGAGGACTCAAGTTATTCTGGGGCAGGCTATCTGAGCATAACTTTCTGAGGAAAAAAACTTATTAGATCATATAAAATGGCTGAGAATTCATGAGGGGCTGCAATTTCCAAATTTTCTCTGGGCAAATTGGATTGTTCTATCTGTATAGAGCTTCCATAAAATTTCCGTTGAATCACACTGTCCCTGAGACCTGCGGAATGCCCTGCCCAGTATGATCCCCATGAATCTCAGCTCGTTTTCACTTGGTGGCAGTGCAATCATTCAGTGTGACCTGAATGTGTGCAGTTTGGCTTCAGGACTGACTAAAAGACTTGATGTTGAGCTGAAACCAAGAGCTGTCTGAACAAACTTGACATTTACTGGCATAACTCAATTTTGTACTGATGGTGGAATGTTCACAGAATCCTTTGCTCTGCTTCTCAGCACTATTGATGTCTTAAACTATTTCATTCATCAAAGGCTCTATCTCCAAGAGAGCAAAATCAAGCATAGGTCATTTTAATACAAGCACTCAATCAATTTTTCAATTTTAACCTTGAAGGAATCAAATGATTTGAGTGTTTTTACTCATTCAGAGCATTCTGTTCCAGCTTTATGAAAAGAATTGAACTGATTTTGTTTATCTATCAAAAAATTACCTAATGACTACCTAACTGTATATGCAAGGTCTGGCAGAAGTAATACCTGCTTGAGTGTGGTTTGAGGGTAATAATGTGGGTGTGATAACTTATAGTTTTAATTTGAATATTTCACCTAAAATGTCATATGGTATATGACATTTATACCATAAATGTGATATTGTTGAGTGTGATATTGTTGTTACAGAATTACATGCTAATGACTTTGTAATAAAATATTTTGTAATGAAAAGGGGCATTAACTGCACTGGACCCTATGTATGTGTGTGTGTACACCCATTTCTATATATGAAACTATATAACTATACATATTTATATACACAGTATATTTTTGTGTGTATATATATGTAGTATATGCATACCTATCTTTAATATTATGCTTGCTACAGTACCTGTTCTGTGTGTATGCATATCTTATAAATCAATATACTTTAGATATATGCAGATGAAATACATGATACATTAAATAGATGATAAATATAGATAGATGATAAGTAGATTTACTATGCTAACTCTTGAACATACTATGCATATGACACTTCAATTTGACTTTTATAATAGTATCCCTCTGTTTATCTGAAAAAAACACTTCCAGTTTGTACAAGATTATTCTTGATTTCAGAATGACCTGAAAACTCTGTTATAAGTGAAACATAAAAAAGAAAACAAATAACACAAAATAGAGAATTAGAAAGCACAAAGTAAGTAATTAGGACAGAATCTTGACTTAGATACATTTTGCTTCCATGAAGAATCTTGTGATTTGTATACCATATAAATAACTCAGTCACTTTAAATAAATGAACTTTTTAAAGTACTAAATATTGTGCAAGACTGAAAACAGTCCCATTTAGTAAAATATGCCTCCTTAAAATACAGAAGTATATTCAATTGCCCAAGATAAACACATAAATTTTTATGTAGGGGGGAAGAGTATGGGACCAGCACATATACACGTAAGTTACTTAACAGTTGTGATTGATTCCTTAATGTAGTTACTTTACAGAAGCACTTATGTATTCAAACTGAAAAATTATCAATACTTATTATTTATTCATTTACTTATATCCATTCATTTTCAGTGGACATCAAATATTTATTGAGAACTGATTATGTTTCAGGCACAAGAAAGTGATCACAGAACAAAGCAATGATCATGGCCCAGATGAAACTTCCATTCTTGTGCTTTGAGATGACGATAAACAATTAGAAAAATAATTTACCAAAAATGTTTATCATATGACACAAGGAGAAATTTGGTATAGAGAAAGAAAAGCAAGCTACCAGGAGTCAGAACTATGTGTGCTGGGGTGGGAGGGCATACTAGGTGATCCTAATTAGAACATGATATTAGAGCAAAGGCACAGAAGGAGTAAGGAATTTGGTCATGAATATAACAAAGGAAGAGTGACTTAAGGTACAGACAGTCTGAGGCTTTAAGACAGGGGAGTATATGACCTGCTGAAGGAACAGTGAGGAAACTGCTATGGCTTGGGTAGAGAGTGGGTAACAAAGTATTACAAGACAAATTAGAAAGGCAGCTTCTGTACAAATCAAAAGGATTTGACTAGAAGGTCTTCAACCAATCAAGGACTTCACATTTCCTGTGTGAACCTGAAGGAATCGGAAAGAAAAAGAACCAATACCTAACAACCTATAACCATCTTAGAGTTTAAACTTGTATGCGTTTTCAATACTTATATTACACAGTATGGGCTAGAATTAAATGTTAATTTTCTATTAAAATCAATATTTCACTGTCAGCCTGTTCTCTATTTCAGTGTCTTTGGTTATATTTTGCTTGCTTGTTTGTTTTGTTGTTTAGCTTCCTGTTAAAGGTGAGATCATACGGTATTTGGCTGCCAGTGACCAGAGGGAAGAGGGGAGGGAATTTCAGGGGAAATAGGGGAGGGATTTAGAGGAACATATGTAAAGGATACATGGACAACAACTGAGAAGGGTGGAAATGGGAGGGAGGGGGGAACATGGAGGGTGGGATGGGATGGGAGAAATAGACAGAAAACTGTACTTGAAAAATAATTAAATAAATTTTTAAAAAAAGAAAATCAATATTCCAAAGTAGCCTAAATTTTCAAATATTTTGTAATATTATCCTAGATAAAGAATCTGGTTACACCACAATCTAAAATAATCTTCAAATGGAAGTAAGTAAACAATGATTTAATTTAAAATAATTTTAAGAAAATGAACTTTGTAAGGGATAATTAACACTGTGCAAGAAGTTAGAGCCCTGGCTGGTGTGGCTCAGGGCATTGAGTGCTGGACTGTGAACCAAAGAGTTGCCGGTTCAACATATAGTCATTTCATATAGCAAACATATTGGAGTTTTTTGAAATAATTTTCTCCATCAATTAACATAGCCATATGATTGTTATTGAAAGCATGTTGCCCTGGCTGATATAGCTCAGTGGATTGAGTGAAGACCTGCAAACCAAACAACCGCGGTTCAATTTCCAATCAGGGCACATGCCTGGGTTGCAGGCCAGTTCCCTGTAGGGGACACATGAGAGGCAACCATACATTGATATTTCTCTCCCTCTCCTTCCCTACTTCTCTAAAGATAAATGAATAAAATTTAAAAAAAGAATGCCTGTCTGTATTGATGAATTTCATTTGATAATATGTTGTTGAGGATTTTTGCATGTGAGTTCATAAGATATATTGGTTTCTCTTCTTTCTTTCTTTCTTTCTTTCTTTCTTTCTTTCTTTCTTTCTTTCTTTCTTTCTTTCTTTCTTTTTGGTGGTGATGTTTTTAACAAAATACTGACCTCATAAAATGATTTGGGAAACATTTTCTTCTATGTTCTTGAAGATATTATTTTTAAAAACCTCGCATATTTCTCCTGTGAATATTTGACAAAATTACCTCTTTGAAGGCATCCTGTTTTTTTTTTTTTTAATTTCGGGAACTTTTTCATTACAAATAAAACTTACATAAATGTTCTGGTTCACAAACTCAGGAGTTTCCTGGGTGAAATCTGAAACTGGCCCCCCCACACATAGAAGAGATTGAAGAAAGAGGCAGCTTGCTTTAAATTGGACCATAACAGGTGTAATAAGCCATGGAACTTAGGTAGGAGGCATGACTTGGGCAGCTACAAAACAAGTAAATCTGCACACCCACACACCAGAATCTGAAGTTTATAGAGGCCGTAAGTGTCATGTATATCATCCAGACAGGCTCCGCAACACATTACTATCTCAAGGTTATATCTTTAGAGACAGCTTTTAGTGATGGGAAGACAAATGAAACACACACCCACGGACAGGGAAGGCAGTGAGGAACCTCCTGAGTCTGGCCAGTGGGTCAACTGGTGGTCACGTCCTCTAGATGACCTCCACCTAATGGCTATGGGATAATTCAGGCAATGTGTTTCAGCCTGAGTTTGGGAGTTTGTGATTTTTGAGGAATTGCTGCATTTTTCTGAGTTTGTTGAATTGATGAGCAAAATGCAGTTCACAGTACTCCCTTTTTTTGTCTTTTAAAGGCTGCAAGAATAGTTGTGATATACCCTATTCAGTTCCTGGTAGTGCTTAGTTTACATTCGCCTTTTATCTTTGTCAGTCTTGTGAGAATCCCAATGTGAATTATTTATCCTTTCAATATACCACATTGTAGAGACTCCTTAGTGCTTACTATGCACTTTACAATTTGTATACTTACCATAGTCTATTGATATCAGTATGTTGCTACTTTAAATGTTGGGCTATCCTTATTCCAATTAATGTCTATCTAGCATTCAATTTTTTAAAAACTTGTAGTTCACTCATGAGATGAAGGGTAGTCTACTTTGTTTACTCACATTTCACCAATTGTATTGTTATTATTTTCTTTCTGAAGGTCTTTCTCTTCTTCTGTTACCATTTTCCCCCCCGTCTGAAAAGTCCCTTTAAGCCNTACTTTAAATGTTGGGCTATCCTTATTCCAATTAATGTCTATCTAGCATTCAATTTTTTAAAAACTTGTAGTTCACTCATGAGATGAAGGGTAGTCTACTTTGTTTACTCACATTTCACCAATTGTATTGTTATTATTTTCTTTCTGAAGGTCTTTCTCTTCTTCTGTTACCATTTTTCCCCCGTCTGAAAAGTCCCTTTAAGCCATTCACTGAGGGCAGATGTGATGGTGGCAAAATTTATGGGTTCGTTATTGTTGTTTTTTTTAAATGTCTTTATTTCTCCTTCATTTCTAAAATATGGTTTCACCAGATAGAGGGTTTCTTGTTGATAATTCTCTCAATTAAGTATGTAGAAATGTTGTACAGCTTACTCCACAATTTTGGCTAAGAAACTTACTATTATTTGAATATGTATTTATCTATGCATATATAATGTGTCATTTCTCTGTCTCTCCTTAAAATTTATTTTTTTAATTTAACTTTAGTTTCCACAAGTGTAGGACTTAAAATTTTATTTTAGAATTGAACAACTTCTTAAATCTGTGGGTTTATGTCTTTTGACAAATTTGGTGGTTTTCAGCCATCATTTCTTCAATACCACTTATTCAGTCCCCCTGGCCTTTCTTACCATCTGGGATTCCAAGGAAATCAATGTTACATCTCTTGTTAATGACCCACATGTCTTTACACTGTGCATAGTTTATGTCTATTTTCTCTCTGTTGCTCAGATTAAATTAACTCTATTAATCTGTCCTCTAATTTCCTGATTCTATTCTCTGTCATCTCCACTCTGCTACTGAGTTCATCTAACAAGTTATTTCAGTGATTGTATTTATTGGTTCTATAGTTGCCATTTGGTTCCTTTTCATAATTTTTCTTTCTTTAATGAAATTTTCTATTTTTATTTTTATTTCTATTTTAATGAAATTTTCTATTTTTTTTATTTCATGAACATTTGTAATTGACTGTTAAAGAGGTTTTATGTGGCCGCTTAAAATCTTTGCCAAACAATTTCAACACCTGTTCATTGTGGTATTGGTGTTAGTTTATTATTCATGTTCATGCAAATTTTTTTGTGTTGACTCTTGATAATGAGTATTTTTCTATTGTTTTCTTGACATTTTGGCATTATATTAAGTCATTTTTAACCCTGTTTAAATCTATTTCATCAGACCATCACTGTGTTTTAGTTTAATACGTAGGTCTTGCCTGGTTTTAGTGACAATTTAACTTTCGGAGACTGTGCAATATTACTCTTGGTTAGCTTTGTTCCTCTGTCACTGATTGGGTTTTCCACTCAATTTCTGTAGGTGCTGCCTTTCAACCAGTACCATTAGGTGAAAGGTTCCAGGAAATATGTCTTAACCAATTTCTGCCACAAATTAGAGTGTTCAGAAACTTCAGTCTGATTAGCCTTCTCCTACTCAGGAAATTCCCAGGCAAATAGGTTTCTGACTGTGTGGTTGCCAGCCGGGTGAGCTCCTACTACAGGTAAGTGTGGAGTAGGAGCGGACCATCTGTCAGACCTCATTGGTATTGTTGTTGTTGCCTATTAGGACAAACTGAGTGAGTGATGCACAGGATGAATCAGCTACAGAGCATTACCGATGCTGCCCCTAACATGTGTCAGGCCAACTGCTATGGAATAGGGAACAGGGGCTAGTTAGCACTCTTCCCTTTCCCTACTGCTGCTTCAGAAGATAAGACTGCATGGAGTGGGTAAATGAGGTTCGGATCTCTTTCCTATGTCTTCACTGGGCTATCTCTCCCCAGTTCTTTGGCCACAGGGCAAGCTTTTTCCCTTTTTAAAAATTCTTTGTTGTTTTTTTGTCTGCAACTACTGACAAGGCTGAGTTAGAATCCTTGCCCTAGCATACAGTTCAGAATATACAAAAAAAAAAAAAAAAACACCAGAAAACACTGCTGTGTTGTTCCTCAAATCCTGAGGTCTCTGGCCCGATTGCTTAGTTGTAGTTAAAGGGAAGAAGCAGGGAAAGGTGAATCTACATCGATTTCCCCCAAACTGAAAGTCTAATTTTTCCTTTTTAAAATTGTTATAAAATTAAACTGCACAGAGAATTTCACTGCTAAAAATACCATACATTTGACCTAACTGATGTGGCTCAGTTGGTTGGAGCATCCTGGCCTTTAAACAGAAGGGTCACAGGTTCAATTCCCGATCGGGGAACATGCCTGGGTTGCGGGTTCAGTCCTGGGCATGTACAAGAGGCAACCGATTGATGTTTCTCTCCCACACTGATGTCTCTCTCCCTCTCTCTCACCCTACCTTCCCCTAACTCTAAAAATCAATAAGCATGTCCTCAGTTGAGGATTCAAAAAAGTAAAAAATACATTTAAAAGGTAAAGATACTATACATTTAACTACAATTTAAAGACAAATGTTTAGAAATTAGAAACAATCGCTATTGCAAACCATGTGCATATCTTTCCCTCTGCTTTATTTCTTAATATTCAGATGATCAAAATAATATAGAAACACACATATTGATATAAATGTAACCTTAATCTTCTGTACCTGTCATACATATAGTCCTGACTCACAGTGTTCTTATGATACAGCTTTTGTAGCTCAGAGACTAAATGTTAGTGTTTCTGGAAAAGCAAAGTGAAATCAGTTTTTCTAAATCAAATACATGTATTTGCTCCTCAGAACCCATGGTATGGATATTCAGTTCATTTGTGTGATGACATAACAAGGCCTCTGAGGATATCAATCTTTTGTTTCTATTTTATTAAAAGTCAAAAAGTGTAAAGAAGGCTTCTGTTGAAGGTACATGTAATTTACCATTTTTATCTATTTCTCTCTCTCACACTCACACACATGTTTTCCAGAGACACCCTATAAAAGATTTATGGTATCATGCAAGTTTTATATCAGCAAGTTTACTAATGGCTTTTACCAGTGAATCCCTCAGGAGTTCTGCTTTTTAAATGTAGAAATACAGATCTTCACTTCAGAAGAGCAGAAATTTTGTGTGAAAGGTTTAAGAGCAAAAGGTAAAACCATATGTCAAAGAAAATCTCAGCCCTAATAGTTTAAGAACTTTATTTTTCTGTGGTTCACTTAAACGTGGGGCAGCGTTATAACCTAAATTGTCTATACAGAGGCTTATTACATCACAAGAAGCACGATAGTACTTAGGTCTCATGGTCACACAAAAAAATTTAGGGTCGTACTATAATTCTATCCCATCAATATACCTACTCATTTACATGTTTTCAAAGCTATCATTTAATTTTGCATATTCAGAATCACATTATAATAGCAAAATACAACCAGAGACATTGACAAATTACAATCTGACAGTAATCAGAGAGGAGGAGGGAGAGAGATAACAGGGGATAGTGGTGGTGGGCCATCAAGGAGTATGTAGGGAGGACACATGGACAAAGCCAAAGGGGGTGGTTTCGGGGATGGGAGGTAGAGATGGGTGGGGTGGGGGGACACGGTGGAGTGAAAACGGAGATAAATGTACTTGAACAACAATTAAAAAATAATAGTAAAATACAAAAAGAGATTGTTCCTCAGAATAGGTTATTTGTGATACTTGCATTTATCAATAGAGGGGAAAAAAGAGAAGAAATGCTTCTTGAAGTCTCTGTGCCAATAGTGTGGTAATTACAGGGAAGATTGGGGATGTGAGGGGGTTAAATGGTAATGGAAAGATGCAATAATGAAAAAAAATACTGGCATTTAAATCAATGTTGCAAGGTTGTATAATACAATTTGTCCATAAAAATCCAGCCATTATTAATATAAGGAGAATGGTATGTGGGACATCAGTGTAAACTGGCAGTGAAGGAGAGTGGACTGGGATGTGCACGTGTGAACAGTGATGACTTCCCTGTAGTAGTCAGTGGGAACGGTTGGTGCCTTTGAGTGAATATGTGTACTGTATGGCCATCACATGCAAAATGACTGAGTAAAGAATCTGCATCAAATTTTGCATTAAGCTTGAACATTCTTCTGTGGAAACTACTGGATGATTCAGAAAGCTGTAGCTAGGGGCAACTGGTGATTTGGCAGCTTCATCACAACAAGGTACCCCATGTCTCCTACAGAAATTTTTGTCAAAATGTCAAATCAGCCAGGTGACTTAGCTCCTCTACAGTTCAGATTTGGTTTCCTGCACCAAATTTTAGATTTGGCTTTTCCCAAAACTAAAATCACCTTTGAAAGGAAAGAAATTGCAGACACTTGATGAGATTCACAAAAATATGACAGGGAAGCTGATGGCCATTGGGAGAACTGGTGAGTTCTAAAGTGCCAAATTTGAAGGAGACTGAGGTGTCATTATGCTGTGTACAACATATCTTGTATCATGTATTTTCTTCAGTAAGTGTTGATTTTTCCCAGCACATGGCTGGATACTTTATGGACAGACACTGTGTATATGTATTTTTCAGGGTTAACATTTGGCATGTAGTCCCCTAAATGTTTAACTCATTTAATTCTAAAGTAAGTCTGCAAAGTGTGTGGTATTAAGCATTCCTATTTTAAGTAAAGGAATTGATGCACAACAATTTTAAATTGCATTTCTTGTCCCATAGCTGTTAAGAGCAAAGCTAGGAATTGAACTTCACTCTAATCATTATATGTGGGTAGTCCACTTGCCTTATATTGATCCTATTGTTCAAAACCAATACCATATTGCACATTCTATTCTTATAAATAGCTTTGTTATGCCTTCATATGAATGCACTGAATATCCATGTCATGGTTCTAAGCAGAAAATACATATGTTTGATTTAGAAAAATCAATTTTACCTTGCTTTTCCACAAACACACCTAGTCTCTATAAAAGCCATAATAATAGCACTTTCAATCAGTTTTGTATGTATCATATATATAAAAGATTAAGGTCAGGTTCATTTCTACATGTTTATAATTCAATTGCATTATCTGCAACCACTTTTGATTATGAGATTTTCAAGTAGATTAATTTCTTTCTTATTGTTATTGTGACAGTTGCATGGGGCTTCCTCGTTGCTGTTCCCTAATAGTGTCCCTGGAGTGTGGGTATATAACGAGGCAACGTCTGGTCCACTCCTGCCTCCCCTGACCCTTTTCCAAATCCGAAAGACCATTAGAGACATAAAGATATTTTCAGGTTGTCATTTTCAAATTAATTTTAATAAATCTTAATTTTCTTGATATTAACTTTTGTAATATGTCATGAGTTTATTAACTCAGGCAGTTATTTTTCTATATGATCACACAATCAATCATTAATTTTTTAATGTTTCTGATATCTTCAAGAAGATGCCAGGAACATATAGTCTATTGGATAACATAGGCAAATAAACAAGCATATATAAGACATTATAATGAGAACTATAATAAAAAGTGAGCAAGTTCATATTTAAGAATGCATAGTCCTGATAGGACATATGGGACATAAACAAAATTTTTCTATGGACATCCAACCGTGATTTTTCCTTTCTGTCTCTCTCCCTCTTTCTGTTAGAGCTTCTGTATGACATACAAAACCTGAAATGCACACACAATAAACTTTTCATTAAGATGTTGTGTAACCATAAGGGGTTAACATTCCAATTATTGCCACTTCTGCATATACCTACTGCTGCTATCAAAATACACTGGGCGGGGGGCAGGCAGGGCTAGGAATATAAGACAGAAAACTGTACTTGAACAAGGATTAAATAAAAAAATACAGTTTAATATCTTGTCTTTGCAATATTGTAATAACTTCCTAAATGTTCAACTTGTTCTCACAATCTATTCTTAACAATAAACATTGATTTCTATTTCACTCAAAGTAAAATTCAGTCCTTTCAATGAATTTCAAAACTCTGCTTTATTTGATGCCCATTGCTTCCTGACTATTCTCTTACTTGCTAACTGTTTTAAAACCACATTTTACTCTTTGCTTTTCCTCAGATATTCATAGCATGATGGTGCTTGACAATCTTTGCATTGAATCATCCTTCTGCCTAGACTGACATACACATCCCTTACACTTTCCTCAATTATTTACTATGTTGTCCATAAGCCCTACCCTGACTACAATAGTTAAAACTTATACCCTCTCAACTTCCATATTCAAAAGCATTTTTTACTTTGAATTATTTTACCACATAATCTTATACACTACTAAAAATGTTGGTACTTAAATTATGTTTTATGTTTGTGCTTCATGTTAATTCTACTCTCAATATTATAATTCAAATTATTTAGGGCAATTAATTTTGTCTAGTGCATTCACTGGTATTATGATATTATGAGCATAAAGTGGCTGTCTAACACATTTTGAAGAAAAATAAATGATTCATTTCCTGTGATAATGTTAGTTGAGTAAAATGGTTATTCAAATATACTTTGGGAAAATATTGTTACGCTTGGACAAAATATAAGATTTAAAAAGTAATGACTTAAAAGAAAAAGTGTCCAAAAATGCAGAGGTCAAAGAAAAATTTATTCTCGGAAAGTTGCAACAGTAAGGAGTAAGAATTCATGTTTGTGCCTTTTTTTGTGAAGGTATTCTCCAACCCTTATAGCTACAGCAGAGAAAATCAGTTTGAAACAGGGCAGCCTTACCACCTCAAGTCAGAAGAAAAAAAGGTCAAGAGTAAATCATTTAAGATGGGTAGCCTCAGAGATACAGACAACAGACTGACGGTTGCCAAAAAGGAAAGGAGCTAGGGAACTGAGTGAAAGAGGTGAAGGGATTAAGAAGTATAAATTGGAAGCTATGAAATAGTCATGGAATGCAAAGGACATCATAGGGAATATAGTCAATAATATTGTAATAACTATGTATGGTCTCAGGTGGAAATGTCCAGGGGATCACTTTGTAAAATATATGATTATCTTACCATTATACTGTTCACCTCAAACTAACCCAAAATAATATTGAATGGAAACTGTAATTGAAAAATCAAATTGGAAAAAAGAAAGGATAGCCTGGGGAGACAGAACCACAAGCAGGGTGTGATCCTAATATGAATGTGAACTGCTTAGATCTCTGGGTGATCTCTGAACGGTATACTTGCATCACAAAGCCCAATTTAGAAGATCACAGATAACAGAAAGTAATCTGTTTGTTTAAGATAAGGCTGTGCCAAGTGAGTCCTGTGTATTCCTTGCCTTATTAATTGATGGTATTTTCCAAACATACAGCTAAAGCACCAAAAAGCTGAAGCCTGAAACTTAAAGATTCAGAGAGGATGTTGTGCAAACAGTTCTCATTATATTAACAGTGGTTAGACTTTTTCTGGACAGACCTCATATTGTAGGTAAAGCTTGCATTTGAAGTCCAGGCAAGGTTACACTTTACCAGAAAAAAAAAGTTTTTCTTGTTGTTGTTGTTATTATTAATTTCTCAGAATCTGTATTTGCTCATGTTGTTCGCAATTTTTCAATTTCGAACAAAAATGTTACTGCTTGCAAAGAAACAGGTGGCACCCTACAACAGAAAGAAAAAATATATACTGAATAAAAATGAACTCAAAATAATACTAAATTAAAAAGTAATTGACAGAGTTAAAGAGAATTATCTCCAGAGATTTTTACAAAATGGTTGTAAATGGTCTTAATGAGAGAGCAAAGAAAAAATCCAATTAAAATGGGTAAATAAAAATGTGGTAGGCAGTCAGATAGGCATGAGCAGAGCAACATCAAAGGCCAAGTACTGAATGTCACCAAGACAGAAAGGTCTGGACACATAGCAATGAATACTTAGCAATGGGCTGAACTGAGAGAGCAAGTATTGGAAATAAGTATGGCTAGTTAGGACCTCGCCCCTAAGACACGCTTTCCTTTTCTAGATTGGCTCCTGTCATGTGGTTCAGATCCTCCCCCTGACCTTTACTCCCCTGGCATGTAGGAAATCCTAAAGTAGACACCCCAGATACCACTTCCCCTTACTCAGAAAAGAACAAGAAGGCTGATGTCCATATGAAGACAGGCCCAGATAGGAGTTAAAAATAGCCCTAGCACACCGACCAGTATAGCTCATTTGGTTGGGTGTCATCCCACACAGCGAAAGGTAACCGGTTTGATTCTGATCAGGGCACATGCTTGGGTTGTGAGCTGGTCCCAGTAGGGACGTGCGTGAGAGGCAACCAATGGATGTTTCTTTCACATATTATGTTTCTTTCCCTCTCTTTCTCCTCTTTTCCCCTCTCTCTAAGAATAAATAATAAATAAAATATATTTTGTGAAAAGAACCCTAGACCACACTTCTGCTTTGCTTGCTGAATAAACATCATCTTACAAATTTGAGTATTGGCTCTGAATTATTTCTTAGCCAGAACTCTAATGCCAAGGTCTACTTTTGCTGTTTACAAAATCAAGGTTTCAGAGCTAAAATGTCCGAGTAAGACAAAACAATTACTATATGGGCTCAATAAGAGACTGAAGGTGACAGAGGAAGAATCATTAAACACAAAATTAGATCAATCTCAACATCAGAGAGAAAAAAGTCAATAAATATACACAGAGATTCCTGTGAAACAATGTCAGGAAGTTCAACGTAACTGTAATTGGTGTCCCAGAAAGAGAAAGAGAAAAATGCAAACTATTTAGAGAAATAATGACTGAAACCTGTCAAACGCAGTGGAACTTTTTGGTGCAGAAATCCTAGAGACTCCAATCTACATGCAATGGCCCTATCATAATCAAAATGTCAAAACTGGGAGGGAAAGAAAATTTTGCAAACTTTACATATGAGGAAGATCATTGTCATTATTGGCTGATATTTTACAGAAACAAAGAAGTCTGGAAACATCAGAACATCATATTAAAATATTAAAGGGGAAAATACATGAACTAAGAATTCTATACCCAAAGAAAATACACACAGATACATCTTCAAATTATTTTGAAATGCATATGACTATGTTATTGAGTTCACAGTACATAGATTCAACATGTATATAAAAAAGCAATAAGGAATGGAAAATTTTAAAAATGTATAGTTTACTTCAAGTACTTGAAGATTAACTTTAATTAGTTCATCATCCCTTAAAAATTCATGTTATAAAACCCTAAAGTTAGACTAATGGCTTAAAATGCAGAGATATATCTTAAAAAGTAAATAGATGCATTAAAATGAAAGGCTAAGAATAAAGCTATGAACAAAAAAATTAGATAAACAGTAATAAAAGAACAAATAATAGATGAGAAATCTCAATACAACTGGCGAAATGGTACACCGAAACACAAACATTGTAATAATTACACACATGAAAATGAATTAATATTCCAAAGAGAAAACATCAGACTGGATAAAAAAGCAAGAAAGCACTGACTACTACTTGTGAGCCATATGCATTAATTCAAAGGCCCAATAAAGTTGAAAGTGAAGGGCTGAACACATACCTTCTGAACAGTAGATATAAGAAAAATGAAATGATCACATTGTAACAGGTAAAAGAGACTTCAAAACATAAAGTATTGTTATAGAAAAAGAACAACTTTTAATAAAGAGTACATATATCAGGAAGATTATAAATTAAAATTATAATTAAAATTAAAATTATAAGTGTACATGTGCTTAATAACAGTGCTTCAAGAAATGTGAAGAAACTGAAAGAACTAAAGAGAAAAATAGACAAATCCACAATCTTAAAGATATGCTATGCAATGCTCTCAATGATTGAAAAATACTAAATAAAATATTATTTACTTATATATTTTTTAAATTTAATTTTAATTGTTGTTCATGCACAGTTTTCTGTCTTTTACTTCCATCCCAGCCCACTTCCCCAGCCCTCCCCACCTGCCTCCCATTTCCAGCCCCCCCCCTATTTTTTTGTCCATGTGTCCTGTATACTTGCTCCTGTAAACTTTTCCCCTCTTTCCCCCAAATTCCCTCCCTTCTCCCCTCTGGTCACTGTCAGCCTGTTCTCTATTTCAGTGTCTTTGGTTATATTTTGCTTGTTTGTTAGTTTTGTTGTTTAGGTTCCTGTTAAAGGTGACATCATATGGTATTTGTCTTTCAGACTACACAAAATTTTAGATAAAATATTTAGAAGATATAAATACATTATGAGCCACATTGACCTAATGGAGCCATGAAAAAGGCTATACGCAACAAATAAAAAATACAAACTTTTAAGTATATCTGGTATATTTGTCAAGATCGACCATATGCTAGGCATTTAAAAAGAAGCTATAATATACATATATATCAAAAGATTAAAATGTACTGCAGTATCATATTTTATTGCAGTTTTATGACTAGCACTTAAAACATTTTAATAAAATGAGTATTTCTCACAAGTATATCTTAACTAAAATGAACTCAGTGGAAAACATAAAATTGAGTACTCTTATACTCATATGAAAACTTGGCAGAATTCCGCCAAGATGGAGGTATAGGTGGAAACACTGTGCCTTCTCCCACAACCAAGTTTGAATACAACAAAGATTTGGAGAAACAAAGACACAACCAAAGGACAGAAAATTGAATTATACGGAAGTCCGACTACATCTAACCGTTCAACGGGACGGTAAGAGGGGCGGAGCCAGCAGCGAACAGGGTCGGGCAGGACAGGGCCCCCGACCCAGGCGCGCAGGCAGACGGGAACCAGTTGGGGTACAGGGCAGACCACGGGCGCATATTCGCACACAGTGAGACAGACCACGCAGGCCCCAGGGGGCGAGGGCTGACGGCGGTGGCACACTCGCGTGCAGTGGGACGAAACGCCTGGGCCCGATGGCGGCAGCAACTGTGGCACCGGTGAGGGCCGTGGCGGAAGGCGGTGGACAGGACGCCATAGTCCCTCTTCGACCCTGCCCCCACACACAGCGTCACAACCCAGCTGACTTAGTTGCCCTACAATACCAGTGAGAGCCACTGTCCCTCTTTGACCCCGCCCCCACATACAGCGTCACAACCCAGCGACTTAGTTGCCCTGTTCTAGTGAACACTTTAGGGCTCTGATCCTGCTATGGAACAGGCACGAACAGCCCAAAAGATGGTGCAAGAAGAACCCAAAGTCCCAGAGCCAATAACTCTCAGCGACCAAGAAATTGCCAGCCTCTCAGAAGCACAATTCAGGACACTATTTATCAGGATGCTCACAGAACTGGTAGACTATAGTCACAAATTAGAGAAACAAAGTCACAAATTAGAGGAATATATGAAGGCTAAACTAATTGAAATGAAGGGAGATGCACAGGAAACCAATAGTGATGGAAAGGAAACGGGGACACAAATCAATGGAATGGACCAGAAGGAAGAACAAAACATCCCACCAGAAAGGAAGGAAGAAATGAGAATTCAAAAAAATGAGGAGAGGCTTAGGAACCTCCAGGACATCTTGAAACATTCCAACATCCTAATTATAGGGGTACCAGAAGGGGGAAAGAAACAGCCACGAGTGGAAAACATATTTGAACAAATAATAAAGGAGAACTTCCCCAGTCTGGCAAAGGAAATAGACTTCCAGGAAATCCAGGAAGCTCAGAGAGTGCCAAAGAAGTTGGACCCAAGAAGGAACACACCAAGGCACATCATAATTACATTAGCCAAGACCAAAATGAAGGAGAGAATCCTAGAAGCATCAAGGGATAAGGGGACAGTCACCTACAAAGGAGTACCCATCAGACTGTCAGCGGATTTCTCAAAAGAGACCTTACAGGCAAGAAGGGGCTGGAAAGAAGTATTCCAAGTCATGAAATCCAAAGACCTACAGCCAAGATTGCTTTATCCAGCAAAACTTTCATTTAGAATGGAAGGACAGATAAAGTGCTTCTCAGATAAGGTCAAGTTCAAGGAGTTCATCATCACCAAGCCCTTATTATATGAAATGCTAAAGGGACTTATATAAGAAAAAGAAGATGAAAAATATGAACAGTGAAAGGACAGCAAACACACAGTTATTAACAACCACACCTAAAACAAAAGCAAACCAAGAGGACAGCTAGATCAGGAGTGGAACCATAGAAATGAAGAACACATGGAGGGTTAGAAACAGGGGAGTGGGAGGGGGAGAAGGGGGGAGAAGGCACAGAAAATAGCATAGATGGTAGGTAGAAAATAGATAGGGGGGAGGGTGAGAATAGTGGGGGAAATATAGAATCCAAAGAACTTGAGACACGTGGTTATAAACTAAGGGGGGGGGGAGAATGGTGGGGGAGGGAGTGTGCGGGTGGAGGGGAATGAAGGGGGGGAATAGAACAACTAATGATATAATCAATAAAATATATTTAAAAAAAGAAAACTTGGATCACAGACAAAATATATAAACAAAAAATTGAAAATACACAATTTTAGGTTATGAGTATTCAATTTTGAACTGAACAAATATTCAAATAATAAAATTTCCAAAATAAATCACATATAATGATCATTTGATTATAAGACATCTCATAGTGGCTAAGCAGAATGTCATATAGTTGTGATCATCACATTCATATAGCATTTTCAGATTGGTTTCTTTCTCTTAGGTTCTTTCAGAACCTTTTCATTGCTTGGTCACTCACATTTCTTTATCACTGAATAACATTCCACGATCTGAATGTGTCACCGTTCATCCATCCATTTACCTACTGAATGACATCTTGATTTCTTCCAGGTTTTAGTGACTATGCATAAAGTGTTATCAGTTGTAAGTTTCAACTACTTTGGTAAATGCCAAAGAATATGATCCCTGAGTTATAAGGTTAGATAGAGTAAGCTCCACTTAAAAAAAAAATGCCAAAATATCTTTTCAAGTGACTCTATCATGTGGCACTTATATCAGCAATGAATGAGAGTTCCTGTTGCTCCAACTGATTGCCAGCTTTTGGTGTTGTCAGTGTTTTGGATTTTGGCCATTCCAGGTGGCATATAGTGGCATCTTGTTGTTGTTTTACTCTGCAGTTTCATAATGGCATATAATGTTAACTATTCAATTAAATTATTTATTTACGCTGCATTATTTTATTTTGGATATTAAGTAGAATGCTTCTAGAGTAAAAGTGGAGAATTATATTTGGCCATGACTGTAAAATTTCACATACATTATTACAACATATCAAATAATAGAAAATGAGAACCTGTATTCAAGCTGGTATATTATATTACATATGATGATGCATAAGAGATGAATTTGATTAAATACTAGGGATTACAATTTTATAGGACCTTGAGTAATTTGCTAACATTTAGCATCCTTTTCTGATTAGGAGTTTTAGAAAAACATTCTCAATGGAATTGAAAGACAGTTTGGCATGTGAAGAAATTTAGAAATAAGTGGTTAGGTTATCTCAAAAGTCCAGTTTGAGGTGATTAGACTTTAATCACAATTGTGTACAGAGAACTAAGAAGAGCAATCAAACTGCTGGATATTTTTCAAATAGTTCAATATATAAAAATACATTAAATTTCAGGATAGAATAAAATTTTTAGAGGGAGATAATAAATTTCAAATTGAGCAGATGCCTAAAATATTATGTTGGCAAAAAAAGTTTATTCATTTTTTTCTGTATGATGACTCTAGTAGTGCTTCATTGTCTTTAACTTTATTCGAACCAGTTTTGTTAGACAGTATTGTGGTAATTGTGATATCAGCATGCATTTAAAAAACATTAAAATAGGTGAATTTTTATGTAGCCATTTTATATTGAAGATGGAAGAAAATAAGCAACATTTTTGATGTATTATGTCTTAGTATTTCAAGAAAGGCAAAAATGCAACTAAAGTTTAAAAAAAGGATTTATGCAGTGTATAGAGAAGGCACTGTGAGTGAATGAATGTATCAAAAGTGTTTTGCTAAGTTTCTTGGCACTGTGGATATTTTGGCCAAATAGTTATTTGCTGTGGGGCTGTCACATTCACTGGAAGATGTTTTGTAATATCCTTACCCTCTACCCACTGCCAATAGCAGGAGATAGCGGACATATTCAAAATACCCAAATCATTAAAGTTATTGGTGAAAATTAAAAATGTGTCTTTAATCTCACAGAAAAAAACAAAATGGATTTTTTGCTACCTCAACATCTCCAGGTAGAAATTAACTTTGTTCAATATGTTGAAGCTATGTTTATGACATCCAAAGAAATTTAAGCTTTCTGAGAGTTATGGGACAAGGAAAGAGTGAAGATAGAATAAAAAAGCAAAAATAATTGATATGTAGCCCTGGCTGGTGTAGCTCAGTGGATTGAGCACGGGTCTGTGAAACAGAAGATCACGGTTCAATTCCCAGTCAGGGCACATGGCTGGGTTGCAGGCCTGTTCCCAGAGGGGGACTCACAAGAGGCAACCATACATTGATGTTTCTCTCCCTCTCTCCTTCCCTTCCCCTCTACAGATAAATAAATACAATCTTAAAAATATATTAAAAATAAAAATAAAAATTGATATGTGCAATTTAAAACCCTATCTTGTTGAACCAACTGATGGAAGAGATTATTAGAACAATTGAAACAAGACTACACTGAAACATTAAGGAAATTCAGTATTAAATGAGTTAAGAATATATATGAAAGCAGAAATATGCAAAAAAAGATGAAAAGGTAAAAGGAAACTTTGTTAGTGGGCTTCAGTCGAGAAAGAAAGTTTATGAAGAAGAAGGTGATCAATTCCATACAAATGCATAAAATACAAAGTGAGATCAAATGGCCTGTGTTCAATTAAAGATTAATTTTTAATCTTATAATTTTGGGCACGTTGGTTTAGAATTCCCCAAAAACCTACTTAGTTGAAGAATGAATGGGAGTTTTAATACAAGCAGAAGTAAAAACTATATATGATTGTATTATCAGTGGGCAGCAAATTTTATCAGGAAACTAGTTTTTCAAGGGAAAGCATCAAACCTACTTATTAACAGGTCAGAAAATTTCTGGTAGAAATAGAAAGAGAGAAATTGTCCATTGGTTTTTAAAGCTGATAATTAATCTTAAAGTTATATTATTACTTATTTAGGGTTCTTTGACTATAAAAATAGACATGGAATCAGATTAAGTTAAAAAGTTAAATAATAAGAGATGGTATGGCATGATTCTCAAAATCAGCATAACAATATGGGAAGGAAATGATCCAGAAAAAGGTAGAGGCAATTTATAGATCTAGATAGAGCACGTGATTTTCTGAGTCATTCTGTGAGGAATAATAAGCTGAATTATCTTATGATAATTGATGCATTTGGATTAAATATCAACACATTACCTAGGAGAGTAGAAGACCATTTGACTGAAAAATACCATTGATTGTGTAAAGAGGTGCATTAAAAAATGAACTGTAAAACCCTTTTTAAGTTGGTAATTTATTTTGTAAAGTTATTTTATTTTATTTACATTTTTAGTAGCATTCAAAAAATTAACCAATATATTTTCATCATCTTTTCTGAGATAATGGAAGACTCCTGACTGTCATCCTCATACTATACTCTCCAATTTATATTTAAAGGGATCTTGCTGCTCCAAATATTTGGTAATCCTAATAACTCTAAGCAACTTTCCCCACAATAACCTCTCTAACTCTTCAAGAACTGGAAATAAGTAATATATGTATAATATTTTTTTCATCTATCCATTCAATAAATATGCAAAGAGCATCTTCTGTGGGGAAGGAATGAATATTTAAAGACTGACTTTTATGTGACAGGCATGCTATTGTACTTAATCATGAAAGACATGCTTTGAGACAGGCATTAATGTCACTAATATATTAATAAGACAGGAGAAATTCAGAGAGATTAAATAATATCCTTAATGACACAGAATAACTTGGGAGAATTTTAATGCAAATAAAAAGTTGTGTTCTTTGTACTTTCCTATTTTTTCTGCTAGATTGTGTAGGTAATGTAAACATCAATAAGAAACTGCCTTTAAGGAACTCATAATATTAGTCAAGGAAATAATGTAAATAAAAATGTATTAAGTGCAGAAGTATTGTGTAAAAATTAGAGACATTCTTTCTGGGGAAAAAATATTATTTTGCCTAGTGATGATGGATCAAAGGATTCTTAGTGAATAGTTTGACATTGGAAGACAGCAATTATTTTTAAAGGCACATATTTGATGAAAAATAGTGCAAGTGAAAGGAATATTTTGAGTTGAAGTGGTTGGATATCATGTTTGGCCATAAATTAACATACATGTTACTAACATAAGAATAATGACCAAATTTTAAAAGCCATTTAAAATAAGCCAATATACTAACTCTATATACAAGGGGAGAAAATTTTACTATTAATGTTCCTAAAAGAAAAAATATCAGAGAATTTATTTTCACTAATATGCCTAATAAACAACCATCACATGATATTAAATATTGTAGGAGAAAATTTCTATTCTGCATATCCAATAAAAGTAATTGCAACCAATTTAAGTTAAAATAGTTCCTATTTGAGTTTTACAAAGAAAAACCTTATGTTTGCTACTATAATTTTAATTATTTTTAATATATTATTTTAATTTATTTTTATGACGCCCCTCAAATATTAGTGAATATTTTCAGCTAACATCTTTCAAAATTTTTAATATCCCTTTGGGGCTAAAGAGTTGCTTTTCAAACTTCAAAAAATGTCATTTTAAAAAAAGGTAGCATTATACCTGTTACCATTTTGCAATCTTCTTGCTACTTCAGAGAAACAGGCAGCCAGGTCATTTGGGAATTCGGTCTTTAACTTTTTTACAAGTAGGTTACCTTCAAATATCAGATAAATACAGAGTTTTCCAAGGATGCATATTTCATTCAGGTTTTACAATTAATGTCAAGGTCCCATAAGGTCATGATTCTTTTTAAGTCAGTCGGAATGACATCCGCCTCGAGCAGCCTAGGGGCACAGCTGATTGTTCTAGTTTTACGGTGAGAATATAAACTCCTCCTGTAGCTTTGAATTTAAGTCAGGATAATGATTTAGTGGTAGAATAGATGCACTTGGGAAAAAGTGAGAAGAAATATTAGACATCATTGTCTAATCGAAATGGGATTATAAGTGGAAATGTATACAAGTAATTTCTAAAAGAAGTATGAAGTATGATTTTTAGCTTCAAAACAACATCATTGGCAAGTTGGATGAAATAGTAAAGGGGAAATTCCAAGTCAATGTTTCATGACTGCATTTCCATATTTACTTCTCAAATTTTACTATGTTTTTTTAAAGATAGAAAGTGTAGCCTCATTAGAGCACTCCTAAATAACAATGGATTTCTATGAGATATTATTATTCCTGTTGTTGGTTATCATTATGGCTCTGGTTCAAACATGGACCAAACCCTTACTCTCAATTTCCATTAGTACATGTGTACTTTACTTTTTCTAACATTGTGCTGAGCAGGGAACAAATAGGGGTCTTTTTATAAGGGAGCTGTATAGTGTCTAAAGTAAAGCCATTAGAAAAGTGCATATTCTGTGATAATCTAAAGATTTATTTTCCAAGCTTCCTTTGAACTAAAGGCTTAGAAACAAGATTAAAACAAAAAACAAAGAGCAATAAAACAAAATTCCCCAAACTTCTCTAATTCTCTTGCACTTGGGAAATTAAATATATGTGTAAACAAATGTAGGTGACCTGGTACAATGTTCTGTCACCTACTGACAACTACAGGTGGTTGATTGTAGTGGGCATGAGGTTATATTTCTAGTTGCATTAGTTGCCATGTTTAAAAATAAATAACCTTTAACCCAGATGCATAAAGAGTAAGTAAATCTGCTTTAAATTTTTAACTACGTCTTCAAACAATCAAAGGCATTCTTTATTTCTGTCTGTGTGTGTGTTTTATCTCCAGCATTTCTTTTCATACTTTCTTAGCATTTTCATTTCTCTGCTTACATTGCCGATCTGTTCTTGCATGCTGTGCACATTACCCATGAGAGCCCTTAGCATATTTATCATTGTTGTTTTAAATTCAAGGCCTGGTAATTCCGACTTCGCTGCCATGTCAGGTTCTGATGTATGCTCTTTCTATTCAAATTATACTTGCCTTTTAGTATGTCTTGTAGTTTTGTGGTTTTGTTTTTTTTTTGATAGCGGGACAAGATGAACTGGGTAAAAAGAACTGTTGTGAATAGGTCTTTATTAATACGGTGGTGAGATGTGGGTGGAGGGAAAGCATTCTCCTCTCCTATGATTAAGTCTTTTAGTGAGGCTGTGCTTCTGAACCTACAAGTGTTTCTCAGTTTTGTTTTTTTCTCTCTCTCTTTGGTAGGCCAGTTTGGCTAGAGTGGGCTGGAGATGGGCGTTTCCCTTCCTCAGGTTTGTTAGGCTTAGCTAACACCCCAGCAGGCTAGGCTCCAGTTAACTAGTTTCCCCTGAGCACAGGCCTTGTTAAGAACAGAATTCCCTGTGACTTGTATTTATTTATAGCTTTAAAAAGAACACATTTTGAAAGTACCTTTTGATACCAAAAAGACACTAGCTTGTATGGTACTTTATCATATACACGGCAGCTTAAATCTGAGTAGTCTGATGGATGTCAGTCACAGATTTCTGTTTTGTTTGAATAGTGCAAGTCTTCAGACTTGAGATTAGCTCTTGTCACATGGCATTCCTCATTGGTTCAGGCATCCTAGCCTTTGGAAATCTTTTCATTGCATTTGGCTTGGAGCACTGCTTGGAAGGATGGGTTGTGTACATCAGTTGAGAGGAGCTTCTCTGGGTCTGCTCTGTGACTTCCACAGCTTTCCTCTCTCTATCCTAGCAAGATGAGTATAAAAGAGGAAGAGAAAGCGGTGCACCTGCATTGTTGAGACCGTAAAATCCTGGCTAGATGGGTACTGGACTTTTTGGAGTGATCACTTCATTAGGTCTCTAAATGTCTAATCACTGTGTTGTACACCTGAAACCAATAAAATTGTATCTCACCTGTAACTGAAAAATAAATTGATAAAAATCACCCTAAAAAAAGAACAGAATTCCCTGGCATATTAAAAAAAAATGGTTCCTTTTTCCCTCCTACTGACAGAAGCATGAGGGGATTTTCTCTGATATTTACTGTGAACCCAATGTGTTCATGAAGACAAATCCTGTCCTAACATGCCTCATCCCCATGACCTGGTTCTCCTGGAGTTTTTAACTTTCAAGAAGTATTTGTGCTGAACTTCCAGCTATTCATCAATTATAATTCAATTTCTCCGACCTGGGTATAGGTTCCCGTTGCTGTTGCTATTTGTGAGTTTGCACTGGTGAGCTGTGACTTCCTATATTCTCCTGTTCATTCTTCAGGCAAAGGTTTAAAATGTGTCACAACGTCTCTTATGGAGCCAAAAAACTTGTGGATTTTTCAGTCTCTTTGGCTTTTTACTTACTGTTGGGATGAAGTGGATACTTCCAAGCTCCTTACATGTGGTACCAGAAACTGGAACAACAGTTTGTTTTTGACAAATCCATTTACCAGACATAAGTGGGTTTATTTATAAATCAAAGTACCAAGATGGAAATTAACTATTGCTTCACTGTTGTCATAGTTGTTTTTTCAGACTTTGTCAATCTAAACTGCAAATATACTTTCTACATTCACTATGAATTTTTATGAATTGTTTGAGCCTCCTATGATAATATCTCTCCTGTAGATTCTTATGAATTTTCAGACCCCCAAATGAGAACTGTGTCCTATGTAATCATTTTATCACTGCTGTGGCCTGCATGTCTAGTATACAAGATAAGAACCGAGGGACAAAAACTCCTTGCTATTTTTCAAGGGCAGTTCATGATTTTCCTGTGTTACTATAGTTGTTTTTGCTGAATAGCCCATCACAGTTTCTTTCCTGCCCTACTTCGTATTAAGATTGTTAGCAATTGGTTACATAAATCAAGTGGAACTTTATATCAATCTTCTGAATAGTGATAGTAGTAATTCAATTAAAAAACATGAGACTGTTTTCACATTATCACACAGTTAACATTTCCTCACAAACTCCTTTGTTTCTTTCATTGCATTAACAGAAGGTAGATTTTTAATACAGATACTATGCCTTGAATCTTAGTTCAAACGTAAATTTTCATTTATAGGCCACAAAAGTTTTTTTTTTAATTATGAAAAAAGGAAATCATGATTGATATCTTGCTTTAAACAATTTAATGTTATCTTATTGTACCAATAAAATTGTGTGGCTAGTTGCTATAAATACATATTAACTTATTCTTGCTTTTTTTTGATTAAGCATGCTAGAATGAAATTTTTCTGTGTTGATGGGATTCCTGCTGGGCTGCTGGTTTCTGTTTCACTGAGAATTTAAAATGTCTTTAGGAAGATCAGATTGGAAGCAGATGAAACTGGCTTTATTTAGATCCCAACTCCAATATTTCATACATGTTTGACCTTCAGCAGTTTACTCAATTCCTGCAACCCTCCATTTCCTTATGGAGTTTAGAGGTAAATGAAAGTGATTACATATTTTCAGTTAAGGAAACTAAATTTTAAAGAATACGGTTACAGGCAATTTAATGAAATATTTTAAATGTATAACCATCATTAGCTGCAATAACATTTACATTAAGTTAAAAAAACCAAGTCCTAAGGAAATAATCCATCTTTATAGAAAATAAATATAAAATAATTAATCAAACAAAAAAATTTAAAAGGTTTTTACATAGATACAATTTAGAAGAGTCTAATTTGAAATTGGTAAATAAGTAAAATATTGTGATGTCAATTTTAATAATAATTGTATTTTTACTCAGTTGAGAGCATTATTTTTTTCTATTTAACTTAGAGATTATATAGTAAGTTAGAGCGACCTGAATATTTAATGATATTAGAAAGAGGAATATTTTCTTGAAAAGGAAAAATAAGTTGAATGCATAGCATAAGGAAGAATCGTGCAGATTTTCTTGGAGTGGGCAATATTATCATTTTAGAGGTAAATGATTGCCATTTTAGAGATAAATGAAATCATCAGGTGAGTAATACACCCATCAACTCAACCTAGTAAGTACCAACATCTTATTGTCAAAGATTTGTGTGAACCTGGAGATAGGTATGTTAATTACCAGAATTAAAAATAGTAGAAGATAAATGTTATAAATATTTCAACTGTAAAATACAGTTAACCTTTTATTTTGTGTATCCGTCACAATTCCCATTAAGAATTCTAGCTGACCTTGCTTTCTACAAATTCTGAACACTGTCAGGATGATTTAGAACAGTGGAGTGTTTCTGAGGCAGAGCGGTTCATAATATTTTATTAGATCCCATGGAAGAACATCAAGTTGTTCTGTGCTCCCATGAAAAGCTGAGAAATCATCTCAGTGAAAGTCACTGGAAAGTGGATCTTTTACACTGGCAAGGATATAGAACCATAGCTGGCATTATAGAGGGTTGATGATTTTGAAGAAATGCAGGTGAAGATACCTATCGGTTAAATCAGAAAAATTAGAAATTAATAATTATATGCTCTACTACCAAAATATTCTCATGAAACTTGATTCCACTAACAGGGTGAGAGAGAAATGTTGCAAAATTGAAAAATCCTGAGAAATACAATGCTAACAGATCAAAAGGGGGTGCCGATGTGATACAAACATTACTAAATAAAGAGGAGGAGTTACCACTTCTGGGATGAGGTAATGCATAGACTAAGTTCAAGAAACAGTTACCAAGAACAAGCCTAGTAGAATTAGAGGGAAGAGGTGTGTTATCATACAGAGAATATCATAGGAGGAAACCTCACAGGAAGGTGCTACTACCTCTAAGGGGGAATGATAAAGCAGGAACTGGAAAGGAAACTTCAGGTACGGATTTCTTCATTCAGTGGAACAACACAAAAAAGCAAGTGTTTGTTCCGCAACTGTTCTTGGAAATCTTTAGAACTATTGCTTTATGTATTTTATCTAGAGTTTTAGGCTTGTTGGTTTTTTTCCCAGTCATAATGGCTAATCTGGTTTTGACTAGAGTTGAAAGTCTAGAAGTCTCTTGCATGAGAATTTACTTACAAATGTCAACGACTTTGAAAGATGCTTTAAATTTTAGCTTGGTCCTAAATATTTAGGGAAAAATGGCTTATGTAGTTGCATTTGAGCTAATATAAAATATTATTATTTTAATTAAGTGTTACTTAAGTCTAGTAAATTTTTAAGACAAGTCAATTACATTTTACAAATTTAAAATAAGAACTTCATGTTATCACCTTTGGGTCCCATATGGATGACTTGTTTGTAAACATTTTCTTAAATTACAAAAAGTAGATTTGCTTCATTTTCATAAACAGTACCTGTGATTTACTTAAAGAATTAAGTCTCCCATATCCAGAGTTGTATCTTAGACTGAAAGTAAATGAATGTTAGGCTGCCTTGGCATTTCTGTTTAATCCTGACTCCAGGAATTATACGCTTGTCTCTTGGAACAATTACGTCTTCTTTACTGTTTTTCCCATTTAATATATCTTTCAGTTACTAGTTTCTTCTTACTTCTGACAGATTTACATTTCATTTCTATTAAACTTTACCTCACTACATTTAAACTGAATTACATTATGAGATAGTTTTACTTTGTGTTTGTTAATGTTTAATTAACTTTTTTTGCCATACATTGATTAACTTCTCACTCTAACACTTCACTTGTTTCGCACTCATTTTAGAGAAGATAGTTCTGTAGGAAGCAACATTTCAATTTAAATAACAAACTCATAAGAGTGTTAAGTATGTTATTAAAAATACCACAGTGAGGAATGTCAAGAAATTACTTAAAATTCTTTCTCTTCAGTTAAAAAATCAAAACATATGAAAAATCTTAGAGCTATTTCCTATAATCTATCCTCTAGTTTTAATATCATTTTACTTACAATATTGCTTTTAATTTTAAAAGAATGTAAGCTTTTATATACCAGCACAGGCCCAGAGCCTGCACACCCAGTGGACAGCTATAGGCCCTGTTGGAACCCTGCTACCCAACCACCTCCACAAGTGGCACACTCAGTGAGCAGACTCAGCAGACACCAGAGCTCTGCTGAAGTTAATTCTGCTCTGTGGAGTGGGTCCCAGAGCAGCTACTCCACACTGGTTGGAGGTTGGTGTCCGTGCTCACAGCCAGTCCTTGTAGTTAATCAGCCTGGTTAACTACATTACCCTCCTAATGACATGACAACATCAATCAAGGCTCAGCTACAAGAGGATGGTGTACACATCCCACAATGAGCACACGTCCAGTAGCCAGTTTGGGTGATAGGGGAGGCTACACCACTGGACCCTATGGGACACTTCCTACATTAGACCACTCTTCCTAGCCAGGGGGTCAGAGTAGCTCTACCCAATATATAGAAATAAACACAGGGAGGCTGCCAAAATGAGGAAACAAAGAAACATGGCCCAAATGAAAGAACAGAACAAAACTCCAGAAAAAGAGCTAAACAAAATAGAGACAAGCAATCAACTAGATGCAGAGTTCAAAACAGTGGTTATAAGGATACTTGGTGCTCAGTGATAACTTCAACAGCATAAAAAAGGGCATGGAAACCATAAAAAAGAGTCAGACATGAAAGATAACACTGAAGTAAGAAACCAATTTACAGGCAATTAACAGTAGAGTGGGTGATTGCATGAATCAAATAAGAAATTTGGAATATAAGGGAGCAAAAAACACCCAATCTGAGCAAGAAGAAAAATTTTTTTTAAAAAATGAGGGTAGTGTAAGGAGTCTCACGGACAACTTCAACAAACTGATATTCTCATCATGGGGTTGCTGAAGGAGAAGAGAGAGAGAGTAAGAAACGGAAATCTTATTTGAAAATACAATGACAGTAACTTCTCTAACTTGGTGAAAGGAGTAGGCATACAAGTCTATGAAATGCAGAGTCCCCAACAAGAGGAATCCAAGGAGGCTACACCAAGACACACAATAATTAAAATGACAGAGGTTAAAGAAAAAGAGAGAATCTTAAAAGTAGTAAGTGGCTCAGATGGTGAGGCTCAGTGGGTTTAGAGCTGGTCTGTGAACAGAAATACTACTGGCTTGATTCTTGTTCAGGGCACATGCCTGGATTATAGGCCAGGTCCCCAGTTAAGGACATGTGAGAGGCAACCAATCAATATTTACCATATTTTTAGGCTATAAGATGCACCCCCCCCGCCAAATTTGGGGGAAATAATGTTAATGTTGTTAATGCTGCTGGTGAGTTCTGTTTACATTTACATTGGTGAAACATTATGCTATTTATGTTAGTAAATACTGTATCATATTTTTGCTTCAAATTTTTTTTCCCTATTTTCCCCCTCTAAAACCTAGGTGCATCTTATGGTCTAAAAAATGTGGTAAATGTTTCTATCCCTTTTCTCTCCTCTTTCCCTTCTCTCTAAAAAATAAATAAAATCTTTTGAAAAAGGCAGGAAGAAAAAAGTAGTTAGTTACCCATAACGGAGCTCACATAAGACTGTCAGCTGATTTCTCAAAAGAAACTTTGCAGGCTAGAAGGGACTGGCAATTAATATTATAGGTGATGACAAGCAAAGACTTACAACCAAGATAACCCAGCAAAGCTGTCATTTAGAATTGAAGGATAAATAAAGAGCTTTCCGGACAAGAAAAAGCTTGTTCATCACCACCGAATCAGTATTCTGAATATGTTAAAGGGTCTTCTTTAAGAAGATCAAATAAATATATGTGCAATAACATAGCAATAAATAAACATCTAGCAATAATTGATTCTAAACAAAAATAAATGACCAAGCAGAACTAAAAGAGAATCATAGATGCAGAGAACATTTTTTATGGTTGCCAGATAGGATGGGAGTTGTGAGGGATGAGCAAAAAAGGTGAAGGTATTAAGAAGTACAAATTAGCCCTGGCTGGTGTAGCTCAGTGGATTGAGCGCAGGCCTGCGAACCAGAGGATCACGGTTTGATTCCCAGTCAGGGCACATGCCTGGTTTGCAGGCGGGTTCCCTGCAGGCCAACTCCCAGCAGGGGATGCACAAAAGGCAACCATACATTGATGTTTCTCTCCCCCTCTCCTTCCCCTCTAAAGATAAATAAATAAATAAAATCTTAAAAAAAAAAAGAAGTACAAATTAGGTATTACAGAATAGTCATGGGGATATAAAGTACAGCATAAAGAATATAATAGTCAAAGAATATATATGGATGACCCACAGACATGGACAACAATGTGGGGTTGCCTGAGGGAATGGGGGAACTGAGTGGAGGGAGGCAAAGGGGAAAAATTGGGACAGCTCTCATAACATAAAAAACAAAATATATATTAATTGTAAAAATTTAAGCTTTGCCCGGATGCAGCCTAGTATCCAAGTCAGACCCAGTCCAACTTGGGGTGGTTTCTGAAAATGGTCTGAAAAACAAATGCTCATAGTCTAAAAGCTCACCATGAAAAAGCCTTGGGGTGAAAAATTCTTGAAATTCATGAAAAATTCTTGGCTATCGTGGCAAAGACTCATGTGGACTCTGATAAACAAACTGAACTAAAAAGCGAAGTAGAGACAGACTCATAGATAGAGAGCAGGATAACAGCTAAGGCGGGGGCATTGATGGTGAAGGGATTGAGCAAAAAGGGTAAAGTACTGATGGACATGAACAACAGTGTGGTGATTGTGGGGGAAGGGTTATAAGGAGACTAAATGGTAATAGAAAAAATATAATTAAAGTAACTAATTAATTTTAAAAAATATAACCTTTTATATATTAGGCAACTTTTTTCAGCATTTCACTCTTACCACTGTCTATATGAAGGTAAATAAGTAAGTTAAAAATATATAGCCAATGCTAAATCATATGTGTATTCATCAAACTATTTTGGAGCTTTCTATTTTACAAGTCTGTTCTAATCATTGAGGAAGAGTTGGAGTACAAAAGTCCTCTGTGTTCAAGTGATACACAGCTTATTAAGTAGAACACAGTGAAAATATTATAATATTTCATTGGAATAAAGTCATATAAAAACAATGCATCTATTGTCCTGGCCAGATAGCTCAGTTGAATGGAATGTTGTTCTGATATGCCAAGTTTGCAGGTTTGAGCTCTTTTCAGAGTACATTCTAGAAACAACCAGTAAATGCATAAATAAGTATAAAAACATTAACATTTCTCTCTTTCTCCCTCTGCTTTCTTCTCTCTCTCTAAAATCAATAAGTAAAAGAAAAAAAACATTGCATAAGTAAGTAAAAAGAAACCACAAAATGGTTATATCTGAATAACTATTTCAAGAAAATTAATATAAAGGGAAAACATAAAATGCACAAGCATTAAATCTCATATCACTAGACTAGATGCATAACGTATTATGAAGGTGAGAACATGTCAAGCAAAAGGAAGCAGAATTGAAACTATAGAAATTAGGAAGTATAGATTATATCACAGAACTTATAGTAGTTCAATAAGACTAAAACACAAATTGAGTGGCAAGAGATAATACTGGGAAGACTAGGGAAGGATGCTGAAACTCCAAACATAACAGGAGATGGGTTTATCCTGTAGGGAATGAAAATAGGACAAAATATTATGAGAGAAAATGTGTGCCATAGTAAAATACATATCTTAGTGGTATAGAAACAAAGATTTAAAAGAGAACGAGATTGTTGGGAGAGAACAATTAAGATATAAAAAAGAATATGCAAACTCACTCTATACTGTGAACACTTTCTACCCTAAGGGCCTTTAAGGGCTTTTAAAATTTCATGTGAAATAAAGCCCCAGAATATTTTGTGTGATTGAGTTACAGAATCAAACAGCAGTGCAGGGATCCCCGGTTCCAAAAAAATATTCTAAATAAGAAGAAAATTATTTTCTTCTGTTAGTGAGTGGGAAAATATATTTCAATCATATGTGATCAACTGGCTTCATTAGAAATGGCACATAGTATTTTCAGTTGAATATTAAATGTGAATCTGTCAGATTTCATTAGTATTATTGAAGTAGTTATATCAGTTTCACTCTTTCAAAGTCAAAACAGCCTATTCACTAGCTAAGATTAGCTAATGTTTTGTTCCTAAATTACACTTAAAATAACTGGTTTTCAATTGTTTGGCAGTGATTTTTGAAAAACAAGTTATGATACCAATGAAAAATCAGCTATAAAATACACATTTGCAATATATGCTTCAAACACAATGTAATGTGAATCTGCAATTGAAGAAAATTTGATCACCATGTAACTGTAATCTGAGAAAAGATACTACTTTTGGTAATAATGTTATACCATTTGTAATTTTTAGTCATTTATCTTACTTTTTACACAAAATCAAGTCAATGCAATTTTTGAACTATATAAATTCATATAGGTCACTTATATACAGTACAACTCTGAGATATGTAACATGATTCTGAATTAGAAGTGACTAGTGACTGATCTTTGCTTATTATGTTGACTCCAGAGCCATGAATGGTCAAGTAATCTTCACTCAAATGTGTTTATCTTTCGAAATGTAGTTTGAAAGTGCTCAGTTCTATTTGTCTTTATGCGTTGTTTTTAAGCAGTTCACCACAGTTGTATATTTAAGATGCAAATATTTGATATTGTTCAAATGTATAAGCAAGGGCAATTGAAAATGATAACATATAAATATACTTCTTGAGCCCTGGCTTGTGTAGCTTAGTGAATTGAGCGTGGGCCTGCGAACCAGAAGATCATGGTTCGATTCCTAGTCAGGGCACATGCCTGGGTTGCAGGTCAGTTCCCAGCAGGGGGCGCATGAGAGGCAATCATACATTGATATTTCTCTCCCTCTCTCCTTCTCTACCCCTCTAAAGGTAAATAAATAAAATCTAAATATATATATGTGTATATATATATATATATATATATATATATATATATACACTTCTTGAGATACTTATAATCAGATAGAAACTGTAGTGCTCTAATCACGACATTTCTAAACAAGTGTAACTTTTTTCCTTTGTAAAAATAAAGCTTATTTCTTGAGAAATTAATTTGAAGTCATACTCTCATAAAATACTATTTAATTGAAATCATAAAGCCATTTCCACATTAGTTAGCAAGCAATAAAATGACTCATGTTTTCTTCAAACCTAATGGTTAACCTTATGACCTGGTAGTCTTGATAATATGAAACAATAATGACAACAGAGACGCTGAGTGGACCAAGAAAATTCTCTCATTCCCTTTGGAGATTGAGAAAGACAAAATATAAACAATGAGTAAATGGTATAAACTTATTTTTCTGGAGGTCTTTTACTTTCCAACAGATACTTATATCAGGTAACTCTGTTCACCTGGCTCTGTTATTACAGGTGTACCTTTCTGAAAAAGGAACAGAGGTAGTGATGAAAAAGACAAAACTTGAAATTACACAATTAATTATAAGCCATTTCTCCTATGCCTATATATTATACCTAGGAGAGCCTGAGCTTAAAGGTTATATTACTAATTGTCTGTTCAAATGGTATTTTTATTACCCATTAAATATCTCTCAGTGTGTGATTATTTTTACCCTTGACTTAGAAATGGTGAACCTGAGACATTAAAAATGGTTTAGTGTCTCTAAATCAGACAATACATAAAAACTCCCAACTAATGGCTTTTACAAATTGCTTGGCATCCACATATATTCAAAAATGAGTATATAGCTTCAGGAAAAACAAGTTAAATAAACTTATACAACAGTAAATTTATAAAATATAAATTCTTATATTCATTTTTGGCTTAACATCTTATCTTTTTTTTAAGATTTTATTTATTTATCTTTAGAAGGGAAGAGAAGGAGAGAGGAAGAGAAATATCAATGTATGGTTGCCTCTCATGCATCCCCTGCCGGGAACTGGCCTGCAACCCAGGCATATGCCCTGACTGGGAATCGAACCATGATCATTTGGTTTGCAGGCCCGAGCAAGCTACACCAGCCAGGGCTAACATCCACTGAGCTACACCAGCCAGGGCTAACATCTTTATCTTGACAACCATTGAGTAATGAGGAACCTGCCAGTATGTTTGCTTGTTTGTAGTTCTCTATATGCACCATTATACACTTTAAGGTTTATAGAAATGAGTATGCTTTGTGAGAAATGTTTGCATTATGGAGTAACAAGGAAAGAAGATACCCCTGACCTAGAAAAAGAATACAGTTCATCCTTGCACAGTGGATTACGGGTGCTGACCCTGTACAGTTCAAATTCCATATTACTTTTGCCCTTCCTGAGAACTTACCTAGAAGTGCTCTCCAGCAAACCAGAAGCCTTACTGATAACAAACAGTAGATTAAACAAACATTTTGTATATTATATATATCATATACTTTATTCTTATAGTAACCTAGAGAAAAGAAAATGCTATTAATTAAATTATTAAAAAGAGAAAATACATTTACAATATTTATTTTTAAATTTTGTTTGTAGTGGACCCACACAATTCAAATTATATTTTTTCACATTTATTTATTTATTCATTCCTTCATTTATTTATTTTTCAACTACAGTTGTGTCCATTTTCCCGCAACCACTCCCCTCACCCCACCCATCCTTATCTCCTACCTTCAAACCTATTCCCTTTGACTTTGTCCATGCGTCCTTTATACATGTTTCTTGATAACCCTTCCCCTTTTCCCTCCAGTCATTGCCTCCTCCCTCCTCTATGGTTACTGTCAGTTTATTCTTGATTTCCATGCCTCTGGTTCTATTTTGCACACCTGTTCCATTGATTAGGTTCCACTGAGAGGTGACATCATAAGGTATTTGTGTTTCACCGCCTGACTTACTTCACTGAGGAAATGCTCTCCAGATCCATCCATGCTGTCACAAAGTGTAGGAGCTCCTTCTTTCTTTCTGCTGTGTAGTATTCCAATGTGTAGGTGTACCACAGTTTTTTTGATCCACTCATTTACTGATGGGCACTTAGGCCTTTTTCAGCACTTCGCTACTGTAAATAATGCTGCTACGAACATTGGGGTGCATAGGCTCTTTTGAATTGGTGTTTCAGGATTCTCTTTTGTTGATGTTCTTCTTGTACAGTTGTCTCCACTTTCTCCCACCCTCAACCCTTCTCCACTTTGGCTTTGTCCATGGATCCTTTACACATGTTGCTACACAACTGGTTCCCTTCTTTCCCTTGTTATCTCCCTCCTGCCCCGTTTTGGTTACTGTCAGTTTACTCTTTATTTCCATGTCTCTGGTTGTATTTCAATTGCTTATTTGTTTTGCTGTTTAGATTGCTGTTAAAGGTGAGATCATATGGTATTTGTCTTTTACCACCTGGCTTATTTTCCTTATAATGCTTTCCAGGTCCATTCATGCTGTTGTGATGCATAGGAGCTCCTTCTTTCTTTCTGCTGCACAGTAGTCCATTGTGTAAATGTACCATGGTTTTTTAATACACTAATTCACTGATGGGCACTTAGGTTACTTCCAGCATTTGACTCTTGTAAACTATGCTGCTATGAACATTGGGATGCATAGGTTATTTTGAATTGGTGTTGCAGGATCATTAGTGTGTAATTCCAGCAGAGGAATTGTTGGGTCAAAAGGCAGTTCCATTTTCAGCTTTCTGAGAGAATTCCATCCTGTTTTTCCACAGTGGCTGCACCAGTCTGCATTCTTACCAATAGTGCACTAGGGTTCCCTATTCTCTAAAACTTCTTCAGCACTTAACTGTTTGTTGATTCATTTGTGATGGCCATTCTGACTGGTGTGAAGTGGTATGTCATTGTGGTATTAATTTGCATCTTTCTGATGGCTAGTGATGCTGAGCAAACTTTCAAATGTCTCTGGGACCCTCTGTATGTCCTCCTTAGGGAAGCTTTTATTCAGGTCCTTTGCCCATTTTATAATTAGGTTGTTTGTCTTCCTGGAGTGGAGTCATGTGAGTTCTCTATATATTTGGAGAGCAAACCCTTGTCTGAGGTATAATTTGAAAATATATTTTCCCATAAGATTGGTTCCCTTTTGATTTTGTTGATGTTTTCTTTAGGCGTGCAGAAGCTTCTTAGTTTGATATAGTCCCCTTTGTTTATTCCTTATATCCCTTGTCCTATGGGAGGTATGGGTGAAAATATTGCTATGTGAGATATCCGAAACTTTCCTGCTTTTGTTCTCTTCTAGGACTTTCATAGAGTCACGTCTTATATTTAAATCTTTTATCCATCTTGAGTTTATTTTGTTGCATGGTGTAAGTTGGTGGTCCACTTTCATTTTTTTTGTATGTACTTGTCCAGATTTCGCAAACATTATTTATTGAAGAGGCTATTTTTACTCCATTTCATGCTCCTGCCTGCTTTGTCAAATAGTGATTGACCATAGAGACACGAGTTCATTTCTTGGCTCTCTATTCTGTTCCGTTGGTCTATATGTCTTTTCTTGTGCCACTACCAGAGTGTTTTGATTACAGTTGCCTTTTAATATATTTTGATGTCACATATTATGATCTCTCTTTCTTTGTTCTTCTTTCTCAAAATTTCTGGGGCTATTTGCAGTCATTTATGGTTCCATATAAATTTTTGAAATTTTGTTCTATATCTGTGAAATATGTCATTGGTATTTTGACATGGGTTGCATTGAATCTGTAATTGCTTTGGATTGTATGGACATTTTAATGAAGTTAATTCTTCTAACCCATGAACACAGTATATACTTTCATTTTTTTTTTTTTTTGGTTTTGTTTTCCTTAATTTCTTTCTTCAGTGCTGTATAGTTTTGTGAGGGCAGGTCTTTTACCTCTTTGGTCAGGTTTATTCCTAGGTGCTTTATTTTTATTGTTACAAGAGTGAATCTTTTTTTTTCTGATTTCTGTTTCTTACATTTTATTGTGGGTTTACATTATTTATATTTTATTATGGGCTTATAAAAATGCCTTTGATTTCTGAATACTGACTTTATATTCCACCATTTTGCCAAATTAACTTATTATTTCTAGTAGCTTTTTTGGTTTAGTCTATAGGGTTTTCTATGTACACTATCATGTCATCTGCAAACAATGACAGCTTTACCTCCTCCTTTCCAATTTAGATGCCTTTTATTTCTTTTTCTTATCTGATCACTGTGGCTAAACTAAGACTTCCAATACTATGTTGAATAGAAGTGGTGAAAGCAGACATCCTTTTCATGTTGCTGTTTTTAGTGAAAAAGCTTTTAGTTTTTTCCCATTGAGTATGATGTTGACTATATATTTTTCATATATATCCTTCATTGTGTTGAGGTATCCTCCTGTTGCTCCCACATTGCTGAGTGGTTTTGTCATACGTGGTTGCTGTATCTTTTTAAATGCTTTTCCATATCTGTTGAGACAATCATGTGATTTTTGTCTTTCCTTTTGTTTATGTGATGTATTACATTTATTGATTTGCAAATATTGTACCATCCTTATCTCCCTGGGATGAATCTCACTTGATCATGGTGTATGATCTTTTTAATGTATAGCTGGATGTGGTTTGTCAATATTTTATTAAGGATATTAGCATCTATGTTTATTAGTGACATTGGTCTGTAGGTTTCTTTCTTTTGTAATCTGGTTTCATGATTAATACATTTTTCATATACATGTGTGTACAGGTTTCTCTGTCAACATAATGTTTTATTTATTTGGGGTAAATACCAAGAAGTAGAACACTAGATTATATGACAAGTATATGTTTCATTTTTTAAAAATTGCCACACACTTTCCAACATACCATTTTTCATTCTTAAAATCATCTGTGAGAATTCCAGTCACTCCAATCACATAAAATGATGTGATGAAAATGTGTGTTTAACTTGCATTCCACTAATGATTAATAATATTGAGCATCTTATCTTGTGATTGTTGATCATTCATATATTTTCTTTGATGAATACTCTTCTTAAACATTTTGCTAAAATTTCTAAATGAATTATTTGTTTTCTTATTCTTATATTTTGAGCATTTAGTATATACTATAAATATGGATTCTTCAGCAAGTATAAATTTTGCAAACATTTTTTCTGGTTTATGGGTTTTCTTCTCACTATTTTTTTAAAATAAGCTTTCAAAAACACCCAGAATTATATTTTTGAATTTCGATGAAATCCAATGTATAGTTTTTTAATGTATTGTGCTTGTGTTTTGATGTGTAAGAAGTCTTTCACAAATTTAAGATTACAAAGATATTCTCCTGAATTTTCTTAAGAAAATGTTATGATTTTGACTGTTGCTTTTTATTCATAATATAATTTGAATTTATTTCACATGCTCTGAACAATGAGTAACAGATATATTTGATTTTGCAGCACCTTTTGTTGGGAAGAATATCTTTTCTCTAATAATTGCTTTATTCATTAAAAAGAAAACAATTAACTGTACATATTTAGTACTATTTCTGGACATTATTCTGTTCCATTGGCCTATAATGCCTAAATTAGCCTTTTACTATTGCTTCATAAACTACTAAAAATCAAAGAATATAAGGTTTCCAAATTGTCATTTTGTTTCAGAATTATTTTGGCTACTGTGCTATTTATTTCTATACAAATTTAACACTTGCTTCTTTATTACTACAACATCACTTCTGATACTGTGATCATGACTCTAAAACTCTGAATAAAATTCAGAGCCTTCCAGTCCTTGAAGATGGTGTTTCTTTTTTCTTTAGGTTTTATTTGGATTGCTTCCTCAGCATTTTCATGTTATTAGCTTATGAAACATCACACAGCTTTGTAGATTATACATAATATTTAAAAATTTTTCATACTATTATAAATGTTAGTTTAACTTTTATCTAAATTAACAATTGTCTATTGCAAGTACATAAAAAATACCTGACAATTATGTGTTGGCCTTGAATCCTATGAACTTTTAAAATTAATTTGTTAGTTCAATTAACAGTTTAGTAAATTCTTTGGTATATTTAATGAAGATAGTCACGTTTTACCTATGATTACAAATAGTTTCATTTCCCTCTTTACAATTAATATGTCTCCCACTTTTTTTCTTTCCTCACATTATTGCACTGACTAAGGCATTCAGTACATTATTACAGACAATTGGTGAAGCCAAACATGCTTTTCCCTCTCCTGGCTTATGGGAAACATCAGCAATCAGTATTTCATTTTTAGATATGTTGTTAGTCTTTTTCAGGTGCTCTTTATTTGGTTGAAGATAAACACTTATTTTTCTAGTTTATAGATTAATACATATGAAACTGTAACTGTAACATTTTCTTAATTTCTTCAGAGGTTTATATAGTTTACAACTTCAGAAATTGTAAGTTCTTACAACTTCAACATAGATAATAAAAACATTTCAATTGTTGAAGATTTTGTTCATCTTGGTCCATTCAAATGGACCAAGTCGTCAATTCAAATGGAAACTGCAGCCAAGGAATCAAGAGAAGGTTGTGACTCAGAAAGGCAGTAAAGAAAAGAATTAGGAAAGATCACCAAGAGCAAAGATGGGCTGTTAGAGACCAAGCTTAAAATCATCCACATACTCCTATTCTTAATTACTGCATATGGATGTGAAAGCTGGACAGTGAAGAAGGCTGGTGGGAAAAACATTGGTCTATTTGAAATACAGTGTTGGAGGAGAACTCTACAGATACCCTGGACTTCCAAAAAGATAAACACGTGAGGCCTACAGCAAATTAAGTCTGAAACATTGCTGGAAGCAAAAGTGACAGAACAGGAGCTGTTCTACCGAGGGCTCACAACACTGAGAAAAACAGAAGACAGCAGTAAAAGAAGAAGCTGGGTAGGGGTGTGGAGGACAGAACAGGTGGACATCATTCATTTAGAGGGTTGCGGGAGTGGAAGCTAATTCAATGGCACATAGCACACATGGTCAAATAGAGTACTTTTAACAGCTCTATTGAGGTAAAATATACACACAAAAAATCATTCATTCAAAAGCATTATTTAATGATTTTTAAGCAAAATTTAGAGTTGTACACTACAATTCAATTTTAGAGTATTTTCACCACTCAAAAAATCCAAAGCACCCCTTTGAAGTCATTTCTCAGTCTTACCTTTATAACCTGATGATTCGTAGTCTACATTCTGTCTCTGTATTTCATGTCAATTTGTAATTAAAAAAACATACTTTTTTGAGCCTGGCTACTTTTACTTAGCCTAATTTTGTCCATGTTCATCCATATTGTAGCATGTATTCAGAGCTTATTTTTATTGCTAACTAAAATTCAATTGTAATTTTTTTCTGATTAAAACTATGTTTTACAAATATGACATGATAAATAGAAACATGTTAAATAAATAAAAGTTCTGACTTCTGGAAAACACCACTTAAAATGGATTTTTGTGATTATTTATTATGAGAAGTGTAGCTTGGTTTTTTAATCCACTTTTAACTGTTACATCGTGTGCCAGTAAAATTAAAGATCAGCTACACAATCTATCTTTATTTGTCAGAGAATCAGTAGCAAGCCATTGTAATTATAGTCTTCAGGTTAACAAATATTCTCCTAATAATAGCATGCAATTATTATAAACTAATAACTATGAATTAAATACATTTTCCAAAGGAATTTTAATAGTGGTTTATATCTTCTGTATCAGATATGATTGATTTGTTTTTAATCATGTCTTACATTTATTAATACAATTAAGAAAGTTTGTACACAAATAAATGCCATTTTTAATGCAAAACACATTAGACAATTTATTTTTATTTCTTTTCTATTTTCTTCCATTCTCTGAATTTAAATTGAACTGTTTAATACCATCTACACTCAGATTTGTCATTGGAAATCCAACATGTTATGGAATTTTTTAGTATAGAGTATTACATTTTTTAAGATCAGTAAAAATAATTAATCCCATTTCTCTGTTCATCTACCTCACTTAAGTTTTGGGATTTTTGAAGAGTTATAGACTCATCTTCAGAAACAATAGCTACAGTGCTGGATTGCTTTACTTTATGTGTGGCTATAAATAGTATTTGGTATGATATGATTATAAGGATATGATGACAATCGCAAAACCTAAAGCCATTCTTGAATAGATGAGTTTTATGGCATGATCATAGTTGTTAATATAGATAAGAAAGTATAAGGCAAATGAATAGAAAAGTTAACTCATAGTTTATGAATATTCAGACTGAGAGATTGGACTTTTAAACGTAGTGTTATAAAACACAGAAATTAGACAACAGAAAACTAGCAGACTAGCAACGTTGCTTTAACAAAATTAAACCTCAGAGATCGCAGTACTTCCATCAAATCTGCTGAAGATGTGGGGGCAGAGGCTCAGTTTGCTGGTCTAATCAGTCTCCTCATAGTCCTATGTGCACTGTTTAGACTACAGATCTCTAGACTCCTTTGCACTGTGATGTGACCAATTATCTGAGTTCTTGATATGAGAAAATAAATAGAAACTGCATGTGCCACTTCCATACCATGGCTGTGATGAACATATGTCTCCCTAGGTGCAAGTGTTGAGAAAACGTTAAGTTGGCTGAGTGATAAGAATTAAATTCATTAATGGCAGTTTATAATGAGTTCACCCATTCTCTTTGGGCGTATTTATTATAGCAGTCAGAACAATTCCACCATCATTAGAACAAAACTTGCTGTATTTTCTTATATTTAGTTTTACATGTGAAGGATTATGAAAGTCTGTCCTGAATTGTGTTGTGAGTTCCCAGTTTATACTGTCTGGCTTCTCTTAAGAAAATTTTTCAGACTTTATTTTTCAAAAAGTCATGAGAAATACTTTGATTTATTTAGATTTGAAGAATCAGGCCCCACTTTAGTTACAGAAAAGCATCATTCATATTATGTTTTCTGTTTCCTTTTTATTCATTTTGAGAGGTTTCATTTTTTCACACTAGAAACCAAAAAGTTTTATTGCACATTATTCTACCTCCATTTCAACAACCATTTTCTTCTGATTTTCCTCAATTGCCTTGACATTTTGAAATTTATCAGTGCTTTCCTACCATAACAATGATTTTCAGAGACCTCCAAATTACTTATTCTTACTTGATCTAAACCATATTTTCTATTTTTCATTTGCATTTCAAATTAATTTTTCATTTTTAAAACATGTATCCTCTTTTTACCCTTTGGTACATGCATCTCTTTTCTGTTGCTGATTTTAAGTATAATTTATATTCATTTTTATTTTATTAAGGTTCACAAAATATATTGTTATATTTTTTATCACATTATAATAAAATTTATTTTTTAAGTTTTTGGCATAGTGTGGTCTGTATTCACAGTTTGACATCTCTGATACCAGGGTGGTCACCTCTCTCCCACAACACTGGCCTCAGCCTCCTCCAGGGGGCGATAAGACCTCAGTGCATTCCCTATTGTAGGGTTTGTCAAACCATGGCATTGGTATATCCACCCTACTTCTGTTTTTAAATAAAATTGCATTTGAGCAGAGCTACACACATTTATTTTTATTTAATTTATGACTGCTTTTTTTCTTTTATGCTTCAATGGTAAGAGAACTCAATGACACACAAATTCCAAATTATTTTTATTACATATTTATTACGCATTATACGCATATAAAAGTATATAATATCTTATCCACTGCACTTAACATTAGGGGCTGGAGCAGATCCAGTTGGTTTGCATCTGAATGGACCCATAGAGGCTGTGTTTTCACAGCAGCTGCCCACAAGTGTTGGTGAACAAAATCCAAAACATAAAGAGATTGATGTTTTATGGGGCAAACATTGCCCAAGGAGAAACTGGAATGGGAAGGAGGCCTCAGATAATTATCTATTCTGTACTCAATTGCCTGTTTCTGAGACGAGTTGCTTCCCTACAGTTTATGTAAAACTTCCCCTGCAATAAAGCACTCAGCTGTAATTACCTGTGAAGTTGTGGCCTGCCTGCTTCCCTGTCTCCCGTATTTCCTCATTTTTGCTTTCTAGAAATTGCACCCCTCCTCTGAAATATCAACATCTGCACTTTGTCTTGGGTTCTCTATTTTCAAGCAATCAGGTTAGGACATTGCCTATTTCGTCATCACAAAATTTCCCTTGGAATCCCCAAAGTATTATGTTTTTGATGTTGTTGTTATTTTCTATTCTATTTTCTGAATTGAGATCAACAGCTATGAATTCTTAGCCCTTGTTTATCAGGTATGTATGTAGAGGGCTCCTGATCCACACATCATTCATTTGTGTGCTAAAGATACTTCCACCACAATCAGGATTCACTGCATAGCGTGGAAAGCTTAGTCTCTGTACCAGTTTCTAATGTGTGGCACTTGATCATTTGGGTGTAGTGTAACCTGTGAAGCCATGGAACAATGGTAGCATTTGTGGTTCTTTTTAGTAAACTGACTTAGATTAAGGACTAAAATTATCATTCTGCTTTTTTTGTCAGGCTCAAATAATCCCTGACTCTGCATTGAATGATGCCCTTGACATCAGCACACCCCTCAGGAGGGGAGATTGCCAGGCTTTTCCTTTTACTGGGTGCTTATTGTGTTCATGGAACTATAGGTCCCAACACTATCTATGAGGAATAGGGTTTAAGAGACAATATATTTGACATTTCAAACATTCCCCATGTGGTGGAGTGAAGGTAGTATGTTTCTCAAGCCCAAGAAGCTTTCGTATCCTGAGTAGGTGCAAACAAATAAATAGATAAAGAAAAATTTTCTACTTCCACTTAAGTCCATATACTATTGTATATTGATGTCTTTTCATACACTTTAAAAAATGTTTTAAAGGTTTTATTTATTTATTTTTAGAGAGAGGGAAAGGGAGGGTAACAGAGATGGAGAGAAACATTAATGTGTGGTTGGTGACCCCCACTGGGGACCTGGCCCGCAACCTGGACATGTGCCCTGACTGGAAATCGGACCAGTGACCCTTTGGTTCATAGCCTGTGCTCAATCCTCTGGGCTACACCAGCCACGGCTGTTCTATTATATCATAAAGTAAAATGTATGACCTAAGTCTGCAGTTGAAAAACTGTTCCTAGCATCTGTCATATAGTTTTCTTCATCCCTTTAGCAGCTGTTGCCATCACAATGCACTGGTCTTTTGGTGTCTTTACAAGTCTGTTAATGAACAGCTATGAAAGGGTGCATGTGCAGTGCTGGCGTGCCCCCAGTTTTGAACGTATATCAGTCTTTCCAGTAAAATGTGTTAGCAGAATCAGAATAACTGCTTAGTTATTATTGTTCTTCAGATTTGAAAACAATTCACTGCCTGTGCCACAGTCTAGGAAAAGCTTCACTTATTGTGATAATCTTTCATTCCAGACATGTCTAATGTCCTCTTGTCCCAGCACCTCCCAAAGAACCTTGGAAAGTTAGTATTTTGCAATAAATAAATAAGCAAAAAAAAATTGGTCCAGTATCAGAATTTATATCAGGTATAATCAGGTTCTCTGAACGAAGCAAAGGACTATCACAATCAGTGAAACAAAAACCAACTTGATAGTTCAAACATTAATTTGAACCTGCTAAGAAGTTCCTGAAAGGACGGTATCTATGGCCACAGAACGTTGATTAGTTACCAAGTTATAGAGTAAAATGATCTAATCAAAAAAAGTATTAAAAATGCTTCTCTAAGAAAAAAAACTGTCTTCGAAGCCAGATTTCACTTCATAGCATGAAAAGCCAGAAAACCCTCTTTATGTTACTATGAGGCAGAAAGGAATGAACTAGAAATATCTAGTCAAAATATTATTCAGGAATCAAGGTTTTCAATTCAAGCATTGCAGAATATAGATTTCTATAAGCCCCATGAAAGTTTTAGTGGAAAATGTTGGAGTAATATAATTTTAAAGAAAACAGGCATATTATTTCAGAATTTAGAAAAACAACATTATAAACTTGAGTGCATATTTAAAAAAACAAAACAAAATACAGTAAGAAAATATGAAAAAGTACAATAAAAGTGAAAAATCAAGATACTTATTAGTTGAAGATAATAATGCCCAAAGCACTGCTACTTATAAAATTTTATGAATTAGGTACTATAATTATTCTCATGTTCAAATATGAAAAACAAGAACAGAAAATATACCAAAGAAATAGTATTTATTTCTAAGAAGAAAAGGCTAAAACAATGAGTAATATAGATAAGGCATTTTTATTTTTATTGAATGCATTTCTGTATTTCAAATTATTAAAAATGAATATGGAGAATACTGTAGTAATAAAAAGTTGTTAACATACAAATAAAAATTTCACAATAAATATTAATAAACACATATTAACAGGTAAACTTAAGTCTACAAATTTTTTTAGGAAATTGTACTGACCCATGATTCTATAATAGGTGTGTAGGTCGGTTTAGAGGAGGGGATGACAGAACTTTCTGTAGATTGAGTTAGCTTTACAGTGTCACAGTTTGCCTATGTTTTTCCTAGTTCAAATACCTTATGTAATAGACAATCTGTGGTATAATTAGGAAAGGATCAAAATGAACCATTAAATTAAGAGCCAATTTCCTTCTTTCAATAAATATTTATTTCATAAATTTTAGGTTATAAATAACCATCCGTGAACAAAATGCTTCCCCTAAATTACAGTACATTCTATTTGAGAAGGTAAAGGATAAAATGGTATGTTAGAAAAAATGACACAAGTGCTATGCATGCGTCTCCTGAGGTCTTCTGGCCGTTAATATCTACTTACCAACCAATACTTTAAGGGCGAATATGGGCCAAAAGCTACTGGACATTTGTATTGTCCTCATATTGATTCAAGCTATAAGTATTATTTTTTAACAAGTGGTACAAATAGGGAAAAACAGCCACGAATTCAAGTTTTTTGTTATTAAGTGGTAAAAAAGTATACAAACTTAACGCCATCATAATACATACATGTAACTGTGACTTCATTGTGCCACAGTTAGAGGTGCAAATTTCCTTTGCCTAAAATAATCCCAGCAGCTGCTAAATTGCTAATAATACTAAAATTTTTTGATAAAAATTCAAATTTAAATTATTTGGAAAATAGTTCTTTGCCATTCACAAAGTAATATTTGTTTTAAATCATATAAACCCCACTTTAGGAGCGTTGGTTATATGCTATTCTGTACGGTAGATACAAATACCTAATACAGACCTAAACAGTTTATAGTGTGTTTCATAATTGTAATTTGTGCCTATTTTCCTAGAATTAGTCTGGTTTAGCTTTGCCTAGAGGTTTGTTGTTGCTGTTGTTGTTTTCTAAAAGGCTAATAATAACTAGTTTCATAAAATGAATCAGAAAAGATTTAGTAGATATCTGGTCATATTCTCCAACATCTTTTCTAATAATGTATGATATGTGTATGTTGTAGACAGACTTCCCATTTTATTAAATTATTTTTCTTAAAATTAATCAGCAATAATACCCTTCCTTTTCCTCATCCTATCTGGAGAAAGAAAAACTTAGACAAATTTCATAGACAGCATAATGGCATTCAATAATTCAAAGTGTGTCAAGATAAAAGCATCCGATGCAATGTTTTCTATTTATGGGTGGTAGTGGGAAACACATTCACAACTACTTCTTTGCTGGAATATTGTTACACCAGGCAATTGGCATAATGTTAGTGCTGTAGCCTTTCAGAGGCATGAAGCCTCCAGAGCACCAACAGACAGGTGCAATGGGAAAAGGAAAGGGGTTATAGGCAAGATAGGTGCTTATAATCAACAGTCCTGCTATAGAACTTGAAGAGAGTTGTCCAAACACTCTTGCTGCAATGATTTTTGTCATTTACTCTATAGTGTAAATATTTTACTTCAAAGCAATTATTTTTGTATCACACAATAATTATTTCTAATCACATTGAGCTAAAATGCATATTTATTTTAAAAGTTACTGAACTTTGTTTTTCAAGGAATCGAAGATAAATGTGTAAACTTGCACAATATGTTTTTCTAAATTTACTTTCTAAACTAAGGACTATCTTTGACCACATTGGCATCTACTTTCAAAGTAGTAGGTAGAGATTGTTAAGGCTTGTGTGTAACGTAAGTTGTGCAGTTCCAGAAGATGTGATCCTATATCTTTCTGAAAGCCTAACTTTTCATTTAGATCAAATGACTCTTCCAATTTCATTTAACTCATTTTTGTTCTCAAATTTACTCCTACAGGTATGAAAAGTGAAGTAATGGTTGCTAATATGACAGTTCTGCTAATAGAAGAGAAACTTCAAGTTCACATAAATGATGGCATTTTATATCAGCCTAATTAAATATTTCAAGGGAATATCAGATGAAAGAGTGAAGTTTTACAATGATTGCATTTCCCATCCAATTTTGGCAATCTAAATAAAACTTAGGAAATTTATTCTGCAAATGTTGAAACATCTGACATCATTGTGAAAGCTATTATAAATTCGGTTAAGAAGTTTAAGTGGAATACAATCACTAGTTTTTGTGTTAATAGTATTTTGATGGAGTATGATACCATCATAACTGCAATTTTTACCGATTAAGAATAATGTAGAACAAAAGTATATTTGTAATCATTCTGGTACATATATTATAAATATTTTTTACAACAAATCATGAGTTTCTTCCAATTGAAATAGAAGATAATTATAGAAATGTACAGTTGACTTATAAAATATCTACAGAGAAGTTACATGTATTTAAAAGGAAGGGAGAATTTTTATTTCTTAGGAAAGTAAATTTCTAAAATATTAAAATATAAGTTAATTAAAATAGATTGGACAGAAATCACATGTCTGTTTCCAACATTAAGATAAAAAACATTTTCTCAGGACTTAGAAATTGAAAATTAATATTTAAGTAAGAGTTCTTAATACTGAAGTTTTTTAGAAAAGATTTTATTTTTATTTATTTATTCATTTTTAGATAGAGGAGAAGGGAAGAAGAAAGAGAAGGAAAGAAACATCAATGTGTGGTCGCCTCTCACATGGCCCCCACTGGGGACCTGGCCCACAACCCAGGCATATGCCCTGACTGGGAATAGAACCATGGCCATTTGGTTCACAGCCCATGCTCAATCCACTGAGCTATGCCAGCCAGGGCATATCTAAGTAAGATTTTTAAAATTAAATTTAATGGGCTTATCATCAAGTAGGTGTTCGATAGCAAAAGCTAACATTATTGTATATTATGGTTGTTCCCTTATTGATAACAACATAATTTTATTTATTTATTCTAATTACTTACACATTTTTATTTGACTATTTATTTAGATTACTTAAAGACAGAAAAAGCACCAGAAGTGTAAAAAGACTAGCAATTGGTAAGAGATAAAATGGCAAATATCAAATACGCGCACATTTGTGGCAAAAGATTTGCCTTTTTGTAGAATGAGAAAATGAGAATCTGGGGATACTTCTGCAGTGTATAGATAGAATTAGGGAGATACAAAAAAAAGCTCCTAGCATTAAAAATGCGTAATCATTTAAGAGAAACCCAAAACTGCACTTGTATTTGCTATTTGTTTCTTTCCCATGATTGATTAAAAACTAGAGTGCACACTGTAGGCCCGAAGAGACATAAATACAAAGCTTAATCTTAAAAGCCCAGGGTATTTCTATGTCTCATAAAATTATTAAAAAATATCTTTCTCAGGAAAATATTAAATGACATAAACTTTATATTATTTTCGTATTTGACTTTTTCTTATTGTTTCAATTACTTTCAATGTAATTCATTTCAATAGATATTACAAGTTATAGACTGGGTAGATAAGTCCCCTTTTTAAGTTAGAGGACTAGCTGTACAATAGCAAGAGAGTTTTTAGGTAACTTTCAATCATGAGGAAAATTGGAAATTAAATGTCAAGAACATTTTTATATGATTGGGTTCTGTAAACCTGCATCAAATAACTTTGTAATTAAATTAAAATTTTTACTGACTTCCATTTGCTTTTACTTTAATAGGCTCCTGGACAAACACAACTTGTTTTAAAGGTTTGCAAATATTATTTTTAATAGTATTTGATCTAGATTTTCTCCTGCATGATATTTTTACTCATAATGATGTTATGCACCGTTTCAATCATTTTGTGCCCATGACTGTAGTTATTGGAACTTGGTAAAGTCACTTAAACACTGATGTCTTTGATTTATCAGTTCTAAAATGACAATGTGTAAATAGATAATAATGTACAAGATTTCTTTTGATTATACGATACCACTAATATATATGCTGTAAAACACTGGTAAATTTTTATCAGCCATTGCTGATTTTCTAATTTCAAGAGTTAAAGCAGGGTTTTCGTAATCTACAAGTGTTAATTTATTGTTGATTTTCATCTCATTCTCCAGTGGGGGTGTCCAAAAACATTAATTTTGCTACCTATTTTTCCTAGTACAGTGTGGTATCACTTGTCTTATTGTATTACCTTATATTTTTATTATCTTAGTAGGATTTTGTGTAGCTTTATATTTTAAAATGATTATATACATTAAAGTTGTGTACATATACTTCTGAAAAAAGCTTGAAGTTTTTATTTATTTATTTTTAAGGAGAGGAGAAAGGAAGGAGACAGAGAGGGAGAAAAACATGAACTGGTTGCCTCTCCTATGTGACCTTACCAGGAACTGAATCTGCAAACTAACCATGTGCCCTGACCGGGAATCGAACAGGTGACCCTTTGCTTTGCTGGATGATGTCCAACCAAGCCACACCAGTCAGGGATGGAAATTTTCTATTTGAATTATATCAAAATATGTTCTCTTAAGAGTTCTGTTGAAAGATCCAACCATGATTACAAGTAACTTTCTAACATTCATTCATTAGAATAATCACATAACTCAGATCCCTCAGTGAAAATTGTAGAAGAGGTCATCTTTGTCAACCATTTTTAAATAGTATTCTTGACTGCAAGAATTTCACTAAATGGAAAGGGAAATAAATTTCAAGTACTGTGGGATGCAGGTCATTCCAATTCATGGAAATCGTAGCAATGTGTCTCTCTACCTCCAATAACTACTCCCAAATACAGAAATGTTTTCCTCTGCCTTCTGTGTCTGACCCACCTAAATCTTGTCCTTCATTTAAGTTTCAACCCTAAATAGCAGCACTGAGAAGCCTGGTACAGTATAAATAAAGTGCTTGACACACCTTGGAGCTATTGCTAAACATCACCAGTTAAATACAGTTACAGCTATAAATTTGCAGTTTGACCATGGTGGAGTGTGCCTGACAATGATGAGGTCATAATTTAGCATGAACTTTTAAGCCTAGAAAATCCTAGAAAATCTTTTCTTTAACATTTTACTTTTTTTATTTTTAGAAAGAGGTGGAGGGAGGGAGAAAGAGAAACATGAGTGTGTGGTTGCCTCTTGAAGGCTCCCTACCAGGGATCCGACCCACAATCCAGGCCTATGTCCTGACTAGGAATTGAACTGGTGACCCTTGGGTTCACAGGCCAGCACTCAATTCACTTGAGCCACACCAGCCAGGGTAAGTCTAGAAAATCTTTTCTAGAACCACTGTTCATGGAATGCACAAATAAAAACAAGCAAAACTTTTTTAAAGCAAAAATTCTTGATAATTCCTCATAGTATCAGATTCCAGCACTACTGACTATCCTGGAGTTTGTTTTTTGTATGTTTGTTTTGAGTTCTTCCCTTGGGGTTTGAGAAACTGTAATCCAGTTTCTGTGTAAACGAACCCTTAGCCATGTTAACCTGACAACCTCAGGTTTTCCGTCTTGATTTCTTAAATTTTAATTTCTCTACATTTTTAATCCTCATTTTCTTCCTTATGTTGTTATTTCAGAAGAAAGATTCCTATTTTGTAATGACTATAATAAGTTTATATATCACCAATCCTATAATCTCATGCAAATCACTCAAGTTATCGGATCCTAAATTTCATCACATATATGTATATGATGAATATATATATATTGAATATATATATTGAATGAATTTATAGATAGATAGATAGATAGATAGATAGATAGATAGATAGATAGATATGGTAATACTAGCCTTGAACATGTGGCTCAGTTGGTTGGGCATCATCCCACAAACTAAAGTCACCCTTTTGATCCCCTGTCAGGGCACATGCCTGGGCTGTGGTTTCATCCTGATTGGGGTACATACCAGAGGCAACCAGTTGTTTCTCTCCCTCTCTTTTTCCCTCTCTTCTGCTATCTCAAAATAAGTAAATATAATATTTTTTAAAAATCTTGGCAATACTGAACTCTAAATGGTACAATAATATTAAAAGAAGTAATGTAATTCTTCTAATATGATCTTTATATATAGGGTTGGCAAAAGTAGGTTTACAGTTGTTTGTGTGGGAAAAAAACATTGCCTAAAAGATAAATCATATAAAGCTATGAGGTAATAACAACATCAATAATGATAATACAAATAATATAAATAAACAATGCAATAGTTAATAAAAATAATATAAGAATAAACTTGGTTTCACATACTCACAATTCTAAACCCACTTTTTCCCATCCCTGTATATCTTACAAATATTAAGTAACAATCAAACACACAACAAAATTACCCCAAAGACTCATAAATAAAATAAACAAATATATTTTACTTCATATAAATAAAAATTAATACAAAGTATTTACATAACACATTTTATATTCCAAAGTATCAATGCAAATTCATTTGTTTCTCTTTAAAATCAACACAAAATATAAATTTTTTATTTGCTTATGCTCTCTCTTTCTTCTGTTAATATAGGGCAGGTGTCCCCACATCCCTGGCCACGGATGGGTGGCTTGTTAGAAACCAGGCAGCCAGGGAAGCTCACCTGAGCTCTGCTTCCTGTCTCTCTTCCCCAACCCTATCCATCCACAGTGAGCAAAGCTCTCCTGAGTTGGCCCAGCCATTCCCTGGTGCCAAAAATGTTGGAGACAGCTGGTATAGGGCATCTTTAATTCCATTCGCAATCACGTGAGGATAAAGGAATGTACATGTTTCAAAATTACACTGATTATTTTAAACTTACATATTAAAAGTCAATCCCACAACAAAATTTTCTTTAAGATGATGATGAATGCAAAGACACAGGCATTTGTTTGGCTCGTTTAAGAAGTAGACATGCCCTACTCACTCCTACAGAGCAATGCATTTTCCCATATATATCATGAATAATATCTAGCTATATTTGAGATGTAATTAAAAGCATATGGACTTTGACATTCATAGACAAAAATGTACACTTTAAAAAATAAAATACATTAAAATATTTAACAGAAATATTATTTTAGGCTCAGTCCAAAATAAAGCATGTTAATTATTGATCTGCTAACCATTAGTCATAGTACTTAAAATAACACTTTAAAAATTTTCCAAACTTAAATCAGGATCATTTGTCATTATATGCTAGTAACATTCCCACATTGTATTGGTTCTCTTGCAATGAAGTGTTTCAGTTGACAGGCACCCATAGGTATACAGCCATCAATCAAGGAAGTACTAGAAGACTTCCATAAGAGTCTTCCTTTATGTTGAAGCAATCTGCATCCTAGAAAATGCCACTTCTCTGTCTTTGTGATGCTTTCCCATCCCTAGAGTGATGATTTTTCACAGCTGCTTTGGTTTCTCCAGCAGCACATCGGTTCTCTCTCAGAGTCCCAACAACATATGGTTTTCAAAATGGATATGTACAAATCTGCAACATAACTGCTACTCTGGATATTTCTTAATCAACAGGGCTGTACTTTTAAAAATTTGTCAAGTGACCAAAAGAGTCTTATCATTCCTCCCCTTGAGTAAACTTTAAAAAGGATTCTTTCTTCCTGACCTGAATCTAGGTCCCTAATCTCCCTTTTCTTAAAGCAGTTACTTTAGAAAATTTTAAATTGCCAGTTCTTCTGACCTTTGAGATATAAATCTATCAGCTGCTTGCCAGTTTTACAATACAGGAATGCCTTTCTCAGGGATCAGGGAGGGATTCCTTTGAACTTAATCATCAAAAAAGATTGTGGCCCTATCTCCCAGTCTCTTTGGGAACTTTGGGTCAGGTCCTAACTTCTATAATTGACAATACAGATGGCTTAATCACCTTGACCAACATTTCCCTAATTGTTTTCGCTTAACTAACCTTAGCACTTAAAAACTCTCCTGCTTTTAATATCAGTGAACTTGGGTTTAATCTCTCTCCCCTTCTGCAAAAGTCTTACATAAAGCCTTCCTTGCCAGTTTAAATCCATCTAGTGCAATTTTCTTTGACAAAAAGCATGAAACTATTATTATCCAAAATGTAAGATTTACTCATGTTTGCCTCTGGAAAACATTTCCTGTTTTTCCTGCATTTTGTTTTATGGAAGACTAAAATATATTGTCTATATATGCCACTGAGAAGACCTAGGGTGTTGGTCTAGGTCTGAAGAAGAAAAGATGAGCAGGAATAATAAAGGCAGGCAAGAAAGCTGCAGCAACAAGTTGCATGGACTTCATGCAAGTTGATGCATGGACTTCATGAGTTGTAAAAATTCAAGTTGGGCTATTCCATGCATTTCTCCTAATGGAATTACTAATTAAAATTCATTATGAACATCTAAATCTCATGTAAGTCAAACACTATTAATCAAAAGTGTTCTCAAAAGAGATTTTGTTCTCTTCCATGTTTTTTATGGTGAAACAAATTTTTATGTTAAGCTCCCACATATAACTATATTGCCAACACCGTGATTTCAATACCTTATTATTGTACAAAAATCAGAAGGTCTCATTCCTGATCCAAATATTTACAGAAAAGTTAAGGATGAACATTGTTGTCTCTTGGACCTTGTGAAATTTTGTCCCACATATATTAGCATGTGAACTTGAACACTGGTTAGAGAGATACTGGAAAATTTTGCTCAAATTTTCTAAGAAAGAGAAATATTGCCAAAGAGGATTGAAAAGGGAATTAAAGGACCTTTGTTAGTTGTGAGGTTGAAGGTAAAATTTAGCTGTTGTTTTTTGTTAAATTGGTGAGGTTTTGCTTACTTCAACTTCTTTGTTTTGATGGGAGTGATATATTGTTATTATTATTTAGGTTTATAATAAATGAGTTAAATTATATTGCATGTCGAATCTTGTCTCATATAAGATAAACACACACATTTGTATGTATGTATGTATGTATATATATATATATATATATATATGTGTGTGTGTGTGTGTGTGTGTGTGTGTGTGTGTAAAGTGTTGGACTCTATTTTTTTACTGTTCTTCAAATACAGTTGTCTCACATTTTCGCCATTGCTCTCCCCTGAGCTGCCTACCTGCCCTCCCTGCTCCCACTGTCAATCCCCACCCCATTGTCCTTGTCCCTGAGTCCTCTATGCACATTCCTTGGCCTGCCCCTTTCTCTTCTTTCCCCCATTTTCTCCCTCCCCATCTCTCTCTGGTCACTATCAGTTTGTTTTTTATTTCTGTGTCTCTGGGTCTATTTTGTTTGTTTGTTTTGTTGATTAGGTTCCACTTACAGGTGAGATCACATGGTATTTGTCTTTCACCACCTGGCTTATTTCACTTAGCATAATGCTCTCCAGTTCCATTCATGCTGCCACAAAAGGTAGAAGTTCCTTTTTTCTTTCTGCTGCACAGTATTCCATTGTGTAAATGTACCACCGTTTTTGATCCACTCATTTACTTTTGGGCACTTAGGATATTTCCAGCACTTGGGTATTGTAAATAACATTGAACATTGGTGTGCACTGTGTCTTTTGAATTGGTGTTTCAAGATCCTTAGGGTATAATCCCAGCAGTGAAACCACTAGATCAAAATACAGTTCTATTTTTAGTTTTTTGAGGAAATTCTATATGGTTTTCTACAGTGGCTGCACCAGTCTGCATTCCCACCAACAGTGCACTAGGGTTCTCTTTTCTCCACAATTTCACTAGCATTTGTTTGTTGATTTGTTTATGATGGCTATGATGGGTATGAAGTGGTATCTTTTTGTGGTTTTAATTTACATTTCTTTCATGGCTAGTGATTTTGAGCATTTTTTCATGTGTCTATGGTCCCTCTGTATGTCCTCTTGGAGGTGTCTATTCAGGTCCTTTGCCTATTTTTTTAAATTGGATTATTAGTTTTCCTGGTGTTGAGTCATTTGAGTTCTTTATATATTTTGGAGATCAAATTCTTCTCTAAGGTAACATCGGTAAGTATTTTTCTCAAACAGTGGGCTCCTTTCATTGTGTTGATGTTTTCTTTAGCCATTCAAAAACTTTTTATTTTGATAAAGTCCTGTTTATTAATACCTTCCTTTATATCCCTTGCCCTAGCAGAGGTACAGGTGAAAATATTGCTACACAAGATATTTGAAATTTTCCTACCTATGATCTCTTCTAGGACTTTTATGGTGTCACATCTTATATTATGTCTTTTATCCATTTTGAGTTTATTTTGGTACATGGTGTAGGTTGTTGGTCTAGTTTCGTGGTTTTTTGGGGGGTTTTTGTATGCACTTGTCTAGATCTCTCAATACCATTGGAGGCAATTTTTACTTCACTTTACACTCTTGTCTCCTTTGTCAAATATTAATTGACCATAGAGACATGAGTTTGTATCTTGGCTCTCTACTCTGTTTTATGAATCTATGTGTCAGTTCTTGTGCCAGTACCTGACTGTTTTGATTACAGTGGCCTTGTAATATAGTTTGATGTCAGGTATTGTGATCCTTCCTACTTTGTACTTTTTTCCTCAGAATTGCTGAGGCTATTCTGGGTCATTTGTGGTTCCAAATAAATTTTTGAAATATCTGTTCTATATCAATAAATGTAATATATGACATAAACAAAATGAAACACAAAGCAACATAATCATATTAATAAATACTGAAAAACCACTTGATAAAGTACAACACCCATTTATTATAAAAACACTCAGCAAAGCAAGAGTAGAGGGAGCATATCTCAATGTAGTAAATTCAGGCAATATATGAGAAAACTATAGCCAACATAATACTCAATGGGAGAAACGAAAATCTTTCCCCCTATGATTAGGAACAAAACAAGTGTGTCCACTTTCACCACTTCTATTCAATGTAGCATTGAATCAGACAAGAAAAATAAATAAAAGTCATCCAAATTAGAAAGGAAGTAAAACTGTCACCATTTGCAGATGACATGAGAGTGTACATAGAAAATCCTATAGACTCCACCAAGAAACTCCTTGACCAGATAAGTGAATTTGGCAAAATAGCAGCAAAATTAATATTCATAAATCAAAGGCATTTTTACACTAACAATGAAATATCATAAACAGAAATTAGGGAAAATCCAATTCACTATAACAGTAAGAAAAATTAATTACCTAAGAATAAACTTAACCAAAGAGGTAAAAGAGGTACTGAGAAAACTACAGAAAACTGAAGAAAGATATTAAGGAAGACACAAATAATTGAAAGCATATACTGCGTTCATGGATTGGAAGACTTAACATCATTAAAATGTCCATACTACCCAATGCATTCTAGAGATTCAACACAATCCCTATCAAAATACTAATGACCCTATTATTTTTAATAGTCCGATAGCCTTTTTCCTTAATCCCTCCTCTTGCTATTGTAACACACACATATACACACCTGGGGACATTGATAAGGGATTCTAGGTATTCCTTTATTTGGTACAAGTATGAGATTGAATCCATAAAAGCATTTTTGTGCAGAGAAACTCAGTCCAACCCCCCACCTTTCAACAAAATGAATACTCCAAAGCTAGTCTGCAATTTCTTAATTCCTCAAGCCATTTTGGACTTGCTTTACAGGATTACTCTGATCTTCCTAGAAGTCCTAATTAAGTAATAAGTCTTATATCCTCTTGTGTATGTTAAAATATTTTTATTGTTATGAGAACTTTTGGACCTACTCTTTTGGTAAGTTTCCAATATACTACTTAGCATTGTTAACTATATTATTCATACTGTACATTAATCCTGGTACTTAAAACTGTGACTCTGTACCTTATGAACAGCTTTGGAACTATTTCTATTACTCACCTACCAGCCACTAATAGAAAATGACTTTGTGTATATCAGTCTCTAAAACCTGGAAGTATAAATGATGAGACAAATATATACTCGTGGAAATCTATCCGGATAGTTTGCATACAATATCACATCTCAAACATAATGGTCATTCTAAGTATAAACAGGTACCATAGTAACAACCACTGTGCCACAGAAAAACAAAGAGGATATCCTTTTTCCCACTAATGTGCAATTTTGGGGTTCATGTACTCCTTTCAGTTATTTTTAAATTAAGGTTTTAGCAGTGAAAACATTTGAAAAAATTAGAATTTCTAAATCTTAAGGAATTAGTACCATCTCCAAAATTCTATGACATATTAGACCAATGCTGATGGTATTTCTACAGAAAGTAATTCCAGATAGGAAATATTGAAATTGGATTTGCTTTATATTCCTAAAAAACAATAATATCAAAAATATCACATAAAGCTTAAGTTGCTCGTTTTTTTTCTATGTAAATTTTGTTTAAAAATCAAAGGGACATCAAAAATTAATATTCAACATTATCTTTAGTCCTGGCTGGTGTAGCTCAGTGGATTGAGTGTGGGCCTGCGAGCCACACGATCATGGTTTGATTCCCAGTCAGGGCACATGCCTGGGTTGCAGGCCAGTTCCCAGCAGGGGACTCATGAGAGGCAGCCACACACTGATATTTTTCTCCTCCCCTTCCCTTCCCCTCTAAAGATAAATAAATACAAATCTTTAAAAAATTATCTTTACATGCATGTACCAAATGATGATGTATATCATGACATAAACATGTATCACTTTTTATATGTAAACATTTTTATAGGTAAAAATTTTCATGTTCTAAAATCCCCTAGCAGCTTAGTGAATAATTAACGCATTTTAATATCATGGAATCATGCTCCCCTGAGGCCCATTCAAACAAGTTTTTCCCCCCACATAGATTCAGTGGTCAATAAAAATCATTGCACCACAATTCATGCAGAGTAGTGTCTTCTGAGTCCAAATTGGTATTAATTGCTAAGGCTGCCAAAACAAAGCACCACAGACTGTGTAGCTTAAATCTCAAACATTCATTTTCTCACAGCTATAGAGGGTAGACGTTGGAGGTCAAAGTGCTGGAAGGGTCGGTTTCTTCTGGGGTCTCTCTTCTTGGCTTGCAGATGGCTTTTTTCTCCACGTGTCTTCTTACAGCCTTCCTTCTGTGTATCTGTGCTGTACATCCACTTCTTGTAAGGATACCAGCCATTGGGTTAGGTATCACCTAATGATCATTTTAACTTAACTGGCTCCACAAAGTCCTCAGCCTCAAATACAGTCAGACTGTGAAGTACAACGGGCTAGGACTGTAACATATAACTTTTTGGAGGAACCCAATTGAGCCTGTAGAAGGTCGTAAAGCAAATACCACTGTTTAATTGCTTTATTGTTATATGTGTGAGGCAAGAGTAAAGTGTTAATCACAGAACAAATTTAATGAAGAAAATTGATTTAAATTATTTGAATGAGTCACAGTGGAGACATTACCAGGCTCATTGTATTTGTCTATATTTGCAGTGAGACCTGTCATACTCAGTCATTCTTGATTTTATTGTTCATTTTTGTTATATATGCTTGTTTATTAGTTGCAGCTGATGGAGCTACATGTTTGATATATCTGTGACTTGGTGGCCTATGTGCTAATCATGGTAGTTGCCTAGGATTTATCAGAGTGCTGAGACCTAAGTGATCAATCCACCTGATTAAAGAGAAGAAATAGTTTTACTTTTAGACATCTATGAAATATATGTTCTACTTAAATGACTTCTTTAACAGTCAAAATTTTATAAGCATAGGTTTTCCCACCCAAGGTTTTTGTAATAAATTCAGAATACATGCATCTGAAAGATTAACTTCCTGTTACCAAGTTCTAGAAGCTTTGCTTAAAATACATGAACTTATTTAAATTATTACATCATTAAACATGCGTGAGATGCCACAACATATATTGGATTATTTGCCTTTGTCTGAAGATCAGTGATGTGTTCATTAAGCCCAGTTCTTTTGTGGCATGATAGAGGATGCCATGTGAGGATGTCTTATAAATCATACTTAAAATAAGAAAGATATCACAGCAGCCACTTGATAATATGTGACATACATGAAGGCTTGTCTTCATTGGCCTCAAACGTAAGAATGTTAGCTTCTATTACTGTAATTTATTCAATGGCATAAACTCTTCTATAAGTTTATATTTTAAGTTTTATAGGCTGTCCAGGTATTCCCTTCCCAATTTTCTCACTTGTAATCGATTGATCATTATACAACAGTTTTATGACATATCTGAAATTTGAAATTATTTTGAATTATTTTGATTGCAGCCATTAGTATGAGCCACTGGATGAAACAATTTCTTATGTCTTTTTTGTTTACTTTCTTTGATGGATATGGTTATTTTTACATTGTCTCCTTAGTCAGTACTTGAGCGGTTTCCCTGATGCAGGGCTGATTAGCCTCACACTAGAGAGCCGTGTTGCAGACTCCCAGTGGCCGTCTATAAACTGTAAAACGCAGTTCAGCATTCAGGCCCAAATAATTGTTCATTTATTCCTTAATTTCAGGCAGTACCAAGGGATCATTGAAAATATAATTATTAAGTCTCTGGGTTAGAGTAGTCATCTCGATTCTATAAATATAAGTCTGAACATTGAATTTTACTCCAATCTTCGTATCTCTGAAATGTGAAAATAAGAAACTATCAACATCTTAACAATACATAGTTCTTAGACATTTACATTTAATAACCTACAGCTACTTATAGAAATTAAGTAAAGAGATGGACTTAATTTAAGGTTGAAACTCAGGAAGGCCTCAAAGCAGCTAATAACCCCAGCATCTGCTGAAACAACTCATCCATGTTTCCCTCACACTGATGTCTCTCTCTCTCTCCTTCCCATTTTCTCTCTCTCAAGTCAATAAACATATCCTTGGTTGAGGATTTATAACATAATTATATATGTGTATATAATCTGTATGTTTATATAATAATATTTTGATAATAAACAGAAGTATGCAATTAAAATTTTTCTGGAACTTCTTGCTTTTTATTAATCTTAATGATATGGAATATAAACATTTAATGCCTCCATATTTAGGTTTCACTCATTTTTTGTAAAGTCTGATTGTGATTCATGATGAGTGTACCATCTTTATGATACTAGTTCAAATATATAGACAAATAATTTATTTTCATATATTAATCTTATAAAACAATTTTGTACCAATGAAAACAATGATGAGGGGAAGAGAGGAAGAGGGATGAGAGAAAGAAACTCATAAAATAATAGCAAAAAATAATAATAACCCAATTAAATGTGAGCAAAAGACATTTCTTGAAAGAAACTATGTAAATGCCTACCATATATATATATATATATATATATATATATACATATATATATATATATATTCACAGTGATATATATGATATATGTCATATATATATATATATATATATATAATCACAATGAAATATTACCTCATATTTATTAAGATGGTTATTAGCAAACCCCCCAAATGAGAAGTATTGGTAAAGATGCAGAAAAAGGAGAACCCGTATAAACTGTTGGTGCACCAGAATATAAACTGGTATAGCCACTATGGAAATCAGTCTGAGTGTCCTTAAAACATAAATTAGTCATTATCTTAAATAAATTTTATGCTGCCTTATATATAATATGTGAAAACCCTGTGTTAGACGTTTTTTCTTTATTTTGGTGGTGGTTTGCTTTTTGGTTGGTTGATAGGAGGTTGGTTGAGGAGGTTCTATTCTCTTTTAATCCACTTTTTCTGGAAGTAGACATTTCACTGGCCATGATTTCATGATTTACTTCTAGAACATATGTCACTAGTTACAGAATCCCCTGTTAACTCCAGTCCTACAATTGACCACAGAACCTATGAAATGAACAAGCTTCAGGTTACTGATGGGTAATGCAGCCCCTATTGTATGAGTACCAGGATGTGTGAGAACATGGGCTTAAGAGACCAAAAAGTATGTTCAGGCATTGTGTCTTCTACTTTAACTCTCAACAATTCTAAATATAATTTTATATATTTTTGGTATTTCCACTTTCACTTCTGTAGAATAAGAACAGTGATAGCACTTATTAAGTAGTACATTAGTAAAAATTCAGTAAAGGGAAACAACAACCTCCTTACTAAAGATAAAATTGCCTTCAATATATATCTTCTGGGCATGCTGTTATATAGGTTATTATAATTTTGACCTTTAAACATGTTAATTATATGGTGATATGATAGATGCTTGATTGAAATGTATGTGTTTGTCCTTGTTTGGTAGTATTTCATATATGTTTTATATATTATATATTATACATTATATTAATTTTATATCATGCATTATAGTATATATTATAATTTATTATTGTATATATAATATATATTTGTTCATGTGTGTGGGTAAATACCCACGTAGTCTCAGCATCTGTGTTCAGTTGACATGAAACATGCTAATTAATAGTTTGAACTCAGTGCTTTATTTGATTTTAATAAAAGACTAATTTTTCTTAGTGATATAATATTGTATTGCTTTTATTTGAATTGTATATTTGTAAATTTAAAAAATATGATATATAACTTATAATGGGTTTTCACCTATAAATGCTGCAGAGATTAAATCGTTACTAAGGAAACACTAATTAAATAATTACTAAGGAAACATTTAAATAATTACTAAAAATCTATTTTTTATCTGTGGTAAAAAATAGGTATATAAGGTATACATACCTAAGATATATACAAAATATATTACTATACCATTTATAAGTATAAGATATTCACATATTATATCTACTGATAGATTTATTTCATATTCTATAAAAGTTATTTTTAATTTTCAGTCTGCATGCTTCACAAATATGATACACACAATTACTTTATTTGGATCCTTAAAATCAAAATCTATGCTATAATAAGAGCAAATCTGCAATGCATATATATATTTGTTCATAAACTTGAAAAGTTCATTTTATGTTTTAATAAAATTAAGTGATAGAAATGAAAGTATATTAAAACTAGGCTGATTTTCTGTCTTCCTGTTTCTAATTTTAGAAATAAGATTTTGTGTTTTTGCAAATAGCACAAAGTGATGTAAACTTCTTATGTATTAATATTAGATTTTTTTGAAAATACCAAAATCTAGAATCTTCTACCAAACACTGGTGACATATTAAAAAATGGATTTTATTTTTTAAAAAATCAGTAGTAATGTAATAAAGAAGTGAAAGATATGGACTAGAAAGCAAGATTACTGAGATATATTGCAATTTAATTTGCAGTGTCATGTTTTGAGAAAATACACCTAAAGTTCATGGTTATAAAACCAACATAAGATAAAATTGAATTTAATTATATACTTGCAAATGAAATAAGCTTCTTATCAAGGATAAAAACTGTAACCATTCAGAGAGGATATCACAAACTGATATATTTTCTTCAACAAAGATATATTGGCAAACGTTATGAATAAAGAAAACTTATCGTTTGCAATAACTATTGCAAATTAAAAAATCGCAAAATGTTTGAGATAGAAATAACCATAAAATTGCATAAAGTACTCAAACATCCTCTCGCTCTCCGTAAATATAGATTAATTACTCCTCACCTTTCTAGACTCTATTGAAGAAATATATGAGAAAAGTAGATTGAGTTCTTCCAAGTTCTGTTTGTTTTACTCCTTTTAATATTAGTGAACATCCAATCTAACAAATATGAGATGGATGTACGTGACATATATTATATATATATATATACATATATGTATATATTATTTGACAGTGAGGTTGTAAGATCACTGGACCATAACTTTATCACAGATTCTAGCTAATAAATTAATTAAATGTCTACATTTTTAATTTCTAAGTTATAAAACAAGAAACTAATATGTTTTGTGTGCTTTGCTTGTCTCCATTTCCATCCTGTAAGATGAATGCCCATAGATTTCTCTTTATATAATTGAAGATGACACTCTACTGGTCACAGTTTTATAAATGTCATGATATTTAGAAATATTATACGGAAACTGTTTTCAAAACAATATAACAGGGAAACTACCCAAAGTTCACTGCATGGAGTTACGTTGTTCCCTCTAATCACTGTGTTCATTCTCCCCAGATAGCTATAGTCTGGAACTTTCCTCCTCCATTGGTTGACAGTCATTACATTTCCATTTAAGTACTGATGCTTTCACTGAAATATTTTTGTATTCCTAAGAATGAGATTGATGGACTAATGTGTGTGCTTTTTACTTTTCAATTCTTATTTAAGTACTTATGGCTAGAATGACTCATAATTGTGCTCAAGAATTACACGTTTTTATTAGGAAATAGATCATTTCCCCTTTTTCATTAACCATCAATACATAATTGTACTTAAAATAAAATATTTGTTATCTACTAGAATAAAATTATGTATTTGTGTTGCTAATTTTGCATTCTTTCACTTCTTAGGTAATTTGGGTATGCTATGTTGTAAACTGAATGTTTATATGCTTTTCTACTTTTGTATATAACTTTTTTCCTTTTTTAATTTGAATTCTATTATTTTAGATTTTAACATTTTAAATTAATAGCCACTTAGAATATGCTTCTATTCATTTCTCTCTACTATATTTTTATTACAATATAATTTAAAAATATGTGCTTATATTTTTCTTCTAAATATTTAATTTATTCCCCTTGACAAAAAATCTGGATCTCCAGATTGTCCAGAGTCCTTAAATAAGTTTTTCTCATTTGTGTTCCTTTTCAAATTTTAATTAATCTAGAATTTATTTTTATATATGTTTATTCTTATAATTATATATTTACTTTATGAGACTACATGAGTCAGAACTGTTTAAAAGCCCTTTATAACTAAAATGAAATACTAACTTTTCCATGTAATGAATCCCTATATATGAGTTTATTTTTCTGAAGTTTATTTTACTAATTTGTCTATCCCTGAGATAATTTTCTATATTAAAAGAGATTTGTATTATAGTAATATTAGGTAATAAAGGTACACTATAAATATTATAAAATAATTTCTTAAATAATTTGCAGCATTTATTATTTTTTTAAATTATGATTCTACTCATTCTAAATAGGAAAATGATAGATAATAGATGAAAGAGAGATAGATCTACATAAAAATCAGCTTTGTTGCCAATTAAAACACAAAATACATGCTTCAATTTTTTTATACTTGTGTGATGGTGTTATTTTTATTTTTATTTTTTGACCTTCATGTATCATTTACTCAGTTTCCTCCAATGGTCACATCTTACATCTATACCACTCTATCACAGATAAACAATTGACATTGATAGTGTAAAGATAGAAAACATTTCCATCTCCACAAGGAAACCTGGTGCCTGGTGCCGTCCTTTTATGGCCTCAAGCACTTCCCTCTGGCCCTGTCTCCTCTTTAACACCCAGGCGATCGCTAAATTGTTCTTCATTTCAATAACTGTCATTTCAAGGATGTTATATAAATAAATAGAATCACACAGTATGCGATATTTTGGGATTGGCTTTCTCACTTAGCATGATTCCCTGGAGATTCGTTCAAGCTGTTACATGTATAAGTAATCCATTCACTTTTATTGTTGAGTGGTATTATGAAAGATATTAGATTTTTACTTATACATTCCTATTTTGAAAGTATTTTTATTTTTCAATTACACTTTACATTTCAGATTATTCTGTGTTAGTTTCAGATGTGCAGCAATGTGGTTTAAAAAAATCCTCAAATACCTTTTTAAAATTCACTTTTTTAAATATTTCAGTTTTTTATGAACCTTGACCAACTTTTACTACTGTAGAAGAAACTGTCATTACTTTACATTTAGTTTGTAGTCACATACCATACCCTGACTCTACATCTCCCAATTCCTGTGTTTTCTGGATTTCATCATCTCAAATCACAATATCAGCAAAGAAGAAAATTCCAACATAATTGATTATTTTCTTTTGTTGTTGTTGCATTTATAATAACTTAAAATTGAATGTGAAATTAAAATGTTAATGGTAATAGCTTTACTGCTTACCATTGAAAATAGTATTTGCTGATAAGTAAGGTAAAGAGTTATTTTAATATTTTGGTTGTAACCATTCACTTAGAATTTTTATCAGCTTAATGTCTGCTCAATTTTTGAAATAACTTTAAGCAGTACTCATCATTTCTTAAAAGTGGTGAATTATATTATATTATCTACTGTTTTTATGCACTGTAAGAGATGGAATTAACCTCCTAGCTTCAACAATAAAATTTTAACTCAAATGAAATCATTTTACATGCAACAGTAACCTGATTGAAAGTAAGAAATCTGTACAGCCTAACATCAAAGAATCTGAGAAGAAAAAAAATCAGAAAAATCTTTGGAATAACCAGTTACACATTTATTTTCCCTGAGAGTTTCTGTCCAATATGAAAACTTGACTTCTGCTTTGAGACTCCAAGTTCTAAGGGGAGGCGAGAAGGTGTAGGATCTGCCTCTGTAGAATAATTTCATATGAATGTCCCACAAATACTATGATTGTGAAAGGCTACACTTTGGAATCAAACTCAGTATACAGAAGGAGATACAACGAAACTTGCTTCTCTTCACTTTCGTTTTGGAAGAGAGAGGATACAATCATTCTTGAGAATTCATAACCACCACCCACGCACATATATTTTGTAGTCCAGATTCATGCTGTGTGGGCCACAAAGTTTCAGGAAGATTGAAACAGAGAATTTCATTTTTATTTAATATACCCTCATAATTGGTCATGCTTAATTAAGGTAAATGGGTGAAACTAAGGCGACTATTCTCATGAGGAAAGCAACTTCAATCAGAGGTCTCAGAGGCATATAAAGTTTGATGGAATGTGGACTTGTATAATCAGGAATGGCTTAAGAAAAAATATATCTTATGATGTATATATCAGAACCACTGAAAAGAAGAGACATAGAAAATGAACCATAGAAACTACCAGATTCAAATTTAAAATGAACACATTTTATGTATTTAAAGAAATAATACAGAAATACAAAAACAAGAGCAGGGCACAGGAAATCATGTTAAAGAATGAAGAAGGTATGGGGAAAAGCACATATAACAGCAACAAATTCTTAGTATTTTTATGGACAAAAATGTAATAATAATTCTGTAATATAGTTCAACATCATAAAAGAATTGTGAAGAAGGTATTGGTAAATGCACAAATAAATTTTAAAAACACTGGTAAAGCTATAAATATTTACAATTCATTAAAAATATTAAAAACTTGAGCCCTGGCTGGTGTAGCTCAGTGGATTGACCGTGGGCCTGCGAACCAGAGGATCGGGGTTCTATTCCCAGTCAGGGCACATGCTTGGGTTGCCGGCCAGTTTCCAGCAGGGGCCAGTTCCCTGCAGGGGATGCACGAGAAGCAACCAGACATTGATGTTTCCTTCCTCTCTCCTTCCTTTCCCCTCTGAAGATAAATAAATAATAAAATATTTTTAAAATATTAAAAACTTGAAATACTGCTCTACAACTGGAATATGCTAAAAGGTGCATAATTAAGATTATTTTTAATATTTTTAAAATTTGCTACTAATCAGAAAAGAGTAAATTAGTGACTTACTTATTGAGTTAATATTAATATATATTTTAAATTACCTGTAGGTACTTATTAAAATATATTCATTTACATATAAGTAAATGGAAATAATTAAGGAAACAAAATTATAATTTTAAAAAGCTTTATTCAAAGAAATAGCAAAGATTGCCGGTGAGAGGACATAAGGAGACTAAATGGTAATGGGAAAAATACAATGAAAATAATAAAAGACATGAAAAATAACAAAAAATAATTGTAAGTTTTAAAAAATGATAAAGAAAACCTTCTTATGATAAAGTATTAATATCATATTATATTAGTCTGGATTTAATCAAGAAATAAAAATACAGTAAGATAAACAGGGGTAGATTAATATAAAGAATTTTAGTATCAAGTTGCATTACTAAAAAGAAAATGAATATGTGTGTGTGTATATATAAGTATATAAATATATTCTTAACTTTGACAAACGAGTAACTCTAAAATATAAAGAAACTCTCTGTGGTACCTGGTTCCTGGGCTGAAAGAAAGTACCTGAGGAAGGATGAACTCAGAACTGGTCAATCCGTTTTGGGGGAAGGTGTGTTCATCTACTGGATAACAGAATTTTGCCGGTTGAGCTAGGCCACTTGTTGGGCTGGAGTTGGTGGACAAGCAGTAGGCAGTTCTCTTGAGTGCGGTCATGAGGGAGCTTGCCCAAGGAGTCTGGGCAGGTAGCTGTTTGCAGGCTGCAGGAAGCCCTGTTTACCACATTCAGAAGGCTTAGGCAAACTTCATGAGGATTCTGGGCTGCAACATCGCAGAGCTACTGCATTTAGCTTCTGTCTGGGGCAGTGTCCACCAGACATTGTCATGTCCATACCAATGATGCTCGTCCATTCACCAGAAAACGTAGGGAGACACTTCTGTATTGTTTCTAAAGTGACTTCTTCTCAGAAAGCTTTATGTTATGCTCACTTAAAATGATAAATGTTTAAAAGTTTCCATCATTTATCCTATAGCTTTTACTGAAGAGTGCATTTGGAGCTCAGAGGCAACAAATTGCTAACAGGCACTGCCCACCCATTTGATGACCCGGCTCCCGTATGTACTTTCTGCACACATTGAACAAGTAACAGCAAAATCACAGTATTCCATTTGAAAGGTCATGTTTATATGTCTTAATAGTGAAGAAAATCTCACTTTTCCCCAAATGAGACACAGAGCCCTAACAGTCTTCAGACCTACTGTGGGCTGCATTCATTACTCTTCAAAGTTAGTTAGAGTTCCACTGAATATTCCTATTACTGAAAATCTAAATTCTCAAGTTAACCCCAGAGACTTTTGCACAAACTTTAACAAAGAGGAAGAAATAGGAAGAAAGATAAATAAAAGAGAATGATTTCTTTGTGCAACAAACAATCTGCAGCAACCATAAAGAAAATGCGTGCTGCTACCGTGGTCACATTCTGTGACTGATTAGCAGGCTCGAGTGCACAGGGACAGCCTCCCTGATGCTCTGGATTCTTTGCTGGTGGAGTAAGCAAGCCTTCACTCCCACGGGGCCTGAGTCCTCAGTCACATTGCTTCTTACTGATTGCATTTTATCAGTTCCTCTAATACTGAGCATGCAAGTACTAAAAGGCAACTAGGTAATTCCCTGAATTCATAGTCCTCCTTGATACTGTTGTGTAGCAGCTCCTGATTTCACTCTAGAGTAGGATCAATTACTTCAGGATGTATACATTTTTAGGGGGTTGGAGATGTAGTTCATTGGAAAAATAGTTAGGTGGAAATCTCATTTTTTAATTCTGTTTTTTGCATAATCAATAAAATATATTTATTTTTTATTTTAATTTAATTGTTGTTCAAGCACAGTTTTCTGGTTTTTTTACTTTTATCCCAGTCCACCCCCAGTGCTCATCGCCTCCCTCCCATTTCCACCCCCTTGCCTTGTTTTTGTCCATGTGTCCTTTATACTAGTTCCTGTAAATCCTTCCCCCTTTTCCCTGAAATTCCCTCCCCTCTTCCCTCTGGTCACTGTCCACCTCTTCTCTATTTCTTTGGTTATATGTTGCTTGCTTGTTTGTTTTGTTATTTAGCTTCCTGTTGAAGGTGAGATCATATGGCATTTGTCTTTCAACACCTAGCTTATTTCACTCAGCATAATGCTTTCCAGTTCCATCCATGCTGTTGCAAAGGGTAGGAGCTCCTTTTTTCTTTCTGCAGCATAAAATTCCATTGTGTGAATGTATCATAGTTTTTGGATCCATTCATTTATTGATGAGCACCTAGGTTGCTCCAGCACTTGGCTATTGTAAATTGTGCTGCTATGAACACTGGGGTGCATATATTGCATGTTCCCTTGTGGAATATTTCCCTCTTTGAAGAATCAGATTTCTAAGCTAGCAAAGTTCAGAGTTACTGGGATAAAGGCAGAGGTGCTGCAAGTGGATTATTAGGTGTTGTAGTGAGAAGAGCCACTTCTACCCCTTGTATAGAGATCCATGTGTCCTGGCTATAGGAAAATAGCACCATACAATGACTTAAGATTGAAACCATAAGCTGCATCCTGTAAAATAAAAGACAAATTTTTAGGATCCTAGTTTGTGAAGTCAACTTTAATTTCTTATTGTACTTTTCCATTACCATTTAGCTCCCTTATATGTTCCTCTACCATGCACAATCACCACACTGTTGTCCATATCCATGAGTCCTCTTTTCCTTTCTGTTCACTCCCTCCACCTCTTAACCTCTCCCCTACGTTGGCTCTCAACCTGTTCTCTGTCTATGAGTCTGTTTCTATTTTGCTTGTTATTCTCGTTTGTTCATTAGATTCCACATATGAGCGAAATCATATGGTATTTGTCTTTCTATGACTGGCTTATTTCACTTAGCAAAATGTTCTCTAGGTCCATTCATACTGTTACAAAGGGTAAACTCTTCTTCTCTTATTTCATTGTATAAATGTTCCATAGTTGTTTTATCCACACATCTAAGGATAAATGGGCTACTTCCATATCTTGGCAATTGTAAATAATGATGCAATGAATATACAGGTGCTTATGTTATTTTGAATTAGTGTTTCAGGTTTCTTCAGATGTATTCCCAAAAGAGGGATCACTGGGTCAAAAGGCAGATCCATTTTAATTTTTTGAGGAATCGCCATACTGCTTTCCACAGTGGCCGCACCAGTCTGCATTCCCACCCACAGTGTACAAGGGTCTCCCTTTCTTCACATACTTGACAGCATTTGTTAATTGATTTATAGATAATAGCCATTCTGAGAGATGTGAGGTGATATCTCATTGTGGTTTTCATGTACATTGCTCTGGTGATTAGTGAAACTGAACATCTTTTCACATGTCTTTTGGCCATCTGTTTGTCCTCTTTGAAGTGTCTATTTAAGTTCTTTGCCCATTTTTTAAATTAAATTGTTTGTCTTCCTGGTGTTGAATTGAATAAGTTCTTTATATATTTTGGAAATTAAATCCTTATCAGATGTATCACTGGCAAATATTTTCTCCCATATGGTGGGTTCCCTTTTCATTTTGATAATAGTTTCATTTTCATGGATGGATAGTGTTCCCTTGTGTAAATATACTGCAGCTTTTAAATTCATTCATCTATTGATGGGCACTTGTGCTGCTTTCAAATCTTGGCTTTCAAATACACCATACAGCAGTGTTAAGTAGTCATTCTGTTGTACATTACGTCCCTGATACTTACCTTATAACTGGGAGTTTGTAACCTTTCGCCTACCTACTGAAACAAGCATTTTTATTAGAAAACAGATGAGGGTATTAGGAAAAGAATTATGGCTAAGGCAGGGAAATTTTGTCCAGAATGTATGTATATTTGCCTTTTTCATGATGGAAAGGTCTGATACAATTGAGGAGAATAACAATATATCTAGAACTTAATGATGTTCTCTGTTTGGGGGCAATTATGCATTTGTCGGTAAGGATAGCTAGGTCAGCCTTATTAAAAGGCATTCCATGTAGTAATGCCATGTCCCCTGGAAAGAGTTTCTATCACCACCGTCCTTCAGAGTCACTTGGAATTGAGCACTGGTCCTGCAACTCTCCACTTTCAGATCTCACTTGCATATGTGCAAACTGATCTGCAAAGCATATTCAATTTTTTCCCTCACTTGGTCATAGGTACACCCAGGATTCTACATGCTTGCATCTAATAGAGAAGACAGTGAAACATAAGATGTGTTGAAGGAGTCTAGGTCACCTGTTCCAATTTACTTATACCTTCTCAACTTGCCCAAGAATGGTCTTTAATACATCATTCCCATTTGTCTGATGCACATACTATACCAATGGCTAGTTAGATGAAATAATATCCAGTTAATTATGGGAGTCTCAAGCCACATGATTGACCTGATGGCCTATGAATAAGTGTTCAGTTTTTCCCAAGGCCCAGGAGCAAAACACACACTTTTTCTCAAGGGGAAAATAGTTTTCTGCAGAAGAAGGAATAGATCAGTATCAAACCCCTAGAGATGTATATTATGATTCACCTACTGGTATTTGCAAAATATTTCATAGGACATCCTTATTTGCCACAGACATTTTAAGTACCATTGAGTATTGTAAGGTCTATTGGATCCTAAGAACTGGGAAGAGAACAGCTTCTTCTACAGCTTGAATTTTCTATAGTTCCTTTTTTTAATCTTGGTCTACTCAAGCAGGTAGCCTAATGCATGAGTCTGTAGAAGTAACACACTCAAGTGAGGTATGTATTTCATCCAAAATCCAAAAAGGTCTAGCAGGTGATACGCTTATTTTTTGTGTATTAAGTGAAGGGAGGTGCAGCGACTTGTTTTTCACATTAGGGTGGATATCTTATCAGGCTCTAGGCCACTAAACCTCCAGAGAATTTATGGAGGTTATGATGGGAAACATTTTTGTGGAGTTTACTTTCCATTTTTTATACACATACAATTTATTAAACATTTAAAGTACTTGTTAAGTTCTGTGCATCCGCACCTATCTGTCATCAATTTAACAGACCCATGGATGATTTGTGAAATGTCAAGACAATCAAGATCTCATTGAAAATGCTATGGCAAAGAGCAGGAGAAGTGATGCAGCCCCAGGGAAACACTGTGAAAATATAGTGCTGGTCCCAGCAGGTGAAAGCAAATGGCTTCTGGTGGTTCTTACAAATTGGTGTAAAGAAAAAAGCATTAGCCAGGTCAATAGCTGCATACCAAATACCAGGAACTCTGATGGTTTCCTCTACTAAAAGTATTATATCTAGGGCAGCAGTTGTAATTGGAGTCATCACCTCATTACTTTGCAATAGTCCATAGTCATTCTTCAAGTTCCATCTGCCTTCTGCAAGAGCCAAACTGGTAAATTAAACGGGAACGTGATCATTAAATCCATTCCTACATTTTTCAATTATTTGATGGTGGTGTTAATCTCTGAAATTTCTCCTGGGATGCAGTATCACTTTAGTTTATTATCTAGCAAGAATGGGAAAGTGACTGGAGCTTTTATTTAGTCTTAATAGTCTAACCCCACAGGTCAAGTGTGAAGACACTGCCAATTTTAAGTATATTTATTGCAATTATACATTCAGGAACTGAGGAAATAAACACGTAGATTCATGAACCTCTGACTCAGACTTAATTCCATCTATCACATGACCACCATAAAGCCCCTTGACTCATGGGTCACAGTGGTGCTTTGTGTCAACAGAAATTACTACTAATTTGAAGCCAATGTTCACTTATCTCTAAAAGGTCTTGGTATGCCCTTTTCCCCATTGTATATCGACATTATTAAATGGCCAAAGGTCCTTCTGGGGAAGGCTTGTGGGAGGATTTACACTGTGCACTTGTGGCAACAGTGCAGGGTCTTCCTCAAGGCGGCTCAGTATCCATTTTAACCAAGGGGCTCTGGATCTGTTAGTTAGACCTGAAACTACTTTTCCTATTTCCTGAATCATTTTTTTTAACAGAATTAGAGTTTTTATTCTACAGATAAAAATGTACTAATAGGCTTCCTGTCTATTTCATTCCCAGAGATACCACAATAAACCAGCCACCACCTAAATGTTTTATATCAAAACATTCTGGTTGTATTTTATTTGTATTTCCTTTATAGCTAACTCACATATTGTATGTTTGATGATTAAGTGGTGCTACTTGGTATCCGCTATTCTGGGATCCCATCATCCCCTAAAATTGCACCACCGTCTCAGTGGCATTGTCTCGTGTACTCATACCTGTCCTTCAAAAATGAGCACCACAGCACAATTCAGTGATGCAGGTGTTGCCCTCAATAATGTATTGTTCAAAGCCTTAACAAAGGTAGTTTCCTATGGGTCCTCTTGTAGAACCTTCTTGTAAGGGGTGGAAGACTGTGCACATCACATATAATAGACACAGTCCACGTCTCCTAACTCCCTAATTTTTGGATGCTGATCTTCTGGAAAGCAATGGCATCCTAACCTAATTAAATTTAACCCACCTATATAGATAAACCTCAGTCAACCCAACAAGTAAGTTATGAGAGTAACGTCCATCTACATTATGCCTTACCTTTTTAAAATCCTTAAATTATATCGCCGTATACGTTCCCAATGTTTTTGGGTGATATGTACTACCAAAGTTTTGCAACTCTTTTCTGTGTAAGTTATTTCCCTCACAGAGTGTTTACCTGATTTTTGAATTATGCTAATATTTTACTTTTATACATTAATTATATTATATTATACTATAAATTATATTACATTGGCAATGGTAGGAAGTCAGAGTGGGTCTTGAGGAAAACGAGCATTCACGTTCACGGCACATTCTCTAACTGAAAGTATTATAGGGTTTTCGATCAGAGAAAAGCAGTTGTTTTAAATACTGAAAGGTAAGTTACTTTTACTGGTAAATAAGGGTGAAGATCAATTGGGTTATCGATATTGTTAATTTTATTTGGATCCAGCCACATTTTTCCATTTCATATTTCATTATAACTTATTTACCAAATAATGCCCGAACTTTCACATGAAAATCTCAGGAAACAGGATTTAATTATCTTTATGATTATGCTTGTACACAATTAAATATAGTTTTTATTTTCAGCCATATCAGATCTGTAGATACATGAAATGAGAGACACCGTTGGGGCTATAACAGAAGCTGCCTAATTCTCAGACTGTGACTGGAGGTGAAGGATAAGAGACCTGAGCTTTCATTTTCTCCCTGTAAGCACTCGAGTGCACTCAAACAACACAAGCCACGCTGCGGCCTTTATGCTGTAATTACTGCCGTGATGGTCAACTGTAGCAGCCCCTTGAGCTTTAAAGGCTTGTGCTTCAATTGACACATTATCAAAATCAACCACGGAGGATAGCCTGGATAATTAGGATCCCACTGCATTCCATGGTTTACCAGGATCCTGTTTCTAACAGCAGCAGAGGAAAGATGGACTCAAAAAAAAAAAAAAAAAACACAAATTCACAAATTTCATCTTTAGGGTTCATCTCCTGGGACCACTCCTGATTATGTATGTAGTCATCTGACTCCAGTCGGGAGATAGAAACCACTCAGTAATTTAAACAGGACAAGGTTTAATATAAAACATTTATAACCTATGGTAAAAAAAAAACATACAAAATCCAAGAAACTCTTTGTGTTATATCAGGACTGAAGGAGGTAATCGAGGAAGGGCAAATTTGGAAGAGCTTCATCCCTCAGTGAGGCAGTTGTGGTCTGACCCTGGATAGAAGAGAAATTTGCAGGTTAAGCCAGTTTACAGCTGGTCTGAAGGTGCTGGGCAGAAATTAGACAATTTCTTTGAGTATAAGCCGCATAGAAGATTCTTGAGGAAGTTCGGACAGCCCACTGCTCATGGTTTCCAGGTCAGGAGGGCAAAGAAAAGCTAATGGCTAAGCTTGTGCTGGGCTACAAATTTACGAAGAGATCACATTCATTCTAGGTCTGTGGTTGCATCAGGCTTTACTGGACGTTCTCACACCAACAGTGTTGATTCTTATTCCATATCCAAAAGTGCAGAAGGTGCTGTTTTTGTGATATCCCTCCTAAAGAGACTCTGTAGAGACAGATTCATATGGTATCCACTCTAAATGAGAAATGTTTAAGGGAATTCTGTAGTTTTTTTTTAACAAGATTCTTTTTTAAAATTTTTATTTATTTATCTTTAGAGGGGAAGGGAAGGAGAGAAGGAGATAAATATCAATGTATGGTTGCCTCTCATGAGTCCCCTGCTGGGAACTGGCCTGCAACCCAGGCATGTACCCTGACTGGGAATCGAACCACGATCGTGTGGTTTGTAGGCTGTGCTCAATCCACTGAGCCACACCAGCCAGGGTGGAATTCTGTAGTTTTTCAGAGAGCATGTATTTAAGGGTGGATTCATATTTGTCAGGTAATGAAAACTGATACACATATAAAATAGAATATCTGGCAAAAGAGTAGTGGGAATTAAAAATAGTATCAATTAAATTCTTGTCACCATGACATCAGTTTTTATATTTATCAAAAGCTAAAGCTCATGGGAGGGAGGTGTGGAGCACTGGGGGGTGGGCTGGGATGGGAGTAAAAGACAGAAAACTGTACTTGAACAATAATTAAATAGATTTAAAAAACTCAAACTCAAACTCATAAAGTTTCAACAATAACAACACTACAAGGAGCAATTGACAAATATACCATCAAAGTAACTTATTTTATTTTATTTTAACTTTTAAAAAAATTTTCTAAGATTTTATTTATTTATCTTTAGAAGGGAAGGGAAGGAGAGAAGGAGAGAAATATCAATGTATGGTTGCTTCTCATGCATCCCCTCCTGGGAACTGCCCTGCAACCCAGGCATGTGCCCTGACTGGGAATCGACTGCGATCTTTTGGTTTGTAGACCCACGCTCAACCCACTGAGCTATACCAGCCAGGACAAAGTAACTTATTTTAATAATGTCACTTAGAAGTTAGTAGGTAAAAGACCCATTTTTCCATTAACCACTTAATTAATTTAACCTAAGAGCCATACGACCAAAATCTGAAAATATGTTATTTTCAAATGAAGATAGATATTTTTCAAGCATTGCTATTCTCCTTTGTCAATTCTCAACTCCATTCAGGGACTCTATCCTTAAGGTTTTTTTTATTCACAAAGTCAAGCTATTGTTTTTAGATTCTGGCAACAATATTCTGATTTTTAAAAACACTTGACAAACTTCTTTGATATTCAGAAGACTATGTCTCATATACAGAGATTTATGAAAGTCCTTACAGAAGCTTACCATGCAGACTCCGCAACAAGAAGCCCACAGGCAGCAACACAGCAGGCCTTGCCTTTTTGTCCCTCCTCCTTCATATTTTTTGTGGAGGGACTGGTTCTTTATTCTAAAACCACATTTGCCAATGTTCTGTATCAAAATAGTTGCACTGTTGGTTTCTCTTTCTGTCAACCAGCCCCCAAAGGGACTACACCAAAGGAGAGTGCATTTTAACCCAATAAGGGGCGGGATGCGAACCTCACAGAGCTCACAGAACCGTCACCAGTAAGGGAGCACCAGGTAAGAACAGAAACTTAAAGATCAGCACTCTGACAGCCCGAACTGTAGAGAGCTCTCACAGCCAGGTGGGGTGGCCAGTGAGCCCCAATCCCAAAGAAGCAAAGGTTCAAAATAATACAAAACTGAAAAATGTTTTGCACATAAACTATTCAAGATTTCTCAAAAAAAAAAAAAGATTTCTCCAACACTAACTGATACAAAGCACAATGAGATGTTACTTGTAGAGAGAGCAGCTTCAGACCCAGAATAGGATGATGAGATGATTTCATATGGATAAATCAGTGGCAAAAACATAAACTTCTTTCAAGGAAGTGTGAGGGCAAATGACTGGCCATTTCAACATAAGGGGCACATGATCCACTTGGTGAACCATGGAAAATGGCGTAGAGCAGGGACAAGGATTTGGTCTCAAAGAGAGAGGTATCACTATTTTAATTTGTTTGGTCACTTCTGAATTAAAACAATACCCCAAAGTACCTTAAAGGTGGAACTTGAACATCTTTTTGTCTATGGGAGGGGTGGGGGCAACTCCTCCTGGAATTACCTTGTTTATTTGGCTGGTACAGTACTGTGCACAAGGCAATGACCCCAATAGTGGAGTATTTTGCTGGTTTCTGTTTGGCTCTCAGTAAGGAAGGCCTACTCCTCTGTGGAGAAGGCAATATGGAGTAAACTGAATTACCTCCTAAAGCTCAGAAAGGGATGAGATGGCTGCTTGAGAACTGTGGAATTATTTGCTTTAGAAATGGTTTAGAAATTAGAATTATGCTTTAGAAATGGTTGCTACAGCAAAAACAAGGTAATTACAATATGTGCTCGTCACAACATGCTTTTATAGACACTTTGCATTGTGCTCACAATTCCTTAAATGTTGTTCCCAAAGGTGCTAAGCCTCTAGCCCAAGCGGAATCGCTGGGAGAGGTAGAGACAGTATGACATAAAGATACTGAGAAGAGGTGGGGGGCAACAAAAGGAGAAAGCAGCCTTCCAGTTAAAGATCCATCCTCAATTTTAAAGGTCAGCTTCAGGCAGGCTGGCCTCAGGCAGAATCAAAGTCAGAGGGCAGAGCAAGGGCAGGGCAGGGCAGGACTGAGTTGCTCTACGTCTCATTCAGATAAGCAGAGTCTGGTCCAGCATCCTTTGTGTACACAGATGTTGCTCTTTGGTGCATTTCAGTACATCTTCCAAATCATCAATTGTCTTTTCCAGCTTGACTACCCATCTCTCAGAAAACTCAGCATGGATCTTCATCACCCTGAGTTTCTAAGTAAGAATATCTCTTCCTCATATTTGTCTTCTTTTTGAGAGTGCCTTTCTCCAGCAGCACTCAGACACTGGGCCATCAGTCTGATCTGCTCATCCATCTCTCAGCAACGGGACTCTGCCAGCTTAACTCATTCCTCTGTGCATTCCAAATCTCCCTGTGTAACCACTGACTTACAAGCTGCCTCTGCATACTATCTGCCTCTTCTGCAATATACTTAGCTTCTTTGAGTTGGATTTCCTAGAGTTACATCTTTTCTTTATCTTTTAAAGCTCGGTTTTCAGTGACCTTCATACCTCTCTCACTTTCATCAGCAGATTTCTCAGTTTCCTCAGCTTCCTCCAGCTTTTACAGGTCAATGGCCAGGTGCTCCCAAGCATTGTCCAGCTCCTCTTCAACCAGCTGGATCCCATGGTTCAAGGAGGCCACCACAGCCTCAGCCTGTTCCCAGGCCTGCCTTTCTACCTCCACTTCCGGCTGGAGTTGGTCAGCCCTCTCCCATGTATCTTGGGTCTGTTGCTAGAGAATTTGGATCTCGAATTTCACCACCTCCATGGTGGTAGTTCCGGTCCTGGTGCCCACCCAGCTCCTGCTTCTGCTCAGCTTCCTGCCTCCTGCTTTCTGCACAGCAGCTGTTCCTCTCCTTCATATCTTTTGGAAGCACAATTATCTGTGACTGATCAGACATCTGATTGGACTTTCTGACAACAAAATTTTTTTTGGAATTCCTTAGACTTTTGGTTTCTGAACAAGGAGGGGTTTTTTGTTTGTTTGTTTTTCCAGCCATTGAAAAAGAAATTTATGTGTGTGTGCATACATATAAATTTATATGTCAATATATATATATATATATATATATATGCTTTTTAAAGGAATTTATGTGTGTGTGCATACATATAAATTTATATGTCAATATATATATATATGCTTTTTAAAGGAAACCACCATCTTGTTGGGCTGTAGTGAAAATAAATAACTTGACCAGACATCCTTATCTTGCAATGTTTTCCCTTTGAACTAGAATCTCACAGAGTAGAATAAGCTTTGAAAAGCTTCTCTATAAAATAGAATAATATCTCCAATCACAAGTTTAGCCTGGCCTCTGAAGTCTCAACCAGCTATAAGAATCATTTGCTGGCTATAGAAATGCCTTTCTCCAGTGTTGTACAATAAAAACGTCATTTTTCCTCCTGTGGATGTTCTAATAATAAGCACTCTAAGTTTGGCCGGCCATGTGATGTCTGTTGAAACAACTCAAAGCTGCTATTGCAGTACAAAAGCAGTCATAGAGAGTTCACAAGTGAATGGGCATATCTATGTATCAATAACACATTGTTTTTAAAACATGTGGTAGGCTGTGCACAGTTTGCCAAACTCTTGCTTATATCATGACTATCATAAAGAAACCTCCATATTGATGAGAGTAAGCGTCAGAGAAGAAGACAATGCCACTGGAGATGTGACGTAATAACAGCGAATTACTAACTTCCACAGCAGTTAACAGAAGGACTGGGCTCAGACAATGATGTTTGCCATAGAGTATACTACCTTAGGATTGAGGTAGCAAACTAATAAACTATAACTAAGTATCTTAATATATGATCAGGTCATTGCTCTACTCAAGACTAGATCAAGCCAGCTTGTCCTCACAGAGGACAACTACATGATAACAATTACATGAGGAATGTAATATAGTCACAGCCATAGAAGCAGAGCATAGAATGGTTGGTGCCATGGGTAGAAGTAGGAGGAATGGGGGGTGTTAATTAAAGGTTACTAAGTTTCAGCTATGCAAGATGAGTAAGTCCTAGAGATCTACTGTATAGTACAGAGTGGCTATAGTTAACAATACTGTATTATATATTTTAAAAATTTCTAAAAGGTTCTTATATTTAGTGTTCTTATCACAAAAATAAATAAACAGTGGGAAGGAAACTTCGGAGATGATGGATTTGTTTATAGCATGAATCGAGGTGTTGGTTTCATAACTGAATATTTATCTTCAAATTCATCAAATCATACACATTAAACATGCACAGTTCTTTGCAGGTCAATCATACCTTAATAATGTGGTTTAAAAATAATCACTTGGAAGAAGACTGGACTACTAAAGGCAGACTAATGTAAGGCACCCACTTGTTTCAGTGAGTAGACATCGTTTTCATCTACAGCCTGTATGAAATGGTGCTACATGCAAATGATCCTACATTAAAAAGAAAAAATCTGGACATTAAAGTGGATTAACAGCAGGCAGCTACTTCATGCTTTCACCCACCATAGGAATGACATTATAAAAAAATGTGAAATTTTAAAGAAATTTATCAAAAATTTAGGACAAATACTAAATAATTTCTAAGTTTACTCTAATTATAGAGTAATTAAGACTGTGTTATAATGGTAGAATGATTGACATTTAGATAATTGAAACAAGATAAATTGTTTTTAAATATAACTGACTTTTGACTTTTCAACAAATAGTACTAGGAAAACTGAAAAGGTCTATGGGAATAAAGAGAAAATATGAATAATTGTCATGCATCTTAAAAAATAAATGTAAATGGATCATGAACCCAAATATTAGAACTAAAAACATAAAACTTACAGAATAAATCACTTAAAATTGTGAAACTTAAGGTAAAAAATATTTTTGATCTGGTCAAAATTAAATCTTTGATCCTCATAAAAATTAAACATTCACGCTTGTTACTTGAGTGATACCATTAAACATGGTAATAAAAGATACATTAACAGTCAATACATATACCTAATCATGAGCTATAATGTGTAAATATATAGCACATTTTAAAACCCAATATTAAAAATACAAGTTATATAAAGAATTGCTAAAATTTTTGAGAAAACATATAACTCCTAAGCAAAAAACAAAATTAACATCACTACATCACTAGATAGCAGGGAAAGGAAAATTAAACTCACCAAGGAAATACCATGAAATGTTGTTAGAATGGTTACATTTAAAATAACTGACATTATTGAGGGTGGGTGAAGACATGAAGCAACTGCAACTCTCACAGAGGGCTAGAGGTGGGACATGGTAAAACTTTGTAAACGTCTTTGTCAGCTCTGCCATTGTACTTTTTGATAGGTACAAGGGAAACGAAAACAAGTATTCTCACAAATGCTTGCACTCAAATATGTATAGCATTTTTATTCCCCAAAGAGAAAACCTGAAACTGTCCCAAACGTATGTATACCAACAGGTGGATAAACATGTGGTATGTCCACATAGTAGAATGCTATTTGACAACAGAAATAAACTATTGATAGAAATAACAACATGAATGAATCTTCCATTCATCATGGTTAATGAATAGAGTCAAACACAATATAGTACATATAAAATTATTCAATTTATTTTATGAATTAGAAACTGATCTCTAGTGTAGTGGTTGCTTAGAGCTAGAGGGAGTAGAACAGATGGATTACACGGCATATGAAGATTCTTTTGAAACAATGGGAAAGATTTGAATCTTATTGGAGGTAATGATTTCCTTAGTGTGTGTAACATCAAAACTTAGTAAACTGTATACTTTTAAAGGATGCAGTTTATTTTTGTAAATTATTACTCAACAAAGTTGATTAAAAATATATAGTTAGAGAACCCTTAAAACATGCTTATTTATGCAACCTGCCTGGCATATTTGTTCTGCATAGAGTTTTTAAAATCTTTACTATTATATATTATACATGTGTATAACATTGAATTGGCCAAAATATTCATTTGGGTTTTTTTCTGTAAGATAACTATACTAGCACTTAGGTGTCTTAAACTTCATTTAAAACAATTTTGTTGGATCGTATTGTCATGTCAGCATGCATTTAATAAAAACTCATCCAAACTGGTGAATTTTTGTGTAGCCATTTTAATATTGAAGATGGAAGAGTATGAGCAACATTTTAGGCATATTATGCTTTATTATTTCAAGAAATGTATAAAGACCACTGAAGTGCAAAAAAGATATGTTCAGCGTATGAAGAAGGTGCTGTGATGGATTGAATGTGTCAAATGTGGTTGGTGGGATTTTATGCTGGAGATTTGCTCTGGGGTTGGGTAAACCAGTTGAAGTTGATAGCCATCAAACAGAGACATTAACTGAGCACAACTAACATTATGCCATGTAGGAGATAGCCGACATACTCAGAATATACAAATCAAGTGTTCAAAATCATGTACACCAGCTTGGTTATGTTAATCACTTTGATGTTTGGGTTCCACATAAATTAAGGGCATAAAATATTCTTGACCACAATTCCACATGCAATTCTCTACTTAAATGTGACGAGAATGTTCCATTTTTAAAACAAATTTTGAGGGGTGATGAAAAGTGGATATCTGACAATAACGTGTAGTGGAAGAGATCATGAGGCAAGTAGAATGAACCACCACCAACACCAAAGGCCATCTTCATCCAAAGAAGGTGCTGTTGTGTATGTGATGGGATTGGAAGGGAGTCCTCTACTATGAGCTTCTTCAGGAAAACCAAGTGACTAATCCCAACATATGCAGTTCCTAATTAGACCAACTGAAAGCAGCACGCAACAAAAAATGTCTGTAATTGGTCAACAGAAAGCACATAATCTTCCATCAGAATAATGCAAAGTTGCATGTTTCTTTGATGACCAGGCAAAAACTGTTACAGCTTGGCTGGGAAGCTTTGGTTCATCTGTTGTATTCACCAGACATTGCACCTTCATATTTTTATTTATTTTGGCCTTTACAAAATTCTCTTAATGGAAAAGATTTTAATTCCACAGAGGACTGCAAAAGGCAAATAGAACAGTTCTTTGCTCAAAAAGAAAAGAAGTTTTGGGAAGATGGAATTATGAAGTTGCTTGAAAGGTGCAAGAAGGTAGTGGAACAAAATGGTGAACATGCTGTTCAATAAAGTTATTGGCAAAAATGAAAAATGTGTCTTTTACTCTTACTTAAAAACTAAATGAACTTTTTAGTCAACCAAATATTTTAATAGCATATATTGTTTTATGACACTAAGGAGTTTTATCAATTGTCTTGAGCTATGTGTGTGCTTCTTCATTTAATCTTTTTATGCAAATTTTATAGAGCTTATTCCAAACAAACACATGAGTTTGTTCCTTTTATCTTCACAAATAGAGAAGAAGAAAAGGAAGATAATTACATTGTGTGGGTGGAACATTGTGTTATATAGGATGAACTGAGAAAGCACTCTGAATAAATTTTGTTAAAATACAAAAAAACGTCATTATGTATTGGGGGGAGAAAATGCACAAGATAGCACAATTAATTAAAACGCAAATAATCTGAGACAAAAAATGAATCTGGAATTTTCTGAGTTCAACAAGAGAGTCAGTATATCTGAAAAAGAATGTGTGAAAGAAAGATTTTCATTAGAAAAAAATCAGTAAGGTCCAATACTATTAAGATTTACAGGTCATTGGAAAGATTTTGAATTAAATTGTGGAAAAGCTTTGATGGTGTTGAGAAGAAATGATGCACAATTGCATGAGCTTTGGGACAATGGGGCAGAGAGAATGTGGAGAGAGTATTTGGAGAACGAGTAAATGGCTGATGATGATGAAATTGGAGCTGTGGACGAGTGATCAAATTCGAGAAGTTCTGAAAGTAAAACTAACAAGACTTACGGAAATTGGGAAGGGCATTGTAAAGGAAAGGAAAAAAATTATTTCCACTGTTATTATGTAATGGTGCATTTTCATGCTGTTTGTTGAGCTGAGAGAATGCATAAGATAAGAAATGGATTGGGGTAAAAGGGAAGTGGTGAGGGGAAATTGAGACAACTGTATTTGATTTGAAAAAAAAGAAATGAATTGGAGAGAGCATTAAGAGCTTAATTTGAACATACTAAATTGAGATGCCTTATAGATATCAAAGCAGTGATGGGACATGCAGAGTTGGATAAATAGGCAGAAGCTGTATTTAGGAGTTAACAAGTGATGCGTTTTTATTTTTTTAAATATGTTTATTGACATGGGACAGGGAGAGGAAAGAAGAGAGAATAACCTCAACATAAGAGAGAAACATTGACTGCTTTCCTCCCATACTCTTCTCCACCAGGAATCAAACCCACTACCTAGGGATGTACTTTTACTGGGAATGGCATCTCCAACCTTTTTGTTGTACGGTACGATGCTCCAACCACCTGAGTCACACTGATTTTAATAATCCTATGGAAATGGGTGAGATGCACAAGTAGAAAAACAAGGAATAAAACAGATTCCTAAAGGTTCTTTCATTTAGTATTCTGGAAGATGGATAAAAAAAGGGAAACTTTTAGATTCAGAAAAAACAAGAAGAATACTATGATGAAAGCCAAAGTTTCTATAATGAAGCTGCTTTACTAATGTATTATGAATTTCTTGTAATAAAGATTTCAACACTAAACACATATTAAATTCTTTCAGTATATTCATAAAGAGACTAAACATTTAGTAATATTCATATAATAGTAATAAATATTAAGTATAACCTATCATTGTTAAGAATCTGAGGGGAGTAATTACACATACAAATTGTATACCATGTTATAGTTTTCCAAAGTATTTTAATGTTCATTATATTGTTAGGTTTTTCAACAACCTTAGGGTAAAGCAATTAATATCTTAATTTTACCAATGAGAAATTTAATGTTCATAGAGTTGAAGTGCCTTGTATAGATGAGAAAAATTAATCAATTGAGTTCTTCCTTAGAAAACAGATTAATTGAATCTCTTGTGCAAGTTTAAAATAGTATTTTTAAGTTATACAACTTTTTAAAATGCCATTTCTTTTAAACTTTACAAAACAATTTTAGATTTACAGAAAAACTACAAAGATAGCACAAAAATTTGCCATGTCTCCCTGCACCTTTTCATATTATCATTCTACAGCAGTATGATAAATTTTATAAAATAACTGAGCCAATATTGACACATTATGATGAATTAACTCTGTGCTTTATTTAAATTTCCTTAGTTTTCACCTAATGTTCATTTTCTGGTTCAAAATCTTAGCCAGGATATCACTTTCAATCTGACTGTTATTTCTCCTTGGTCATCTCTTGTCCATCATGATTGTCATGCTATCCTTGTTTTTGATGACACTGACAGAGTTGAGGAGCGCTAATCAGGTACAACGTCCTCAATACATTGTTCTGACAATGAGACTGGGGCTGTGCATTTATGTGAGGAAGACTTTGGAGGTAAGGTACCACCTTCATGAAATGTACATCTTATCAATATGTCTTATTTTTGTGATGTTGGCATATATCACCCAGCTGAGGTAAGGTTTGTCAGGCTTGTGCATTTTAAATTATTCTTTGTTTCCACTTTTCCATATTGTACTCTTTGGCAGGAAGGCACCCTATTCAGTCCAAGAGTAAGGAGTGATGTTGTGCTCTTTGACAGCACAGTACTTACATAAATTACTCGGGATTATTCTGCATAGAAAAATTCCTCCTTCTCCTTCACTTTTGTATGTAAGTAGGTAGGTTTTTATTCATTTAATTATTTTTATTAAATTCATTGGGGTGACATTGGTTAATAAGCTGTTTCAAGAGTACATTTTTGTGGTATCCATTTATTTAAATCAGCATGGGCTCTGAAGATTTATTTTATAATTGGGTTAAATCTAATACTACTTTGTTTTGTTTCTCAAAATGTTCTAGCTTTGGATAGAGGGTGCTCTCTCAGTTTGATCTTCTATTATTTTGTCATAATTATATGGTTTGGTGTGTGTATGGAGGAGTGATTTGGGGGTTGTACTTTCTTAATTTTGGGCATCTCAGTTACTACAGGTGTATCCTGTGTACTTCCTGCAGCAGTCCTGGAATTTAAGCTAGGTATCGAATGAAGTTTAAAAACAAAAGAGAAATAATAAGGGCTCATAGATATCTGAGTAAGAGCTGATTCTCAACTGGTGCTTTTGCCTTTGAATTCAAAGAAGGATCCAAGAAAACCCAGAACTCTGAGAGGAGTGCTGTCCCCTGAGGCTAGTTTTGCTAAGAGTACAAAGTTATTATAATAGGTAGGTAGTTATTAACAAAGGAAGGAATAAATGGAACCAGACACTAAGTCTGATTAAGTAGGAAGCTGAAACTTCATGAACTTCCCAGGGGACAGCTGCGTAGTCCGCAAAAGGGCCAAAGAGACTTAATCTTTAAGCAGGCAGGAAGACTGACTTTCCAATTTTCCCAAGGAATAACTGTCCTGTTAGGAGTTGGGGGGCAACCAGTGAAGGGTCTATTTCTTTGCTGGTGTGAAGAGCAAGACCAATGAAATGGCATTGGTCCAGTTAAGATAGTATAAAGAATATAAGATAAAATGGAGTCACTCATGTCACCCAAGATGGCTGTCAGTCAGCCGTGATACTCTGGTTCAAGGGAGAAACTACCTAAGTCAGAGCAGACACATCTTGCAAGGATACACACCTAAGATCACACATGTGATCAGAGTAACAGTGTCTGCACAGCAAGACCACCCATAGATAGGCTTCTGGGAAAGCTCCCCACTTGGCATCAGTGGTGCCAACACACTTATCACGAGCCCCAGAAGGGTGGAGTGTACCATTTTCAAGGTATAATTGAAGCAGGTCCCACATCACTGCTGAGACAGCTGAGTTCCACACACCAGATTGACATTCCATGCCACACAATTCTCCCTTGGCATTATCTGCCCTGCTGGTTCTGCCCTGCTGGACTTTGTCTGCCCTGCTGCCCACCTGGCTCCAGAGATCCTTCCTTGCAAGATGCTGACCACTCTTTTGCCCACTGTGCTCTCTCCCAGGCCCCAGATCTTCAGGCTGAGACTGAGACACAGATTTGTTATTCTCCATTGATTATTCTCTGTGTGTGAGTGTTATAGTCCCCAGAGATTGTTACAGTGTGAGTAGAATATTAGTGTATCTTGATGTTGTACTTTGAGTGAACCTGCAGTGGATAAAAGTTGAATGAATAGCATAGTTACCTTGTGTGACTCTTGTCTATTCCCTGGTGCTGGGTGGCTGAGGAGGCAGCTAGCCGAGAAATTGCCCGGCCGACTTATAGGAAAGACTATATCACTAACATACACTCTCAACAGCTGAGCACATGCATAGTAAGTAGACGTCAGATCAAGAAGCACAACTTTGAGGCATATGCAATAGGAGCCAAAATGGTGACCATAAAGGGGAGGAGCCTAGCCTCAGAAAATTGGGGAAAGGGATCAGACAGGATAAGAGCATGAAATCCTCAGAAGTCCAGGAAATGAGTTAAATAGAGGGAGAGGCCAGCAAAGTGTCCAAAAAGCCCAGGAAACAGATTAGACTATTTGAGAGACAGCCTGCATGTTCCTCAAACCAAGAAAATACACAGAGTGTTAGCAAGGACCTCTGAGCAGTTGCTACTAGAGTCTGCCTGTTCTCTCCGTCCCCAAGGGCGTTTGGTTCCTTTTCATCCCAATAAATTGCTGTTAGGCTTTACATTCCCCTATGTCTGTGCCCCTTGAAATTCTTTCCTTGCAACATCACAAGTACACGTTTTTTGTCTTTTGGCAACAACATGAGGTGCTTCTCTAAGTGTTGGAAAACACTAAGAACTGGATTCAAGTAATGTTACTAAAACACATCACTGCTCTCAGGAGGAAGACTTGCTAGGGTAATGTTCATCGGACCAGGGCACAAGAAGTTAAAAAGGAGAAAGAAAGACATCGAAGTGATAAATCTTCCACCAGCCTTCCAGTTTTCCTTGTTAACCAAAATAGAACAAAAGCTGAACGAGAAATAAAAAGCATTTATTTGAAGTCAGAGATTGCAACCAAGAGACACAGATTCAGGTAGCAACATGAAAAAGCAGGGTCTATAATGTCTAGGGCCACTCCTTGCTGTCCTTAGTCCAGTCCTCTTTATATAAATGAAGGATTCTGACTAAGTTATTAGGGACTGACTGAGCCCAATATGCAAACAAATGTTGCTGTTTGGCAAAATCATTTGGCTCCCTTTAAGGTAAAGAATGCAGATGGTCTGGTTGTCATGGTGAGGAAAATATTAAAGACCAGGCACAGCTGAGAGAGAAATGAGATGGGCGAAAGTTAAAGTTCAGGGAGAAACGTGAAGGGTGAAACACATGTAAGACAAATTTCTTCATAGCCTCCTGGCATTTTGGTTCCCGGGATGTGAATTACTCCACCTTGGCAATCCCATTCACACCCGGTACCACCCACTACCGACTGAATTGTAAAAGAAAACAGCTGTCAAATCAGACATGTAGATTTCAGTGTCTCAGCATCAGCATCACAAACTAGCGTTAAGAAGAGTGGGTTTGATGATGAAAGATTAGCATAGGAACTGGCAAAGTTCCTATGCTAAGTAACCTCTTGGTCACTTAGGAACTTTGCCAGTTCCTAAGCATCCGTGCCCACAGTTCTACATATTCATTAATGTCTGTAGTTTAATTAAAAATTACATAACAATGTTGATTTTCTGGTTTTGATCATTGCATTCTGGCTATGTGAGTTGTTAACTTTACAGAGAAATTTGGTGAATGGTATATGGAAACTCCACACTGTTTTTGCCTTTTTTCTTTTTTATTCAATTTTTATTTTCATTTAATTCTTGTTCAAGTACAGTTTTCTGCCTTATATTTTTCTGCCTTATATTCCCAGCCCTGCCCCCCAAGAGAAGGAGAGAAACATCAATGTATGGTTGCCTCTCATGAGTCCCCTGCTGGGAACTGGCCTGCAACCCAGGCATGTGCCCTGACTGGGAATCGAACTGCGATCATGTGGTTCGCAGGCCCGTGCTCAATCCACTGAGCTACACCAGCCAGGGCCCTTTTTTCTCTAAGACTAAAACTATTTCAAAATAGTAAAAAACAACACAGTAAAAAAATAATACAAGTTATTCACTCAGATTAAAAACTTCACCTTTTGACTTTTTTGGGGGGGAGAAGAAATATTAAAAAGATGAACATACAAGCAGTTAAGAAGTTAAAAAATATATAAATGATGTTTTTCTGAACATTAAGATTGTGCTTTGTATCTATCAAGTCAAAGCTTGACACACTTTCTGTTCCGTAATGTCAGGGCTAAGTTTAATTTCAACCTATTTGGTAAAGTTTCTCCTTCCTTAGAAAACAGGACTCTTTACATTTATTTATTAATGTACTTATTTATTTTTACATGATTTTTATTGTTTTTTCCATTACAATTTATCTCTTCTATACTCACTTACACCTCCATGTCTCCACCTCCTGACAATCATCACACCCCTGTCCAATGTCCATGAGTTGTTCCTTTTTTTTTTTTTTGCTTCATCCCTCCATCCCCCTCAACCCCCACCCCTGGGACATCAGCCTGCTCTCTATTTATGCAAGCAGAATAAAGACAGATTCACAGATAGAAGACTTTTCTCTTAATACCTATGGTGATCATTTGACTCACTTTACTTTGTATATATTTATGTTATAAAAATAAATATATATTTCCAATTGGATTTTATTTATGTCACTTAAATTTTATATAACCTAGGAAATATATATTAATATCTTCCCACAATATACAAATAATAAAATTAAAACAAGAGATTGGGTAACACCACTGGTATCCAGTAACTAACTAGCGTACACAGGGATTCACGCTAGCCCAGTATCAAGTGTCGTTCTGTTCCAACCCAATACATCATTTTCTTTATTAAATGCATTCTCTTTTGCAACACAGGTAGGAGTTCATAACAAATTCTCAGCATATCCTCAGTATCTTCCATGAGACCTAGCATGAATGAATGCCTACAAATGTGTCTATACCCTGAACTCTATGAATGCTTTATATTCAATGCAATGGTTTCAAATATTATCACAGTTTCCAAATTGTTATCTCTAGCGTCAAATTTCTTTTCACACTCATACACACACACAAGCAATTCATTAGCAAAGTGTACCTTTAGTTTGAATTATATTCAGAACAATCTTCCTCTGAAATTCAAATAATTCAATGGCTTTCTTACTGATACGTTTCCATCAATCTTGTTCCCATAACAGATTATTCTCAACAAGTCATCCAGAATGATCTTTTTAAACTTAAACTAGATAATATCACTCCTATACTAGGAAGTACAACTATCTTCACATCTCAGAATAAAATCCAAAGTTCTCCCAATGGCCTACAAGGCATGCATGACTCTACCCATGCTGTCTCTGTGAACTTTTCTCAGCATTACTAAAATAATATATTAATGGCTCTCTTTTTGCTTCTTAAAAATTCAAAACCTATTCTAGACGGTTGCTACCTAACTTTGTTTTTCTTCAAACATCACCTTATCAGAGAGGCCTATCTGGATGAACAACTATAAACAACCCCTCTTTAATCATTATTTAAACACAATCTAATAATATTCTAAGTGTATTTTTAAAACTTCTCTGTCTTTCCACAATGGACTATAATTCACATTTTAGCAGAGACATTATATTTTCACTAAACACTGTAACCACAGATTTTACATAGTGCCTGACTATGTTTATCCACAGCTGGTTTTCAATAAATAATTGATGAATAAAATATTTATGAGCTAACAAACTATTTTAAAGAGAACTGAATTCATCTTAAATACATCACTTTTATGTCCCAACCAATAATGTATCACCAGGTTTTCCTGTATATTGTCCTTTAACTATACCCATTTTTTAAAAAACCCACAGTCCTATTTCTATGATAGGTCATATTCTCCCATTTCTGCTACTGCAACTCTTTTTTAAAAATTTTTTGAAGATTTTATTTACTCTTGGGAAGGGAGGGAGAAAGAAAGGAAGAGAAACACCAGTGTATGATTGCTTCTTGAATACCCCCACACTGGGGACCTGGCATACAACCCAGGCATGTGCCCTGACTGGGAATCAAACCAGTGACAATTTGGTTCGCTGGTTGGCACTCAATCCACTGAACCACACCAGCCAGAGCAGACTTTTAATTTTTAAAGCAAAATTAAATTACATTTTAATTTGTTTTTCCCTGATTATAAGCAAGGTTGAACTTCTTTATATTCATTTATTGTAAGGTCCTTTTTCAGCAAATTGCTATTTATATCTTCCGTTTTTCCTGTTGGCCTGTTTGCTTGTCTGTCATTGGCTTGTAGCTCTCTTTTTTTTAAACATTCCAGTTTCGTGCTTTTTTAAAAAAAGTTATTTTTATAGGGGAAGGGAGGGAGAGAGGGAGAGAAACATCAGTGTGTGGATGCCTCTCCTGTGCCTCCTACTGGGGACCTGGCTTGCAACCCACATATGTGCACTAGACTGGGAATTGAACTGGTGACCCTTTGCTTTGCAGGCTGGCGCTCAGTCCACCGAGCCACACCAGCCAGGTCCGTAGCTCACTCTGTACTTTATACTAATTCTCCCTCAGTTATGGTGTTGCATATATCTTCTCACTGTGTAGTTTCTCTTAATTTTTTTTTTGTGCAGGGGTTTTACATTTTTTTTTCTTATTTTTTAGAGAGAGGGGAAGGAAGGAAGCAAGAGGGAGACACACGTCTATATGTGAGAGAAACATCTGTTGGTTGCTTTTCACATGCCCCCAACTCAAGACCTGTCCTGCAACCTAGGCATGGGCCCTGACTAGAAATCCAACCAGCATCCTTTTGGGTCACTGGCTGGTGCTTAATCCACTGAACCACACCAACCTGGTCAGGTTTTACATTTTTACTTCAACTTTTTATTTGAAAAATTTTAGTCCTACAGAAAACTGCAATAATTAATACTTCAAGAATATACTTATACCTTTCACCTGGACTCACCAGTTGTTAACATTTTGCCACATTTATCGATACTTACACATACACATTTTTTTTCTTGAACCATATAAAAGTGAATTGCAGATACCATGATACTTCACCCTTCAGAAGACTTAGTTGCATATTCTAAGAACAACGGTGTCCTACGGACTGCAGTACAATGACCACATTTAACATGGATGCAGCTCTATCATCTAATATCCAGTGCATATTGAAAATTTCTCAGTGGTCCCAGTAATGACCTTAATAGCTCTTCTTCAGCTCTACCCTTGATCCAGGATGTAGCCATAGATCATGCGTTGCATTTAGTTGCCATGTCCCTTTAGTTACTTTCAAAAAATAAAAACTTTCCAACTTTTTGTTTGCATAATATTGGTACATTTGAAGAGTACAGGCCAGAGTACAATGTTCCTCCATTTGGATTCGTCTGATCATTTTCTCGTTTTTTATCAACATGTTAATATATTTTATTGATTATACCATTACAGTGGTTCTATTCCCCCCTTCATTCCCCTCCACCCTGCATACCCCCTCTCCCACCATTCCCCCTTTAGTTTATGACCACATGTCTCAAGTTCTTTAGATTCTATATTTCCCCTACTATTCTTGCCCCCCCTATCTATTTTTTACCTACTGTCTATGCTACTTATTCTCTGTACCTTCTCCTCCCTTCTCCTCCTCCCACTCCCCTGTTGCTAACCCTCCATGTGATCTCCATTTCTATGATTCCGCTCCTGATCTAGCTGTCCTCTTGGTTTGCTTTTGTTTTAGGTGTGGTTGTTAGTAACTGAGAGTTTGCCGTCCTTTCACTGTTCATATTTTTCATCTTCTTTTTCTTAGATAAGTCCCTTTAACATTTCATATAATAAGGGCTTGGTGATGATGAACTCCTTGAATTTGATCTTATCTGAGAAGCACTTTATCTGTCCTTCCATTCTAAATGAAAGCTTTGCTGGATAAAGCAATCTTGGATGTAGGTCTTTGGATTTCATGACTTGGAATACCTCTTTCCAGCCCCTTCTTGCCTGTAAAATTTCTTTTTAGAAATCTGCTGACAGTCTCTTGGGAACTCCTTTGTAGGTGACTGTCTCCTTATCTCTTGCTGCTTCTAGGATTCTCTCCTTCATTTTAATCTTGGCTAATGTAATTATGATGTGCCTTGGTGTGTTCCTCCTTGGGTCCAACTTCTTTGGGACTCTCTGAGCTTCCTGGATTTCCTGGAAGTCTATTTCCTTTGCCAGACGGGGGGAGTTCTCCTTTATTATTTGTTCAAATAAGTTTTCCACTCATGGCTGTTTCTTTTCCCCTTCTGGTACCCCTATAATTCTGATGTTGGAGCATTTAAAGATGTCCTGGAGGTTCCTAAGCCTCTCCTCATTTTGTCTGAATTCTTGTTTCTTCATTCTCTTCTAGCTGGATGTTTTGTTCTTCCTTCTGGTCCACCATATTGATTTGAGTCCATTTCCTTTCCATCACTATTGGTTTCCTGTGCATTTCCCTTCATTTCAATTAGTTTAGCCTTCATATGTTCCTCTAATTTGTGACTATAATCAACCAGTTCTGTGAGCATCCTGATCACCAGTATTTTAAACTGTGCATCTGATAGGCTGGCTATTTCTTAGTCACTTAGAGTTATCGGCTCTGGGGCTTTGAGTTCTTCTTGAGTCATATTCTGGACTGTTTGTGCCTGTTATGTAGAAGGAGCGGAGCCCCAGGTGTTCTGTTCACCAGGGTGGAGCAACTCAGTCGCTGGGTTTTGACCCTGTGTGTGGGGGCGGGGTCAAAGGAAAGCAATGGCGGTAGGCACTGCCCTCTCCCTCTGCTGGCCTGCGAGTCCGTCCCACTGTGCACGAATGTGCGACTGTGATCAGTCTGCCACCTTGCTCACTCACTGGGTTCGCCCGCTGGGGCCTGCGTGGTCCATCTCACTGCTCACTGCTCTGCTGGTTTATCTGTGAGCGAATGTGTGACCTCGGTCAGCCTGCCTGTACCATCACTGGGTCCGCGCTGCTACCCCGGCTGCCTGAGAGCTTGGGGTCGGGGGATCTTTCCAGCCCAACCCTGCTCCAATGCTGGTTCCGCCCCTCTTACTGGTCCCTTTGAACGGTTCATTGTTGTAGGACTTCCCGGACTTCTATATAATTCAATTTTCTGTTCTTTGGCTGCATCTTTGTTTACTAAACCTTTGTTGTATTCAAATTTGGTTGTGGAAGAAGGCACAGTGTTTCCACCTATGCCTCCGTCTTGGCGGAAGTCCTGCAACTCTTTTAGTTTTACCTTTCTGTGACATGTGTTCTGTTGAAATAAAGTAGCACCAATCACCTTTCGCAACAGTGAGGTCATAATTTTTTCTTCTCAGAAAACTACTATATATATTGATGTGTATGTGCATCTTTCTTACTATATCTATCATCTACCTATCTATCTATCTATCTTTCTATCATCTAATATCCACCTTGCCTTCCCCAAATTACCACTCCCAGTGTAATTGTTTTACAACACATGTGCTGTTTGCTGATGCTTTGTGTGTTCACAGTTCTTAATTAAATCAGGTTAACTGACTGTTTTTTTTTACTTGTAACAACTTAACATTGGAAAAACACTTTCATAAATGCGTATTATATTTATTTTGCATACTCCTTCCAGTAGAGCAAGTACTATGCAGCTGGCAGCCTCAAAACATCTGCTATTGAAAAAAGTAGCATATTTTTAAATCTTAATTTGTTTGTACCCAGAGGAGAGTTGAAATTAGTCCAATTATAACAGTTAAAACATGATAATTGATATTTCCTGCTTCAGGGCTCATAACAATATTTGCTATAATGTTGGACTTAGAACTTAATGCATAAAATAATAGGAAGATAAACAGTGATACCCAGGGAGCAAATTTGATTTGTGAGGTAAATAAAACTCATTGAGAAATAAAAGATTAATAATAAGATCCAAAAATGCTTACATTGATGATAACATCTTAATTTCTGGTTCATAAGAGAAAAAATTTAGACGTAGTTAGAGATCTCCAAGCCAGATTAACAAGGTTACTTACAAACACTGGTGAATAGCAAGAAATACAGGTCCCAGGCATATCAATGGCATTTGGTTTTGATGCCAACATTTTATGATGGTGAACAAGGAACAATAAGATATAAAACCTCATATAGTTTACTTTTGAGTTTCAGCTCTTGGATTCATTATTAGCTGTTGTGAAATAAATAATTTATAAAAATGGCATGAGCTATTTTAGATATAGACATATGTATGTACAAATATATGTTTATATATTTATGTATAATTTGAGCATCTATAGCACAATAATCTAAGGAAAGAGGAAACAAGTCCCTCATTTTTTGACAGAAAACAGTTTGGACTTTTTGAGCTCAATGGCTATTCTTCAGATTTAATTTACTATATAGTATTGCATAGCCCTCCTAACATATTAAGATACTATGCATTTTATCTGAATGATATTTGTGATTTTACTAAAGATTAAAATCAAAAGCGAGATACAGCAAATGCATGCTAGAGAAGTGACTAGTGTAAAAATACCACAGAACAAAAAGTCCCCTAAATATGTACATGTTTTATATACAGGATCTGGCAGAAGTAACACCTGCTTGAGTGTAGTTGTTAGGGTAATAATGTGGGAGTAATAATTTATGGTTTTAATTTGAACATGTCATCTAAAATATCATATGATATGTCGGAGTGTGATGTTGTTATGTTACAGAATTACATGCTTCTAATTTCATAATAAAATATTTTAAAATAAAAAAGGGACATTATTTGTGCTAGACCCTGCATGTTTATGTATGTATATATATTATATGTAAACATGCATGTATAAAACATATACTCATCCACAATAGGGTGTAGTATACATGTGTGTATTCATATGTTTGTACAGAAAATTAGGTTTATTATTAGAATTACTAGAAGCCCCACCCAGAACTGTCATGTGATGTTAAGTAATTCTCCAAAATTTGATTTTGAATTAAGTATATTGTTCATTTTATATTCGTTAAAAACATTTTCCAAAAACATGAATTATTCTTTAAGAGAAGAAAGTATACAGACATCGAATTTTGTGTGCGTGAAAGTAGCTAGAATTCTACAACATTTTTGTCCAGAAGCATTTCTTTGTAAACTTCAGTATCTAAGTGGTCTTGCTTAGAGTGTGAGTGTGTTATTTCTGTTACAGTTGACCTTCCTTTTTTCATTCTTTTTTTCCTTCCTTTTTCTTTTTTTTCATTTCTATTAATGTTCAAATACAGTTTTCCCCCACCCCTTTTCCCCACCTTCCACCCTCAATCCTACCTTTTTGGGTTTGTCCATGCATCCTCTATACATGTTCATTGACAACCCTTTCCTGCCTTCCCCTCATTATTTCCCTCCCCCATCTCCTCTGATTAATGCCAGTTTGTTCTTTATTTCAGTGTCTGTGGTTATATTTTGCTGCTCATTTGTTTTGTTGATTAGGTTCCACTTATAGGTGAAATCATATGGTATTTGTCTTTCTCCACCTGGCTTACTTCCCTTAGCATCATTTTTCCTATCCTTCCTTCTTTCATACAGTTTTCCCTTTCTCCACCTCCCTTTCATTTTTCTCTTTCTTTTTTTATATCCATTAATCTTGTTCATGTGCAACAATCTTTTTTTCTTTATGGTAGTCTATGTTTACACAGCCAAGTGTAACAAAAATTGAGCAATTCTTCAAAATCATGGCATAATAATCGCAGAGTCATTAAGGATTTCAGTATAAGTCTGTTGGTGTGTAAAGTAAACATCTACAATACATTTTTTCCTAAGTGAATTAATTCATAATAGATTGATGTTAGCATTATCTGTAATTGACTTAGGTCCTATTCTATTGAAGAAGCAAAATCATTTAAAAATCACTTATGACCATGGAGATTTTCATACTGAGATGTATATTTGATTTTTATAAAAGAAAATCAATTTATCAAAAATGATATTTCTATGAGCTACAAGGCATTTACAATATGAAAAAGTTACATTTGTTTACTAATTTCAGAATAGCACATAATCATACAACAAATTTTCTCTTTTTATCACAATGAATGAATGGGAAGGCTCATTGCTAATCATTTATATTGCTCTGGTATTTATTCAACACCTTACAGAAATTTATAAATAGGAAACTCTTGAAGAAATTAACTTTTCATAATGTAACTTTTCAATTAACTGATGTTTGACAAATATTTGTGTACTTTATTAAATGTGACTATAGTGAAAAACATCAACAAAAGCAATCTGTTGATGATATGTGGAAGATGTTTTCAGTAGTTTTTATGAAAACTATCTTCACTGAAATTACTTATTGCAGCTAAGCTGTCACTGCTGTGCCACGCCTTTGAAGAATTACATTCATATGTCATACAGTAATAAGCCCCTGAAAACTAATGTTTGTTAGAAACTCTTGAGATTATTTGCAAGAGTGGATTAAATAATTTAAAACAAAGACTTCTTAGAATCACTTATAACTGCCCCTATTCATTTATCCTTAGCCTCATATGCATTGTTTCTCTTCTGGTTATACTGGAAGGGCTGTAAATGCATATGAGTCAAAAGGTTCAGAATGTCCCAATATGAAAGGTGTCCACATGTTTAAAAATTTTTCTAAAGGAAAGAAATTATCTTCAAAGAGAGGTAGACATTAATTTTTTAAGTAAGACTAAAATATAAAAGATAAATACAAGAGAAAATATTTAATTTATACTAAATACAATTGCAGCCTTGGATGAGAGCATTTAATAATTAGCACCATTGGCCACACAGTTAAAATACTATTTTTATAAAAGTAGTGGATTAAGGGTAAACTTAGAGGATGAGCAGAAGGCCTTTGATGTAAAGTAGTTCATTTTTGTTAGATTCTGAAAGCAATGAAAATTAATAAAACAAACAGAAGAATAATATGAATGAATTGGCATTTGGAAAGATAAACCATGCAAGGACAACAATAGAGACTGGACAACCAGTCTCTAAGCTGTCATGTTAGTTTCAGCAAGAATACACAGTCAAATAGTACAATAAAAATGATAACAGGACAGAGAGTGCTTAGAGATATATTTAAAGAGAAATATTTTTGTTTGGTTTCAATAAGAAAAGAGGATTCAAAAATGATTTTCAGAGTCATGGCTGAGGGCATTGGGTGGAATAATGACATGAAACATCGAGATAATGAACATAGAGTACAGGTAGATATGCAGCAGGTAAATTAAAAATTAAATGAGCAATAGATTATAGTTGTGATATCTGTGGTACACGCAAATGAATAGTACTATACTGGATTTTAAGCCTTCAAGGAGACTGATTGGGTCAGACTTTAAAATTCGACAAGCTAAAATAATTCTATAACATCTTGAATATATTTAATCTATAAGTCACTCATACAAATTGAAAATAAAAGTTTTAGAACCAAAAACTATGCAGATGATTTATAGGAAAAGTGCAGATAGCCAATAAATTATAATATAAGCAAATGCTTATACTGTATAGCACTTCTCACACGTCAGATCCTTTTTTAAAAGTTTTATTGAGCCCTGGCTGGTGTAGCTCAGTGGATTGAGCACAGGCCTGCAAACCAGAGGATCGTGGTTTGATTCCCAGTCAGGGCACATGCCTGGGTTGCAGGCTGGTTCCTTGCAGGCCAACTCCCAGCAGGGGATGCACAAAAGGCAACCATACATTGATGTTTCTCTCTCTCTCTCCTTTCCCTCTAAAGATACATACATAAATAAAATATTTTTAAAAAAGTTGTATTGAGATATAACTGATATACAAAGAACTGTACATATTTTATGGGTTTGGACCTATCATCAACATATTTTTAAGTGCACAATGTTATATTGTTCACTATAGGCACTTCTGTAGAGCTTATCGCTATAATTTACTTACTTAGCATAACTGAAACTTGATACCCATTGAAGAACTCTTCGTGTCCCAACCCCCATCTACCAGCAGCCATTGTTTTATTCTCTGATTTTAACAATTTTTAGGTAAGTCATAAAAGCGTAACATCATGTAGTCCATCAATGATTGATTTATTTCACTTGGTCTGATGTCCTCCAGGTAGCTCCTTTAATAAATAAGGTGTCTGGGGACAAGATACAGAACGAAAAGAAAATGGAAACTGAAGAAAATTAAGGGCAAATAAAAATGTATAACTGATGAGGGAAGGAAAGGATCCCACCTAAGAAAATAAGAGGAACTATCCAAGAAATAGGAAAGACACAGAATCTGAGAGAGCAGATGACTTTAAAAATGAAGACGTAGTCAACAATGTTATGTGCTCTAAAAAACTCCATTCAGAAAAGAATACGAAATGTAAAATGAGAGCCGTATAACAAATCCTTGGTGACCTTATTCAGAATACTTTACTCGAGAAGTATAGGAAGTAGCTGAAAAATATTAAGTTCTCCGTAGAAGCTGAGCTCTCACAGGGTGACTACTGAGAATAAAAAGCAGCACTGAATTATTATCATGTGAATACATTATTAAAGCAAGACCACAGGGAGAAAACAGAACCTTCTCAAGCAAACTAGGATTTATGGCCTCCCCAAGAACAAATTATCCAGATAATAGAGTATGAGATCATTGATCTTTCACTACAATTTTTTGTGGTTTTGATAGAAGTACCCTCTCAATTAGCACTCAGTCACAGACTTTCCTCTAATCACTTAATATATGACAACTCATCCTGTCTGCTTACAATCTCAAGTAAAGGTAATATTGCTATGACATTCTGAAATAGGAAATTAAAACAGTGTGTTTAAATGATCTAAAATCCCACAGCTATAAAGAACAGTGAGGATTTGAACTCTGATTTCTAGTTTTTTAAAGTATATTCTTAACAACAATGGACTCTATTTGGGTGCAGTTTGTTGTTCTGTGCTGCGCTCCAACATTATGTTTGGTGTCTGGATAATTCACTTTTTCTTAGAGATCATAAATAATATCAATTAACATGCAGAGCTAATATCAAATAAGAAACTCGAATAACCAATGAGTGAATGACAAGAAATATGGTAAAATAGTGAATGTGGAGGAAAGAAAGCTGAGTAGACATTTATCTTATGCACTTTAATAAAATATTTATCAAAACAAAAACAAATATACACCCACTAATTTGTCTATGGGAAGAGTTCATCTATGCCATAGAACAATGGTATCAGTTGTATGAAGGAGACCATTTTGACACGGGAAAGAAAACAACAAGCCTTTAGAAATGCCGACTGAATCACAGTTTTTGATTTAGGTTTTTGACATTAAGTGATAACATCCATTATTAATCCTATACTTACTGTCTTGAATTTCCTCAGGGACAGTAGGAGATAAAAGATAGGAAACTATGGAAATTCTGGCCAATAAATCACTAGGTACCACTGAGGATGCAGCCAATTGTGTTTAAACAGAACTCACAACTTTCTAAGACATTTAATTAGATCTGAGACATTTAAAAAGAGATGTAGAGGAAAAAAAGGCACCCATAGTTGGGAAATATAATTTTACTTGAACAGTGGCTTCTTCAAAATAAAGGGCAAACATTATAAATTGCCCATAAATAAAAGAAAATTATATAGCAGATGCTAATACAATATCAATATACTTTAACCATATTCATTAAAATAAGCATGAATGTAATTGGGAAAGTGAAAACCCAATTAACCCGCTTAACCTGCTTATTTAGATTATAGTTGCTAACATACCTTGCATACAATTCCAGTATTATGAAACTATTTGTGAATTCAAATGAATTTAAGACAAATTAAAAAGTTAAATATGCAGTTCTGAAGATAAAAATATTAGATTAAAGCAGATTAACTTCCAAGGTTAATACCCAGTGTTAAAAAACATATTTACTGCATCCCACAGCTCATATTTTAATTCATTATTAAAAAGCATTTGCTTTACTTTAAAAATAGAACATGCTCACATACCATGAGCTCATAGGCCTGAGAGTACTCATTGTGCCATCCTTAATATACTTTTTTCAAACCGGAAAGTAATATAATTGTATTAAAAGCACTGCAAGTTCCTTGCAAGTGTGGGCTATATAAAGAGGCCCTGAGGTGGAGAGCAGAGATTTGGGTCTCTTTTGTTTTTGAAGATAAGTGAGTATCACTTCATTTTGAGAGAAATTGAAAAACAAGTTTAGTGATCATTGAAAACATACTCAGAGGGTATGTATTGGGGGAGATCTTTATATTTTGTAAATATAGTAACAGATATTATAATTTATATTTAAATTAAATATTCAGCCCATTTCAGATTTGTGTATGACTTTAGCTTTGCCTCATGGCATCAGGGATTACCTTCTATGGTCAAGGACAATGTGAGAACTGAATGAAAGCTGGCAATTTAGACAACTCTGAAACCATTTAGAGAAATGATACACACTTAACACGATATAGGAAGCTGAGCAACAATTACAGTAAAACAAAAATTAATACTTGAGAGACAGCAGAAAGTTGTTAGAAGATCATGGCTTCCTGTTATTACTGGTAATTCATCATTACTCGTCTATTTGTTCAAAACATATAAGACACCCTGAATTTCCTCCTGCGTACTAAACTTGCACTTATATTTAAAATTGCAACAGAATTTTTACTGAGGTTATAGGACATAAGAGTATGTTATATATATACTCTTATATATAAAGGATATATATATATATATATCCTTTAACTTCTCAACATCAGGTAAATTCAAAAAGTAGAAATGTGATAAAAATGGTGTGTGATAGAAACACCATTGTAAGAGTGACTTCAGATAAACTACAAACTTTAAGGACTTCTCCCTCAAAACTAATACAATTTTAAAGAAGGTGCTTTGATTCTTAAAAACATATTTGCATTATTAATAATGATAATTGCATGCTCAATGAAAAAGCAGTTCTTTACATACATTTCTTTTATTTAGAAATATTAAATATTTTATTTTCTCAGTTTCTATAAGCTTACATCTTTATAAATGGAAGCAATTTCAAGAGAGGGCTTAATGGCAATTTTCAACTGAAGAATTTACATACTAAAAGGAGTTAATATTGTAGCAATTAGTAATCACAAGTTATCTTAATTGATTCACGGATTAATATTATTTACTTCTGGTATTAAAACAGAATGAATATTTTTCTGTTGTCTTGGAATCTATAAAATGCTGACACTTTTCTTCCAATAAAAATGAGACTCAGTGGTGTATCGAGCATGAGTTGAATGCACGCCTCTCTGAACTGAAAATGCCCCCAAGAACATGACATGGCAATGCATGTGGATTTAGCTACTCCTACCTCCAGACAGCAGTTGAAAATCTCTCAATATTTTTCATTTTTTGTAATACAAAAATTGATTAACCTATTTCATAATACAAATAGCATTTATTTGAAGCATGCAAGCCTCTGTCCAACTCCCGCTATTTTTTCCTTTATTTTCCGTTGTAGGCAAATAGCATAGCCATGAGTTCCCAGGAAGAAACACATCCAGTAAATATTTCAGAAGGAATTATACGCACAATTCAGTATAACCTCTTTTTGTAACGTAAGCCATTGGCTGCATGCACTCTTTCTGCAAATAAGGGTCAAATGCGATATTTAAGTCAGAGGCTTAAATATCGATATCTAACATTCGTCTAATTATTCAAACATTTGAATAATTGTGGCCTAGTGTAGCACTATGAAGTATATTCACAAGGCAGAGTGGCAGAAACCATGTTCTATACTCAGAAGTCGTCGATGTGGTTCTCCCAGAAAAAAATAAGAAAGCTAGAAATAATCATAACTGTAAATGTATAATTCATGAGTACTGAAATATCGTTCCATTGCAATTCTTGTTTAGTCATTGAAAGTTTTACTATTGAATGAATGAACACCAAATATTTATATGAAAAAGGAGAAGAAAAATGGGGGAGGGGTTGACATAGTCACCTTTATTATAATTGTTATTGTTAGTGCCTCAAAAAAATAATTAAAAATTGGAGTTCTTAATGGGACCAAAACTTATTGTTTACTTTGGAGATTAGAAACACAGACTTGTATGTACACTCTGTGGATGAAGCAAAATTTCAAAACTTAAACAATAAAACCAGAGGATAAAATTAAATACTGTCAGACAATTGATAGTCTGCTTTAAGTCTGTATTTTGAACATTGATGATGAATTTTAATAAAATATTTAAACATAACTTACATGAAGGTGAGTAAATGCTTAGGTCATTCCTTCAACTAATAATTACTAAACAGTCTACTTGAGAGGGATTTTGAGATGAGTTGTCAGGCTGCCAGCAATTCTTCCAAATGTTTTTGTTGTAGAAGAAAATCAGGAAATGCCAACCTCCATGACAGATATAAACAATAATATCCAAATCAGAGACATTAAGACATCAATACTAAAACTTTATAAATTGAAATAGCCAATAATTTAATTTTTAAAAAGTTTCAATGACAGAATAATGATACTTTCTTTTATTGTATAAGTTACAGTAAAAGCCAATGAAAATAATAAATATTATGAAATCTTTATGATGGACCTCATGCTTTATGCAAGTAGATATCAGAAGCTGCTTACCAATGCAAAGGCAGTGTTCTTTAAGACAACTGGATGAGAAGATAATGCAATTGTTTGCATACTTAGCATTATTTTAGAGAAAAAGAAAGTTATACATGTGCCTTAATGAATAAAAATATTGTCTAAGTAGAAATATGTGCCCTCTAGAATATCAGAAATGGTTTATAAGTGCTTACTTCTGCTTAGGTAATTGAAATGTCGGCTATATACTTATTCATTTGTATTTTTCCAGATCCCATTCTCTGGCATTCTTTTGTTTAATATAGAGTTCAAGTTAAGTTATAAAAGGCATTGAGAGTCTAGGGTAAACATTTCTATTTTTTGCTATATTTTTAATCTTTGATCCATTAAAACTCATCTATATTTACTTATCTTCTCTTATACCCTGGGATGATGTTTCACTACATGAAAATTGGAACTTATTTCTCATTATTTAGTATATGAATTCAGGAGTCATGTTTATTGAGATGTATTTATCATTTCATTAGTTTGCCCTTTATTAAATGTAGTTCTAGTCATTTTACTAAATGATGCATTTAATGGCCACCATAATCAAGATATAAAGCTACCCCACAATAGCAAATAGTTTTCTCATGCTCCTTTGTAGTAATACCCATTCCAGAACCCTGGCCTCTGGCAACCAATGAACTGATGTCCAGTCTTACACTTTTGTTTTGGCAAGAGTCACATATAAATAGCATCCCAGTCTATGTAACTTTTCAAACTTAGGTTCTTTCACTTACGATTTAGTTGAAAATCATCACTTCTGACCATCTTTTCACCTTGAAACCTCTGCGTTATCTTGTAGAATAGCTATTTGTATATTTTTCTTTTTGCCCACTGCTTCATAAGCTATATGACAACAATAGGAGTCCATCTTCATTTATTCTGTATCGATTATAGTAGAAAATTGTACAGGTTTGCATACAGCAGGCAATTATGCAGGCTTGTTAATAAAGCATAATAATTATTAGAAATCTTATTTTCTGCATTATAAAAGTGAAATACTATGTTTAATTAAGAAAAATATTATTTGAGTAAAAACATTTTACACTACTTAAACTCATACTACTCCAATACCTTTTGTCCATACTCTGTTTCTTAACTCTGTACAGTATATTTCAAATGGTTAATGTGATCTAAGTAATATTGAAAAAGAAAATACACTTTTAAATGACCTGGCTATGATACTCCTCACATTACCTCTAGCCAAGATATGGCAGCAAACTAAATGTCGATTAACAGATGGATGAATAAAGAATATGTGGTGTAAACATACAATGGAATAATATTCAGCCACAAAAAACAAAAACAAAAACGTAAATCTCACCATTTGTAACACCATGGTGGAGCCTGGAGGACATTACACTAAGTGAAATGAGCCAGACACAGAGGATAAATAGTGCATGATAACTTTTATATGAGATGTATAAAATAGTAGAACTCATAAAAGCAGAGAGTAGAATGGTGTTTTCCTGGCACCAGGAGAAGAGAGCAGGCAGGTATTAGGCAAAGGGTGCAAGATTTTTGTTATGCAAGATGAAAGGGTCATAGAACCCTGAAGTACATTCCCTGTAGTAACAATATTGTATCGCATACTTAAATTTTCTTGAGAATAGTTCATATGTTAAATGTCATCACAAAATTATAATAAATAAATAAACAAACAAATAAATAAAGCAGGAGGAAACTTTTGGAAAGAATTAGCATATATTTATGGTACATATTGTGGTGATGGTTTCATAAGTACACACTTATCTCCAAACTTAAGAAGTTTTATAACTTTTTGTATGTTTAAAAAGAGTGTTAATTATACTTTCATGGCAAAGATTTAGGATCATTTCTTTACTATTAATTTTTAAAAGAAAAATTGAAACAATAAAACTCAACGATTACTAGAAATTCCATATATTAATAAATGTAATGGCATTTATTAATACATTGAGCGTGTCCTACATTTTAGCTTCCTAAAAATGTCATTTCCCCAAAAATAAAGAATATATATTCATATATATGTGTGTATACACATGTGTGTATATATACATATACATGTATATATGTATATGTGTATAATACATATATATTACCATTCTTATTTTTCTTTACTCCTTTACTGTGTTTCATCTTAATTTGTTAACAATATGAAAGTACAGTGAAATTCTTCTACTTATAAGAGTAGACATTTACGTGGAAAAATAAAATTCCTGAGTGTGTTAGTAAACCTTAACCTAGAGAGTCAGAGATTTAATTGATGTATTCTGAATTTGCCATCAATCTAGCTGGAAGCAGTCTATTTCTGTCTGCATTACTTTTCATTATTACTTCTTTGTAGGAACTGGTACCTGCTGCTTCATATAAATGTGTGACAAAGTTAAAGAGCATAGTACTAAAAGTCATTCAATTTTCATCTCCTATTTTCCCATCACTGTTTACACACACATATATTCTTCCTAAACTTCATAGTTCAAAGACGGCTCTTTCAACTGAAATTTTGGAATCCTACATTCAGATTCTGATTTCAGAATTGAAGAAAACTTATATTCCTTATTTATTTATCTAACGTCCTAGTATCACCATCCGTGATATAAATCACTTGAAATCCCTTGCAGCTTTTGTGCAGTGTGTCTAAGCTTATTATTAATTTACCCTGTTCTTCCAAGGTGCAGAGTGAAGGAGACGATTAACTCATATATCACATAAACAATTAAAACTATCCTCTGGCGGTAAGCTTTTGAAATGATGAAGTGCTAGTAGAGGGTGAGCTGTCCTTGAATTACTTTCCTTGGTAAGTATCAGACAGTGTGATGAATTTTTTACAAACCAGGCATTTGGAAATAGTATCTTCAAAGCTGTGTCAGCTGCCTATTTATCTTTATTATCGCCCCAAAATTGATAGCAAAAATACAATGTTAGTACATGTATTACATTAACAATTATGAACATCATTTTTTCCCTTAAAGATGAATTAATTAAAAGTTGGACTTTCACGACAATGCCATTGCTTTTTCACCACCCAATATGAAAATGCAGTCTCAATGTAAATATGCAACAGTGGTTACAAATAAAATTATAATATTTTATGCACAAACACAAACCCTCATAAAGCAGCTTTATAATTTGCATTATAAAGAATAAGTGATTCTTTAAGTATTTCAGAAAACAAACATGGTTAATATTTTATATAAAAATACATATTGATGTACTTTTATTGAATGAAAATAATTATCACTAGTGTGAGTAACCCACATAAGAATAGGTTTTCTCTTACTTTGTGTTATTCTTCTAACTAATTCTAACTGAGAGTGTATGTAGGCTAATATATTTCAATCTTACTGTTTGAAAAATTAATATTTTAATTTAAAACCAACAAGTACTTAAGAAATCCTGAGATAGTTGTCATATATTTGTAATGCAATCAAATGATTCTGAGGCTGGAAGAAATACTCAGGTCAAAAACAGATAGAGTAGTAGCCCTGGCTGGTGTAGCTCAGTGGATTGAGCTTGGGCCTGCGAACCAGGTATCGCGGTTTGATTCCCAGTCAGGGCACATGCCTGGGTTGCAGGCCAGTCCCCAGTGGGGGCCATGTGAGAGGCAACCACACACTGATGTTTCTCTTCCTCTCTCCCTCCCTTCCTCTCTCTCTCTCTCTAAGAATAAATAAATTAATTAATTAATTAATTAAAAAAACAGAGTACATTATAAAAACTATCCAGAATATAGGAGACAACTGCAGTACTGTCATATAACTGCAGTACTAAGTCACATAACTTATATAGAATCTCATAGTTGAAACTACTCCTAAAAGATGCTCTTCAATTCCAATTCACAGTTCCTGCCAATTTACAATTTATAATCACTCTTTCCTTCAGAGCGTACATCTGTCTATGATGGGTTCTTTTTATATTATGACTTTAGGTTAACTTTGAAGAAGTCTTCATTTATATCTATCATTATTAATATCAAACATTTAAAGATTAACAAAATATAACGTGTTTGTTCAATAGGTTTTTAAATATTATCAGATTAATATTATGAGAGATGATATTATTATTTAAATGAATATACTAAAAATAATTAACTACACAGAGGCATCTATATATATGTATATATGTATACATATATATAACAAACACACACATATATGCAAAACTTACTTTTTAATTATTTGCCACTCTGATGGGGTACCATTTTTAACAAAATTATATGAACATGAAAATAACTTAGAAGCAAATTTAGAACCATCTGTGTTCATTGTGTACCAAATGAAATTGAAAATTTAAACTGTGAATAAAATAAACAGAGAGGCATGGCTTTTCATATGTGAGTCTACATACTAAGACTATTTGATATTTCAGGAACACTAAAGGTTAGGTACTTATAATCACTGTCAGATTATGTTTTATATTTGTACTTTATACAAATTAAATTATTTTGTTTTGCCTTGTCTTGTTTAAAATAATGATCCTGGTTAGACCAGTGTGAACTTATTTTAAAGGACAAACTATGAGCAACTGTGATTTTAGTAAGACTTTTATAATGACACAGATTTTTATCTACGGTATTCAGATCACTCAATCTTAGACTCGTTTGTCTCAAACCTTTGCTTATTTTACTTTTACTTGTCTCTTTACTGCTCCTCACCTTATAGTCGTAGACAATGCATCACTAATTCTAAATCATCGCTGTCATTTACAAGCTGAGGAACTTCAAATTATCACTTAACTTCTTTGAAAAAATGTGTAAATCAAGATGATATAATTACGATTAGATGTATTTGTATAAAAGATGTCTGTAAAATAAAATCTAGCTATAAAAATTAATTAATTTATATTAATATTGAAACTGATGCTATATAAATATACTAATATTATCTGTGATCTCTTTCCATTCATTTTCTAAAGATTTTATTTATTTATCTTTAGAGGGGAAAGGAAGGAGAGAGGGAAAGAAATACCAATGTATGGTTGCCTCTTGTTGCCCCCTGCTGGGAACTGGCCTGCAACTCAGGCATATGCCCTGATTGGGAATCGAACCAGGATCCTTTGATTCACAGGCCGGCACTCAATCCATTGAGCTATACCACACAGGGCCTCTTTCCATTCTTAAATATCCAGCATTCTTTTTCTTTCAAATTTTAATAATTAAATAATATATCTGAATTATATCAACTGTATTTCAAGAAAAGTAACTAGTCATAAAAGAAATTGTTTTACACAGTGAGTTTTGAGATTATTGTTTGAAAATTTATTTCAGTTCTTAGGCAAAATTGAAATTACAATAATTACAATAATTTGTTAAAATATTTGATTAAAAATACAGTCACAATTTCTTGATTAGACATATAGAAATGAGAAATTGTGGTAAATCATAGAGGGATTTGTATGACATAATTTGTATACTTAAGAAAAACAGTTTCTTAATTCCTAATTAGAGAATTGTAGCAAAGTTATCTTAACTTTATGCATCATGGCCTATTTCAATAAAAATATAACTTGTGAAGAATAGTAGAATTTGTATACTTTTCAGAGTTCATAGTACTAGACACTTCTAAATCTTTTTTAAAAAGCTATTTCTAGCCAAACTTCAAGGTCAATTACTGTATTTTTATATATTTTCAGGGTATTTTAATGGGAAGATCAAAAATATTTACCACTTTGGTAACCATGTAATTCATATTGCATTTCTGAATTTAGGTCCTCATGTGCAACTTCCTATATTTCATTTTCCATAATCTCCAGGAAGCAAACTCTGGAAATTCCTCAAAATAACTGTCAACCTACATCTCACTCCAAGATGGTCGCTCTTGTACTGTGTTCTGTTTCCAAACACATTATTCATACCTACACTATGAAATTTATCAAATTACTTATGTTTTAATTAGCCTTTGAGCTACTTGATATTCAAAATATTAGAAATATTTGTATATCCTATTAAGGAAATATTTATTATATAGAAAGATTTCAGAACTACTTTAGATAATAGAATGAAAAGGAACAATAACAAACATGAAAAAGGGACTAAAAGAAAGAAGAAAGGAGTAAAGATAATAAGACAGAAGGCACAAAGAGAGGAAGGAAAGAAAGAAGGAAAGGAGGGAGAGAAGGTTGGAGGGAAGGAGGGAAAGAAAAGAGGAAGGGATAGAAAAGAATGATTATGGGTGGCAGACCTGTGTGAATAAATGTGGTCCCTCTAGGGCTGTCTCCCCACCTCTGCTTCTTAACCTATCAGTCTCCTATTTACACAAGTGTGATAACTATAATCATTTCAATAGCATGTGATTTTAATGAAAATAATGAGTACCTGTCAATAATGACACTGCTTTTGAATGCAAAACTGGAACTTTTGTGGTTTTGATAACCACTTCTCCCTACCACCGGAGTCTCTTCTTAAAGTGTTTTTTGAAAAAATATTAACTCCACAGTTCAGCAATTAATAGTTTTAGTCTCTCAAAACAATAGTAAAAGGACAACTAACTTCTGATTCCATGTAGTATGTAGAAAGAAGAATAGAATGCTTATGGTTATAAATGAGAAAAAAGTAATACAAACTACTAAATTATAACTTGTCTTGAGCCCATCAGGGAGACAAGATCCCAGGGCAACCAAGCAGCCAGCAATGAAAAGACAGGCAGTCCTCTGTCACAGACAGACAAGACAATGATGACTGTCTCACCTGTGCCAGATCATAGGATAGAAAGACACAATCATAGGGAAGTAGGTGAAGAAATATCCTAAAATTTTAATGACTATCAAGAAGCCAAGGATAGACTAATGCAATATTATAGCAACCCTGGGCTTTCCACAAAAAAAAAAAAAAAAAAAAAAAAGGAAGCTTACATTCATTCACTCATAGGCTTCTTTTTCTCACTCTTCCATCTGCTTCTCAAAACCAGGTGAGAACAGGGCAGGAGACTAGAGAGAGAGGGCCCTCTGCTGGTTGTGCTGTCAAGTGGGAAGACAATAAATCAAGTTCCCTGCAGGATTTGTTGGTTTTCACATGTTAATTACAAAATTTGCATGGAAAAACAAAGGAACAAGGAGAACTTAAATGATTTTGCTTTGGTGGAGGTCATCGAAAGAGGTAACCCCCTGGCTGGTGTGGTTCAGTGGATTGAGTGCTGGCCTGTGAAGCAAGGGGTCACTGGTTCAATTCCCAGTCAGGGCACATGCCTCAGTCTTGGCCTGGACCCCAGCATGGGGCACAGGAGAGACAACCACACGTTGATATTTCTCTCCCTCTCCTTCTATCTCCCTTCCCTTTGCAAAATGAATAAATAAAATCTTTAAAAAAAGGTAACCCCCAGTTTCACCTATGAATTGCACTCAGGATACTGGAGCCCCCCGAAGTCCTTTTGTGCACTCAGAAATGGTGCTCCATTTGCTTTCTATGCCAGCAGTTGCCCATGGATACAAAATTGAGATAGAAACTATGGTGACAAGATTGTCTGGACTGAATATGTCACTCATTCCCCCTGTGTAATAGCTGAATCCAGCTAAGGTCCTATGCGCACGTGACCTCTATATAAGTCATCTAGATACACTCTATGATTTGGCAGGGGGGTGCAGAAAACTACTCATTTCGTGGCTAACCAAGACAAGCCTCCGAATTAAATCCCCTTACTTATTAAATTGCCACCTCCCAATGTAATGATCTGCATTTTTCCTTTGATCTCTTCCTGTACTCAACATGTGCAGTCCAGTTTCAGTTTGTACCCTGAAGCTTCTGAGGAAGATTTAATCCAACATTTTAAAAAACAAGAGCAAATTGGGAAATTTAATTTTAATTTGTAGAAACAAATTTAGTGTGTTATTGTCAAAAGGGTAGATAAATTATTTCATTAATTGAATAGATATCCAAAAATAGACTCACACACACATACACAGACTCAATTCATTTTTGAGAAAGATGTCAATGCAATTTAATCCAATGCAGAAAGGGTAATTTTTAAAAAATTTATTTAATTATTGTTCAAGTACAGTTTTCTGAAGGATAATTTTTTAATAGATGGTATAGAAACAAGTGCATAGTACTATGAAATAAAAATCAACATTGATCCATACTTTCAATATAAAAAAATTATCTTGAAGTGGATCACATGCTAAATGTAAAATCCAAAATTATTTATGTTCTAAAGAAAATATAGGAGATAAATTTTGTGACTTTGGATATGACAATATACATATAGATATATATTCTTTCATCATATATTTATATATATATATATACTTTCATTAGAAGTTGCTTGAAATCTATATGTGCATGTATATAATTTTTTGTGATTTAATTGTTCCTTTATTGAAAATCTGGAGTTTGTGATAATTCATATTATGATCAAAAGTTTATATGTGACACAGGAAAAAAAGATTTGAGAGGATTTGAAGACTGGAGACTTTTTTTTAAATAATAAAAGTTATTATTTAATCCCAGAAAGAAATCTGCCTTCATTTTGAAACCCAAATTATTTTGTTTGTTTTGTTGTGTATATGTATATAGTTAAATATATGTTCAACAAAGACATGCATATATTTAAGAAACATATACATATTTAACAAATAGACATTTAACATATATATTTAAAATCAATATCCAGAAAAATCTAAATAACTATGACAACTTAGCATTAATAATTAAAATATGTACGTCGAGAAATAGAGAAAAGGTTTGAAGAGATCCATCACCTTCCCAAGGGTGATACACAGAAAGCAAACATAGGGTGGTACTCAACATGGTTAGCTGTCAGGGAAATGAAAATTTAAATCACAAATAAAGCACATTAGAATGTTTAGAAATGTTAAACAAGCAAAAATAAAATGCTACTTTTGTAAGAGCAGCATGGCACTTGGGAGCCACTGGGGAAAATAATTTGATGGTTTTCATACATTCTGCAACCCACTCCTAGACCTTTAGTCAGTAAAACTGAAACATGTTCACACACATACACATACACAAAGACCCACATGTGAATTTTTACAGTGGCTTTATACACAACTACCAAGCACTAGAAATAAAAGAAATGCCTTTCAAATGGTGAGTGGATAAACAAATTATGGTATATACCTACCATAAAGTACTACCACGCAATAAAAGGGAATTAACTACTTCTATATCTAATAACAAAAAGTAACCATAATTAAAAGTAAAAGAAGGCATATACAAAGCCTAGATAATGCATAACTTCATTTTTATGACCTCTGTAGGAGGCAATAATTACTCACGGTAATAGTAAATTAATCGATGCTTGCCAAGGGCAAATGAAGTGGGAAGTGATTACAAGGGGGAACTTTTTAAGGCTGTATATTATGCTTCAACTGCGCTAGTTGTTACACAATTTTTTTTATCAAAATGTATAAAAGGTACAGCAAGAATGGTAAATTTTACAGCATGTAAATTATACCTGATTTTTACCTAAGTCTAATTTGTATTTTAAAAGCTTGCTCTATGTCATGACATAATATTTCCTGACATATAGGAACCATAGGATCATCAGCTTCTTCTACCAACTTAACTACATTCAGCCTTCAGCACAGAAAACTCATTAATTTTTGATTTGTATAATTTGATACATATTAACCTGTGTTTTAAAATACAGATAAATATTATTTGAATTATTTTTAAACAGACTAAGAAAATTAAGACTCAGTTCTGGAAATGGAAGGAAAATTCCTGAGAACGACCTGATTTCGTTGAGATTGGCAGTTCAGCCAGATCCATTCACACGTGTTTGATGGGAAGAGCATATAAGTGGCATTAGCTGGGCCTAGGAGAAAACAAACTTCTGAGTGAGCAGGGGAGATGCAGTACAGAGAGGGTAGAGTTCGGGTCTCTCTGACTTCAAGGCGGAGGAATCGGATGCCCATGTAATCAGCAGTAGTATATTTTCCAGTAGTATATTTTCTGAGCTTTTTTTCCTTAGAAAACAAGATGGAGTTACCCATAAAGACTCATACACCAGATAAAAATCTTAGACTCAATTTATAGTAACCTTCTGCTGCCCACCAATGGTCTCATATATTTTACTTCCAATCCTCGCACGTCAAAAATTTTCAATCTTTTGTCAATTCTTTCTGAAATATCTTTACAAGTAATCTGCTGTGGCAGGCTTTATTAGAACCTCATCACATAGAGCAATAAGGCTATCAACAAAAAAAAAATAAAGAGTTAAATATGTTTTAAAGTAATCATTATTTTGTACCCTGACTTCAGATCTGCCCAATAAAATCCTAAGGATGGTGCACAAACTTGAAATTAAATCTAAAGGAACATTATAATATGAGCTATTGATTTTCTAACTAATTTGAAGGATATGTCAATATTAAAAATTTAGAAAATCCAAAATTAGTATTCGTATACTTCTGTATTCTGTGCAAGAATGCATATATATAGTATATTATACATAGTTTATATATGTATATAGTAATTCATATAAATATATCAGATGTTAGAAGTGTGGTTCTGATAAGTGTATTTAAAGATTTTTTCTAAAATATCTTAAAAAGGGATTTAGAGATTGAGCTATTATCAGTGGATATATACAGAAATACAATCTATCTTTAGTAGTTTCAAAAGGGAGGATTAAAACCACACAATATACTGGGAATTCTCATCTGGAGAATAATTTAAGAAGTAGTTCACAGGATATTGAACACACAACACTCCAATGACTGGCCGGTAATGAACCACAGCTTTGCAAATCAGTAAAAGTGTTATTTCCAGGCTGGCAATGATGCATTACCTGGAGAAATTATTAATTTCCTTCAGAATTCAACCTCTATACAATTATCTACATTAGCTATATTTAAAGCTGGCTTGAGTTAGAGGCAATGGAATACTTCCACCTGAGAACAGATTACTTAAACTTGTCTCAAAACCCATTTGCATGCTATCCTCACTCGTGTTTCCTCGTACATCAGTGAGCAGGGAAACACAGGCACCGTAGCCAGATTATATTACTTCAGGAGAACATGCGCTTGTTTCTCTTCACTCGTGGTCTTGAAATAAAAGCTGCAGCAGCATTGGCGGAGTCCTGAGAGGTTAAATGATCAATTAGTCAAACAGAAAATTAAGTCAACCTGAATGACAATTTCAAAAGAAACTTCAAATAAGGTTATAAATAACCTTTTCTGACAAATCCTCCATCTTTGTTTTACATCATTTAATCATTTAACCAGCATATGGCAAGAAAGCAAAGCTTTGTTTTGTTATTACTGTCTACATTATTATGGTTACTATTATTATAAATGTTAACACCTACTATTTGCTTACACGGCTGATTATATGGACACTCCAAAACACAATGTCCTTGGTGATCAGCACCATCTCACTTTTTCTTTCTTTTTTTTCTGAGAAAAGCATAAACACCAGGGAGCTTATAGAAACTATTCATCACGTACAACCTGTGATGTGGAAAGACAGTGCTCACATGCCAGTTACTCTGACTTTAAAACCTGTCTGAGTACCACTGCTTGCTTTTTTATAACCAATGAAGAGTTTGTCCTTTTATTCTACACTGTTTTATCCACGTTGTTAGAATACATGTAATCTTAAACTATGATTGCTCCAAGATCAAACACAATGGTAAATGAAACTCATTAAATATTAAATACAGGAAATAAACCAATAATTTGGTATTTTAGGCTTGTGTTTTTAGACATATATTGGAGACTTCATACTTTGCAATATTATCTGTCTCCTCTAATTTTCTTTTAGATTCTATAGACTCAGACAGAAGTGTTTAATTAGTTTCAGCTTGATCAGCAGCTGAGTGTTATTTCCCATAGGCAACCAAGGAAATGGTAAGTAGTATTTACATGGTAGGAGAACAGGGGCACATGAGGGAAAATACCACGAACAAGTCTATCAAAATTTAGTTTGGCTTCCTCTTTAAAGTGTTTTGAGTTAATTATGCATTTCTGAAAACCTCAGCCCTGATCCCGCATGGGAGGAAAGCCTTTGCCTCACACAGCAGGGAAACATTTCAAAACTGTATTTCTCATTACTTGCCAAGAGAGAAAATGTATTAAGATTCATCATTTACTTTCTAGTTTTGAAAAATCTGATTTTGGGAAAATTAAAATGCCAGGAGCATAAACATTCAGTTTTTTTCCTCCCAAATTTGTTAAATATTTTCATTCCTATAGTAGAATAAATGAGAATAGGGAGGAAATTCTTTAACTACACAAAAATAAATTTTAGTCAATCTTAAATGCTTCCAAAGGGTTATTTGGGAGTATTATGTATGGATGCAAGGTTTTAACACTTAACTTATTTTTAGTATGGATTGATTCAAAAATTCAACTTTTCTACTTCATTTCGTAAGTCTATTTTATCAATGTATCCCAAAATCATAATATTAGTCCACACACTGACACTTTATCTTTAAAAAAATAGACACTTCTTTTTATCCTCTGCCAGACTACATGGCATCTGTGGACAAAGCAGATCAACTTGAAGCACAGTCCATAAAAAGATACCAAGTCGCTCAGTTTTAGAAGAATGTATTGCCTCTCAAAGAACATTTCAAATTGCATCTTCACTGTATTTTTGCCTTCCAAAGAAGTAACTTTACTTCTAACCAAAGCTAAAGCATCCCCAAATCTTCTCACTACAACCCAATAGCAGCCCTTGGTATCTCCTGTGCATTTGGAATATACATATCAAGTATTTATTTAACCATTTAATCTTAGTTTTTATAGGTTCTGTGGGCCCCACTCCTTTTTTTATTTTCTTTTTAATCATCAGACATGATTACCAAAATCTGTACCGAGGAACTCCATTTAGTCACTCTTTTTCTCTTGCCATTTCAGTTTTACTCACCCATTTATGGAGCTATTATGTCAAAAGTCACCAACAACTTCTCACATACCAAAGTCAATCCCCTAACTTCCTTTATCACCATTTTAGATTTCCTTTTAGCATTTGTTCATTACCTCTGTAGCAAGTGACAACAGATTACGTTCCTTGAATTCTGAGTGTCCCTTCTATGTTGACTTCTCCTCCACCTTCCACTACACAAATACAGTGAGACCTCCGAATCACTACCCTTATCATTTCTCCTCTCTCATTTTGTGTTTGCCACTCTAGAGACTAGTATCTCTCATTGTTAAGCTGTTAACATCATTTGACTACAAAAGATTACCAAATTTATATTAATCATGTGAACATACATAAACAAATTTCTAACTGCCTAATGTTACTGCTCAATAAAATATCTTATCAGCAAATAAGACAATATAGCTAATACTGAATTAATCATGTAATTCCTATTTATCATATTTCTACTTTTTAATTAATAACACTGTCATTCACTCGGGTATCAATGCATGAAATATTGAATCTTTTCCATGTAAACATAGCAACTTGTGTGTGTGTGTGTGTGTGTATATATATATATATATATATATTCTTCAAAATCTTCCATTTACACAAAAAAGGCTATGCATATAGATTTCAGAAGTGTGAAATATTTAACTATAAGAGAATAATTCTACTAAGACACCAATTACTAAAATGATCACATTATTGCATAACTTTCCATTAAAAAATGTATGGTGAAAAAAATTGCACTGCTCAAAAGTCATAGTAACTTCTCAGGTATTGGGCATTTATCTAAGAAAAATAAGACATTTCATTTTATACTCCACTAATTGTATGGCATTTGTGGGCAGCAACACATAGAGTAGCAAATCCACATTTTCGTTACTAAGAGTTTCTCCTAGACTATAGGAATCCGGACTATCTACCATCTCTTCCACTACGGAGTTTTCAGAAAATTGGTGAACACATACCATTTGTATAAGCGTATAGGTTCCAAAGTCATCCTCATACTACATGAAATTCAAAAGACAGTTAACTGCTAAAACATATTTTCCTGCTGATTATAAAACATAGACTATAGGGTGTGTTTCTTAATCTTGATACATTATCACCTGGGGAGCTTTAAGAAATCCCAAAGCCCAGAATAACTATACTACCTCAAAATGCCCAGAGGTGGGACCAAGGCATCAGCATTTTCATACCTTCCCAGGTGATTCTTTCAAGAGTCAAAGTTAAAAACCCCCTTTCCAAGAAAAATGGTGTTCAGTTTACGTGTTTTATCTTACTGCTCTTATAGGGAGGTAAGAGGTGTGTGGTGCTCTGGGTCTGTTTGTTTTTGTCTGGAGATGTAGAGCACTGTAATCTCACATATGTGACATATCTCAGGGTCTGGATGACTTTGTTGGGACGATTTTGCTGCTGACAGCAGAGAAGATTCCTGCCAAAGTTTCTCAGCCTTGGCACTGTTGGCATTTTCAACCAGCTAATTTGGGACACCAGACTGACAATCAGAAATGTCTCCAGACATTGACAAATGTCTGCTGGGGAGAAAAATGACTTCTACAATGAGAAGCACTGGTGTGGTTTCATGGAAGAAAATACTAAAACAAGAAACAAAAAAATAATTGTGCTTGAATGAGAAAAAGTGACTAGATCACGTTTTGCTATCAGGTAGGTATGGGGAAATTCTCACTGAGAATAACATTATATGAGATCTAGTGAATTTAATCACTAAATTAAATTCAGAAAAAAAAGAAAAGTGCTACGTACTAAAGTATGATACATTATCTACTGTTAAGCATACCTTGACATTAAGAATGATAAAAAAGTTAGAAAATGTAGGTTCAAAAATCAACAAAGTCCTATATATCAAATATTTTACAAACTGCAATATTCAGACCTTTTGAAAACTTCAAAATGTATGCATAACACATATAGATTTTAATTACATTTAAAAATATCACATTGCATGAATTGTTTCATAATTTACCTTCACTTAATTTTATCACTATGCCAGGTATAGTGGCCACTCATGTTTTATTATATATAATGTGACTCAATACCTTAAAATAAATAAAGCCATCTTTAGTATTTTCCTCATTCTAAGGTCTCATTATATGATTTTTTAAAACTTTGGCAAGTGTTATGTTTTGGAGTATATATTATCACCATGCTATAGATTTGACTCATAGTTAATTTAGAAAAAAAACTTCTAATGTTTAAAATAACATGCTATTAACATGAAAGTTAATAACTTGCACTGAATCCTCTTGTTAGCTTTTCTACAGTAAGGAATTTTAGCAATGTGAGGATCCTCTGTTCTCTGAATTATCTGTTTATCACTATCCATCACAAGTTTAGAACGCAACAGCCTAGGGATATATCAAACAAAAGTATGCTGTTAATTACTAGAATGCTTTATCCTTAAACCTTGCATGAAAACTCCAAGCATAGTCAATTCTATTTCTGACCTTGATGTCCTAAGCATTCAATAGTCCTATATAATCTTGGCCTTTGAAGTTTTGCGACTTTATGATCAGAAAAAGAATGGAGAGGAGAATAAAGAACCTCAGGAATACAGCTCCAAGGTATTTTTTTTAATACTAGCACACAGCTGGCCTAAATTCCCCACCATTATTTAAGAGAGCCCTCTGGAGTTAAAAGAAACTTTATTCCCAGTTTATCACACCAGCTGAACGGAAGGAAACCCTCCAGAAGAATACAGTGAAGACAGCATGAACACAAAGTAATTTTATTAAAAGTGTTCTTAAAGCCCTGACTGATGTGTTTCTGTGGGTTGGCCATCATCTTACAAATGGAAAGCCTCCCTCTCGCCCCACCCCCTGACCGCCCCACCCCCCCTGCATTTTGATTCCCTGTCAGGGCACTTGCCTGGGTTTCGGGCCAGGTCCCCTGATGAAGGCATGGGAGAGGCAATGGATAGATGCTTCCCTCTCTCTCCATCTCTTCCCCATTCTCTGGAAATAAATAGATAAAATCTTTTAAAAATATTCTTAAAGAAATTGCATTTTACAATATATTATAGAAACATAAGCTTTTAATATCTTTGATTATCAAACAAGCATTTTCAACTATAGCCAGTAATGTTAGGGTCCCTATTGTTAATACTATGACTCGTAGGCATGGAATAAAAAACATGGGAGCCTGGAATGCCCTTAGAAAAAATGGTGGACAACTCTTTGTAGAAACAATAGTAGGTGGTCCGTAAGCCTGATTCTGTCCACTGATTCCTGAACTCTGCCTTCTGTACCTTCTTTCTGTGTTGCCTGGGGTAGAGGTCTTTTTCATACTCTCAGAGGCCATGGACCAAGAAACTCTTCAAAGCTACAGGAAGTGTGATAATTTGGTTCTCCCTTTGTAACTCCAAAAAATGATTTAGCACTTTCCTGAAAGAGAAATTTCATGTAGCTATAGGATAAACTAGACTCTCCACTTAAACATTTTATATAAAAAATATTATTCTTAAATAATAAAGCATTGAATAGAATTTTTTCAGCTCATTCACTGAAAAGAATCAAATTGAAAAAATAATTTTCCACATTCTTAAAGTTTTGTAAGAAAGCTTTTTTCATCCTACTTTGAACTTTAGAGTTGTAATGATTCCAATATTCAACAAGGTATTTTTAACTTTTGTGAAATTCTGAATTATTCTGATTCATCATATTTACTTGGAGAGAGCATTAATTCACAAAATAGCAGTAAGTAAAAGGGCAAAAAGGATCTTCATTAAGCTCTACAAGTGCGGGCAAAAATCAAATTCATTTACCGTGGTCCAGGGTGCAAGCACCGGAAGAGCTGTTCTTTCTCTGCTTCTTGCTCTAGTTGTCACAGTATTTTTTTAAAGAAGTTTGAACATTAATTTAAGATAAAAATATATCTCTTTTTCCTTACCATAAACCATTTGGTTAATAGTTACATTCTGCTATAAACCTGAACAGATAATGGAGGTCCATCCAAGCATAAGTTTTGTTTTTGTATTTTAAAACACACTTTTAATTATATTAAAGCTGCCATTTAGTTAGACTTTATACTGTTAATGGCAAACATAACAGCTGTCACCAGCTTTCTTGCTCTATTGCATGTCCAGGTGTGGAGTACTGGGAAGCTTGTTGGAAGGGTTTTAAAATGATAAGTTCTCTAGGCCATGAATTAATCTGTGTGTTAACCTTTTTAAAACACTATTTCCATTTACACTACTTTATGAATAATGAATAGTAATGACAGAGCAAGCTCTATTCAAGATTTTAGAGTCTTGGTAGAAGAATCAAATTACCACTTATAAATGAAAATCACCATTCATACAAGCTGTAACAGTCCATACTAGTGCATTTCTAAAATGTATGAAACTTTCTTTCCCCTTGAAAACATTTTTTCCTCAGTGATATCATATAATGAAACAGAAGATTTTGATTATTATAGTACCATTATTTTATTTGTTTATTTGGGAAAATGTAAAATTTTAGACATTGGAAAAATAAATTGCAATAGAATTATACTAATTATCTACTTATTAATTTTGGTAACATAACAGTAATTGAAATAAACAGTATACTAATCAAATGGTGATTGTAGAATAGGCTATTCTAACGAATCTGTAGAATATGCATGTATTAAAATTTTTCTTATAAGTGTTTTGTACACATCAGCAGTTGCAGCTCCTGCTTAACCAAGGAATGGCCCTGACCACATCAAACTCAGCAAGTGTCAGCGACTCCTATCGGCAGCAGCAGAAATGGTGCCTGAAAGTCCTGTTCCCAGATATCAGCCATGAAGTTGCAGATGGAGCAAGGAGACTACAGGCTGATGCACACAGATGACATTGAAACTACCCGAGAGTAGAGCTGAGAAACTGCTTGTCGCCAGAAATCCCTTAGCACCTCTTTCCCCACAGTTCCCCTTCATAAACTAGCCAGGACGCCTGAGATGCTAAGATGGCTTTGAAGGCATGAGCCTGTCATCTTCTCAGGTTTGGCGACTCCTGAATAAACCTCTCTCCTTTTGTTCCCCAGCATCTGTTTCACAAATTTGGCTATCCTTGTAGCAGGCAGCCAAAACTTGGTTTTGGTTAGATTATTATATATCTATTAATTAAGTCATAATTAACCTCACTGCCTTAAGTTTCTTTTAAAAGAATTTTAACTCAAATAATTCAAAGTCATGTAGTGGGACATCTGTTTCCTGTTATGAGGAGTAAAAGGCACTGGGCCTACTATGATTAAGCAGCTAATATTGGGCTAGCACCCATATTAAAAAAACAAAACTGAACAAAATATAAAATATAACTTCTTTGAATCAACAGAAAATATAAAAATGTGATTCATAAGTGAAGAAAACTGATGAAAAGAATCCCATTATTTCTCTGCCTCTCAATCTGCAGAAATATTAGGTCTTTAGATGTAAAAGATTCAAAGTGCTTCTCAGAGAAGGTAAAACTAAAAGAGTTCATCATCACCAAGCTATTATTATATCAGATGTTAAAGAGAACTATACGAGAAAAATAAGATCAAAACTATGAACATTAAAATGGCAACAAATTCACAACTATCGACAACTGAATCTAAAAAACAAGCCAAGCAAACAAGCAGAACAGAACCAGAATCACCATGTCCCTCATTTGGAGGGATGTCGGCTGGGAGAAAGAAGAGAATGGGGGGAAAGGTGCAGGGATTATGAAGTACAAATAAGCCAGGTGGTGAAAGACAAATACCATATGATCTCACCTATAAGTGGAACCTAATCAACAACAAAAAAAAATGAGTGAGCAAAATATAACCAGAGACATTGAAAATAAAGAACAAACTGACAGTAATCAGAGGAAAGGAGGGAGGGAAATAATGGGGGAAAGTAGAGGAAGACTCATCAAGGAACATATGCAAAGGATCCAGGGACAAAGCCAAAGGGGATAGGATTGAGAGTTGGAGGTGGGGAAGGGTGGGATAGGGAAGATTGGTAGGGGGAAAGTGGAGACAACTGTACTTCAACGACAGTTAAGAGGAGGAGGAGGAGGAGGAAATTGGTGGGTAGAAAATAAACAGGGTAATGCTAAGAACAGTATAAGAAATGGAGAAGCTATAAAACTTATATTCAGACCCATGGACATGAACTAAGGGGGTATTGCTGGAGGTAATGGAGGTACCAGATGGAGGGGGACAAAGCAGAAAAGCTGGGACAACTGTAATAACATAATCAATAAAATAGTTTTTAAAAATAAATAAATAAATTCCAAGCTCAAAAGTGTAGTCCCTTTTGAGGGCGGAAACAAAGGAGGCACAGCTCAGAGCTAGGGACAGAGACATGTCTGTGATCTATGGGATAGAGACTAGAGCAGAAGGAGCTGTGAAAGAGAAGGAGAGGGTCAAAAAATTGTCTTTAAGGCCATTTCCTGTGAGTGCTTGTGAGGACTATACATTGTCATGGTAAGACACAAGGCTCACCAGAAAGTGTCTGCTACACAGTTAAACATGAAATATAGATCATAAAGGTCAGATTCAAATTTATACGCTGTTAGGGAAGAGCTTTGAAGTGACCAAGGTATTTACCTCACTTCTTCAATTAGGTCAAAACTGTGCCTCCTCTGAAGAAAATGAGTCCTTTATGTTTCTTACTCCTTTATATGTACCCCTGGTAGAAGGTAAATGAGATGTAGCTAAAGTAATTCTTAGAGGAGAAATTAGATCCTTTCTCATCTTGAGAAAGAAGAAAGGTATAAAGTCCATGATGTACTGGATTGTCAATGAAAAAGAAAAGCTAGTGAAAACCAAAATGAGTAGAAGAAAACATATTTAAAAAAAAAAAACAAAATTGAGCTCCTAGAAAGATTTTATAAAATGGTTAACACTAGAAATAGTGATAGAGAGGAAAAGAGAAACACACATGTGCATGTCATACATGCATGAAGTGCCTTATCAGAAATGAAAAGGGACGTCACTATAACTCCACAGACATTAAAAAGATGAAAAGGAGATAGTATGGTCAAACTCATGTTCATAATTTGGCCACTATAAAGGCAATGAACAAGCCCTTAAAAACAAAACTTAATGAAGAGGAAAGAAAATATGAATATTCCTATAGCTAGTAAATATATTAAATCAAATATTTTCTCATAGAGAAAATTCAATGCATGTATAGTTTCACTGGTGACTTGTAGCAAACATTTTGGGAGAAATATCAATAGTATAGAAACTCTTTCAAGATGATAAAACAATAGAATGAAATTATTCTCATTTCTTAAAGAAAGTATTACCTGGATACCAAAAGCTGACAGAGATATTACATGAGGGAACAATGCTCTTCTTCATGAACATAGACACCAATCAAACAACATTAACAGATCAAATAAAATAGTGTTTACAAATACATATTGACATGATTATAAGCCACATAATACATTAAAATGCTTAGTAGCATTTGTCATGACAACAAAGAAAATTAAAAATACATTGAGATGGTAGTATGTACCTGCCAGTGTGATTACATGTAAACATTAAAAGAATCGTAATGACAAAATATGGCAAGGTTTGAGAACAATTGGAGCTTTCGAACATTGCTGTTAGAACTGTTAAGTTATAACAACAACTTCAGAAAATAATTTGACACTTTCTTTATTTGAATATGCAGTCACCATATGATCCAAGAATTGCACACCCCAGGCATTTACCAAATAGAAATGAAAACAGATGTACACAGGGAAACAACAATAATAATGCAAAAAAACCTTTTATACAAACTGTCATGACAACTTTATGTATAATAGCCCAAACTGGCAATAACTGATATCCGTGAACAGATGAATGGATAAACAAACTGGTATGCATACCACAGAACACTGCTCAGCAGTTAAAAAATAAAAAATAAATAAACAATAAATTGGTAATAACATAAATTGATTTCAGAGCCATTAGGCTGAGAAAAACACAAACAGAAAAAAGTATACACTGTATGATGTTATTTTCGCATTGAGGAAAAACAAATTATTATTTATATAGGTTGTACAGTATGTAAGTGGAGGAAAAGTCAGCATTGAAACTGTTTCTTTTTGTTGCCAGAAAGTTATTAAGCTAAGGCAAACATTAAATTATTAGATGAAATATATAAATTAATTACAAAATATATTTCAATATGCACTGAGCAATTTGTTAAAAGTGAGCAAATTTAAAAATACTAAGCAAATGTAAATAGTATTGTGAACCAAAAGTATAATGTTTACACATTTAGATCTACTCTGCTGAATATTGTACAGTCTTTGTTAGCATGTGCATCACTGAATACATATGAGAAATATGAAATACAAATCCTTATTGTGCAACTATATACATAACATTTATAATTATGTAATATGTACATAAAAATGATTATTGAAGGACATACAGATCAAAACATTTTATAATTGTCATGTAACTGTATATGTGATTTGTGGGGGAAACTTTAACTGCAAGTCCCCCTGTCTGCCATGGATGAAAGTGAAACTACCAAGACATGATCCGCTTGGGGAGGAGAGGTGGTCAGTCTCTCACAGGAGAAAGACCAGGAGCCCCTTCCTCAATGGCTTTTATTAGGTTCCTAATACACAGTAATACAGGTAAAGCTCATCAATCAATGTCAGGCAGCAAGGATCAAACAATAGATAACATTTCAAAGAGATCTGAGGGCTGAATCTGAGTCAGTGTCTGTCAGGTAAGGGGGTTGTAAAAACTTTGGAAGACATACTGATTTCCTGCTCAGACCCTTATCATATGAATGAAAGCACTCTTAGCAAAGCAGGTTTCACAGGACTTTTAGGAATTCTTTCTTATGCCTAATCACCCCAGAACCCACTCTAGTTGGCAAAGGGGTGCACCACCTTCCCAGTCATAGGTTTTTAGTTTTAAGTGGATTAGAGCCAGGAAGTGCTTTTCCCAGATGGAAATGGGGACTCGGGCTATGACAGAATAGCCAGGAGGTGGGGTGAGGGTCCATCACCCCCTCTTTGTTGCAGCCCCCCCCAGGAGGCCTCCCAAGTGATTGTGGCTGGCTTAGGTTGCCCCCACTCTGAGGGGTCTTACATGTCACTGACTAACCGACCAAGCATTGGGGGCAGGGAATGAAGCAGAAGCAGCGCTGCTGCCAGAGATAAGCTTTGTCTCCCCAGTGGCTCACAGTTCCTCGGAGGTTGCTCGCTCACCCAGACATATCCATGGGGGGCAGTTACAACTCCTGAAACCAGTGGTTCCCAAGAGTGATTTTTCTTTTGTTTATTTTACATTTATCTGTTTTAATATCACTCACTAGTCAATGTTCACATTAGTGCATTTTATATTTTCTTATAATGCAAAAGTCCGCATGATACATGAAGCCACAGGTGACTTTGATAATCTGGGAAAGGATAACTATCTCCTAGATTGTACAAATGGTATAATATGTAATTACAATCAACCTCAATTGAAAATTTAGGTGATTATGTTAGAATAGATGGACTGCTGGCTCACTTTTTTTTTTTCAATTTTACTTTAGCATTTAAAATGCATGCTTTCCAGTGAAGTAAAAATAACTTTACAAATAATATCCAAGTCATATTGAGGGAACACATTTAAAATACTGTGCCATTCCATAGAATTGGGCACTTACTGACAAGAACAATTTTGTACATGTTGAATCTATAGGCTACTTGGTCCATTTTTCCACCTTCTGTTCAAAGGAATACCACACTCCAATAGACTGACATCTACTTGTCTAATTTTAATTGAATAATTATAAGAAAGAATTAGTAGATTGGGTTGGGGGTAAAGTTATATTTTGGCACCAGAGAATCTAAGATTTAATAATAGCCACTTACATGGCTGCTATTAATTGCAGCCACCAGCAACTTAAAACCCTAGGGAAGCTCATAACCCTAGGGAAGCTACTGGAATATCAGGATATCAGGAGCTCCTGGTACTATGGTAAGTTCAGTTATAAAGCACCCACTTGGAGGAATGAGAGCCCTTGGTCCCAGTCATTTTATCAAAAGTTAACCCCCCCAAAAAAGATTTTCTGGGCTCATGCAACTCATAATTCAGTTTTTGTCCTAATTTTCTTTCTCCAAATCGTGGATCAGCAAAATTTTGGCCCATACCTCAAATCTAAAGATTCTGATTTCTGGGTTCAGCATCAAATTCATTTGATATTAAATGCAGTAATGATCTCATTACCTTTGGGAAATCAGGCACCCGTAGCTCATCACATGCAGTGGTCATGTTGAAACAAGCAGGTTAACTCAAAATACAACTTCAGAAAAAAATAGGCATATGATATATTCCTAGTTAATTAAAACAATTTTTTAAAATTTTCACATGGTTTGTTTTAGCTTTTTCTGTCCAGTGCAGGTTTGGTTACATATACATTCATAAAGTATATGAATCTTTAACTAAAAACAGCACATACACACTGAATCATTAAAAGTTTTATGTATGTGTGTTTGCTACATGTGTATTTAACTACTGTGCCTAATGTTTTTTCACATCTGTTACCTGACAGTGAGTTATTTAACTTAGTTTTCACTTCACTAAGGACTCAATAAGCCTTCTCAAGAAAGCAAAATTCACTGAGCAAAACAATTCCTCTTTCCTGTCTGCATATTCTATTCTGGAATTGTTTCATCACAATTGTAAATCTAAATAATACATATAAATTCATAGATAATATTCTACCATGTCCAAGCAAGAAGATAGTCTGATAGTCATGATATGATTTCAAACATGGCAAATTCAAATAATAGCAAAAATAGCATCTATTTTAAATTATACAAAAATTAAGAGGATACTTTTTATAATAAATTTATGACATAAAGATTTAATGGATTTTACTATAAAAATTCTAGTACTAGATATTATCTCCATTTTGTATATTCTGCTATGTGTATTTTTCTGTTCATATTTGATTTTACTAAATATGTAAAAATATAAGTAACAGACAAAAATAATAAAATTTAGCACTTCACAAAAAACGAACTTGAAAGAGCCATGATGAAAGCCCATAGTTCTCATATACTCCTTTTACCTTCAATTTCCCCCATTTTTAATAACTTGCATTTGTGTCCTACATTTTTTATAATTGAGAAACTAATAGATGTGTTATTATTAACTAAAATCCATCATTTACATTCGTGTTCACTCCTTGTCATACAGATTTATGGGTTTTGCCAGAGCCATAATACCTTATATTCCTATTGTAACATCATTCAGAAGGTTTCACTGCCATAAAAACCAGTGTTCTACTTCTATATCCCTCTGTCTATCCCTTAGAATATTTTTTCAAGAACCATGGAAATGATTTCATCATGTACTGGACACATTTTTTTTGAAGTCTGTTAAGGAAGAAAAAAATGGTAATGTGTGATGAAGAGAAAAACATCATTGTCTACTATAGGAACAATGTAAGAACGAGTGAAGTAAAAACTATGTTAAGTGTCCTGGCTGGTGTGACTCAGTGGATTGAGCGCCAGTCTGCAAACCAAAGGATAATTGGTTCAATTCCCAGTCAGGGCACATGCTGGGTTGTGGGTTGGTCCCCAGTTGGGGGTGTGCAAGAGGCAACTACACATTGATGTTTCCCTCTCTTTTTCCTTCCCTTTTCTTCTCTTTAAAAATAAATAAATAAAATATTAAAAAAACAAACTATGTTAAGTAACTCATTGGGTTAACAGATGTTTTTTTTAAAAGTTTAAGTACATATATGTGTACAAACATACAAACTGACTCCAAATATTTCTAAACAAATGGTATTACTCAGAAATATTGTTGTTATGGACATTCCACGGCTATAAAGATGAGCAAGTTAGGAAGTATTATTTCATCATACTCTAGAAATAAGAAGTACATGATACTCTTCATTAATTGAATTTATTTTTTTCAATTTTTTCTATTTATTTTAGATCTTTTTAAAAATGCACATTTCTTGAACATTAAAATTGAATTATAATTGCCCTGGCTGATGTGGCTCAGTGGATTAAGAAGGATTGCCAACCTTTGAACCAATCCAATCTGCCTGAAGGATTGCTCAGTGGATTGCCAATCTGTGAACCAAAGGGTTGCTGGTTCCTTTCCCAGTCAGGGCACAGGCCTGGGTTGCTGGCCAAGTCCCAAGTAGGGGGCACTTGAGAGGCAACCACACATTGATGTTTCTCTCCCTCTTTTTCTTCCTCCCTTCTCATCTCTAAAAATAAATAAATACACTGTTTATAATTTCAAATTATATACTTTAAGGCACATATAAATTTGAAATTTGTTCTAAAGTTATAAAATGTATTGTTTTATTGAAAACTAGTTAAATATATCACAGTGAAACCTATATCAATGTTATTAATTTTAAAGATGAGTAAACACAGTGCCTTCTTGAACATTTTTGGAATTCAGGGCCTTCTGTATGTTAGAGGATGTTTTGTTTGCTTGTTTGTTTTGACTTAGAGAATTAATGCATTTGAATTATCTTCTGTTTTTATGTAAATACTATATATATATTTATCTGCTTACCACTTTATTTTTTTCCTTCCTAGGTAACTCATTGATTATCTGAAATGTCTAGGAGGCTATAGGCATAAGGAAAATCATCTGAAGTGTTTAAAGAAACCAACATCAGAATCTTCTCTTTTGCTCTGGTATCTACATGTATGGCATTTATTTACAAAACAAACAGATGCATAGGTATATAGAAACTACTGACTCTGAGGAGGAAGTATTCTCAGTACCTTGAATAAAGGTTCATAGACTCTAAAACAGTATTTTCGATTTGGGATTTGGAAGAGATGGAATGAAGATTGAGAATCAGTACACGGCAATAAGATTTTCACTGTGTCTTTCCACCTTCTTGATTGTTTGTGATTTTAGGGGGTAGGACTTCTGTGATTAGATTGAAAGTGATTCTATGCCTAGAATTTAAGGAAGGGTCGAGATCTCTGGAGTTTCTGAAAGGATAGACTAGAGATCATTAACTAGAACTAGGAATTGCATTGTGGGAACTAAAGGGTGGCATGTTCAGTAAAACTTTCATTACACCATGTTTCACAGAAAATCTGGATGACATTTCGAATATATCAATATCTCAGGAAAAAGAGAAGAGATATTGAGAATTCTCTTAAAACAACACCTGAAATAAGGTCTTGTTAAACCTGGAAAGATTAGATACCCCTTCTGGGATATGACTGGAGCTACCCTGCCATGGTAGAGATTTCCTGGGTCAAGTCTGTGTAAGGCGCTTCTTCCTGTCTGGGCCCATGGAAGGTCCACACTTCCTCACCCTTCCTGTAGTTAGATTGATTTCACTAATTATGGCCTATGAACTTTGTGTAGAAATAAATACAATGATTATTTCTGAGTTAAAGTATTTCATTGGTGCTTCAAGACTTTCTAACACTCCCTTCCTTTGACATTGTGAGGCTGACGCATACGTTGAGATGGCTATGATGTGCGATCAGAATATCACTGAGCCAATACACAAAGGATGACCCATATGGAGTATTACCTAGACCTAAGGTAAAGTTGCTTTAGTATGAAACAATTTTTGTGTGTTTAGCCAGAGATATTTCTGGTTTTTGTTAATAAACATAACCAAGCTAATCTAGTAGATATACTAGCCTACCCATATTAATAGCCACCTTTAAAATTAAATTAAGTAAGGATAGAATGCTTCTACATGGACAGCTTTCTAAAAAATAAGAACCATGATAAATTTTAATTTAAAAAATTAATGCATACCGAGCACCCAGAGACATATGGAAGGATGTTCAGCATCACCAGCCATCAGAGATGCAAATTAAAATCACAATGAGATACCACTTTACACTGGTCAGAATAGCCATTATAAAGAAATCAACAAACAATAAGAGGTGACGAGGCTCTGGAGAAAGGGGAACCCTAGTGTACTGTTGATGGGAATGCAGACTGGTGCAGCCCCTGTGGAAAATAGTATGGAATTTCCCCAGGAAACTAAAAATGGAACTGCCTTTTGATCTGGTGATCCTACTGATGGAATTATACCCTAAGAATCCTGAAACATCAATTCAAAAGAATCTATTCACCCCAATGTTCATAGCAGCACCACTTACAATAGCCAAGTGCTGGAAGCAGTCTAAGTGAACACCAGTAAATGAGTGGATCAAGAAACTGTGGTACACTTACACAATGCAATACTATGGAGCAGAAAGGAAAGAGGACCTGCTACCCTTCATGATAGCATGGATAGAACTGGAGAGCATTATGCTAAGTGAAATAAGCTAGGTGGTAAAAGACAAATACCATATGATCTCACCTATAATCAATGAAACAAACAAGCAAGCAAAATATAACTACAGACACTGAAATAAAGAACAAACTGACAGTAACCAGAGGGGAGGAGGGAGAGGGATAATGGGGGAAAATAAGGGAAGGGCCATCAGACACATGGACAAATCCAAAGGGGGTAGGTTTCGGGGTAAGGTGGAGATGGGTGGGGCAGGGAGCACGGTAGGGTGAAAATAGAGACAACAGTACCTGAATAACAATAAAAAGTAAAAAAGTAATACTATTTTTAGTAAATGATGCTTAAAATACAATTTGTGAGGACTTGGCCAGTTAGCTCAGTTGGTTAGAGCATTGTCCTGATACAAAAATGTTGTGGGTTCAATCCCCTATCAGGGCACATACAGGAATCAACCAATGAATAAATAAATAAGTGGAACGACAAATTGATGATTCTTGCTTTCTCTCCCTTCCTCCTTCTCTCTCTTTAAAAAAAAACAATAAATAAAAATAATTTGCATTGTTATATTTTTAGAAAAATAGAAATAACAGCGGGAAAACCACTCTGATGCTCTAAACAGCACATTTCCAGTCAGTTTAAATAACTACTTTAAGAGTGGTGCAAACTAAGCAACCAATCAAGAAAAAATATTATTTCTCCAGAAATAAAATAATATGGAAGATAATGCACATAAAGTCACTTGTGCACATGCATAAACATTTAGAAATGAGTAAAAAATGTTTTTATTTACTGGTAAGTAAAAAAAATCAGATTTTTAAAAGCAAAAAATATAATCTTACATATACTTAAAATATGTATATATGCAGGCAAGGATTAGAAGAAATCACAAAAATAAAAATTACTTTAATATATGTATTATTGTCATAAGTGATATTATCCCAATATAAAAAATTATATTTTTATTTTTAAATATGTGTAACTAATAAAAAGTACAATCTATTGTAAATAAGAACCCTTTACAATTACTATGCAAAGCCGATATTACTTAAGACTTATGAGTGATATTTAAGGACATAAAAAAGTGCTCATAGGATTTATTATTCCTTAGAATGCTAATATTTCTTACAACCCCTTTTTGAAAAGTCTGTATATAATACATTAGATGACAAGAATACAAGAAATCATACATTTGTGCATAAAGATTTTTAAATATAGTTTTAGTGGATTCATTGCTTCTTTGAATCTTATAATTCAAAATTTGATTTACTCATACACACACTTGGTGTTTAATTACATTGCTGTTAAAATCTCTATTATTTGGAAGTTTCTTAATAGCCACACCTCTTATTTTAACATCCCCTACTGTGTTCAGCACAATTTTGAAATTAAATAGACAATAAGTCATGGCAGATGATTGAATTGATTACATTTTATTTAACAAATATATTTTAGCAGCTTATATTAATAATGACAAGTTTGATTTCAAGTAACTTACCTTGTGGATTTTTGTCCCAAACATGAACTTTCTATTAGAACATACAGATACTTGCTTAGATTATGGTTATATGTCTTAAGTTACGTTTGTGTATATCAATACACTAAAGCTCCAAGGATCTTTAAAGACAAGTGTTTCATACGTATATAAAACAAGCTGTTATCTTTTTTGTTGTTGTTCTTTATGGCTGCTTTAGGCTTTATTTTTTATTGTTGTTCAAGTGCACTTGTCTACATTTCCCCCCACTTCCCCTACACAAGCTTCTGGGCAGAATTATTACAGTAGACTAATAGGCCTTGTGTCTAGTCTTGTCCATTGACAATGTATTCTCTTCAGAAAATAGCAGCTTAGGTTTTTAACACAAATTATATAATGTCTTCTTAAACCTAGTAAACGCTCCCCATTTCATTAAGAGTAAAAGCTGAAGTCCTTAAAATGGCTCACAAAGAATTTCACGATTTGGTTTTCTGTTCATCTCAGCATTCTCATCACGAACTTCTCTCCATCTTGTTTATTACACCTCTGCCACCTTTAACTCCTTAATACACACATTTCACCTGCCAGTGTGTTCCCCCTTTAGGGCCTTTTCACTAGCTACTCCCTCAGCCAGGAACACTCTTTCCTTAGTAGATTTCATAGCTGAATTCCTCATTCTGCTCAAATATGTGCCCTATTATCAATTTTCAATGAGTCCAATTCTCGTTGCACTATTCTGGTCCACAGTACCAGGACTTCCAGTTCAACTTCCTTTGCTTGACTTTTCCTTTTCTCGGTAATTATTTAATAGTATGTATCACTTATTGTCCTTTCCCATTCCGTGAGTTCCAAAAGAGTAGGGGCACCAATTTCATATTTTCTAATGTAGAATCATGTTTTGCTTAATGCCAAGGATATGTACACTCTGAGAAATCCACCATTAGGAGATTCTGTTATTAATGTGAACATCTTAGAATGCAAACCTATACAAACCTAAACAATATAGCCTGTTACAGACCTAGGATATGTGGTAGAGCCTACTAGTCTTAGGCTACAAACCCATACAGTATGTTACTATACAAATACTATAGGTAATTATAACACAATAGTAACTACTTGTGTATATAAACATAGAAAAGCTACAGCAAATATGGTGTAAAATATAAAAAATGCTACACCTGTATAAGGCACTTACCATAAATGGAGTTTGCATGACCGACAGGTGCTCTGGGTGAGTCAGTGAGTGAGTGGTGAGTAGGTGTGAATGACTAGCACATTACTACTGTACCTTGTTACACTATAAAATAATGATGGCTGTGACAATGGCTTTTTCATTCCATTGTGATCTTATGGGACCACCACCATACATGTGGTCCATCGTTGACCAAAGCATCATTCATTATATGGCACCATGCTGCATTCCAGATTCTTAGAATATTGTCAAAAAACAGTAAGAAACTAATATCTCCTTGTCAAATAGATTAAATAAAGGAATAAAAGTTGCAAGAAATATGTGCTGGGCAAATCGACAAAATTTATGAGCAATCAATGAAAGTCTGGATTGGTTTCTGAATTCCCTTGGTTTCTTAGAAGAAGGCAAAGGTGATGAAGACAAGAGAAAGATGAAGAATACATAAAATGAGGACAATGAAGAAGAAGAGAGCAGAAGAGGAGGGAGGGGAGGAGGAAGAGGATCGGCGGCAGCAGCAGTAGCACCACGAGGACTTTTTTGAGTAGAAAGAAAGGCAATACAGGATTAGAGACTTACACATATCAAAAATTATTTTTAGAAACCTCTAAGTCTGGGTGCAGAAATTATTTAGACTCACAGTAGGTGGTTCTCTGGAAGATTCTCTGAAGCCACTGACAAATTCCACCACCTTTGTCTGCCAAGGACCATGAACCTGCATTAATTTACCTCCTGTTACATTTCTTCTGCCTTTCAAATCTCAAATGAATGTGTTTCGTTAGCAGAATATATGAAAATCCTAGTAGAAAAGGAATCTATAATATGTAAATTCAAAGTTTTCAGTTCCTCTTTTAGATAAAGGAGAAGCAACAGTTGAGAGAATGTTGAATATGAGCACATGAAGAATTTTGAGATTTAAGAAAAAAAGCATAAGATTAAGGGCACAGACAGAAGTTGCTTTTAGACAGGTAGAGAGACCATTCATCTGAATGGAGTAAGAGAAACTAGCATAAGAAGACACATTTAGGTGCAGATCATTGCTTGATTAGTAAGCAAGTAAAATATAACTACAGACACTGAAGTAAAGGACAAACTGACAGTGACCAGAGTGGAAGGAAGAGGGAAATTACATGGGAAAGAAGCAGAAGAGTCATACAGACACATGGAACATGTATAAAGGACACATAGACAAAGCCAAAGTCGGGTAGGATCCAGGGCGGGAGGTGAGGATGGGTGGGGAGAATAGGAGTGATGGTGGGGAAATGGAAACAACTGTATTTGAGCAATAATAATTTTTTTTTAAAAATCTTAAAAAATATTTTCCACAAGTTTGAAATAAAAAATATTTTAAGATAAACAAATATATACAACTGTCTTGTGGAAAGCCACTTCTTTTCTTTAAATAAAATTACAAAAACAGTCATTCAGAGCAATAAGGAAGCACATTTGTCAGAAATTTTTAGAGCATATGCTGAAACTCAGGTGCTACAGGGCCTTGAATACCCTTCACCATGTTATGATTATTAGTTATTAAACAAATGAATTGACTTATGGATTGGCTCAGGAAAATGCATTATGCTAAATGAAGTGAGTGAGGTGGTGAAGGACAAATACCATATGATCTCACCTATAAGTGGGACCTAATCAACAGAACAAAGAGGCAAGCAAAATATAACCAGAGACTTTGAAATAAAGAGCAAACTGACAGTAACCAGAGGGAAGGGTGGAAGGAATAGGAGGGGAGAAGGGGGAAGGGTCATCAAGAAACATGTATAGCCCTGGCTGGCGTAGCTCAGTGGATTGGGCGCCAGCCTGCGAACCACACCATCGAGATTTGATTCCCAGTCAGGGCACATGCCTGGGTTGCAGGCCAGCTCCTGGTTCCCAGTTCCCGGCAGGGGACAGATGAGAGGCAACCATACATTGATATTTCTCTCTCTCTCTTTCTCCTTCCCTTCCCCTCTAAGATAAATAAATAAAATCTTTAAAAAAAAAAAGAAAGAAACATGTATAAAGGACCCATGGATAAGCCCAAAGGGAGTAGGATCCCTTTGGGTGGGAAGTGAGAATGGCTGGGGTAGGTGAGACTGGTCGGGGGAAAATGGAGACAAATAAAAAAAGAGAGAGAAAAATAAATTTTAAAAAGAAAAATAAATAAATAAATGTAATATTATTTCCTAAAGTGAATAAATAAATTGCTTTTGTAACCAAATGCGTTTGCTTACTTGCATGCATCATGATTTTATTTAATCACAAATGCTTTCTTTTACCACTGCCTATTATCATCTAAAAACTAGCACTCCACAAAGCACATGCTGAGAAACGTTGTCCCAGGCATACAAGTTTTAGAATAATTAATGGATAAATATATATTATTATAAATGGAATAATACATTTTACAGATTTTTATTATATTTCCAGTATCTGATGGCTGGAGATGGTTGATGTGAAAATTTACATGTTTGTAGAGGTGCTTTATTGGCGAGAATTTTCATTAAATTGGGATAATATAAATTTATATTTCAAATCCTATGAAACTGCCACATTTCTATGTACTGTATCTTATTTTTTAGATTTGCCTTGATAGCTCTGAAACTGTCTGTCACTCAAGAGTCTTTCACTGAAGCTTTGATTTTCATGGCTATAGTTCACTTCTAATTTTTCCAAGAATTATAAATGTCTTTGCTCCATCAAAATTTTCTATTGTTAATTTTCCATTGTACACTCTGAATGATATCACTAGTGGGAATTATAACAAATGTTAACTGGAGGCTTTGACAATACATAGATTAATCTTATCAAGTAAAAATTCCAGCAGGAGTATAATTTTCTACCCAACAGATGAGTCTGTGCTGTGGTTATTTTTTCCATCTACTGGAATTAAGAGTCTTAGGCATGTGAAACACTTGCCTCCTCTCTATCAGTAATTTTCACTGTTCAGTCAAACCAAGCCAAATTATTTTCTCTTCCCTTATTTAGAAGTGATATAACTCCCCAATAAAGAGGGTGGAAATTGAGAGATGTCATCATCATTTTATAAGTATATATAAGATTTCAGCAAAAACAAAGATCTGGAACAAATATTTAAACCCAGTAAAATATTACTGAAAAAAATTCTAACACAAATACAAGTTTTCAAATAAGACAGGAAAGGTTTAAAAAATATAAATACAACATAAAAGATTCTAATACATTCAATTTTCTCTTTTATCCCTGTAGACTTTAGTATAAAAGGAAATATTGTTAGGTAGCTCTTTCTGCCCAAGATCCCATGGAACCAACTGGTAAGGATTTCTTCTGATGAAGAAAGGACTTGTAGGGATGCGAGCACTAGAAAGCATAAAAAGAAATACAGCTGAAATGATGATATAGAGATGTATTCGATAAAAATTAAGCATTATAATGCTTTGATATGGAAGTAAACTAAAGGAAAGTTTTATTACATAAGTTGAAAAAATTTGGCGAAAATGTAAAATAAATTAAATAATATAAAAATGAATGAACTAAATAAGTGCTTTTTATTTTGGATGAATTATTTAGAAAATCATTTATGTTTATTATCCTGTGTTTTAAAACATATTTATGATCAGAGATGAAGAGCAGGGTGACAGCTAGTGGGGCATGGGGCGAGGGGTGGAGGGACTGAACAAAAGAAGCGAGGACTCATGGACAAGGACAGCAGTGTGGTGATCGCTGCGGGGAAGGTGTTAAAAGGGGACTAAACTGTAATGGAAATATACTATAAAGATTGAATTAAAAATAAAATATATTTATGAAATTGCTCAATAATTGTTCACTTACTGATGTGTTAATAAAATGTAAATGTCATGGGATTTATATTATAAAAGAAGAAATTAAAATATGTTTAATGTTTATCCTATAAAATTTTATTTTGGAATAGAAATGACAATGGTCCTTCACAGGCTGTTTGTGAAAAATCTCCTGCAAATATTTCTATTATTTTGTCTCACTTAATATGTTTATTTTGGCATATATGACTACAATGATTAATTTTATAGTTCAATGCCTTATAACTTCTATTTAACTAATCCCTTATGTATATTTTACTTGGCACTTGTAGCAGCTCTGAATAATTTTTTGCATTTGCTGTTTTTATATTTGCTTTATATTTTTTGTTATTTATTTATGCCCCAAGAATTATTTGAAATATATTCTCTTCCAAGAGTATTATATCCCTTGTTTTAGATTAAAATCTAATTTTTCACGTTTTGTCTATAGCTATTGACTGAATGAATGTTATTTATCTCTTGTAACTATTTTTCCTAATATGTTATTTACTTTTTTCATTCATTTTTTACTATTATTCTGTGGTAAGTTTTATATATGTATTTGTACATAAAGAATGTGTTATTTAAAGACTTGATGAATCTGCTAACTTTATAATTCTATATTTGTAATTTCTGTTAAAATCATAACAGATTCTAAATCCATATTTATTTATCAAAATCTCCTCACAACTTTGTCAGCTTTGCTTAATATATTTTGTGGATCTATTGTCAGCTTAAAAAACATGATAGATATACATTCTTGTTGCATTGTTGATTTTATCAGTACCTGAAGATACACTTTGACCATTAAAATCTGTCTTTGTCTTATTACTTCTCATCTCCTATCTGTTCTATGTGTGTGTACTTGGTGTGTGTGTGCTTGTGTGTGCACTTATGTGTACTTGTGTGTGTTTAAATATGCATTTCTTGTTAATTTTAGATAATACACAGGCAAATCTTTTACATCTGATCTGAGAAAAACATTTGGATCTAATTGTACTTAACACATTTAACTTTATGTTAACAGAGATTATTGAGATATTTTTTCTATCATGTTATTTTACCTTTGCCATTCACAGTGTCCTTTTTGTTAGCTCTCTCTTACCTCAACTTCTTTACAATAAGTCCAAGTTTCCTCTCTTGGATTAATAGAAATGCATTCTCTCTTCATGCCAATGATGTTTAACTAGTAGAAAATCATTTATGTTGATTTATACCAATTGACTGTTTAATCAATATGATACACATGTCATAAATACATACTCACATATAAACATTATGCATATACGCTCTCACAAAAAAAGTGCTTTAGAATGCTCTTGTTTTTTTACTTAGTATAACAATGGAACATGGTATGAAATAATATTATTTATTCTTTGGTTTGAAACAAAGTGCTTTAATACAATATAAAATACCAAACTATTTTATCATTCTTACTTTCTATAATTCTTCAAGCATTTCCTTAATTGATTTTTTGAATATTAATAACGTCTCTCTCAAATATTTTCAGCATAGATTTTACATGGCAATACCAAGATGACTTGTCTAGATGATTAGCTATTTGTTAGTTAAAAAGTAAATGAAAACCTGAAATAAAATGTTTGCATGCAAAATTGTTTTCCTGCAAAAAAAAAAGAGAAAACCTGTCTTTTGTATCTAATGTTGCAGTGATTCTTAGAGTAAGTTTGATTTTTAATTTCATATATTATATATGGGAATGATATTTATTTTTATCGACAGTTTTTTATTTTATGGAATCTTTTGAGATGAAGTTTAAGAACATGCTAGAATAGCATTTAAGCACATAAGAATTGAATCAGATCCTTTTTGGCAGGGGTGTCAAACTCATTTTCACTGAGGGCCATATCAGCCTCATGGTTGTCTTCAAAGGACCGACTGTAATTTTAGAACTGTATAAATGTAACTACTCCTTAATGGTTAAGCAAGACCCCTGTGCTGCTACCAGGTAAAAACATGGTGCCAGGCCAGATAAAACCAGGTGGAGGGCCAGATTCAGCCCACAGGCCTTGTGTTTGCCATCCGTTCCTTATACTATTCAAAGTACACTGCTGATAGGATATACCACTTACAACACGTGACAGGGCATGTAAAAGTTCATCAATTCTGCTTCAGTAAAATAGGAAAAATATTATTACATACCTCATTGGGTTTCATGGGGATTAAAACATGAATTTTCACAATACATTCATGAATTTTATTAATGTTCCTACAATAAGATTTTGAAAACTTGAAGATGTCCTTCAGCAAAATATAATTTTTCTTGAAAATAATGTATTTCTAGCATTTATCCAAATATCTAACTTATAAACTGCAAATAGTACTAAAAACCACAGTTGTTACAAGGTTAAGTTAATTCATGTATATGTTTACTCTATTTTCTCCCTCTTATATTCTACTCTTTGGAAGAAATTCACTATACACAAGAGTTGTGTCAACCTCCTCAAGAACAGAGAGAATCAGTAGAAATTATTTGGAATTCTTCTACATTAGTAGAAGAATTCTACTAATTCTTCTACTAATTCTACTAATTCTTCTACTATTCTACTAGAAGAATTCTACTATGTAGAATCCTTCTACATAAAGGACATTAGTGTTTTCTTCCTATTTATTAATTCAACAACACATTTATATCAAAATAAACACATAAATATTCACTTTATATATTGGGTTAAAAATCTAACACTACTTTACTTATTCAAATTGTTCCAGCCTTGGCCATTATAAGCTCTTTCAGTTAGCTCTGTCCTTTTAATGTACCATATTGTAGTGTTTTTTTTCTGAGTATATTTTTATAAGATGTTCCAGCTCATCTTGTACATTCATTGACCAGCCCAATAATCACTCACTTTCTAAGAAGCCCTAAATTCTTTTACTGAAAAATGTTATTAGAAACCAAGTTTGTCCTGCTAGGTTTGCTTTTTGTCCCTAGAATGTCAACAAACTCACAACTATCAACAACTGAATCTTAAAACTAACTGAAAAAACAAGAACTAAGCAAACAAATAGAATAGGAACAGAATCATAGAAATGGAGATCCCATGGAGGTTTGTCAGAGGGAATGGGGTCAGGAGGAGAATAGGGGAAAAGGTAAAGGGACTAAAAAGCATAAATGGTAGCTACAAAATAGACAGGGAGAGATGAAGAATAGTATGGGAAATGGAGAAGCCAAAGAACTTATATATACAACCCATGGACATGAACTAAAGCACAGGGGTTATGCTGGTGGGAGAGGGAGTCCAGGATGAAAGGGAATATGGGGGAGAAAAAATGGCACAACTATAATAGCATAATCAATAAAATATATTGGAAAAAAGAAAGAAAACTGTAGCTTTTTGCAGATGACGTGATTACATAGAAAACCCCAAAGACTCCACCAAAAATTACTAGAAATAATAAAGAAATACAGTAAAGTTGTAGGATTCAAAATTAATGTATAAAAATGCAATACATTTCTATATATTGACAATAAAATTTCAGAAAGTGAAATGGAAAAAATTCCTCCTACAATTGCAACAAAAATAGTAAAATACTTAGTAAAAATACTTAGTAAAAATAGGAATAAACTTAACAAAGGATATGAAGGATCTATATATGGAAAATTACAAAACATTGTTAAAGAGTGATGAAAAAAGACACAATGAATTAGAAAAATATTCCATGTTCGTGGATTAGAAGAATCAACATAGTTAAAATGTCCATATTACTCAAAGCAATGTGCAGATTTAATACAAACCCATCAAAATTCCAATGACATTTTTAAAGAAACAGAACAACAATCATAAGATTGGTATGAACCACAAAAGACCCTGATACCCAAAGCAATATTGAGAAAAAAGAATGAAGCTGGATTCAAATAGTACTACAGAGTTGCAATAATCAAAACAGCATGATATAACCAAAGACACTGAAATAGAGAACAGGCTGACAGTGACCAGAAGGGAGAGGGGAGGGAATTTCAGGAGAAGGGAGGAAGGGTTTGCAGGAACAAGTATAAAGTACACATGGACAATAAAAGGGAGATGTGGAGATGGGAGGGAGGAAGGGAGTATTGGGGGGATGGGCTGGGATGGGGGTAAAGGACAGAAAACTGTACTTGAACAACAATTTAAAAATGTATTTTAAAAAACCAGCATGATATTGGGGGGAAAAAAGCAAGAAGAAGAAATGAAAAAGAAACACCAGACACACAGACAAGAGGAAAAGGGCTGAGAGCACAAAAATAAACCCACATGTACAGGGGCAAATAATTTGTGACAAAGAAACCAAAAACACACAATAGAAAAAAGAAGGCCTCTTCAGTAAATGGTGCTGGGAAAATTAGAGAGCCACCTGCAAATGAATGGAAGTAGACTACAGTACACTATATAAAAAATTAACTCAAAATGGATGAGATCTGAATATAAATCCAAAACAATAAATTGCACAGAAGAGAACATAATTACTAAATTTACAGATGTTGGTCTTAGAGAAGATTTTATGACAAAGGCAGGGAAAGTAAAGGTGAAAAAATGGATATGACTATATCAAACTAAAAAACTTTTGCACAGCAGTAGGTTTACACTTCGTGGTGCGAGTTTTGATGTAAAGCAGGGGACCCTCCACTGCAGTACCGTACAGAACAGCATCAGCACTTTAAAAACACCTCATACTTCTTCCACGGAAACCTCCACTCTCCCCAAACCTCTGGTAACCAACTTGTTTAATGTCTCATTATTTTTGCCCTTTCCTGGGTGTCATAGAAATGGAATTATGCAATATCTATCCCTTTAAAACTAGCTTCTTTCACTTAGTAATATGCATTAGTATTTAACAATGGCTTGATAATTTTTACTTTTTTTTCTACCTGTAAATAGCATTTAAAGGGATCATAATGTCGTATAATTTACCAATGAACTCACCTATTAAAGGACATCTTTTCCCGTTCCAGTTTTTGGTGATTGGAAATAAAACTGCTTGAACATCCACATCAAGCTTTTCTGGGAACGTAAGTTTTCCAATGATTTGGAAAGAAATCGGAAGTGCTATCGCACTTAGTAAGATTATGTTTAACTCTATAAGAAATACCAAATAATCATATAAAGGGTCTGTGCCATTTTTCCCATCAGCCATGAAGGAGAGTTTATAATATCCTGCATGCACACCAACCTTTACCGTCAGGTTATGTATGTCAGCCGTTCTGATATTTCTGTGGTGGGATCTCTTCATGGGTGGCCCTAAGGAAAGTAACTCGAAGTTGTCTTCGTATTTTCCTCTTGGAAGATTGAGAGTGACAATTTCTGAGCCCTTTACATGGCAGAGCTGAAACCAGCAGTCCACCCAGAGGCACTTCTGATCCCACTGGCTGGCACCTGACCGGGCGTTTCCAGGAGTCAGAATTTCACTTTTAAACGTTAAAGAAATGAAGTACAGAGATAGTCTCCCACTCATTTCACCCAGCGGTTATTTTTCAGCAGCCAGACTTCTTTGTCACTTGCACTTGTAGTTCTGAATGAACTGTTACTGATTTGTTTCATATTTAATGTTTGTTTAGGCATTTGGTTGTTTTGTGACCAGAAACATGCTGTAGGAACTTAACTCTTATTTGTATCAATCAGTTTATGGTAAAATTGGTTTCTTTATGTGTCATTTCACTTAAAGTCACAGTTTCCAAGAACCTATCAAAGTTGTCAAATGAGGATTATTGCATAATTGTTTACTGAAAGAAACTAAAAACTCCGCCTAACCAAATTAGCTAATGTGCAATACTTAATTCCTGAAATTTATATTTACTTTTACATCTGTAGTTCTTCAAGATTGATTTTGAGGAAAGGAACCCAAAGGCCTGTGATAGTCCCATGTTAGCAGTAGCTGGAAGCAATACTATTTCTCTGTGATACAAAACTATGTATTGTTAGTTCAATATAAGTGTTACATGCTTTCTGACAGACCAAATGATGTATTTAAGTGACTTAGCAGTTATCTTCTGCTAAATGAAGCAACTGATTCTAGATTATTACTTAGTGAACACCAGAATTTATCATCAGTAGTACAATATTAAGTTTGTTTTAACTATTCTCAGTGAGGTTTTTCTTGCCTATAACTTGAATTATTATTTTTTGTAATTCTCTCCTACAATATAACACATTAAAATTGCATGTACTGTATGCTTCAGAGAACTATTTCTCTCTTCATTTCCAGAACTAAAATGTATAAACACTTTATTGTTATGCTTATGAACATTCAAATAATTACACATCTTCTTCAAGAATGTTTCTCAGTTTTCATATGTATAACACATGACTATCCAAAAATCAATTACTTATATTATTTTTACTATATCTGAGGTGATTGAGGGGAAATATAAAGTGGAGGTAATTATTGCCAATTACTTTAATCATACATTTTAACAATATGTGGCATGCTATTGGTAAGGAAAGTAAGTAATGGAGGCAATTAAAAATCTAGTTGTAAAGTTTTGATATTGTTTTGTTCGTATAACACCATAGAGAATCCCAGTGTTTTTATTCTAAGATTATGTTTTGCTGATGATAAAAGTTACCTCTTTGCTTCCACAAACAATGCGTGAAGCAATTGATCTTATGTGTATCAATAAATTCTGTAATTGGCTTAAACCACCTTGGTATGTCTAGTCAAATCCATTGAAAATCTTTCCCAACTTATTCTGTTTTTTTTTTTTCTTGTGCACAGACTGGCTTTGGAATTTATTTGGCTATAAATTAATGGTTCTATAGAAATTTTATTTAAGAACCAGTAAATTTCAACACCAAACCTTTATTACTATTTTCAAATAAATTTCTCTTCAAAGACTGCAATAAAAAACATGACCAACATATCAGAGTTCCCCCTTGTACACCGTCTTACTCATCATTTATTCTAAGCACTTTGCTGTTGTACCTTCTAATACTAACATAATTTACCTGTATGTCAGACTATTAGTGGAAAAGTGACCTCCATGCTTTTGTGTAGGTATGTTTCTGCAAAATTGTGTTTGAAAGATCCATCATTATAACACAGTTTATCCTCAATACTCTTATAATACTGTATTATATGAATATTCTATATTTCATTTATCCATGCAATGGTTGATGTACATTTGGATTACTTTAAGGTTTTTGGCTATTGCAAGTTATGACACCACAAAATTCTCGGTTATGCATTTCTAAGCATGAGTATATATAATTTTGAGGGCATTAATCACAACTAAAAATAACTATGTCAGTTTTAGTAGTTATTGCTACACATGTAAAATTTTCTCAAAAAGTAATACTAGAAAGATAGAGAGCCCAACTCAAAAATAAAATGAGCAAATACTTATAAATATTTTACAAAATAAGAGACCCACTGTCTAGGAAACAAGAGAAGATCTCAATTTCATAAGGATCAGAGACACCCAAACATTCCAGGCAGTAATCTAATAAGATGTGATAGAGAAGCCAACTGGACAAGGACAACAGGGGCAGGGGTCGGGTGAAGAATTGAATGTGGCAGGGGCAGGGGAGAGTGATGGGGGAAAATGAGAGCAATTGGAATAGAACAATAAAAAAATAAAAAATAAAATAAAATAAATATTTTTTTAAAAAAGAGAAGCTAACAGGGAATAAGTAACATAAACAGTAGGTAGAAAATAGACAGGGAGAGGTTAAGAAGAGTATAGGAAATGTAGAACTTATATGTATGACCCATGGACATTAACTAAGGGGGGTAATGCAGGTGAGGGGGTGTGCAGGGTGAAGGAGAATAAAGAGGGGAAATGGGACAACTGTAATGGCATAATCAACAAAATATATTAAGAAAAGAAAAGCTAACACTAAAAAGGATAGCACTATTAAAACACGGCTAGAATAAGGAATAACAAGAACTTTTACCCTCTGCCACTGTGAGTGTAAATTGGTACACACAACTTGGAAAATCACCTAAGAAATCCCAGCAAATACATATTGTCTTATATGTCAATTTCTCTTTTAGAAGAATCCTAAGCAGAAAAGAGTATGTGTATTCACTCAGAGATATGTATCAAAAATTTTAATGGCATCAACTGTAGTAATCCCTGACTGAAAAAATACATTCAAAATATTCTTCAAGAGTAAAATGGATAACGCATAGATTTGTGTGCAATGGAAAATATGTAGCTATGAAAATGAGAGAACTCTTACTTACATGTATCCACAAATTAAATCTCACAGATATAAAGTTGAGTGAAAGAATGATGCCATTTATATACATGATATCATTTACATAAATCACAAAAACCACACAGTGTTTTAGAAGACGAGGGAATGATTGTCTTAGGTGGAGCACCATCAGTGAGAGTGTACGCTAGGCAGCGACTGGAATACTCATAATGTAGAAACTTGAAACATAAACCTATCCTTTTTGTGTTAAAAAATGGTCATTCTGGCAATTTCATAAAGTGATATCTATTGTTTCAATGTTTGAATGCTGCTTACCTGGGCAACTATTTTCTTTGTGAAAATGCATTCAGTTGCATACATATGAACATCATTCCTGAAATTGTATTTAAGATGAAATAGATGAAAGTAAAAACAGACTGATATATAAAACTAGAGGTGCAAAACTTATTAATGGGCAACCAAAGAAATGGGCACACTTTTTACAAGAAATAAGTGATAGACTCTGGTCTCAGATATACATATGGCAGAAGCAGGAGGCAAAAATTGGAATTTTAAACAAATAAATTATTTAAAAGTCTGTATGGAAATTCTACCAATAGGTATCACTACATTCCTAATGTGCATCTCCATTTATATATCTTTAAATTATTGATAGAAAATATTTACAAAGAGCTTCCTGATTCATTTTTTAGAGCATATGGGCAAAGACAAGTAAAAGTGATAGTAAATTTAAATGAAATGATTCAAATATATTTGATTTAAAAATATATTTTTAAAATGTGAAATATTTAATAGCTTCATATAATTTAAAATTATTTATGTCCTTTAATGCTTATTGATTAATATGATTCATTCATTAATATAACTTTGAGTTCTTATTGTTTTTCAGGAATATGTATGTTATTTAAAAGGATGAAAAGATTGAAAGAGTTAACTTACTTTAGTAAACATTAAGGGACATTTAAAGAATCTAAAAAGATAAGAAAAATTTTATTTTGTTTATCTGTAATTCAATGATGCAAATGAAAGCTAAGTTGGAAATATTGCTCAAATTTTCATTTTGTACAAATTCAGAGGAAATATTATAGTCTAAACAATATCATTGTAAAAACCACGAATAGCCTAATTTAATAGCCAACATGATGTTTGATTAGACACTTATAGCTATTGGTCAAGTGTCTTTCATAGTCTCTGATTCCCCCAAAATAACACAAAATAGAATTTATTTTTTAAAATATTGTGTTTTTATTCTTACATGTTTAAACTTCAGTCACCTTCAAAGTACTCTCCACTTGATACAATACACCCACCCAGACTTTTTCCTACTGCTCAGAACAATTTTTGAACTTTTCTATTTTGATGCCTTTTAAGGCTTCCGCTGGTTTTTTGTTCACCTCTTCCATACCAGCAAAACATTTCCATTTGAGGACTTTTATTCACCAAGGAAAATAAAAAACAAAATTGCTTGGGGCAAGATCTGGTTAATAGGGAGGGTGGGGGACAGAAGTCCTGATGTTTTTGGTCAAAAATTGCTGAACACTCAGCGTAATGTGGGCAAGTGCAATTATAAATCACCCATCATGAAATGGGCAAACAAACACACTGAAAGAGTCCTCAAAAACAAAATTCACTGAAACCAGAGCACAGCCTCTCACCATAATGCCAGCTAGTGCACTGATACAGGTTCCTAGAACACTCAGCATGGGAAGCCTGTACTGCAAGGGGAGTGCTATCTTGAAGATAATTCTGACTTTTGGGGGGGGTCCCCCATTTCATTAAGACCCCTATCTCTTCCAATTTCCATGCCTTCCTGTCTGCTCTACCTTGATTATATTTTTATCCCCACATTAACTTGAACACAGGACACTGCACTTCTAAGTTTCCTTAAAATACTTACATTAAAAAGCCACAGAAAACACAACTTAATATCCATTAGATAGGTATATTCCTCTTTGGCCCTTTTCAGCAGCATTTCAGTATCACTGAACTTTTTCTCTCTGATTCTTTCCCAAATGCACCCAGCCCAAATTCGTATTTTTTTTCAATCAATTTCTATATACTCTCAGTCTCTTCAATTATATGGAACGCTATCACTTTTTTCCGCTCTAATGCTTGAGTTTGAAAACAGGATCCAATAATGATATACAGAGGACAAAACATCCACAAATAAATGCTGAAACAAGCACATTACACAAAATATACATACATCTACACACCCATATCAGCAGACACACACAGTTCTCACAAGGCTATCTAATAGACCAACTCTCTAAAATAATCATGACATTTATAGCAAGCAATTAATGTTTTCCCCCCTGTTTTTGTAAGACATATACAGGTAGACAGGAACACCAGATATTTTCATGAAAGATCTCTACACTCTACCTAGATCTCTGACTCCTGATGTGATGGATGGAGGGAGCCACCTTCTCCATGGTCAATAGACAGACATAATTTTAGCCTTGATGTTTTGTGTTTAAACAATGCATTCACTCCCTTTTCCTACCAGAACTTTCCAGTATACATCAAATTAATAGCTTCTTATAACATCTTTTTTAAAACTCTTCTGTTAAATAAAATATGTGTCAAGATACATATTGTTAAACACATTAAAGTATTATACTGCATATTCATGCATGACCTATGTCCTCACACATCTTAAGCTTCTCAGAGAGACATCACATCCTGCCCCATTCATCTGTCATTTTGTAGTAACCCTACATCACTTATGAATGAAATATTTATATAGTGTTGGTAATACAATTTTGTACCCTTGAAGGTTTTATAAATGTATGGGTGTGTATGAAGTTGGCATATAATTGTTAAAAAAAAAGAGTTGAGTTTTCAATAGATTTTAAAATTTTAATAGTATACCCTTGATGGAAAACTGCATCTTCTCTTTCAAATGACAAATAGCAATTTTACCTGCTTTTTGTTTTTGTGTGTAATATATACTATTGAAGAACATATTATTTCATTTAAAATCAGAAGTTAATCTTCTGTATTTAGAAAAACACAAGTTTTTGAAGTCCAAACCATTTATTCTTAAAAATTTTGGAGATATTTTACCTCTGTATGTTTTCTTTCCTTTAATTATTATTTTATACTTTATGTATTTTTAAAGTATTTTTATTGTAGTCCATTATGTCTTAAATCATTTATCTTCCTTTCCTTTTTGGAACTTTGGAACTTTATGTCTGAACTATTTTTCTCTTTGAAATGGGTGATAATATATTTTTAAAAGGCAATTTTGCCCTGGCTGGTGTGACTCAGTGGATTGAGTACCAGTCTGTGAACCAAAAGGTTGCCAGTTCAGTTCCCAATCAGGGCACATGCTTGGGCTGCAGGCCAGGTCCCCAGTTGGGGGAATGTAAGAAGCAACTGAATGATGTTTCTTTTGCACATCAGTGTTTCTCTTCTTCTCTTTCTTCCTCCCTTCTCTTTCTAAAAATAAAAATTAAAAATTAAAAATATCTTTTAAAAAATCTTGGAAGGCAGTTCTACCATTTTCATTTTGTTGCGTAAAGTATCAAAGCTGTATAAATACTCATAAAATCCTATAAAGAAATGAAGACGTCCTTGTAAATCAATCGTAAGGTCAGCTCTCTTAAGTATGGTGACTGGAAATGGACTTAACCTTGAGATATTTACAAGCATAAGAGCTGGTAGATTTTTGTACTTACTGCCTGGTCAATAGATATTAGTTTAAAATCTTGTTTCTCTCATCATTGCCAAAAGTATCATATCTTAAATTTCAATTAAATTTAAGAAATTGTGTCCCTTGATTTTTAAGTAATAATTTAAAAAACAAGCTAGAATTAAGTATTAATATTAAGGGTATACCTCTAGGTATAGCATCATGTCTGTAAGTATAATGGGTTACTTCCTTACCAAATAATCTTACCAAAAAAACTAAGTATATGGTTAAAAGGCCTAATATGATTTTTGTTCTCCTATCTACTGGTTGTCAGTCTTTAGAAAGGCTTTTTGCATCTTTCTCTGTTTTGTTACCTACAGCACAATTTTCAGATCATGAACTCTTATTTTCCAAATTGGTTCATAAGATTTTTGTAACCATGAAAGTCTCAGAGTTTGATTTGACAGCACTCAACATAGTTGGCTCTTCTTTTTTAGCAAGGCTAACAAATATCTCTTAAGTATTAGATTTCGATAAATAAGTCCTCCAAAATTTAGCAGTAAAAATTCTCCTGTTAAATTCAAAGGATAGTCCTAATAAAGTACTAGTTTACTTTTACAATGTTTTTCAAAATCAAAATGACAGGTGTTTGAGAGTGTATTTGTTATGGCCTGAATGTTTATTTGCCTCCAAAATTCATGTGTTGAAACACAACCCTGACCCCCATGTAGTTTCAGCCTCTAAAACTGTGAACAATAAATTTCCTTTGTTTCTAAGATATTTTATCTATGGCATTCTGTTAGAGCATCCTGGACTAAGACAGTCATGTGCTTTTCTTCCATGACTGCCTATAAATTTTGTGTTTATTGCTGCTTCTTCCACTACTTTTATCTTACAAATAAAGCTACTCTTTATACAATCAGGTTTTTTTGTAGCTCTCCCGAACATCATGTTCCCTGGATTTGCTAACCACTGGGAGGCTTATTGATTTTTCAAATATTGAACTTGATTCTGCTAGTCTCTTTCCCATATTTCATTGTATTAGTGAGAGTGACTTAATCATATCTCACAGCACTACCACTAATGTCATGAATAAAAAATATGGTAGGTAATATGGGAATCATATTTGAACAAGACAAAAACCTCTCATTCTCTCAGTTACAGGGCAGCATTCCCAGGCACAGTGCCCAAAAGAAAAAAAAAACATAAATGAGATTTTCTTGACACTGTGATTTATCTTATTTATTAATAAAATTTTCATCAGTAAAATAAAGGTTTCTGTATTTGTTTTGTGACAAGTTAACAATGTCAAAGCTCCTTTGGGTGTTTGGAAATACATGTTTTGAAGATACTATTATCTTTTAGGTCCTCAGAGGCTTGTGTTCTTTTTTTTTTTTTAGATTTTTTTTCTTTATTCTCTCTCTCTCTTTCTTGTATTATTGTTCAGATACAATTGTGGTGCTTAAGCCTGACTGCAGAGCACAGAGTGACTAGATTAACAACTGAAGGAGACAGCCTTTTGTTCTTTCAATTGAGAGATATAAAATACAAACAATAGAACAACAAATGCTGGGAATCCTTTATAAATCAAATGTATTTGCTTCATTTTCTTATTCATCATTATTAATATAACTGGTGAAATGATACACTCAAATAATTTTCTAAATTTTCAAATAACCAGAAATTAGTATGACCTCTTTTCACTATCAGGAAAAACATTATTTCTGTGGGATCAGATAATCTAAATGCCATTAGAGATTTGTATCACAAACGTAGCTGGCATCTAAAGGAAAAGGAAAGTCTGGAACACAGAAAACCAGAAATAACTTGACCAAGGAACTTTAAGAGCCAAGGAAAGTGGGAAAGTGTGATCTAGAAGGAAAGGGAATAACTAACTCCTTCAGCTGGTTACTCCTTCAGCTGAATTAGCCCGAAACCAAGATCAAGAAGAAGTGAGGATTCTGCCCCAGAGCATCGGGTTTTAAACCCCAACTCTGCCCCTTTGTTCAGACAAAGGGGGATACAGCAATGACGGGGATACAGCAATGAGGGGGATACAGCAATGAGCACGGTAGCCCAGTGGTGATCCATGTTTCAATAGGTGACATTTGCAGGGTAACTTAATGTCTTGCTGCCAATATTTTCCATCTGTAAAATAGAGATAATTCAAGTACTTACATTAGAAATTTGTTGTGAGGTCAAATAGACTAATCAGCAGCAGGTGCTTAAAAGAATATCAGTCTTAGTGTGTGCTAAATATGCATTATCATGCACTTTCTTTTTAAAATTTTTATTGTTTTTTAATCAAGACAGAGAGAGAAATGTCAATTTGTTGTCCTATTTATTTATATATTCATTGGTTGCTTCTTGTATGTGCCCTGACGGGGTCAAACTTGCAACCTTGGTGTACTGGGACGAGGCCATAAACAAATGCGCTACCTGGCCAGGGCTAACATGCATTTTCTTGACTGTAAATAACTTTATATAAACATTCTTAACCCATGCTATTAACAGGATTTTGTTTTTGTTTTATTCTGTTTTTTTCCCACTTTCCACCCACTTCCTTTGTAGTACCAGCCTTACATTCCCAAGATAAACTCAGCTGTCTGAATTTGCCCCACAAAGTTCACATTATTGTTCTTTTTTAAATGGAAAGAATGTTATACCTGTCCAAAATTTTCAGAATCACAAGAATCAGTAAACTTTCATTCAAGTGGTTAAGATTCCAATTTTCACCAGAAGATATTGGGAAACTTAGGTTTAAATGAGCTTTTTATATGGCACTGAGATTTGCACTGATTCAGCCTCTAAAACACATGCATGCTTCTAAGGTTTGGGAAATATTCTTCTGAGGAATCTGTGTGCTTCCTGTTTTCTGGGAAGTCTGGCTCCTTAATGATTGTATATGCATGCAAATTATAATTATCAGCATTTATTCAGAAAATAGGAACCACTTGTATTATTTTCCTAGAGAGGCCATAACAAAGTACCACAAACTTGGTGACTTAAAATGAAGAAATGTATTCCCTCACAGTTCTGTAGAGTGAAAGCCTGAAATCAGGTTTTCAACAGGGTCCTGCTCCCTCAGGACTCTGGATGGAACAATTTCTTACCTCTTCTAGCTTCTGGTGGCGGCCAACCATCCTTGGGTTCCTTTTGCTTGGGGCTGTACCACTCTAATCTCTGTCACTGTCATCACATGATGTTCTCTCTGTGTGTCTCTGTCACAGTGTCCCTCTTCTTTCTGTAAGGGCTCCAGTCCTATTTAAATAAGGGCCCACCCTACCCCAGTATAACCTCATCTTAACTAAATACACCTATAAACCCTATTTCCATATATGGTCTCATTCTGAGGTTCTGGAAAGAATATAAATTTGGGATTGGAGAAACACTATCCAACCACATTACACCTCTCAAGTTTTGTTTTCTTTTTAGTACAAGAATAAGGTTTAATCAGGGAAATAGAGACATTTATAACCACTAGAAAGTTGTGGAAGTAAGAGTCAGTAAGGGCCAGCCTGCTCTGAGCTCAGCTGCCTGAAAAAACAAAATGGATGCCCATAGAAGGAAGCCCAAAGGTTCTGGAAGCTCTCACTGTCCAAAGGCAAACCCGTCTTGCTGTGCATTTCCATTTATTTTTTATATTCTACAGGTTTCTACTAAATACAAGCCAGAGATACTTTTAAAGTAATGTAAATTGAGACTTGATTTTTCACTGTTTTTCAGTTGTAGTGTTGAATATACACCATGTAAAAATCCTTTAAGAGTTATTAAAAAGAGTTCTATCCAGCAAAATTTTTGTTTAGAATGGAAGGACAAATAAAGTGCTTCTCAGATAAGATCAAATTCAAAAAGTTCATCATCACCAAGCCCTTATTATATGAAATGTTAGAGGGACTTATATAAGAAAAAGAAGATGAAAAATATGAACAGTGAAAGGACAGCAAACTCACAGTTATTAACAACCACACCTAAAACAAAAGCAAACCAAGAGGACAGCTAGATCAGGAGTGGAACCATAGAAATGAAGAACACATGGAGGGTTAGCAACAGGGGAGTGGGAGGAGGAGAAGGGGGGAGAAGGTACAGAAAATAGCATAGACAGTAGGTAGAAAATAGATAGGGGGAGGGCAAGAATAGTAGGGGAAATACAGAATCTAAAGAACTTGAGACACGTGGTCATAAACTAAAGGGGGGGAATAGTGGGGGAGGGGTGTGCAGGGTGGAGGAGAATGAAGGGCAGAATAGAACAACAACTGTAATGGTATAATCAATAAAATATATTTTTTAAAAAAGAGTTCTATCACATTTATAAATATAGTTCTATATATAGACAAAGAGATAATGATGTTCACCTAAACTGAGGATGTTTGTTCCAGGGAAAGATAAAAAGCCCTGGCTGGCGTAGCTCAGTGGACTGAGCAGGGGCCTGTGAACCACATGATCCAGGTTTGATTCCCAGTCAGGGCACATGCCTGGGTTGCAGGCCAGTTCCCAGTAGGGGACTCATGAGAGGCAACCATACATTGATATTTCTCTCCTTCTGTCCTTCCCTTCCCCTCTAAAGATAAATAAATTTTAAAAAATCTTTAAAAAAAGAAAAGAAATTCTTTAAAAAATGATAAAAATTATGGTCATTGTCTTATTGTCTTGTTTTATTTTCTTTTATCTTGTCTTATGTAAATTTCCACTCTAACAATGCATTTTCAATATAAAGCCACAGTGCAATTGTAATGTATATTTTATTAGTGTTCAATCCTTATCATTTGATAATCCTTTGGATATTTGATTTGTTTGTTTTTTAATCAGAGATGTAGTTTCAATCTTAGTGATATATAAAATAATGTTCTTCAGAGAATACTAAATTGAAATAAAGAAAACATACTCATTATCTGTGGCAGAGGTGCATTCTGATTTCAATAAAAATATTTACACAAGTTGAAATTGCAGTGATTTTTAAATTTTTTTTAAAGATGTTATTTATTTATTTGTAGAGAGAGGGGAGTGAAGGAGAGAAATATCAATATATGATTGCCTCCCACTTGCTCCCACAACCCAGGCACATGCCCTGACTGGGAATCAAACTGGCAACCCTTTGGTTACAGGCCAGCCCTCTATTCACTGAGCCACACCAGCCAGGGGAAAAAAATTGCAGTTATTAATATAACCATAATGAGTTGTCAGTTATTTGTATTATTTCTAAGTGTCAGAAACTCTCTTTTTAGTTTGCTTTTTGTTACTTCCAGAAATAAAAAGTTAGTCATTTGCATTTATTTGTTTTCTTTCTTCCTCTTGTCCTCCTCTTACTCCTTAAATCTTACTCCTCTTCTTTTTTTCCTTTAAGTGGCTCAAATAGAGGTAAAACAAGTCAATGACTAGGTTCCACCTAGACAGAAGGATCTATGAATATGGACTCAAGGAAGCCAGTCAAGAAATGTGGCTCATGACCGCACAGCAGGAACAGTTACTCACCATAATCATTGTCATGGTTCCAATCAGCACAAAAGCTGGAAGCCAGGCTTCCCTCCAAGGCAATTCCAACCCACTTAGACACCCAGGAATCTCAAAAACTGTGTCTGTTTTAGATAGTGGTCTTTGGAATGTATCCTTGAGTTGTTCTAATATTCATCAGGTTTCCATGGTTACAAATTTCTCAACCACCTATCGTTCCTTTGTTGTAGTGGTGAAGATTCTTGATATTAGGTACCTAAGTCATGGGGTACTTGTCAGTCTTGAAGGAGTATTTTTATTGACTCCTCTTGTATTCTGCAATCTTCCATCCCATTCTCTTATACCTGCATTCACAGGATCCTGGCCACTCTGGTAATTCACTAAGACAAGAAGACCAGGTCCAAATCTAGGGAAGTTTTGGGCCTATACTTCATATCAATTCTGGCAGACATTAAGGAAAAGATGATTCATTAATGTTCCCACTAATGTTGAAGCATCCAAAACACTAATAACTTTTATGAAGCTATAAATCTTACCCCTATACAGACAAAATATATTTGAAATTCTCTGGTGAAACTTTATAGGCTTGAAGCACCATATGTAGTAGACAAACCATTTCTAACTTAATTTAAATTATTTTTACAAATAGGTATATATCCAGCCCATACGGTATAGTAAAAAGTAAATTTACTGTTTTGATTTTCCTAAGAAAATATTACATAATAAATTTTCATGTAGCGAAAAGTGGTGTAAATATAATGATAAAGTATCAAATGAAAAAAATATGTTATCTATTATTAAAAATAATATAATTTATCCCTGGCTGGTATGACTCAGTGGACTGAGTGCTGACCTGTGAAATAAAGAGCTGCTCATTTGATTCCCAGTCAGGGCACATGCCTGGATTGTGGGCCAGGTCCCCAGTAGGGTGCATTTGAAGGGCAACCATACATTGATGTTTCTCTCCTTCTCTTTCTCCCTCCTTTCCCCTCTCTCTAAAAGTAAATAAATAAGATACTTAAAAATAATATAAGACATAAACTAGTTAAATATTATGCAGTTTATTTCAAATGTTCTTGGAATTAGAGTACCTTTTAATTAGCATATTTATTTTGCATAAATTATATAGTTATTTTATATTTGCCATAAAGGCACATAATTCTTTTTCTGGTATATTAATTTAGAAGTTGAATTAAAATATTATTTTTTGAATGCTTCAGGTATTCTCACCTTTTTTCAATGAACTGGCATTAATAACAAATTAGATATCATCTTTTTGCCATAAAGTTTCATTTATGGTTGAAATCAAATTAATTATATTTCATTCAGGTGAAAAGTAAGTATAACTTATGGAAATAATGTAATATTACTACTTAAATATCAGACATGGGTCTTTGCATATTATTATGCAGAATATTTTGAAGTCATTACCATTGAAAAATAATAAACAAAAAACTACTTATATACAATTTTTAATTTAAACTGTAATTCAGTTAAATGCAAAGATGATTTCTTTTTTTTAAGGTATGTCAAATTTTTTTTTAAGATTTTTATTTATTTATCTTTAGAGGGGAAGGGAAGGAGAGAAGAGAGAAGAAGAGAAACAGCAATGTATGGGAACAGCCCGTTGTGGGTCCCCTGCTGGGAACTGTCTTGCAACCCAGGCATGTGCCCTGACTGGGAATCGAACTGGGATCCCTTGGTTCACAGGCCCACTCTCAGTCCACTGAGCTATACCAGCCAGGGCTGAAGATGGTTTCTAAAAGGTTCTGATTGTTGGAAAGATAGAAAAGAAATTAAATTTATAATAATACATAAAATGTCTACTTCATAATATCAACAAGATAAATAATTCTTATAAAAATTAGCTACTTAGAAACCACTTAATTAAATTGAATTTAATTTGGCTGTCTGTAATACCACAAACTGTTGACCTACAAGTCAAGGTATGCTATATCTGACTTGTAGAAAAGACATCTTTGACTTTTCAGTATATGTGAGAGAGTAACTTATAAAGTAAATAACTCTAAACATTCAAGACATTTCATTGAGTAATTAATTATAGTCAATAAAAGTATACACTTGCTCTCATACAAAGATCACCAACAACATTTTAAAGTTTGGAATTCATTATTTAAGGCCACATTATAGCCTAGAAATGACTAGGAAGACTTTAATACCAAAATTGATGGAAGTACTAAAAGTCTTGCTACATTTTAAATATAGGTTATTAAACTTTTCAAACCTTTTCCTTTGCAAATCATTTTTATTTTTTATATTAATTCTACCAGAGGGATAGATCATTCATCTAAGATATTTAGGATAACTTAGTTTTAGACAATTTGATTTAAAAGAAAGCTAAAAATGACAAAGTAAATGATTGATATAACATATATTTCTAATTAATTTCTGATTTTATATTATATCTTACTGCTTGCAAAATGATATTACACCATATTTTATTGCATGAAACCTATATTGCTGAAATTATTCTTCTTCTATAATATCTTAAGTTTGGCTTAATTTTATAAAACTTTATCTGAAAATTTAACACAGATTAGAGTATGGTAAAAAATAAACTCAATAGAAATGAGTATTCTTGATTTTTGTATAGTTCTGTACTGTATCTAACCTGTCTTCCCACTAATATCCTGAAACAATCAAAGAGACATATTTATGAAATAGATTATGGTCTCACTAAATTTCTTAGGGTAGAAAGCATTTATGACATTTCAGACCTAATAGTATAGCTGAATCAAATGATTTCTCCTGACAGGCCCTATAAATTTCAACAGTAAAAACAAGGTAAAGGACTTATAGGATTCAGACACTTAAGGTTTTTTCTTTATTATTTTTTCTCAGTAGCTTGACAAAATAAAACAACCTAAGAAGTAAGATTGTGCCTTTAAAATATTGGACCTTTGTGTATAGGCTTAAAAATATTTTCAGTTTTCACAATATTCCCCATATAAATTTATAGGTTCAAAACATCCTATTTTCTACTTAATAACTCTCAATTAAAATATCAAAGTTTGAATATTATTATGTTTACATCCCTTAATTGCAAGTTCATCTTGGGGTTCTAAGGTATGTCTTGTCAATTGATGGAGCACTGTGGACAGAGGTCACGACTGCGATAGCTGTTCTTCCAGAACTGCTGCTATTTCACTGTAGATACAGGACATTCTGAAATTCTGCAGGCTGTATTTTCTCTTAGTCAGCTAATGACTTGTGACTTGGTCTCCAGTGATCTTTATACTCCTAAAATGAGCAACTACTTTTTATCTTCTTGTCACGTTAATCATCACTCTCATTTAGGATAGTTGAGCACTCACTTCTTAAACAGTTTCTTTGCTTGACTATCATATCAGGACAATACTTTCTATTGGTTTCTTATCTTTTTCATAAACCAACTATTTTTCTTCTTCTTTGCTATTACTTTTAAACTTGACATGAATCAAATGGAAATTACACTTTCACAAATATTCTTCTCTATCCTAAACTTTTCTTCTTTAGATTTGAATGTTAGAAGGATCTTTCCAACATTAAATTTCATATCTTCACTAAATTTTTTCATATATTGCCAATCTTAATTAATGGCCTCTCTGTCCTTCCAATTACATCAAAACTTTGAAATCATCTTTGATTAACAACTTTCTCTATATTCCCATATTCAATCAATTAGAAAATATTGTTAGCTCCATCTTGAAATTGTAACCTGACCAGTCTCTGTCAACCACTGACCATTATATCCCTCATCTGTTTTTAAGCTTTCTCATTAGATTCCCTCTTCTATCCTTAAAAACTTCTTCTCTTTAGCCAAAAATATGCTTTAAAAGTATTAATCAGATTATGCCAGTCCTCTGCTCCAACCCTTTAATGGCATTCCAATCATATTTGAATGACATGAAAGCTGATATGATCTGTCCTCATTTCCTCTCTAGTCTTACCTCCTGCTCTTCTCCCCAGTGCCTGGGCTCCAGACAGATCAGTCTATTGCAGTTCCTGTAACATACTAAGGATTCTCATGCCAGAGGGCCATGCTCTGGCTTGTTTCCATGCGTAGAACTTCCCCCTACCCCACACCCGAGGACGCACTCACCTCAGTTCTCCATTTATATGTCAACCCAACCTTGATCTTTTCTCTGACAACAATGTATAAATAGGCACATATTTCCATACAAACTTTCTATTTGAGAAACAGAAAAAAACAATGTTGGGACTAACCAAGAGATTTCTAAGAGGAACTGAAGATATTGTCTAAGAAGTATTGCAATATTAAGCATAGATGTTATGACAGGTCTCCATATGAAGATATATTTAAGAAGCTCTCTGAAGAAAAATAAGAATTAAAAAGTACAAATTGGTAGTTGCAACATAGTCAAGGACATATAAAGCAGAAATATAGTCAATATTATAATATAGTCAGTATCATAGTCAAAATATAGGAAATACAGTCAATATATTGTAGTAACAATGTACAGTGTTAGATAAGTACTAGGTTTATCAGGAGGATATTTTGTAAATTATGTAAATATCTAACCACTATGCTGTACACCTAAAAATACTATGAAATAAAATCAAATATCAATTATAATTGAAAAAATAGCAAATACATTTTAATAAAGAAAAAAAGCACCTGCAGAAATAAATTGAAAATGATATATCTTTCTGTAGAGTATTTAAAGAATCTCATGTCCAAGATGGACATCCTTGTATCAGAAGGATAGCCTACAGTATGATTAAACTCTATTTGTTTTCTCTTACATGGAGATAAATGACACAATAAAATTGGAGTCTTATTACTGATTTTATTTACTGTTGTTCAATTATACTTGTCTTCATTTTTCCCCCGTTACTCTCCCTTGCCCTACCCACACCCCAGATTCCACATTCAATCCTCCCTCACTGTTGTCTTGTCCCATGGGTCTTTTATACATATGTTCCTTGGCTTGACTCTTTCCCTTCTTTCCACCATTAACCCCCCTCTCCTCTTTCCTTTGGTCACTTTCAATCTGCTTTATGTTTCAATGCCTATGGTTCTATTTTGTACATTAGTTTGCTTTGCTCATTAGATTCCCCTCATAGGTGAGATCATGTGGTATTTGTCTTTCACTGCCTGGCTTCTTTCACTTAGCATAATGCTCTCCAGCTCCATCCATGCTTTCATGAAGGGTAGGAGCTCCTTCTTTCCTTGTTGCATACCACAATTTTTTATCTATTCATTTACCGATGGGCACTTGGTTGCTTCCAGCAGTTGGCTATTGCAAATTGTGTTGCTATGAACATTGGGGTGGATAGGTTCTTTTGAATTGGTGCTTCAGGATTCGTAGGGTACAATTCCAGCAATGGAATTGCCAGGGAAAAAGTGAATTTTATTTTTAGTTTTTTCAGGAAATTACATACTTTTTCCCACAGTGGCTGCATCAGTTTTCATTCCCACCAGCAGTGTATGAGGGTTCCCTTTTCTCCACAACCTCACCAGCACTTGTTTGTTGATTTCTTTATGATGGCCATTCTGACCCATGTGAAGTGGCATCTCATTGTGGTTTTAATTTGCATTTCTCTGATGGCTAGTAATGATGAGAATCCTTTCATGTGTCTACGATTCCTGTGTATGTCCTCCCTGGAGAAATTTCTGTGTGGGTCCTTTATCCATTTTTTTTTGTTTCTTAAGTATATTTTATTGATTATGCTATTACAGTTGTCCAGTTTCTTTCTTTCCCTTTGTCCCCCTCTGTCCTATAACCCCCTTCCTCCAGCATCCCCTCACTTAGTTCATGCCCATGGGTCATACATAAAAGTTCTTTGTCTTCTCCACTTCCTATACTATTCTTAACCTCCTCCTATCTACTTTGTACCTACTAATTATGCTTCTTATTCTCTGTACCTTTATTCCCCATTCTTTCCGCTCCACTTCTTCACTGATAACCCCCCATGTGATTTCCATTTTTGTTTCTCTTCTAGTTATTTGCTCATTTTGTTTTTGTTTTTTCATAGGACTATCAGCTGACTTCTCAAAAAAACCTTACAGGCAAAAAGAGACTAAAAAGAAGTATTCAAAGTTATAAAAGGCTAGGACCTACATCCACGATTATTCTATCCAGCAAAGCTATCATTTCAAATGGAAGGGCAGATAAAGCTCTTCCCCAATAAAGTTAAGTTAAAGATGTATCATCACCAAGCAATATTATATGAAATGTTAAACGGACTTATTTCTGCCCATTTTTTAAATTGGATTGTTTGTCTTCCTTGTAAGTTATTTATATATTTTGGAGATCAAGCACTTGTCCCAGGTATCAATGGCAAATATATTTTCTCATATATTTTCCCTATATGGGTTGGTTCCCTTTTCATCTTGTTGATTTTTTTTTTTTAGTTGTGCAGAAGCTTTTTAACTGATGTAGTACCATTTGTTTGTTTTGTCCCTTATATCCCTTGCTCTAGGGGACATAATGGTGAAAGTACTGCTGCTTGGAATATTTGAAATTTTCCTACCTATGTTCTCTTCTAGGACTTTTATGATGTTATTTCTTATATTTAAGCCTTTTATCAATCTTAAGTTTATTTTTGTATATGGTGTAACTTGGTGATCAAGTTCCATTTTTTTTTTGCCTGTAGCTGTTCATATCACCCAACACCGTTTGTTGAAGAAGTTATTTGTATTCCATTTTATCCTCCTACCTGCTTTGTCAAATATTAATTATCCATAGAGATAAGGTTTTTTTCTGTGCTCTCTATCCTGTTCCATTGATCTAGGTGTCCATTCTTATGCCAGTACCAGACTAACTTCAATGCAATAGGGATTGCATTGAATCTATAAATTGCTTTAGTATGGACATTTAGTATGGACATTTTGATGATGTTAATTCTTCCAGTCCATGAACACAGTATACACTTTCATTTATTTGTGTCTTCCTTAATGTATTTCTTCAGTGGTCTCTACTTTTCTGAGTACAGGAAAGTACAGACCACTGTACTTTTCCTAAGTACTTATTTTCCTACAGTACTTTTCCACTGTACTTTTCCTCAGTACTTATTCCTAAGTACTTTATTTTTCTTGTGGCTATAGCAAATGGGGTTTTTTCCTTATTTATGTTTTCATATTTTATTGTTGGTGTACAAAAATGCCTTCAATTTCTGAATACTGACTTTGTACCCCGCTGTTTTGCCAAATCCACTTATTAGATATACTCATGCTGAGGGGGAGCACAGGTTGTAGTAAGGGAAGACAGTTAAGAGATGAAGTCAGAGGCATTATGGCAGATCATATGGAACCTCTCAGGATATTAGGGAAACTCAGCATTTATTCTGAGTGAAATATAAAGCTATTGAAGCATGTTAAGGCAGGAAAAGACATAAGCTGGTATACATTTTCACAGCATCATCCAGGCAAATGTGTTAAAATACTCCTTAGGTGAGGTGAAATTGGTAGAAATGAAAAGAATTTGAAGGGTACTGCAATAATCCAAGAGAGAAATGATGGCTTAAACTACAGCGATAACATTTATGATACAACAGGAAAGAGAGTAGAGCTAAGAGAGAAAGAAATAAAGACAACTCTTTTAAAGATTTATACTCAAAATTGGAGGTAGGACGTGCTGCGAATTCTGAAGACAGGAAGTGCAGTCTAGATGTAGAAGAGAGCATCCAAATGATTAAAAAAAATAGTACACCTATGTAACAAAGGGAAGTAACATTAAATATAACTTGATATTAAGGAAACTTTTTTTTGTTTTTTCATATTTCTCTGCCATACATGCAGTGATATCATGAGTACCTAGGTACTCATCATACTCAGGAGTATCATGGGCACCTGGTCTCTTTCCTTTATTGCCAAAATCCCAGAGTTTACAAAATGTCTAATACCTGTAATGTAATCCACAAATATTTATTGATTAAAAATGACATTACTTATGAATGGCTGCTTAACTTGCTATGGAATTTTAGAAAAACAATGCTGGTTTTTATATGGAAATGAGAGGATGTTGAATCATGAGTTATGAAGCATAAGTTATCCAAACAATTACACTGTACATTCAAAATAAACATCACTTCTTCGAGTAACATCTGTTGTTGGGAACCGCTCTGCCTTTTCAGGAGTTGTAACTCCTGAAGGCTGAGTCAGCGACCTCCAGACTGTGAGCCACTAAGGAGACAAAGCTTGTCTCTGGCAGCAGCACTGCTTCTGCTTCATCCCCTGCCCCCAACATTTGGTTGGTTAGTCAGAGACCGGTAAGACCCCTCAGAGGGGGGCAACCTAATTCAGACACGATCACTTGGGAGGCCCTCAAGGAAGGACTCGGGGCTACAACAAAGAGGGAGTTATAGACCACCCCCCATCCCCCGGCTATTCTGACATAGCCTGAGTCCCCATTTCCCTCTGGGAGAAGTGCTTCCTGGCTCTAATCCACTTAAGCCTAAAAACCTCTAACCGGGAAGGTGGTGCAGCTCTTTGCGGGCTAGAGCGGGTTCCATGTTCAGGCCTAAGAAAGAATACGTAAAATCTTTGTGAAACCTGCTTTGTTTAAAATGCCCTCATTTAAATGATAAGGGTCCAAGCAAGAAGTTTGCTCCTCAAAGTTTTATGGCTCACTAACTGTCTGACCTTGACTCAGAATAAGCCCTCGTAGTTCTTTGAATGCTATCTATTGTTTGATCCTTACCTGTATTCTTGTGCAAACAAATCCAATAAAAGCCCCTTAAGCAAGGGGCTCTTGGTCTTTCCCCTCTGAGAGATTGACTACCTTTCCTCCACAAGCACATCATGTCTTGGGAGTATCATTTTTATCCTTGGTGGATGGGGGGGACTTGCTGGCAAAATTTGCCCCACAATCTGTCATATAAAAGGCCACTTGGCTACTTGAAATGGCTGATATTCAAGGATCATATATTCCAAATGAAGTTTACCATGTCCAATAATATTTTATGCATGCCCACTATGTACGAAGTTCAAAAAAAACTAGGATAAAGAAGATAACAGCCCTTGTCCACATAACTTAAATAGTCACAAATTAATTATGCCTTAAGTAGGCCAAATCTTAGAGATAGGACTACATTATAGAGAGGCCTTTACGGTAAAATTTAGTTAGATGGAGAGGAAAGATGTAATGACAGACAGAAATAATATTATTCACAAATAGAATCCATACATAATTAGATAGGAGAAAAATAGATGGAAATATTCTTTGATTTCTGCAGCTGGAGAGGTGTTTTCTGACATAACACTGAAATGGGGCTTAGTATCATGCAATGGAGAAAAAATATGTTTAAAGCCTATTTAAACATTTTTTCTCCCAAATAACAACAAACACAACAGCAACAACAACCATGTTTAAAGCAATCCTCCTTTTATTGTAGTTCACAGAGGATACAGTGAATTGTGCCTGGAACACTTTCAGTTTACACACATCCAATGTCGTTAAACATTTGATGACTGCTATAACCCTCTTCCACAAAACTTTAATGTAAATTTGTGCACGCACACAAAATTTTGCACACTATTTCATGAGAATTACAGGGAGTCCATAAGCACACCATTGAATGACCATTTCATATTAATTATACATGAGGCTTACATTTTGCAGATACTGTTGCATGAGGCAATCTTTCTAAGTAATGAAATGCTAAAGATTATATCTCTAGGGAAGTGGAAGCATTTGGAGATGCAAACATTGAGAGATGTTTCATATGGTTTTAAATAATTAGAAACTAAATCATTAAGAATATGTATCTTCCAAGAATTTTATACAAGTAACTATTTCATAATGAAAACCAACTTTTGTATTAAGATTATATTACTTCCTTTAGTAAAGAAAACAGGAGAGAGAGATAAAGCAATGTGTCACAGCTACATGTGAACAAATGCAGGAGCTAAGCTACAAAGCCAGATAGTTTGTCATAGAGCCTCCTGCATTAATCAAAATATTGCATATTTTAAGCAAAGGAAATCAACAAAAACTGATCATTACTATAGATCCCAGCAGAGATGTATCTATCTATGCGACTCTGGTTAACCATTACAGCCAAGTTTGAGTGAAGAGGGAGTTGATATTTGTCCAAAGTTCACTGAAGATATGTGTCTCCAATAATGGTGGAATAGTCTGCTACTGAACAACTCACCGACAGGGAAAGCACAACCAAATATGTAACAGGACACCTAAAAAAACATCAGAATCCTATCAAGAAAGTGAGAACTCACAGAATCAAGATCCAATGAAGAAAGAAATCAAAGAGAGATGAGTCTGGAAATTTCTACTCTCTCCTTGAGGAATTTGTGGATCCCCACTTATGGCCATGAGTTTACGTTAAGCAGCCATTGTATGGAGATAATGAGGAAAATACTGGAGTTCAGAGTGCACCAGTAAGGGGAGGAACTGCTCAACTCCACACATTTTCATTTCAGAATTACAAAGGTCCACCCTCTAAGAGGGGGAATAAAACATACAGAGACAAACTCTCACAAAGATTAAATACTAGTATTGAAACAGCTGAATCTGTAATAGAAATGAGATGATCTTTCACCCATGCTAATTTTCTGCCTGAAGGAACAAAAAATTCCCCACTAGAAGAAGTTAATATCCTTCAAAATCACATATACTGCTCTAAAAATTTTTATACAATGCCTTATAAGTAGTAAAACATTACTCAAGACACCAGGAAAAAAGACCAAATGATTTCTCAGTTAGAGACAAGCAGACATTAGATGAATGTTCACATACAATACAGACAGTACTGTGGTGTCTTGTATTAGATATAATTAATTTACTCTAGAGTTGAGAAGTCAAGATAAAGAAGAATTTCAAGATAAACTGGAAAACCATATAGAGGATGTCATGCCCCCTCCCCCATTATCCAAGAGAAGGATTCTTTCCTCCTCCTTGAGTAGATGCCTGAAGCCATGGATGGCACTGAACTGTACATATACTGTGTTTTTCCTCTGATACACACCTATCTGTGACAAAGTTTAACCCACTCCTGCACTTTAGGACCATGGTTAAGTAAAATAAGTGTTACTTGAACACAAGGACTGTGGAACTGCCATGGCTACCAAGTGGCTAATAGAAGAAAGAGTACACAGTGTGGATACTCTGGACAAAGGGATCATTCAATGAAAAATAGAATGGGAAGTGTAAGAGCTCGTTTTACTTAGAATTTAAAACTCAATTTAAATGTATAAATTGTTTACTTATAAAGTGTTCCATTTAATATTTTCAGACCATGTTTGACTGTGGGTAACTGAAACTAGAGAAAGTGAAAGCATGGATAAGGGGGGCTACTGCAAATACAAATTTTAAAATTAAAAAAAGACAAGAATAAAATTTAGAATTCATATGATGGTTTAATTGATGGCAGATACTAATCTATGCACCAAAAGAGATTCTAAATGAATTGGGAGAGAGATCACAAAAATATATTCAGATTAAAACACTGAGAAATAAAAAAAGGAAAATGAAGATTATAAGAGGCATATGGAGCATTTTGAAATACACACATACACAAAGTCCAGAGGGAAAGTAAAGGGATACTGACACAGAAGCAATTTTTGAAGATTGAATGCTTTTAGTTATTTCAAAATTGTTCAGAGATAACAAAACATAATTTTAAAGAGCACTAGAAATGTGAAGAAAGAACAGAAAAAAATCATGCCTCATCATAGTAACAAAACTTTTAAATTAAAAAACAAAAAGTTAAAATAAGAAAGCACACCCATAAACACACATTACATTCAAAATAGCAAAGGAGAGAGAGGGCGAGATTAATCGCTTGCCTTCTTGTGTGTACCACAATGTGGAATCGAATCCACAACCTTTGACCTTTTCACCTATAGGAGGACAATCCAACCAACTGAGTTACACCACCCAGGACAAGAAGTTTGAAATTTGCCACCTAAAAATAACAGTTTCTTTTTTTAACTTTATTTATTTTTTCATTTTAATTGTTGTTTAAGTACTGTTTTATGTCTTTTACTCCCATCCTAGCTCACCCACCCAGCCTTTCCCCCTGCCTCCCATTTCCATGCCCCCTAGTTTTTGTCCATGTGTTCTTTATACTTGTTCCTGTAAACCCTTCCCCTTTTCCCCTGAATTCCCTCCTGTCTCCCCTCTGGAAACTGTCAGCCTGTTATCTATTTCAGTGTCTTTGGTTTAAAAATAACAATTTCATAAATCTAAAAATGTTCATATTCTACAGGGCAATTCAAAGTTGCATATTTTGCACCTAAGTTATGCATATAATAGGAAGAATATTGGTGTGCATTCTCATCATTTTTATAAGTAACTTTTATAAGTTAAATCTTCATTAAACAAAGAATTTGAAATTGAACACTTTAATCAAATTTTTTCAGTTGTATACTTGATGACACAGTTTTGTCAAATATTCATTACTATAATTAGCAAATAAATATTCACTAAACAAATAAGATGTAATGTCCCTTTTGGAAATATTATGTATGTAATGCTACAGAAAAGTCTGTCACTTTCCCAGCTTTTATAAAATAGAAGAATAAAACTGTTTTTAGAGTTTTTGTTTATTTATTCAGCTATTTCAATACATATTTTATATTTATTCTTGTGCAACATATTTATATTATTATTCTTTATAATTCAATAGTAAACAATATAATAAATGTAAATATATAAAGTAAAATAAATTTTCATGATGTTTAAAATATCAGTTATCTCCAAAAATTTTCAAAATCACTTTTGAAAATCAATCACTTTCAAAATGCTCAATATCATTTGCTATCAGAGAGATGCAAATTAAAACCACAATGAGATACCACTTTACACTGGTGAGAATGGCTATTATAAACAAAGCAATAAACAACAAATGTTGGAGAGGGTGTGGGGAAAAGGGGACTCTGGTCCACTGTTGGTGGGATTGCAGACTGGTACAACCATTATGGAAAACAGTATGGAATTTTCTCAGAAAACTAAAATTGGACTTGCCTTTTGACCCAGCAATTCCACTGCTGGGATTGTATCCTAAGAACCCTAAAACACCAATCCCAAAGAACCTATGCACCCCAATGTTCATAGCAGCACAATTTACAATAGCCAAGAGTTGGAAGCAACCTAGGTGCCCGTCAGTAAATGAATGGATCAAAAAACTATGGTACATATACACAATGGAATTTTATGCTGCAGAAAGAAAGAAGGAGCTCCTACCTTTTGCAACATCATGGATGGAACTGGAAAGCATTATGCTGAGTGAAATAAGCCAGGTGTTGAGGGACAAATACCATATGATCTCACCTTTAACAGGAAGCTAAACAACAAAACAAACAAGCAAGCAAAATATAACCAAAGACACTGAAATAGAGAACAGGCTGACAGTGACCAGAGGAGAGAGGGGAGGGAATTTCAGGGGAAATAGGGGAGGGATTTAGAGGAACAAATATAAAGGATACATGGACAACAACTAAGAAGGGTGGAAATGGGAGGGAGGGGGGAGCATAGGGGAGTGGAATGGGACTTTAATGGAATGGGATGGGAGTAATAGACAGAAAACTGTACTTGAAAAATAATTAAATAAATTTAAAAATCAATTTTCAATATGAATTTAAGATATAAATTTATATTATAATTATAAATATCAGAATTACTCATCAAAAATATTGAATTCAATCAGGGATTTTATTTATCTTCTAATATATTCATTACTTATTAAATAACATTAAATACTTTAAAAAATTTACAAGTCTCTCACACATTTATCCAATTTTGTTGCCAATATAGTCATAAATATACATATATGTTTATATGTGTAAGTGTAATATAAATTATTTAATATTGCAATTTGTTCCTCAGACACCATATACAACCACTACCAACCCGGGGCTGATGGACAACATAAATAATGTTGTCCATCATAAATATGTATCCAACATAAATAATGTTTGGATACATAAATATTAACACAAAGTGTGTATAAAAATTAGTTTTTTCATACTACTAGGAAATTATCTTTCACTTTATAAGAATCTAAGTGGAACAACTTGGGAAAATAATTAATTTGTCTTTTCTCTTACCTAAGTGCTTCTACCAATCCTTACCTTCTAAAGAAATATTTATCTCCGTATCAGGAGCAACTCAGCCTACACAGTCTCTACTGTGAAACCAAGTAGTCTTTCCTTCAAAGACATAAGGCAAGTGATTGGGCAGAATTTCTTTGTGTTTTCAATAGTAAGTATTCCAGTTTCAAGAGTGTATGCTTAGGATTTTAAGTGGTTGGTACCACTCTTAAATCTGGACAATAGGATTCTCTACCCTGGGTGCATAATTGTAGAGGACATTGATCTAGCCTTCATAAAGACACTAAAGGAGTGAATCTGTGGGGCAAATGCTACTCTGCAGGTGAAATGCTCACCTAGATCTCGTTGCACCCTGCTTCCAACACAAATGCATCCTAGATAACTAGGAAGCCAGTATACCCAGTCAAAAAAATTTGAGCCCACTTCCAGGGCCTTTTTGAGATTCTGTCCTTGGTACATGCGCCAAATATTAGACAACTCCACCTGGGTTAAAACCTCTATATCTGACACTTTGTATCTGAGGGTTTATAAATTGTGGCACTAATGACATTTGGACCAGATAATATATTGTTACGGGAGACTTTCTTGTGCATTGACTATTCAGCAGCATCCATAACTTTCACCCACCAGATACCAGTAGTATTTCCCTTCCAAGAAACTATAACCACCAAAAATGTCACCAGATATTGCTAACTGTCTTCCTGGGTGGCCAAACCATCCCTGTTGAGTTATACTGCTCTGAGGACTGACGCAGTGGTGGTTCTTTGGAAGGAGGAGTAGCCAGAGTTTGGATGTGTGAGCTGGGCTATCCCTAGGTAGTTAGAAACGAGAAAAAGAAGTGGGCCATAGCTGGAGGCAAGTGATTGGTAGCTAGCGCCCTCTGATGCTTCACATTGCACTTTGAAATTTGGAGGTAACCAAAATTAGAACTTCAAACCTGGTCTTCCATGACATTAGTCTTCCATAGCATTGCAAAAATATAACTACCATAGTAAGAGGATAAAATCTATTTTATGTAATAGTTTGCTTGTTCTATTGTTAATTATATACTTAGAGCACCATATAATTATTGTACTGTTTGCTCTCATCTTGAGAATGTTAAGGAACAGCATGTGACTCGATGAACCACATAACTGAGCTCTGGATCTGCAGTGACAAAATGGTCCAGATGAATGATTCCCAACTGCCCTAACCAACTCCGCCAGCACGAATGTTGACATCCTAATCCCAGAAACTATGAATGTGTTATTTTTACATGGCAAAACGTATTTTGCAGGTGTTACTGAGATTAAGAACATTGAGATGGGCAAATCATCCTAGACTACCCACTGAGGCTCCATCTAATCATATCAATCTCTAAACAATGGAAACCTGGCCCAGCTGAGTTAGAGAGAGACAGAGACAGAGACAGAGAAAGAGAGATCAGCGTGAGGATTCATCGCTCACTCAGATTCTAAAATGTAGGGCATCAGGTGCAAGAACCAGGCTTCTCTTAAGAGCTGGAAAACACAAGAAAATGGGTTTTCCCCTTAAATCTGCAGCCTTGCTGACATGAATTTTAGCCCAGTGAGATTCGTGTTAAATTTCTGGCAACAAAACTATAAGATAATACATTTGTGTGTTTTAAATCATTGTGTTTGTTGTAAATGACTACTGCAGAGATGTAAAACTAATACATAGAATAAACTATATTATATAACATTCTAATTTCAGAAGGCCAAAACAATCATTCTTAACAACTTGTTGGTGCTTTTATACATTTCTGGAGACAAAAACAAATTTCAAGAACTGTTGCATATTTATGTGTATTGGGAATAGGCTATGTGAATTTATTAGCCACAGTCTATTATCAGTAATGTGCAAAATCAAGGATGCAAGGAGAAACGCAGTACTGGAGGTCTGGTGAATAAACATGACAGCAGGGAGCAAGATAAAATGCATGGTAAATGTGCTAAGAAGCATAAAAAAAGATAAATATGGAAAATGTCAAAGAATGTATATGGTACTGTAAGTTTTAAAAGGATGAATTAAAAGCATCACATATTATAATTTTCTACCTGGAAAACATCAAAGGATCAGGAACTTAATTAAGATTTTGTAGGATATCTAATTAACATGCAGAAATGAAGTTTACATATTTAAACAACTAACTCAAGGAAGCACAGTGGAAGAATTTTATAATATGTATAAAAATACTATTTAGGGCAAAAATAATTAAAGTAATGAAAAAGTCTATATTGGAGTAATTGTTAACGAATGTTTTCAAAAGTTCTGAAGGAAACTTACACAAATGAAAAAGCAAAACTTGTTTAAATAGGAAGTTACACAACTTAGCACATAGGCAAACCTCCTTAAGCTTGAGTATAATTTTAAGATGGTCTAAACAAAAATGTGAATAGAATGTTTTGGAACTAAAAAGAAGAATCTATAGTTCATATAGATATAAAAAAGTACAAAGAGAAAATGTTTTAAAAAATCAATGATGCATTCTCTTATAATATATTAAAATATACTGCAGAGCATCACTATATTAAACAGTGTAGTACTGGCATGTGACTATATATATATATATACATATATATATACATATATATATATATGACAATAACTTAAAGTCTAGAAATAAACAAAATAATGTTGATATATTTAAATATTAATATTTCAAATGTATAAGAAAATGTTTACTTTTTAAAGCAACAACAATCTAAATATTTTAAATAAAAGTTTTACCTCTAACTCACAAAATTTAAATTCCACATAAACCACATGTATAAATTTTAAGAAAGCAAATCATAAATATACTAAAAGAAACCATGGAGTAACTCCTTTACAACTTCAGCATTAAAAAAGTTCCCTTTTTTAGGTAGAACATAAAACCTCTGAAGTAATATAACAAATTATTAATAGATAAAAATATATATTAAAAGATTTTGCATAAAATTATATAATTAAAAACAAAGTCCAAAATTATTTCTAAATATTTAAACTTAATATCAAGAAATAGTCCTAATTTTCTTAATATCAAATTCCCACTGGCCAGTGAAATACTGAAATAAACAATCAAGTAAAGAATATGAATTGACAATTTCAGAAAAATAATTGACAGTGATCTATAATCATACAAAATAAAAATATTTCCTGATAAGCCAAATAAATTTAAAATTGTATAGACACACCAGTTTTACCTATGATATTAACAGAGGTCCAGAAGTTATATAAAGTATTAGGTTTATGAGTATATAAAGAAAACATAGTTCAGCAATTTCTGATTGGACTATAATGTTTGCAATCTCTATGAAAGGTAAGTTTGCAATATCTGTCAAAATAAAAATAAACATTCTAAAATTTATCCTTCTAGAAAAGTATTCTACTCATTTATTGAAATAAATATATAATTACATCTGCAGAGTTAATCACTGTATCTTACAACATTATTTTAATAGTAAAATATTTTTTAAAACCTAAATGTCCAATAATAGAAAACTAGTGAGATTACATGGTTTATTCATTAATAAAATAATTTGCATCCTTTAAAAGAATAAAGTAGTTTTTAATTTAGTCTAAAAGTTGTTTTTCCAAAAATATACGCAAATAAAAACCAGTGTATAGCATACTAGTGTGAAAAAATGGGCAAAATTAATGCTTGTCATACAATAGGTTTGGGAGGATAGCGAATAAACTAATACATGTATTTATTCTTGTGAAATGAAATGGTATTAACAAAACTAGTAACAATTAATAAATACAAAATTAAAAACAAACTGAACATAACTTTTGTGGAGTAAAAGGGTCCAGGATGGTATGTAATTCACCTAGGATATAATGAAATGAGAAGAAAGGGAATTTTATTGTACAAAACAATAATAAAAGCGGAGATGTTATTGCCATTTTTCCTTGTTATATGCCACTGAGTAGAATCTGTAAAACCATTTTGGAGGTTTTAAGGTAAAGAGTAACGACCCTCTCTGGGAACAGGTGTGTTCTGTCTTTCTGTCACTTCTGATATATGGTGTCGGAAAGTCTCTGCCATCTGCAGGAATAGTGTGTTAAGAAAAGCTGCTTTCTTTCTCTCTCCCTCTCTACAAAATGAGATACTTGAAATATCCAATGTTTTCTAGGTAAACTCTGTCAACTGCTGATTTTTGGTCATACTATAAGAATTTATTATAATTTAAAAGTAATATTTATTTATTATTTTTGTTAATTTCAAATATTCCCCCATATCAAAAGTTTTCAATTGTTTATGACATCTAAATATTAATTTTACAACATTAAATTCAGAGTGAAATGCAAAAAATTTTAAATATTGTATATTTAGTATTAGTCAAATTTTATTTTACCTGATTTCATTATTTTTATTACATCTTGCCTTTCTCCAAGTTGTACAACAAATATTTATTGACAGATGCTCCATGTTATATTTTATAATTTATAACAGCATAAAGAACTTTTCTGCTTAATTCAATCTGAAGGATTGTTGGAAAGTTTCAGTTGCCTACCCCTGCACCAATCAACCAGATGAGAACTTAGAACTCTCATGAAAACATCTTTAAAGAAGAGCCTGCAGAACCTCAAAAAAACAAGGATTATTTCCAAAAGAAAGAAGGATGCTTAAAAACAAAAACAAAACAAAAGAGAAATGCAACCACAGAGCGAGGGTGAGATAGATAGATAACAGACAGACAGATAGCAGATACACAGTAGAGACATAGGTATATATAGATGGATACATAGGTAAGCATGGAGAAAATATCTCCACACGTGCATGTACACACATCAAGATTTATAATTGATTATTTTTGGATAGTGGCTTGAGAATGCCTCTGCATCTAGCAAATTTCTACCATAATAGTATTAAGTTTAAATCCAGAAAGAGTATGTAACTGTCTGTATTGTATAAATCGAATACAAAATAAATTTTATTGGCAATATATGACATTTTAGTGTCAAATATAAAGTTTTCGGTTTGGATTCACTCAGACAAACATGGGTTTGAATTATTTAAGCCTTCTCCTGCTTGGTGTTTTATCCCCTTATTTGACAATTCACTCCTAAGTCAGTTGGTTCATGAGTCTATGAGAAGTGAGAGAAAAATCCATGTAAATGTCCAGGCAAATGCTTAATAAGTATTATTTCTGATTTAATATCACATTTTACTGGTAAGATTGTTACAGATCTTTAAAAATACACACCTACAATTTGGAATTATTTTTTTAAAGGAAACGTACATTCACCATTCAGAATTAAAATAATTTAAGTGGTGATACCTGAGCCACCTGAAGACCTAATAAAGTTTGTAAGGAAAGTTACATTAGTTCCAAGAAATATCTAAACATATAAGGAGATTTTGAGCACAAATGTTTTCTCACTCAAGTCACTTATAGTAGCTAAAAATATTCTGTATATATATAAACAGTATATATTATATTAATATTATAATGGTTGTAATCATGATACATATCCAAATGTTAAGTTTCATACTTACTAATCTTAGAAAGTCATGATACCACTACTTTTATTTTGGCTCTCTGGCTCAAGACTTCGGTGAGAGGCATTTTATTTAACCAACATGCTGTTTGCTGCACAAGGCCACATGTTCCAGCACCTCAGTTGGAATCCAATCATTTTCAGGAACACTGTGCACAATTTATCAATATGTTTTGTTGCACTGAGTGACACAAATTACTTTCCAGGGATCTCTGCTTGGGGATCAGTCAATTCCCAGTGTTTTGTAAGTAGGGCATTTACCATCTGGCATGTTTGTTTCATGTTAATGGAGAGCTACTAACATATGATGTATATGTGGTTTACTGAGACTTTTATTTTTAACTTTCCATCTCAATGAATATCCGTGTTCATGTTGACAACACTGCTCAGAGAAATAAAAGATTGTTTGCCATATTCTCACAGTCTCTAACATAATTAAGTTTGCAAATATGTCACAGAATGTTTTTACCATTTATTCTCTAATTTTGGGAGTAGAAGCATCACCTGGGGAGCTTGTTAAAATGCGGGTTGGAACTATCAAGAATCTTGGGAGGTTTCAGGACCTGTGTTTTTATAAATCATCCTGGATAACGTTGTCAAAGGTCATCCATGAGCAATTAACTTACTCAAAATATTAGTGCCGAGGTGATAATCATATACACTAATCTTAAAGCTTTATGTTAAAAACCATAAGAATAAAAAGACCACAAAGGAAATCTTGGTATAAACTTCCCTTAACCTTGATCATGGGAAATTTGTCCTAACTGTGTTAACAGCCATGAGTTAACCCAAACAACTTAAAGAAGTTTATATCTCATTCCTTATATTTATTAAATATATTGGGGTGACATTGGTTAATAAGAACATATAGGTTTCAAGCATACATTTCCACGATACATTATCTTCACATTGCACTGTGTGCCAACAACTTAAAGACAAATTATCTCCAGTCACCATGTATTTGACTCCCTTTACTACCAGACACCCACTTCCCTCTGGTAACCACTGTTCTGTTGTATATGTCTATGAGGTTTTATATCTTTATTCATCTGCTCTGTTCAATTGTTTCTTTTAGTTTTATATCTCACATGTAAGTGAAATCATATGGTTCTTCACTTTTCTGCCTGATTGATTTTGCTTAACATGAAAACAACCAAAATGTCCTTCGCTAAGTGATTTAAACAAAGAGGCGTGGTATTTACAAGTATACAATGGGGTACTACTCAGCCATAACAAAAGATGAAATACTGCCATTTGTGATAACGTGGATGAACCTTGAGAATATCATTCTTTGGGGACATTCTTTGGGACAAGTTCTATTCTTGTCCTACAGTACTTTTGCTATTACTATTACAAATTTTACTACCTGCATTAGGACAAATTATCCATTTTTCGTAAAATTCAGAAGTTATTTATTTCCATGTATGCAATTGCTAGGGACACAACCAAAACAATATGATATTGAATGTAACATCTGTACGTCAGTGATCTCTTGTAATAATAGATAGGTGATTATTCAAGAAAAGTTTCAAACACCTCAAACAGAGTTTGTGTTGTGAAATTCTTGCATTTCATTAGAAAGTAGCAAATGAAAATATACAAATGAACAATAGAAATATCATAACACCGTAATTATCACTAAATATAGAAGAAATCTCTGTTAAATTACTGAAATATTGTAACCTCTTATATAAGAAATGATTAAACTGTAGTAAAACCTAAAGCTAACTATAACTGAGCCACCAGGCCAGACCTCTTGGCCTTTATCTTATTTGATGTATCAGCATCATTAGAAACCATTGATCATGCTTTTTTTTCCCCCTGAAGTACTAATATCACTTGGCTTCCAGAATACCACACTCTACTAGATATTGCCCTAATTCTCACTTGCTGCTTATCAGGTTCCTTTGCTGGTTACTATGATCTAGTCTCTAAACGATTTCTAATCTTTTTTACTACTTGGTGAACTCATTTATTCTCATAGCTCAAAGCCCTTTTTTTCATGAAAACTTAAAAATCAATGGTAGAAACTTTGGCTTAAACTTTAAACTGATATGTTCAACTGCCTTCTCACAATAGCTTCCCTAGCAAGCCTAATAGGCATCCACATATATTATAACAAAAAAAACAAATTATACTTCTTTTCCCAAATCCTTCAGCTATGTAAATGGCACCATTATTCTCTCAATTGTTCTTTGCAAAACACTGTGCTATAATTGACCTTCTCTGTGCCTTATACTCACTCTCTCAGCAAATCACCTTAGTTCTTCTTTCAAAAAAATATAACACTTCTTACAACATCCACATTATGTTTTTAAACCAGTGATCCTGCATCATTGTATGACACTATGCATGAATTATTGCCAACCAAGGAAGTTTACCCAGGGCCCAGCAATCAGAGGTTTACTGTGGCTCCATCAGGTAGTCTCTGCCATTAGGAAGTCATGTGATTTCCCATGTGCCTAATCGCAACCTCTAGTTCTTCAAGAGAGTCCAGTGATCTCTGTGACCCAGAGCCTATTGCTAAGTCACAGTTACTATGTGGTGTGGCCAGCTCCCTCCTAGTCTATCTGAAGTGTCCAGCACCCATTCTAAAAAACAGTACAACACTATTCACTGTGACCCGAATCTCAAGCAAGCAAAGATATTTCAATCAGATGTGACATTTTAAGAGATTAGAAATTACATTCCAGAAGCTGAGGGCCAAGGTTAGTTAGTTTTTCAGTGCACAATATATGTGTGTGTGCATACTACTGTACATAAAGTTTCACAACCAGTTTATTCTTCAGGTGGCTACAATCAACAAAAAGTTAAGAAGATTCCCTAGGAAGTATAGGAACCTGATAGGAACATATTCACTGGAAAACAAATTTATAAATATAAGTTCAGAAGATAACTCAAGAAAGACTCATTCTGAAAAGTTCGGTCCTGGTGCTACAATAGCTCTAGAAAAAAAATTGATAGAGACACAAAATACAGTGTTGCCCAGGAGTAACTATCTAGGGGATTCATTGATTAAACTTATTTGCAAAACCTTGGCATCTTTATCTTCTCTGTTTTTCTGTTTGAAAAGCAGGGACATTTGTTTCCAAAATAAAACAATGACTCAGGTTTGCAGAGTCCAGAGTACTCTTTGTACTGTTAAGCCTCAAAATTGTTGAGCAGCTATGACATCCATACAACAAGAAGCAAGCATGTGCTGCCCAGCAAGGGTCCATCTACTCTTACTGTATTCCTCCATGTCAGCATCATTTGACTCAGGAGTAACCTAAACATAACCTTCACCCTTTGACAGGCAAACCAGAACTATTACAATTACTACAAGAACTACAACTACTATTACTACAAGAACTACAATTACTACAAGAACTACAACTATTACGGGAGGCAAGATACTGTTACTGAATGGGCCCCCAATCCCCTGGGGTCCCTCTGTACTTGATTCGCTTTACCCACCACTGGGGAATTGGAATTATGGCTCTCAATGCCAGACTTTGGTGAAAAGGAAAGGGACTATTTATTCAAAGGTTGTATAGATTTAGAGTACTGACTTAATGTCTTAGTTAAAATCCCAAAGTCCCTTAAAATACCCACAAACTCAAACAGTCCTTCCTTCCCTCCCGTTGCCCAGTCAGGCCAGTCAGGGGTACATAGCTCAGGAAAAAATAGAATTCTGTGGCTCAGCTAGCTCCTGGTTCCTCCCAGTAATCTGTGCTTGGCTGGCAGGCTTCCCTCGGTTCCCAGCACCACTAGCTGTATAGCCACCTTGATCTCCAGTTCTTAATCCCAAACCATGTGTCACCTTGTCAGGGCCCACCAGTGAGAGAGCTTTCACCCCTTTCCTTCCCTGCAAGGCTTCTCCTGCATTCTTTCAAACTGCTAAAACAGAGCTCTGTGTGGTGGCTACATCTTGCTCTCCTGCTTTCTAAGCCACATGGTAAAGAGAGCCCTCTCTCTGCCCCCAAAACAAATTGGTTAGCCCCTCATGGCTGCCGCACCTGGGTTTAAATCCCGGGTGAGTCTTCCTCTGCAACTGCATTTCCAGATTGGCTTTTTCCTGGAGCAAGCAAATTTAGCCTCTGGTTCATGGTGTGCTACTTTTATCTGGAAAATGCTTTTGACTTTATCCTGTAAACAGAAAGCACCAAAGTAGTTTCATTTATTTGACAGAGAAAATTGTAAATCAAATTAGACTCACACAAGTAAGAGACCTTACTCGTGTCAGGCCCTTTCAAAATAACTTTCATCCAACAAACACTTTTTGCTTAAAAGGAAGTGACAATGGGCTGATGGCATATATTCCTTAATTGTAATTGTGATGCTTTATTGACGGAAGCTGTAGTGAATATAAGGAAAGAACTGGAAAATAAAAAAATGTAAAGAAGACAAATTAAATAGAATGAAATAAAATTTTAAAATAGTGTAATAGAAATAATCATTTTTTCTGTCTTTCATAATAATCATTTCTTTGCTCTCAATGATAACTTTACCAATTATGTTTATGGACCACCATAAACAATATAGTTTAGCTTAGCTTGTATCTCAATTTTACAGTATGTTTTATTTTTTGTGTTGTGTCTTTTCCTCAGTTTTTTCTTGTGTGTGGGTATGTTATTTTTCATGGTTGTCTTCTGCACCTGGGATTTGTTCATTTTTTTATTATTCAATAGTATCCCATTGAATGTAGAGACTGTATTTTATTTTGAATTTATTTTGACATTGGTATATATTTTTTTGGTTTGGAAACATTACAGGAGGTTGGTATAAACATTTTGGAACACATATTTTAACTGCACAAATACTTGAGTTTTTTCAAGGTATTTTCTTAAGAGTCAGTCATAGGTTTTAGATATGTTTACTTATCTAGATAATGTTTCATTGTATCCAAATAAATTAATTTATAGTAGTAATTAATTAATTAATTTTGAGAGTTGTATTTGGTCTACATACTCACCTTGAAATCATCAGATTTTTAAAAAATTTTTAAAGTACATAACATAGCCATACATTTTGCATTTTGACACTCATTTTTTGTAGAATTAATGGCATTAATCATTTTTAAAATAATCATTGGAATTTGAATTCACACTTTCTATAGTAGCTTTTCAAGTCACTTGCCCATTTTTTTCAAGTTTATTTTCATTTATTTTTTATTTTTAAATCACTTTCATTGTTATTCCATTACATTTGTCCCATTTTTCCCCTTTGCCATCTTCCACCCATCTCAATGCCTGCTTTCACAGTTAATTCCTACACTGTTGTCCCTGTCCATGGGTCATTCATACATGTTTTTTGTCTATACCCTTTCCCTTCTTACCACCATTATCCTCCTCCCCCTTCCCTCTAGTCACTTTCAATCTGTTCCATGTTTTCGTGTCTGTAGTTATATTTTGTTTGTCATTATTTTGTTTATCATATTCCTCTTATAGGTGACATCATATGGTATCTGTCTTTCAACACCTGGCTTATTTCACTTAGCATAAGAGTCTCCAGTTCCATCAATGTTATAAAAAAAAAATAGGGATTCCCTCTTTCTTTCTGCTGCATAGCATTCCACTGTGTAAATGTTCCACAGGTTTTTGATCCACTCATCGACTGATGAGCACTTAGGCTGTTTCCAGTACTTGGCTATTGTAAATAGCACTGCTATGAACATTGGGGTGCATACATTTTTTTGAATTGGTGATTTTGGATTCTTAGAATGTATTTGCAGCAGCACAACAGCTGGGTCAAAATGCAGTTCCATTTATATTTTTTTAAGAAAATTCCATATTGTTTTCCACAGTGGCTGCACCAGTCTGCATTCCCACCAACAGTGCACTAGGGTTCCCTGTTCTCCTCTTCTTCACCTGCACTTGTTGTTTGTTGATTTATTAATAATGTATTACCCTTATTCCCCAACAAGGTAAAGACGAAGCAAAGAAAGAAAACTACAGGACAATGTCTCTGGTGAACAAAGATGCTAAATCCTCAAAAAATATTGGCAATCTGGATTCAGAAATACATTAAAGAGATCATACACCATGATCAAGTGGGATTCATCTAAGGAATCTAAGGATGGTACAATATTTGCATATCAATAAATATAATATACCACATACATGAAATGGATAAAAATCACATGATTATATCAATAGATGCTGAAAAAGCATTTGATAAAATCCAATAATGATGAACACAGTCAGGAAAATGGGCATAGGGGGAGCATACCTCAACATATTAAAAGTCGTATACAGGAAACCTAGAACCAACATTATACCCAACAGGCAAAAAGTAAAAAATTTCCCCTTAAGATCAGGAACAAGACAAGGGTGTTCACTTTCACCACTCTTATTCAACATAGTACTGGCTAGCCACAGTGACAAGACAAAAAAGGAAAGAAAAGGCATCCAAATTGGAAAGAGGGAAGTAAAACTGTCATTATTTGCAGACAACATGATAGTGTACATAGAAAATCCTACAGATGCCACCAAAAAACTAGTCCATCTAATAAGAATTTGGAAGAAATAGCAGGATACAAAGTTAGTATTCAGAAATCAATGCCTGATTTGTACACCAAAAATGAAGTATCAGAAAGAGAAACTAGGGAAAGAATCCCATTTACGACAGCAACAAGAAAAATAAAGTACTTAGGAATAAATTTAACCAAGGAAGTAAAAGACCTGTACTGGGAAAATTGTACAACACTGAAGAAATATATTAAGGAAGATACAAATAAATGGAGATATATAACATGCTCATGGATTAGAAGCATTAACATCATTAAAATGTCCATACTACCCAAAACAATATATAGATTCAACACAATTCTTATTAAAATTCCAATGGCATACTTCATAGATCTAGAACAAATAATGCAAAAATTTATATGAAACCAAAAAAGACCTCAAATAGCCTCAGGAAACTTGAGAAAGAAGAGCAAAGTAGGAGAGATCACAATACCCAATATCAGACTATATTACAAGGCCTATGTAATCAAACAGTGTGATTCTGGCATAAAAACAGACACATAATCAATGAAGCAAAATAGAGAGCCAAGAAATAAACCCAAGTCACTATGGTCAATCAAATTTGACAAAGGGGGCATGAGCCTATAATAAAGATACCTCTTTTATAAATGGTGTTGAGAGATCTGGAATGGTACATGCAAAAAACTGAAACTATCTCGGTTCAATTCCCAGTCAGGGCACATTGCCTGGGTTGCAGGCAGGTTCCCTGCAGGCCAACTCCCAGCAGGGGACACACGAAAGGCAACCATACACTGATGTTTCTCTCTCTCTCCTTCCCCTCTAAAGGTAAATAAATAAATAAAATCTTTTAAAAAGAACTGAAACTAGACCACTAACTTACACCATACACTAAAATAAACTCAAAATGGATAAAAGACTTAAGTATAAGCTATGACACCATAAAAGTCCTAGAGGAAAACCTAGGAAGGAAAATACCACTTATCCCACATGACAATATTTTTGCCAATGTATCTCCTAGGTCAAGGGAAATAAAAGTAAAAAAACAAACAAACAGGACTACATCAGACTAAAAATCTTCTGCACGGGTAAAGAAAACATCATCAAAATGAAAAAGGAACCAATTATTTTAGAAAACATGTTTGCCAATGATACATTGGACAAAGGTTTGATCTCCAACATACATAAAGAACTCATATAACTCGAAACTGGGAAGAAAAACAGTCTAATTAAAAAATAGAAAAGGGATCTCATTAGCCAATTCTCCAAGGAGGGTACAGATGGCCCACAGATATATGAAAAGATGCTCAACATCACAAGCCATCAGAGATGCAAATTTAAACCACAATGAGATCTTACTTTACACCTGTCAGAATGGCCATTGTTAATAGAATTAATTTTTAATTGATTCATATACAGTTCTGTGTCTAGTTTAGATGTTTATCTTGTGTTAGTTACATGGGTTGTAATATACACGTTGAAAATGCCATCTTAAACACTGTGGCTTTCTCACTTCCACATTTTGTCTTCACATTTTTTTTCCACAACACTGTCTCATTTCTATTATCTTTTTGGTATCTTGTGATTATCTGAACTCTTAAATTTAAAGTTCTACTTATCAGTTTTAAAGATTAGTATTCCACCCTGTCTAGAGTGACTCAGTTTGTTGGGTGTCATCCCAGGAACCAAAATGTTGGTGTTTCAGTTCCAGCCAAGGGAACATGCCCTGTTGGGCATGTATAAAAGGCAGCCTTACCTAATTGATATTTCCTTCTCACATCAATATTTCTCTCCCTCTCTTTTGTCCTCCCTCCCCTTCTGTTTAAAATCAAAAATAAAAATAAAATTCAAAAAGTTAGTATGACTTTAAGATTTGTATTAAAGTCCTCTTTCACTATCATGATTTCATAAGATAGTATCTTATGGTATATCTTTAATGCCCTATGGTTTTATCTTTTACAACGAGGTAATTGATTAATGTGAAAGTGATCTACTTTATCAGCTGAGACAAGGATCCATTTTCATTTATTAACACACTCACACTATGATTTATTACAATGTCTACTATTTTCCAAATTTTAGGACTTGCCCTTCTATAATATATACAGGATGGGGCAGAGTAGATTTACAATTATTCTTATGGAAAATTGTTGGGAACCACTCTGCCTGGTTTCAGGAATTGTAACTGCCCCCCATGGCTAAGCCTGAGTGAGCAACCTCTGGACTGTGAGCCACTTAGGAAACAAAGCTTGTCTCTGGCAGCAAATGCTGGTTCTGCTTCAACCCCCTGCCCCCAAAGCATGGTCCACGTCCATGACAGATAAGACTCCTCACAGGAGGGGCAACCTAAGCCAGACTGAATCACTTGGGAAGCCATTATGGAAGGACCGAGGAGGCTGTGACAAAGAGGTAGCAATGGACCCTTGCCCCCCAGCTATTCTGACATAGCCTGAGTCCCCGTTTCTGTCTGGGAAAAGCTCTTCTTGGCTCTAATCCACTTAAGCCTAAAAACCTATGACTGGAAAGGCAGTGCAGCCCTGTGCTAGAAAGGGCGGGTTCCCAGGGTGATCAGGCCTAAGAAAGAATATGTAAAAATCCTGCGAAACCTGCTTTGTTTAGAATGCTCTCATTTAAATGTTATCATCTTGTTTGGGCCCAAACAAGAAGTTTGTTCCTCAAAGTTTTATGGCTCTTTAGCTATCTGACCCTGACTCAGAATAAGCCCTCATAGTTTTTGAATGGTATCTGTTGTTTGATCCCTACCTGTATTCTTGTGCAAACAAACCTAATAAAAGCCCCTGGAGCAGGGAGCTCTTGGCCCTTCCCCTTTGAGGTATCAGCCACCTCTCCTCCTCAAGCAGATCCTGTCTTGGTAGTGTTTACTTTCATCTGTGGCAGATGGGGGAATTTTGCGGGCAAAGTTGCCCCCACAGAAAATAATCCAATCATAAATAATAATACAAGAATAAACTCTGTGTTTTGTGTACTCACAATTGTAAACTTACTTTTGTCCCACCTTATAAACATGTGCATGGGTCAGATTCTGTGTACACAGATTGATATTTTGATTACTCTATCACTAGCATTAACATAGTGGTATATTACAGAGCATGGCTTTATAGAAAGTCCTGATATTCCCCCATTTTGTTTTTTTATTTGTCAACAGTGTAGATTAAGCCTTGGAACAACTGGTCTCTCCTGCACTTCCAATTAATATGGAAACAAAGGACTAAGGAAAAACTGAGGACATCATTCTAAGTTTTGGGGGGAGTCTCTTATCTCTGTGGAAATGTGGTTGATGTGAACTGAGAATTCTCACTTTGATAATGATTAAATAGATGCCTCTTTACTCAGTTGTATGGGGTTATAGTAGTTAGAACATGAGACAGCTATACTCCGAATGAAGCAGAGCATTGCTGTTATGTAGTAAAATGCTCCTCTTTTTTACTATTATTTCTGTGTTTTGTCTAATATAGTGTAGCCATGAGGAATTCATTATCCTTCATTTTTTTTACTTATCTCATTTTTAAAGTGAAACATTTGAATTAAATTCCTTTTAATCCTAGTTTTCATTTAGACAAATGAGTTAAGTTCCTATTAGTTTCTTTTTTAAACGTATAATTTATTTTTATTTTTAAAGGTTTTTTTATTGTTGTTCAGTTATACTTGTCCCCATTTCCCCCCATTGCTCTCCCCTGCCCCCACTCACATTCAATCCTTTCTGCAGCACCCTGTTAAGGACGGTTGAAAAACAGGTTCTCCTAGGGACTTGCAATCTGATGTTTTTAAATGAATGTATGCACATATATAAATTTCATAATACTTTGCATATCTGGCCTTCTAAAATAATAATATGTATATTTTAAAGTTTTATTATACAAGAAACATTGGACAAAATAATTTCTGTATTACCTAATAATTGATGATTTTATGATAAAATAATTGGTTTATTTGTTCTCTTTGGTATACTCTTTGGTAGTTTTATTGTAATTCATTTTACAAAATGTAAATTATAGTAACTAATGATAAGGGTAGATTTATTTACAATGAATGTGAATTAAACAGATTGCTCTTTTTTGGACAGTTTAGAAACATATGTAAGAAAAAAACAGAAATTATAGACTANTCTCACCTGCCCCCACTCACATTCAATCCTTTCTGCAGCCCCCTGTTAAGGACAGTTGAAAACAGGTTCTCCTAGGGACTTGCAATCTGATGTTTTTAAATGAATGTATGCACATACATAAATTTCATAATACTTTGCATATCTGGCCTTCTAAAATAATAATATGTATATTTTAAAGTTTTATTATACAAGAAACATTGGACAAAATAATTTCTGTATTACCTAATAATTGATGATTTTATGATAAAATATTTGGTTTATTTGTTCTCTTTGGTATACTCTTTGGTATTTTTATTGTAATTCACTTTACAAAATGTAAATTATAGTAACAAATGATAAGGGTAGATTTATTTACAATGAATGTGAATTAAACAGATTGCTCTTTTTTGGACAGTTTAGAAACATATGTAAGAAAAAACAGAAATTATAGACTATTGAAAATAGTCTGATGGTTTTTAATATTTCAGAAAACAAGTATCTATATGAGAATTATTATAATATTTCTTTATTCACATATATTCAAAAATTAAAAATGTCTTACTTCTTAAAGAATACAATGAAGGTTAAAATTTAGCAGTTAAAACAACACATTTTGCAAATTTGCTCTCTGTGTATTCATTATAATCACAAACTTAATTGTTTCTGAAAACAATGCACAAACTTGATATACAGTGTCTGGCAGAAGTGACACCTGCTTGAGTGTGGTGGGTAGGGTAATAATGTGGGTGTAATAATTTATAGTTTTAATTTGAACATTTCACCTAAAATGTCATATGGTGTGCTTGAGTATGATATTGTTATGTTACAGAATTACATGCTTATGATTTTGTAATAAATTATTTTGTAATAAAAAGGGGGCATTATTTGTGCCAGACCCAGTGTATTTCTCATAACTTGAGATGAATCAAAATTATACATTGCCAACCATTGATATAAATATTTTATTATGAATATCACCTTTTATCTCTCTGAAAATAGCCATCTTCTTAAGTCAAAATGTTCTGCTACATTGCATGTTTTTAAAGTCCTGGATTGAATAGCAAACCATTTTAACGTATTTTATATTTTAACCTGCCTGGGCTCAAAATGTGTTCATCTCTACTAAAGAAAACTATAAATAATCCTCTGACTCTTTTATAAGGTTTTAAATCAAATGTATGTAGAAAGCTGATAAGAAAAGAAACAGAATAAGTTGCAATCCTATTATGTCATTTTGGGGGGAGTACACAGTTTCTGGTAGGTTGTTTATGATACCTTATCTCCTCCTTCCAAACTGTCAAAATGGTGAGTAGAGATACACAGTATAACTTCCACTGACTTTAAAAGAAGTAGCTGAGCAATTTTTGAGATGCCAGTTGTCTGGTTACACACACAATAGGATTAGTCACAGTGTCTCCAGACATGACAAATGAAGATGAATTTCTCATTCTAATTCTGCTTATGTCAAGTGAATTTATATAGACAGAATAGTCAAAATAATAACATTTTTCAAATTTACATTAAACTTTCATTATGATTATAATTATGAAAAACACAGAATTCCATAGACTTTGAGGATAAAAGACAATTAGTGAATAAATTTTAATTTAAGGAAAACTCTGGAATCTTCTTTTAGGTGAAAAGTAATCTTCTAACAACCAAGAGTTCATTCAAATTTTAAGGATAAATTGTTTTTTGTTCTGTACTTTCTTTTTTATTAAATACTTTTGATTTTTATTGTTATTCAAGTACAGTTTTGTACATTTCCTCCCCCACCTCCCTACCACCCCAGCTATCCCCACCTCCCTCCCCAGTTTCTACCCTCCCCTTGTTTTTGTCCATGTATCCTTTATAATTGTTCCTGTAAACCCTTCACACTCACCCCCCGCCCTGTTATCCCCTTCCCTCTCCCTTCTGGTTACTGTCAGTTTGTTCTTAATTTTAATGTCTTTTGTTATATTTTGCTTGCTTGTTTGTTTTGTTGATTAGGTTGTAGTTAAAGGTGAGATCATGTGGTATCTGTCTTCACCACCTGGCTTATTTCACTCAGCATAATGCTTTCCAGTTCCATCCATGCTGTTGCAAAAGGTAGGAGCTCCTTTTTCCTTTCTGCTGCATAGAATTCCATTGTGTAAATGTACCATAGTTTTTGGGTCCATTCATTTACTCATGAACACTTAGGTTGCTTCTAGCACTTGGCTATCATTAATTGTGCTGCTACAAACAGAGGTGTATAGGTTATTTTGAACTGGTGTTTCAGGGTTCTCAGGATGTAATCCTAGCAGTGGAATTGCCAGGTCAAAAGGCAGTTCTATTCTTCATTTCCTGGGGGAATTCCATACTGTTTTCCACAGTAGCTGCACCAGTCTGCATTCCCACAAACAGTGCACTAAGGTTCTCTTTTCTCCATATCCTCTCCAACATTTGTTTGTCGATTTGTTTATGATGGCTGTTCTGACCCATGTGAAGTGGTATCTCATTGTGGTTTTAATTTGCATTTCTCTGATGGCTAGTGATGCTGAGCATCTTTTCAGATGTCTCTGGGCCCTCTGTATGTCATCCTTGGAGAAGTTTCTGTTCAAGTTTTTTGCCCATTTTTAATTGGTCTTTTTATCTTCCTGGAGTGGAGTAGTGTGAATTCTTTATATATTTTGGAGATCAAACCTCTATCTAAAGTATCATTGGCAAATATGTTTTCCCATATAGTTTGTTCTCTTTTCATTTTAATGCTGCTTTCTTTAGCCATGAAGAAGTTTTTCAATTTGGTGAAGTCCCATTTGTTTATTCTTTCCTTTATGTCCCTTGCTTTAGGGGACATATCAGTGAAGATGATGCTGCGTGAAATATCTGAGATTTTCCTGCCTATGTTCTCCTCTAGGACTTTAATGATGTCATGAACTATATTTAAATCTTTTATCCACCTTGAATTTATTTTGGTGTATGGTGCAAGTTGGTGATTGAGTTTCATTGTTTTGTATGTAGCTGTGCAGCTCTCCCAACCCCACTTGTTGAAGAGGCTATTTTTGCTTCATTTTATGCTGCTGCCCCCTTTGTCAAATATTAATTAAGGATATATTTTAATAAAACACAGATAAATATTAAATGTAACTACTATGAAACAGAAGTACAAAACAATCATTTGGTTACATTAAAATTGAGAATTATATACTGTATAGTATATAGTAATTTGTATTGATTATATTCAATTTGGTACCAGGAATATGCACAAAGTTTGGATTCAGTGTTTCACGTCTATACTTCTGGCCCTGTAGTTGATGCATGGTATTGCAACAGTCACTCATCCTTTTTGAATCTGCTTTCTTCATTAGTTAGTGAATAATAACATCATTACCTTTAATACGGACTTAGGAAATTTACACAACATTAAATTGGATGATGAGACCAAAGCACCCTGCACCTAGTGGCAATAATTGCTCAATTTATTTATTTTCTTCTCCCCTAATATTGTATGCACGTCTCCTCTAATATTGTATGTACTTCTTTTTACTTATTTTCAAATCATATGTACATGTCTTATATAAATCTATCAAACATATTTTATAAATATATTAAATATATTTTGTTAAACTATTTCTGTTAAAGGAAACTAAAATTTAAAGAAGTCACCCAAATAAGCACTAATGTGGAATTCTGACTCTAGACATGGAATTAGGTTCTAAGAAACAGTGATTAAAAAATTTAAGAGCAAACATAAGCTAAATTATATACTTATATTTTATCAGGAAAAAGTGCTTAAAACGGTAATTAGAAAATGGTTGATAGATTTTATAATTGGTATAATATGTATGAATTCATTTTCTAAGAAATAGATTTAATGAATAATATAGTACTTATTTATTTCATAGAACCTTCAACCTAGAGACTGGTCATCTCAGGAAATGTAGTAATAACACAGTGGCATGACTATTCCACTTGCTTTTCATCTCCCCGTTCTGTTATTCAGAGCACAAAGTACCCGTCCTTAAGTTACTACCATATCTCAGAGTGGCTGCTGCAGCTCCAACCACAGAACCCATGCTCCAGTCAGGAAGAAAAAGAAAGATAAAAAAGGCAAAACTTTAAAATTCAGCTAAAAAACCCCCAGAAAATCCCAAGTACCTGTTATTCATTAAATTAATTTTCACAAATTTCATATACATGATACAAAATAAAATGTCATCTTAAGTCTAGTAGTGTCATTATATTAAATACATCACTTTGTCCACGAGTATAATTCATACTCTTTGGAAATGTTTTGTCTCATATTTTCCCAGGTAAGTATGCCAGTGTATTAGGTTTTTTTCTTATTGTGGCTGTAAATAGTTGCAATAAATTTAGAGTGGCTTAGAATAACATGAATTAATACATTATAGTTCCAGAGGTTAGAGGCCTAAAGTGGTACACATTTAATTCATAGACATGTCTTATTGTCAAAGTTCTAGGAAATAATTTATTCTCCCCTGGCCTGCTTTTTTTAGCTTCTTGGCCTTCTCTGCATTCCTTGGCTTCATTGCCTAATTCTCTATCTTCAAAGCCAGCAATACAGCGTACTCTCCCCACCCCAACTTCTGCTTGTCATCTCATTTCCTTATCTAGCTTTCATATCTCTTATATATCTCTTTCTCCTTTCAAGGAGCCTTGTGATTTCATAGAGCCCACTTGTATAATCCAGTATTATCAAGTTCCTTAATTAAACCCGTCTGCAATGTTTGTTTCCCATCCATGTAAAATAGTATATTCACAGTTTCTGGGGACTATGACGTTGATATTTTGAGGGATGTACAATGAAAATAAAGTGAGCCAGAGAAGTAACCACATAACATAAAGTTGTAGAATTTGGGATAGAACCAGACTATGCAGAATTACCTAGACTACAGAAGACTGTAGCCTTGCAAATGATTCACAATATTCTTGAAGTATGCCGAGTCAAAGTCAATTTAAAAATCTATATGGAAACTAGACAGAGTCTAAAAGATTAAGAGTCTGATACTCTGCCCTGGCTGGTGTAGCTCAGTGGATTGAGCACGAGCCTACGAACCAAAGGATCGTGACTCGATTCCCAGTCAGAGCACATGCCTGTGTTGCAGACCAGTTCTCAGCAGGGGATGCACAAGAGGCAAACATACATTGATATTTCTCTCCCTCTCTCCTTCCCTTCCCCTTCTAAAGATAAATTTATCCTAAATATAAATAAATAAATTCCAAAAATAAACCCAAAAAGCAAACAAACAAAACCCTTAAAAAAGAGCCTGATATTCTTTATACAGTACCTACAGTAGAAATCAAGGAATTTTGCAGTTAGCCTGAAATCTCTGTAGAAGGGCCCAGCTTTTTCAGAAAATCAGTTGTGCATATACTTGTGTGGGAGTATATGCATGTGTTTTCCCACTCTTGTATCCCTCAGAATAATTTTGAGCATGGAATGGACTCAAAATGTATATTTGGAGAACTTCAGGAGCACAGCAGTGCTGTGAACAAAACAACAGATTTGGAAAGGTATCAGTTTTGATTTTAGTGGTCCTATGTTGAAAGCACAGCTGAAACACTCAATTAGCCACATGATTTCAATGACTTACTACTGTCTTCTCTGAGTTTACTTCTATCTTTCATCTCTAAGTAGGAGGGAATAATTTCTTTCTTCCATGAGTGATAGGAAGATTAGAGATTGACTGGACATATTAGTTAATAAATGCTAGCTGCTTTTATTATTAATAATATTATGAATATTGTGATTAACTCAGATCTTTCAATTTTATACAAAATGCTCCTTGTTAAGAAATTAAAAGGTATATAAAAATGAATTCCCATTTTCTTACTTTGAACAAATGAGAAACTGATATGCTACATAATTATTTCATTCAATATATTTTAACAACTTTATTGATGTGTAACTTATTACAATAAACTGTATGTTTAAAGTCTACAATTTGAGTTATTTTGGCTTTTGTGTCAAAGCACCACTGCAATCAAGGTAATAAAAATATCTGTCAAGTAAATCCAGTGAACATTACTTTTAAAGACATTATACACAGCTAATATAGTACTATCTTCCCATTAGGATGAGGGGAAGCAGAGTTCTGCTACCCCAAAGTATAGCTCCCAAAGGATGTTGATTTTTAAGAAGCAAATACTCAAGCAGAACCTTTTACCTCCCCCTTACCAGTCTATAGAAATTCAGATAAATTTGCTTAAATTTTCTGAATTCAGATTCAGAAAAATTTGCTCAAAGAAAGGAAGTTATCACTTTAGATAACATGAACTAAGTGTGGCAGACAGACAAGGACCTAGCAAACTCTGACTTTTAGATACCCTTCTGTTTCCCGCTGTTTCTGGGTGCCCTAGCAAGAATTTGTTGGCCAGTGTTTGCTTGTTCTAACCTACATGTGAATGGTTTACCTTCCCTTTGAAGTCCAAATCACTATCCCACTGGCATGTATAAGCCTCAGTTGCCTGATTGTCCTGTGGTGTCAGGTCTTAACAGAAACCCTGTAATGTACATATTCTATAAATTGGCTTATTTTTTCCTGGAAGTCTCTGTCACATCAACTTGATTATCAGACCAGCCAGCAGAACTAAAGGAAAAGAAGAGAAATTTTCTACCCCCCGACAGGGAATCTGATAACATATACTGCACATTTTCACTTAGATCATGATGGTTCCTCTAAACTGAATTAGCCTTTGCTCCTTTCTTATTTATTCTGTGCATGTTCTATATATCTAAAATATCATATACATATTATGATATACACACACATGCATAGAGGGTGGGGAAATATAAGTCTACGGTTGTTCGTATGGAAAAATAATACAAAGATTAATATTAATACAATAATCAACTCTGTTTTGCTTACTCACAGCTGTAACCTACTTTTGTCCAAACGTGTATGCATGTACATACACACTCCCATACTTCTTGACTGTTTGAAGTTGTGAGGAACATGTCTACATCATGCTGAATAGGCTTCCCTAAAAAAAAAGTGGCTTAGGCATTAAACATTTAATTCTCAAAAACAAAAAGTCTCTTCACGGGCATGTCAAGACTGATGCACTGACTTCTTCATCATGTCATCATGCATTCAACCTCAGGAGAAACTAGTTTCCATTTTTAAGACTACTGATTTACTATCACCAGTTGGCTGCTGTACCTCTAGGCAATGCAAATGATTCACAATTTTTCTTTCATTAGGAAAGCAAAAAGATAACCCAAGACAACAGCACAGTTTCTTTTGAGACAAATTGGCTAGAACTTGGATCTTAGGGACACTTCTGATTGCAAGGAGTGTGAGAAATTGAGTCCCCAGCAAAGGAGAAAAAGACTGTCACAGTTGACTTAGACCAATAATGATCCTATAATCATATTGAGACAATGCCTCACTTAAAAGGCCTAGGATCTTCTTAAAATCAAAAAGAAGGGATGGAAATTAGGGATGGAAAATCAGCATGCCTGCCACAGTTATACTGTACCTCTATATAAAATCTAAAATTCATGGGTAACTTAAAACATATGCATAATCAAAGTAAAGCTTGACTTTTTTAAACCATCATAATGGTGTACAACTGAGTAACAAAACCATGACACACAAGAATAGAAGAAAGTACTTAAGACAAAAGAAACATTTGAAAGCATGAAAGAAACTATTAGTACACATAATATAATTAAATTTTTAAAAGAAAGGTATATGAAATATATGAGAAAAGTGTACCATTGGAAAATGTGTTCTCCCATACAGTCAGTTCCCTTGTCATTTTGATGATGGTTTCTTTAGTGATGAAGAAACTTTTTAGTTTGATGTAGTCCGGCTTGTTTATTTTTTCTTATATTTCTCTTCCCCTAGGAGATATATCAGCAAAAATATTGCTAGTGGGATGTCTGAAATTTTACTGCCTATGTTTTCCTCCAGGACTTTTATGGTATCATGACTTATATTTAAGCTCTTTATCCATTTTGAGTTTATTCTGGTGTATGATGTAAGTTAGAAGTCTAGTTTCTTTCTTTTTTTTTTGCATGTACCATTCCAGATCCCCCAACATCATTTATTGAAGAGACTGTTTTTACTCCATTGTATGCTTTTGTCCCTTGTGTTGAATATTAATTGTCCATAGAGACATGGGTCTATTTCTGGACTATCTATTCTGTTCTATTGTTCCATGTGTCTGTTCTTATGCCAGTACCAAATTGTTTTGATTAGAGTGAGCTTGTAGTGTAGTTTAATATCATGTGTTATGATCTCTTTAACTTTGTTCTTATTTCTCAGGATTGCTGAGGTTATTCAGGGTTTATTTTTTGATTTCATATCAATTTTTGGAATTTTTGTTCTAAACCTGAGAAATATATCATTGGCATTTTAATAGGAATTGTTGAATCTATGGATTTTTCTGAGTAGTATGGACATTTTAATGATGTCAACTCTTCTAATGATGTGAATCCATGAACATTCTTTATGCTTCTACTTATTTATATCTTTCTTCAGTGTTTTATAGTTTTCTGAGTACAGGTCTTTTACCTCCTTGGTTAAATTCATTCCTAAGTACTTTATTTTTCTTGTTGCTATAGTAAATGGGATTTTTTAAATTTCATTTCTGATATTTAACATTGGTGTACAAGAATGCCACTGACTTGTGAATATTGATTTTGTATCCTACTGCTTTGCTGAATTCACATTTTAGGTCAAGTAGTTTTTTGGTGGAGACTATAGGATTTTTTCTGCGTACCATTATGTCATTTGCAAATAATCACCATTTTTTCCTCTTTTGAATTTGGATGCATTTTATTTATTTTTCTTGTCTAATCACTGAAACCAGAACCTCCAGTACTATGTTGAATAAGAGTGGTGAAAGCTAATATCCTTGTTTTGCTCCTGATCTTAAGGGGAAAGATTTTAGTTTTATCCACTGAGTATGATGTTAGTAGCAGGTTTTTCATATATGGCCTTTATTATGTTTAGGTATGCTCCCTGTATTCTCACTTTGCTGGCTGTGTTTATCATAAATGGGTGCTGGATTTTATCAAATGCTTTATTCAGCATCTATTGGTATAACTGTTTGAGTTTTACCTTTCATTTAGTTTATGTGATGTATTACATTTATTGGTTTGCAAATGTTATACCATCTTGTATCCTTGGGTTAAATACAATTTAACTTTGGTTTTTGATCTGTTTAATGTATTGCTGGATCTGGTTCACCAATATTTGTTCAGAATTTTAACATCTATGTTCTTCAGAGATATTGACCTGTAGTTTTTTTCTTTGTTGTGTCTTTACCTGGTTTTGGAATTAGGTTAAGACTGACCTCATAAAAGCACTTGGAGAGTGTTCTCTCTTCTTGAATTTTTTGGAACAGTTTGAAAAGGATAGGTGTTAGTTCTTCTCTGGATGTTTGGTAAGATTCACCTGTGAAGCCAACCAATCCAGAGTTGTGTGCTGGGAGAGTACCCAGCTTTGCTTTTTGATTACTGCTTCAATTCCACTAGTTGTTATGGGCCCATTCAGGTTTTATGCATCTTCTTCATTCAATTTTGGGAAGATTACATGTTTGCCGAAATTTTCCCATTTCACTTATTTTATTCAGTTTTGTGGCATATAGTTGTTCATAGTCATTTCTTATAATCTTTTGTATTTCTGTGGTATCAGTTACTTCCCCTCTTTCATTTCTGATTTCATTTATTTGAATCTCCTCTGTTGTTTTCTTGATGAGTCCGGTTAATGGTTTGTCAATTTTGTTTACCTTTTCTAATAACCAGCTCCTAGATTCATTGATGCTATGGATTGTTTTTTTAGTCTCTGTGACATTTAATTATATTCTGATCTTGATTATTTCCTTTCATCTGTTCAGTCTGAGTGTTGTTTGTGTTCCTCTTGTTCTTGTAGAGGTAGGGTTAGGTTGTTTATTTGAGATTTTTCTATCTTCTTTAGGAAGGCTTGTATTGCTATGAACTTCCCTCTCATAACTGCCTTCATTGTGTCCCATAGTTTTGGGGTTGTTGTGTGTTCTTTTCCATTTGTTTCCAGATACTTTTTATTTCTTTCTCCATCTCGTTGTTAATCCATTCATTATACAATGACATGCTCTTCAGTCTCCATATATTTTTTGTTTTTCCTTGGAAGTTGGTTTCTAATTTCAAACCATTGTGATCTGAAAAGATATTTGATATGATTTCAAATTTCTTTAATTTGTTGAGGCTAACTTTGTGTCCTACCATGTACTCTATCTTTCAAAATGGTCTATGTGCATTTTAAAAGGATATATATACTTTGCTTCTTTGGGGTGAAATGTTCTGTAAATACTGTAAGTCCATTTGATCCAGTTCAATGCTACAATATCCTCATTGATTCTTTGGTTGGAAGATCTACCCATTATTGATAGTGGGGTGTTAAAATCTCATCAGATGACTGTATTGCTATTGATCTCCTTAAAGTCCTCCAAGATTTTCTTTATGTACTTAGGTGCTCTTAAATTGGGTTCATATATGTTTTCAAGTGTTATATCTTCTTCTGGGGCAATTTCCTCTACTATTATATAGTGAGTGACCTTCTTTGTCTCTTGTTATGGCCTTTGTTTTCAAGTCTATTTTTGGTGATATAAATATTGCTACCCCAGTTTTGTTTTCATTTGCTTGACATATTTTTCCATCCCTTTACTTTTAGTCTATATAGATCTTTTGTTCTGAGGTGGGTCTTTTGTAGACAGCATATATGTAGATAGCGTTTCCTATACATTCAGGTACCACTCTAAACCATTCTACTCTTTTTGTTTGTTTCTGCATCTCGGCTTGTTCTGCTTTGACTTTCTTTCTTTGTGTGTTGGCCTTTGTTTAGGAGTCTGTGGAACTCAGTGGTGTAGTATCTTTGATCTCTTGATCTGGATACTTTAGAGATTCCCTTTATTCAATTTATATAGGCTCTCTTGTGGTACTTAGGCTTTTCTTATCAATGTCTCATTCATTAGCGTGTTCTCCCAAAATAAAAGGAGTTGTCTTCACATAGTCAAACTCCAAATGTGGGCCTGATGAAATCCAAGGAGGTTTCTAAGCACATCGTCCTTGTATATTCTGGCTCATGCACCTTCCTGCATAATCAGAGGATTCTGCTCTAGAACAGTGTTTCTCAAACTGGGCTCCCCAGGCTCCAGATCTGGGAACTTATTAGAAATGCATATTCTCCATTCTCATCCCACATCTCCTATCATCATTTTTCCATGGCCCTCTTCATAGACCATATTTTGCAACTCCACAATTTCTTCACCAACTGTTCTTTGTGTGGGTTCATTCCCCGTGCCAATCCTGAAGGAAACCTGTGCTGCTGGCTGGTATACCCTTGGTCTCAAGAAGTGGCTGACTAAATAGTGGTCATTGGAGGCATTTTTGATGGATATTGCACCTGAGTGCTCAGCCATCTATGTCTGCTGTATATGTGTACAGCCATCCTCATGCGTCTAGAATGAGCCAAGTGAGAAAGGAAAGAAGTAAAGACCAAGGGGCAGAGATTTACTCTTTACATATATAAGGGAATGTATTTTCTAACAACAACAAAAACAAAAAGAATAGGTAATATATTTTGTAAAACATTAAGAAGTTCTAAGAGGTGGTTTGAGTACATAGGTATTTATTATTTTTTTACATTTTTCCACATTTAAACTATCTAGTCATAAATTATACATAAAGTGTTTTTTAATATTTTATTTATTTATTTATTTATTTACTTTTAGAGAGAGGGGAAGAGAGGGAAAAAGAGAAGAAAAGAAACATCAGTGTGTGGTTGCCTCTCATGTGCCCCTCACTGGGGAACTGGCCTGCCACCCAGGCATGTGCCCCGATTGGGAATTGAACTGGCAGCCCTTTGGTTCACAGGCTGGCACTCAATCCACTGAGCCACACCAGCCAGGGCTAAAGTGCTTTTTGAATGCTCCTCAAAACAACATTTGGTATGAGAAGATAATGGTGTCAGCTTTCTAAATTGTGCCCATATGTTTAAGGTGACTCAAAAGAAAGATAATGAAAAACTTACTCAGAAAATAATAACTAAATTAAAACTTTTGTTTTTGAAATTTTCATATTTGAGTTAATCTCATACATAATGTTCTCTCCAGTTGAGTTTTCAGAATCTCATACAGTAGAATAATCAGGTTATCAATGTATATTTGTTGAATGAACAAATGAATAAACAAATGAGAAAAGGAATCTTAGTAATTGATGGCTTTTAGAATTTCTACTCATTATAGAAAATTAAACCACTTCTGCATTTCTCATATTTACTTAATTCTTTTTTGCAAATATTCATGAATAATTGTGCACAATGTTTTGGTGCTGCCCAAATTTATATGTTAAGTTATGCCTATTTGTAATCTAGTAGAGGAAATAGGAAACAGAAAAATTACTAACAGTGAAATAATAAGAGAGAATCCTGAATGCGTCTGCTACAGATAGGCTCCTATAAAACCACCATGGCTATAATTAGGACCTCTGGAAAGCCGCAAGACAAATAAAAAAACACAAATTCACTGTGAGTGAATAAGAAAACAAGCATATTTTAAAAGTAAGTGGAAGTCTGAAAGAAATGATACAAACCCCGTGATGACTCAGAACATGGAACTAGCAAAAAAAATGTTAAAGCACATATTATTCTGTACTGTTATAACAGATACACATTGAAATGAATCTCAATCTTTCTGTTGAAAATAAGGAAAAAAACTTTCCTCTTCTTCCTTTTCTTAGAACATTTGCATCAACAAACCTGCAAACTTAAGTCTGAAATGTATGTAAATCTTCAAAAAACCAAATAATCCTTGTGCCAACTTTATAACTATTATGTCTCTTTCTCAAGGATCTGAAACCCATCTCTTTGAAATGTAAACATTGAGGAAAATAGCATCCTTATCTCTCATTTTCTGAGAGGGGAGTAGGAGGCTAACTCAAGTGACGGGTTACCTATTCCAAATAGCAAAACTATCTCTTGCCATAAAACGAGGAGTTCATGTATTTTGAGAGGATAAAGCAATTGACTATCACAGATAGGCAACCCAACTACTAAGTGAATGTAGGATGAAGTCCTGTGTGACAAATGATGTTGTCAAGTGCACTTACTTGAGACTGGTTATTGCTTATTTTGAGAACATATATGCAGTGGGTGGTATTGTGACAGCACAGTGAAAAGCTAGGGAAATTCATGAGCAAGTAGAATAGGGAAGCTGAGACAAGAAAATTAAACAAGGCCAAACAATTTGAATAACTTACAGCCAGCTAGTGAATTGCAAGACCTTATCTTCCACATCCAAGGACACTCTTTAGAGCAAATGGTTTATACCTCTACTTCCTGGCCAGAGAATGCATAGCTTAAATCACCCTGATCTGGGAAATAGAGAACAAAAACCCAATTAATACCATTTGTGCCAGCCAAACCCAAGGACAGATGAAGTCAGAGGAACAAATAACAAAAACTCCATTAGAACCAGACAGGCCCAACATAGAAGCAAAACAGTAAGGCAGACCAAAAAAATTAATTCCCAATTTCCTCCACCAACACACTTTTCTCGATGCATCAGCATATTAAAAAATGTACCTGAAAGGCTAATGAATAATCTGCTGAAAGCCTCCCCTGGCTTCCTTACCCACAGAAAATAGATAGAAACCCTGAAGACAAAGACCAGGTGCGGGCTCTCTCTAGAGCTTGCCCACAGCCCTTCCCGGGCAGGAACTTCAGGAGGAATCCTGAACTCTAGGGGTCCCCACGAGATGTACAACCAGGGAAGCAGCAGACAGTGACAGCTCGTCCCAGGTTTACTCACTGACCCTGTCTCCAAGATGAGCTACAGTCAGTTCTGCCTTGGTTTATTTCTTTCCTATAATGTTTCTAGGGAATGAAAGCAGAGCACTGCCTAAGCTCCTCTGTGCTCCTTCCACTCTAGATCTTTCTTTGTTTCAATGACCCCAGTTTCGATAAAAGTACTCTCAAAATCACCTGAACTTGTCTAGTGAATCTTTCCTATGTGAAGTCAAGATCCTGTGCACCACAGGCCGGCTGAGGCAGACCTGCTCTGGGCTGGTTCCTGTCCTGTGACAGGAACCTTGGCTACATAAAAAGCTGAGATTTCTGTGTTTGCAACCTCTTAGTAGATTGCCTGTGATGTACATTGTATTCTAGTTTAGTGCTTATTTAATGCCACAGCATTTATTTATCTGTAATCCTTTGTGAAGAGATTTTCTGGGTTGGCAGGAGATTTTGTTTTAAATTGTGTCTCCACAACAAGTCTGGTGACCAGGACAGGCTGTCTGTCTAGCAGTTACTGAATTAAATGGACAAGTTGAAGGTCTTAGGGCCCCAGAACTGTTGGGTAAAGGAACTAGAAACATAAACTTTCCCATTTACATCTCTGTTCTTTTAAAATGATAGCCAAATTCCTTTTTTTTCTCCCAAAACCAAAATTAAATAAGCATCACAAATAGAGGTTAGAAGATTCTATTGAGATCACCATATGGTTGGGTAATATGGGAAGACAGGGATTTTGCCTTCAGGTCTTTCTCTTAAAGAGCTAATAACTTTCTGTCATATTTGTAATAGGTATATGAGAATTCAGTCCTGCAGTGGCCTAAGGAGAGTTTTTTTATTTATATAAATTAATGTACTTATTGAATCTCATCTCTGGCAAATGAATTACTGATAATATTATAAACTTGAACTTCCAACTTCACATTAAACACAAAATGTAGTTTAAGATAGATCATAGACTTAATATAAAAACTAAAACCATAAAGCTTTTAAAAAGGAAACATAATAGAATATATTTATAGCTTGGGGCTGGCCAAATGTTTATAAGGAGTTCATAGAAAGCAATAACCCAAACAAAAGAAAAAAGAAAAATTATACATTCGAATTTCTCAAAATTATAAACTTTTGTTCAAACACACCATTGAGATGGGTAAAAGAGAGACCGGGAAAATCTCATTGCAAAACATATGTCTGCCAAAAAGGAATCCTCTAACTCAGTAATAAAAAGTGCGAGAAAACACACAAAGTAGTCAAAGATTTGAACAGGCACTTTACAGAAATACACATGACCCATAAGTGCATGAAAAATTTTACCATCATTAATTGTCAAAGAAATACATACTTAAGATTTGTGCATATTAGTAAGTCTTCTCCAGAGAAATAGAACCAATAGAAGAGAGACAGAGAGAGAGAGAGAGAGGCTGGGAGAGAAATACCAAGGAACTCTCAAAAATTATAAAAACAAGCAAGTCCAAAATGTGAAGGATACGTTGGCAGGCTGGAGGCCCACAGGAAGTGATGTTGCAGCTCACATCAGAACACAGATGCCTGGCTAGATTTCCTTTTTGGGGAGGGGGTTAGTCTTTTTTTTCTTTTTTCTTGTAAGGCCTCCAACTGGTTGGATAAGACCCAGCATATTATGGTATTATGGAGGTATTTTGCTACTGATTTATATGTCAACTTCATCTAAAACATACATTGAGAGTACCATCCAGACCAGTATTTATTCAAATACCTGGGCACCGTGGCTAAACAGATTGATACATAAAATTAACTATCACGGTGAATTTCTTTGTAAATTTTACATTAAAAATGTGTGCATGACTACTGACCTTAGCTGAATACATGCATGCCAGAGCATTGAGGGTATGGCAGTATTCAAGGTTGCAATTTACTTGAACTATACCAGAGAAATCTGGTGGGTGGCTGGATGGATAGGTATAGTGTAAGACAGATTAATAAATATGTGATAAAAAAATTATCATGAGATGCTAGAGCTTAGGTTGTGAGTGTATTGATGTGTATGGTAAAGTTATTCCATGCTAGAAAAACAGGAATATTTTGCTGAACATATAATTATAGGTCAAATTAATGGACAACCTTAATTTAGAGGAGGAAGAATCAACTGAGATCATTTAATCATCATATATTTGAAGCATGATCTTAAAAAATGAGAATATCAACCATCAGAGGGAAAATATCAGAACATGGCTCTTAAAATAAGCATAAATGAAGTTTCAGAATAATGAATAGGATACATCAGCCTTGCCCAGTGTGGCTCAGTTGGGCGTCATTCAGCAAGGTAAGAGGTTGCCAATTTGATTCCTGGTCAGGATAAATGCCTGGGCTGCAGGTTCAATCAGGTTAAGACACATACAAGATGCATGTACAAGATTGATGTCTCTCACGTCGATGTTTCCCCCCTTCTATTTCTCCTTCCCTTCCCCTCACTCTCAAAAAAGAAATGAATGCTTTGTTGGAATAAGATATTTATGTTATAGACTAGTAATTCTACCTTGCCCCATTACCCATGTGAGTGCCCTGGCCCCTTATCCTTTCTGACATTAACCTCTATTACTTACGTGTGCATTCATCTAATCTAATTCTATTAGACTTGAACTTTAGAAAGATTTCCCATCTATAAGCCTCCCTTCAACTTACTGTGACCTTGTGTAACACTTTCCTTTCCCCAGCACAGACTTGCCTTATACTTCTCATCTCTCAGTGCTTAGTGACAGTAAACCTCATTTGCTTTTCCAAGATTTCTAAATTATCCCTTTTTCCAGTGATTTATCAAGTCATTTACATTATTTTTATAGAATTTTTCACATTATGTTTCAATTGATTCATTTTATTGTTTTATCAATTTATTAATTTATATGACATATGAGTCAACATCTTATTTTCCCAATTAGAATATAAAGTGAATTCTTGTCAGGAACTGTGCCTCAATTTACTTTTTTTCCTTCATAATTCTCAGTGCATAATTTTGTCTACTATATAAGTTAAAAAATATTTAGTGAGTGTACTAGTTTTATATTGCTCCCTAATAAAAATTACTGAGAAAATTAGCAGATAAAAACATTAACATTTTTATTTCGTGATCAAGAGTCCAGAAAGAGCTTAACTGGTTCTTCTGCTCAGGGTCTAAAAATTCTACAAAGTGCCCTGACTGGTGTAGCTCAGTGGATTGAGCATGGGCCTGTGAACCAGACAATCGCGGTTCGATTCCCAGTCAGGGCACATTCCTGGGTTGCAGGCCAGTTCCCGGCAGGGGCCACTTCCCAGCAGGGGATGCACTAGAAGCAACCATACATTGATGTTTTTCTTCCTCTCTCCTTCCCTTCCCCTCTAAAGATAAAGAAATCAAATATTTTAAAAATAACAATAAAAAAATAAAAATTCTACAAAGTGTACACTAGGAATGTGATGCCATCTGAGGTCCTCTTCTGAGATCACATGGATGTTAGAAAAACTTAATTCTCTGCATCTGTGGAACTTACCATGGCATGCTTCTTCAGGGTCAGCAGAATGAAGTCTATACCTACTCCCATCTCTGGTGTCTACACCCTCTTCTATAGAATTAATAAGTTAGAATAAGATCCAATGAGGAAAACCTGCCTTTTGATTTACTTAGACTCAACTGATTAAAGATGTTAATTACATCTAAGAAATCTCTTTACTCTTATGACTTAATGTAATATCATCACAGAAATCATGTTCTTTAGTTTTACCAAATCCTATTCGTTAAATAAAAAGTAACAAGTTCTGCCCACACTAATAGGAAGTGGGTTGTACATACAGGGTATATGTGGGTCATTAGAGTTATACCTACCACAGGGAATAATAAGTAATTTTTATACTTGCATAATGCATTGAAAATGTCAATCAACCCACTGGCACTTTACCACATATGATATCACTGAACAAATGGGCAAGGGATGTTCACCATGGCTGATTCCACAATAGGCAGTGAATATCTCTGTTATAAGACCTCAAATGTGAAAATTGTGCTTGCTTTACAATACTGTTTAGTTTGGGGGGATCTCAACATATGTCTTTAAGGAGTCATTGTCTTCACTATAGTTTAATAATAAGATTTTAATAATAGATATGTTAATACTAAAAATTTGGAGAATGTGAGAAATAATATTTGGAGAGAAAGCATCTGCAATGGATGATAAAACATTTCTGTAACAGAGAAAGACAAATATATGATTTTACTTTCATGTGGAGTCTGAAGAACAAATTCAAAGAAGAAACAAAATGGAAACAGACTCATAGGCAGAGAGCAGCCCAACGGTTGCCAGAGAGGAGGAGCATTGGATAACCGGGTGAGAAAAAGTGTGGGGATTAAGATGTTTAAATTGGTTGTTACACAGTCGTCATGGGGATGTAAAGCACAGCCTAGGAAATATAGTCAATAATGTTGTAATAACTGTGTATGGTGCCAGGTGGGTAATTGAAATACTGAGGGGACCACTTTGTAAAGTATGTTATTGTCTAATCAATATGCTGCACACCTGAAACTAATACAAAATAATATTGAATGTGAAATCCAATTGAAAATAGAATTGTAATGAAAATTGTTTTATGCAGGTTAATTTTACACTAAAGTTCTCATTTGTGACTTGAAAACACTATTTTTGTAACAGAAGGCACTGAAGTATAAATTTCTTAAATAGCGTGACCCTTTCTTAGTAGTTACAGTCAGAGTCATTTCTGCACTCAGACTTACTGCTGTTTAAATGATCGCTGGAGGTGGAGGGGGGTATAAAAGGACTAAATGGTAATGGAAAAAATACAATAAAGATTAAATGTAAAAAAAACCTACTCAAATCAAGCTAAGGTATTGGACACAGAATATTGTCATGTTTTAAAATTAAAATAGCATTTTGTGTTTTCACAGAAAACAAAGTGCACACACTACAAAGCAAAGCAAGCGTCCTAAGGCTATAATACAATGGTGGCTCAAAGGACTTTATTTATACTTAAGGGTTTCTGACTCTGATCTACAATAGCAGTCTATGTCTCTTAATGTGCTAACACATTTCTTAAAAGCATGTTCTCTCACCTCCAAAATGCAATGGGAATATCAAAATAAAACTCAAAAGGGGAAAACAGTACTGGTCTTTTTTCTTTGTTATTATGGCTGTTGAATAGTAATTGGCTTATTCCCAATTCATAAAATGTTAATACAATATTAAACAGCACATTAGTGCATCCTCTCCATGAAAGAGAATTTATTGCCAGTTCTCTCCTCTTGAAAATGTCTTCTATTTATTATAAACAATAGCATAAATACAAGTATGGCAGAAAAAGTAGGTAATGCACGATATGTTCTCATAAAGTATTTATTTTATTAGAAGTAAAATAACCTTGCAGAATAGTCTTAAAGATCCTATTTGTAAGCAAATTGTATTATGAATTATTTTGAAATTTGGAATTAATGTTTAATTGCCATAGCAAATTGTATTTCCAATAGGATGTATACTCATTGACAGCATAATGTGGTGTACAACTAAAAGATGATGTTTACAGTTACTAGATCAAATGAGCCACACATAAAATATTTTATCTTTTAACAATTATATTTTTATGAAGTTTTTCGAAATGGAGCTGGGTATGTGAAATCAAATACTCATTTAGGCAAAAAAAGTTGCTCTGTCCCTCCCAACTGGGCAGAGAAGAGCTGGTGATATTAAATGGAGAGAGTGGGATGTTCCCCTAGAGCATGGAAGTAGGGCTCATCTGAGAAATGCTTAAACCTGTTTTTGATGGTTACCAGTCCTTTAAGGTGGAGCACACTACTTAGACATTCCTTGCCTTGGTTTCTTCATTTGTATAACAAGGATGATAAAAACATCTACCTTAAAGAGTTGTTGTGAATGTTAAGTGAATTATTACATGTGAGTCACTCAAGGTAATACCTTTTGTGGCATCAGCTGTTTAAACATTACAAGTATTATAGTCTCTTACTTAGAATGTTTCTTAAGTGTAGATACATTTATTGTATTTGTATTGATTTATTTTAAGGGTGAAGCAAAAAAATGACAAATTTAATTAAATAAAAATTTAGGGTTTTAGTTTCATGAAGGAAACAAACAGGCAAATGACAGAAATAAAATTCTGTCAATATCTAAAGCAACAAAAGGTTAATATCCAAAATATATAAATCTACAAATCAGCCAGAAAAAAGCAGTAACCCAATGAAAAATGAGCAAAGGACTTGAACCATGTACTTAAAAGTCTATTGAGTATATGAAAAGATGCTCAAACTTGCAAGTATCAGAGAGATGTAAATTAAAACGACAATAATTTATCACCTTTTCCCACCAGCTAGAAAGATGTATAATACCTAGTATGATGTGGAAGTTAGAAATGTTGGTGGACTTCTGGCAGAAGGGTAGTTGGTGCAGCTGTTCTGGAGAGCAATACAGCAATGCTTAGTCAGATTTTATGCCTTAGATGTATACAGTGAATGCAGTAATTCTGATCATGGGCATATCCTAAAGAATACACAGGTTTATAAAATTGAATATGAAGACCTTCAAAATTTTTTATGAGAATTTAGGGGAAATTTATCTGTTCATCATGTAATCAGTGGCAGTGGGGTTCTTGCCGTGTCCAGAGGAAAAGAATTTCCTGAGACCTGCGTGGGAGATGGGACTCTGTGGTATGGCTAATTGATGATGTACAATTATGGGAGTTCCCCTCTTGCCTTCCCAGTGTCTCATCTCCATCTGTCTCACCATGGAAAATGTCCCGTCTTGTCTTTGGTGAGGCCAGGGGGAGACCACTGCTGAAAGTATGTCTTACGCTGCAGCCCAATATTGTGCTTCGGTATTCAGGCTCCAGCTGGCAGCATGGGCCACGTGGCTGTTAAGACCACATGGCCATGAAAAGAACAGGTGCATGCACCATGCACGTGTGGGTCGCAGACAACAGAGAGGTTCTTTGTTCCCCCGGAATTGTATTAGCTTAGGCTTGGGATGAACCAGGTGCCTTTTCAAAAAAAGCCAATTAAGTTCCCAAACTTCATAGGTTTTGATGAGTCCATCCCCAGTTAAAATGGCAGGCTTATATGGTCCAACACCTCCCACTGTGACCCCCAACAATCTGGTACTAGAGGGGGGAAGGCAGTAGCCTCAGTCCTTTGGGCAGAGCAGTGCTCCAATCCCCTGGGGCACGTATGTGCAGTTTTCTAGCACAAGCAGGCTTATGCTCCCCTTCTGTGTCCAGTACCCTTTGCTCCCCTTTTCTAGCTAACTGCCAGGGGTAACAATCACAGTGGAAGTCATGAATGTATAGCATGGATTACTATGCAACCATTAGGAGTAACATAGTAACAAGATGATAACATAGTGCTTGGTGAAAAGGGGAATGTAAAAATAAACTCTATAGCTCTATAGCACAATGTCATTTATGAAATATATTTACATACAATAGTCCATGCTTTGCTAGGACACATAAAAATGAGTGGCCATGCTTTGAATGAAGTGTTAGTTGAAGGGAAAAGGGTAATGGGAATGCTGAATCCTATTAGTTCTTTTTTTTGCAGTCTTTCACAATTTTACTTATGCATTTATTTATTCCCCTACATGCTTATTCCCCATTTATTGCAGTTTTAAAAATAAAAAATTTATAATGTGATCATTTTACACTTCAGTGAAATCATAGCATAACAATGCTTTAGATAATAGAAAATACACAGATCTATAATAACAATATTAGAATATGTACCCATGGCATTTTTTTTCAGTAAGTCTTTTTGCTGAACTGTAGTAAGCCATACATTCTGCAGATCAAGACACTGAGGCTAAGTAAATGATTAAAGTCTTCCTTCTGTGTCACACAATCATAAGACAAAAATTGAATTAAGTAACCGCAGACCAGCTCAAAATGGTTTAACAAGACTCTGAATTGCTTTTCAGAGACAACACACCAAACCTCAAGCCATGCAGTCCAAGTTTGTGCAGGAGAAAGAACTTTGACCTCCTGCTGTACCCGGAAACACAAAGTCTCGCCCTCACTCCTTCCAACCCAAGGACCAAGACAAAACCGGAATTGAACACTGGAACACTTTCAGAAGTAGACGGTCCTTTGCCCAGGCGGATCTTGTGTCAATGCCCCTTTCCATAAATGGCCAAGTTCCAAGTCCTTAAATTCAAGCATGTTGGACAGCACTTCCACATACCTGTTTCCTCATACCCTAAAAAACCCACCCCAAAACCCACATCAGAGTTCAGGGTTTTGATCATTAGCTTTCCCTTCCAGTAGGTGGCACTATTCATAATAATTTTTCCCCCACTGCAATTGTTGGTATTTAGTGTTTGGCTCTGTTAGTGCTATGTGAACTTTTTCTGTTCTACAACAATTATTAGTAGTTTCCAAATCCAAACCCCATGCTTCTTATTCTACTTCAAAAGTGTAAATAGAAACTGCTATGTTTTTTTCACCTCATAAAAGTAGTGGTGATAAGTATTGCTTAATTTGGAATTCAATTTTTGTAGGGATATTTTACTACAAAATATATAAAGGGGTAAGTTCTCAGTTAATCAGAAAGCAATACTGAGGAAGAAAGTTCTATTTTAAAGTCAGACTTTTAAATTATGCATATTCAACTGAATTGAACTGAACATACTCAATTTCCACGCACATGTAATGAAATGGAAGATTTATATTAATAAAGTTTACCACAGAGACCAGAAAGAGAATGGCAATCATAAATTGCTTAACTTCAAATCATGACAACTTATGAGCTCTGCATTTGGATGTGAAGACTAAACAGTAAAATTAGTATTTCACAATTTGGGGCTTAAAGGTAGTAAGAAGGCTGTAGATGTTGCTAGAGATTAGGACCATAATCATTTGGGCAGTGGGAACACACTGCTGATATGTGTATATCTCCTTGCTCACAGTGGCTAACATAAGCTCATTCTCTGTTTCATTGCCTGATAGTTTTTCTTGGCTTTGCATTATGAAAATACAAAAGAGCACATTTATATTATGATATGTAAACACAGCAGTCATCCTTATGGTCTAGAGGGAGTATGTTCTGTTGATACTACCTACCTCTTTACAAACAATCGTTGAATTAATTTCTGTTTTTAATATGGTGACATTCAGTTCAGTCACAGTGGAGCTAGACTTTCCAAATGCACTTTGAAATGGAATGAGGAGTTGTCATAGATGGTGAGGAGTTGGGGCATAAGTTAGTTTTTTGAACATAAAAACCCACCAAATATAGTTCACCTACATGGAAAGAGTTGTCTCATTTGTAACACCAAACTGTGTTCTACTACTCACTTTTATCTGAACTTTTTGAATCTGTTTAAGACGAACTAACAATTCTGGAAACACAGCAACATATATACAGATAGACAGATAAATAGTTGGTTTATTATGAATAAACTTCTAAGTTATATAGGAAAAAGTTATACCTTTTACACTTTGAAGTTTCCAATAGAGGTGAGGGAAGAAATAGGGTATAGGATATAGTGTGGGGGAAAATTGTATCATTTAGTAGCTAAAGAAATTAACTCAGTTTTAAAAAATTCTGAATAAAAATTGAAAACATTAAATCTAAGCATGAAGGTCAGCAAGTGTCAGAAAATGAGGCAGAAATTAAATACAGCTTCCCTTCCCTAATGAGAAAAAAGAAAATTTGTTCTACTCCTGAGAAATGGGAGAAAGTCAAAGATCAGAAGAAATGTTTAGCAAGAGAATGATATCCTAGAAACTTAAAAATCCTTTATTCTAGCAAAATAAAGGATGGCTGATGATATCCCCCTGGTAGAATGCACTAATCCCCCACCCTTTCACAACAATGTTTAGTGCTCATTTCATTCTTATGAATCCTCAAGCTTTCTTTACTCAATTCCTAGGCACTTGGCAAAGTATGCGAGTTGGGCTTTCTGTTCTGCTGCACAAACAGAGCTGGTCTCACTGAAGTCAATAATAACTTCATTGATTCCATGAGGCACCATCCAACCTGGCTCTCTTAGAGATAGAAAAAAAATAATTAACAATCAGGCTTGGCAATCAGGTTTCTATAAACCTGAATTTTCCAAATCAAACTTAAATCCTTTGTCATTTTGATCGGAATTTTTCGGTCTTGATTTCTAAGCAATATTCAGCACAGTGGACAACTCCCTCCTTGAAACATTTCCTTCTCAGAGTTCTACCATGCACATCTCTCCTGGTTTTTCCCTCATTAGCCACTAATTTTTAGTCATCTTTGTAGGCTTAGTTACATCTGTTTAGAGTTCCTCAAAGATTAGTTTTATGTCTTACCTCTTATCCTTCCATGCACTGATGAGACAACAAGTTTACTCACATGCCCTTGGTGAGAGTCACGTGGCTCCAGTTAAATGCAGATGACTGTGACTGTGGTTTAGCAATGTACTGAGAAGGAATGAGACATAGGTAAGGGTATTAACGCACTATAAGGAATTGTAGCTGATATATGAGTCAGGGTAATAGAAAGCTTATAACAGAGCCCCAGGAGTAATACTTGGCTCAAACATGCTCAAAGTGTCTGAATTCAACCACCTAGTATTAAACATGGAGTTGATTTTACAGACAAGAAATTAGCCAGGATCCAACTGTCAATTTGTGATGCTGTTATTGCTTGCTAAATATTAACAGGAAGTAAGAATCTCTTTTTGATAAGACTTATTGATAATATGTAGGAAGTAATTTAATAGGCTTCCATTGACAATGGGGAAAAAGAAGAACCACCAAGTTGGATTGAAACAAATACTTATGCATTTTATAGAAAATGTGCTTCAAGGTCCTGAGACTGGGTTTTCCCTGAGTTTGAGTTTAATTTGGATAGAGAAATAGAATATAGTTGTTTTGGTGAATCTTAGAAAACAAAAGAGAACATCTCAGGGTATTTTCAGCTATAGCACTTTGAAGATGAATTAGATATTACAAAAAATCCTTTTGGAATGAGTCTGGTTTTATGATGAGTAACTGAATAAAGTAAACTAGAAGTATACAAAAAATTACAATTAAAGTTACTGAGGAAAATAAACAGCTTTTGGACATTAAACCAGACCTTTGGTTGTGTAAATTCTGAATTTCCATTTTTATAAGAATATATATGAATTACATTAAATTTATTTCTACAGATTATAAATTTTACCGATATAATTAATTTACATATAATTTTTGTATGCATCATTTTTAAATTTCATAAAGCCAATACTTTTCCTAGAAAACGTTTGCTGATTTTTTTAAACTTTGATATCTGTAGCAATTAATAGTTGCAGCTGTCAAGCAAATATAGTTCTGATATGAATGTTTCTTGATATTTTCATTTATACTCATGATCACAGTAAAACAGCAAAGCCAAATGTCAGAACATCACTCTCTTTTCAATGACAGGGTTATATGTTTCACACTTCAGCATAAACACTCACAAGCTTAAATATTGAGTTTTGTTTTATTATGTTTACCAGGTTTTCTGATACTTGTCTTTTTTCTTGCCATTTTTATTTATTTATGTATTTTAATAAGTTGATTGATTTTAGAGAGGAAGGGAGAGAGAGGAAGAGAGAGAAACATCAATGTGAGAGAGAAACACAGATTGGTTGTCATCTATACACATCCGGGAACTGAACCCACAACCTAGGTATGTGCCCTGACTGGGATTCAAAGCCCCAACCTTTTGGTGCATGGAACAATGCTCTAACCAACTGAGCCATACCAGCCAAAACTACTTTTATGTTTTTTAATTTAGTTTGATGTCAGAATATAAATGCCTACCTCATTATATTTCATTGTTGAATAGTATGAGTGTTTCATTATTTATTTAAATATTCCAATATTAATGAACAACAGGTTGTTTCTGGTCTGATCTTTATTTGGACAAGGCTATTTCTGTCAGTAGAAAACTTCCTGGTATGTGATCAATAAAATAAATCTTTGTCCATATTATCAAATAAGTATCTAATTAGTTGTAGCATTCTTACATAATAATACTGATTACTCCCATAAAAGACAGTTTGGGAATGAGTTTTAGTCTGCCTGTATACTATTTGGCCAATATCTCTCATTATGCCTCAGATCAATGGACTTTGCTTGATCAGGAACGTAGTTCACAGAAGGGAGACAAGGGAATAGAGAGAGAGAGTTGAGAAGTAGAGAGAGTGAGATTGCTACCCTATTTTTAAATAAGCCGATCAATATAGAAACTTTTAAAAACATCACAGCTTTCGTTGTCTATTAGTTTAATTATTATGTGCCTGAGCTACCATTCAGAAGACTGTCTTATACCCACCATGACTCCGATTACTTTTGTATTAAGGAAACTATTCCATGTACTTTACATTCAAGACTTCAGAAAAAAAATAACTGTGCTTTCTGCATCATCTGAGGTTAAATGACGCGTCTAAAAATTCTAACGCAGGGAACTCTCTCCTCTGTTCAAATATGGCTTGACTGATGTCACCCTGCCTCAAGTGTATTACTTAAAAAACAGCGCAAAGAGAACAGCTGTTGGGGTGAGAAGTCTGAACACATTTTTGCACAGTAACCTGGTCCTGACACAATGCATTTAATCATGCTCAAGCTTCACGAAATTGAGTTCATGAAGTTAGGATTTTTAATGATTACGGCTAAGATAAAAAAACATTTATATCTCAATAGTTGAGTAGAGCAACTACAGAAAGCTATCCGAGAAGATATAAAAACTTTAATGAAATTAGTTAATAAATGTTTCTTTCAGCATTTCATTGCTCTAAAAAACAAAATTAGAAGGACCTTGACAACGTGTTTATTGCTCTGCAGCCTGAAGTCAGGGAGAAGATGGAGACCTGTGCTCTGAGTGTTGACCTGTTTCTTTCTCTTTCCTGCTGAACTTAACAACCTCATTTGTTTCCTTGGGAATTTTGTATGACACAGTAGAGATAACTGTGCCATGGCCCAGTATGAGACAGTAAGACCCATACCCCTGAGAAGCACTCAAATTCACTTAGAGGAATAAAAACTGATTTTCTGTATTAGCTTTCTATAGTTTCCTCAGTATAGTCCAAAAATGTTTTATTGTTTCATATAACAATTAACTCCTAACAAGATATCTCACAACCAATAGTAAAACATGTCAATAGGAAATATAATTAAGAGTCACAACTCACTTTATATACATAATATATATTTAATATATATAGCTAGTAAAATATTAATATAAACATAATAATTGCATTAATACTGAAAAAAGTCAATCATGTATTTACAAAAAAGAAGTTTCACCTTACCCGACAGTAGTTTACACATTTTAATTTTTTTAGAGGTCGCCACTTGGCGAACATGGGCTGCCACATTTTTAACTTATCTGACACATGTATTGGCTCTACATCTCTGATTAGAAGCATTTTTATGAAACATAGCTCCTCCTTCCCATACTACATTTTCCTTGATGAAGGCTTTCAAGTAATGCAGTAGAAACACCTTTAACATGAATTAATTAACATTAACATTAATTAAAGCTAATCATCAAAGCCATAAAAGACCCCTTTTCCATTTCATGTCTCTGAGATTTCACTGAATGTTATTAGCAGACATTTCATGGAACCTCCAGCTGGTTCACCTCCCACCCAATCTTCTGCCGACGTGTACGGTCACATAGTTGGCACGTCACTGAGAATCATTCTTCCTCAGTCTTTACAGAGTTGCAAACAAATGCAAATATAGTAAACAAAAACCTAGCCTTTCTAATACAAGATTCTTCTCATTATTTTACAACCCTCCTACTCATACACAGTAACCACTGCCACATTACCAGAATGAATACTGAAAACCATCCCTCATTCTCAAGAAGCTATCTTCATAAGAAAGACATATATTGGCTCTTCGCTGTCTATAACCTACTTTTATAGCTGAGTGAAGTACTCCTCTTGTAGAATGTGGCAGATTTATCCTGTTCCTGACTCGAGTCTTCATTCCTAGGCTCTGAAGCATATTCAGCAGCTTTAAGAGCTCTCTTTGTTATTTTCCTCCCAAAGCTGAAGGGTCTCTTTATAAATAAATCTCTTTTTGCACAGCAACAGAAATCGTTCATAAAATGAAAAGACAACCTATTAAATGGGAGAAGCTATTCACCAATGGTACATTTGAAAAGGGGTTAATATCTAAAATATATGAAGCACTCATACAACTTAACACCTAAAAGATGACCTGATTTTAATGGACAGAGGGCCTGAATAGATAATTGTTGAAAGAGGATATACTGATGGTCAATAGACATGCAAAAATGCTCAATGTCACTAAACATCAGAGAAATGAAAATTAAAGCCATAATGAGGTGTCATCTCACACCTGTCAGAATCGCTATTGCCAATAAAACCACAAACAGCAAGCGCTGGCAAGGATGTGAGGAAGGGGAACCCTCATGCACTTTTGGTGGGGTTGCAGATTGGTGCAGTCACTATGGAAAATAGTAGAGAGATTCCTCATTAATTAAAAATAGAAAACCAAACAAGCAAGCAAAATACGACCAATGAAAATACGACCAATAGAAAACTAAACAAACCAAACAAGCAAGCAAAATACGACCAATGACACTCAAATATGGAACAGGCTGTCAGGGCCCAGAGGGGAGAGGGGAGAGAATCATAGGGGAAAAGGGAATGGACTCACATGAACAAGTATAAAAGACACATGGACAATAACTAAGGGTGGGGGGTGGAAAGGGGAGGGAGGCGGGGAGCATGGGGTGGGGGGCGGGCAGGGTTGGGAATATAAGACAGAAACCTGTGCTTGAACAAGAATTAATGTTACACTCTCCCAGGAAAAAAAAAAAAAAAGAAAACCATAGGACCCAGCCATCCCACTCTGGGTGTTTATCTGAAGAAATCCAAACAGTAATTTGAAAAGATATATTCATTTCTATGTTCATCACAGCATTTTGTACCATAACTAACATATGGCAGCAACCTAAGAATAGTACTTGTCCATAAAAAAGAATGAAGTATTAACATTTGTGACAGCATGGATGAACCTAAGGGGTATTATGTTAAGTGAAATAAGTCACACAAAGGCAAGTGTCATATGATTTCACTTATACCTGGAATCTAAAAAAACAAAATAAATAAATGAAACAAAAAGAAACTCATAGATACAAAGGACACATTTGTGGTTGCCAGATGGGAAGGGAAATAAGAGACTGGGTAAAAAAGTTGTAAAGGGATTAAGGAGGTATAATTTGGCAGTTACAAAATAGTCATGGGGATGTAAGTTACAGCACAGGGAATATAGTCAGTAATAGTGTGATAACTATGTGTGGTGTCATGTGGGTACTAGACTTAATAGGGGAATCACTTTGTAAGTAATATAATTGTCTAACCACAATGCTATACACCTAAAACTAATAAAATGTGATGGCTAACTGTAATTGAAACATTTTAATTAAAAGAAAAATAAATTTCTAAGGGTTTCTGCGAAGCGGAAGTTTCTGTGGTACATGGACTACTGTATGGCTTTTGCTAACCATCACCAATTTAAAATATTTCACAGAAAATTTTAATACAGAAATGAAAAAGAAATAAAGAAAAATATAAGAAGGAAAAGAAAACAGAAATGGAGAAAGATGAAGTGGAGTTAGAGGGAGAAAGATAAGAAAAGTGGTGCAGATGAGAAAAATGAGCAAACATGTGGCGGAATAGCTGGTGGTAGAGAAACGATTCACCCCCACACCATACGCAGAGTAATATAGTGTTTATAGATTTTAAAAGCAGACTAGCCTGATTCATATCCAAGTTCCACTACTTGATGACCAAAAGACAGTGAGACATTTGTTTAAATGTCTCATGCTTCATCTTTCTCGTGTAGAAAGTGGGAGACAGTATTGGGTGAAGAAGATGAGGGACTAAGAAGTAAAAATTGGCAGTCACAGAACAGTCACGGGGAAGTAAAGTACAACAGGAGGAATAAGATAGTCAGTAGTATTGTGATCACTGTGTGTGGTGCCAGGTGGGCACTGGAAATACCCGGCGGGGGCGACACTGTAAAGCATTTGATTGTCTAACCGCCCTGTTGTACACCTGAACCTACACAAGATAATATTTAATGTAAACTGAAATTGAAAAGTAAAATACAATAAATAAATAGATAAAAATGAGCTAGGGACTGCAGCGTGGGTGAGCATTATTACATTGAGACACACTGATGTGCAGCCTATGTTCTCTTGATCAACTCGGGAGCTGCTTCAAGTCTTTATTCCTAATGCACAGAAGCTTTTCGCTGACTGTTGAATGAGTTACTGACCCAGGTTTGTTTCAATGGTCCACACAGTGCAGTAACTGTTCCAGGCACCTGCACAGTGCACTGGTGGGGAAATAGGAAGGACTTTGGCATTAGATATTTAAAGTTTCTAACGTGCCTATCTTTTACTCTGCAGTCTCCTGCCCTCGCCTACACGGCACTTCCGCATCTAACAGTGATGCATCAAGTCCGAGTAGCAGGTCCATTATGTTTTGTTCCTCTGTTATTCATTAACTTTTTACAAAATATTATACTATGTGGCTGCCTATGTTTGATTTATCATTTAATATACTGAGAGAGAGCACATCGTAATCTCTAGGGCATGCATACTCAGTTTCAGTTTCAGAAACTTTCGGTTTCACAAGAAGAAAATAAACCTCACATATTTATGGATAACTCATACATCAACTAGCAATCTCTTTCATCTTATAGATTTGGGTGATACTGCCTTTCCCTCCTTTTCAATAAAGTGGGTTTCCAAGTGCCTCCTAAAATATGAACTCCAAGATACATATTTCCCTGTATTTTTCCCATCATTTGTGAGACAGGACTCATTATCTGCTGTTTTGTTAAAATCCTTTAACACCTCTATTGTGATATTCAGACCTTTCTAGTTTTTTTAAGAAAATAATAAGTATTTTCACTGAACATTTTTGAATTTAATAAACTTCTGTATGGGTTTCAGAATATGTCACTCCCACATATGCCACTGTGGCACATGGATAATTTTGAATTGTAGGTACTTGAAAACTGGCCGATTTAAGAGGGACTGACTCGCCCTGGCTGGTGTAGCTCAGTGGATTGAGTGCTGGCCTGCGGACCAGACGATCGCAGTTCGATTCCCAGTCAGGGCACATGCCCGGGTTGCAGGCCAGTTCCCTGCAGGGGATGCACCAGAAGCAACCATACATTGATGTTTCCTTCCTCTCTCCTTCCCTTTCCCTCTAAAGATAAATAAATAAAATATTTAAAAAAAAAAGAGGGACTGACTCTCTGAACCTCCTCTGTCCCACAGAAAGCAGGAGATAAACTTCCCAGTGAAAGATACCCTTCCTGTACCTGCAGGGTAGAGGCACATTGTCACCAAAACCAGAGAACTCAAAGATACCCTTCCTGTACCTGCAGGGTAGAGGCACATTGTCACCAAAACCAGAGAACTCAGGGNTGAATTGTAGGTACTTGAAAACTGGCCGATTTAAGAGGGACTGACTCGCCCTGGCTGGTGTAGCTCAGTGGATTGAGTGCGGGCCTGCGAACCAGACGATCGCAGTTCGATTCCCAGTCAGGGCACATGCCCGGGTTGCAGGCCAGTTCCCTGCAGGGGATGCACCAGAAGCAACCATACATTGATGTTTCCTTCCTCTCTCCTTCCCTTTCCCTCTAAAGATAAATAAATAAAATATATATATAAAAAAAAGAGGGACTGACTCTCTGAACCTCCTCTGTCCCGCTGAAAGCAGGAGATAAACTTCCCTGTGAAAGATACCCTTCCTGTACCTGCAGGGTAGAGGCACATTGTCACCAAAACCAGAGAACTCAGGGCTGAGAGAGCAGTGTAAACAGAACTTGTTACTCCTTTACCATATTACTCCCCTAGCTCAAAGTCCTTTGTCTTAAAAATAAACAAAGATGCATTGCTTCTTGGTCTAAAATGTGTAAAAGCTTCCTCCTTTCGTTATTTCCTTGAATCTCACATCTTTGTGGGGCTCCCATAGGTACAAATGTAAGTAACGTGCAATTAAGTTTATCCCTCATTCATCTTTGTATTATGAGGGTCTCAGCTAAGAACCTACAGGGAAAATTATTTTTCTTCCTCTACATTTTGCTTACAATTTTTAGATTCTAAGAAGTAGATCTATTTCATAGCTTATAGTCTTTCATTCCTGTTTTGAGTCCTTGTACTTCTCCCATATTATGTTTTATTTTCATTTGTAACTTCTGAAACCATTCCACAAACTCCATGTATTCTCAGAATAGCAGAGAAAACAGATTAGTCTCATCACCAAGATTTGCACCACAATTGTTAACATATTTAAAAACTGTCTGAAACTTCCTAACAAAAACATTATATGTACATACATGTGTATATGTGTAAAAAAGAAACACAAATAACTGTGACACATAGCACAAATGCAATGTGGTATAGTCACTAAATTTAGCTAATTTTAGAAAAGGGGAAACAATAACATAGCTTTTGAAGCAAATAAATCTGAGTAGTTTTGATGATGAGACTTTAATTTCCTATAAGATTTCATCTCTTCACTTCCCTCCCATCTTGGGGGGGGGGGGCAGGGCTGGGAATATAAGGCAGAAAACTGTACTTGAACAAGAATTAAATAAAAAATTAAAATTAAAAAAAAGATTTCATGTCACAGGAAAATTATATATATGAGCTGTTCTTGGCTCTTGCTTGAACTTTAATATTTATCTTATAGCATTAAGTAGGCATTATCATACTTTCCACTGATGAAATTCCTTAAAACCTGTTTAGTGGCTTAACAGTCAAAGCAATTACCTCTATCACTGCCTAACTGGGCAGCGTGTTCTCCAGAACAAAACTAATAGATATCATTTAATGGTCAGAGCTGTTTCTGACCTTTCCATGACCCCAAGGCACTGAAACTGTTTTTTCAATCTACCGCACTTACATAAAAAGCTGCTGCCAACAGCCTGGATTTAGCATCAGTTTGATAACAGAAGGTCTCTTCCAGCAGGGTCAGCACACTTGGCGTGTATGGTACAGCGGCAACAAGACCTGTCAATATTATGAAAATGCAGCTCAGGACGCTGATGTTAAAAACAAAAATGTGCAGCTAAGTTTTCTCCTGAGAAGCATAGGATATACTTATTATCACTACACCCATGCTACCACAGAATTCTGAGCTGAGATGAGTAAGTTATGAGATACACAGATAAATAAATGAAATAGGAAGGCAGCGTAATTCAAGGACTTGGCAGCGCAAACCAGAATACAAAAATACAGTAGTTTACAGTTTATGATTCACATATCTAAAAATTAAAAATGCATTTGTTACTTACACTAAAGGAAATATTCCCATAAATAAAAAAGGCAAAAATATGAGTTCTGTCCAGACAGTATCTAGCCATGTACTATGAAAAATAGAGACATTTATTGCAGAAGAGACAAGAAACGTTGCACACAGGATAATGATGCCTCAGTTCGCCTCAAAGTAGGCACCTTGGGACCTCACACAGCTCTCCCAGAGTCTCATCCTCGGTTCAAAACATTCTACAAAATCTTTTGTTGGTATCTTCCTGAATCTCGATGATGGTCTGAAATCTCTTCCCTTTCAAAGGTGATTTTGGTTTGGGGAAAAGTCAGAAGTCAGAGGGCGCCAAATCTGGGCTGTAAGGAAGCTGAGTCACCTGGGTTGTGATCTTTGTTGATTGCAGCTCATACACATTCAACATTCTCAGCTGTTCTGCTTGTTGCAGACTTTCTGGAACATGGATCCCTTTCAGCAGATTCTCAACCATTTTTGAAGTGTTTGTACCACATTTTATTTGTGCTGCACTCATTGCGTCATCCTCAAAAGTACTAGGAATCATCCAAATAGTTTCTGTGGAAGAACGTTCAAGCTTAATGCAAAATTTGATGCAGATTTATTGCTCTACTTGCTCAGTCACTTTGAATGTAACAGCCATACTGAACACATGTTCACTCCATGTCATCTACCACTTCCACTGACTAATACAGTGAAGTCATCATTGTTCGCACATGTGCATTCCAGTCCTCTCCTTGGCTGCCAGGTTACATTAATGTCACACAGACCATTCTCATTATATTAACAATGGCTGGGCTTTTTCCGTACAGATCTGGTATACGCAACTTCTTGAAGATTTTCACTTTCTTCTGAACATGTATAGCAACAGATATCAACTGAGAAAGTTGCGGTAGGGATATTTCAACCCAGAAAACAATACAAGAGCACTGATGCAGTATTAGCAGAAAGCTTGGCTGTGTATATATTTTTATTACTAGCCTGAGAGGTTTTTGATATGTTGAAAGTCCTCATTGCCATGTTTCTATACAATATCACCTGCACTACCCTCTCTGAGAAAGACCTCTTACTATTACAAGTATGGTATGAGTAAATACAACTATATTTAAAATGTCATAATTTTAAAAACAACTTTACGTAGAAAAAGCGAACATAAACAGAAAAAGTGAACATAAACAGCTTTAGCTCCTGTTAATGTAGCAAGATGTTTTTATTTGACATGTATTAATAATAAACTCATTTTAAATAATCAGAAAAATATCCTTTGACTTATATTGTCATTATATAAATTATAAGCATTAATATCATCCGTTTCATAAACAATTACTAAAATAATAAACCAACCCATGTTTAAAAATAGTTTTAAGTTTACTTTGGAAACAAAAACTCAGAATGCAAATGTATTTTCTAAGATCTTGATATCTCAAAAAAGGGTATTCAAAACCAGATGATAAGAGACTTTAACAATAGGATTCTTGCCACCCCTTTCTATAAATAAACATCTAACTGAATATAACGACATAACTAGCTGATCCCACCAGGAACTGATTCCTCAGTAAGTATAAATTCGACATAAGTAAAAAAAAGTTATTATGAAATGATTAAGTCTGGGTGAAAATATTATCCGCACAAACTTGTTTTTTCTAGGTCTTTAGAAATTGAATCCCAGTGTTGAACCTTAACCATTTTCTCATTTCTCCCTCTCCTTATTTCATTGTTTCCCCCCAGATTCTTCTGTTTGGTGATAACAAAAGCTTCTAAATTGCTGATCTGAAGATGAAACTGCCAGAAGCAATTTTCTTAACGTATCTTTTAAAAATGGTTTAGGAAAAAACGATATGTTTATGCATTTATCTTTGGCTAACTAATATATTTTTAAATCAACTATAAGTACTAATATGAGAGCTGAAATTTTGAAACAAAATATAATTTCCCTTGTTGAGAGTTATAGTGTTAATATTCACATTACTTTCTATTAAAAAAGATAAAAATATTCAGTAAACATAAAACAGCGTTTACTAACTTCTTCTTGATGACCCTTACTGTCAGGAAAGACAAAATGTCCTTTCCTTGTCTGAATGGGGAATTATCAATAGTATTAGCAATTTGAGAAGAGTTTTAGCCTCTTCAAAGATACTTTTTTCAGTTTTTGACAATCAAACGAGTTTATATATTTTTTCACCAGATGGTAAAGTATTAGGTAGCCTAACTGATTTACTCATTTCCTAAAATAAGTGATTTATCAGAAATTATCATTTTTGCATCTTCACAATAGCCTTATAAATGTCATTTGGAGGATGAAACAGAAAACCCATTAGTATATATTTACTTGGCAGCTCTGAGTGCTGTATATTTTTAATATCTATTTGATTGAGTTAATGTTGCTATGTCCCAGTCCATTGGAATCACATTTAAAGTTACAATGGATGGTGTGCTCTCATACGAAGTCACTTTTCCTTGTAAAACCATGATGATTATAATCAAAATCAATTTCAAGGGCTCCAAGGCCTTTAGGATTACCACACTGGCCAAAGTAATGGAAAATTAAAATGATTTAAAATCCATTTTAGCCCTGTGTATCTTAAATATTACACTTTATCACATTATGTAAATTACGTATATTTGCAATGTAGTGTAGTTAAACAGCCCCTTATGTCTTCATGCAAGTGATAAGGGAACACACTACCCACTTTGTAATGAGCACATAAAATGATAATTTTGTAGGCAAACATTCCCAGCTCTCTGGCAGATGGCATAAAATGCTGTTCAAGAAACCTTTCAAGGCAAGTTGAAATAGTCTGATAGTGAATTAATAGCAGATGCCATCATTGTAAGTTTTACAACACACAAAATACTTCGATTTTTCTGAAAGCAAGCTTTAGCCAAATTGTACCAATATATTTATTTTTAACTTAATCTTTCATTACTTCAGATGGATCAGAACTATAAAACATTGCCACAATTATTGGAGAGAGTTTCCTTAATTATCTACAAACTATGTTTATATATTTTTATTGTAATTGCATAAGAATATGCAATAATTGTTTAAGTACATTTTCATATGTTAAGTAGAATATATAGTGCACTAAAAATATACCTGTGATTCTGCCTTCAATGTTGTCCTTCCTTATTTTTTGAAAATAAAAGTTTGTAGTTTTAGGTAACAGGTTGAAATATTTATTTTCAGTGTTTTTTTCAGTTAATAGATAGAACATTGATTTCATGAATTGCAGGGAGAATTTATCTTCATATTTTCATTCAGGGATGGACTAATTATTCCCATTGGATACTGTGAACTTGGGCCTTTATCTCAGTTTTGTTTTTGTTTTCAGTTGGTCAGTCACATGTTTTACGACTTTTTATGTCTTTTAATCTTCTAACATAGAGCTTACAATCAGTTTCTTTATTTTTTTTATTTACTTCAAACCTCTGAAATTTTTAGCATAGTTCTATGCCAGTTTAAAAAACATAAAAACATTCGCCTTAAGTTTGGCTGCAATTATTTGAACAGAATTACATATTCATGTGATATCTATTGAAAAATCAAAGCAATAATGCTTTTAAAAATATTTGGAAGCCATTTTTAACTAAACTATAATTTGGATTAAGTATAATGTATAATGATACACTTGCAAGAATCCTCTATTGCAGTTGAGACATTTATGCATAACTCTAAATTTCATGCATTGCATGAGTTTAAGTTTTTCAGTTCACTGTACAGTGCTAATAGAATTTAAAAAGACTCTGTAAGTATTATAAACAGGGCTCAAGCTGAAAGAATCCTTCCTTTTGTGTCTCTAAAAGTACAGGTGGTACTTTATATAATTAACAAACCCAAGCTCTCTTTTCTACACAAATGATAAAAATTTCCTTTGGTTCTTCTGTGCTAATAATTGTCTTTTCTATTTTCACTCTAACATTTAAAGAAAGATATTAATGCATAATTCAGGATATTTAAAATTTGTTAGATGAAAAGCACATTATATGTAAATATTATATTAGTCAAGTTACATGATGAAATTTACATTAAAAGTACTTTGATGTACACAGTATGAAATAGATATGTATATTTTTAAAATCTACATCCCAGGCTCAGTTAGTTTGATTTGAATTATTTTAATTATAACTATACTCTGCTAGTTGGTCCTTACAGGAGGATGAAGCTACAATATCTTACAAGCATGGAGGCACCCGCTAACTAGAGGGATTGTCCAGGGCCACCTTCATTCAGTGCATGAACAGGGCATGTGAATCATTCCAGCCCAGCAGACAAATAACTTCAGAATATTATGTTGGAGTTAATGTCCCACCGTGCCTGTGTGCGCGCACTTCACATGGGTCTTCTGAGTAATCTGAGGTTTCTCCAACTAACCTTCTATAATCTGCAGAGATCACAATATTTTTTTGCATCTTGGAAGAACGTGTTTTACTAGGGATTTCTGTAGACGCCAGATGGCACAGAATTAAACTTTACTAAGAAAAGTTTATTCTTTTAATATTCTATGCACATGTTTAAACACACAAAACGGTTTGGTTGAAAGATTGAATGTCATTTAAATATTTCATTGGATAACAATTTATTAAATACTGGGTGTATAGTTTTCACGTGTTTCCTAACAGATTACGTTATTATTATATATTCTGTTAAAAACACAAAATTCAACTGAATACATTTACAGATCTAATTGGCTTTATTCAATGATCGATGAGTCAGGCAACATCCCATCTTGCAGATAGACCTGTACAAAATAAAAGTTTTCTACAGGTGGAAACAGGTGGCAACATGACACTTGAGCAAAGAATGACTTGTTTCAGGCAAGGTCAACTTCTTTGGGGGATAGAGGAGGTCTGTGGGGCAGACTACTGCACTAGATCAAGCCAGGTGATTCCAGATTGGCTAGTTAGAGGTTACACTCCCAGCAGAGGCTGAAATCACATTTAGGTTAAGTATCAAGTCTTGGTGTGCTGATAAGGTTCTCTCTCTCTCTCCTCACCTTTTGATCAGACTCTCAGATTAACTGAAAGATGTGATCAAAATTTAAGACATTAGATGCCTCTTCCAGATACCTCTCTGTAGCTCCTGTAGCTTTTACTGGTCCTCTGTGTGGTGTTCACAGGCCATGAACTCAGCTCACATTTTTTCAGTTGGACATCTTTTTTTTTCATTGCTTCTTTGGTGTTCCAGGCATAGGAAGATCATTGTTTTTGGTGGTTAGTAGCTACAAACATGCATTTTAGGCTTTTGAGAAAACACAGTACACTGGGGAGATTACTATGATTAATGTAAGTAGGATATTCCCCAGTGTTTGGGGTGAACTTCAAAATGTGGTCCCCAAGACCCAAACCAATTAAGTCCAAAAAAGACCACGTTGAAGTAATCTTTCTTAATCCAGTGGCTTGTTCAGTGATCTCAAGTGTGTAGCTGAGTCTCACCCTGCCCAGAAGTGTCGATCCAAATACAAGTTTTGTGGGCCCCAGTGCGGACACCTCATCTCTCAGATGTAAGATAATCAAAGGCTTTTTTATTATCAAAAGTGACTTAGGTTAAAGAGACTAAGGATTTTTGTGGTAGCTATTGTCTTGGCAGCAGATTCTGCAATATATTCAAGCATTAAGGAGAGGTTCCTGATCACAGCATCATTTATATTTACTCACCGGGGAAGCAGGGCTCTGCCAAAGGAATCAAATCCTGAGTCATGAATGTTCTCTAATATGACATTCTTAACTCAACAATCTAAAGTCAGGGGAATTAACCACTGAGGCCTTTCAGTCCATTTGTGAACCATTGCGGGGGGGAGTTAGATTCTTAAGAGGCATTGACTGGTTACATACCAGCCATATAGGTATTCATAGGCCCGAGGAGAATAATAACCACCTCAGACAAAGCTAAACCCTGTCAGGGCACAAACTTTTCTGATCACTGTTCCGTCCCGCGGAACAGTCAACGGGGGTCCCGAGTCTACCTGAAACGGATGAATAGGGATGGGAGCAAGAGGCGCGTAGAAAGGCAGCAAGACAAAGGATTCTGATCAAGCTGCGAATTTTATTTTGGGCGGGGCTGTTATATAGGGGGCAGGGGAAAAGGGGAGGTGGTTCTGATAGGTTGTCCTGTGCATGCTCACTGCATGCTCCTGGCGACGATTGGTAGGTGGGCGCGTGATCAGCATCTTGATTGGTAGCTAGTACTCGTGATCAAGGGATGCCCACAAGGGTGGGGGCTACCTGGCTCGGCTGCAGCATCCTGTTTGGGGCTGCCTCAGCCAAGCCCTCCTGGTGCGATTTTCTTGATGGATTGCATTCACCATCTTTAGGCTCCGACAGATCACATCAAGGTGATACTATTAATTGACTTATGTGCAGGGATCGTGGCATTTACCTGTTCAAGCCAGGGTCAATTAGGTTTTCGCTGCATTCGGGATGTAAATCTAGCCTAAAATAAAGAGCTGTTCTAAATGTTAACACCCTGCAAAGATGGGTACCGTTTGGGGGGTATTTTTGTAGTTGGGGGAAGATCTGATTTAGATAATCACTAGAATGTAGAGGTGCAAATGTACTGAGGCTTATTAGGTACTTACCTCTAACTGGGCAAGTTTAGTTATAATTTGAGAAAGCTAAAAATAAGGCACTGGATGACCTGGCCATAAATGTTAAACTTGGCGAGAGACTTCTAAAGGAAGCTGATCATAGTTTACATTGACATTGGGGATAGCAGAGAAATCAGTCACAGGGAGGGGCAGGAGATCTCCAACATCACGGATTGATCAGAATAACTGATGAAAAATCCAGCAGTCCAAAACGTTGGCTTGAAGATATGGATCATGGCTCTGTCCAGACCAATGCTAGGGTGAAGAAAAGAAAGAGGAGACAAAAGGAATTCCTGTTTTCTTAAAGCATGACGTCTTGATCCAGTGTTTGGAGTGGAAGCAGTCTGCTTTGACGTCAGCTACTTCTCTTTCTCATCAGTTTGACTTAGAGGTCTCCAGCATCTGTATTGAACCAGATGTCAAGGGGAGCCTTATTTAGCTCAATGACCTCTAGTTTTGTGGCAATGTCAGTGGTCAGGTGTCTTATAATGGGGATCGAAGGCTGTCTTCATTGGACAACATTTAATATAACTAGTCACCAGGCTCCAGACTATGAACAATAATTTCCCTTGAACTGAGATCCGGGAAGGCTTCTTTAATTTGTTGCTAATATGCTTTAGCATAAGACATTAGAGATGCACAGTAGCTGGTCACATTATCATGAGATAACAAAAGGAGCAGCTGAGGGCCGTGTGCCAATAGACACTGAGCTACCAGTGACCATTTCATGGGGAGTGAGTTTATGTTTCCAAAAGCGGATACTACAAACAGTTAGTAAGACCAGAGGTAATAATACCTTAGCCCAAAGGAGTCCAGTAGCTCGAGCAAGTTTAGAGAGTGTGTGTTTGAGGAGACCATTAGCTCTATCAACCATGCCTGATAATTGGGGGCAACAGGGACAGTGATAATTCCCAGCATTATCTATTGAGACTTGAATGACTTGCCTGGTGAAGTGGGTGCTTCAATCACTTTGCTTTCTCTACCCCAAGTAAGAAAAACATGTTTTCCAACAGTTTCTTTGCCCCTGTGATGGCATCAGCTTTGTGGCTGAGAAAGGCTTCACCCCATCTGGAAAACACACGTATAATAACAAGGACAGTTTGATAACCCATGTATGTGTCAGTTGAATGAAGTCCAGATGCAGGTGTCCAGGGTGTCCAGAGGAAGGAGTTTTGAGGTCTCAGGGAACAAAAACGGGGTTTCCGGGATTATGGGCCTTAAAAACTAAACACTGGTAGTAAACTATTTTTGCAATTTTATGGAAATCCCATCACCAATGCTTATTTATTTTGATTCNTATTGAGACTTGAATGACTTGCCTGGTGAAGTGGGTGCTTCAATCACTTTGCTTTCTCTACCCCAAGTAAGAAAAACATGTTTTCCAACAGTTTCTTTGCCCCTGTGATGGCATCAGCTTTGTGGCTGAGAAAGGCTTCACCCCATCTGGAAAACACACGTATAATAACAAGGACAGTTTGATAACCCATGTATGTGGCAGTTGAATGAAGTCCAGATGCAGGTGTCCAGGGTGTCCAGAGGAAGGAGTTTTGAGGTCTCAGGGAACAAAAACGGGGTTTCCAGGATTATGGGCCTTAAAAACTAAACACTGGTAGTAAACTATTTTTGCAATTGTATGGAAATCCCATCACCAATGCTTATTTATTTTGATTCATTTTAATTAAACCATGGTGGGTAAAGAAATACAAAAAAAAAAAGAGGTTTGCTAGGGGGCCTTGAAGAATCTAGTGGCTGTTGTGGGTTTCCCACAGACTCAGTTGTTTACTCAATTGTTTGCCCATCATGACTTCTCTGACTGAGGAATAGACTATTTCCATGTTCCATGGACATGAGGGTTGCAAAAGCCTGGCACCAAGGAATCATTTTTATAGAAGCAAAATGGATTTTATCCACTTGTGCCACAACCTTTGTACATTCCGCTACTGTTGCTTTCACAGGGAAGTCAGCTAGGGCACTTCCCTGATATACTCATGTTCAATGCTTTTCGTGGGAGTCTCAGTTTTAGTGATAGCCATTTCAGAAGGTAAGAGAAAGACGGAAGAAGGTCATTTACTTGTTCATTTTTATTGGGGTCCCTGTGGACCTAAGAAAACCTTTTCATTTTGCACAGCATCCCCAAATCATAGATAACCCTAGAGGCATATTGGCTATCAGGATAAATATTAACAATTTGTTCTTTTTATAACTAGCATGGTCTGTTGAGGGTATGGATCTTGGCTCTTGGGATGGATGAACTTGCGAGAGGTTTTCTCTTTCAAGTCGATTGTATTGGTTAGTAACAGCATAATCACCATGGCGATTCCATGTTTCATTTCTACAGTATGACCTAGAAACAAAACTAAATCAGGATTAGTTAAAGGAGTATCTTGTAAATCAGGATGCGGTACCCCCCAAATAGACATTATTCCCTGAAAGTCATGGGACTGACCTTCTTCACGCAGGGGTAGTAACATAATGGGATGAAAAGCAGAAGGATCTCATAGGAGATTAGCTTGCTTGCAGAGAAATGTTGAGTCAAATCAGAATTAAAAAGACTTTCGACAGCATGTGGAGTTTGTAAATAAATGTCATTTCCTAGGGTTAACTCTGCTGAGACTTCTACTAACTGCAGCTGCAGCTATAGCCTTAGGGCTGTAAGAATAGGCAGCAGCAAGTGAGTCAAGCTGTCTGTTATAAAAGGTAATAGGCCTATGTTTTTGCATAAGCACTCCCAGGCTTGGTTATCTCCTTCATGTACAAATAAGGTGAAAGTTTATGAATAGTTAGGTAGCCCTAAGGCAGGTGGTTCTTGCAGTTCTCATTTTAGTCTTATAAAAGCCCCTTATGTTTATTTTCCTGAGGAAGCAGTGCCAAAACTAAAATTTTAGTAAATTCATGAAGCGTGGAAGCCAACAGAAAACAAAAGTAAAGGAAGACTTAGTTTACAAAACGGAACCCATAGCCTACAAAAGCCAGCCCGATCTAGGGATCCGTGAAGCTCTTACTTAGTTGTGGGTCTAAGGAATTTTTGGATTAGCTTAATTCTTTTCGGAGGTAGCTGAATTCTTTGATTCTGAAATTATAGCCTAGGTAATGAATAGTGTCTAGAGGTAATTGTAATTGTTTTTAGAGACTTTATATATATTTTAAGCTAACTGTTTGCAGCAAATGAATGGAATCTTTTATAGATACTTCTTCGGTAACTGAGCACAGCAAGAGATTGTGTACATATTGTACTATGGCCAACTTCCCAGAAGACTGGAGGGTGCTTAAAACTTGGTGATATATTTGGGAGACAGAAGAATGGCTGTCATATATCTGAGGTATGACTGTCAGGTATAGTGTTGATTGTTCCGAGTAAAGGAAAATAAGTATTGTCCGTTGGGATCTATAGAGATGTTGAAAAAGGTTGAACTAAAATTAATAGAGAACCATCTTGAGTTTGGTGGAACTTATGACCAAAGGAAGTTGGGGTTTGTAACAATTGGAAAACAAGGTATAAGTACCTTGTTAAAGTTTCACATCCTGAACAAAGTCCATCTTTACCTAATAGGTAAAGTCCAACTTTACCTATTAGGTTTCTGAACTGGAAATATTGGCATAGTATAGGGGCTAGTGCAGAGATTGAACAACCCTTGAATGAACAGGTCTTATGCTATGATGGTGAGACCCTGTATGGTCTCAGGCTTTAATGGATAGTAAGGCAATTTAGGAAAAAGTTTTGTTACCTCTAAATTTTTATAGATTCAGCACTTTTTATTCTCCAAGCATCTCTACAGAAATAGCCCACAGATTTCTGGGAAGTTCAATTAAATTTGGGGACTCTTTTTGGAATTCTTTCTATTCTATATCAAGGACAGATTTTAAGAAACATACAAGGGCAGCCCTAGCTGGTGTAGCTCAGTGGATTGAGCATGGGCCTGCAAACCAAAGGGTTGCTGGTTTGATTCCCAGTCAGGGCACATGCTTAGGTTGCAGGCCAGGTCTTCAGTAGGGTGTGTGCAAGAGGTAACCACATATTGAATTTCTCTTCCTCTCTTTCTCCTTCCCTTCTCCTCTTTCTAAAAATAAATAAATAAAACCTTTAAAAAAGAAACATAGAAGGGCTGGGTGAGGTTGGTCAGGAAATTTTAAGACGTGGTCTCCATTGAGGGCAAAATGTGTTAGTGCTTTTAACTTGGGATGGAGATCCCTACCTAATAGAGTGACCGGGGATGTGTCACATAGAATGAAGGAAAGTTTTTCAATGAGGATCCTAGAGTCATTTGTACTGCCTGAGATAAAAATGACCTTTGAACTTTATTAAAAATCTCTAGTATGGAAGTTTTTTTCCACTCTGAGGAATTTATGGTCTTATTAGAATCGAATTTAAAATAGACAGCGCAGTTCCAGAATCAACCAGAATTTGGCAAGGTTTTTATAATTAAATTTAAATTGAGTTTTAGCTTGGATGTTTAAGAAATTACTGGTAGCAGTTCAGGAGAGGATCCCTTGGAACCGTGTCAACTCTAAAGGGCCAGAATAGAGGTTCTCCTTGGAGCAGATATGGGAGCATTCGCTGATGTTGGAGAATTTGCATAAGGCCTTTGAGACCAATCTCTTTTCCAGTGTCTCAGTTGACTACAGCAGAGACATAAAACACTATACCAGAGTTTTGATAATAGACCACTAGGTGTAATTTGTGTGGGGAAGGTATTATTTTAGTGCCAATGTTGAGGTCTTTCATTCAAAATGGGGAACTGTGGAAAGCCAATCAGATCTGGAGCTTGATGGAATGACAGCAGAGCTCAGAACCAAGAGAAACTTAATCATGACCCTTGGAAAATGTAAAGAAAATAGCTATGTCAATGCCAAAAAAGTTCAATCTGGTAAGAACTTTTATGAGTTTGAGTCAAAACTGACGACAACTGCCAGAAACAAAACCTTAATGAATCCAGAAAGTGCTTCAGAAAATGGCAATTTTTACCTTATCTTATACATTACAATTAAAAAAGAAGACTTAAGGAGATTTCTGGTCAGATGGAGGCATAGGTAAACAAGGTAAACATGGCTCCCCCCTTGCACAGCCACATCAAAATTACAACTAAACTACAGAACAACCATCACACAGAACCATCAGGAATCTTCCACCAAGATGGAGGCATAGGTGGAAACACTGTGCCTTCTCCCACAACCAAGTTTCAATACAACAAAGGTTTGGAGAAACAAAGACACAACCAAAGGACAGAAAATTGAATTATACGGAAGTCCGACTACATCTAACTGTTCAATGGGACGGTAAGAGGGGCGGAGCCAGCAGTGAGCAGGGTCGGGCAGGACAGGGCCCCCAATCCAGGCACGCAGGCAGACCGGAACCAGTTGGGGTGCGGGGCAGACCGCAGGTGCATATTCGCGCACAGTGAGACAGACCACGCAGGCCCCAGGGGGCGAGGGCTGACGGCGGTGGCACACTCACGTGCAGTGGGACGAAACGCGTGGACCCGGTGATGGCAGCAACTGCGGCACCGGTGAGGGCCGTGGCAGCAGGCAGCAGACAGGACGCCATAGTCCCTCTTTGACCCTGCCCCCACATACAACGTCACAACCCAGCGACTTAGTTGCCCTGTTCTAGTGAACACTTTAGGGCTCTGATCCTGCTATGGAACAGGCAGGAACAACCCGAAAGATGGCGCAAGAAGAACTCAAAGTCCCAGAGCCAATAACTCTAAGCGACCAAGAAATTGCCAGCCTCTCAGAAACACAATTCAGGACACTATTTATCAGGATGCTCACGGAACTGGTAGATTATAGTCACAAATTAGAGGAACAAAGTCACAAATTAGAGGAACATATGAAGGCTAAACTAATTGAAATGAAGGGAGATGCACAGGAAACCAATAGTGATGGAAAGGAAACGGGGACACAAATCAATGGAATGGACCAGAAGGAAGAACAAAACATCCCACCAGAAAGGAATGAAGAAATGAGAATTCAAAAAAATGAGGAGAGGCTTAGGAACCTCCAGGACATCTTTAAACGTTCCAACATCCGAATTATAGGGGTACCAGAAGGGGGAAAGAAACAGCCACGAGTGGAAAACGTATTTGAACAAATAATAAAGGAGAACTTCCCCAGTCTGGCAAAGGAAATAGACTTCCAGGAAATCCAGGAAGCTCAGAGAGTGCCAAAGAAGTTGGACCCAAGAAGGAACACACCAAGGCACATCATAATTACATTAGCCAAGACCAAAATGAAGGAGAGAATCCTAGAAGCAGCAAGGGATAAGGGGACAGTCACCTACAAAGGAGTACCCATCAGACTGTCAGCGGATTTCTCAAAAGAGACCTTACAGGCAAGAAGGGGCTGGAAAGAAGTATTCCAAGTCATGAAATCCAAAGACCTACAGCCAAGATTGCTTTATCCAGCAAAACTTTCATTTAGAATGGAAGGACAGATAAAGTGCTTCTCAGATAAGGTCAAGTTCAAGGAGTTCATCATCACCAAGCCCTTATTATATGAAATGCTAAAGGGACTTATATAAGAAAAAGAAGATGAAAAATATGAACAGTGAAAGGACAGCAAACACACAGTTATTAACAACCACACCTAAAACAAAAGCAAACCAAGAGGACAGCTAGATCAGGAGTGGAACCATAGAAATGAAGAACACATGGAGGGTTAGAAACAGGGGAGTGGGAGGAGGAGAAGGGGGGAGAAGGCACAGAAAATAGCATAGATGGTAGGTAGAAAATAGATAGGGGGGAGGGCGAGAATAGTGGGGGAAATATAGAATCCAAAGAACTTGAGACACGTGGTTATAAACTAAGGGGGGAGAATGGCGGGGGAAGGAGGGTGCGGGTGGAGGGGATTGAAGGGGAGGAATAGAACAACTGTAATGGTATAATCAATAAAATATATTTAAAAAAAAAAAGAACCATCAGGAATCGAGTTGAATAGAAGCCCAACAACTATGGAATTTAAGAAACCACATCCATCCAGACTGGTAGGAGGTGTGAAGATGAAAAATGTGTTGGTCCTATATCCATGTGTGGTGAATAAAAATTTGGGAGGGATATCTCTGGAAGGAGTCCCAACCCAACACCAGGTCCCCTGGCCCAGGAATCGAGTGCCAGGAAGGTAAGTCCCCATAACTTCTGCCTGCAAAAACCAGAGGGGATTGAGTCAGTGGAGGAAACTTCTGGAGTCCCAAGCAGCTCCTCTTAAAGAACTCATACATGGACTTACTCAGACTCACTCTCTCAGATCTCCGGCAATGGGGTAGCAGCTTGAAAGGCACCAGTGGCATACAGGGAGGAACTGAAGTGTCTGGCTTTAAGGTAAGAGCTGGGGGATTGCTTTCTCACAGACAGAAAGGTGGGTAAAAACCACTGTCCCTTTTCTGAACCCTCCTTCTACAGAGCCACAAGGCTGGCAGGTAGGTGCCATATCTGATACTGCATCAACCTGGCTAACACTGTTTGTCCGACCCTGGTAATCCCCTAAGACTCTATCCCACCCAATTTATGGCCCAACCCAAGCTGTTAACAATGGCTTTTCCATATGAATGGCTGGTCAGGACTCATGCTTCACAATTTCCTAAGTCCTCTCAGACAAGCAACAGCTAGCCTCAGTGAGCCCCCAGCCACTGAACCACTTGGGGAGAACTACTTGCCAAAAGAGAATAGACAGGCTCAATTAAGGTAAAGATTAATATTTATCCGGGAAGATTCTAGCCTAGGACATGACTGCCTGCCATGACCTGCTTTTAGTTAGAAAGTTTTTTATTTGTTTATTTTTTCCATCATTTTAGTTATATTTTTCCATTACCATTTATCTTCTCCTCCACCCCCTTCCACCTCCACTCACTCCCCTCCAACAGTAGTCATGATACTCTTTTTCCATGTCCATCAGTTCTTTTTCTTTTTCTATTTTTCTCAACCCATTCATCCCCACTACAGCCTCCTCAAAAGCTGTCTATGAGTCTGTCTCTACTCAGTCCATCCTTCTTGGTCACATTAGGTCTCTGAATTTGTAAGGCCTCCTATGAGTTGGTCAGATTTATTGTGTGGCCCCTTTTCATCCACAACTCTAAAGTGTTCATGGGTACCATGCCTGTGTTTCTCATCCCCAAAGTCACTAGAAATCTTCTATACTGCCACCAAATCTGCTTAGAAAAGAACAACAAATTTTAACTGGGTAAATTTAAAGATATAGTTGGTTTTAATCCACAATAACGGATCAAGCTGCATCCATCCCTTCTATCAGGTAGAAGGAAACTCTTTAAAGATCTGTACACAATGGAAGGTTTTTCACTAGGCAGAAGTGCATGTAAAAAGGACATTTCTATCAGAGAGTGGATTATTTCTGTCAAGGTCGCCTTCCTTTGGAAATGGAAACAGTCTCCTAGGTGGATTACCCTCATGTACTGACCAGGTAACTGCAGATTGATTAAAGATTACATTCCCAGGAAAGGCCAAAACTGCAATTAATTTAGTCATTAAGTCTTGGTTTTGCTGATGGGAGTAGGTGAGGTAAGGGGAGCTGGGGGCAGGGTGGTTGTCTAGCACAAGTGACTCCAATTTGCACCTGTTGTTTCAATTTTGAACAATCTTCCCTGACAAAAGTCAGTGTTTACCTTAATTGAGCTTATCTTCTCTTTGCATCTGTGATATCAAATTTCCTTTTTCTAGACCCTGCAAAGCACAGGCACCACACCACAGGGAGACTACAAATATCCTCACTGTTTTTGTTATAGTGTTAATCTTTGACTGTTAACTTTCCTGTATCCACCTATGTAAAAGAAATATGTGTCTAGCATTTTACTTTTCATCAATCCCAGAGGTTTCCCCTGGCCTCCCTAATCTGTCACCAATGAATTTCATGTAAACTACTTAAGTCTTCTCTTTTGATTGTAATGCAAAAAATAAGGTGCAAATGGCCATTTTTCTCAATGCATTGAGGTTTTGCTTCCTGGTGATTGTCATCATTTTTGGCTCAAATAAACTTATAAAAATTCTTCCAGGTTTCAATGTTTCTTACATTGATACTTTATAAAACATACAAACAAAAATGGATATGGAAATAGTTATTTTATTAATATACCAACTTTTTATTATATTTTTATTCAGAGATGAAAAGTAAAGGAAGTAGAATAGTTTAATATACTAAACTGTAACTCTCTCAAAACTTTTCATTAATCTTTGATAAAATTATTTGACTGTTAACCAATAGACTATAAAAAACAGGCTGTTAGCATTTATCTGTGCAAAAGCACTGAAGTCTGAGAGTCACAGACTCAGGTGGCAACTTGAGGTAAATTCTGAAGAAAAAGAAAGGTAGGGTTTATAAAGGCAAAACCACAAAATGTAGTTTTGGAGGCAGATGAAGAACTGGCTAAGTCAAGAGAGACTGGTTAGTTCCAGTATGCAAACAAGAGGGGGTTAAAACTACAAGGGGAAAGTAAATTCCCCGTGTGAATCCATGTAGCAGTTGTTCCAGAACACTACGGTTCAGCCTTGAACTGAGGCTCATGATGAACAAAGGCTGCGTGAGCCCCGTTGCCTCCTCAGAAGCCTTTTGACTGTCAGTCTGACTTTCTTAGCAATATTAATTCCATTTTACTTTTTTCCATCATCTGCCTTAAAAACAATTATTCATCCAGACTGACAGAGATTTCAGTTAATTATTCTTTAGATCTCTTTATAATAAATAGCGTTCCTTTCAGAAATTCCCTGATTACAAAATCAAACAAACAAACCTCTCTCAGATAACAAAAGAGAGAAAAAAGCAGAAGTAGCTCATTTGCAAGTGATCAATCTGGTGTTTATATTAGATTGTTCTTTAACCTTTCACATTGGAGAACTAAACACCTTTAAACAATGGACAAAGATAAAAGACTTGGCTGCAGTTGAAGATTAAGAGCTTCAGTGTCTTCAAGTCTTTTAAAAAGGGTTAAATGTCTCCACAGGGATCATTTGTTTTGAATCAACAACCCTGAAAGGATGAAGGAAAAGAGATGAGGGGGAAAGGAAAGAGAAAGAGAATGAGATGGAGTGCTGTCTTTCTAAATTTAATAAATGTTTCATTAATTTTAATAATATTCTTTGAAAAGTGGATACTGATTATACAAAAGGGAGTTTTTCCCCTATAATCTTTATTTCAAAATGCCATAATGGAAAGTGTTAGCAATTGAAAACAGTAAATTGTAATGTGGTAAATAAACAAAAAAACTGTTTTGATTTTGATAAGGAAAATTATTGTATCCATTCCAGGCAAAACCTGGCAAATAGCAACCTTTAATTGTCACTAAACAATATCAACCAGGAGACTAGAGAAATACTGATTCTGATTAACATTTTTAAAATCAGATAATTTTATTTTGTTTTGTAAATTATATTTTATTGATTACAGTTGTGTGAACTTGTCCCCATTATCCTTCATCCACCCAGCCTCCACCTACTCCCTCAGGCAATCCCCACACCATTGTTCTCGTCCTTGGGTCATGCTGATAAGTTCTTTAGCTACTCACATCCAATACAGTATTTTACATCCCCATGGCTATTCTGTAACTACCTAGTTGTAGTTCTTAATCCCCTCACCTCCTCACCCATTCCCCCACACTCCCCTCCCACCCGGCAACCATCAAAAGTCTCTCTGTATCCATTATTCTGTCTCTTCTTCTTGTTTGCTTAGTTTGTTTTTATGTTCAATTGTTGATAGATATACATTTTTGCTATTTTATTGTTTAAAGTTTTGATTTTTCTTTTTCTTAAGTAAGTGCCTTTACCATTTCATATAATAATGGTTTGGGGATGATAAAGTTCTTTGGATTTTTTTCTTGTCTGGGAAGCTTTTTGTCTGCCCTGCCATTCTAAATGATAGTTTTGCTGCATAGAGCAATCTTGGCTGTAGGTTCCTGCTTTTCATGACTTTGAATATTTCTTACCAATCCCTTCTGACCGGCAATGTTTCTTTTGAAAAATCAGCTTATAGTCTTATGGGAAATCCCCTGTAGGTAACTAACTTCTTTTCTATGCTATTTTTAGAATTCTCTGTTTATCTTTAACTATTGACATTTTAATTATGACCTGTATTGAAGTGAGCCTCTTTGCATCCCTCTTCTTTGGGACCGGCTGTGTTTCCTGGACTTGCATGTCTATTTCCTTCACTAAATTAGGAAAGTATTCTTTCATTAGTTTTTCTAATAGATTTCCAATTTCTTGCTCTTTCTCTCCTCTGGCACTCCTATGACATGAATGTTGGACCTCTTGATGTTGTCACAGAGGCTGATTCAATAATCCTCATTTTTGGAGTCTTTTTTCTTCTTATTCTGATTGGTTGTTTTTTGCTTCCTTATTTTCCAAGTCACTGATTTGCTTTTCAAATTCATCTACTCTACTGTTGTTTCCCTGTAAATTGGTCTTTATTTCAGTTAGTGCATCCTTTGTTGTTAACTGCATCTTTTTTATGCTGTTGAGGTCCTCACTGAGTTCCTTGAGCATTACAACCAGTGTTTTGAACTCTGCTTCTGACAGATTGCTTATCACCATTTTGTTTAGCTCTTTTTTTCTGGAGATTTGATCTGTTCTTTAATTTGGGCCATGTTTGTCTCCTCATTTGGTAGCCTCCCCTGTTTGTTTCTATGTATAGGTAGAGCTGTGTTGACTCCATGTCTTGGTAGTGTGGCCTAATATAGTGTTTCTGTAGAGTCCAGTGGCATAGCCTCCCTTATCCCCCAAGCTAGGTACTCGAGGTGTGCCCTGCATGTGGGCTGAATACACACTCCACTTATAGTTAAGCCTTGGTTGCTGTTGACAGATCAATGGGAGAGATTTACCCAGGATAATCAGCTGCAAGGTTTGACTATGACCACTGACCACCAACCACTGCCCTCTGTGTAGGATCAGCTGTGCAGGGGCAGGGAGGTGGTGCTCTGATATGGTCTGTAGCTGTCCACTGAGTATGCTGGCCCTGGGGTTTCTCAGGTGGTGCAGGTCAATGTCAACCTCTACCTGTGTTTTTCCTGAGGCCACCGTGCCTGAGCTATAAAGCAATCTGAGATGGCTGCTACTTGTGCTGGGCTTGGAGATTTCCAGGTGAAGCCAAGCTATAAATCTAGGCTGACTGCCTGATGCCAACTATTGCTTATTTGAAATGATTTAAGAAGTTGTGAAGCATAAACCAAGACCAGCCATTCATATGGAAAAGTAGTTTAGGTGGGGCCATACTTTGGATGTTTTGGAGTCTCTGAGGATCTCCAGGTGGGTCAAACAGTGTTAGCAAGATAGATGGAATCTCAATGTGGCACTAGCTTGCAAGCTCAGTGGCTCTGTGGGGTGAGGGCTCAGAAAAGAGTCAATGGCCTCTGTTTGCCTGTTGCCAGACACCCCAGTTTCTTTCAGTATGCCACTGGTGCCTTTCAAGCTGCTACCCCTGTGTTGGAGCTTAGAGGGAGTCAGTCTGAGTAGGTGAGGCATTGTGTAGATTCTTTAAGAGGAACATCTTAGAGCTCTGGAAATTCTTACGCTGAATCAATGCCTACTAGTTTTTGCAGCCAGAAATTGTGGGGACTTATCTTCCTGATTCCGGAAACCTGGGCAGGGGAACTTGGTCTGGGGCTGGGACTCCTGGCTCTCGAGATATACCTCTCGAATTTTCATCCACCATATGTGGGTGAGAGACCAGCCCATTCTGCCTTATCACCTCTCCTACCAGACTGGAAGGATGTGGTTTCTTTAATTCTGTACTTGTCAGTTTTCCATTCAACTTGATTTCTGATGGTTCTTATTGGTGGTTGTTCTATATTTTAGTTGTAAATTGATGTGATTTTACAAAGAGGTGAGCCATGTCTGCCTATGCCACCATCTTGGCAGAAATCTCTAATGCTTAAATTGTATAATCTTTTGCACTTAACTGCTGATAAACTGGGTTTTGTATTCACTATTTTGGTTCTATTTTTATGTGTCTTTGTATTTCTTTAAAATAATCAATTTTTTTACATTGTTCCACTTTCCTTCAGTTAAGTTTTTATTTAATTTTAAAACCATTTTTAGTTATTTAGACTGTACCTTAAAACATGCAAATTATCATTTTAACTACTTGGCTGATACCAGTAGAACCTTATGACTTTAAAACTCCATTTACTTCCCTCCTATCATCTGTTACTGTGACCATGAGTTTCAGCATCTATAAAACTGAAGCTCCTCAGGGTATTAGAGTTAATAATTTGTATAGTTACTGTACATTTATATTTTCCTTTCCTTTCTTTATTCCCTCTTGCATGTTCATATTTCTATCTGAGACCATTTTCCCAAAGAACTCCCTTTAATTCTAATTTCAGTGGAGGTCTACTTGTGCCAAATTCTCTAAATTTCTGTTTGAACACATCTTAATTTCCCTTTAATATTTGGTGGTTGTTTCTGCTAATATAGAATCCTATGCTTGTCCTTTTCTTCTTCTAGCTTTAAAAATGTTGTTAATTGGCTTCTGGTTTCCATCATTTCTGTGTCAAAACTTTGACAATTTTGGTGCTGTTCTGTTTAAATGACTGTTGTGGATACTGTTTTTTGTCAATATTTTTAATACTCTGTTAACTAAACTTTGCCTATGTAGTGTAGGCTGGCTAGGTTGGAAACCCTATGCAAGTGGTCCAGGGTGAGCAAGCTGGTGGGGAGATTGCCACTCCAAACAGGCTCAGTTGCTAGCTTCTGGATTGGAGTGGAAAAGTCTACACATTCTGTGATGTCAATATTTTTTGGAAAAACTGTAAGCCAGGTCCTCACAATAGCACTCAGCTTTACCCAGCAGAGTTTGACACACTCATCTGGGCTGGGCCTCTCAAGACCCTGGTAGTCACACTTTTTGCCTCGTGGCCCAGGAAATGCCACCTTTGGATCAGTGATCTCCAGGTTTACTTGGTAGTGATGTACGTTTTCTCCTTGTTTGATTCTCTTTTCCCAGGAGGTTTTTTTTTTTTTTTTTTTTGATATCCTCTGGGATTCTTCACCCATTTGACATGGAAGGCGATCCATTCTGTTGCCTTGTCATCTTCTCTTCTGCAGTCTCCATGGCCAGAGGTTTTGGTGCTCTGTCTTTTGGTCCCAAGACAGAGAGGTCTTAGGACCTTTCTTTGGTACCCATATCTCCTGGAAGTCCAGATGCTGCTCTTTCATCTCTAGTGGCCCCCCAAAGCCTTCCCGAGGCTATGCCTGTTGAAATTCATCCACCAAAGCCAAGATCTCTTCTGATATTTTTGTTTCATCTGACTTCTCTGTACCATCAGATCCACTTCTTTCTCCAACCACTGTATTTTCAAGTCCAAAGACAGTTGAGTATTCCCACCCCAAATTCTCAACAGACAGGTCAGGGTCCTCCTCTGTTCCTGTCTCAGAGAACTCTTCTTCAGAAGCATCTAGTAACTGTGGGTTCTCAAAGTATTTCTGTTTGTCATGGCTGTTGTAGGGTTTTGTATGACAATTACCACTGCAAACAAAAGAGGTGATGTTGTACAAAAGAGGATAAAACTGCATAGAGCAAATCAGCTTCAGGTTAATTTCACTCTCTGAGCACTGGATAGTTGATTTCAAAGCCTGCCTAAAGGCCTCAAGTGCCCTACTAATATTCTTCAGAACAAGGTAAACATTTTCCAGGCTCAAAAAGGTCAGGGGCTTAGAGCTATCGACGACCAAAGCTTGAAGAAGAAGCTTAGCAGAATGAAGATGAAGGCTATAATGAATCAAAAGGCTGGCCAAGTTCACAGGAGAAATGTCCTGGTATTGAAGTGGAATGAAATTCAAAGCTCTCTGAAGACACAAATAGCAAAAGCATTTTTCCTTACTGCTCTCTAGTACAGTCCAGCTTCATTGAGCGTTGGCCAGACAGGAGCATCTGGCTTACTAATAGCATGAAATAAGGAAGACCCAATTTCTTCTTCTCAGATGGTAGAGTTATAAATACAGGAAAACAAAAATTTTCATGCATGGTCATCTGGCATTTTGGTTTTCAGATTCATGCAGACCTCTAATTCTTTAACTAAGTAAGACAAAGTCTGGCTTTTTCTAGAGTCAATTATGGCACAGTCAGGGGTTTGAGCCTTTTTTTTTCTGAAGAATAATCATCCCAGTTGAATTCATGGATCCTGAGGCCTCTGATTTCCTGAGGCAGAAAATATGTTGCCAATTCTTCACCAACAGTGACTCTAGGGAAGCTTTCTGCACAAACTACTCTTTTAGGCCAAAGCATATTCTATTTGTCTCTATATGCATCAGTGCCCCTGCCCCAGGTCTAGAGAATAGAATGGGCTGCAGGAGAAGACTTGACCAACTCACTGATGTCACTCTGGTGTGCTGGAACTTCACAGTTCACAGACATCATATAGGAGGTTAATGAATCTTCACCAAACTGAATGCAATCCACATTTTCAGAGGTATCTCCATGAACGTAGGGCACAGGTCGGACTCATTGGCAATGTAAACTATGCTGCTCGTTGACGAGATGGTGTATCTGATGATTTCCTAATTGTGCCTCTTTGCCATCTGTAGGTCATGGATGATATTCCTTAAGATTTGCTTTTCTTGAATCAGCTTATGTTTTTCCAGGATCTTCTACTTTCTCGAGTAATGGTCATGTTGATTTGATGTTCTTTCAACTAATTCAGTGTTTGCTGGAGGGATCTATGTTGAGCTTCCAATTTTTACTCAAGTTTTTGCTGACACAGGACAGCATGCTTCCTTTTTATAGCTTGCTCAAACCCAGGTTTGGCCTGCAAAGCATGGTTGTAACAGAGCAGTGAGTGGTTATATTCCCTAAGCACTGCATATGTATTTCCCAAGGTGTAATAGCTGGTGAAGCAGTCGCTGTCGTTCAGAGTGTGTGCACAACAGCAGCATCAGCAAAGGCGTGCTCTGTGTAGAACATTTGCCAAGTTGACCAGAGCAATATCTTTATTATGCTTGGAAGAGAAGTGAAGTGCTTACCTAGCACATTTGACTGCCTGACATGGCTCATTCTTTATTCTTCAGTAAAATGGAGCCATGTTATACAGCACCCAGGAGGAAGAGTTCTTCTATAGGCCTTCATGAATGAGGTGATCTATGTCACCCATATTTCTTGCTACTTGTTTAGATAAATATGTGGAGACTGGATCTTCTTGAGGTAGTCGAGGTACAGAAAGATTAACTCTTTCTTGTACACTTCATAAGTGCTGGAAAGCATGTATGCTATATGGAAATTCTGCAATTTTAGTGCAGTCAGGTTGCTCAGGGTTTGGAGGGACAAGATATTTTATATCTATATAATCTTCAGGGCTGATATGTTTGCTTCCCAAAGTTGTGTATGTGCCCTCATACAGGTCCAGGTCCCCTAAGAGCACTTTGGCTTTGATACAGTCTAGCTCCTCTCTATCATGTCACTGCTTCAGTCCTGTATCTCTGTCCACATTCTCTGCTATGTAAATTTTTTTAGCAACTAATGTTTTCTCCAGTTCTTTGAGGTGGTTAACTGTTGTAGCTTGTCTCATTAATGTGAGTAAGTCATGGGGATGCTTCAAGTTCATTGGCAAATCCACTGCTTGATCTTCTGTCCTCCATAACAATCCTGTGTGTGGTAGCCAAGAGGCCTTGAGTGCCAGACTCAGCAAAGCAGAAAGGCTGAGGAGCCAGCCAGAACTGGAGCACAATGGTGGCTCTCATTAGCCCAGCTGCAGACCTCTAATGCCGCCACCATCTTACCCATGCTCCCCTACTTATTATTTATTTGATTCTCACTTACTGTTATCTCCTTAAAAGGGCATGGAATAAATCCTGGGTTAATATCAAGGATTTTAGAACTTAATCTATGTGACAAGACATACAAAGTAAATCTTTAGAAATCTGTATTTTTTTATTAAGAAGGTTCTTTCTATCTCATTCCTTATAGTTTAAACTACTTTATTCTTTGTGTGTATGACATAATAGCATCAAACATAACATAAATAATGCCATTGTATACCTTTTTCTCTTTAAAAACAATGATTTCTTAAGTACAGCATGTATATATTCCAAATCAGCAACCATTAACAGTACTTGCTTCCAATACTATATGGAAGAGTCATATCAATTAAATCATCTTTATCAACAGTGTCATCATGAAATGACCTTGAAGTGCATTGCAAGTCCATGATCTTGCAAGGTGCTTTCTTATGTTCCGCACCATATCTCTCAGTTAGCTAACTATGAACGGATGAAGTCCAGTGCTTATTGTTTCATAGATGGCACGAATACTGTACCTTTCACTCCATTAGTGACTGCCAGATTCATTTTGAATTAGACATACACTATTTAATTTGACACACAAGAGCTAATCCCTTTACCCTTTAAATTTCTGATGTGTCATATTGCATTATACTTCTTCTGTCACCTCTCATCACCGTATATTTTGTCACATAGAAAAGCCAATATGACTTGACGAAACACAAGATGATGGGATCCAAGAGATTTAAAGCAAAGCTAGTCAGTGGAGCAGAAATGTGACACATTGCTTCAAGTGTGCAAATACTCACTTTTTGAAAGTAGGTATCTGCTAAAAGCAGGTAGGCTGGGTGATCCATAATAGCATGGGGAGAGATATGGATTTTGCCTTTTAGTGACTAATTTAAAACACTGTGCTGCCCTATATAAATAACAGAAAAAATGATTCAAAGTGACAATGGCGAGGGAAAAATTAGTTTCACTCTATTTTGTGTGGTAAGCATTCTCTTAAGCCCACTAAATAATCCACTGAAAGGCCTCTCAAAGTTTCTTCATTTTATTTTTAGACCACATAATAAATAATTTGCATAAGATTATGTCAAAATAACCACCATCTTTTGCATTTTAACACTTAAAACAATAATTAAAAACAATACACTGGGAAGAAATTTCCACACTTCCCAAGTACTTCCCAGGTTCATTTTAAAGCTGTAATATAAATTCCAGACAAGATGGAGGTGTAGGTGGATGCACTTTGCCTCCTCACACAACCCAAAGAAGGACAGCATCAAATTTGAAAACAAAAAACAACAAGAATGGTCAGATAATCAAACTGTAGAGAAGTCTGGTGACCAAGGAGTTAAAGAAGAAACCCTCATCCACATGGGTAGGAGGGTGAAGTTGGGCAGCTGGGGTGGAGAGGACTTACGGCAAGGTGGCTGGTGGAGGACCCGGTGAGTGAGCTGGTTGCTGGCGGACCAGGTGGTCCCACATTTGCGTGAAGATAAACTAGGAAGAACAACTGGGGAGCAAGATAGACCACACCACCCAAGAGTCCAGCACAGGAAGAGGAAGCCTCAAGCCTCTGGTTGTAGAAACCTGTGGGAATTTTGGCAGTGGAAGAAACTCCCAGCCTCATAAGAAGGTTCGCTGGAGAGACACACAGGGTCTTAGAACACACACAAGCCCACCCACCCAGGAATCAGCACCAGAGGGGCCCAATTTGCTTGTGGGAAGTGGGTGAAGTAACTGAAAGTGAGGCAAGAGCCCAACAAGTGGCAGTGTCCCTTCACTGACCCCTTCCCCACATACACTGCCACAATGAACAACACGGATTATCCTGTCCTGGAAAATACATAAGGCCCGCCCCCTTACAACATAACAGTTGCAACAAGACAAAGAAATATGGCTCAAATGAAAGAACAGATCAAAACTCCAAACACATAACTGAGCAATGAAAACATAGCCAACCCATCAGATGCACAGTTGAAAATACTGGTAATCAGGATGCTAACAGAAATGGATAAGTATGGTTGCAAAAGAGAGGAAAAGATGAAGGTTATGCCAAGTGAAACAAAGAAAAATGCACAGGAAACCAACAGTCAAGGGAAGGAAATCAGGAGACAAACCAACAGTTTGGAGGAAAAGAAAGAAACTTTCAACCAGAATACAATGAAGAAACAAGAATTCAAAAAAATGAGGAGAGGCTCAGGAACCTCCAGGACAATATTCCAACATCCAAATATTCCAACATCCAAATCATAGGGGTGCAAGAAGGAGAAGAAGAGGATCAAGAAATTAAAAACTTATGAAAAAAATGATGAACAAAAACTTCCCCAATCTGACAAAGGAAGTAGACTTCCAGGAAGTTTAGGAAGCTCAGAGAATCCCAAAGAAGTTGGAAACAAGGAAACACACACAAAGGCGCATCATAAATATGCTACCCAAGATTAAATATAAGGAGAGAATCTTAAAAGCACCAAGAGAAAAGGAGACAGTTACCTACAAAGCAATTCCCATCAGACTATCAGCTGATTTCTCAAAAGAAATCCTATAGGCAAGAAGGGACTGGAAAGAAGTATTTGAAGTCATGAAAGGCAAGGACCAACATCCAAGATTACTCTCTCCAGGAAAGCTATCATTTAGAATGGAAGGGCAGCTAAAGTGCTTCCCAGATAAGACCAAGTTAAAGAGTTCATGTCAAGAGTTCAAGCCCTTATAATATGAGATGTTAAGGGGACTTATCTAAGAAAAAGAGGAAGTTCAAATCTATGAGCAATAAAATGAGAACAAATTCACAACTATCAACAACTGAACTTAAATAAAACCCTAAGGAAACATCTACAAAGGAACAGAATTATATAAATTGAAATCACATAGAGTGTTATTACTGGGGAGGGAGAAGGAGGAGAATGGAGGAAAAGGTACGGGGAGTAAGAAACATAATTGATAAGTACAAAGTAGACAGAGAGATGTTAATAGTATGGGAAGTGGAGGAGACAAAGAACTTCTATGTATTACCCAAGGACATAAACTAAAGTGGGTGAATTGCTGGAGGGAACTTGGGTACTGGGTATAGTGGGGCAAAGGAAAAAAAGGAGACAACTGAAAAAGCATAATCAATAAATTTTACTTAATAAAAAAGAAATTAAAAATAAAGTGGTAATGCATTTTCATAGTATTGGGTTACAAATTGCTACCATAAATTCAGAAATATATATGAGGGTAAAAGGAATCTATCAGCTCATTTGAAAATTGAAAATATCTTAGAAACAACAGATTCTACTTCTTTAAGCACAAATTATTTTAGATTTCTGAATTGGGCCTTTCAAGGAATGTACTAATTTATACCATAAACAAAATTAAGCAAAAATAGAATACAGAGAAATAATTTACAATTCTGAGACAGGGGAGGGTTAATATCTAAGGTTAATATTTTGATATTTTAAAATGTCAAACATGCACTATATTTAAATACACATCCTATGATTAGATGATTCCCCATTGTATGAGTACTTATTGCGAGGCCATTAAATCAGCATTTCGGTCAAAGGAGCAATATATTTGAAAGCTTACTTCAGTCCACTTGAAAGTTTGGATATAAGAATGTGTATTAGACTTGATCAATATGATATATTCAAAAATAATAAACAAGAAGCTAATAATATAATGAATACATAGCTCCATTTGGAAAAGCAGTGATAACAGCAAAGTCTCATTTGTACAAGCAGATAAAAGTACCAGGAGCTATGCTGGGACCGTGGCCAGTGTCCAGACTCGATATGGACATGTCATGTATTCTAAGTTTGCTGTTCAAGGCCAGTGGCAGTGTGTTATTCAGGGGGTAGCTCACAGTAAAACTTTTATTGAAATGTCTAGTTTTCCATGTCCCTTCCCTTTTCTCTTAGTCTATTTATCCTGATATATTTATTATACAAGGTCTGTTCAGAAAAAAACCTAGCCATTGTTAATACAAGAACAGTTTGCACAACATCAATGTAACTAGCCAAGGAGAGTGGACTGGGATGCACATGCGTGAACAATGACTTCACTGTACTAGACAGAAGGGACAGGAGACATTGTGGAGTGAGCATGTGTACTGTCTGGCCACCACATTCAAAATGACTGAGAAAGGAGGGCAATAAATCCGCATCCAATTTGGCATGAAGCTTGAACATTACTCTGTGGAAACTGTTCAGGTGATTCAAAAGGCCAAAGCTATGGGCAGCTGGTGACTGTCAGCTTCATCACAACTACATGCCTGCTCGTACATCATGTTGCCTCCAGAGTTTTTTGGGAAAATTTTAAATCCCCCAGGTGACACAACACCCCCTATAGCCCACATTTGGCATCCTGCGACTTCTGGCTTTTCCCAAAACTAGAATCACCTTTGAAAGGGAAGAGATTTCAGATCTTCACTNATTCCCCATTGTATGAGTACTTATTGCGAGGCCATTAAATCAGCATTTCGGTCAAAGGAGCAATATATTTGAAAGCTTACTTCAGTCCACTTGAAAGTTTGGATATAAGAATGTGTATTAGACTTGATCAATATGATATATTCAAAAATAATAAACAAGAAGCTAATAATATAATGAATACATAGCTCCATTTGGAAAAGCAGTGATAACAGCAAAGTCTCATTTGTACAAGCAGATAAAAGTACCAGGAGCTATGCTGGGACCGTGGCCAGTGTCCAGACTCGATATGGACATGTCATGTATTCTAAGTTTGCTGTTCAAGGCCAGTGGCAGTGTGTTATTCAGGGGGTAGCTCACAGTAAAACTTTTATTGAAATGTCTAGTTTTCCATGTCCCTTCCCTTTTCTCTTAGTCTATTTATCCTGATATATTTATTATACAAGGTCTGTTCAGAAAAAAACCTAGCCATTGTTAATACAAGAACAGTTTGCACAACATCAATGTAACTAGCCAAGGAGAGTGGACTGGGATGCACATGCGTGAACAATGACTTCACTGTACTAGACAGAAGGGACAGGAGACATTGTGGAGTGAGCATGTGTACCGTCTGGCCACCACATTCAAAATGACTGAGAAAGGAGGGCAATAAATCTGCATCCAATTTGGCATGAAGCTTGAACATTACTCTGTGGAAACTGTTCAGATGATTCAAAAGGCCAAAGCTATGGGCAGCTGGTGACTGTCAGCTTCATCACAACTACATGCCTGCTCGTACATCATGTTGCCTCCAGAGTTTTTTGGGAAAATTTTAAATCCCCCAGGTGACACAACACCCCCTATAGCCCACATTTGGCATCCTGTGACTTCTGGCTTTTCCCAAAACTAGAATCACCTTTGAAAGGGAAGAGATTTCAGATCTTCACTGAGATTCAGGAAAATACAATGGGGTAGCTGATGGCAGCTGGGAAAACTGTGTGAGGTCCCAAGGTGCCTGCTTCAAAAGGGACTGAAGCATCATTGTCCCATGTATGATGTTTCTTGTATCTTGTATCTTCTTCAATAAATGTCTCTATTTTTTCACATTACATGGCTGAATACCTTCTGGACAGACCTCATATGTTTATTATACAAATATAAAAATAATACATCAACATGTAACTCTGCTGACTGTATTTTGGTAAACTTTCTGTTTCCTCCCAAATTTCTATAAACAGCATGTAGTTTGAAAACTAAAAAATAGCTAAGGGAATTTACAAAATATACATATGCATGTTACTAAATTTCATTTGAAATTAAAAACAATAACGTTTATACAAACTGTATCTTTTTCAAAACTAATCAAACTATTAAACTAATAAACTATTGAATAACAACTATTGAATGATTCCTAAATGTTAGTCCTTTGACAAGTTTTAAGCTGTTTGCATAGCAATCATTTAAGATATTTTATATAAAAATATATCAGAAAATTTGGTTTAGTAGATTTGGTTTGGACATCAAAAATCCATATTACTTAAGTTTTTCCAAGTTTAGTTAAGGAGTTATTCTAAAGGACCAGCCTTACAAAATAAAAATGACGAGGCTTTTTCTGAATTCCAGCCCCTGAATCAATTTCTTTGTGCCAACAGTTTTTAATTTTTTCCAGCTAATGGCACATGTAAATTAATTAATAAAATTCTGCAGCCCACCAAAAAAATATATATTGTTTTGCCAATCTGGCAAAAAAACAGGTAACATTTTGATTCATTCACACTTGACAGCTGTTGTCATTTTTTAATTTAACAATCTAAGGAAAAAGAGGGGTCATTGCCCCTCTTTTGAAGGGGTCAGATGTTGCATGTTTTAAATAATCTAAGGAAATAGAGGTCATTAATCTAAGGTCAATAATCTAGCCCCTGACTAAGGAGTCAGATATTGCATGTTTTAAAAATTCTTGTAGCATGTGTTGCAAATTGTTCTTACCAATAAACTTCCAATGCCACTGATTTCTAAGAGAGATTTTGTTCAGCATGATAGGATTTATTATATACCATGAAAGGTACTTGGTTATCTCGAACTTTGTGTACTTAGGAGCTGGTCTTTTGTTTTTAATGCTTGAGTCCCTGCTTCAGAAGTGTCACCAATTCCTTCTCACTTGAAGGACACTGGGCAGCCAATTTCAGATGAACACTGTTTATGTTTGCTAGTAATTGCTAATGGATTCACGCCAGAAAAAACTGCCTGTCTGATTAATTCTAGTGTCATCAGTTCCCAGCTCACTGTTGTGCTACGGTATGGCAGACTAAGAAAACCGCTTTACATTGGTTTTCCCAGTATCTATGCTTACTTTATATCCGCACTGCCAGTTAGCTCTGTTTTCATGTCATGAATACGATGCCCTGTCTCTCAACATAAACTTTTCTTCACTATCTGTACCCAGCTTTCTCACACCGGGACTACCGCTGCCAGCCATTAGCTTCAGTTCCTGATTCTGGCCCAGCCTGCTCTGCTCCAACACATTTAAAATTCTGGGACATGACCAGCTTTAATTGCCACGTAACAATAGAAAATATTATCTGTATACAATTAAAGTATACTTTATTTCAATGGCTAAATTTGAGAGCACATCGGGACAGATAATAAAGGCAAGCACATTAATAGCACAAAACATGGTATGAAGGAAGGAAGTAGAGGCATGTAGATAGTAGTCCCGAGTGACATTTCATTTGTGTCACTGGAAGTAGGATTTTTCTACGAGTGGTACTAATATAGACCCTGCAGGATGGACCAATTTTCTACCAGGAACTTTTTAGGCTCATCAATAGAACAACTTCAAAGTGAACATTTTCTTTCCTTTTTAAAAAATTAATTAATTAATTAATTAATTAAATTTTATGAGTGATGCATTAAGCACAGAGTGTACATAATGCATTAAGCTATATTTGAATTGCATTGGTTTTATCTTTCTTTTAGAGCATATTTTAAAATATTTTACTGCATCTGTTATCATCCCTTTGTAACTGGGGTATAACTCCACCGTAATAACGGTTCAGCATCTTAGAGCAACTTGGAAGGTGCTGTTCGAGGGAAGAAATGTCCCCCAGGCCTGCACATGAACAATCAACATCTCTCCTGTGTTCGTTTTCAAAGTACTGTAATGCTTTTGGAAAAGAACAGCTCCTGGTGTCACCAAATATGAGTAAGTGAATATATACCCTTCCTTCCACGCTCTTTTATGTTGGAAAATAATGTAAAATTCCAAGAATAATACTCTGAGTTTATAAAAATAATAATCTTCAGTCAATGTATAAATCTATGTATGTATGCTTGTCATGGATTTCATCAAAGTTTTCTCAAAATTAGAATTCAAAAAAACAGTGAGTGCAATGTACAGAGAGAAACTAAGATTTTTAGAAACAGCTCACAAAATGTAATTATTTTTATTATAGTTAAAAAGAAGTTAAACTTTTTAATTAGATAGTTACACTGTAATTTCAATCTAAGCAACTGTTTATAAAATAGCCACTAGCATTGTCATTAAAGTCAAAATGATTGAATTTAAATTAAAATAAATGATTTCTTAGAAAACACAGGTGCTTAACACAATTTTCTCCATAAAGTCTTACAAGGAAAGATCTAAGTTGTTAGAATTACATCTTTCATTTTCTTAGTTACCATCTTTTAAAAAACTGTATATATTTTTTCTATTTTGTAACCCTAGTATTGCATAAACCATTGTTAGCTAGTTATAAGTTTTATTACCTAAAGATGCAATTTCAATACTAAGTGCATGAGAAAAACTGATCTTTCTTTTAAATTAAAAAAATCTGGTTGAGTAAATGGAAGGCTTTGTGATGCATATTTCACTTCAATTATAGTATTACAGGTTAATGGTTGTAAATTTTCCATTGATGATTTATCAGTTTTATTGAGCAGTATTAAAAAAACACAAATTGTTTCAAAATGAGTATTTTTAAAAGCATATAAAATAATATTTTAGAGTTTAAACCTTGAAATGTTATATGACTGATAATGGAAAAAATGTATATAAATAGTCCATGAAGGAAAGAGTGGGTAAGTAGTTATTTAAATTTTAAGTCTAAAAAAACTATGATTTAATTCAAGACTTTTTTCTAGTAAATACATCTTAATGGAAAAGACAATAGCCCTATCTTCAAGAACATTTTTATTAAATTTGGAGAAAAAATAAGCAATCATTTAACTATCAAGCATTTGTATTTACGCTGTATGCTAGTTCCATTTTTCCTGTAGTGATTTGTATCTATTGATAACTTCAACTAAATTTTTAAAAATAATTTTAAAATGAAAAAATACAGCAAGAAATGTTTTTAGTTCTTTCTCAAAATAGAGGTGAGTGAGACATTTTGTTTGACTAATTTCATTCTACTTCTGTTTCCCACAGATTATCCAAGAACAAGGTGAGATGGGAAGGCCAACAGTTATTAAGAATTCTTTCAGTTCCAAGTCGCCTGAAGTGCCTCAACTCAGGGGTAAGCAGCAATGAGACTAAACCCACAATGATTTATCCCTAGGTATTTTATTATTTTTGAAACAATTGTGAGTGGGATTGTTTCCTTAATTTCCCTTTCTGTTAGTTCATTATTGGTATATAAAAATGCAACTGATCTGGATATTAATTTTGTCTTCTGCTTTTTTGCTGAATTCATTGATCAATTTTAACAGCTTCTTGATGGAGTCTTTGGTTTCTATATGTATAGTATTGTGTCATGAGCAAATAAAGACAGTTTTCTTCTTCCATTCCAATTTAGATGTCTTTTATTTATTCTTCTTGTCTGATTGCTATGGCTAGGACTTCCTGGATTACACTGAGAAAGAGAGGTGAAAGCAGACATCCCTGTCTTGTGCCCTATCATAAGGAGAACACTTGTAGTTTTTGCCCATTGAGTATGATGCTGGCAGTGGGTTTGCCATATATGTCCTCTATTATGTTTAGTTATATTCCCTCTATTCCCACTTTGCTGAGATTTTTTTATCATAAGTGGATACTGGATTTTATCAATGCTTTTCTGCATCTATTGATATGATCAGGTGTTTTTATTCTTCATTTTGTTTATGTGGTAAATCACATTTATTGATTGGTGAATGTTGTATCAACCTTGCATTCCTGGAATAAATCCCACTTGATTATGGTGTATGATCTTTATGAATGCTGTTATTTTTGGTTTGCTAATCTTTTGTTAAGGATTTAGCAACTACTGTGGAAAGCAATATGGATATAAATTAAAAAAATTAAAATGGATCTGTCTTTTGAATCAGCCATCCCACTTCTAGGAATATATTTGAAGGAACCCAAAACACTAATTCTAAAAGTCCTAAGCACCCCTATGTTCATTGTAGTGTTATTTATAATCACCAAGATATGGAAGTAGTCCAAGTGTCCGTCAATAGATAAGTGGATAAAACAACTATGGGACTTTTGTACAATGGATACCACTTGGCCAATAAAAGAAAGAAAATTTTACTTTTCCAACAGCACAGATGAACCTGGAGAACATTATGCTAAGTGAAATAAGCCAGTGAAAGAAAGACAAATACCTTATGATCTCACTTATAGGTAGACTCTAATGAACAAACTGCACTAACAAGTGAAACAGAGATGGACTCATAGATAGCAAGCGGGATTACAGCTATTGGGGGAAAGTGAGGGAGCAGAGGAATGAAGCAAAAGAGAAAAAGGACTCATGGACATGAGTTGTCACAGTGCGGTGGTTTCAGGAGGAAGGTGGGTATAAGAACATTAAATGGTAATGGAAAATGCAGTAATAATTTTTTAAAATTACATTTGGGATCATCATATTAAAAACGCCCATAATGAACTACAGTGACTCTCACAAAGAAAGGAAAGTGGCTTACAGTGCTAGGGAAAAGCTTAACAGAAGAAGGATTATATCTAGGGAGTAAAAAAAGGGAAACAGTCAGAAAAGAAAGTCTATGACAGCAAGACAGTGAGAGGTACCTTCATTGTTTCAGAAGATGCCACCTTTCTGTTCTAAGTATAAAAAACAGAAAGAGAGAACATAGCTGTAAAGGATTTTAATCAAACAAAAAATTATATATTATTTTTGAAATAGAAAGCCACTCCCATACTCCTCAACTTATTTCCCCACCTCCTCCTCCAATACCTGCTTTCCTCTCTTTCCTCAGAAAGTTAGGAGAATAAGGATTGGTAGTTTTTAGAATATAAATGATATTTGAGAGAATTGCAATGGAGATGAGTTGCTTTAAAAGAAAACAAGCTTTTTTGTAAGAAGAAATATGCAATGTCTGTCCAGAAGGTATCCAGCCATGTAATACGAAAAATAGAGACATTTATTGAAGAAGATACAAGATACAAGAAACATCATACATGGGACAATGATGCTTCAGTCCCTTTCAAAGGCACCTTGAGACCTCACACAGTTTTCCCAAATACCATCAGCTGCCCCATTGTATTTTTCTGGATCTCATTGAAGGTCTGAAATCTCTTCCCTTTCAAAGGTGATTCTAGTTTTGGGAAAAGCCAGAAGTCGCAGGATGCCAAATGTGGGCTATAGGGGGTATTGACTCACCTGGGGGATTTAAAGTTTTGCCAAAAAACTCTGGAGGCGACATAATGTATGAGCAGGCATGTAATTGTGATGAAGCTGCCAATCACCAGTTGCCCATAGCCTTGGCCTTTTGAATCACCTGAATAGTTTCCACAGAGTAATGTTCAAGCTTCATGCCAAATTGGATGGGAATTTATTGTCCTCCTTTCTCAGTCATTTTGAATGTGATGGTCACAAGATACACATGCTCATTCCATGCCTGTCCCCCACTGACTAGTACAGTGAAGTAGTCATTGCTCACACATGCACATTGCAGTCCACTCTCATTGGCAGCCACATTACATCAAAATTGCTCAAACCATTCTCATTATATTAACAATTACTAGACTTTTCCTGGACAAACCTTGTGTATAATAAATGTTACATTTTTCAGAGAAATATAAGAATTTTTGTATTGACAATTTGTATAATAATACAAAAAGGGATGGATATCATTTAATTTTTATTAAAGAGCTATTGCAATACATTTTTGTGAAGCTAAGGCCTGGATATTCATTTTTTTATTATGATAATTTTATTCTTCTCTTGAAAAGAAGCCCTTTATCTTCATACATTTACTTTTTCACTATCCAATGCATACATTCTTTTTATCATGTGATATTCTTTTTTTTAAATTTATTTAATTCTTATTCAAGTACAGTTTTCTGTTTTATATTCCTTGCCCTCCCCCTCCCCAGTGCTCCCCACCTCCCTCCCATTTCCACCCCCCACCTTAATTATTGTCCATCTGTCCTTTATACTTATTCATGTGAGTCCATCCCCTTTTCCCCTATGATTCTCTCCCCTCTCCTCTCTGGACCCTGTCAGCCTGCTCCGTATTTGAGTGTCATTGGTCATATTTTGCTTGCTTGTTTGTTTTGTTATTCCTGTTAAAGGTGAGATCATATGGTATTTGTCTTTCACCATCTGACTTATTTCGCTCAACATAATGCTCTCCAGTTCCATCCATGATGTTGCAAAATGTAGGAGCTCCTTCTTCCTTTCTGCAGCATAGAAGTCCATTGTGTAAATGTACCATAGCTTTTTGATACAGTCATTTACTGATGGGCATCTAGGTTGCCTCCAACTCTTGGCTATCGTAAATTGTGCTGCTACAAACATCGGGGTGCATAGGTTCTTTTGGATTGGTGTTTCAGGGTTCTTAGGATATACTCCTAATAGTGGATATTCAATTATGATTTGTGTGTGATGGGAGGTCAGATTAATTTAAATAAAGCAGTAAATTCCTCCTCTTTTTGAAAATTACATATGAAATAAGTGTAGAGGTCCAACTGAAGTAGATGGAAACAGTAGAAAGGAGACTAATAAGGAAATAATTGAAACATTTCAATTAGGCAAATATAGGTATTGAATAAGGATGAAGCATATAAAATAATTCCTGAGATATATTTATCACCATTTGTAAATCAATTTGATATACTGGTGGAACAAAATAAAATAGAGTGCTAAAGAAAAGAGAGCAATAAAGGAGTTTTTGGAAACAAAATGTTAACTATTTTACTAGGAATGAGGAAAACTACCTGTAATCTTTAGCTTTAATGTTTTTTTTTCTATTTATGAAGGTAGAACCTTTAATAGTATTTAGTGTAGCACATATTTTGGGATTCAGAAATATTTACCTGATGGTGAATAATAAACAAAGAGCAAACTTTACTCAACAAAAATTTCAAGTAGGCAGATTGTGTTGAATATATAATAGAGAAAATTGATGATTTTTTTAAAGTAGATAATAGTGGGATAATCTCTGAAGATTATTCTTACATTTTTAAAGAATAATTATATATTTATTAAGCCATAAATGGAAATTGTTAAATATTAAGGAGGCTTTCTAGAAATCTTTTTTCTTCTAGGGAAGGTAAATTTAAGCATCTGTGGTGATGGGATTCAGGGCATACTAATCCAAAATATTTTTGACTGAAGGAGTCATAGACACACAGAATCATAATTTTCACTCTGACTTTACCCTTGATTGTCTCCCCTGGTACATGCCATAAAACTTTCCTGGTAGAAGTGTCCTCCTTATAACTGAAAGAAAGAAACATTCTTATCTCAAAAGACAAAGAAACATCAAGAAGTATTACCAGGTTACTACACTTACATTATACTCGTAAACATATAATCCTTCCTTCTGTCCACCTAGCAGTTTTATGAGTCTATTATAAACAGTGGAATACTACTATTCCTATCTAACTGTTGGTTCAGGTCTTCGTTTCCTTATAAAGACTCCCATATCATGTAAAACTTTCAGATTTATCAAATAAATCTGTGTATTCTTTTTCCTGTTAATCTGTCTTTGTCAGTTTAATTTTCAAATCCAGCCAGGGCCCCTAAGGGTCAAGGAAGAGTATTTTCTCCCCTGTAATAAACAGAACGAATACCCTAAACAGTACAAAATATCAGACTTATGTCATGATCCTCTTGAGAACCTTTCAGATCACTCAAAAAATGTATTAAAAGATCAGGAAAAGTGTATTTTACAGTCAGAATTTTTATGCAGGGTAGACAGATTATTTCAATACTGAAAGAATTTAGACAATTGAATTCATTTTTGCTTCAGAAATTTCAGGTGACTGAAAGAAGCACATGTAAATTTTGACTAGAAATATAAACTTCCTTTTCTTTCTAGTTTATCTCACTGGCTTTGACTAGTAATTTGATGTGAAGTAAAAGAATTACCATCATTAAGTAAGAATGGTGGGGGGAATTATAATCAAGCACCTTTCAGGTGCCTGGAAGAGGTAGGTATGGAGCCCACATGCCGCTCCCTATTTAGCAGATAGTAACCTGTTTATGTCTAAGGGAGGAAAAGGTGTGGGCTCGGAAGGGTTGATTCGGCCCTGCAGAGTTACATGTGATGCTTCATTTTTGTTAACAACTTAAAACCAGCAAGTGAAATCTTTTCTCTTTGGGAAAAGACTGCCAAGAACCTTTGGGCAGTGATTTATCAGAGGAGTCGGGTGAGAGGAGAACAACCCTTCTCGTACTGCGCAAGATAAATGAGGGTGCCCTGTATGCTGACTGTTTGGCATCTCTGCACAGGCCAAGTTATGTTTGATGAATTATAAAGAAAAAGCTGGCACTGCAGAGCCCTTAGAGGACGATACCCAGTAATGTGAAAGACTACACTAACTATGTAACTTTAGACAAGTTGTTCAACCACCCCAAATCTTATTTTCTTATGTGTAAAAGTATGAAAAAGAAATGCACACTCTCACGTAAATAGTTGTCATCCAAATAAAATGAGGTAATACAGATGGTCCCCAACTATAATGGGTCAACTTTGTGATGGTGTGAAACTTATATGCTGAAGCTCCCAAACAACCATGTGATCGCAAGGTTAAATAGCCAATGCTCTACAGTGTACTGTGTTGCCAACATTTCTAGGTATTATATTTTAGTTTCCCAATTTCAGCATGTCTCCACAACACCCACCTGTTTCTCCCTTTTCTGATGAGAAGAGAAAGCTAACTACTGTTGAGATGAAACTCAAGATAATTGCCCAACTATGGGTTTATGCAAGTTTTTCTGAGTATGTTTAAGTTAGGCTAGGCTAAGCTATGATGTGTAGTAGGTTAGCTGTATTAAATTCATTTTTGACTTATGATATTTTTAGCTTATGATTGGTTTATCGGGACGTAATCCCATGTTAAGTCAAGGAGTATCCACATAAATGAAACATTTAGCAAAGTGAAAGAGAGTAAACCAATATTTTGCTATATAACCAAATATTTAGCTAGTTTTGTTTTTACGTTGTGGCTTCTGAATTTTTATTTAAAATGATAATGTCTTCACCATGATCTCCTGCCAAGATGATAACTTATGTTTGCATAGTCACAATACAACAACAAAATATAGGAAAAGATAATAGGAAATAGCTACTTCATTTAAAAAATTTAATTTTATTACATGAATTATTAAACAGCTTTATTGAGGAATAATTTATATACAAAAACATCAACATATTTAATGTGCACAGTGTGATGAGCTTGAAGATATGCCTATGTCTAGATGTTTAATAGACACAATATCACCACAACTAAGGTAACAACCATACTCAACATGTCTCTAAGTTTCCTTCTACTCTGTTTTTTTTTTCAAATATTACATTTTTTTCATATTAAGTGGTAAAATATTTAAATTAGACCTATCTTCTTAATGAATTATTAAATGTACAATGCTGAATTGTTGACTACAGTCATATGTTATAAAGCAGATCTCTAGAACTTGCTCGTTTTGTAAACTGAAAATTTTATCTGCTAAAAAGCAATTCTCATTTGCTCCTCCCCCGAGCCATTTTACTTTCTGTTCCTATGAGTTTGGCTGTTAAGTACATCAAGTGGAATTGTGCAGCAATTGTCCTCTTGCCAACTTACTTCACTTATCATAATGGCCTCTTCATTTGTACATGTTGTTGCATATGTCGGGGTGTCCTTTTTAAAGGCTGAATAACATTTCATTGTAAGTATATGCCACATTTCTTTTCCTCCAGCTAGACTGATATATAATTGAAATATGCCAGCAAGTAACTTTCAGGTGTACTTGTGATGATTTGGTACAGGTACCATTTGCAAAATTGTTACTGAAATAAGGTTAGTTAATGCATGTTTTACCTCACATAATTAACACCTTCATTGTTGTCATTGTGAGGACGGATATTTAAAATCTACACTCTTCACAACTTTCAAGCATACAATACAATTATCATTAACTATAGCCACCGTGCTGTACATTAGGTCACCAGAACTTATTACTCTTCTAACTGGAAGTCTGTAGTCTTTAGGGAAGAGATTCCTATTGCTTCTACTCCCTACATTTGACATCCACCACTCTACTGGTTGTTTCTATGAGTTCGGCTTCTTTAGATTCCACAGATAAGTGAGACCATACTGATATTTTGCTTTCTCTGACTTATTTCACATAGTATAATGCCCTTCATGTTCATCCGTATTGTTATAAATGGCCAAATTTCCTTTTAATGGTGTTAATATTCCTCATTTTGCTATTGTGAACAATACTGCAATAAATGTGGGCGTGCAGGTTCTCTATGGAGTAGTGATTTCACTTCTTTTGGGTAAAAGCCAGAGATGGGGTCCAGAAGCTGGATCACATTGTAGTTCTATTTTTAATTTCTTGAGAAAACTCCATACTGTTTTCCATAATGGCTGTACTAATTCTCACCAACAGTATAATGAGTTTCTTTTTCTCTATACCCTCACCATTTATCTCTTGCCCTTTTAATAACAGTCATTCTAACAGGTTTGAAGTGATATTACATTGTGGTTTTGATTTGCATTTTCCTGATTTGATTAGTGATGTTGAACTTCTTTCATGTCCTTGTTGAACATTTGCATGTCTTCTTTGGAAAAATATTAACTCAGGTCCTTTGCTCATTTTTAATCATTATTTTTTTCTGGATTATATGTGTTCTTCAAACTGTTCCAAAGAATTGAGGAGGGGAGAATACTTCCAAACTCATTTTACAAACCTAGCATGACCCTTATACCAGAACCAGATAAGGACACTCCAAGAAAAGAAAGGCCAATATCCCTAATAAAATAGATGCAAAAATTACCAATAAAATACTATCAACCAAAATGCAACAATGTTCATTAAGATGAACATGCACTGTGATCAAATAGTATTTATTCCTCAAATGAAAGAATGATTCAATATGCAAGAATTGATTGATGTGATACACTACATTAACAGAATGAAGGATAAATATATGTGATCATCTCAATATGCATAAAAACATTTGGCAAAATATAATATCATTTCATGGTCAAACTCTCAACAAATTTGGTATAGAAGTTGCATTAGTTTTATGAGAGGAGAACGTTGTTAGGTAATTATCATAATTGTTAATAAAATGGTTACTATTTATATATTGGCTTATAAATTAAGCAACAAGTATGGTCATGGACATCAAATTGCTTCACAGTGTAGGTGAATGAATACTTCCTCTCATGTGAAACACAATTTACAATGTTAAGAAAAATAGTTCAATGACAAGCATTATTTTTTAAAAAATTGTACCTTACCAAAATGTTCCTAATTATGTTTCTCTACTGTTATTATTTAGGAAACAAATATACAAATGAACCTCTCAAATTTACAAGAGCTCCTTGTTGATTTTTACTATAAAGACTTAGAAATCCAAATCTAATGACTGTACCAGAAGTGTGTTTTTACTTTACATTTTATGGATTCTGTAAAGGGAAGTCTTTTGTAATACTCATTATTGTCTTACCACCCAAAGCATAATGGTGAACTCAGTAGGAATTCTCAAAACATTTGTGTCAGTAATTTTTCATTTTCTAAGTATTTCCCATTGATACTTATTTAAACTTAGAACTTATGATTTCAACTATATACTTAGCCCTGATTTCATCTAATGATTATAATTATTTGTCTTCACATATATATATACATAAATATATATATACATGTAAATTTACATACACTGATCTTAGCCATGTCCTACTTAGCCTCCACTCAAAACCTCTATAGTCTACAATCTGTTGGAGCACATTTATCAAAGTACAAGATAAAGTCTTCAGTAATATTGCATATGGGAATTAGCCAAGCAGTGGAAACTGAACTTGCGAACTTTCTGTCTAGTTCCTTTAACCAGTCTGGTGCATTATCAGGATGAGATATGCCTCCTGGTTGTTCCAATCATTACTATCTTTTGATCTCAACCTTCCTTAGGAAGGCAATCTTAAAGAGAAATATAAACACATAAACAAACCCCTACACATGCAATCCCTACTTTATCTGAAAAGTCAGTGATATTAAGAATGCAATCCATGTTCATACAAAGTAAAAAATATTTCCTTAAAAAAATGTCTTGTTGTCCCCTGCTCCTATGTCTTTTGACTCAAAAAGAAACAAGTGTGCAGTTGGAGGGAACCTTGGTATGTCTCACGGTGATGCCAAAGACCTGGAGATTGCCTGGGAAAGCCAAGGTACCAGCCTTGATGCACAAAGAGCAAAGATTCCCAAGTGGTCTGAAAGGGATTCAGGCAACTGGTAAAATGAAATTAACAGGTGAGAGGAAATTATAAGAAACTAGATCAACACAAAAATATGCTGAAAGAGTAAAACTAAATTACAGCAATTAATAATTGATAGTAAATATAAAATAAAGTAGACAAAATAAAATCAAATAGATTCTTTATCACCATAAGGGCAAATGATTTAAATCCCCTTTGTAAACCATAAAACTGCGGTGTCTTAAAATGGTTACAAAACAAAACTTGGCAGTTTATTGAGAATATTGCCAAGTTTTATCAAATTCAAAATGACAAGGAAATGTAGACAAAAGAATGGGAATGAAATACTGTGAAAAATGAATGATAAGCAGAAGAAGGAAAAAATCAAACCACATAAATTGAATTCCAAAGCCAAAAGACTAAGAACACAAGTAGGAATCTCATGTCTAATGACACCTTGAACCACTGGATAATAAAAAAGACACATACTCTTATACACATGCAGGTGTGTGTCTGCATAAGTGGAGAGAGATTGTTCTATTTTACTAGACTAAAAAGTCCCTTTAATGCTGAACTTGTACTAGTTCTTTGTTGTCTAAAACAAAAGAGAATAAATTGGATAAGCAAATACTGTCTTCTACATGAAAAACTACTACAGCTTCAACATATCAGATATTTCAATGTTTTTCAAACTGGAAACTAAAACACAAATATTTTTATTATAATTATTGATGAATATAGCAAAATTAAGAAGTATCAAAAGGCATCCTGGCTGGTGTAGCTCAGTGGATTGAATGTGGGCCTGAGAACCAAAGGGTTGCCAGTTCAATTCCCAGTCAGGGCACATGCCTGGGTTGCAGGCCAGGTCTCCAGTAGGGGATGCAAGAGGCAGCCATACATTGATGTTTCTCTCCCTCTCTTTCTTCTTTGCTTCCCTTCTCTCTAAAAATAAATAAATTAAATCTTTAAAATAAAGAAATACTGAAGGTTTACAATAAAAAAGAATTCTTGTATATTTGCCTACACTTCCAATGCCATCCTCACCCCAAGCAGGCTTTTTAATACTCTTATTTTTAGCAGTTATTTGTTTTTATATCTAAGTAGTGTTACTTAATATTCATTTTAGACTCTATTATTGACTTTCTATTGTGAGAACTGAATATGTGTTTTTCTCTAATCCCTCCCACATCTATCAGGACCCTTCTGAATTTTCTCTATATCATTCTGGTCACATTTTAGTTAAAATTGCCTATATATGATTATGCCTTTGGGGATGTTAATGTATACTAATTACATTGTGTTCTTCCATTTTTAAAATTAACGGAATTTTATAGTCGTTTTGGTTATCCTGCGTCATTTATTTATCAACTCCTCATTTCATAGCTTTGAAATGATTAAATTTCATATTTAACACTTTTCAAATTTCTTATCCTTGAAACTTTTTGCTTGAAATAGATCCCCATTTTCTGATCCATTCAAAACTATTTTCCCTGTTCTTGCTGTGAATAGCCTATGCTAAGACTCCTTAGACTCTAGCCATGGTCTCAGGCACCCTGTGCTGCATCGCTCCTGGGAGCTCATACAGCAACATTTCTGAGGAGTACATGTGTGGGAAATCCTCATATTTCAAAAAAATAAGCAAACAAGCAAATAAACTGCTTATTCAACTTTTCAACTTGAATAAGCTTATCCATCTTATTCAACTTTTAGCTTCATAAACGATAAATTTTTATACTAATTAAAAAAATTTGGCCCTGGCTGGTGTAGCTCAGTGGATTGAGCGTGGGCCTGCAAACCAGAGGATCGTGGTTCGATTCCCAGTCAGGGCACATGCCTGGGTTGTAGTCCAGTTCCCTGCAGGCCAACTCCCAGCAGGGGACGCACAAAAGGCAACCATACATTGATGTTTCTCTCCCTCTCTCCTTCCCCTCTAAAGATACTTTTAAAAAAATTAATAACATTACCCTGTAGAAAAATGAAACTATTGCTCATCTGTCTTCCAGGATCTAATGTGATTTTTGAGAACTGTGCTGCCATTTTATCAAATGTTTTGTTTACTCCTTTAACAGTTTGCAGCTTTTACTATTTTCTCAAATTTACTAAAATCTCATTAAAATGTATCTCAGTACATATGTGTCTTTATTTTTAGTATTGATCCCTAATCAGAATAATATTATAACTTTTTTGAATATTTCCACTATTTTACAGATATCTTCTTTGCTCCACTTTCTTTAATTGTATAGGTTATGAAAATATTGTATGAATCAGATGTTGGACTTCCTGAAAACCTCCCCTATGTCTCTTAGTTCATCTCTTATGTTTCTTACTTATTTTTCTTCTGTTTTCTGGGAAATGCTTTAACTTCTATTTCCAATAGATTGCATAAATATCTACAGTTTTATTTTCAAATAGTATTTTCCCCAGATTTTTCCTCATATCTAGTCTTTACTTTAGAAGCATGGCTTCTTGGAAATTCTTTGAACATATTCATTAGGGGGTATCTGTTTAAAGTTTCTTTTTTTTCCTCCAGGACTATCTGTGTTTCCTCTGGGGTAATTTTTTTTATATCCATTCCTCATCATTGTGTAGTGTTTATGTTCCTCAAGTGACTGCTGGCCATAAGTTAGCTATACACAGCAATAAAAAACTACAAAAATGCAAACAGGAACTTAGTAACTTTCTGCTGCTTATCAACTAGCTTGCTTTGCTTTGGGTTAATTAACTCTAAAAAATACCAAGCTTTGAATTATTTTCCTGGGACCATTTAAATTAGTAAATAAAATTTGTTATCTGCTCTGTCTAAGGGTTTAAATTGACTGCTTCTACTCCAGCTAGAAGGATGGGACAAGTTTTCAATATTGAAAAATTTAATTGCTTTCTCAGCTATTGTCTCATTATTGCCCTTCTGAGGTGACATGTGTCATCTGGATCTCTCAGAGGTTCTATGATGAGATCAACTTCATTGTTGTCCAAATTTCTCTTGATGTACAACCTCTGTAGCAGCTTCAATTTCCTCTATATAACACTACCACAACAGCCATTTTTATTTTATTTTTTAAAATTTTATGTGTGTTTATCTGATCTTTTACTCTGAGATAATAAAGATAGTTATATTTATGTATTTCATGTTTATTCAAAATGTTTTCGATATTTCAAATAACTGCAATCTTTTTGCCAACATATCCCCTAGGACAAGGGAAATAAAAGAAAAAATAAACAAATGGAAATGCATCCAATTAAAAAGCTTCTGCATGGAAAGAAACTATCATCAAAATTAAAAAGGGATGGACTACGTGGGAGAACATATTTGTCAATGATACATTGGACGAGGGTTTAATCTCTAAAATGTATGAAGATCTTATATGACTCAATATCAGAAAGATGGACAATCTAATTAAAAAATGGGCAAAGGACCTGAATAGACATTTCTCCTAGGAGGAAATACAGGGGGCCCATCAACATGTGAAAAATGTTAATCATTAGCCATCAGGAAGACGCAAATTAAAACCACAATGCAATATCACCTCATACCTCCCAAAGTGGCTATCATTAATAAATCAACAAACAACAAGTGCTGGTGAGGATGTGGAGAAAAGGAAACCCTAGTGTACTTTGGTGGGAATGTAGACTGGTGCAACCACTGTGGAAAACAGCATGGAATTTCTTCAAAAACTAAAAATGGAACTGCTTTTTTTTTTTTGGCTCTGCCCACAGAGTTCCCCTACATCCACCACAGATGAGAATAAGTCTACCAAGACATGATCTGCTTGGGGAGGAAAGGTGGCTGATCTCTCAAAGAAGAAGGGCTGGCAGCCTATTTCTCAGTGGGGTTTTATTTGGTTCAATTTGCACAGGAATACAGGTAAAGTTCATCAGCTATTGTCAGGCAGTAACAATCAAATAATAGATAACATACAAAGAACATGAAGGCTCATTCTGAGTCAGGGTCAGTTAGCTAAAGGGCTATAAAACTTTGGGAAGCTAACTCATTTAATATTTGGACCTTATCAGAAAATTGAGGACATTATTAGCAAAGCAGATTTCATGGAATTGTGTGCATTCATAGGGCTGAGGGCCCCTGGTGAACCAACCACCTGTGCTTGCCCAGGGCTGCACCACCCTCTGGCATTGTTTCAGTCTGAAGTCAGGCAGGGGAAGTAAGGCAGCCAAGAGATTAGGAGACTTCTCACAGACAGAATGAGGGCTCAGGCTATGTCAAATCTGAGGGGTGAGGATCCATCACCCGCTTTTTCTATAGCCCCTCAAGTCCTTCCCTAAGGGCCCCTTCATGACCATGCCTGTCTTAACTCATCTCTCTCTTGAGGAATCTTACCCATCATCGGCTAACTAGTCATCAGCCTGGGGCCAAGAAGAGTAAGTGAAACGGGGCAGAGGGGGCATCCCTGCCAGGAAGATAAGCTTTGTCTCCTTAGTGGCTTATGGCCCCAAGATCTCTTACTCAGCTTTAGGNTTCATGGAATTGTGTGCATTCATAGGGCTGAGGGCCCCTGGTGAACCAACCACCTGTGCTTGCCCAGGGCTGCACCACCCTCTGGCATTGTTTCAGTCTGAAGTCAGGCAGGGGAAGTAAGGCAGCCAAGAGATTAGGAGACTTCTCACAGACAGAATGAGGGCTCAGGCTATGTCAAATCTGAGGGGTGAGGATCCATCACCCACTTTTTCTATAGCCCCTCAAGTCCTTCCCTAAGGGCCCCTTCATGACCATGCCTGTCTTAAGTCATCTCTCTCTTGAGGAATCTTACCCATCATCGGCTAACTAGTCATCAGCCTGGGGCCAAGAAGAGTAAGTGAAATGGGGCAGAGGCGGCATCCCTGCCAGGAAGATAAGCTTTGTCTCCTTAGTGGCTTATGGCCCCAAGATCTCTTACTCAGCTTTAGGCATGGGGGGTAGGGGGGTGTTACAGCTTCTGAAACCAGGCAGATTCCCAATGCTTTTTGACCCAGCAATTCCATTGCTGGGAATATATCCGATGATTGTGAAACACCAATTCAAAAGAATGGATACACCTCCATGTATATAGCAGTGCTATTTTCAATAGCCAAGACTTGGGAATAGCTTAAGTGTCCATCAGTAGATGAGTGGGTAAAAAACTGTTGTATATCTACACAATGGAATACTATGTAGCAAAAAGAAAAAAGGAATACCTACCTTTTGTGATGGCATAGATGAAACTGGAGACTATTTTGCTAGGTGAAATAAGCCAGTTGGTGAGAGACAAATACCTTACTGTCTCACTTATAAGAGGAATCTAATGAACAAAATAAACTAATGAGCAAATTAGAATCAGAGGAACAGACTGACAGCTGTAAGAAGGGAGAGAGGAGGTGGGGACTGATGGAAAGAAGGTGAAAGTATTCATCAAAAAAACATATCTGAAAGACCCATGGACATGAACAACAGTGTGGAGATTGACTATGGAAGTGTGGGGTGGGGTGGGTGGAAGGGTACAAAGGATACAAATTGGGAAAACTAATAGCATAAATAATAACATTTTAAAAATATAACAGCAACAACAACAAGCAAATGCTCCAGATCCAATTCTTAATCAAGATTTGAAGTCAAATTATATAGTTTAAAATGAAAAGATGTTGTGATGATTCTATTTGTGGAAAAGCAGAAAGCTAAAACTCTCTTCTTCAGCAAACTGTAATGATTGTGTCTTTTAATCCAAGTACCAGAGACATACATGAAACATTAAAAACTTAAGCAGAGACTGAAGGGATTCAACACATGAATCCTGGAACTACCAGAAGGAAGTGCACTCAGAAATTGAGAAGTTCATTCAAGACAGAAAACTGTACTTGAGCAAAAATTAAATTTAAAAAAATAAAAATAAAAATAAAATAATAATAAATGAATAAATAAATTATTTAAAAAATTTAAAAAGGAATAGTGAAATCAAGTGCAAGGGCTGTGAGGTAGGGCTGTGTCTGTTACGTTAAAAATAATAATAAAGAAAGCATGCCTGCAGTAGAGTAGGACAGAGAGAGTGGTGAAAAAGACTGGGTGAGACTTCAGAGCATACTGAGGTTTAGACAGTTAATCTGAGACAAGTGGAAGTGTAAGAGGTTGAATAGATGGATAGTGAGATTTACTTGTACTTAGAAAGGATCAGTCTGGTCTGTATGTTGGCAATAGGGCTTAGAGAAGCAAGGACAGAATGAAGACAATTTTATGAATATAATCCTGCATGTCAAAAAAGACTTGGATTTTTAACTTTATTGTAAAATATATTATTGTAAAATGTATTATTATATTTTGTTTTTAAAATGTAAATAAATGAGTTTACTATCATGATTGGGTGATTTCCATCAACTTCATCATCACAGATCCATGAAACCACAAGAGCTTTAATGATTTAATGAGGTTCATACAACTTTTCAAACATTATCAATGCTAACAAGACAATGAATATTGATTAATTTCATCTCTTTAGAACAAGTGCTATTGTACAACATGTTACTTATTTATAGTTATAAACAAAAGGCATGTATACATTTTTCACATAGCTATAAAAGAAACTATATACTTACTGCTTATTAATAGTATAAGAGTTGTCCAGCTACATAATATTACATTAATTTTGAGTAAAAGTAATAATTATCTTTAGTTAATGAAATGGGAATATATTGTAGATGAGTCTGAACAAAGTAATAAAGGCAACTATTAGAAATAATTGGGAAAGTAGAAAATAAGTTGGCTGATTTAGAACAAATGCAGGTGATTATTAGAACGTTTGCAATGGTTAAAATCCTACTTAAGAATAATATTTGGGGAGAATAACCAATGAAATAAGTTAAGAGTAACACCATAATGTAAAACATGAAGAATGTGGGGAGAGACAGTAGGATTTGTAGTACAAAAGGATATAAATTAGCAAGGAAACAAATAGGGCTCAGAAGTCAAAAGTAGTTTAAAAGACAAAGAGAAAGTCAAGTCATAGCTGGGGTTTATAGAAATTACACTAGAGCTCAGCTAATATGGATTATTTTGAACCATACAGTGTCTCCCTAAGTAACAATTTCATGGGTGGTAGTTATCATGAAGAAAGAATCCACTCCTGTACTTTTCTGTCAGGGCCTTATGATAGTATGTTAAGTACCAAACACCTACCTCCTGACCAGAATAAATTTCAGAATTTTTGAGTAGGAAATTATGCATAGATATTTCTCTGGATGATCAAAGAATGACAATAAAAGTCTTTGACCATATGGGGAAAATAGAAAAAAGAAAGGTAGTATAACTCCAACAAATCCTAAAATGCTAACACTTATATATCAAAATTATATATGAACACATAAATTATATAATAAAGAGATTAAAATTTTAAAAGGAAACAATGAATAAATATTTCTGATTTTTGTATTAGTTACAATTTAGATGCAAATAACATAAACTGGCACTGGACAATTTTAAGACAAGATGTATTTGTTAGTAAAATTATGTGTATCTTACACTATGTTTGGTAGAGAATAGAACTGGAGCCACATATCATTTGGAATCACAGGCAATCCTGTTGATAGACCTGATTCAGTTAGACATTCCTGGTACCTCTAGACTTTATACCCAGTAGCTTGCTTGCTTATTGAATCACCCATGCTATTGCTCTGATCATGAATGCCCTTGTCAGAACTGCCAGTCTATTTATTGCCTTTGGAAGCTAGATGCAGGAAACATTTTCCCCCCAAAAATGAAAAGAAGAACACACATTGGAAAATGATTTGTTAGTGACTACTGAAGAAAAATTTACAAGTTTATATACTTAATATGTTAAGAAAACACACAACCTTGTGTAATAACGGACAATAGAATATTATTAAAATCTAATATAATTAAAATATATGTACAGTGAAGTAGGAAAGTGCAGAATTTGCACTACTAAAAAATTAATTAAATGGAAACATCATGAGAACCCTTCCTTATATACAAAGGAAAATGACAACAGAATGAAAATAATGAGAGATGCCCTGGCTAGTGTAGCTCAGTGGATTGAGCACGGGCCTGCGAACCACACGATCGCCGATCGATTCCCAGTCAGGGTACATGCCTGGGTTGCGGGCCAGTTCCCAGCAGGGTACTCATGAGAGGCAACTATACATTGATGTTTCTCTCCTTCCTTTCCTCTCTAAAGATAAATAAATAAAATCTTAAAAAAAAGAAAACAATGAAAAATTAGGTAATATAAATTAAATAAATTTCAAAAAAGAACAAAAATCTTAGATTAACTATCATAAAACCTATAATGGCTGAAAAAATTATTGAGTTGACAATGTACTGAACATGTATATTAAAATTCTGATCCTGATTTTTGGAAAAAACAAATACCTAGAATAATTTTATTTTTCCCCATAAATTTTAAGTATTACAACAATTTAGAAAAAAATTAAAGTGGATAATTGCTTCTTGGCATCACAAAATTTTAAAAGAAAATGCAACACTCACCACAGAATTTAAGATAAAAATTAGTTTTTTATTCAGTCAAGCTCTCATTTATATGTAATAAACATAAATGACATACTTATCTATGTAGGGACTCAAAAATATATCACAAATAAACAAATTTTTAGAAATTACATTCAACAGAATCCCAAGATGTAAAGAAATGAATACATATTTCTACTTTGAGAAAAGATAGTTGTGAAATAATCGCTTTGCATGTCTTCATTCAGTTAAAGGCTAAAGTCAGAACTATAAATGTGTAATAGGAAAATGAATGATTGAAATGGGACAAAACTTGACATTGCCTTACTTCCACATTTGATTTTGTCCCCTCCCATGTCATGTGGTATTTCCTGAACCTTGTCTATGTCCAAGATTTAAGAGGTATTACTGAATTGTTTAAAGCTTAGTGAGTACTGTTTAAGTATACCTGTAATAAATGGATTTATATGGTTATTTACATACTAAGTAGATTTACTAAACATTATTTATCTTATTCAATGCAAAAACAGGTTTAATATATTTTTTATATATCATACATTTTATTGATTGTCATTACAGTTGTCCCTTTCCCCTCCTTTATTCTCCTCCACCCTGCACACTCCCTCCTACCCACATTCCCCCCCTTTAGTTCATGTCCATGTGTCATAACTCTTTAGCTTATACATTTCCCACACTACTCTTGCCTTCCCCCTGTCTATTTTCTCCCCACTGCTTATGCAACTTATTCTCTGTACCTTCTCCCCCTCCTCCTCCTCCACTCCCCTATTGCTAACCCTCCATGTAATCTCCATTTCTGTGGCTCCACCCATTTTAGCTGTCTGCTTAGTTTGCTTTTGTTTTAGGTATGGTTGTTAATAACTGTAGTTCACTGACCTTTCACTGTTTGTATTTTTGATCTTCTTTTTCTTAGATAAGTCTCTTTAACATAATAAGGGCTTTTATATAATAAGGGCTTGGTGATGATGAACTCCTTGAACTTGATCTTATCTGAGAAGTATTTTATCTGCCCTTCCATTAAACTTTGCTGGATGGATGTAGGTCCTTGCCTTTCATGACTTGGAATACTTCTTTCCAGCCCCTTCTTGCCTATAAGGTCTCTTTTGAGAAATCAGTTGACAGTCTGATGGGAACCCCTTTGTAGGTGACTGTCCCTTTATCTCTTGCTGCTCCTTCATTTTAATCTTGGCTAATGTAATTATAAAGTGCGTTGGTGTGTTCCTCTTTGGGTCCACCTTCTTTGGGACTCTCTGAGCTTCCTGGACTTCCTGGAAGTCTATTTTCTTTGCCAGATTGGGAAAATAATAAAGTTCTCCTTTATTATTTGTTCAGATGTTTTTCCACTTGTTGCTCTTCCTCTTCCCCTTCTGGTACCCCTATAATTCAGATGTTGGAATGTTTAAAGATGTCCTGGAGGTTCCTAAGCCTTTCCTCATTTTTTTCTATTTGGCTGTTTCTTTCTTCCTTCTAGTCCACTCCATTGATTTGAGTCCCAGTTTTCTTTCCATCACTGTTGGTTCTTTGTACATTTTGCTTCATTTCACTTAGTGTAGTCTTCATTTTTTCATATAATTTGTGACCAAAATCAACCATTCCTGTGAGCATCCTGATCACCAGTATTTTGAACTGTGCATCTGATACATTGTCTATCTCTTGGTTGCTTAAAAGCATTGGCTCTGGGGCTTTGATTTGTTCTTCTGTTCGAGCCATTATTTTTTGGTCAGGCTGGACCTGTTACATGGTGAGGGGCGGAGCCTTAGGTGTTCACCAAGGCAAGGCAACCCAGTCACTGGATTGTGATGCTGTATGTGGGAGCAGGGGCAGGGAGAGAACAGAGGTGCTCATTCTGCTCTTTCTTGGATTTCAGTCCCCTCTGCTGCTTCCTACAAGCAAATTGGGCCCTTCTGGTGCTGATTCCCGGGTGGGTGAGCTTGTGTACATTCTAGGACCCTGTGAGTCTCTCCAATGAACTCTCCTGTGAGGCTGGGAGTCTCTCCCAGCACCTTTATAATTGGTGCTTTTTGGCTTTATTTCTTGCTGCTAGGGCCCTGGGTTGCACAATCTGTCTCACTGACCATTTTTGCCTAGTTTGTCTGCATGCAAATGTGTGACTGTGGTCTGCCCTGCACCGCCTGTGCTCCCGGGTCTGGCAGCCACCTCCTTTTCCTGTCATGACCCCTCTCCCCCAGCCATCAACTTTGCACTTCTTACCAGTCTGGTTGAATGGTTGCTGGACACAGCCCTCTTGGTTACCAGATCAACTATAGTAGTATCACAGGTTTTGCACCAGTAACCATTATAGTAACCTAAGGCTACATGTCACCTCCGCAGGTGAGCACTGTTTCATCTCACAGCATCACAGGAAGAATAGTAATTAAAGTACAAGATATTTTGAGAGATAAAATTCACATAACTGTTATGATAATATATTGTTACAATTATTCTATTTTAGTATTAGTTATTGTTGCCAATATCTTACTGTGCCTGATTTACAAATTAAACTTCATCATAGGTTAGTACGTATAGGAAAAAAACATAGCACATGGAACAGTCAATACTATCTTCAGTTTTAGGCTTGCACTAGGTGGGGGTCTTAAAACATAACTGATGTGGATAAGAGGAAGAGATCACTGTAGTTGAGACAGGTTTTAGAAGGGAAACCAACAAGAGCAAGCCAGGTTGAAGAAGCCTTTCCCAAAGTCATATCTGAGAAATCATCTACTTAGGGCAGGTCTCCACTAGGGATCACCACCATCATTACAGGTTCCTGACACCAGACTGGACTCTGTTCAGTGGACACAGAAGGAGCTCTATTTTCTAATTTTGAATTCGTTTCTAAATGAGTTCCAGGCTTTATAAATGAATTCTAATCTCTGCCTCTCCACTCACGTGAATTGATTCCATATGAAAGTACTGAGTGGGAATCCAAACAGTGAAGCATTGATTGTCATCTGTACCTTTAGCTACCAGGGAATGGGGAGAGGGAATACCAAGACTTCTGGGACTTCTGTAATCAGGAACGGTGGCATGCCTCCCCCAGAGATTTACACAATGGAAGATTCCACTGAAATATCAAATTGTGTTACTATAAAAGGAATGCTGTTTATAAATGCATGCTGTAACCAACATTAATTGCTTATTTGAAATATTTTTCTAATTAACTTTAAAGATTAAGATATTGAATTTGGTTTTCTATAACCAAGTAAATATCATAGAAATCTTCTGTTAAATATGTGAGCAAAGATATTTTCTTTATTTTTTGAGAGTAAAAATCTCTGCTTTCCTCATTCCCAAGAAGTAAATTGCCACTACATTAAGGGATAAAGCAGAATTAAATATGTCCTAGGACAAAGTGTTTATAAAACTATCAGATTCAAATATACTTGAATGTTTTTTATATTGTTATAGAGAAGAATTGGAAAAGGGGCATCAATAATCCCCTTTTAGAGAAAATAAAGTTGCATAATTTTCTAAACCATTCAAACATTACTGTATAATGAAATGTAAAGCATAAAAATATATTATGATAAACACCTTTCTTCCTAAAGCCCAGATTGAAACCATTAAGTTCTACTAGTTATCAGATGCTATTCATATGTGCTGCATACATTTATGAAGATTTACCACATGGCTCAGTTGGTTGAGTGTCATACCATTGACCAAAATGTTGCAAGTTCAATTCAAGGTCAGGGTGCATATCCAGGTTGTGGGTTCCATCTCATACATCGATGTTTCTCTCTGTCTGTCGCTCTCAAAAAGGAATGAAAAAATGTCCTTGGGTGAGGATAAAAATAAATTAATTAAAAACACTTACTAAGATGGGAATGATAATTCAGAAAAAAATAGTTATATTAGCTTGTACATTTGCAGATTTCTAATCAATTTACTACTGGTAATGTCAAAATAATGTGAAAATTATAAATAATAACTATCTCATAGAAAGGAAGAATTAAGTCGACAATGCTTATGGAAAAATGCAAAATCATTTGCAGATACACTATTGCTGTTAAAATGTATTTTTGAAGAATTTCAAATCAAAGACATAATTTTTTGAACTACTTCATGTCTCCACTGGTTAGTACAGTAGGAACACTGAAAAAAAAAACTCCCGAGTTATAAAAACTAGGGACTTAAGATAAATGTGTTTGTGGATCTCTTTCAATATATTTTTCTTTCCACCATCATTTTATAAACTTCACTTTTATCTCCTCTAAAGTTACTTTAAAAAATGGTATTAACAACACATTCCATACATAAGTTTTAGTTATTAAAATATATTTGAGTTTCAATACAATATTCAAATTTGAAATGATATAAAATGATATATAAAATAAAATAAGCATAATATTTTAAATGCCAAAGATACTTAAGCTCCAAATACTTAAGCTCCAAAATGAAAGCAAATAAAGCTCTGGAAAGTGATTTTAGATAAATTTTTAGTTTTTCAGAAATTATTTATAATATTGATACAGGGTGCAGGCAGGCCCCCCCCCAAAAAAAATTTGGACTGGTGTCCAGAATTCAAAGTGCATAGGAATATTATAAGAAATATTAAGATATCCTCACCCCACTCCCCAAGTGTCAGCTGGGGAAAGGGACAAATGGAGCAGGGCCATTGAGAGTTGTTTTGCATAGCAACAGTTTTGCAGCTAACCTCTGGAATGGTCATTTAACATATATATAACCTTTGATTGATTTCATAGATATGTTAAACAGCTGTGGCCATGCTTTGAGCCAGGGAGAAGAGAGTGACTTTTACCCAGGCCGTAACTGGGGGCTGATCCTCTGAGACAGTGCCTGTGAGAGAGCCATGTGGCTTTAGCAGAGTGAAGACCCCCTCTTGGCCAGGTGAGGGGGAGAGCCATGCTGTTTTGGAAAGATGTAGACAACTGTAGCCATTAGGAGAGAGAGTCACGCAGTTTCAACAGAGTTAAGGCCTCTCTGGCTCAGGTGAAAAGGGAAGACCATGCAGTTTTGCCAGAATGGAGATCCCTGCGGCTAGGTGAAGAAGAAAGACGCGCTTTTGGTGGAGTTCGGCTTTGGTAGAAGAGGCCCACGCGGCTCCAAGGTGCTCCCTTTGGCTGAGTGGCTTGGAAAACAGGTGAGACTTTGACTGGAACTTGGTACAAAGAACTCTTGCCAGTGAAAGGTGCCACATGACTTTGGATTAATTGGAGATCTTGCCTGGACAGGCGACACAGTTCACGTGCCAGCGGCCTGAAAAACGGACGTGTGCTCTTTTCCTGATTTATGGTAACCGGAGTTGGGACAGTGGGAGAAGGGAGCGCTGTGTGTGTGTGTGTGTGTGTGTGTGTATGTGTGTAGGTGTATACCCTTAAAGACTTTAACATTTTAAGGAAGGCATTAGGCCTGAATAGCATTAAATAAACATTTTGTTTCCTTTTCAGAAATCTCTGGCATTAAGAGAAGTCTTTCCAATTGGCGGGGGGACAGAAGAGCACAGTAGATATTAGTATACCGTCCTTGGGAGGGGCCCCTGTTTTCTGTAGCAGTTTTTGGCATCCCTGGGTGGGCCAAGTATTGCCCCCCCCTCGGACCCTTGTTCAGTAACACCCCTAGTTCAGTACCAATATCAAGAATTTTTCCAAAAAAATAGAAAATTTTAAGAATCACTTAAAATAAAAGTTAAATATTTACTATCTTGAGACAGGCTTACATACATGCATGTGGGGCTGTAAATTCTTTGCATTATTGATTGCATTTTAATAACTTTTGGCTGACTACACACCACAATTTTAGCAATTTTCACTGATTCAATTTTGCCCAAGAGATGAAACCATTAATTTTATAGGCATTTATTTTCTTTATTCTGTAATTTGACATTAAACATACACCCAAAGCTTTTAAAATTTAATGCTTTTCTTGCATACTACAATAAACACATTTTACATTAAGACTATTAATTTGAGTAATCAAATATTTAAAAAAATTAAATTAAAAAATTTAAAAAAATTTAATTACATTAAATTTTTAAATTTAAAAATTATAATGTAATTTCATACAGTGGAATTACAGTGCATAAATTTACAGTGCATAAATCTTGGTTGAATGGTTTGATAAGTTTTGACAAATTCCAACAACTGTGTAAAAATATTTCCACACTTCAGTAATTTCCCTGATGTCCCTTTGGAGCAAACTTTCTCCCTACAGAGGAAATCCCTTTTATTTTTACTCTAGTTTATCAGTTTTGCCTCTTCTAACACTTCTCATAAATTGAATTATTCAGTAAATATACATTTGTGTCTGGCTTCTATTGTTACCGAACAAGGGTCCAAGGGGGGGCAATACTTGGCCCACCAAGGGATGCCAAAAACTGCTTCAGAAAACAGGGGCCCCTCCCAAGAATGGTATACTAATATCTATTAGGCTCTTCTGTCCCCCCGCCAATTGGAAAGATATCTCTCAATGCCAGAGATTTGTGAAAAGGAAACAAAATGTTTATTTAATGCTATTCAGGCCTAATGCCTTCCTTAAAATATTAAAGTCTTTAAGGGTATACACCTACACACACACACACACACACAGCGCTCCCTTCTCCCATTGTCCCAACTCCGGTTACCATAAATCAGGAAAAGAGCACACATCTGTTTTTCAGGTCGCTGTGTCGCCTGTCCAGGCAGGATCTCCAATTAATCCAAAGTCATGCGGCACCTTCCACTGGCAAGAGTTCTCTGTACCAAGTTCCAGTCAAAGTCTCTCCTGCTTTCCAGGCCACTCAGCCAAAGGGAGCACCCCAAAGCCTCGTGGGCTTCTTCCACCAGAGCCGCACTCCACCAAAAGCATGCATCTTTCTTCTTCACCTAGCCACAGGGATCTCCATTCTGGCAAGGCTGTGTGGTTTTCCCTTTCACCTGGCCAAGAGGAGGTCTGCACTCTGCTGAAACCCATGTGGCTCTCTCTCCTAATGGCTACGGGGGTCTACATCTTTCCAAAACAGCATGGCTCTCCCCCTCACCTGGCCAAGAGGGGGTTCCTCACTCTGCTAAAGCCACATACCTCTCTCACAGGCACTCTCTCAGAGAAGCAGCCTCCCATTCCAGCCTGGGTAGCCACCACTCACTTCTCCCTGGCCCAAAACTTGGCCACAGCTATTTAACATATCTATGAAACCAGTTAAAGGTTATAGATATGTTAAATGACCATTCCAGAGGTTAGCTGCAAAACTGTTGCTATGCAAAACAGCTCTCAATGGCCCTGCTCCATTCGTCCCTTTCCCCAACTGACACCCAGGTGAGGTGAGGACATCTTAATAATATTTCCTCCAATATTCCTGTACACTTTGAGTTCTGGACACCATTCCAAATCTTTTCTGACCCCCCCCCCCTTGGCTGCACCCTGTATCACTATCACTTAGCATAATGTGTTGGAGATCCATTTTTTTACGATTCTATGCATCAGTAGATTATTCAGTTTAATTGCTGAATTCTGCAATTAGCAGGTCCCTCCTCCCATTGGTAAACATTTGGGTTGCCTTCATGTCTTGACTATTATGGAGAACGTCTCGACTATGTGCATTTCTGGGGGAGCCTGGGTAGCCACCACTCACTTCTCCCTGGTCCCAAAACTTGGCCACAGCTCTTTAACATATCTATGAAACCAGTTAAAGGTTATAGATATGTTAAATGACCATTCCAGAGGTTAGCTGCAAAACTGTTGCTATGCAAAACAGCTCTCAATGGCCCTGCTCCATTCGTCCCTTTCCCCAACTGACACCTGGGTGGGGTGAGGACATCTTAATAATATTTCCTCCAATATTCCTGTACACTTTGAGTTCTGGACACCATTCCAAATCTTTTCTGGCCCCCCCCCCTTGGCTGCACCCTGTATCACTATCACTTAGCATAATGTGTTGGAGATCCATTTTTTTACGATTCTATGCATCAGTAGATTATTCAGTTTAATTGCTGAATTCTACAATTAGCAGGTCCCTCCTCCCATTGGTGAACATTTGGGTTACCTTCATGTCTTGACTATTATGGAGAACGTCTCGACTATGTGCATTTCTGGGGGAAAGAAGAGATGGATGTTGAAGCTTAGAAGAAACTCTCAAACGGTTTTCCAAGTTGTTGCACCGTTTCACGGTTCGACCAGGCCCGTTTGGATGTGCCAGTTCTTCCATACCCTGATCAACGTCTGGCGTGCTCTGTCATTTTAATTTTAGCCATCGTAGAGAAAATACAATGGTGTGAAGTTGTGGTTTTAATCTCTGTTTTCCTGATTACTATAACATTGACCACATTTTCACATGTTTACTGGACATTTTTATAACTTCATCAGTGGACAGTCTTTTCACATCTTCCTCAGCTGGTTGTTTATAAGATTTCTTTATCTCCTGGGTCCAAGTCCTTTGTCACATATGCGTGTTTCTCGTATTCCCTGTCAGTCAGTGGCTTGCATATTCATTGTCTTAACAGTGTATTTTGATGAGGGGAAGTTGTTAACTTTCATGATGTTTAATTTATCATTTTTTTTCTTTTATACTTTCTGTGTCCTAAAATTTTTTGCCTACTCCAAGGTAAAAAAAAAAAAATGTGTTCTGTTTTTTCCTAGAAGCTTAATGTTTCTAGCTTTATGTTATATATGTAATTGAAACTGAATTAATTTTTATGTAAGATATGAGGTAAGAGTCATTAATTTTCTTCATTGTGGGTATAAAATTGTTCAAGCACAATTTGATGAGCAGACTTTCACCGAGAGACACACATTTTTTTAAACTGACACAAGTAGGAAACATACTTTTAACAGTCCTAAATTTGGTTAGAGAAATTAAATTCATTATTAAAAACTTCCCCAGAAAGAAACACCACATCCAAATAACACTATTGGTAAAAACATACAAGAAGGAAATAATGTACACCTTCCACAAACATCTTCAGAAACTAATAATGCAATGCTAACCTAACAAGATCTTAGAAGAATGTTTATGTTCATGAGATACCAATGTCTCTCACAAACATAGATGGACAGAAGATTAGCAAATGAATTGATTCATTAGCAAATGAATTGATTAGCAAATGAATTCAGCTTTATGTGAAAAACATAATCCAGAAAGACCGAGTAGTATTTATGCCAAGAATGTAAGACTGTCTCTGTAACATAACAAAAGGGAGGTGCGGCTGCCTGCCACAGCAAAAGTCAAGCTTGTGAGGCAGGTACCACTACAAAAGATAAGAGGTTTTATTTGGATGCTGCAGGACCTGGGAGAACGGGGGACTCCTGTCTCAAATTCCATTTCTTCTTCTGGCTCAAGCCGGCAGTTCTTACAAGGATAGGGAAGAGAGGGCTTTTTTTCCTATCCAATAATCTTGTTAGCTTTCAGTGGGCTCCAGGCAGTATGCATTCCTATTTCTAGCTTCTGGCATGCTTGGGCTCTATCCATTCCTATTTCTAGCTTTTGGCATGACTCGGTGTAAGAACCTCCCCCTGCTACCATCTTGACCAATGGGTGAGACTCCCCAGTGCTCCGACTATGGTAACATTTCAACATACAAAAATTAATTAATGTAATTTACCAAACTAACAAAATAAAGGAGTATACTTAGCATCATCTTAATAAATGCAGGAATACTTCTGAAAAAATTCAACATTTTCATGGAAGCAAACTGTCAGCGAAGTAGGAATAGGAGGGACTTCTTTGATCTGAAACAAGGTATCTTACAAAAAAAACAGCTAACTTGATATATAGTGTTGAAAACTTCGACCCCCTTTAACTATCTTCTGATAGAAGGAAAGGCATCTCCTCTTAACGTTGAATGAATCCTATTCAACATTGTACTTCAAATCCTAGTCAGTAAAAAGCAAGAATAAGACCTTAAAGTTATACAGGTTAGAATGGGAAAAAAAAGAAACTTTTTATTATCAGTTATTACAATTTTCTGTATAGAAAAATGTCAAGGGCTCTACAAGATACAGTAAGTGAAATTAAGAATGTCACTGTGAACAAAGTCAACTGTATTTCTATTTGTTACTAATGAATTGGAAAATAAAATTTCAAATTATCTAATTTTCAAAATTATGAAATGTAAAATACTTACAAATAACTGTAAACATAGGTGTTTAAGACTTATAAATTGAAAACTACAATATAATTCGGAGCAAACTAAGGCCCCCTAAGTAAGGAGAGAGGTATATCATAGTGATAGACTGGAAGGCTCCACAGCATTAAGATGTCATTATCCCCCAAAATGTTCTGCAAATCCACGCAGCCTCAATCAAAGCCATGACAAGTATTTTGGTAGAAATTGGCAAGATAATTCTAAGAAAATTATGTCAAAGGACCAAAGTAATCAACACAATTTTAAAAACAACAAGGTCTGATACCTAATTTCCAGGCTTACTTTAAGGCTATAGTAAACTGGAGGGTATAGTTCTGGCATAAGGGTAGACAAGAAGAGAAAAATAACAAAACCAGAAATAGACCTACGTATAAAAAGTCTCTTGATTTACCACAAAGGTACCAAATAAATTCAACTGGAAAATAAAATCTGTTCACATTGATGTACTTTAGACTGAAAATAAAAATGACCCTATTATGGAATCATGGATGTATAATTGTCTCCTAACTCAGAAAATATTAGCCTGAAAAAACAAAAAGTTTTGGCACTGAATATTTAACCCTTATACATTCATACTAATTAACATAAATACTGTTTTATGGAACAAAAGTTGAGCATAAAATGCATGCAAATCTTTTAAAACCCTTTTAACAACAAGCCATTCACTTTAGTCTTTTTCCAATATCATAATTTTTTTAAATTTTTTTCTTTTTTTAATATTTTATTTATTTATCTTTAGAGGGGAAGGGAAGGAGAGAGGAAGAGAAACATCAATGTATGGTTGCTTCTTGTGCATCCCCTGCTGGGAACTGACCCCTGCTGGGAACTGGCCTGCAACCCAGGCATGTGCCCTTGATACAGGGTGCAGCCAAGGGGGGGGGCCAGAAAAGATTTGGAATGGTGTCCAGAACTCAAAGTGTACAGAAATATTGGAGGAAATATTAGGATGTCCTCACCCCCCCCCCCCAGGTGTCAGTTGGGGGAAGGGATGAATGGAGCAGGGCCATTGAGAGCTGTTTTGCATAGCAACAGTTTTGCAGCTAACCTCTGGAATGGTATTTAACATATCTATAACCTTTAACTGGTTTCATAGATATGTTAAATAGCTGTGGCCAAGTTTTGGGCCAGGGAGAAGTGAGTGGCTGCTACCCAGGCTGGAATTGGGAGCTGCTTCTCTGAGAGAGGGCCTGCTTGAGAGCCATGTGGCTTTAGCAGAGTGGGGGCTAACCAGGCTGGAACTGGGGCTGCTTCTCGGAGAGAGTGCCTGCGAGAGAGCCATGTGGCTTTAGCAGAGTGAGGACCCCCTCTTGGCCAGATGAGGGGGAGAGCCACGCTATTTAGAAAGATGTAGACCCCTGTAGCCATTAGGAGGGAGAGCCATGCAGTTTCAGCAGAGTGCAGACCCCCTCTTGGCCAGGTGGAAGAGAAAACCACGCAACTTTGCCAGAATGGAGATCCCTGCGGCCAGGTGAAGAAGAAAGACGCGGCTTTGGTAGAAGAGGCCCACACGGCTTTGGCGTGCTCCCTTTGGCTGAGTAGCCTGGAAAGCAGGAGAGACTTTGACTAGAACTTGGTACAAAGAACTCTTGCCAGTGGAAGGTGCCGCATGACTTTGGATTAATTGGAGATCCTGCCTGGACAGGCAGACGACGCAGCTCACGTGCCAGCGGCCTGAAAACGGACGTGTGCTCTTTTCCTGATTTACGGTACCCGGAGTTGGGACAGTGGGAGAAGGGAGCGCTGTGTGTGTGTGTGTAGGTGTATATCCTTAAAGACTTTAATATTTTAAGGAAGGCATTAGGCCTAAATAGCATTAAATAAACATTTTGTTTCCTTTTCACAAATCTCTGGCATTGAGAGATGTGTTTCCAATTGGCGGCGGACAGAAGAACCCTATAGATATTAGAGTATCGTCCTTGGGAGGGGCCCCTGTTTTCTGTAGCAGTTTTTGGCATCCCTCGGTGGGCCAAGTATTGCCCCCCCCTCGGACCCTTGTTTGGTAACACCCTGACTGGGTATCGAACCGCGATCCTCTGGTTGGCAGGCCCGCGCTCAATCCACTGAGCTACACCAGCCAGGGCTTCCAATATCATAATTTTTATTACCTTGATCTGGGGCTAAAAATCAAGCACAGGCTTAGCACTTGAAAGAATATATTTTCTACTTTACTGAAATAATATTAAGTACTTAAAATATAGAAGAGCTCTAACATATATCACAATAAGATGATTATCAATGTTTTTTCTCTGTGATTACTGGGCCCAGAACTAAATGAGAAGTTATATGAGGAGAATTGTAGGAAGAATTATACCTACCTTAACTTTGACTTATTCTTCCCTATGTGGTACCTAATACATACTACATGCATTTGTTATATGAATGAATGAGTGTGTACTAGTCATTCATGGAGAAAATAAAATTTCTAAGTGTTCTCTCCTTCAGAAGTCTCTTAATAGACTACCAGCACAATGTAGACTATTTGGGTGGACTTTACATGACTTCATAAACTATTGTATAAATCCGGTACCCCATAGTCAATTTGTTTTATTGCTTTAACTCTGTGAAATACCAAATATTTGCATAATAATGTTTTGTTTCTCAGAATATCTCTGCCTCATATAAAAACCAATTGAATTTTAATACATAATTCAGTTATATTGCTAAAAAATAAAAAAAGTTTTATACACAATTTTAGAACTTATAACACAGTTTTGAAAAAGTTTTAGAAGTCTTTGCAACCATATTCTATAAACGAAGTGTGCTGTTTGTGTTATCAAAGTCTGACCTGCTTTGATTGGTTTGAATCCACTCAGCATTCCCATGACAGGCAGCTCAGCAATCAATAACAGGTCAGGTCACGGGACCTGAAGGTCAAGGATTCTGCTTCTTCATGTTTCACACTTATTCAGTTCTTGGTCCCAGTGTGCTTGAATCTTACTTTTTAACTCCCACCTAAGAAGTAGAAAACATTTTCTCAATATATTACATCCAAGTACATTCACACACAAATAATAGTAAATTACAGGGTCTGAATATGCTCAGGCTGAAGACGAAGCACTTCAATAAAAAAATCAAAATAAGAATGTCGTAGGACTACTATTTTCTGAAAAATCAGTTCTAATTATGCTTAATTTAGAGATAAATATATTCCACCTCGTCTGGACCTTTTAGCCAATAAATTTCAGTTATTTCCCAAAGTTAGCCAACCTTTATTCTGCCATTGTTACCACAGGCAGCTAGTTAGGTACTAACAAAAGGAAAGGAAGAAAGCTGACTGAGCTTAATTAAGTCAGGAAACGACAGCTTCCCAGACACCCCAGGGGATAGCCACATTCCCTGCCAAGGAGATTAATGTCCTAAACAGGCAGAAAGGGTGGGCTTTCCAATCACCCCAGGGAAAAACCCGGTCTATTCACCTGGATGTGGTGGGGGAGCAATAAACAGGAAGGAGGAAATTCCTTGGCTGGGCACATGCAGAGTAAAAGCTAAAATGATGCCGTGGGAGGTCCTTCTACTAAGCACATGTGCAGTAGGATCCAAGTAGAGGCAAAACTATGCAACTTGCACAGTAGGAGCCCAAATGGCAACCATAATGGGGAGAAGAAACACCTGCAAAAAAGCTCCGGTAGGACGAACCCTGGAAGATTCAAGAAAGGAATTAGATAGGGGAAGGCACCAGGACAGCTTCTGAAAGATCCAGGAAATAGATTAGATATTCAGTGGATTGGATAGTTTGGAAAGAAAAACCCTGCTCTCTACCAAGCCTAAGGAAATGCAATCAAAGCTTAACAAAGACCCAATGTTTGCATTCTCTCTCTTCAGCAGCCATGCTCGCTGGAGAGCAGACCAGTCACCAGCTGGAGGAGAGCAGAGACTTTTGGACTACTGGAGCCTCAGACGCCTGGCTAAAGATAACAGGAGCTCTGGGTCCTGGCCCTCCCACGTGCTTGGTGGGGATGAGTGCTGGCCTGCAACCCCAGAGGCTGGACTTCTGCAGCCAGACAGAGCTAATGCCCGGTCACTGATGAGACATGTATCTGGGGGCAGTGCTTTGTTTGTACCCCAATAAATCTTGCCACTGTACATCAAATCTTCCTAGGTGTGTATCCCTGAAATACTTTTCCTGCCATACTGTGGAAGAGTCCTACTTCTTCCAGCAACCCCTTGAGTCTCTTGGCTTATTCAAAACAAATACATGGACAAGGAAGAGTTTCAAAAATAAAGATGAAGTCTCACATAAAGACAGTGAAATAAAGTCCTAATAAAGATAGTTTTGAAGCAGTGTGATTTTAAAATCAAAGTAAGTACAGCAGCTACTTTTTTCTTTGTGTCATGAAAACGGTTTCTTAGAATCTCCTAGAGTAGGCTAAGGTTGATAACATTATTCATTTAGGAATCCTAAATGAAGTTTCTTGAATTTGTTTCCCAATTAAGTGATCATGTGACACTCTACATATCTAATGTTTGAGTCTCACTGTTTGCTGTGCGGAGAGATCCAAACAATTAACTTCCCCAGGAGAGCATTGTTGGCACAAACCAGGAAAAGTTGTCTTTATTCTAAAAACATGAAACCACAGACTAAATGGCAGCCAGAAAGAGGAAGTCATGACCGCTGGCAGTATCTTGTCACTCACCTTTCTCTAGTGAATTAATTTGCCACGAACGTTAGAAATAGCATTCTTCATGTCAGAAGCAAAACCATTAGATCACCATCCAGAGAATGGACAGGCATGACAAAGTCCTCTAGGAGCTCTAATGCCATAGTAATTATAATTCTCAGTAACTCAGTGGCTCAAGAGTTTTACTCATCTGTTGTTTGAACTGATGGGCATCTGTCTATTAAATCTGTGGGCCCCATGTGTCTATTTAAAATGCCAACAGATGCAGGATAATCAAAATGAGCAACACTCAGTTTAAATGGTGGAAAAGTTTGGTGCTATCAGAAATAAAGTTAGACAATAAATAGATAATGATAAATAGGTAGGTAGGTAGGTAGATGGATATTTGGATGGATGGAGGGATGGATGGACAGATGGATGGACATATAGGTGATAGTGATAATACTTTATTTTGTTTAGTTGTGCTTTGCTCATCTATCCCTTCACTTACACAGCCTTTGGCATCTCAAAAGATCTTTGTTAACTAGTGCTTATGAAAAAAGGAGTTGTTTCCCATTGAGTTTTTCCGAGTGTTGTTTCTCTGTCCTTCAACTTATACTCTGTATCAAATCCAAAAGCAGTATTCCAATAACAGGACTAGAAGTGTCGTTGCAAAAGAAAGGTCTTCAGACCTCACAGCCTGTTCAGATCAACCTCTCCTTCTACACTGACCAAAACACATAACGTTCCCCTCAACCTGACTCATCTTTAGACAAGCTTCTTCCTCACTATATGTCCAGACCTCCCTTTTCTCAGGTCATGTGCTTTAGAAAACTTGCAATTTTAAATTATTTCTCTGCCCCATTGAAATGTAAATCTGCCCCCAGGGTCTTGAAACTGTTTACAACTGAAGAATGCTTCAGTTGTATCTAGGACTACCTTTCTGTAATATAATCAGAAAAGAACTTCAGCTCCTGTATCCCCGCCTCTGTGGAAGTGTAGGAGTCTAACTTTACCAAACGCCAGTTAACAAACACAGATGGCCTTACCACATTGTCCACTCTTCCTTCCAAGGTCTTCTAGTGCTTTTCCACTGGCTCACTCTAGTGCTTAAAAACAATATTGATATTTCTTCCTTTTGTATTAGTGGAGTTCAGTTCAATCCTCTATTGCAATAGTTGCAACCTCCATTGCAATAATCTTGAATGAAGTTTTCCTTGCTTGTTTAATTTAGTTCCACTGGGTGCAGATTTTCTTTGACTGCACTTACTCTGTGCTCTATTCCTTATGCTTCTTTGTATGTGCTCCTGAGTCTCTCTTTTTTGAAGTCATATTTTTTTTCTTTAAGGTCTAGATTAAATACATTTCATGTGAGTACAATTAGCTGAATTCAAACTTACATGTGGATGAGGTAGAGATTGTTTATTTTGTTTTGCTTTGTTTCTTGTCCAAACATGTAAAACAGGATCAATAGCCTTGCCCTACATGAGTCAGATATTCTCTCTTATCATACTCAATACCTCTAATGAGACATTGGAACAGTGGAGACAGAGGTCCTTTCTCCACTAGCAGTTAGCAGGACATTTCTTGGGTTTTCAATCCTCACGTGTTCACTTAGGAAAAAACTGAATTAGAACACTGTGAAATTTATCTTGCTGAAGCATTTTTCAGTTACTTAAAAGACAAAGAAGACTATCATCTTCTTTCTCACCAGGCAACTTGCCTTCAAATGACTTTGTAATGTCTCCAAATGTAGAACTCTGCTGAGCGGGGAATAGAAACAATTGATATCTGTGGAAAAGTACTAAAGAATTCCTTGACACATTGAGTCTGACACTGTAAGAAAGTTTACTTTTGAGAAAAGTGTATTGTGAAGCTCATCAGGCATTGAATGTTCTATTTTTTTCATATAAAACTGTATAATTACATGCAGCAGTGCATACGTACATCTGAGTAGAAAAAAAAAATAACACAGTGGGAAATGAGGACAAGAGCTAGAGAACGGTGGTTGTTTTCCTTTTTATCCTGAAGCTTGGCAGGGGGAAAAAGATGAAATGGAAGCAAACAGTGTTATGCCCACAAATTTGCAAATTAATGCTTGAAAGAGAATATAAAGATCACATAAAAGACTTTCTGGGTTTTCTCCAACACTCACCATGCAATCTGTTTTTATGTTGTATAAATTTATGTAAAATTGATCCTGAATCGCTTACCACATAGGCCCAATATGACCTTGACCCCACCTCTCTCATCTGGACTCTTGCAATAATTTCAGAAAGAGTATTCCCGCTTACCCTCTTTCCTTCTAAAAATGATTTGCTACCTGGCAGTGAAAGTCCCCTTGGTAAAATGGCAATATGCTTTCAGTAAAAGAGAAAACATATCACTCTCCTGCTCAAAAACTTCCATAACTGTCTCAAACAATTCTCAGTAACTTGACACATGGGCTAAAAGGCACAGCATGATGGGCACCACAGCTTTCTCACCCAAATTGTTGCATTTCATTCTTCTCATCAGGTCCTCTACTCAGGCCAAACTTCACCTACTGCTGTTGTTCCGCACGGCTCACTGTCTTCATTTAGGATTTTTATCAAATCTCTCCATTTTAGAGTCTTCTAGAATATCTCTTGACAATACATCATTCTTCAAGTCACCTTGTAATACGTGATCCTTCTTTGTCGTTTTAACAGCAAAATTTCCGAAATCATAGTATGAAAACAGCAATCAGGTTGCATGACTTCCTAGTCACGCCTTCCCAAAGGCTGCTTTTTATTTCACTGAGGATGAAAGCCATGATGCTCCCTGTGGGAAAAGGTCACACGTGATAAGGGCCCTTCCTTTCCCATGAACCACTCATTACAAGGGGTTCTATTGACTCCCTTACTCCTTTCCAGCTAGTCTGACATTCTTGCATAATTGGAACACACAAATTTAGCTGCTGTTTTAGAGTCACTACACATGATGTCCTCTAAATGGCTTATTCCTTCTTTATTTTCATACAGTAGCACTTTTCTATGGAGCCTTACTTAATCACAATATGGAAATGCCCCTTCACAAAACTCACTATGTCCTTACCTTGCTTATTTATTTTTATGGCATTTATAGTTATATATTAAATGCTTATTTTATTTGTTATTTTTTGCATGTACCAATAGAATGAGAGCAAAACCTGTTGCTAGCTAGATTACCACTGTAACTTTGGCTTTTAAGAACAATGTCTACCATGTGATAAAACCTCAGTAAACATGTTAAATTAAGAAATCATGCATATTCATAGGCAATTTTATTTAAATTCCACACATGAAATACTGTCAGGAACACACTAATTTCCTTGAAATCATGTTACTTTGAAGAATCATGTATTTTTGTTATTGTTGTTGAAAAGAAATTTGACTTGATTCCTCTCTTAGACAACTCAATTCTTCCTGACATTTGATTGAAGAAACCATAGATAACATACAGCTTCATTTAAAAAAATGATCCCCTTGACCTCTGACATTTCCTTTTTGAGGTAATATTGTATACTAGTATAAAGAATGCAGGATAAGTAACAGCCATAAGATTTTCAACATTCAATTTCTTGTCTGCTGTTACTTAATATAATATCAAGTATTCACTTAGTATCTCTGACTTAGACGTTTTTCCTGTGCTTCAACTTTCTGTAGTTCATATCCACTTGATTGCCTTTTGATTACCTTAAAGTCAATAAATCAAAAAGGAGCACACTGTCTTTCCTGTTCTCATCCTGACTCCTCCTCTTTTTTGTCTTTCCTCCTGCGTTGACCCCCCATCTGAGTGAATAACATTTAACACCAACCCACGTGCCAAACCAGTACACACAAGCAGTCTTGACTTCTATTTAAATTCCCCACTGAACATTTCTATACAAATCAATCATTTAAAAATGCAATTTTAGAATTAGAAATCGGAATGAAGTATGGAAAACAGTCATTTCCATTTTAACAGGCAGTTCAAAGCTGTGAAAGAAGGGAAATAATTTTGATGAAACCTACTCCGACTCTGGTTTTCTAAGTGGAGGTGCCTTCTGGATCATGGTGCAGAAAGGACCCAGGAGCAAAGCACAGTGGTCTTTCTGACTAGAGTTAACACAGGTTAGATTTCACAGAAGTTCAGGTAATTGAAATTTGCAAGGTGTGTAACAGAAACAAGAAAAATAGGCAGAGAAAGAGCTCTCAGAATCTTCATATAGGTCTTCCAAAATTCTTTCATAATCCAAGTGCACTACAGGAGAAGAGGCAAAGAAACAAACACTGAGAAAACAATCAATGACTGAGAAACCATAAATTAAAAAACTAAGGCGGCTTACATAGGGCTGAGTGGTGTTTAAGCACTGACTGGCAAGTGGGGTGAAACCTCATTGAACAACCAAGGTTATCAGTGGTGATACTGGAATGACCACACCTTCAAGTATAAGGTGAAACTAAATTAGTTATAGATTATAGGTTATGCTAAATCTGTTCTAATAAAGCATCAGAAATAAGCCTATAAGATCAAGGATATAAACAAGTAAGATAATAAAGTCCGGCTATTCAAAAACAGAACATTCACAATGTCCACACTTAATCACAAATTAGTGAATGTAAAGGAATAAGAAAATATGATCTGTAAGCAGTAGATAAATCACAAACAGTAAAATAGCCAGAAGTGACTGAGATGCTGGAATTACCAGATACAATTTTAAAACAGCTATGATGGATACCTGAAAATATTTAGACACAGATACAATAAGCACACAGTAAAGATGAAAATGAAAAATATAAAAGGAAACAAGAGAATTTCTAAAATTCTCATATACAGGATTTGGAATTTAAAATACATACTGGATATAACTAACAGCAGTTTAAACACCATAGAAGAAAATATTAGTGAACTTGTTACCAAACAAGGGTCCGGGGGGGGCAATACTTGGCCCACCGAGGGATGCCAAAAACTGCTACAGAAAACAGGGGCCCCTCCCAAGGACGATACACTAATATCTATAGGGCTCTTCTGTCCGCTGCCAATTGGAAACACATCTCTCAATGTCAGAGATTTGTGAAAAGGAAACAAAATGTTTATTTAATGCTATTCAGGCCTAATGCCTTCCTTAAAATATCAAAGTCTTTAAGGGTATACACCTACACACACATACACACACAGACACACAGCGCTCCCTTCTCCCATTGTCCCAACTCCGGGTACTGTAAATTAGGAAAAGAGCACATGTCCGTTTTTCAGGTCGATGGCACTGTGAGCTTTGTCGCCTGCCTGTCCAGGCAGGATCTCCAATTAATCCAAAGTCATGTGACACCTTCCACTGGCAAGAGTTCTTTGTACCAAGTTCCAGTCAAAGTCTCTCCTGCTTTCCAGGCCACTCAGCCAAAGGGAGCAGGCCAAAGCTGCGTGGGCCTCTTCTACCAAAGCCGCACTCCACCAAAAGCCCACGTCTTTCTTCTTCACCTAGCTGCAGGGATCTCCATTCTGGCAAAGCTGCATGGTCTTCCCTTTCACCTGGCCAAGAGGAGGTCTGCACTCTGCTGAAACCGCATGGCTCTCCCTCCTAATGGCTACAGGGGTCTACATCTTTCCAAAACAGCGTGGCTCTCCCCCTCACCTGGCCAAGAGGGGGTCCCTCACTCTGCTAACGCCACATACCTCTCTCACAGGCCCTCTCTCAGAGAAGCAGCCCCCAGTTACATCCTGGGTAGCTACTCACTTCTCCCTGGCCCAAAACTTGGCCACAGCTCTTTAACATATCTATGAAACCAGTTAAAGGTTATAGGTATGTTAAATGTCCATTCCAGAGGTTAGCTGCAAAACTGTTGCTATGCAAAACAGCTCTCAATGGCCCTGCTCCATTCGTCCCTTCCCCCAACTGACACCTGGGGGGGGTGAGGATATCTTAATATTTCCTCCAATATTCCTGTACACTTTGAGTTCTGGACACCATTCCAAATCTTTTCTGGGCCCCTCCTTGGCTGCACCCTGTATCAAACTTAGAAAAGTCTGCCTATAATGAAGCACAGCAATATTGGACTCCAAGAAGGAGTGATAAGATAGTTTTTCAAGTAATAATGGCTCCCAAATTTTCCAGATATTGATACAGGGTGCAGCCAAGGGGGGGCCCAGAAAAGATTTGGAATGGTGTCCAGAACTCAAAGTGTACAGGAATATTGGAGGAAATATTAAGATATCCTCACCCCCCCCCCAAGGTGTCAGTTGGGGGAAGGGCGAATGGAGCAGGGCCATTGAGAGCTGTTTTGCATAGCAACAGTTTTGCAGCTAACCTCTGGAATGGTATTTAACATATCTATAACCTTTGACTGGTTTCATAGATATGTTAAAGAGCTGTGGCCAAGTTTTGGGCCAGGGAGAAGTGAGTAGCGAACCAGGCTAGAACTGGGGCTGCTTCTCTGAGAGAGTGCCTGCGAGAGAGGCATGTGGCTTTAGCAGAGTGAAGACCCCCTCTTGGCCAGGTGAGGGGGAGAGCCACGCTGTTTAGGAAAGATGTAGACCCCTGTAGCCATTAGGAGAGAGAGCCACATGGGTTTCAGCAGAGTGCAGACCCCACTCTTGGCCAGGTGAAAGGGAAAAACCACGCAGCTTTGCCAGAATGGAGATCCCTGCGGCTAGGTGAAGAAGAAAGACGCACGCTTTCGGTGGGCCTGGAAAGCAGGAGAGACTTTGACTGGAACTTGGTACAAAGAACTCTTGCCAGTGGAAGGTCCGCATGACTTTGGATTAATTGGAGATCCTGCCTGGACAGCCGACACAGCTCACAGTGCCAATGACCTGAAAAATGGACATGTGCTCTTTTCCTAATTTACAGTACCCGGAGTTGGGACAATGGGAGAAGGGAGCGCTGTGTGTGTGTGTGTGTATGTGTGTGTAGGTGTATAACCTTAAAGACTTTGATATTTTAAGGAAGACATTAGGCCTAAATAGCATTAAATAAACATTTTGTTTCCTTTTCACAAATCTCTAGCATTGAGAGATGTCTTTCCAATTGGCGGCGGACAGAAGAGCCCTATAGATATTAGTGTATCGTCCTTGGGAGGGGCCCTTGTTTTCTGTAGCAGTTTTTGGCATCCCTCGGTGGGCCAAGTATTGCCCCCCCCTCGGACCCTTTGTTCGGTAACAATATGATTAAAAAAGTCAAGCCACAGATCTAAGAATCTCAACAAATCCCAAGCACAATAAGCACAAAGACAATTTCATCAAGGAGTATCACAATCAAATTGCTAAAACAAGCCCTAAAAACATTTAAAATTATCCAGAGTAAAAGACATCTAATATACATATTGTTACCAGACAGGGACTGGGCCTGCCCTGGTATTGCGTGGGTTCTTGACTTCCTGCAGGAGAGATTTCACAAGATAATTCCAAGAGATTTTGACAGTATGTTTGTTAAAGCTGGAGACAGTCCTGGTTGGTGTGGCTCAGTGGATTGAGTGCTGGCCTGTAAAGTGAAAGATCACTGATTCACTTCCCAGTCAAGGCACGTGCCTGGGTTGTGGGCCAGGTGCCCAGCTGGGGGCGTGTAAGAAGCAACATATGGATGTATCTCTTACCCAAAGATGTTTATCTCCCTCTCTTTCTCCCTTCCTTCCTCTCTCTAAAAATAAATAAATAAAATATTTAAATCTGGAGACAAAACAAAGGAAGGTCTTAGGGTAGAAGCAACAAGAGAGAGCCCGGCTCCCTAGAAACATTATAGGAAAGAAGGGGAGGGGCGTGTGAGGCTGGAGGCAGGTGTGGGGAGGGGGCTGTGTTTGCTCACTGGAAAGTCAGAGAAAAGAGGGCCTTGGAGACAGGTGCTGCTGCCTGCTTCTCCGCTGGTTGCAAGTCTCATGAGGACCCTTAGATTACATGAAAAGTAAAAATTCAGGCCTGAGAAGAGACATGGGCATGCAGTTGGATCCTTTGTCTTAAGGGTTTTATCTCTCTTCTGCAGGTGAAAATCTCAGGGAGAGTTTCAGCAGGATATTCATCAGCTTTCCAGGTGCATTTTCCATATGCTGATGTATCAAAATGTGCATATAGGGTAGTTTGGGGCTATTCTGTGGTCACCTTCATTGTTTTGTTTTTATCTTGGGTCTGTCTGGCTTTAATGGTGTGGTGTTTTTGTTTTCCGTTCCCCTGACCTCATGCGTCTTTGGGTTTGGCTGGTACAAATGGTATTAATTGGGTCTCTGTTCTCTATCTCCCTGACCAGAGTTACTTAAGCTATATTTAGTCTCTGCTTAGAGAGGAGAGGTACAAACCATTTGTTCTCACGTGTTCTTGGTTAGGGAAGATAAAGTATTGTGATTCACTAGCTGTCCAAAAGTTCTTCAAATTATTTGCCCTTGTGAAATTATTTTATCTCAGTTTCCCTATTCCATTTGCCCATGGATTTTATTAGCTTCTTGTATCCTGCCCCACCATGACTCTCTCTATAAAATAACTGCCCTTTTCAAATATCAAGTGAATATGTTTCATATCAAATTCTAATCTGATAACAATGGGAAGAAGATACAGGGACTATAATTTCCAATGGTCTCTCTGCTATGTTTAGTGGGCCACGGAATGGAAAGGAAATGATGCAGGCTGGCAATAGCTCACTTTTCTATTGGTCTCTGCTGCCTGCAAGCACCAAGTGTTAATAGTTCTCTCTTAATGATATTAATGTTAATGTTAGGATTTTTTCATATAGTTAATATTATGTTCATGTATGAGGGGAAGCCATTTTTCTGGGGAATAAAACCCATTGTTTTTATTATTTTAATGAAGAATTTTAGGATCCTCCCCAAACAAAAAGACATGATGTGTTCTCTTTAATACAAAAAACTTTTAATTTCATAGTCAAAGTCTAACTCATTACCTGATACATATTATGTTGCAGATGTTTGTATAACCAATGAACAAATGCAACTAACTTTGGATTTAAATATACTACCTTTGCATTAAACATTCAAACCTAAGGTTTTGATCTCTTCTAAAATCCCTTTGGTGGTGACCCAGGCCCAAGGGGTGTAGGTCCAAGTCCAATTTTTGTCCCTACAGGAACTTTATGTCCGTTGTTTCTCTCTGATACTTGTTTCTGACCTCTCCATTTTGCTGAATCTTTTTTTTACTTGGTTCTTTCCACTCAGAATGCCCTACTAAATTCAAAGTCCCTTACTAAGTGTATCCAGAGTATCCAGCACTTCTATGAGTATTTTCCTCACTTTAATTGCTTATTAAAATTGCTTTGTTTCTGTCAAAATTTGATTTACTATGAAGCAAATTAATCTTAAGTCTCTAAGTCCCTCATTTAATGAGGCCACATTCAAGGCCCTGGTTATTGAATACTGACAAATCAAAGATCATTTAAAATTAGTCTCTGCACATGAAATCTAAAATCCCTTGTATTTTCCTAGCTAACGTATAATCTTAATGTGTTTTACTAAATTTAAAAACTATTCTAAAGTGTACCTGATACTACCAACGAGTACAGCGGCTGAAAGAAACATAACAAAATACAAAATCTTGCTAATACAAAAACTAAACTGTATGTTTTATTTGTAGACATCATCTTTTAAGAGTAAGTTCATTGTAGGAGAGTCAAGCACATGTCAAGTCATTCTAGCAACACAATATTCACACTGGAAAATCCTTACTTCTTTCAGGCAGTGAGGAAATAGTATGGAAAAACAGTAATTATTCTGTTCCGTTATAAATTAGAAAGTAAAATTCAGGGTCATGGGTTGTACATTATTCTGTCCAAATTTCTGCCTGCTCTGGAAATAACCACTAGTTTTCCAGGAGAGTCATTTGGGATGTTTATGTTTGCACAAGACTCAGCATATGTGCAGTTAAGGTGGAGTGATCTGGTATGTCTGTTGGGTTATGAAACCTGCCTATTCTGTAACTGGAAAGTGGGGGAGCATTTGAAGGAAAACATGTCAAGAGGAGATGTTGGGATTATAATCAGTCCTCTTTTGATCAAAAGCTTAATTGGGGTTGACTGGCCACATAAAGGAAAACCATCACTTTTGGCTTTTGATCTCAAGTCAAAGTTACTAATATCATAGGTTAGTGAATATCATAGGTTACTAATCCCAATTTAGATTAATGGAAGGTAAATTTTTGTTTTCTCAACAATTTTTAGCACAGCCACCATTTTAAATAATTCTATAAAAATTGGGATCAGGAAGAGATTTATAAACATTAGACAAGACTATGGAATGAAAAGCAAAAAGTAGATAATAGGAAAATACAGCATTAGCAATATATAGTAAAATTTTATGTTTTTTTCCTAAGGATAGGCCGAAATGAATATTTTTTCTTTCTTTTTTTAAAAAAATATTTTATTTATTTATCTTTAGAGGGGAAGGGAAGGAGAGAGGACGGAAACATCAATGTATGGTTGCTTCTCCTGCATCCCCTGCAGAGAACTGGCCCCTGCCGGAAACTGGCCTGCAACCCAAGCATGTGCCCTGACTGGGAATCGAGGCCCGTGCTCAATCCACTGAGCTACACCAGCCAGGGATCATTTTTTCTAAATAATTAAGAATAATCATATATTTGACCCCTTTACCTTCTTCAACCTCCTCCGCTCTCCTTCCCCTTTATAACCACCATGCTGTTATCTGTGCCTATGAGTTTTTTGTTTGTCCCTTTGTTGCTTTGTTTTACATCCCACATAAGAGTGAAATCATGTGGTTCTTGTCCTTTTCCATCTGACTAGACATTGGTAGGTGAGCACACAATACAATAATATACAGATGATATATTAGAGAATTGTATATTTGAACTTACATAATTTATTAAACTAATGGCATCCCAATAAATTACACTTAAAAAAAGAAAAGAAGCCCTGGCTGGTGTAGCTCAGTGGATTGAGCGAGGGCCTGGGAACCACACGATCACGGTTCAATTCCCAGTCAGGGCACATGCCTGGGTTGCAGGCCACTTTCCAGCAGGGGACTCACGAGAGGCAACCATACATTGATATTTCTCTCCTTCTCTCCTTCCCTCCCCTCTAAATATAAATAAATAAAAACTTAAAAAAAAGAAAAGAAAAGAAAGCAAACTGTTTCTATAAATGGCCAGATAAGTATTTGGGGCCATAAGGTGTCTGTCACAGTAGCTAAACTCCACTGCTGTGGTGTGAAGCTGCCAGAGCAAATGCATAAGCAAGTGAGCAGAGCTACACTCCAACAAAACTTTATTTACAGACAAAGAATAACTTTATATGTAACTGCTGATCAATATATGTTTGAAGAAATAGACTAATACTAAAAAGAAGTTAAATATATTCTAATATTTATTGAGATTTTAGCTTTTACAACTATAAATGAGGTTTGAGCCAGATCATATATGAGATTCACTTTATTGTCAAAAATTTGATAGGATCCTGTATAATGTAACTTGTTGGCAATGCACAATGTGTCAAAGTTGATGTATAGCCCTGACTGGCATAGCTCAGTGGGTTGAGCACGACCCTACAGATCAGAGTGTCACTAGTTCAATTCCCAGTCAGGGTACATGCCTGGGTTGTAGGCCAGGTTTCCAGTGTGTGGGGGGCAAGTGAGAGGCAACCACACATTGATGATTCTATCCCTCTTTTTCTCCTTCCAGTCCCCTCTCTCTAGAAATAAATAAAATCTTAAAAAATTGAAGTAAATTATTACAAAAACGTGGATTATATTTTTGCAGATGTGATGTTTTAAGTGCTTCCATTTTGTCTGCAACATTTATTTGGGATATTCTCAAGTTGCTCGAATAAAATATAAATCTGAAAAATTAAAAATTCAATGTATCTGAGGTTAAAATATTGTATAGTTGGATGCACAGGTTTTTAATATAACTTTTCAACCATTTAAAAATGGGTTGAAGTTGTATAAATAGCAACTAAAATTTCTTAATTCCTTAGAATAAGAAATAGGATAAAATATCAAGGAGTCAGAAATTTATACTAATTTAAGAGTAATAATGTTCTAGATTAAATAAAAGCTAAAAAGTTTAAGTAATGGGCAGTTTTCCAAGGTTATGCAATGTTCAGAATGAGAGCATGCAAAAACAAATGAAAAACACTTAACACTTGAAATTAAGTTGACAGTGTGTGTTTTTCAATATTCATCGTAGTTTAGAACACCCATTTGTGATAGTTTTACAATCACAATTTTTAATAACTGATGACTGTCCTGATGTCCTGAGTCACCTCAGTCCCTGAGAGGAATGCTCTCTCTTCTCACTAAATCACACCATATTATGTGACAAGGCATATGATATGCTAGTGGCCACATGCTGACTGAGCAGCTGTACAAAGTGAATTAAAACTACATTGTAAGAACATCTAGAACAGCGAGCATTTTAGATCATTGATGAAAATAAAAAGATGTTTATGTGGGTTGTAAAATAAAAGAGTGACTTAAGCATATATAAAGTTAACATTTGTAACTTGTCTTTGAATGATATATTGTTTCATTACAAACCTACCGCATTGAATAGATTGCTGTCTAGTAGCCAGAAATACCCCCAGACTAGGAGATGACAATATGAATGAAAGTATTATAAAGAAACATTTAACAGGAAGTAATTATNACTACACTCCAACAAAACTTTATTTACAGACAAAGAATAACTTTATATGTAACTGCTGATCAATATATGTTTGAAGAAATAGACTAATACTAAAAAGAAGTTAAATATATTCTAATATTTATTGAGATTTTAGCTTTTACAACTATAAATGAGGTTTGAGCCAGATCATATATGAGATTCACTTTATTGTCAAAAATTTGATAGGATCCTGTATAATGTAACTTGTTCGCAATGCACAATGTGTCAAAGTTGATGTATAGCCCTGACTGGCATAGCTCAGTGGGTTGAGCACGACCCTACAGATCAGAGTGTCACTAGTTCAATTCCCAGTCAGGGTACATGCCTGGGTTGTAGGCCAGGTTTCCAGTGTGTGGGGGGCAAGTGAGAGGCAACCACACATTGATGATTCTATCCCTCTTTTTCTCCTTCCAGTCCCCTCTCTCTAGAAATAAATAAAATCTTAAAAAAATGAAGTAAACTATTACAAAAACGTGGGTTATATTTTGCAGATGTGATGTTTTAAGTGCTTCCATATTGTCTGCAACATTTACCTGGGATATTCTCAAGTTTCTCGAATAAAATATAAATCTGAAAAATAAAAAATTCAATGTATCTGAGGTTAAAATATTGTATAGTTGGATGCACAGGTTTTTAATATAATTTTTCAACCATTTAAAAATGGGTTGAAGTTGTATAAATAGCAACTAAAATTTCTTAATTTCTTAGAATAAGAAATAGGATAAAATATCAAGTAGTCAGAAATTTATACTAATTTAAGAGTAATAATGTTCTAGATTAAATAAAAGCTAAAAAGTTTAAGTAATGGGCAGTTTTCCAAGGTTATACAATGTTCAAAATGAGAGCATGCAAAAACAAATGAAAAACACTTAACACTTGAAATTAAGTTGACAGTGTGTGTCTTTCAATATTCATCGTAGTTTAGAACACCCATTTGTGATAGTTTTACAATCACAATTTTTAATAACTGATAACTGTCCTGATGTCCTGAGTCACCTCAGTCCCTGAGAGGAATGATCTCTCTTCTCACTAAATCACACCATATTGTGTGACAAGGTATATGATATGCTAGTGGCCACATGCTGACTGAGCAGCTGTACAAAATGAATTAAAACTACATTGTAAGAACATCTAGAACAGCGAGCATTTTAGATCATTAATGAAAATAAAAAGATGTTTATGTGGGTTATAAAATAAAAGAGTGACTTAAGCATATATAAAGGTAACATTTGTAACTTGTCTTTGAATGATAAATTGTTTCATTACAAACCTACCGCATTGAATAGATTGCTGTCTAGTAGCCAGAAATACCCCCAGACTAGGAGAGGACAATATGAATGAAAGTATTATAAAGAAACATTTAACAGGAAGTGATTATTAAATTACCCAATGAGAATTAAATAAGATCTAGGCTTCAAAGGTTGTTATAGAAGGGAATCAACTGTTACCAAGATATACTAATGCTATTAATTCTGAATATTAAAATATATCGATACCTATAATAATTATCCATTTATTACCCTCTCAACTCCAAAATTACCTTCTACTACATACTCTGTGATAATGGCCAAGCTTTTTTTTTACTGTAAGGAAAATTTATTTATTTATTCAGAATTATATTTCCAGTAATTGGGGGCCTAAGGTGTCTGCCACAGTAGCTAAACTCCACTGTTCCAGTGCAAAGCTGCCAGAGCCAACACGTAAGCAAGTGAGCAGAGCTACACTCCAACGAAACTCTATTTACAGACAAAGAATAACTCTATATGTAACTGCTGATCAATATGTGTTTGATGAAATAGACTAATACTAAAAAGAATTTAGCTACATTATTAGACATGTTGGATATGCTAGATATTATTAGATATATTTTTTGAGATATTTTAATTGAATTTATTGAGATTACCTGGGTTAATAAAATGATAGAGGTTTCAAGTATACAATTCTATAATACATCATCGGTGTATTATGTTGTGGTCATCACTCAAGGTCAAGTCTTCTTCCATCCCCATTTATCCCCATTTTACCCTCGTCTGCCTCCTTCCATCCTCCTTTTCTATGATAATCATTATTGTTGTCTGTGTCTATCAGCTTTTTTATTTATTGTTATTATTTTTTGCTTAATTTCTTTACCTATTTCACCCAGCCTCCCAATGCCCCTCCCCCGGATGGTTGGCAGTCTATTCTCTATGTCTATGGGTCTGTTTCTATCATACATGTTTGTTTATTTTGTTCATTAGATTCCACATATAAGTGAGATGATATCATACCTGTCTTTCTCTGGCTTGTTTCACTTAATACTCTCCAGGTCCTTCAATGCTGTCACAAAAAAGTTTTTTATGGCTGAGCAGTATTACGTGGTGTAAATGTATCACAGCTTTTTTATCTACTCATCTACTTGTGGGCACTTAGGCTGCTTTTAAATCTTGGCTATTGTAAATAAAGCTGCAATAAACATAGAGGTTCATGTATTCTTCCCAATCAGTGTTTTGGTTTTCTTCAGATCTATTCTCAGAAGCAGGATCACTGGGTCATCAGGCAGGTCCATTTTTAATGTTTTCAGGAAACTCAATACTGCTTTCCACAGTGGCTGCCCCAGTTTGCATTCCCACCAACAATGCACTAGGGTTCCCTTTTCACCACAACCTCACCATCACTTGTTGTTTGTTGATTTACTGATGATAGCCATTCTGACCGGTGTGAGGTGATATCTTGTTATGGTTTTAGTTTGCATTTCTCTGATGATTAGTGATGTTGAGCATCTTTTCATATGTCTCTTTGCTACAAATTATTTTAAAATTTTTCTCCTTCATAGTGAGAACAGTGATATGCTTTCTCAGTGGAGGTCACTAGAAGGGCATTGTAGGAAAAAGGAGCTCTCCAGCATCTGCTTAAGCTGCACTTTAGATCTGCAGAATGGGTGTCAGAGCAGCTCCGGCTACACATCTCGAATGTGTAATGTCTTGACACCTTTGCAGTTTTGGCTCAAGCTGGCCATCATCATACTGCAGCTACCTCAGCACGGACAGGACTTTTGTACACACCAGAACTCCACATTCTTCCACTCACCTGTGCCAAGGCCCCAGAAGTTTGTCTCCCAATGCCCTCCTGATGTCTGTCAGTGCCATAGGCCTCCTGACAGACACTGTGTATTCCAAGCCTGTTGCTCAAACCAGCACCTCCACAGCCCCTACATGCCTATTGCCTGGCTGCTGGTTATGGCTCACCTATGCTCCTTCTGTGCTCTAAAGCAGTGATTTTCAAACAATATTCCATAAGATTTTTAAAATATGCAATACCTGATTATTTAGTCGGGGGCATTGACCTCTTTTCCCTTAGACTGTGAAATGAAAAAATGATAACATCAGAAACATCAATAGTTACCTGGCGTGAATGAATCAAAATTATACCTATTTTGTCAGATTGGCAAAAATACATTTTTGGTGTGCAGAAGAATTTTAGTAATCAGTTTATGTGTCCTGTGAGATGGAAAATGTTGAAAACCTGATGCTGTAGCAGGGGTGTCCAACCTGCAGCCCACAGGCCACATGTGGCCCAGGATGGCTATGAATGTGGCCCAACAAAAAATTGTAAATTTACTTAAAATCTTTTTTGTTGCTCATCAGTTTTTTTAGTGTTCGTGCATTTAATGTGTGACCCAGGACAACTCTTCTTCTTCCAGTGTGGCCCAGAGATGCCAAAAGGTCAGATCCCTCTGGGAAGGTTGCTTCCTGCTTGCCCGGAAATTGTGGATGAACTCTGGGTCAGGCAAGGCATCGAACTCCCAGCTTTTTCAGTGGCCTGCAACAACACCTTCTCTGTGGAGATCTGAGCCCTATTCCTGAGAGTGGGCTGTATTTCCAAGTATGTTCTTCCCTACGTAGTCTTCCTCAGCTCTAAAATGTCATGTAGAGATTTCCTATATCTCACAATTGCTTTTTATTATAGTTTAATTATGATTTATATTAAACATCACTGATTATATCACTGTGTTTTATGTCTCTTGATTTGATTCAGGCTGATACAAAACTGGTATCCATAGTGGTTTCAAAAATACAGCCCTAAAAATGGGATTTAGGATTAATTTTGCCCTTGAGCTTAATAAGCACAATGCTAGCTCCTTGACAATGAGAAATCAAATGCCAGTGACCCATGGCCTACAATGGCATTACAACATATAAGTGGGGGAGACCGAAGTTAGGGGGCTCCCCATCCTTGGTTCTTATTTCACTTGTGAGAAAATAATTCAGGTAAGAGTGGAAATGAGATAATATGTTTGAAGTAGTATGTTCAAGAAGTATGCTTGAACACAAAGCTGCTAGTGGACACCCAGCTAATCTGTGTGTACCACCTATTGGGGGGTTAGGGGTTTTATACTAGTAGCCAGTATTTAGGTTCCCTCTCTTCCTCGCTTCTCTGGACCTTGGGATTAACGTACACTTACAAAGCTTCCTTTCCCAGATAGGGAAAGTGATACGCATACAATTTCAAAGGCTACTCCACTTCCAGTGACATCACGGTCTCCCTTGTGGTCTTCGGAACACCTGGCAGTCTTACCTGACTGGGCTCAGGACTGCTGATTTAATGGATGAGCCATGCCTCCCTTCCCCTCCCTGCCTCAGTTTGCTGTCTGTTCTGCCTAACACCAACCATCGCCCATAGTTCATTTTGATGAAGTACAAAATGAAGTGCAAAGGGGAGCTCATGTGGCTGTCGTACTTGACTGTCTCACAACTAAAATTATGGGTTACTCCAATTTTGTGTCATGGACTACAGTTTTTATTTTCTCAGAATGGTGAGGCTGCCTCTTACTCTGCAAATATCTGGACACAAACCACTGAATAACAAGCTAACTTCTCTGAACCTCTCTCCTCAATGGTACCCTACTGAGTTTCTGTTTTTACTTTCTTGTCATTCCAGCCTCATTTTTTATAGCACTGTAAGTCTGTATAAATAAAATGTGATGTCTTATCTTATTTGTGGCAAATGATTGAGTTATTGACCTTTGTTCGGTGTCATTAATTGGTAAATGCCTCCAAGGGGAAAAATGTCTTGATGATTATTGGTTCAACTCTGTATTTCCTTTTGTTCTGAGATCCTATCTTTAAGTTATGGTTGCACTGGAAGACCTTTCTTTGTTTTCAAGTATTTAAATTTTTTGTTTTAAACCAGATCTGGTTTTGTTGTTTTAACGTGGAATGTTTATCTTTCATAAGCTGTTCTATAATATATAAAGCCAGAAATCCCCTGGTCTTTTTATTTATATATGATCTCTACCTAGTCTATACATTCCATTAGAGTTTATACAATGCCTTTTTTTATTACTTTTTTTAAGCTGACACATTTTGGCAGTCTGTAATTTAAAAGTTTAATTTTATGTACCAAAGAGAATAAAAGTATATGCAAATAAAATAGAACATGGATCCAGTAGTAATGCCAAGATATACCAGTGGATTTATGTGAAGGAGCATCCCTGGAGTGGACAGAGGGGTACTTAAAAATGGTTTAGTTGTCTGGGTGTGCTGCTGAGGGCGTCGCCCTGTAGGAATCAGAATCATGTGTTTGGTGGGTCTCCGTGCAAGGAACATCTGTGCTTCTTCTGAACAACTGTTAAGAAAACTTTGATGTTATGAATGTTGTACTCCTCATAATTTATTCTGTTTGTTTGATTTGGCAATTCAGGAATTCTAAATAAATAACATCTTATCTGTAGTTATTCAGCTGTGCTTCTTGAGATTCAATTTATAATTAGCTTTATTTTTGCCTTACTACTATTTTTTTTCTCTTGGCTAACTTTCTAAACACAAAACTTCCTCTCTGTGGTATTGAAAATATAAATCTTGGTAAGCTGTTTTAAGTCTTTTTGTGGCATGAAGTAAACAAATACATTAATACATATATTAAAATCCAAAGCAAAGGGAATGAGGGGCTCCTCTTCCTCCTTTCTTATTTTTACAAGGTACGGGCATAATTTACATTAGATAGTTTTAGTAAGTAGTAAACAACAACAACAACAAACAAACAAACAGGATGGCATGAATGAATAAGGATTTACTGTTTCACATCACAAGTAGCCCAGAGCCAGCAGAGTACCACAGTAGTTTTTCGTGGTGTTTCTATATTGTCCGTGCTTCAGTTCGGCCTTTCAGCAATTCCCTTAACTTACTTCTCTTTAATGCGTGATGGCTACAAGTCTCCAAGTCATTCAATGACATTAAAAGACAGGAAGATAATATCTGTTTTACACTAGGGGAAACTACTTTAGTGTGAGCCAACCAGAATACTTACCTTTAAATTTAATGATTTGGGGTGTTACCAAACAGCAAGTGGTGCCCTGCTGCCTGCCACCACCCTCTATGAAAATTCCAGAGGCAAAGTTTTGGTGATAAAGGAAAGGAGTATTTCCACCAGCATTACTCACCTAAGCCTATCAATTAAGGCTAAACTCTAACTTCTGAGTTCCCCTTTCATTTCCTGTCAGTTTTAATTACCTTATTTCTATAGAATTAGTTTACAAACTAAAGCAACATAAAATACAAAATAATTCAGGTAAGAGTGGAAATGAGATAATATATTTATTTATGAAGTATGCTTGAACACAAAGCTGCTAGTGGACACCCAGCTAATCTGTGTCTACCAGATTCCAAAAGCTACACGGTTTTGGAAGAATGACAGTCTTTTGTGTCAAAGCCCATCCCCTCTAGAGCACCCAAAGAAGAATGAGCCTGCCACCTGCCAGGCCAGCCCTACCCTACACTGCCCCAGGAGTTCCTTCCCACCCAAAATACCGTCCACTGGGAAAGGCAAGCAGCTGCAGCACAATCATCCAGGCATCCTGAAGGAAGAGAGAGCCAGAGAGACTGCCAGCCAGAGAGCCCCAAGAGCTCTTTTGTTTCAAAACTTCTGGCCCATAATTCCATGTGCTCTGTAGGCATTCAGCTTCTTAGCCAATTCAGTCCTAGACTATTTACCATCACTTCAGGCAACCTCCTCGTAAGGCTCCCCCTACTTCTCCCCAGTGGTCTGAGCAGATCTATCTGTATCTATTAAGGGGTGTCAGATTCTTACACACAAACAGATTACAAACAAAGAGACTGTAATTTACTGATTCGATTAGATTTATCAATATTCATCCCTTCTTACTGGGAAAAGTATACATGAAGCACATCCCTGTGTAATACATTAAAAAAAATCAAAGTTCTAGAATGAAGAAAAGGGGAATAAAAATAACTGAATTAAATTAAAAATGGAGTTTGGATCCCTTAATTCTATCTCATTGTTTTTGTGTTCAAAACTCCTGGCATTAAACATTCATCACCTTAACAAAAAATAACCGAGCATGTAATCTGGCCCAGATACTGTTCAAGAAAATGGACACACAACAATTGACAAAAGAGGCGAAATGTTAGGTGTAATGAAGCTTACTATTCAGTGAAGAGAGAGAAAAGGGGAAATAGAAAGACATGTTGCTAACGTGTAATATATGAAATCATAATAAGGGTTAAAGAAGAAATGTAAAAGCATGAATGTGGCTATAAGGGGAATGCATTTATTCCGTAGGGTAGCCACAGAAAGCACACAGAGAAGGAAGCTTTTAATTAGACTCAGAAATTGAGTTGAGCAATTGGAGCAGATGTTTTGAGAAGCAGCAAAACAGGGGGAGAGAACAAGTGCAAAAATGTGAAAGTAGGAGCATTCCTGTACGCTTTGAGGAACACTGAGAAGGTCAGCGCGGCTGAAACAAAATAGAGAAAGAAGAAAAGTTCAAAGGGCTTTGCAGTCTATTGTAAGAGAGTTGCTTTTTAAATTAAATGTGATGAATAGCCACCGGAGAGTTTTGAGTACGAAGGTAACACGGTTTATTTGAAATTTTAATAAAATCACTTTTGCTGTTATATATGAGAACAGACTGAATGGGAGTAGGTACAAACTAGTGAGACCAGTTAAAGAGTTATTTCAATAATATGGATGCGAGGTGATTGACAGTGGTTTGGAAACAGGTGGCTGTAAAGAACGATGTGGGAAGTGGTGAGATTCTGAACATATTTTGAAAGTAGACTGACCAGAGGCTCTGCTCATGGTTAGGATGTGGGGATATGTGAAGCATGGAAGGCAATAGAGGGGTGATTTAAAGATAATGTAAAAATGTTTAGTTTTAGGGATTAAAATGATTGTTTTTTGCTCTTCCTCCATTAATATATACTTGGATATATATATCCTCCATATATATACTTGACTTTCTTTTTTCCTGAGTTTCCTAAAATGTAGCTTATCTCATAATTATTTCACAATCTTATTCTGAATTATATTTATTTGTTCTTTGTCTTACCCACTTACCACCTTGGAAATCTGTGCCCCATACCTGGGCGGTGTGGCTCAGTTGGTTGGAGCATCATTGTATAGACCAAAAAGTCACATGTTTGATTCCCAGTCAGGGCACATACCCAGGGTGTGGGTTTGATTCCTGGTTAGGGTGCATATAGGAGACAACTAACCTCGCGCTCTCTCCCCCCCCAATGAAAAAGGGTCCTCAGATGAGGATAAAAAAGAAAAAAAAGTACTCCTTTAGAGCAGAAACAATATCTTCCAAAGCTTTCATTCCTGAAGATGATGTTTTTCCATTGAGTACCCTGTTAAACATTAGGACTATAGCTATATACTGTTTAACGTGATCCTACCTCCATAAAGTGCCTTTGTTGTGTTTAAATGCTACTTTTTGTTATTCGACTTGTATTTATCAAATTGGGATGTAAAATACCTTTTATAGAAATATTTTTGTTGTTATGTACATTATTTTTAAATACTGACAGAAATATTTTCCTTCAACATGAATATTGTAAAATGCTACTGCTGTAATTTTATCCGTGGGGAAAAACATACAAGATTGCTATTTGCTTCCCTAAAGCTCATAAAAAGAATTTCGAACTGCTGGAGTGTGTCTCAGTGACCCTGCTAAATGATTGACAGTGTTCAGTGAGGCCTTTTTCAAAGCTTTAAACAAGAAAGAGACAATAGTTTTGTTCGAAGCCTCTAGGCTCTGTTTGTTCTTGGTATTTGGGTTCCAAGGTGACTATTTCATGCCTGCAAAGGTAATTGTCAGTACAGAGGGGAGGGTGTTTTTAAAATATATGTACACAACTCCGATGAGCATATTTGTGTTTAACAAAGTTTATTTCAGTTTATTTTAATTGAAACTTATAGAAATATTTTGCCTAGATGAAAAGGGGATACAAAGATGACAATTTCACATTATTGCATAAATATATTTTTTATACTTCCTGGAACTGGGCAATACAGCCGAAAATTAAGACAACATTCTGGCGCCCGTCTGTCTGGCTTCAAAATACAGCTTTGCAACTTTTCTAATATATAAAAGTTAAATTATTCAAGTGTCCTAGACCTCAGTTTTTCTGGCAAGCAGTAAAAATAATAATTTAAAGGAAAACATTTTTTTCTCATAAGCTCTATAGTGGGTTGAATTGTGTCCTCCAAAACTATATTTTGAAGTCTTAAACTCTGGTATCTGTGAATATACCAGAAAAGGGGTCTTTATAGATATAATCAATTAAGATGGGGCCATTAAGGGCAGTCCCTGGTCTAGCATGATTGCTGTCCTTATAATAAGAAAATGCCCTTGAGGACTGATGCACAGAGAGAACCCCATAGCACAGCGGAGGCAGAGATTGGCAAGGCAGCTGCGAACCAAGGAATGCCAAGAATCGACAGTAACACCGAAAGTGAGGGAAGGGCTCCCCTGGGGACTTGGGAGAACATTTCTCTGCTTATACCTTTATTTCCGACTCCTTGCCCTCAATCTGAGAAAATAAAATTCTGTCAACTTAAGCCATCAGTTTGCAGTATTTAGTTGTGGCAGCCCTCAGGAAGCTGTTACAGGGTGGACAGGGTTAATAAACTAGCTACTGTATCTAACGTGCTCAGAATAAAACCTGGAATGTTTTAAGTATTTTATGAATTTGAGTTTTTTGTTTTAATGTTAAACACTTAAATCAGTTAAAATAAGTTATTCTCTTTAGAACACTGCATACATCCCAGTATTTATGATTTCTACTCATTACATAAGTGAATTTAATATAAAATATAAAATATTTTTGCTTATTTAGATAGTATTGCTACTCACTTTGTGTAAGCTTTTAATTCAGTAATTTTCCCTGAGAACATCATTTTGATACATAATATTTGCTTATCCAAGAGACCTGAAAACATATAAAAGCATTAGTTTTAGAAAATCACTCCTACCTTAAAACTGACAATATAAAATATACCTACTCTTAAATTTAGATTATTCATATTTTATAGCAAATACAAATATATTACTGGGGCTCAAATGAACACAGTGATAAAAAATCACTTTTTCTTTTCATGTTACAGTTACAGTTTCTAAAGATTTCTTACATCATGGTATATGTTTAAATATTTTCTCTAAGCATGTCATTCTTTCTTTTATCGATACTTCTGGTGGGAAATAGACACATCCATTTAATAGCTATAAGAAATAGGAGATGTTTTTCAAAAAGAAGGAGAAGGGAAATGTGGGCAGAAGGAGTATGAAAAGTAAGAAGGAGATGGAGAAGAGAAAGTAAAAGTAGCTTTTAGCAGAAGACATACTGGTGGTAAGGCAAATCTTTGAAAACTCATCATTCTTCCAGAAAAGTGAGAAAAGAATAAGAGAAAATTATCATTAGCGGTATGCTAGCTGCCTTGTAAAACTAAGACAGATGGAAAATCTAGTACTTGACTTTAATATATCAGTGGAGAATGAGCTTCTGCATTGGGTATAGATTGGTTAAGTTGATTACTTCCAAAGAAGCCTCACAAGAACACTGTACACTATAACAAAAAGGAGGACATCTTTATATCTGCCTCTCACCTTACATAGAATAGTCATTCAGGAATATTTCTAAAACATGCCCTGGCTGATGTAGCTCAGTGGTTTGAGCACCAGCCTGTGAACCAAAGGGTTGCTGGTTCCAGTCCCAGTCAGGGCACATGCCTGGGTTGTGGGTCAAGTCCCCAGTAGGAGGCACACAAGAGGCAACCACACATTGATGTTTGTCTCCCTTTCTTTCTCCTTCCCTTCCCCTCTCTCTATAAATAAATAAATAAATAAATAAATAAATAAATAACTCTTTAAAATCTATTTCTAAAATAATAATTTGATAGAAATTATCTGCTGACCTTCTGGCTCTACTAATCCAAAAATAATCCTATAAAATATGAAAGATTTGAACAGTTTGCCTTGCTTATTAACTATAACAGTGAATCATCCCAACAATCAGCTTTCAAAGACAAGTAAGATAATTACAAAACAAATTTTTAAAAAATCGGCCAACTCTCCATGCTCAACTTAAGGCTGAAATATTTTAATCAGTTAACATGAAAGATAAATTTGAAAACACCTAAAAGCAACATAGCAAAATAAATCCTTAATTGTGCTTAACATGAATTGTTTAATAATTTTAGGCAATAGACTTGGTCTTGGGTTCAATTGAAATAATGTATTTGAAAATCTTCATTTAATATAAACAAAAAATGGTACTTTGAATCATTTAAAGTTAGGTCAATAATATAAATTATGTAGCTCTATAAAATTAATATGCTACAATGTTTTCTCAGTATGTAAATAATAATTATCTTACAGAACACTAAATTAGGTGTCAGCAAACAGTGAATCACTGGGAAAATCCAGTACATCTTCTGTTTCTAAAATGAATTTTTATCAGAACACAGTCACATGCATTTCTTTTGTATGATTATGATTGCTTTCATGCTACAACAGCAAAGTTGAGTAGCTTTACCAGAGACTATATGATATGCAAAGCCTAAAATATTTACTGTCTGGATCTGTACAGAAAGCATTTGCTGGCCTCAGTACTAGATTATATTTTCAGTAATGGTTAGTCTAGTTTTTTTAAACACAAATCTATAAGTAAAAATAATTTTAACAATTAAAGAAGTAAGTAACTTCCTTTTTAGGTTTTATGGTTACTCTTTCCTAAAAGTAGTTTAGTAACTTCTCTTTACAAAATCCCTTTAATTGTATTTCTTCATACTTTATTAATTTAAAAATCAGAATGAAAAAATGTCACCCTAAAAGTTCCTTTATAAAAGAAGTAAATTGGGCAAGAAGATCTCAACAGTCAAGAATTAAAATGGCTTGATCCCAGAGTTAAGTATGAGATTAATATTCCTCACAAATTTTAGCAGTGACATTAAGTATAGTAAACTTTTAGACATTAGTTACTGTAATGACTATTGAGGAGTATAATAAATATTTAGTTTCATCTATATTATTATTATCTAGAGACTCATTTTGTAATTCTCCCCTGATAATAAAAGTTACTATGTTCATATGATTCATCTTTGAATATAGTGGGAATTTGCTGTGATATTATGCTGATTTTCAAAACTTTGCTAATCTGTGAAAGCACACACAAAAATAATTATTTTTACATGACTCTTAAAAATGTTTCAGGTAATATGAATAGCAGAGACTAATTATGACAAAACCTTATTAGATTTCTTTCTTTTCTAGGAGGTGGGAGAGCACTCTAAAAAACATTTTTCAAAGAAGCAAAACTTTTAGAAATACCTATAATGACTTGATTAAACAACAAAACAAACAAGCAAGCAAAATATGACCAATGACACTCAAATACAGAACAGGCTGACAGGGTCCAGAGGGGAGAGGGGAGAGAATCACAGGGGAAAAGGGGATGAACTCACATGAACAAGTATAAAGGACACATGGACAATAACTAAGAGGGGGGCGGAAATGGGAGGGAGGTGGGGAGCACGGGGTGGGGGGCAGGCAGGGCTGGGAATATAAGACAGAAAGCTGCACTTGAACAAGAATTAAATTAAAAAAATTATAAAAATAAAAAAAATAAAAAAAAATTCCAAGAGACTGAATGAAGCTAAAATATATCCAAGAGGGGACTCTCCAAAAAACATAATGTACTTATTAAAAATTGTGTATTTATCCTTACACTCTTAAACTTCAGTCACCTTCAAAATATGATGCAATGCGCCTATTAAAGACATCTCCATTTTATTCCATGCACCTCCATTTGATGCAACACACCTATTAAGACATTTTTCCACTGCTCCGAGCAGTTTTTGAACTGGTCAATTTTAATGTCTTTTAGTCCTTCTGCCATTTTTGTTTCCCTCTTCCACATCTTCAAAATGTTTCCCTTAGAGGATTTTTCCCATGCAGAGAAATAAACAAAGAAAATTCGCTAGGGGCAAATTTTGATGGGCAAGATCTGATGAATAGAGAGAGTGGGACATTAGGGTCATGTCATTGTTGATCCACAACTGTTGAACAGTCAGCATGGTGTGGGCAGGTGTGCTCACAACTCACCCGTGATGAAATCAGCAAACCATTGAAAGTGTCTTCAAAAAAATTTTACCAAAGGTGAATGCAGCCTCTCAGAAGAATGCCAGCTGGCACACTGATCTGGATGGGTTCCCAGAACTCTCACCTAGTGGGGGAAGCTTGTACTTCAAGTGGCCTTTCTCCCAGAAGATAATTCCATTTTTTTGGTTCCCCCCTCATATGTATACACACACACACACACACACTCACATATACACACATACATGCATACATACACACACATATTAGCCAGTAGAAAACAGGAAAAATGGATTTTCTTGAAATAGCAAACAGTTCCACATGTTAAATTTTTTATCATTATGGATTAAAATGATATTCATGTCACTCAAAAGATAAAAAATCTGTAAGTTTACCCAATATTATGCACAAGAAAAACATGGCAATAATGTGACATTTTGAGAATCTATAAAAACTATTCAAGATTCATTTAGGTTCATAATTGTAAAAAATTAAAAAATAAAGGCAAAAATAAATTTTAAAACAAGAATTTATTGATTGCCATTCATTTTAATTATAATCCCAGTTTCTAATAATTTATTTTTATAATCAACTCATTTACCCCCAGACCAATGTTCCTATGTTTAAACATTTCCCTAAAATCAGTTATGCATTTAGTAATTTGTATCTTCCCTATTTTTTGTTAGTCTAGCCAAATATTTGTCAAAATTATTACATTTAGAAGAAACAATTTTTGATTGTATCAATTCTCTGTGCTGTTTTTTAAATTTTCTGTTTTATTTTTATCCACTGTAATCATATTCTCCTTTTTCTAGTTTGGTAAATGTAAGCTACGGTTATTAATTTGAAATTCTCTTTTTAAATAGAGGTGTGTACTGGTATACATTTCCTTTTGAGAATTATCTTTACTGCATATCATTAGTTTTGATGTTATGTTTTCATTTTTATTCATATGTAATTGTTTTCCAATTTCATTTGCTATTTCTTATTAACTCATTGGTCTTCCAACCATATGTTGTTAAATACCCTACATTTGTTAATTTTCAGTTTTACTTCTGTTATTAATTTCTAGCTTCATTCTATTTTATTTATGAAGTATGAGAACACACTTCATCTGGTATCAATTGTTAAAAAAACTGTATTAGCAAAGTTTGTGGCCTAACATATGGTTTATACTAGAGAATAGTCCATGTTCACTTGTGAAGGATTTGTATACTGGTATTGTTAAGTGCAGTGTTCCGTATATCCCTTCGGTCTAGTTGATTGATAGTGTCACTGAAGTTCTCTCTTTATTGTCCTTCTGTCTAGATGTTCTATAAGTCTTAAAAGTGAAGTATTGGCATCTCCAATTATTAATGCATTATTTCCTATTTTTTCATTCAATTTTTCCTTCACATCTTTCAGGAATGTATTGTTTGGTGCATATACATTTATAATTGTTCTATTTTCTTAATGCATTTACCTTTCCATAAAAATATGCTGTTGTCTCTTATAAAAGAAGTTTTTTATTTATTGTCTTAAATTTTAAAAATTATATTAGTAAAGCCACTCTATCACCCTTTTGTTATTATTACCACAGAAGCTTTTTCCACATCCTTTCATTACCAATCTATTTGTGTCTTTAGATCTAATGTAGATCCCTTACATATAGTATACAGTTAGATAATTTTTAAAAATCTATTCTGAAATCTCTGTCTTTTGACAAAGAGCTTCTTCCCTGCTGCTTTCCATTCTCTTTTGTTTTGGTTTTCAACAGTATGTTTATAATGTGTTTCACCATGAATCTCTTTTGTACTGGATTCATTGCAGTTCTTACTGTACCGATTTATGTATTTCTAAGACTTTGGGGCATATTTGGCCTTTATGTATACAAATACTTGTTATTACCCCTTTCTTTCTTCTCCTTCAGAGATTCCCATAATACACACACTTGTCCTATTGATGGTTCCACACAGGTCCCATAGTTTGCTTTTTCTTTTTCTGCCTGGTAAGATCTGTAGTTAATCCCCTGAACTAAACACTTATTTCAGTTATCATATTTTTAAGATCCATATTTGTATTTGATTTCTTTTTTCCTTTTTTATTTTTTAAAAATTTTATTTATTTGTCTTTAGAGGGGAAGGGAAGGAGAGAGGGAGAGAAATATCAATGTATGGTTGCCTCTTGTGCATCCCCCATTGGGAACTGGCCTGCATGTGCCCTGACTGGGAATTGAACCACAGTTGTTTGGTTTGCAGGCCCACGCTCAATCCACTGAGCTACACCAGTCAAGGCTGTATTTGATTCCTATTTAAAATTTATATCATCTTTTTACTATTCTCATTTTTTCCTACATTATGTTTCTGGTTTCCTTTAGCTCTTTGAGCATACTTAAGACAGTTGTTTTAATCTTTTAGTGTAGTAGGTCAATTTTCTGAGCTTTTGAGGGACAATATCTGTCAATTAATTTCTTTCCTGAGAATGGGTCATATTTTTATATTTTTGTATGTTCTACAATTTTCTGTTAAAAATTGGACATTTGACTACTTTAACATGGTAACTCTTGAAACCAGATTTTCCCCTTTCCTTAGAGTTTGCTATTTTAGATCTTTGAGGACTGCAGTTTTCCTTTTGTTGAATGACTTCTCTAACCCTTTTGGCAAAGGCTGCATTTTTTGTCATATGCGGTCATTGAGTCTCTGTTTCTTAGCATAAGTTCAGCTGGTGTTTTGACAGAGCATGTTAAAGTTAACTTTTTCTTGATTCAGCATTCACTTGGCTGCCATAAATCTTTGATTATTATCTGAAAGTCTGACAAATTGATTGTGAGAGTTTCTGTTTGTTTCTCAAAGTTTCTCCAAAGGATGGACTTTTGGAGCTTCCTACTCCACCATTTTTGCTGATGTTGCTCTTCTGTATTAAGACTTTTCCTTTTAAACACAGGCAATTATTTTTTAAAACATGTTTTGTTGTTTTTTTAAGATTTTATTTATTTTCTTTTAGAGAGAGGGGAAGGGAGGAAGAAAGAGAGAGAGAAAAATCAATGTGTGAGAGATACATGGCGGCCTCTAGCACGCCTCCTACTGCGGCACCTGTCCCACAACCCAGGCATGTGCCCTGACTGGGAATCAAACTGTGACCTTTTTTTTTTTTTAATATTTTATTTATTTATCTTTAGAGGGGAAGGGAAGGAGAGAAGAAGAGAAACATCAATGTATGGTTGCTTCTCGTGCATCCCTTGCTGGGAACTGGCCCCTGCAGGGAATTGGCCTGCAACCCAGGCATGTGCCCTGACTGGGAATTGAACTGCGATCGTCTGGTTCACAGGCCCCCACTCAATCCACTGAGCTACACCAGCCAGGGCAAACTGTGACCTTTTGGTTCACAGGCAGGTGATCGATCCAATGAGCTACACCAACCAAGGCTGTATTAAAACTTTTAATTTAGTAAAACATACCAGGTTTTTACAGGAGTAGAATTTAGAATACAAAGATATACAAGGTCTGTTTTTTTTTAAATTAGATTAGGTTACAATTAAGTGGGTGAGGCAGTCCATATATGTAATTATATAGGAGTATGAGCAAATAAAGAGAGTATAAAAGGATGAATTTCAGAGCATTTTCTACTAAAGTTAGAATGTTAATATTAAGCTAAATCTGGAGTTTACCTGCTTTTTAGCATCAGGCCATTTTGAAGATAATTTTACTTTTATTTGGTGCACATTCCACATTCGCATTGACTATATTGTATCACATTAACAACCATTAAAAGCACAATCCATACAATGGTTTAAGAGGAAAAAAATTTATTTCTAAACTTTAATAGGTTTATCTTGTCATCCAGAGTTACAACAAAATAGGTTTATCATAGAGATAAGTTAATTTTTGTAGCTCTCACTTCTTACCCACAGATTTCTAGTTCGTTCCATGAATATTATGGAGTACACCAAACATTCTTGGCATATAATTAGAAATATTAGTACACTTATCTTCTTAATTTAACATTCTGTTTGAAGAAACTTTCTTCATCGTACTCTCCTCTCCTTCCCTGATCATGACACGAAATAGCTAACAATACTCATTCTACCATTGCTTCCTTCTCTGCAATTCTGAAAAATGTTCAGTCATTCGGTTGATTTAAAACTATATTCTCTTAGAAAACAATCTTAATTTTTATTAACTGATATATTATTGCCTATGAATTTAGACCTTATTAACAGCTGATATGAATTAAACCCTGTGAGTTGTTACCCTGGCAACATAAGGGTAAATCTAAAGAGACCAAATGATGATAAAGCACATGCTGCTAATTTGTTTAATTCCAGCCAGCTTTATTCTATTTATTTTGTGCTGGCTTTCATGGTAAGAGTACCTCAGAGCAATGTCCAGGTACATCTTTTCTTTTTGAGTTACGTATATATGAACAAAATAGATTCTTGTTTATTTCTCTTCCTTATTAATGAATATAGCACCATTATCCACATAAGTACATAATTATATTTCATTTTTATTGTACTTGGGTTCTTTGGTTACAACACCAGGGGATCATGCCGTGTTTCTTAATAAAAGAGAAGTTAGCTAGATGCAAATTGGCAATTTACGTAATCAAAAGACACTTGTGAAGCCCAACTCAGAACAGGAATGGTTACCTCCAAGAATTCAGAGAGTAAAAGTTAACCATGTTTTGAGGGCATTTCACCAGAGATGACTCAGCTCCATTTTTTTTTAAATGTAATTGCATAGCACAGCAAAGGACTCAGGGGCCTTTGGGACTTGATTGGATCATTAGTCCACCTATTGGCTAGGACAGGCCAACTACAAGCACCATCATATTGAAAAAGATCTAATTCTGACAGAAAATATAGAAGGAGGCAACCAAAAGAAGGACAGTAGATGTTAGGTCACTAAAACAACCTGTTTTTATACTCATATAAATTTATCTTTTTGAAAAAAACATGTTAGTCCTCCTCATTCATAAGAAAAAATTTATTTTTTGCTTAATTCAAAGTGTCTTCACGTACATAGTTCATTTAAAATCTCTTCAATCTCTCATTTTATGAATAGTTCAATAGAAAGTTTTAAAGGGTCCTGATAATAAAACTGAATGATCCAGAGTTCAAATATCAAAGCTTTAGCAGTTAAGCTTATTTTATGTCAGTAGTGTCTCTTAAATCAAACTTTCTTCATTTAAAGGATGCTGTGATATAAGTAAGAACTTGAAGTTATTTTTTCCTTAAAGACTAATAAATAACTTAAATAAAAGTTAATACCTTTATCATCTCTAAAAACTTTTTTTTTCTTTTTTATGTGTCTCAGAGAACACGTTTATCCTTTGTAGTAACTAAAACAACAACGGTTACTTTCCCAGAAAACTCTTTTAGTATCAATAGTTATATACTTTCTACANTGATAGGAAACCTAAGCCTCAGAAGTCGATATCGTATATATATATATATATATATATATATATATACACTATTAAATACATAATGTAAGTGTAATCGTCACAGAATTAGGTTCATTCGTTTCTTAAATGCCTTGAAAACCTCAAATGAGGGAAATTGCACTAATAATTTACATTGCTCTTGAGGGAAAATCCTGTTTTTAAATTTCCTTTCTTCTCCCATGACTTTATTTTTCTTGACCTGCAGCTTTGGATAGAACCTTAGTCCAATGTTGATTAGAAGTAGAAATAATGATAATTCTTGTGTGTTTTTTCTTGTTTTAAAGAAAACACATACAATATTTTTTCACTGTAAATCAGGTTTGATATAATAATTTAGTTATACACCTTTGTCTTACTTTGGCAACAGACTCTAAGACAGAGATTTGCATGGAGATATATTTTTGGAGGAAATACTCTGAAACACCTGTGAAAGATGATGGATTAAAGTGTGGGCACGAAAGAAGAAAACCTCATCTGTTACACAGGGATCTCTGAGTTCTGTCAAAGTTCCCTTGTATAGAGAAAAGTGGCCCATACTTTGTACACCCACTCAACCAGTCATGACTTTGGGCTTCACCAGGGAAAAGGACATATTAGGTTAGGCAGATCCTTTGGCTAAAAGAAACATATTCAGAGAGACTGAGTTGCGGGCTGTTAGCAGTTAATTTTCCTGGCAGCCGGAGAATGGCTGTTGAAGGAGGAAATCTGGGTTTTGCACTCAATCATCAGCTGCAGTTCAAGCCTCGTACCACTGCGTCCACTTGCTTAAAAGAATAAATAAAACCCATTAGATATGATTCTGATTGGTTCCTTTCTTTTCTGGGGAGACTTGCGAGAGAAAAGTTAGTGGAATGAACTATAGACCTTATGCTTTTGTTAACTGCTACTGATAATCATCTCCTTCCTCTACTGCCCATTCTAGATGAACTTTACCCTCAGCAAATATCTTTGCTGTTCCTGAAGGGAGTTGAAATGACAAATTTCTAATGATTTTGAGACTTTGGTTGCCATATTTTTTACTGGACTGTAGTCCAGTAACAGTGCTGTGCTTGGCCATCTATTATGAAAATTGTGAGAGAATGGAAAGATACCTAATTGATCTTCAAGGTGCCATACCTCTTTTCCACTGCCTCCATCTTTTAAGAGCACCCCTATTTCATTCTAACAATCAGACTTAATTATCCAGGTCAAGATGGAAACTCAACTCTGCCTGCTGCCATTACAGCAAAAAGAGTCCAAGAGATAGGGTAGCAATAGTAGACTAAAGATCAGATCTTCATTGTGTCTGTTTTTGAATTTCCCCTTTGAGGAGAAGTATCTGTAAATTCCCAGAGACCAGAGTTGTGAAGGTGAGAAACACAAATTTCCCAGAAGGCAATAAATCAGAATTCATAGTGAGTAGATAAGCCCACTTCCATTGCTCATTTCTCATACCTATGTTTTATGCTTTTAATTGGGGGCAAAGCAACATTTAATAGTCATTGAAAAAGAGTGTGTACTGCAGCTTGAAGAACAGCATCCCATCCTCCACGATACTGTCTTTAATTGAGCACCTTAAGTGTACCTTTTTTAATGTTTTATAGTTGTTCCAATCATGTTCCCTTACATGCCCCTCCACCCAGCCACCCTCTACTTCAATAATCAATCCTCATCCCGTTGCCCAGGTCCACGGTCCTTCACAGAGGTTCTTTGACTAATCCCTTCCTCTTCTTTCAAACAGTCTCACTTCCATCCTCTCCTCTTACAGCTGCTGGTCTATTCCATGATTCTATGCCTCTGGCTCTTTTGCTCAATAGTTTATTTTGCTTATCAGATTCCTCTTATAAGTGGGGTCATATGGTATTTGTCTTTCACTGACATTTTTATTTCACTTAATATAATAGTGGCTGATTCCATCTGTGCTGTCTCAGAAGGTAGGATCCTCTGCCACCAAAGGTGTTTTCTTTTGTGCACACATTGTACTAGCCCAGAGTGGCTGTTGATAAAGGCTAAGTGGTCAGTTCATACTTTTTATGTGGTTGCATTATCTAACATGGCTACTCTCTGATGAGTACTAACATGCACTAGAAAGATCTTGGTACCTGGTGCCTATTTCATGAAGTCTTTTTCCACAGAACGGCTGTAACATATCTTCGAATCTCTCTCCTGCTGGAATCCACATCAACTTGTCAGGCTATTTGCCATTGTCCATAACTCTGTAGGCATTCTTATTTAAATCACTTGTTTTCCCATACAAACATATTCATAACCTAGGCTTTGTCTTCTGGGAGAATTTTACTTCACTGCTATCATCAGAGCCACTCTGAATGTACTAATTTTCTATTTTAGTGTGATTTATGTATCAGTAGTCTGTTTCATGCTTTCACTCAGACACTGAGCTGAACTCTCTGTGAAACCAGTTTAGTTTTTTATACTTGTCTGTTATCCAGATGAAAGGATCCCTATATAGGTACCGTATCACATGGGTAAATAACACGTGTAGCATCTGTCGCCTATTGCTGGTACCCAATCCTGGATGTACTGTTTGCACCCATCCATAGATTGTTAGGCAGTTCATTCTTATAAATGAGTACTTCTCACGGAACATTAATCATGATAATGTAGTTCTGGCCGTGTGATCATTTGATGTGCAATAGCCAGATGCTCTGTCTCTATAAGGGTCCAGTAGGACATCCTCAGTTGTGTCTCAAATGTATAATTTATCTGTGTCAGACAGCTTGGTCTGGCTCCAGAAACTTAGGTTTCTACGTTATAATTTTTCTGTTGGAACTTATCATAATACAGTGGGTATTTTCATAAGCAAAAATATTCTAGTACAATAGGGTCGACAGCCTGAACCTGCTGCAAACCCCCTTCTAGCTTTGCTCTCCATCCTTGCTCTTGTGAATACCTCAGATTGCTTTTACTTTGATGAAATAGTCTGAATGCCTCTCTTCCCTGAGAAGGATTCCCCTTAAAAAATAAGAAGCCTTTGAAATTGCATTCAGTATATTTAATATCCTATACTAGAATGTTATTCAATATTAAAAAGTGTGGGATCCATCTAGAAGAGGGTTTATAATTTAAATAATCCACAAGACATATCAACATCCATAATTTTTAATTTTATAATACTTTAGTTGCTACATGATTCTATTTTATTTATATTTATGGAAATGTAATATTTCTATAAAAATAGTAGTATTTTTAAAATACTGTAAATAAAGGTTATTACTATAATAAAGTTTTTGAATAATACAAAATTTATATATAATAATGAACTAAATTTTAATTATACAAACACCTAAGAAAAGTTCTCTATATTCACTATTTCAAATTTTTCTACTATTATTACTTAAATTCACTTCAAATGGGTATTTCCTCCTATGTTTCTAATGACTCTACTTTTATCAAGGTTGCCAAGTACCTCCACTGTTGTTAAATAAAACTGCCAAATCTCAGCCCTTGTTCTCACTTAATTCATATTACCACTTAACACTGCTAAAAATTCTTGCTTCTTGAAACATGTCTTTTACCTTAATTCCAAGATACCACACCATTGGGTTGTCCATAAAGTTCATTCATTTTTTTTCTGTAAGATGGCTGTAGTAGTGCTTAGTTGTCTTTAATTTCATCTAAAACAATTTTGTTAGAGTGCATTGTGACAGCTATCATGTATCAGCATGCATTTTAAAAAACTTATCCAAATTAGCAATTTATTGTGTACCCATTTTAATATTAAAGATGAAAAATACACAACATTTTTGGCATGCCGTACTTTATTAACTTTGAGAAAGGTAAAAACACTATTGAAATGCAAAAGAAAAGGATTTGTGCAGTGTATGGAGAAGATGCTGTGACTGATCAAATGTGTCAAAATTGGTTTGCAAAGTTTTGTCTTGGAAATTTCTCATAGGATGATGCTCCATGGTCAGGTAGACCAGTTGAAGTCAATGGTGATCAAATTGAGACATTAATAGAGAAGAATCAATGTCATATCACATATGAGATAGCTGACACACTCAAAATATCCAAATCAATAAAGTAATTGGTGGAAATATGTTACACATACAAAAACCACATGGACTATTTGGCCAACCTAATGTTACCTTTTTTGTTTTGTTTTGTTTTTCCTATCTCACTGAGATTTCTTCTCATTTTCTGTGCTGCTTCTCCTTATTACCCTGACTTCTAAACTCTGGAGCACTCTAGAGTTTGTGCTTTAGACCACATCTATTTTCTAGCTACACTCACTCATTTGGCATTCTCATTTGTAACACTCAACTTGATATGATTATTCTCACAGAATACTCAAATTTAGCTATATCTATCCAGCGCCTCTCAATTGTAGATGTGTGTATTGAAACCCATACTCGAAAACTTTATTTAAATATCCAATAGGTACTTCAAAATTAATATTAATCTATAAATATATTTTAAATATTTGGAATATTAGCATGACTAATTTGTAGACAGGTATATGCAGTTCTTTATATTCCTAATTTGTGAATAGTTCATTTTGAATATAAAGTAGAATTTCAAAACAGGACAATCTGGAAGCATAGGAAATTTTTTTTAGTATATGGAAAAGCTAACTAAAGCAAACATGCTTGATTATATCAAATACAAAAAATAGACATATTATAGAGAACATTCATATAGATATTTTAGGTATCTTAGACTGAAAATATGGTACTTTTTGATAGTAAGTGATAGAGAAGGTAAAATATGGTATAATTTATTGCCCCTTTTAAATACATCTTGGGGAAAATTAAAATGCAAACAGGAAATATGTGTTTTTTGTCATGATTTATTTTATTTGTATCTTTAATTAAATTTATTTAGGTAACTTTGGTTAATAACGTTACATAAATATTAGGTGTACATTTTACAGTGTACCATTCACATCCTCTGCTAAGAGCTCATCACCTGAAAGTCTGGTTTGTTCCCTCACTATATGTTTGACCCTTTGACCCTCTTTGTCCTCCCCTCATCTCCCTTTCTCTTCTGGTACCAGCATTCGGACTAGAAAAAGTACAGCTATTTTTGGTATAACAAGAACAGTTTGTGTGACATACATGTAACCTGGCAGCCAAGGATAGTGGACTGGAATGTGCATACATGAATAATGATGACTTCACTGTACTCGTTGGGCCAGTGGTAGATGCCAGCAAGTCGGCACGTGCACTGTGTGGCGGTCACGTTTAAAAGGACTGAGAGAGCAGAGCAAGGAAAAGGAATAAAATTTTGCATTAAGTTTGAACATTTCTCTATGGAAACTATTCGCATGATTCAGAAGGCTTTAGGGAATGACGCAATGAATGTAGCACAATAAAAGTGGCACAGATGCATCGAAGAGGGTTGAGAATCTGTTGAGAAGGGACCCACACTCTGGAAGGCCTGCAACAAGCGGAGTACCTGAGAATGTTGAACATGTACAGGGCACAATCAACAAAGATCAGCCATGGACAGTGTGAGAACTGGGGGCTAATCTGGGGATTCCAAAAAATGCTATGTCCAAGATTTTGACGCAGGATCTTGGAATGAAATGCCTGTGGCAAAATTTGTTCTGTGGCCTCTGCTACCAGAGCAGAAAGAACACCATGCTGCAGCTGGGAGAACTGATGAGGTCCCAAGGTACCTACTTTGAAGGGGAGTGAGGCATCATTGTCCTACATACAATATTTCTTGTATCTTGTATCTTCTTTTTTTTTAAAAGATTTTATTTTATTTATTTATCTTTAGAGGGGAAGGAGAGAGGGAGAGAAACATCAATGTATGGTTGCCTTTTGTGCGTCCCCTGCTGGGAGTTGGCCTGCAGGGAACTGGACTACAACCCAGGCATGTGCCCTGACTGGGAATCGAACCGCGATCCTCTGGTTCGCAGGCCCGCGCTCAATCCACTGAGCTACACCAGCCAAGGCTATCTTGTATCTTCTTCAATAAATGTCTCTTTTTCATAGTAAATGGCTGGATAATTTCTGGACAGACCTCATGTAAGTTAGCTGGTTTTGTTTTGTATCCCACATTTGAGTGAAATTATATGGTGTTTGCCCTTTTCCATCTAACTTTTTTCACTTAGCATGATACTCTCAAGGTCCATTTTTGTTGCCACAAATAGCAAGATTTCATCTTTTTATGGCTGAGTAATATTCCATTGTATATGTCTATACATGTATATGACATCCTAAGTGTCCTTAGAGAGATGGTTGGATAGAGTTTATTTTAAAATAAAATGTGTAGTTTCATCTATATAGGATTTTATAATGTTAAATATTATTTGAATTGCTAAAACAACTGTAAAATAAGTATACTTTGTATATTAAACTTTGCATGTGTTTTCTTTATATATTAGTATTACTGTATCATCATCACACTATGATGAAAAAGACATGCTTTTGTTAATTTTGTGCTCTTTTGGTTATAATGTTTAACTGATAGTAAATTTTATATTTACATAAATTTGATTACATGAATACTATTCTCATTTACCTTATATGTCTCATAAAAGCATTCAGAAAATATTAACTTAAATCAATAGTATAACAAAGGAAAAAAAGCAAACATAATTACCAACTTCAAGTGAATTTTAAAAATAGCTGAGCAATGCTGCCCTGGCTGGTATAGCTCAGGGGATTGAGCACGGGCTGAGAACCAAAGGGTCACAGTTGGATTCCCAGTCAGGGCACATGCCTGGGTTGCAGGACAGGTCCCCAGTGGGGGTTGTGCGAGAGGCAATCACACATTGATGTTTCTCTCCCCCTCTTTCTCTTTTCCTTCCTCTCTCTCTCTAAAAATAAATAAATAAAATATTTAAAAAATAGCTGAGCAATGCAACCTGCATAAAACACCACCTACAATGTTCAGTGAAAACGGGAGCATTAAACATACAGAAATTAAATTAATCACACAGAAGTCAATACAGACCTCTGTGCATCAGTGAACATTTGCAATATGGGATCTCTTCCACTGTCCACAAGGGTATGTGTGACACAAACATAACAACATCAGTGGAAGTTTGTCAAGTGCAACAGTAGCAAAATAGATGCACATACGTTCACCTCACTCAGAATCCAGCAAGAATATATGCGTTGTTCTTTCAGCAAATTCTAGGGGAGAACTGAAGAAGTCTTATAGAGGTCTGTATTTTTTAATTAAAAACAGTTTTAATATGTGCTGATGAATGGCAAATAACTCATTATTAAATTAAGCCTATATGTAATAAAGGGCCTCTGAAAATAAAATAAGCATTTATATATTTTCAGACCTACTTAAAAGACCACTTGTTTAAACGACAAATTCAATAAAAAAGAATCTTACACAAAATTTAAAAATTCACTCATAAAGGACAACATAACTTAAGGTAGATATTTTTGAGTAATGAACCACAAAAATCTTTAAGAATACCGCTCTTTGTATGTAAGATCACATAATAATTAGTGACATTGTTAAGAATTTGCTTAAAATTAGGCAAAGAAACAATTCTGAAGTGAGTTTAGAAACAAGAGAGAATATCTTGCTCATTTGACTTTACCCCTACATCTCATATGTAGCCCATCTTCAGCTGAGAAATTCTTCAGTGAGTCAATTAGGCTCTATATGGTAATTTGTAATGTTAACAATGCTAATTAGGAGTACAGATAGAGAAGCCAGGGTTCCCAGGTTTGACATTGGGATCTGCCAATGTTTTAAAATACTTTCAAAGTACCAAAGTAATCTGAACAAAAGGTGTACTTTACAAAATAAATAGAATTGTACAGAATACCCTATTGACATAAGCCATCCCTGGTGAGTAGAATGGATAACATAAGGAGAAAATATCTATTTTCTGAATCACTGAACCAACATTTATCACATTTATAATTACAAAAAAATACTTAAAGGAAAGAGACAATGTACATTTGTGGTAGTTTGGAACTTAAGTTTGAAGTGATATAAAATGAATCTCATGTTTTAATAATCAAAGTTCAAGAAAATTTATGTATGGACAAAGAAATCAAGCATTATGCATATTTGAACCTCTCGTGATACTCAATTTGAATGCGGATGCCCCAATTAATGTGGAACCTGAAACTGAAGAAAACATTGCATTAGAATGAGAGTCCAATAGCAATATTAATCTAATGTGTTGCCAGAAATTTTTTTCAAGGCATTCTAACAGTATATCAATGGAATCTGAATTATTCCCTAAATACAAATGTACACTTATTTCAATAAAATTTTTTTGGCATTTCTGAGTATTCAGCTTAATGTCTGCATCAAAATTTCCCAGGTCAAAGGTCTGATCAAGCTATATTCACTACCATTTTTTTCCTTTCCCCCATTATGTATGGCTGAGAAATAAAAAGAGTAAGTAGATTTTAAATTTCAGAATTCTACAGACAACTCAACAACTATGTGAATTTCTGAGGTGGGGCTCTTGGAGGCAGCATATGTCTAGGTCATGTTTTCTTATCCATTCAGCTACCCATGTCTTCCAATTGGAGCTAATCAACAAAACAAAGCAAATGAAATATACCCCAAATTATTTAAATAAAGAATAAACTGACAGTAACCAGAGGGGAGGGAAGAGAGGGATAATGGGCAAAAATAGGGTAAGGACCCTCGAGAAACGTGTATAAAGGACCCAGGGACACACCAGGGGGGGCAGGCTCAAGGGTGGGAGGCAGGGATGGGTGGGGCATGGGACTGTGATGGGGTGCAAATGGACACCACTGTACTTGAATAACAATAAACAACAATTATATGAATATCCCTTAACAACTTATATCCACATCAAAATAACATATGGCCTTTAAAAACATTTAGGCAAGATATTTCAGAATAGTAAGCCAGAAACTGCAGGTTTTGGTTTAAATACTAATAATATTAACAAAACTAATAAAAGTAGACAAGGTGTAAGAAATCTACTAGGAGGTAGATTTATCTGGTGATAAATTATAATAAGTAAAAGTTACCTGACACTTATAATCATACTAATTGTAAGGGATATTTTTGCAATTATTATTTTAAAACCATGATTGTTTGCCCTCATTTTTTTTATCTTTGGAAGTCTTCATGGAGAATAAATTATTGAGAGTTCTCTATAGTTTTAATATTGTGTTTCATTATTTTATAAGGATATTGAATTCAAATTTTGATATTAAAATATATATAAGCATAGGAATGTTATATATAATATATAAATATTAGCATAAATTTATATATAGAGAAAATATCTATCTATAAAGCATCAACCACCCCCTTTCACGCTGATGAGGAACTGGTTATGCTGGAGATGCCATGGATGGGCAGCAATTATTTAATTCTGAGTGGTAGGGCATCAATTTAAGTGACAGAAGTAGGTGATCGTGCTTTAGTTATGCTCTGGCTTCTTATGAATTTACTCAAAGAATATTTTTGTTCATTTTTAAAAATTAATCTGTATTGTGGCTAGAACTCAATTTTTTTTACCTTGTCCCAGGTCATATAAATAATTCTTTCCAAATCTTTTAAAACAATGTTGACGATTAGTGACCAGGCTGGAAGTAATAGGAAGTAAATTAAATTTAAGTTACTATTTTATAAAATTGAAAATGTAAATATTGACTTTAATTAATTTATAATTTTGGAATTATAATGATTGTACCCATAATATGTTTGTACACACTTATTAACATTATTTTTAAATGGAAGGAAACTTTGTTTTGCTAATGAGGAAGGAGCAGTACCGAACAGCAAAACATTTCAGAAATGATCTAGTGTTATTCCATCCTCTGTCACCAAGGAGACATAAATAAGTGTCAGTCACAACTGCAAATTGCAAGTATGTAGACTGATCTCTAGAAATTTGAGTGCTAAGGTCAGTAACATGAAGAATGATCAAGCTCCTCTTTCTATTATCTAGACTGCAGAGACAGTCAACACTGGATGCAAAGTGCCACTGAGAATTCTGTATAGACTCCAACAGTCCTCTACTAGGAATCTTAATGAGAACATGGCAGAACTTTTAGGAGAAAGTGTAATGAAAAGTAATTTGCAAAGCAACAGGATCTATGCAAGTAATTCAAGTACCTGGATCACAATATTTAAGTATTTCAGCAAAAAGATTTCCTAAGATATACAGGTATGCTATTCAGTATGGAAGGCTATGATATGTATTTAACTCCATACTCACCAAGGGCAAATTTGATTATTGATTATCAATAATAACAAAAGAGAAAAATAAATTTATAAAAGCACTTTTAAATAAAAAATATTTTTTGAGAAAACTCCATAATATTTTTCACAATGGCTGCACCAATCTGCATTCCCACCACTGCACTAGGGTTCTTTTTTCTCCACACCCTCACCAGCACTTGCTGTTTGTTGATTTATTGATGGTAACCATTCTGACAGGTGAGAGGTGATAACTCATTGTAGTTTTAATTTGCATCTCTCTGATTATAAGCGACACTGAGCATTTTTTCATACGTCTGTTGACTATTTCTATGTTGTCTTTGGAGAAGTGTCTGCTCAAGTCCATTGTTCATTTTTTAAATTGGATTGTCTGTTTTCCTGGTTTTCAGTTGTATAACTTCTTTGTACATTTTGGAAATTAAGTCTTTATTGATGCCTCATTGGCAAATAAGATTCTCCCATACAGCGAGTTTCTTTTTCATTTTGATGATGAATTCTTTATCTGTGCAGGAGATTTTCAACTTGTAGTCCCATTTTAATTTTTCCCTTTGTTTCCTTTGTTCTAGGAGATGTGTTGGCAAAAATATTGCTATTTGAGATATCTGAGATTTTACTGCTTATGTTTTTCTTCTGGGATATTTATTATTTCTCAACTTATATTTAAGTCTTCTATCCATTTTGAGTTAATTCTTGTGGATGGTCTAAGTTGGTGGTATAGTTTCATTTTTTTGCATATAACAGTCTACTTTTCTCAATGCCATGTATTTAGAGACTGTCTTTGCTGCACTTTATGTTCTTGCCTCCTTCATTAAATAGTAATTCACAATAAAGTTGTGGATTTAATTCTGGGTTCTCTACTCCATTGATCTATATACTTGTCCTTACGCCAATGCTAGGCTGTTTCAATGATGGTGGCATTATAATATAGTTTGATATCAGGTATTATGATACTTCCAACTTTGTTTTTCTCTCACAAGTGTGCTGAGGCTATTTGGGGTCTTTTTGGTTCCATATACATATTTGGAACATTTGTTCTAGATCTTTGAAGTATACAAATTGTGTTTTAGTAAGAATTGCATTAAATATGTAGATTTCTCTAGGAAGTACAAACATTACAATGACATTAATTCTTCCAATACATGAATGTGGTATATGTTTTGGTTTATTTGTATCTTTCTCAATTTCTTTCTTCAGTGTAATACAGTTTTCTAAGTACAGGTTTTTTACATTCTTGGTTAAATTTATTCTTAGGTATCATATTTTTGTTGTTGCAATAGTAAGTGAAAGTGTATTTTTACTTTCTGTTCTTAATAGTTCATTATTGGTGTATAAAAATGCCATTGATTTTTGAGTATTGATTTTGTATCCTACTACTTTTTCAAAACTCATTTATTAGGCCTAGAAAAACAATCAAATAAATAGAGCATGAAGACAAGATTATAAGTGTGAAGACATTTTATATTGTTCCATGTAGCACATTTTAGTTAAAAATTTATCAGCATCAAAGAGTATAGATGCAACTTCTATTTATTTTTCTTGTCTCTTTTATTGTTGTTCTATCACATAGAGTTACTATTTTATTTAGGTAATTTCCTATTATTTTATTCAGCTATTCCCCAAAATAATACTGACTTTCTGTTACATGCATATCTGAAAACACTTCTTCACTATGCCAAAAATGTGTGTGGTCAACATTTCCTTTACAGTTATAATAATTTTATGTGTTGTCAATATTATTTTAGTGGGATAATATAAATAAAATTACTCTCATTTTTTCTTTCATGATAATTGATGCATTGATTTTTTAAATTTACATGTGTGAACTATATTATCTTTGAAATTAATTTCACGATAGTAAAAATGTCTTTATAAAATACTTCTTAATAGCCCTGGCTGGCATAGCTCAGTGGATTGAGCATGAGCCTGCAAACAAAAGGATTGTGGTTCAATTCCCAGTCAGGGCACATGCCTGGGTTGCAGGCCAGTTCCCAGCAGGGGACGCATGAGAGGCAACTACACATTGATGTTTCTCTTCCTCTCTCCTTCCCTTCCCCTCTAAAGATAAATAAATAAAATCTTTAAAATAATAAAAAAATTGTTAATAAACACATAATAACAATTAAATCTTATACTTGACTCTGTATCACAGAAAATGGGTATTTCTAAATGTTTACAAACAAATCTCTTGTTTGAAAAGTGAGACAACAATAACAATATTAGTTAATTATTACTGAGCATTTACCATATATTGGGGAGACTTTTAAGCAATTTATATGTAGGTAACTCACTCAATTCTTCTAGAAATCCATGTGGAATATATTTCTATAATTTTTGACTTACACATTAGAAAGAAAAAGTGACAGTAGAAATTTTAGAGGCAAGTACAGACATTAGTTAACATCACCAAATATTGTTTTTTTAAATAATTGGTAAAAGGCTGCCCAGATTACCTGATTACACAGGCTTTGTTTTCCCCCTTGAGCCGTCATGGTCACCCAGTGGCCTATTCAATTAGCAGGCCAGACACATGACTGCTTTTCTCTTTCTCTACATCTCTCGAGATTCAGGAACACTGACTCCAATCTTGTCATATTATAGTGTGTGTGCACGCGTGTGTATTGTTAGGAAAAGAGAGTTATTAACATCTTTCAAAAGAAATATAATTCATAACAAATTAATCTTTTGAATACCAGATAAAGTAATAAATGTTAACCATCAGTGAGAGCTAATAGGGAAATGTGAATAAGTGTTCAGATCAGCAAAAAGTCTAACCATTTTTCTCATCTCTTCCAGTTTCTTGATTTCTCTCTCATAAGCAATTCAGTCATCTGTATGTCTAATCCTATCTTGGTGTCTGCTTCTAAGAATATCTGGAGAAAGGCAGCAAGAATTATTTTCAAGGAAAACAGAATAGTTTTGCATTCCTGAAGTGAATACCTTCTTACCGGTAGCAGTGGGGACAAGGTTTGAATCAGATTGGGTGATATTAGGTAATATTTGAAACCCAAAGATAATAAAATCACAATTAAAATTATTAAATTAGTATTAAATCTGGATTTCAATTTAGTTTGATATTGTTGCACAGTACAAAACTTACAATAGAAAAATTTTAAATCTTCCTAATATATTAAGGCAGAAGTGATTGAGAACAAGGCACTGGCTTTTGGGCCAGGCAATCCAGCAAAGGGGCTGCACATCCCAGTAAGTTTTAATAGAAAGACCTCATACGAAATTTTCAGGACCAAGTGAAGAAAAGCACAAAGCACTTCATTGCACGGGGTCCTCTGTGACTGTATATGTCCGTGTCAGTGAAGTCCACTCTGTTTTCTAAATATGCGAAGAAGCAAAATCCTGACCACTCTTTACCTGGGCCATTTCTCAGGGTTGTTTGCAATGACCTTGAGAAAGAAGGTAATGCCCCTATTGTAGATGGAATGTTTTTGTCCCTTTAACATTCACATACTGAAATTCTAATACCAAATATATGATAGTAGGAGGTGGGACAATTGGGATGTTATTAAGTCATGAGAGTAGTATCCCCCCATGATATGATGGTATTATTCTCTTCACAAGAAGAGTTAGAGTGCTCTCTCTTTCTCTCTTTTTTTCTCCCCCCCCCTCCCCCACATGAGAGTACAGGGATAACTTGGCAATCAGACCTGAAAGAGAGTTCTCACCAAAACCAGACCATGCTGGAACACTAATCTCAAACTTCCAGCCTCCAGATCTGTGAGAAATACATATTTGCTGTTTATAAGCCACCCAGACTATGGTACTTTGTTATAGCAATCCAAAAAGCAAACTTGCTTATCATTTACCATTAACATGGTGGCTTCCCAAATTCACTGTGTCACAGCTATGATGCAAAAACACTGCATCTGCTTGAGTTCTTCTATATTGTCCTGGTGAAATGACAGGAGTAGACATGAATGGGATTCTTATACAATGTAGAGCCTCATGTCTTTGTCAACACACTTGAAGCAGTAATAGACTAATTTATTAGCTTGTAAAGAAATATCAAATTCAAGAAGCTAAGACTGAAAAATAGTGCAAATTTGCAAACACATTAAAGAAACATATTAAAGATATCAACTGACAAAATATTATGTGAAGTATGGGTGAATAGAAAGAAAAGAAGGTAACTGTGTACTCCAAAAGTATTATCTTTAGTAGTGCCTGCATTATGCAAAATAACATAATGTAGGCACTGCTAAAATACTAGGAAGAAGTTTGCTGGAGAAAAAAATGAAGAAACACAATTTAGATGTTTTGAATACTTTCCCATAAAGGTCACTTGAGTCTGATTCCCACTGTCCATTTTCACTGGCACTGCCCTTTTCCTAACGAATACATCACACCAATTTCTTGTCATACTTCCTTATGCAAAATGAAGCCTACATGAGTAATTCCTAAAAATCAAAAGAGAGAACATATAGAGAAAAGAAATATAGAGATTAAGGGAGGTCAAAAGGTGCTGCATAGCAAGAGAAGGGCCGAATTTGTACCAAGGTCTGTCTGACTGATTTTTTTGCCTGATTTCTAGCTTAACATGGGTGGACATAGAAGCTAACAGCAATACATCATATGAAGAGTTCATAATTCATAAATTTCCTAAAGTACAGTCAATTTTTGTTGAATATATGTGTGTGTATATATATTCAGCCCAGACATACATGATAAGGTGCATATATGTAGATATATACAGCCTAGATATGTATGATAAGAAAAGCTATTAAGATTATACAAAATAGTAGCACCTTGGCCTAAATTTAAAAGAATCCAAACCTATGAGAAATACTGACTCCCTTTAAAATACTTTAGAATTGGGAATGTTCAACTTCTCTAAGCAATATAGTACCATGTTTTCCCCTCCAGATACATTTTATCATTCAAAATCGTCCATCTATGTGACTTTTTAAATAATAGTACAGAGCGAAGTAAAGGAGCAGTTGTGATTTTCAGCTTGTGAATTGCATACTTTTCTTCTTATATAATTAGAACTTCTTGCAATAAAGAAATGTACAGTAGCTGGTTCTACATTTTATATCATGGTTTCTAAAAGCATACTCATTTTAAAAATAAATATACCTGATAAAACAACTTAGTATATTATTTAAAAACTTTCATATGGTATGGAATTCCAAAAAGTTGAGATTATTTTGTTGTTATATGCATTTTATTGTATTCTATATTCTAGTAGAGTTTCAGCTTGAATGTTTTTTTCTTTTATTATGCTGGTAGTTTTTTGAAACCCTAAATGGATTTTGAGGATAGAACAATATACACCAAACTATTTTATTATCATTTTTTGGATATTTCATTTTTGATTTGTTTGACTTCAAATAGCAAATATTTGGTGGTCTTCAGAAGAGAAAATTTAAATTTAACTTGATGTCTGGTGGCATTTAAGAAAAAATATCTTTTCCCCTGGATTTAATTCCATCACCATTGCAGGGGTCGGTATGCGCACCTTATATTTCACCTGTAACAATCTAGAGATGAGAGTTTTCCTGTGAATTGGCTCTGCCTCAGATCTACAAAAAAAAAGTGAACTAAATGATATCAGCATTTACAAATATGAAATATGACAACTTTCGAAATATTGCTCATTTGCAAAGCCCAGCGATTTTACTTTTCTTCCCCCCTTAGCTCTGCGTTTCTAAGTGCCACTTGCAATGTGTCATAAGCATTAAACATGACACCCGTTCTCATTCCCCACCTCCCAGCAGCACACTCGGCGGATATGCTCTGCTCTGCCGTAGTAGCTGATGAATTTTGCATGAAAGTCTTAAGAGCAAAAGCTGTTAAGTACAGCAGGGAGCAAAAAATAAGTCTTACTAATAGACTTTTCGAGTGCTTTTAGAAAAGGCCAGTGTTCCTTTTAAGCTGTGGGTCACTTAGGATGGTTTCAGCAACTTTGGTTTAGTTCACCTGACTTGCTTTCATTGGTACATGCAGTTATTTTACTTTATTTCTTTCAGTAATGTCTAAAAATACTCTGTATGTTTTTTTCTGAGAAAAATATTTTAGACTTTTAGAGAGTTATGAAATGAACTTTATATCAGTTTTCCATTCTTTTAGGCTTTAATCAATAGTAGATAATACTTGACATATAATTTGATTAATTAATACAGGGAATAAATGAAAGTTATTCATTTCTGCTGCGTTTCCCAGTCAGACACTCCAGGATATTTCAAGTATGTAGATATGATTATAGTTATAGCTTTCTGTTAAATAATTTTTCTTTGGAGAAATCTCTCATTTGCCAACTAGTTTTGTATTCCAATTGTTGCCTCAAATGTTTTAAAAATAATTTTGTTCAAATAACATACACTAAGTCAAATAACAGTGACATTTTGAAAGTTGCTTTAATTTTTGACCTTAGGGTATAATTTTTGTCATTGAAAAAGCTATTTATAATGGAGAAGTCTAATAATATATGCTTTTATAATTACTTGATAAGTAGTTACTTCAGTATTTTAACTGACATTTTAATCTGTAACAAAGATCTAGAGTAGAATGATCTTTATTATTTATTTGTGCTCTCAAATCCTAATATTCATTTTAAAGAAAAGTAAATTGAATTGAAAAGAAATGTTGATGAACTTCCAGAAAACAAATCTACATAGGAAATATAAATTTCTACTCACTTTAAATCATAGTGCTTAGGGGATGACATCAGCAAAATATTCAAATAAGAAGGCCTAGACTCTATCCCACACTTCATGAACACACAGTGACTCAACAATAATACATGGAAAAATTCCCTTTGTGAGGAATCCAGAAACTATGTGAGTGGCTCCTATACCCCAATTCAACAGAAAACTAGTCAGTAGGAAAATCTGAGAATTCTTTTGCTATAATCCTTACTCAACATATAATCAGGAAGAAACCTCCAGACCTCAACATCTAGGAAAGTAAAAGAGTTGCCCTGTGCATCCAAAGTGCCAGCTTTCCTTGGAGCTTCCCAAAAGACTGGCTTTTTTCTTGCCTACTTCAGAAAGCTGGTAGAACCCAGCATCTTCTAGCCACAGTGAGACAACGATGGCAGACTGAGTACAGAGCCCTCTTACAGCTTCAGCAAAGAGTTAGCTGATGAAAATTTTCAGCTCCCAACTTCTCTCTGGAAAGAGAAAAAGGTGAACCATGGGTCCAATGACCCAACTTTTCTGGAGATTGCCCACAGGACTGGATTGTGTATAGCCTGTCTCAGAGTACTGATGACCTGGCATGCTCTAGTTTCCTGGGGGCCAAGGAATAAGAAGAATATGTTGTTTTGAACTAGCAGTCACCATAGCCTCTATCCATGGTTCAGTGCAGACCATGTGCATGAAAAACCCCAACTTTCTACTTCCCCCTGGGAAGAAAAAAAGAGTGGACCTGTTGCCCAATGTGCCAACTTCTCTCATAGCTGCCCAAAGTACTGTCTTCCATCTTGCTTGCCTCAGAGCTTTTTTTAAAAACTTTTTAAAAAAGATTTAATTTATTTATGTTCAGAGAGGGGAAGGGAGGGAGAAAGAGAAGGAAACATCAATATGTTGTTGCCTCTCCAGTGCCCCCTATGGGGTACCTGGCTTGTGCCAGGCATGTGCTCTGTCTGGGAATTGAACCTGTGACTCTTTGGTTCACAGGCTAGCACTGAATCTACTGAGCCACACCAGCCACGGCTGCCTCAGAGTTTTTATAGGACTCAACAGATGTCTGCAGCCCAGAGACACAAAAATGAAGACAGGGATATTATCTAGCATGCAGTTACTTGCCACAGACCCTCTCCCTAGCTTAGTATAAAATAAATTAAAAGAAATATCTCATTTTTCCTGAGGAAGGAAAGATTTGGATAGTATGTCCAACAATTTCCTATTTCTGGGGTTGCCCATGGATCGTGGTCATCTCAGAGTACTGACAAAAACTGGTATACTCAAAAAAGCTACTAAAAACGAGAAGTCACTAAAACAAAAGCAGCAGGTTAGATTAACATAAGAGTTTGGAAAGCCCTACATCCCCGGCCAGGTTGAATGATAAGAGACTTCTGTATAAGGCCCGGCTCAGAAGACTGGAAAAGCAGCTGTTTTTTGTTTTGTTTTGTTTTGTTTTTCTAATATACAGATAGGAACATAAGAGTCGGGGAAAACTCTAAAAACCAGGAAAATGTGTCAAAAACAAAGAAACAAAGTAAATCTACAGAAGCTAACAGGGTTAAAATGTTGATCTATGGTTTACCTGACAGAAAACTCAAAATGACTGTTATAACAATCCTCAATTAAGTCAAAAGAACAATGCATAAAGTAAAAATTTCAACAAAGAAATAAAAAATATAAAAATATCCAAACAGAAATTTGGAGTTAAAGATAAAGCTGGCTTCAGCCAGGTGTTTCAGTGGGTGGGAGTGTCACCCCAAACACCAAAAAGTAGTGGGATTGATTCCTGGTCAAAACACATACCTAGGTTGCAAGTTTGATCCCTGGTCACCATGTGTTCAGGAGGCAACCAACTAACATCTCTCCCTAAAAATCAATAAAAACATATCCTTGGGTGAGGATTAATTTAAAAAGTATAGAGCTGACCTGAAAAAGTCACTAAAGAAATACAATAACAGACTAGACAAAGCAAAAGAAAGTATTTGTGAACTGAAAGAGTTTATTCTATCAAAGGAGTAAAGAAAAGTGAAGAAATCTATGAGGAGTTGCAAGATACTGTAAGTAGACCAAATACACATTATTGGAGTTTCAGAAGGAGGGTCACTAAGCATATCCAAAGAAATAATAGGTAAAAACTTTTCAAATCTGGGGAAGAGCATGGAATTCCAGATCAAGAAGGCCCAATGTACTCCATGTAAAATAAAATTTTAAAAATCCACACCAAGACACATAATAATCAAATGCTCAAACATCAAAGACACAAAGAGAATTTTGAAAGCAACAAAGAAAAACAACTTGTCATTTACAAGGTTACCTCCATAAGACCATCAGCAAATTTCTCAGCAGAAGTCTTGCTTGTCATAAGGGTGTAGGATGATAAAATCAAGGTAATGGTGAAAGAGGGTATGTATAGGGGAGATAAATTGTAATGGAAACAATATAATAAGTACAATATTTTTAAGTGCTGAAAAAAAGAACCCGCTTACCATAAAAACTATCTCTAGGAAAACAAAAAATCAAGGAGAACGAAATACTTTCTGAGACAAATAAAGACTAATGGAGTTAATCAAAACTAGTACTAACAGAAGAAAAGTTAATGAATTTTGAAGTTGAGATGAAAAGACATGAAACAGTAATTCAAAATCATGATAGTATAAAAGTTGCTAATGAAAGAAAGTATATAGACAAATACAGAATATGTATGAATGTAAGATTGGTGTATATATCACACTTCATTATAGTATACAAATTAAAAGGTAATAGTAATAAAACTATAAATAAAAAGTAAGTTAATAAATATACAATATAAAAACATGAAAATTATGACAACAATATAAAGGGAAGAGTGGTAAAAGTGTATAGTTTTTATATATGACTAGACTTAAATTGTTATAAGCCTAAAGTAGACTATTATAAAATGTTTTATGTAAACCTCATAAAACAGCTATTCAACTATAAGATATACAAAGAAAATAGCTATTCAACTATAAGATATACACAAAGAAAAAGAATCAAAACATATTAATACAAAAAATAATCATCGAAAGACAAAGGATGATAGCAAGTGAGGTAAAGCAAACCAAGCTACAAGAGAGCCAAAACAATGAACAAAATGGCAATACTGTTAACCTATCAATAATTACTTCAGATGTAATGGGAGTTAAACTCTCAGCAAAAGATATAGAGTGTCTGAATGATTATTTTCAAAATTCATTATATGCTTCCACTAAAAGAGTCTCATTTAGAGTTAAGGAGATGCCATAACGTGGAAGTGAAAGGATGGGAAAGATATCCCATTAAAATGGTAACCAAAGAGCCCTGGCTGGTGTAGCTCAGTGGATTGAGTGCAGGCCTGCGAACCACACGATCACTGTTCGATTCCCAGTCAGGGCACATACCTGGGTTGCAGGCCAGTTCCCAGTAGGGGACTTACAAGAGGCAACCGTACATTGATATTTCTCCCCTTCTCTCCTTCCCTTCCCCTCTAAAAGATAAATAAATAAAATTAAAAAGAATGGTAACTGAAGAAAATTGTCTATACTTATATTAGAGAAGATAGACTCTAAGTCAAAAACTGTCACAAAAGCCAAGAAGTTAATGAAGTTAATGATATAATTATAGAATGGTCAAATGACTAGTAAATATAGCAATAATATATGTACACACACTTAAAAGCAGAGATTAAATGCATAAAGCAAATATATTTTTTAAAATGAAAGAAGAAATAAACCATGATACAATAATAAAATAATTTAATGACCTAGTTTCAATAATGGGTAGCATTTCCAAACAGAAAGTTAATAAGAAAATGGTAGACTGGAAAACATTATACATCTAATTAACCTAACAAACACTAAGTGAACAGTCCAACTATTATAAGCAGATGACTAAATCCATTGCACTCAGGAACTTTTCTAGTATACATTATATGTTAGGTCACAAAACAAGTGTTAACAAATATTAGAAGGCTGAAATTAAATCATATATATACATATATGATTGCATGTATATATGATTGATATTATATGTAATTGAATATATATATGTGTGTGTGAATATATATGTGTGTGACTTGTCTTATAGATAAAATCTTATATAGATTTTACAAGGTTCATGCAAGGTTCATGCACACACACAACTAATAAATTATATATATATTCAATTGCAATTATTTGAAACAAGAAATTAATAGCAGAAGAAACACTGGAAATTTCACATGTAGGTGGAAAGGAAGATATTCCTGAACAACCAATTGGTCAAAGAAAAAAATAAAATTAGAAATGACAGGATATTTTGAGACAAAAGACAGCAAAAATATAACATAAAATTTATGGGATACAGCAAAAAAAGTAATAAGGGAAAGTTATAGCAATAAGCAGCTACATTCAAAGAAAAGAAGAATCTCAAATTAGCAATCTACCTTCTAACCTCAAGGAACTAGAAAAAGAAGAACAAACAAAAGCAAAATCAGCAGAATATGAAGCATAAATAATTAAAATAGAAAAGAGTATTACAATAAAATAATCAGTGAAACTAAAGGACTTTTCATTGAAAATATGAACAAAATTGACAAATATATAGCTAGACTATCTTTAAAAAGTTCAAAAAATAAAATCAGAAATGAAAGAGCTATTACAGCCTATACCACAAAAATAAAAAATCATAGAAACATATGAAATATTATACAGCAAGAAAATAGATAAACTTGAAGAAATATATTATACCCTAGAAACCTATATCATGCAAAGATAGATCATAAAGAACTAAAAGTCTGAACAGACTTTTACCTGGCTAGAAGGCTGAATCAGCAATCAGAAACTTCCCAACAACAACAAAAAGAAGACCCTAGGACCAGGTGGCAATATTGGTTAATTCTACGAAGTAGTTAAAGAATAATTAATGTCAGTCCTTCTCAAACTGTTTCAAAAAATAGAAGAGAACAATTTCAAACACTTTTAATGAGGCTAGAATTACTGTGATACCAAAATAAAAAAAGAAAGAAAAAGACCTGAAAAGAAAACTATGGGCCAATATCCTTAAAGAACATAAATGCAAAATCTGAGCAAAATGATAGCAAATCAAATATAACAACAAATAAAAAGGATCTTACATTATGACCAAGTGGGTTTTATTCTTCAGGTACAAGAATGGTTCAACATTCAATCAATGTGATAAAATTAGTCAATGTGATAAAGCATGGTAACAGAATAAAAGAGAAAAATCATATGATAATATCAAAAGATGCAGGAAAACATTTGACAAAATTGAATACTCTTTTATGATAAAAACACCCAATAAACTAGGAATAGAAAAAAATTTACATAATAAAGGCCATACATTGAAAGCAAACATCATATTCAATGGTTAAAACTAAAAGTTTCTAGTTTTTCTTTGAAAAATAGGGAAAAGACAAAGATGACCAGTATCACTTGTATATTAAACATCATATTGGAAGTCCTAGCCAGAGTAATGAGATGATGATGGTGATAATGATGATGATAAAATGAATCTAAATAAAAAAGATGATTACTTCTGTTTATAGATGACAAAATCTTATATAAACAAGTCTAGAGGGTTTATGCACACACACAACTAATAAATTCAGTAAAGTTACAGGATGCCAATTCAACATACAAAATCAGTTTCATTTCTATACTTTGAAAATAAATTACTCTGAAAGAAAAGAAGAAAACCATTTCATTTCAAAAGCTTCAAAAACAATGAAGTACAGAATGGGTCAAAATTAGGTTCACAGTTGTATGTGGAACACAGATGTTTCTTCTTGTACTATTGTTTATTAATTATTATATTATTTTCCATACAACCATAAACTACTTTTGCTCCACCCTGTACTTAAGAATAAGTTTAACTAGGAAGTTAAAGAGTTTTCAGTAATTCTAAAATCTATATGGAATCAAAAATGATCTGAATACTGTACTTGAACAATCATTAAATATATCAAAAAAATAAAAATAAAAGAGATCTGAATACTTGAAACAATCTTGCATAATAAAAATAAAGCTGGTAGAGTCAAATAGCCTAATTTCAAAGTATATTACAAAGCTACAGTAGTTAAAACAGTATGGCACAGTTTTACATATAATATGCATGTGCATAAGTATATGTAGTATACTGTTAAGTAACAGTAAAATATGGTCATATACAACAGAATAGATTTGAGGGCCCAGAAACAAACTATATATAGTCAACTGAATCCTTTTCTTATACCGTATGAAACTGTCATGTCAAAATGTATTAAAGATTTAAGCATATGACCTAAAATTAGAGCTTTTAGAAAAAAAACATAGTGGAAAATCTTCATTACACTGGAATAGACAATAATTTTTTGAATATGACATCAAAAGCACAGGCAACACAAAAATAGACAAGAGAGAGTGTATCAAAGTAAAAAGCTTCTGCACAGCAAAGAAAACAATTAACTAAATGAAAAGACAGCATATGGAATGAAAGAAAATATTGCAAACCTTATGTTTTATGAGAGATTGTAATCCAAAATACATAAAAAGCAAATCATACAATTCAACAGTAAAAAAAAATCTAATAACCCAATTTAAAAACAAAAAAAACACTTGAATAGCATTTGCCCAAAGAATGCCTACATGTAAATAACAGACATATAAAAATACTCAATATCATTTTTCATTAGGGATATATCAATTAAAAACATGATGCGATATTACTTCACACCTGTCAGGAAGGTCATTACTAAATTTTTGAAAAGATAGTGTGGAAAAGACACGGAGACATTGGATTTCTTATACGTGGATTTGTAAGAATATAAAATGGTACAGCAGCTACGGAGAGCAGTATGGAGGTTCCCGAAAAATTCAAAATAAAACTATCATGTGATCCAACAGTTCCACTCCTGAGTTATAATACAAAATAATTTAAGCCAGGATTTTGTGGAGGTATCTGTACACCATGATTATTGCTGCACTGTTCACAATAGTCAAGATGTGGACACAACCTAAATGCCAGTTGATGGATGATTAAATAAAGACAATGTGGTATATGCATATAATAGAATATTAATTGGCTTTATTAAGGAAAGAAATCCTACAATATGCAACAGCATATGCTAAGTAAACATAAACATTATGCTAGTGAAATAAGGCAGTAACAGAAATACGGATACTGTATGAGTTCATTTACATAATGTATCTGAAACTATCAATCTCACAGGAGTAGAGAGTGAGATAATGGTTGCCAGGGGTGGAGATTTTGAGGAAACGGGGACCTGCTGCTCAGCAAGTGTGAAATAGTATTTGTGTTAGGTGAACGAGTTCTGGAGATCTGGTATGAAACATTGTGCCTACAATGAACAGCACTGTGCCATAAACTTAACATTTGTTCAGGAGACAAATCCCATGTTAAATGTTCTTACTTTAATAACAATTATTATGCTTAGATGTTTTTTGGTGATTTATTGCAAGACATAATACAGTGGGTTTATTTATAGGTTGGAATTAAGCAGAATTTATAGGCATTATGTAAAAGCTATTTTGACATAGAGCAACACTATGAAATGGTTGCATGTTGCATTTGCAAATACGGTCACAAGGTGCTTTCTGTGGAAAGAACATCATTTTTTTAGTTCTAACATTATGGTCAAAGGGTAACATTATGGTCAAAACAGAAAAGATAAAATGAAGGTTATTTGGCCCTTCAGTGAATTCTAACTTCCCTTCCACAGAACAATTTTTTTGTATATCTATTTGTAGAGGACAATGCATTTCTTAATTTCTATTACCAGAAAAATACAGAAAGAGGCTGATGATGGAGTTTAAATTTGTACAAATTTTTTAGGGTAATTTGGCATGTCAAAATACTAATGATTCCAATGAGACATGTACATACTGACAATTGTAAGCCATCAAAATTATTTTAAATATTTTTATTGATAAGCAAGCTAAATGCATAAAACAGGAATAACAGAAAAGATTCAATGGTGAAAATGTTTTCAATTTGAAGAAATTAATAGTAAATGAGAGAACTGTTTGAAGGCAGTTTGGCAGCAATGGAAAAAGGGGGAAAGTTTCTGCTATTAATAAACCAGAAGATATATCTATATATGCTATGAAGATATGACACAGACGAGACAGATAAATGGGTTAGAATATTAATGTTAATATCATTAAGAAAAAAGTCAACATCAATTTTTTCATCATCACCTTTAAGAATTCCAGTGCTCATTTTAATAAATATGACTTGAAAGAGAACTCATATTATTATCTCCTACTTATTTTTAATAATATAAGTTGAGAAAATACTTATTTAATCCTTATTGAAATTACAATTGTATCATTAATCATGATATTTCATTGTTTAATGAGGTTTACTAATATTTGACTCCATTTCTATGGTTCATAGTGTGTGCAAAGTTGGCATTTCATATGTTTGTGTCCATTGACTATGTGGAGGGTGTCATCCAACATCATGTCTTCTTCACATTTCAGAGGCCTGCCTCACGTGGCCCAGTGAGCCTCATTTCCAATGAACCATGGTATAAAAATAAAGTTTTATTTCTCAAGTGAAAGTCTGAATTTGAGTGTAGCTTCAAAGAGCAAGAAAACCTTAGGAGTCTTCATTTCAAATGATAGAGTATTTCTCGATGACAGATGCGAACTACATTAGGAAGTGAGGATTGGTCATGACTGGGAACTCTGCAGGGGCGTGTGAGGCAATGTGAGCTGATGAAAAAATACCGTCATCTTTGCTGCCTGGTTATTTCCTGTAGATCTCCCTGCAATGAACACATATTAAATAAATAGTTATATAAGTAAAAATAGTAAAATTCTGGAATAGTCTAATTTTAATTAGGACTAATTTTAATTAGTCTAATATAGTTTTTTCCCTTTTGCTTCAGTTGCTGTTGTTTCATATTCAACATTAAAATTATTACACCGAAAAGTAGAAAAGATTATAATATACCTGTCAATACTTTGGAGATGACAGAAAGTGATAAATTTTAAATGCCAGCATTCCAAGAACGAGAGGCGGTGCAACTTATTTTTAGTCAAAGTTGTGTTTGGACTGTCAAGACTAAAGAGGCAGTACCACAAATAGTGACAGGCCCTGCAGGCTGGGGATAGACTCACAGGTCAAAGGAAAAAGCATGACTGTAATTAGTTCACCTTCCACCCAATCATCACACTCCTATTCATGGGACAGAGAGCCCTGAACAGCATCACGATGCCATATGCCAGGCAAGAAAAGAACAGTTGCGTGAACGTGTGCCTGGGCAGAGAGGGCTGCAACAGAGCCTATTTTATTAATATTGAATCTCCCAATGATTTGTTCAGATATTTCAATAAATTGACCATTTAATTTTTACATTTTCTTTTTTTCTTCAGATTTTGTTTATTTAGACAGAAGGAAAGTGAATGAGAAAGAGAGGGAGAGAAACATCAATGTGTGGTTGCCTCTCACATGCCCACTACTGGGGACCCGGCCTGCAACCCAGGCATGTGCCCTAGACTGGGAATCCAATGAGCAACCCTTTGATTTGCAGACCTGCGTTCAGTCCACAGGGCCACACCAGCCAGTGCTAATTTTTGCATTTTCTAAGAAATTATTACACTTAGCACAATGACCTATATACATTATTAATTTTGTGAGATTATCTCTTTTGTAATCAAGGGAAAATAACTTGTTTCCTAGAATAGTTCCCATTATGTAAAATATATTTAAGCAATTTACAGACTTTTTATTTATCTCTTGAAATTATAAGAGAAATATGATATTCAACTCTACTGGATTGGATTAGAATAGAAAAAAATCATTCGAAAGCAAACTAGGGAAATGATTTTTAATTAGCCTAAAAATAATTGCTTGTGGAAATATTAATATAGCAGTATGAATTAGAATAAATCATAGATTTGTAAATATGTGAAAAATATGGTAGGGAACTTGGGTGTTTTTCCCAACATACCCTATTTTATTCCTCCAATGTGTAATTAAACAACCAGTACCTTATCCGTGGCTTAAAGTAAATCAGTATGACAACTGAGATAGCCATGCTTCATGCTAGAACTTCTGCGTTTTCCAAATGCCCTTTCTGTTTTGGGATAAGCTCAATCAGCCTTAAAATAAACCCAACTCTTTACAGTCAATTAATATTCGACAAGGGGCAATAACATAAAATGGAGTAAAGACAGCCTTTTCAACAAATGGTGTTGGGAGAACTGGACAGCTACATGCAAAAAAATGAAACTTGAGCACCAACTTACATCATACACCAAAATAAATTCAAGGTGGATAAAAGACTTAAATATAAGCTGTGAAACCATTAAAGCCCTAGAGGAGAGCATTGGCAAGAAAATCTCAGATATTCCACGCAGCAATATTTTTACTGATATGTCCCCTAGAGCAAGGGACATAAAGGAAAGAATAAACAAATGGGATCTCATCAAAATTAAAAGCTTCTGCATGGCCAAGGAAAACAGTATCAAGATACAAAGAGAAGCAACAGTTTGGGAAAACATATTTGCCAATGACACCTCAGACAAAGGTTTAATCTCCAAAATATACAAAGAACTCACTCGACTCCACTCAAAGAAGACAAGCAACCCGATTAAAAAATGGGCAGAGGACTTGAACAGACATTTCTCCAAGGAGGACATACAGAGAATCCAGAGACACATGAAAAGATGCTCGATATCACTAGCTATCAGAGAGATGCAAATTAAAACCGCAATGAGATACCACTTAACACCAGTCAGATTGGCTATCATAAACAAAGAAACAAACAACAAGTGCTGGAGAGGTTGTGGGGAAAAGGGGACTCTAGTTCACTGTTGGTGGGATTGCAGACTGGTACAACCACTATGGAAAACAGTATGGAATTTTCTAAGAAAACTAAAAATGAACGTGCCTTTTGACCCAGCAATTCCACTCTTGGGAGTATATCCTAAGAACCCTGAAACACCAATCCAAAAGAACCTATGCACCCCGATGTTCATAGCAGCACAATTTACGATAGCCAAGAGTTGGAAGCAACCTAGATGCCCATCGGTAAATGACTGGATCAAAAAACTATGGTACATTTACACAATGGAATTCTATGCTGCAGAAAGGAAGAAGGAACTACTACCCTTTGCAACATCATGGATGGAACTGGAAAGCATTATGCTGAGCGAAATAAGCCAGGTGGTGAAAAACAAATACCATATGATCTCACCGTTAACAGGAATCTAAACAAAACAAACAAGCAAGCAAAATATGACCATGACACTCAAATACGAAACAGGCTGACAGGGTCCAGAGGGGAGAGGGGAGAGAATCATAGGGGAAAAGGGGATGGACTCACATGAACAAGTATAAAGGACACATGGACATTAACTAAGGGTGGGGGTTGGATATGGGAGGGAGGTGGGGAGGATGGGACGGGGAGCAGGCAGGGTTGGGAATATAAGACAGAAAGCTGTACTTGAACAAGAATTAAATAAAGAAATTATTTAAAAAATATTAACCAAGGGAAAAATAGCACTATTCCCCTAGTACAAACAGAGCTGAGTGTTGACACAATTATTCAAGCCAACAAATGTGTGGCAGGATACAAACACAATTATTCACACCTTCCAAAGTTAATGTAGATCAAGAATTTAAAAAGTATTTTTTCAAATATTGTAAAGGACAGTTACCCTCAAACACTGCCAATGGGATTTGTAGACATGTATAACGTTTCTAGAGGGAATTTTGAGAACATGAAGTAAATGCACTGAGCTATGCATTATAACTTTGGCCTCAGAAATTCATCCAGAAACTTTCTCAAGAAATAAAATAAAGATATGCATAAATATTTAGTTAAAATAGTGCTTATTGTGGCATTGTTTATTTTAATTGAAAATATTTTCAAAATGATGCTCAAAAATATGACCGGCTTAGTAAATTTTGGTAAATCCAAATTATTGTATGTCATACTGATATTAAAATACTTTATAAATTTAAATGTACTTACATGGTTGAAAATAGTAGTAAATGTGTTATCATTTAATTGAAGCATCATATATAGCCCTAGCTGATGTGGCTCTGGGTTGGAGCATCATCTTGTGAGCAGAAGGTTGTGGGTTTGCTTCCAGGTCACGGCATATACATAGGTTGCAGGTTCAGTCTCATGCCCAGGTGCATTCAGTCCTTAGTTTGCATGCATACAAATCCCAGTCCAGGTGAGGACAGGAAGGAACATATCCGTGCTTCAATATGGATATGTTGAAGCGCATCGATACGTCTCTCTCTTCCTTCCTCTCTCTTCCTTCCTCTCTCTCTCTGAAAGCAATGAGAAACTGTCCTCAGGGGAGGATAAAAAATAAAAAATAAACATTACATATATGCAACACATGGATCATGGTTGAATTTTTTAAATGTATTTACTGAGCTAGGTTCTAAAATATAGACACGAAGTAAATCTTTAAGTTGACAGGTTTTTTCTAGATAGTACAATGTGGGTAATTTTAAAAAATATGTATATTCTTTTTGCTTTTAAAATGACATTTTATTTTATGTGCATAACAAATATTATGTGCGTAATAAAATAATTTAAAGGCAAGAAAAATCTCTAACTGAAAACAATGTAGGATGCCCTGGGTGGTATAGCTCAGTGTATTGAGTGCTGGCCAGTGAACCAAAAAGCTGTGGGTTTGATTCCCAGCCAGGGCACATGCTTGGGTTGAGGACCAGGCCCCCAGTGGGGGGCACACAAAAGGCAACCACACATTGATGTTTCTCTCCCTCTTTCTCCTTTCCTTCCCCTCTGTCTAAAAATAAGTCAATAAAAAAAATCCTTAAAAAGAAGAAAAAGAAAACAATGTAGGAGCTTCCCAATAAGCATGCTTAAAATATCAGATATCCTAGCCAGAAATACCCATATCATTTCAGTGGAATCTCCTACCAAAAACTAAAATAGTGCTGTTTAAGCTTCATCATATGTTATTGGGGTTGAAACTAAATCTTAAGATTCAGCTACACATCAAGATCCAAATGGGAATGTGAAATGAAATTTATTAAGATTCCTTAGCTGTGTAACAGAGTGTCACTTTGTGTACACAACTTCACATGTCTTTCACCCCACTGTGAAATTGCTATTCGATCCAAGATTATTTAATGAAAAAAATATTTCAATTACAGTTGACATAGACAGACAATATTATATTGCTTTTGGGAGTAAAACATAGCTATTAGACACTTATCTAACATAAAGTGATCACCTGGAAAGTTACCCATTGACACCATTCATATTAATTACCATATTATTGACTATATTTTCTATTCTGTACTTTACAACTTCATAGCTATTTTTATAACTTCCAATTTGGATGTTTTAATTATTTCACCTTTTTCTTCTTAAATTATTCTTTAAGTTTTTCTTTACAGTTGACATGCAATATTATATTAGTTTCTGATGTACAACCAAATGATTACACATTGAAACAACTTACAAAGTGATCAACCTGATAAATCTAGTACCCATCGGACAACATACATGGTTATAACAATATTCTTGACTACACTTTACCCACCCCCTGACACTTTCGTAACTAAGAATTTGTACTAATCCCTTTTCCATTTTCACATCTACCTCCATTACCCTCCCATCTGGCAATCACCAAAATGTTCTCTGTACCTAACTAGTTTCTGTTTTGTTTCTTCATTTATTTTGTTTTTAAGATTCCACATATAAGTGAAATTACTATACTTTCTGTCTGACTTATTTCATTTAGCAGAGCATCCTGTGGGTTCCTTCATGTTGTTGTGGATGGTAAGATTTCAAGTTTATAATATTTAATTGTATTAGTATAATAAAATGAATTAACTCACTGAATTGTTGATGTACATTTATGTTGTGTCCAGTTTGGAGTTACTAAAATGTTGTAATGAATATTCTTGTACAATTATTCATATACACAGGTTTCTAATAAGTATATACCTCAGAAAAGAAATTGACACATCATAGGGCAAACCTATATTTAGCTTAGTAGATAAAACTATTTGGAAAAGTGATTATAATTTATACACTCCTGGTAGTGTATGAGAGTTGTTAATTACTCCAGATTTTTATTAACACTTGGTATTAGCTGTCCTTTTAATTTAAGCTGCTTGGTTGGGAGAATGTCTCATAATAATTTTACTTGGAACTTTTTTGATGACTGATAAGATCTATCCCTTTTTCATGTGTGTGAATTTTTTTTCTCTGTGTCTTTGGAATATGTACCTTTGGAAAGTGTTTGATGTTTTTAGTAGATTATTTTTAGTAGATTATCTTTTTGCTTATTTTTAGTAGATTATCTTTTTGTTGTTAAACTATAGGAATACTTTGATCAAAGGTCCTATGTCAGCTATACCAGTTGTATTTTTTTTGCATTATGTGGCTTATTCTTTTATTTTTTAGTAGGTACAAATTCTTAATTGAAAAGCAGTCTAATTTACTATTTTTATTTGCATTTAATTATTTCTATATTCTTAAAAATATTTTTATTCTACAATGTTATTTTGTCCAATGTTACATTCCAGGAATTTTAATGTTTTCTCTTTTAACACTTGCTCTATAAACTACATGAAATTTATTTTTTACCATGTAATGTAGGAAATGATTTAACTATTGGTTGCATTATCAAATATATATGATCCCTTGAAGTTATTCACCTACTTTTCCTTTATTTTTAATTATCTTTATTTACTGTTTCAACAAGAATTTTTTATTCTGTGTCTTCATATAGGATTTCTGGCTTTCCAACTGACATTTTTGCAGAAATGAAGCTCCGAGTCAATTATATATTTCCAAATTCAAGACATAGGTTGAAGCTTGCAGAGTTCAATGTCCTCTTGACTCTTTAAGTGACTGCCCCCACTGTAGCAGACACATATGTGTTTTTCATGAGCCTGGTTTTCACAGGGAAATTTTTTTATTTGAAGTTATGGGTTATATCATAAATTGCATAGAGTGGTTGAGGCCCAGCCATAGTACCCAGTCCCAAAAAACAGAGAAATTGTTTCATCCCCAATGCTGCTAGTGATCCATTTTGAGCAATACTACATCATTATCTGATGTTGACACTATGGGGCATTATTTGCAAGATATTATGTTAGGTCAAAACTAGTTGTTTCTGTTCTTGATTCTGATGTTGGTTAACTTATGCAGTTTCCTAAGTCAACCTTTCTTTTTTCTCTTAGATATGAAGATACAAAGGAATTGATAAAGGTATATACTTTAAAGTCACTCTTACATCAAATAAATTATGCATATATTAGCATTCTCCATATATATCTTATAGTCAAGCTGTTTTATAAGATAAGGCCCTTTGTTTATATTTTATTATTTCTCTTCTTAAATAATATTATGAACAAGTTTGGTGCATGTGATTGACCATGTTTCAATTAAATGCAGTTATTATTCCCTTATTCTTAAACTATCACAGTTTTAAGTATAATGGTTTCCCATACGTTTGCTCTGTGGTCTTTTCAGCCCCTCTGCTGACTTTTGGAATCTCTGTTTTCTGGCAGAATTCTCATGATTTATTTAACGCCCAACAACCAGGGGGTTGTTGTTGTTGTTGTCTTTGTTTTGCTTGGTTTTATTTTGTTTTTCCTCAATATATAAGTATCTACTTTCCAAATATCTGTAGCTTTTCTTAAATAAAAAATGCATTAGAAAGAAAAATCTGGACACTTGTATTTATGTTAGATCGTCTTATGTTAGAAAGGATATTGTCCAGAATATCCATGTATTTGAGGCACTGAGGAGCAGAGCTTTAAATTATGGTTGTTTTTAAGGTCACACGTCTACATCAACTTTTCCAAGTTCGGTTAAATGTTACTAAATCCTTTTGGGGATATTTTGTTTGGGTACACATCTCTGTAATGTATTTGCTATACACTAATTCTATTTTTAAATGTTTAACCCTTTCAGTTATACCTAAAGGGTAATTGTTCCCTGTTTTTTAAATTAATTTTAGAGAGAAAGAGAAAGAGAGGGGGGAGGGAGAGAGAGAGGAAGAGAGAGAAAGAGAAACACTGATTTGTTGTTCCACTTATTTACACACTCATTGGTTAATTCTTTCATGTATTCTGCTCGGGAATGGAACCCACCACCTTGGTATATAAGGGCAACACTCTAACCAATGGAGCTGCCCCACCAGGGCAAGGCTAATAGTAATTGAAACAGAACAACAGCCCTGGCTGGGAAGCTCAGCTGCTCAGTATGTTGTCCTGATACAATGAGGTTGTGGGTTACATCCCCAGGCAGGGCACGTGAAAGGACCGACCAATGAATGCACAAATAAGTGGGGCAACAAATTTGTGTTTCTCTCTCTGTAAGGTCAATAAACTTATATATATATTTACATATATATGTAAGTTTACATACATATATATATGATGTAATATATAATTATATTGTATAATACATAAATATATATAGTAAACACACATATATATGCACATGTATATATATATGCACATGTATATATATATATATATATATACACACACACTAATCACTATTAACTTCACTATGGGGTCCATTTATAAACATTATACTATCAGAAATGAAATTATTTCCAAATCAACTTGTCTTTTTAAAACATGCAGGTTTGCTTATTAGGTTTTGTCGGTACAGAGTGCACATGTATATGAAACTGTCAGTTATTCTTTCCTCTGTATACTGTTGTCCAAAGTGTGACAATGTGGAGAAAGGGGGCTGCACTTTTAAACTTTGATGCTAATATTGTTATTTAATAATGTGTATGCAAGGCTCATAACATCCTAGTTACTGGGAATAAAAAGTTAGCAAGAAAGACATCCAGTTTTTCCAATTCGTGTAAAATATATCTCTTAGAGAATACTGGCAAACTATTTATTGTAGAAAATATTTGTAGCAGGAAGGGACCTAAAAGCTCAAGATAGATTCATGTGCTGCCACATTGACAAGCAATGTTGGCTGAATTTTAATCAATTTTAATAATATTTAATCATATACATGCAAACAATCGATACATTTATTATTTTATTGGAGCTTAGACTTTGAAAGTATTTAAAGATTATTCAGTTAAAACTGCCTACCTTCTTTGGGGATAAATTATGGCTCAGCAATATTCAACTGGGCACATACTCTAAAGAAAGTGAGAGAGAGCGGACTTTAAAATGCTACATTTAACTCAGGTTGCAATTCCTCCAAAGTTCCTTGAGGGCTTTCTCAGATGATGTGTGTGGTTTTTTTTTTTTCTTATTCCCTCAATTAAGCAGGAAAATTGAGATATAAATACAGATTTCTATTGCTACGCAAGGTTGAATTGTGCCAGTTAAGAACATGCTGATAATCTGTGATAAAAATTAAGAACTAGACCATTGAAGCAACAGCATTATACTATCTTTCTGAATAGCCATATAATGAAATCAGTGTTAATACAGTGTCAAGTTGAGAACAAAAAGTAGTCCTTATGGCTTCATCTAGAATGAAAATAATGTGTAAACACTAGCAGATAAATAGAAGACTTCAAGGGTTCTAATGTGGGGCTAGATTGTACATATATCTACAGTTTAACCCTGGCAATCTGGGCTACTAGAGAATACACACAGACAATAGAGATGACGATTAAACACCCCTTTGGCAAGTGCCTAACTTTAAGTCAATACTATACCTTATGGTGTATTACTACAAAATAACCCAAATAACTTAATGCAATAACTTTCATAGCTAAATGCAGCCGATGTCTTATTTGGAAAGTTGTTATTTAAAATTGGAAAAATAAAATGATTTTAAGTACTTCACAAAAAGATCCCATGGGTGGCATTTCTCTATACTTTCATTGAAATCATATGATGTTGATTCTTTCCTTTTGATTGTATTTCAGTTGGTGATATTCCATAAAGTCACAAACCATAAACTACATTAGAATGAGGTATTTATATATCTCTTTATTTGCTTTTAAACTATAAAAATATAAAACATGCTGTAGAAAATATTTATAATAAAATTTTAACTAGTAATAATTTCTGATAGTTTCGTTTAGTGCCATCATTACTTAAAAGCAAGGAAATGAATTAAATAACCTTGTTTGAGCTCTTCAAAGTCTAGTATTCTATTACCACCATCAGCTTAGTAAGATGTTAATTTTCATTATTTTTCTCGTTATCATTGCAGCATTTTAAGCTAAAAAAAACCCAGTTTATGAATCTACTACTCTTGAATTGTCTGCAACTGAGTTATAGACAGACCTGAATGGTGTGGTTATATATTAAATGCTGAAATCTTTTTCATTATATAAATCCAGAATTGATTGTTAAAACCTGACAAGGATAATAAACACCCCTAATTACGAAGAAGCACTGTCTCCACAAGCCACTACTCTTTCCTTAAAGGCATTTATGTGCTTTTCCAGGGAGATAGATTTACTCTGCCTCTTAGCCTGACATAAATTATTTTTATATCAATCTTTCAGAAAAGAGGTTTTCCTCTGAGTGATAGCTATGGGGAATATAGTACCTTTGGGAAAAGAAAATTAATTTGTCTCATTATTTTCTGTATCTCACTATTCCCTACGCTGTAGAACAGCTCAGAAACTTATAGTGGAAGTCTAAGTCCCAGCAGTTAAGTTTCACGAGTAGATATCATTAAAGAGCAAAACTCCTTAAAATAAAGTTAGCTCTTGGGAACTGAAAGCAAAGAAAAAGAGCAAAAAAAATCAACTAGGTGATATTTAATCCAGTTTCATTATTTTTTTACTATGACACAGTTATATTACCTTGTTATTTAGCTAAAAATTATAAAATATTAGACAACTCATTAAGAAAATGGGATGTACTATCACCTCTTATATAGGAAGGGGTACATTTTTTAACTAGAAAAAAAAGGATCTTCACAAATCACATCAACATTTTCACAACTATTTTCACAAAGGAGCTTCACAAATCACAAACAAATTACTTAGCTGAAATTGGCTTGCCTACTATGCATAACTCAGGCATGTATATTTTATCAGGTTAGATTTGGAATCTGATTGTTAACTTAATAAAGATGAATCTCTCAAAAGAAATAAACCCAGTAAAAATAAAAATAAATTGTTGTGATAAATCAACTCTGTAGTATAGCATTATGAGTATATTAATAATAATTTTCTTTTAACTTTTAGAGATATAATAATATTTACATGAGATAAATAAATTAACATATATGTAGGTAAATTTACATCTCATAAGAGATTTTAAATTAAGAGTATATTAAAATTACCTCATGCTGTGCTAAGATATCAATATTTAAAAATTAAAGAATAAATTCCTCAAGAAACTTACAATAAATAGCAGATAAAGAGTTCTTTAATTATTTTTTATAAAAATTATTTCAATAAAGCCATATGTAAAATTTGAAAACACAGGGTAATAAGTCTTAGCACTGCTTGATTATTTAAAAAACATACAAAACAAGGGTTCTTTTGAATATCAGAGAAATTAGTTAGCATTTTCAGGTAGAAATTATGTGGAAATTATGAAGGCCTGACCTAGTGCTGCATTTTCAAAAAAGCACAAGAAATTTAGTATTATTGGAAGAAAGATAAAGAGATGTAGATGGGCACAAAAATAGGGCTCAGAGTGTGAACTGCTTTTATAAAATTTCTAGAAAATTAGAATCTACTGAAGAATTTTAAAGGTGTGTCCAATAATAAAATCTACATTGGGTGACCCTCTCAAATATACGAGTTCTGTCCAAAAAGTATTCGATCACATAATATGAAAAATAGAGACATTTGTTGAAAATGATGCAAGAAACATTGTACAGAGGACAATGTTGCTCCAGTCCCCTTCAAAGTAGACACCTTGGGACCTCGCCCAGTTCTCCCAGTCACCATCAGCTGCCCTGTTGTATTTTCCTGAGTCTCATCAGCAGTCTGAAATCTCTTGCTAGAGTGCAGCTGAGTCACCTGAAGGAATTGATGTTTCACCAAAATACTCTGAGTGAGACGTGATGCACGAGTGGGCACGTTGTCATGATGAAGCTGCCAGTTACCAGTTGCTCCACAGCTGCAGCCTTCTAAATCATCTGAAAAGTTTCCACAAAGGAATGTTCCACCTGCAAAATGCGATGCAGATGTGTTGCTCTACTGGCTCAATCATTAAGAGTGTGATGGCCACACAGTACACATGCTCACTCCACGGTGTCTATTACTCCCACTGGCTAGTACAGTGGAGTTGTCACTGTTCATGCCTGCACATTCCAGTCCACTTTCCTTGGCTGCCATATTACATCAATATTGCACAATCCACTCTTGTTCTATTAGTGATGGCTGTACTTTTTTCCAGAGAGACTTCATATTTTGAACAGAGAGGAAGACCTGAAAATAAAAATACTGAGGTCAATTCGTCATCCCCAGTGAGCGTATGCTCTTACTTAGCAGCTGTCGGGGCACTGCTAAACATTTTTATGCTCTTCAATATGAGATTGTGTATTTCATTCCCCCATAGCAGTATTACAGTTAGTAACTACATTATGATTATATGTTTAAAGTATAATGTACCTGTTTTTTATAAAGGTACCTTTCTCTCCCTATTTTAGTCCTAGTATTTATGCGCAATGCCTATTACATTATGGATGTACAGTATATGTAATTTTATTAATCAGATAAATGAATAACTATGGGAGTTAATATCTCAAACAGACATTTATAAACTAATCAAAACAATATGGTCCTGAACAAATACGAGAAGCAAAAGAGTGAGAAGCAGATCAGATGTTTCTCAGGTTTCCCTTTGAGGAAAACGGTGCCATTCACTAAAGAGCATGAATGAAAGTGCCCACACAGAGTAAAGGGAGAGACAGAAAGCCCTGTGAGATCATTAGATAAAGTAAGCATTAACCTGGACCAATAAATAACTATGAGAGAGTAAGAAAAGAGAGTTTAAGGTAAACAGAGATATAATATTTAATGAAGCTTTAACTGTTAAAGAAGTAAATTATGTCAAATTTATATCTCTCATAAATAACTATGAGAGAGTAAGAAAAGGGAGTTTAAGGTAAACAGAGATGTAATATTTAATGAAACTTTAACTGTTAAAGAAGTAAATTATGTCAAATTTGATACAGACTGGATAGGGTTCATTGGACTTGGAAATCAGGGATTTAGTAAGAAGTGGAGAAAGTGGTTATCAGAGAACAGTGACTAGATAATAAAATAGTTCCTGAAGACAACACTAAGCGTAGGCCAATTGTTGTAGAAACTATGAAACTGGGGTGAAAGTATCATCCTTTTCTTTCTGTAGATATCACAGCATAAGCAACTAGGGGATTTTTCGTGAATGTGTCCTGAACAATTTCCAGATAGAAACACCATTCACCTCTAGAGAACAGCCGAGAGCAGATGCCGAGTGATGGAATTACCACAGTGGTTGGGTCTAAGTTCTGACTGAGACCCAGCTATGCCCCGCTGAGGTTGTTCACCACTTCTTTACATTATATGTGTCATTCTAAGAGCACCCTTTAATTTGTTTGTTTGAGATATTTCTCTTCGGTATTTGTAAAATAAAGGATTCTGTCTCTGAATAAACTTAGACAAGTAAAATTCTTCAAGAACTTGTTAAATTGATAGTCATTTTTCTTAGTACAGAAATAGCTAACCCTGAATAGTTACCAGCCCTCTCTGTGTTTCTAACCAACCTCACTTGAACATTTAATCCCAGTGTTGTCTAATCACCCCTCCTCGAAAAGCTCCCCTTGGAGAGAGCACACGTTCAGCACTATATAACTTCAGTGAATATCCGTAATCACATATATCATGCACTATCCTATTTCCACATGTATATCATGACACTATTTGTAGATTCTGAGAAATCTCTTGGGCAATTTAGAACACACGAGAAAACTCTAGAAAGATTAGTTACATATCTTTAAATGGATTTTAGTGAAGACTGAATAGATCAAAAACCTAAACAAGGTAGGTAAGAAGATGAGTTAAATGAGGAAAATTACTATGTCAAATGTTCTTACTCTATCTACGATTAGCAAAGAAGTGATTGATCCAGGAAGCATTGATTTTCAAACTTTTTGTATCTCATGGAACATATACATTAATTACTAAAATTCTGTAGCACACTAAAAAATATATTGGTTCACACTGGGCATCTATTGTTGTGTTGTTAGCTGTCTCTCTCTTTTTTTAATTTAACAGTATAAAGGAAAAGATGGCAGGGCCCATGAATAAATAGTAAGGTATTACACGTTTTAAAACATTTTGTGGCACACCAATTGAAAATCTATGATGTAGAGCTTGAAGTAATTAGAATTTCATACTTATTGATAGGAATGCAAGTGAAATACTGGGGAGTATCCTAGAGTGTTCTGTCCTTGAAGTTAGGAGATAATGATGAGGACAAGGTAGTATCCATTTATCAGCTGACTTCCAATAAATTATTATTTTTTCTTTCAAGTGGAAAAGTTCCTATAATCAATCTTCAGTTTAGTTTCTTATCCTACATCAGAAATAAATACATTCTTTTGAAATATTAAATTTATTAATATGTGATACAATTATCAAAACAAAAATGAGAAACAGCATTATGATTCTAGGAACACAACTATTAATTTACATTGTTGCTTTGGCTTAAATTGTAAAATAGCTTAGAATATTGATTATCTAAATTGAAATGAGATATCGTTCATGGTGTTTTTAAATTTTTTTCAGGATAGCAAGTAAGTTACTACTCTTATAGAATAAGTTGGTGATTGTGGGGTGGGTGGATGTGGAAGAAGTTATAAAGGGGATAAATGGTAGTGGAAAAAATACAATTAAAAAGTATAAGTTAGAATATTTAACTCATTTTCACCCAATTTTAAGTGCCACAAAAAAATTTTTGTGGATTTTTAATTTGTTCATTCAAAGTTTTTATTGCATTTTTGCACTGAAAAACATTGTTAACTCTTTCCCATAAATGCTGTTTTGCTGATCTGTTTTTATTTCCTTTTTTCCAAGTGGAAAAAACTATGATGACAATGACAGTTGAGAATGGTAGAATCACAGTTGAAATTCCTTGAGAAATTTGGATTTGTTGGCTTATAGATTAAACCAGAGATGGACACAGTAGTGGTTTATACCAATGAATATTACAAACTTCATAAGCACTTTGCATGATATCTGTGACCTTCCAATTAAAAATATTTTCTTAGAATGTGTCATTAGATATCATAAACACATAAAGAATACTTCCATAAGCACTCCTAAAGGAAATTGTCACAGAGCTGGCATCAATTTTTCCCTTTGCTGAGAGATATTCATATGGCTCTTTGGGTAATTGTCAAATAATTGTATTTGAAAAAACACAACACAAAACATCCATTAAGAGATCTTCTTCTGAGTCTTATCACAACCTAGGAAAGAATGTAAACAAATAATTTCTTGAAGATACAAGCCAATGTATTATCATTTTCAAATAACCACAAGGAAAGTTGGCAGGATAACAAAAGCCCCTCCCATTACTGAAATTGTTTTTTTTCTTTCTTCTTGTTTTATCATTCTTAATTGAGAACATGTTTTCATTGCTATAGACAGAGAGGAAGGGAAGGAGGAAGAAAGGGAAGGAGGGAGAAACATCCATGTCAAAGAAACATTGATTGGTTGCCTCCTTGTATACTCCCCGATGGCTGATTGAACCCACAACCTGGATATACACCCTGACTGGCAATCAAACAACAGCCTCTCACTTTTGAACTGAGCCACAGCAGCCAGGGCAAAACTATTTTCTTCACTACAAAATATTGTACAATCACCACACTAATATCCTAATGCGCAAGGAGATTCAGGTGAAACTGACATATTAAAAGAATTAAAAAATTGCCGAGCATTTTAGAAAAGAAAATTTAATAAAAGATGTTGTCAAAGTTTAGATAAACTGGAAAGTGTGCAACATGAATACAGATCTTGGTCTAAAATATATCATGGAATATGAGGGTCAATATAAATTACCTAATATTATTATGAAGATAAATATTATTGTACATATAGCCAGTTCTGACTGAAGAGAGCACTGCTCAGTAATAAAGTATAAAAATACCTAAGTGCAGAATTTGAAATAAATAATGCTTGGCATTAGTTTGTTTTAATCATACATTGAACAGTTACATGCTGAGCAACTCTTATGTGAAAAGAAATAATGCACTAGTAATCTCAATAAAACAAAAAGAATGACATGAAATGAAGGAAGACCTCAAACTGATGTTTAATTTGACACCTTCAGGATAAGCAGAAGTTAGATAGTCAGAGATGATTTGAGAAAAATGGTAAAAATTACAGGCAGAAGAAACAGAATAGAGGTAGCAGATAGATTAAATAATAGGCTATCTAGGGCATTAAAAATGATTGAGGAACATTATTGATAATTTGATAGTAATGGATGACAATCATGACTTCTTACATTTCTAGAGTAGCACTAGTGAAGATAGAGAATTGGGTTTAATTGGCCATAAGTCAGCTTCATTAAAGCTATTTTTTTCAATCTTTGGGTATAAAGTGGAAATTTTATAAAGTTGTATTATAATATTATCATCCACACAATTTCTGAGTATTCATGGTACTAAAAAAATATTTTTTCACTAAAAGAGTTTCCTTTTAATAATGTGTGTAGAGTTTATTTTTGAAGTTTAATAGAATGCAAGAAATTTGTAGGCTGAAGTAAGAATTGCATTTTCTAATTTCTGCTGAAAAACATGACAGAGGGAATCATTTAAAATATTTTATTATATATCTTATTTTATTAAAATGAAGAATAGTTCAACATTTCTTTATTTAACTATAGAAAATTATTTTCTCAACTGCATTTCACACTATCCTTGCTGAAAGATGTTTTCATTCCAGTTTGATTCCATTATTATATTCAATTCCTCTGAAAAAAGTATTTTATGATATTTGAAATTTGGACATTTTAAGTAAAGTGGGTTTTTAAAAATATTTTCTGGGTCCGTGGGCCAATGACATTTCCCTTTCTCCTTTGAAAATAATACCTGGTGTAGTGCTGTTCATTTATTGAGAGAGTTATATAAGGATGTTGATGAAGCAAAATAGATAATCAGGTAGGAAGATTTAAAATTGATGGTTTCCTGACAGATGGTGAATAAACAGACTTTACAAATTCAGGCAGAGTTTAGAACTCAACTTTAATTGCATAGAGTAACTTTTGTGATAATAGGATACAAAAATTAATAATGAAAAAATAAACTTGATACTCTGGATATGATTATAAAATTGTAACACTAATAAAGTACAGCTGTAATAAAGCACTATGAGATGAAGAATGTATGCATAGAATATCAGCTTTATTTTGATATTGAACACTCTTTAAGTGTTCAATAAATGTTTTTGAAGGTATGATATTTGAATCAAAAAAGGAATTATGTAATTTGAAGAGCTAAAGCAAAAAAATAACATTTTCTGAATAATAACTTGCATATTGATCATGTCTTAATTTTGACTATCTTAAATAAATGCCAAGAATCACTGAAGTATACTGAATAAGAGTAAAGATTTTACAACCATAATGTATGGATTCTATTTTCAGAATGTACCACATCCTTGTCACGTCATCTTTAGCAAGAGTCAAAATTTATAGTTTTTTATTTTTTCATCTGTAAAATGGAACTAAATAGTATTTATCTCAAAAAAGTTGAATATAACAAGTACATGTAAAGTACTTAAAATAATGCTTGAGCCAAAGTATGTTCAATCATTGACTCTATTAATTCTATTACTAGGATCTAAGAGACTTGATGTATATAATGAATATTAAAATATGCAACATTAAATGAATTTGTATTAATAATATATCATTAATATAAATTCTGTATTTTAAAAATTAGACAAATTAAAAATTGAACTGTGATGTTAAACCAAGAAAATAAGCAACTTCCTAAGAAACTCTTCCAGAAAATAGAACAATTGAGAACCAGATTGCATAATGGTTTTCCAGTAGAAAATATAAAGCCCATCAAGTGAACCATTGACTTTATTTTATTTTGTATTTTTTAATTAATTAGTTTAATTATTGTTCAAGTACAGTTTTCTGTGTTTTACTCCTATCCCAGCCCACCCCCCCAGTGCTCCTCACCTACCTTCCATTTTCACCCCTCCTTTTTTTTTTTTGTCCATGTGTCCTTTGTACTAGTTCCTGTAAATCCTTCCCTTTTTCTTCTTAAATTTTCTCCCATCTCCCCTCTGGTCACTGTCAGCCTGTTCTCTATTTTAGTGTTTTTGGTTATATTTTGCTTGCTTGTTTGTTTTGTTGTTTAGGTTCCTGTTAAAGATGAGATTATATAGTATTTGTCTTCCACTGCCTGGCTCATTTCACTCAACATAATGCTTTCCAGTTCCATCCACGCTGTTGCAAGGGGTAGGAGCTCCTTCTTTCTTTCTGCTGCATAGAATTCCATTGTGTAAATGTACCATAATTATGGGATCCATTCATTTACTGATGGGCAACCTAGGTGCCTATCAAGTGAACCATTTAAAACTGTATTGTACATAATACTGAAGCGTATACTTTAAGAAGCAACCTTATAAAGTGATGACTAGTTAGCTGCAATAACATTTACATTTTGTTCTATTGTTCTTTGATAATTCAGGGAAAAAATCATACTACAGATTTTTCACGTTGAAAACTTGTTTTATTTATTTTTAATATGTTTTATTTATTATGCTATTAGAGTTACCCCAAGTTTTCCCCATTTGACCTCCTTCACCCAGCCCAACACCCACTCACTCAGGCAATCCCCACACCATTGTGCATGTCCATGCATGTTTTATTTGTCTACTCTATATCCTGTGCTGCACTTTACATCCCAGGACTATTCTGTTACTATGAATTTGTACTTCTTATTCCCTTCACTTTTTTTGCTTAACCCCCAGCCTCCCTCCCATCTGGCAACCACAAAATCTTCTCTGTATCTGTGATTTTTTTCTGTTCTACTTGTTTATTTTGTTTTTAGATTCAGTTGTTGATAGATACGTATTCATTGCTATCTTATTCTTCATATTTTTGATGTTCTTCTTAAATAAGACCCTTTAACATTTCATATAATGCTGGTTTGGTTGTGATGAATTCCTTCAACTTTTTTTTGTCTGGGAAACTCTTTATATGTCCTTTGATTCTGAATGACAGCTTTGCTTTTTAAAGTAATCTTGGCTGTAGGGTCCTATTTTTCATGACGTTAAATATTTCTTGCCAAACCCTTCTAGACTGCAAAGTTTCTTTTGAGAAATCAGCTGACAGTATTTTGGGGACTTTCTTGTAGGTAACTAACTACTTTTCCCTCATTGCTTTTAAGATTCTCTGTCTTTAACCTTTGGCATTTTAATTATGATGTGCCTTGGTGTGGGCCTCTTTGGGTTCCTGTTGTTTGGGACTCTCTGTGCTTTCTGGACTTGTATGTGTATTTCCTTCACCAAGTTAGGGAAGTCTTCTTTCATTGTTTTTTTAGTATGTTTCCAATTTCTTTCTCTCTCTTTTCTTTAGGCACCCCCATGATGCAAATGTTGGTACACTCGAAGATGTCCAGAGTATCCTTACACTATTCTCATGGGTTTTTGTTTTGTTCTTTTTTCTTCTTGCTGTTCTAATTGGATATTTTTTGCTCTCCTATATTCCAAATTGCTGGTTTGATTCTCAGCTTCATCCACTTTACTTTTGGTTCCCTATGAATTGCTGTTTATTTTAATTAGTTTATCCTTCATTTCTGACTGATTCTTATTTATGGATTCCATGCCTTTCCTTGTGCTGGTGAAGTGCTCACTAAGCCCACTGAGCATCCTTATGACCAGTGTTGACATCTGTATCTAGTAGTTTTTTTGTCTCCATTTTGTTTAGTTCTTCTCCTAGAGTTTTTTTTTTCTTCCTGTTCTTTCATTTGGGCCATATTTTTGTCTCCTCATTTTGGCAGCCTCTCTCTATTTGTTTCTATGTATTAGGTAGAGCTGTTATGTCTTCCAGGCTTCTAGAGTAGCCTAATGTAGTAGATGTTTATAGAGTCCAGTGGCATAGCCTCCCCTGTTACCCAAATCAGGTTGTTGAGGTGCACCCTTTGTGTGGTCTGTGTACACCTTCCTCTTGTAGTTGAGCCTTGGCCGCTATTGTTATGTCCAATGTCAGTCACCATCTGTCTTTCGTCCAGGGTTACACAGCATAAGTTACAAAGTGACCTTCAGGTGGTTGCTACTTAAGCTGGGCTTGGAGGTGCCCAGGTGAGGCCAAGCTGTGAACCAAGGCTGTATACTGCTAGAGAAATACTTAGGGCAACTTAATAGTTAGAGTGGCACGGGGATGGCTGAAGCCAGATGCTGCTTGTTTCAACTTAGGAAAATCAGAAGCATGTGCTGAGACAACCCATTCAAATGGAAAAACCACTGGAAACAGCTTGAATGGGCCAGAAAGTTGGGTGGGAGCAGGGCCTCAGGAAATCTCTAGGATGGGGCAAACAGTGTGAGACAGGTTGATGGAGTCTCAGATATTGTGCCTGCCTGCCAGCTCTGTGGTTCTGTGTGGAGTGGTCTCTGAAAAGCAACAATGGCCTCTGTCAGTACTTCGTGTGGGAAAAAGCTGCCTCCCCGCTCTTGCCCTGGTGCCAGGCAATTTAGTCCCTCCCCATATGTCTTTGATGCCTTTCATTCTGCTGCCCCCACACTGTAGCTCAAAGGAAGTGAATCTAAGTAAGTCTGTGTGTGGGCCCTTTAAGAGGATCTGCCAGGGAGTCCAGCAGTTTCTGTCTTCCACAGCCTCAGTCTGGTTTTTACAGCCGGAAGTTATTGTGACTTCTCTTCCTGGGACAGGAACCCTGAGCTGGTGGCCCTGATATAGGGCTGGGACCCTTCACTCCTGGGACATCCCTCCCAATATTTATCCATCACACTTGGGTGTGGGACAAGCCTGTTCCTTGTCTCTGCCCCTCCTACCAGTCATGTTGTAGTTTATTCTTTAATTATGTAGTTGTAGGACATATATTCAGCTTAATTGTTCATGGTTCTGAATGATGACTGTTCTAGAGTTTAGTTGTAATTTGTTGTGGTTGTATGAGGAGGTTAGCGCTCTTTTCCTGTGCCACCACCTTGACTGGAAGTCCTGTACTATAGAATTTTAAACTCACTTTTAACAGGCCATTATAATATAATATTTGAGTTAAACTACATTCAGAAGAGCAATTTAAAATGAAAACAATAAGTATAAGTAAAATGTTTTCTTTTTCAAATTTACATATTTAAATAATCCTCAAATAATGCAATTTTTTACAGAACTTCTAAAATATTAATGCTAAAATTTTTGAAAATTATCATAGAAAAATAATTACAGGTGGCATACCTGTTGTTTTGTGGGAGAATAATTGTTTTAAAAATTATTGATTTCCCTAACTCCACTAATTTGCCTCTTATGGTTTATTTATTATAATAAAGATAATACTAAGATTAGCCTCTCACAACCACTTCAACAAATTATACTTCAGTTCCTGAGCATGTAATGATCATTTCATGTTCAAAGATAATCCTAACATTTTACAATCAGAATGCATTTTTAGCAATTAAGAAAATTCACCTGCTTTTAAACACAGTTAAACTTAGTATAGGCAGTAAAGCTTTTACTTACTGTTTCTTCCATAATAATGTTTTTAAGGCCTATATTGATCTTACTGTTGCTGAACTTAACTACCACACATATTTCTCTTTGTAGTGTAAATTTTCTCTGAGGAATACCTTCATGCATGACATTTACAAAGGTAGAAAGAAGTTACATTAAAGCTCCCCACATGTAGCTATCAATACATTGACTTATTTATTTAACATATAACCAAGGACACATTGCTAGAGGGTGTGAGGGTAGAAAAAATGCAGGCTTCACGTTATGAAGTTAAAAAAGTTTGGAGAAAGAAACTATGAGCACAAGTGCAGTAGAGTTGACTATGACATATACTGTGAGAGAAGTATTTACAATGTTCAAAAGATTTAAGATACACTTCCAGATTAAAGACTATGTAAAACTTTAAGGAGATTGCAACTATATAGATGAACATTAAAGGATAAACAAGACTAGAAGCAAAATTATAGGTGACAGCATTTCCACCGTGATGATGGCTTAAGAAACATAAGAGACAGGGGAGTGTGGAACTTGTGGTCAATAAGGAGTGCAAGTTTAATTGGAGCTCAGAGTGTGGAATGAAACCGGAAGAAATGAACCAACGAAACTAGTCTGGATTTAGAGTTTTGATTTCCTGAAGCACCATTGAAACATTCCTGAAGTTGTTCAGAAAGAAGCTAGAAATGGTGGTAAACAAAATGTAAACCAACAAAAAGTAAAGCCATATTGATAGCAAAATCAGATTATTTAAGTCTGATTTAGCTATCAGTATGGCCTTACTTTTTGTTACTTTATACCTTGTTTACCACCACTTCAAGGAAGCTCAGTAAATTTAATTTCAAAAATTAAGTACTTTGAACTTTAGCTATTCTTTTTTTTAAAGATCTTATTTATTTATTGTTAGAGAGAGAAGGAAAGGGAGGAGAGAAACATTGAGGTGCCAGATATAACCAATCAATCAGTTGTCTCTCACATGCCCCCAAATGGTACCCCGGCCCGCAACCTAAGCATGTGCCCTGACTGCGGTGACCCTTCAATTCGCAAGCCAGTGCTCAGTCCACTGAACCATGCCAGCCATGGCTGAACTTCGAAAGGAAATAAGCAGTGACATTATATAATTTCTCTGATAAAAGTTAGTAGTGTAGGATTAGGAAAAAAGGATAATCTTTATTTCATATACTAGGTGGAAAGTTTCTTTTGGATATAAATAAGATATTATTAGTGTTAGGTACTGGCTTCTAACAGTTGTTACTCACAATATTATTCACTCTCTTCAAGTGATATCTAATGTGCTATGCTCACATGAAAACTGGAGAGAGAGAAAAATTATTAAGAGAAGAAGTCATTGAGAGGAAAAAAGACATCTTTTCTTAAGGTAATAAGAAAGAAATTGAGTACTTTATTTCATATTCAACTTGATAGTTGTGATGGTTCATTTTATGTGTCAATTTGACTGGATTAGGAGGTGCCCACATATTTGGTCAAGCATTCTGTATACTTCATGAGAGTATTTGGGTGAGCTTGATATTTGAATCAGTAGACTGAGTGAAGAAGATTCCTCCTTCCTCTTCCAACTGGGTGAAGGCCTGTACAGGGGTTAAAAAATTAGGCTGATCCTTGGTAAGAGAGAGAGAACTCTGCTGGTTGACTCTGAGCTGGAACAGTGGCATAGATTTACCCTTTTCTGCCTTCAGCTGCAACTGAAACGTCAGCTCTGCTTGTATCTGGAGTCTACGTACTTTCAGACTTCATCTACTGCAACTACTTGATCGGCTCTGTCTGATTCTCAGGTCCTTGGACTTATTAGAACTCAGTCAGATTTTCTGGAATTCCAGCCTTGGGATTTCTCAGCTTCTATAATTGCATAAACTGATATTCTTCTGCTTGTGTTTCTCTGTAGAACCCCAATTCAGTGATGTAAGGAAGAAAATGCTAATGAAAAACAGGAAACTAAAATGGAGCTGTTCCAAGTAAAGAAAAAGACTTCTCTTCCCATCTTTTTCTTAGACTATTTACTCTAGAAAACTTCTAATCACAAATTCTTTCTCTCTTTAAAATACATGCAAATATTTTTAAAAGGTAAATCAAAAACTATGTATGGGGCCAGGTGGGCACTGGAAATATTGGGGGAATACATTTTATAAAGTGTATGATTGTCTATTATTCTGTATATCTGAAATCAATATAAAATAGTATTAAATATAAACTCCATTTGAAAAATTAAAATCTGCCCTGGCTGGTGTAGCTCAGTGGATTGAGTGCGGGTCTGAGAAACAAAGGATCACTATTCAATTCCCAGTCAGGGTACATTCCTGGATTGCAGGCCAGGTCCCAGCAGGGATGCCCGAGAGGCAACCATATGTTGATATTTCTCTCCCTCTCTCCTTCCCTTCCCCTCTAAAGATAAATAAATACAATCTTTAAAAAAGAGATTTTTTAAAAATCTTAAAAAATTACTTAAGATAACAATAACAATAAAAAAGGAGGACATCAGCTTTTTATCATTTTAATGCATGGAACTTCTTTCTCAAGTACCCGAGGACCATCTCTTTAAAAATGTGGTCATCAAGGAAGATAGCTGTCTCATGCCACAGTCCGTGGAATGGTAGAAATCTAACTCCTTGACTACGTCCCTCCAACTTGCTAAACCATCTCCTGTCACAAAGATATGGGAGGTTTATTTTTCATTTGGATAAAGCCAGTTAACAAACACCAGTGGCCACTTAATCAACAAATGAATCTATGATGAAATAATGTGGCAAATGGTGCTGTCAAGTTCTTTTACTGACAGACTAGTTATTGTTTATCTCAACAACATGTAAGTAATGGGATGTATCTGCCTGGGAATTTAAAAAGGCAAGGCTTCTGTCTTTGCATTCTCTTAGTGGATTAACTGAGAAGAGTATCACATTCTGGTTCAATGCTTATCCCAATAAATAATAACACTGCTTTCTTTATACCCTAACTTTGTGGAAAAGCTTTCTGAGTTGGCAAGAGATTTTGTTTTTAATTATATTTGCACCAAAATAACATGATTTTAGGGCTAGCAGAAACATACATCCGAAGGAAATGAGATGACCTGGGTTGATCTGTGTTTATTAGATTATATTGCAGGTGGCAGCAAAGAAACACAACGGAAATATCTGGAGAAGGAGGGTTTGAAGCATAAAAAAAAACAAGAGAGTGGGTATAATTTGAAATGATTATTGATCAGAAAGGAACAGTGATAATTGTTCTCATTGAAATACATCTTTAATGGTACTATCTTCTGAACCTTGCCTATGTTGACATAAAATATTCGGTTGTAATCATATAAAGATAGCCTTGCTTTGTATAATGGCACATCAAACAACTGAATTCTATTAAAGAACATGTATTAAGAAAATATCTTGAGAAAAACTGAAAACATATATTAGGTAAAGACATTTAATAAAAGTTCTGTTCAACATAACCTTTGTTGGTGAAGAAATCTGGCATCTATCACAGTCCTGGTAATATATTTCATACTAAAATCTCTTGAAATCAAAACATGCCTTAGCACAGCATTCTAAGATACAAAGTACAGCATAAGTGGGGAAGCATACATTGGAATAAGTCAAATAAGTATTATAACACCATAGCAACACATTTCTTGTTTAAAGTAATGAAGCTACGCAGTTATAATGAGGACAAATGAAGAATAATAAATAAGGTTATCCATACGTTTGATTTCCTAAAAATAACAACATGACCAATTAAATTTTAATGATAAAAAAGACTGGTGGACCTAGTCAATTCTATTAAAACCACCCAACAATTCTGCAGGAGAGTGAAATTTCATCATACTGTTTTTTACAAACTGGTAAATTATATTTTCTATCTTCATAGAGAATCAATACATTTTTCATATTTGCTCTTGATCTTGAGGCGTTATCTTTATATCTTCATAGTGGAAGCAAAATATTTTAAGAGTGAAAGTGATATAGTAGTTCAATCAGTAAATGTACATATGCCCCAAACACTATATATGAAGATACCTACTTTTCAGCTAAACAGTGAAAAATTAAATAATAATGTCACGTGGAAACATTTAAAAAAAATTGAATTCCAGCAATGTCAACTGCAAATCTAAGGGGTCAGCAATCCAGGCTTCAAATATTAATGAACAGGTTGGAAAGCTTATGTTTACATACTTTAAATTAGGGGAAATATTGGGAAATCTATGATGACCCATGACAATATAGTCTAGGAGTAGCACAAAAACAGAAGGAAAAAAGAGAATATGAACTTAGACTTGGAAAAAAGAGGGCGCATTTAATATGTTTGGCTTGGGATCTGTCTATAAATCTCAAGGAGAGTCTGGCTCACTTTGCATTGTGAGATATGCTACACTTTTTCCGAGATAGTTCCAGACACACACACACAAAAAAATTTGCAGACATATCACACTATCANTTTAAAAAAATTGAATTCCAGCAATGTCAACTGCAAATCTAAGGGGTCAGCAATCCAGGCTTCAAATATTAATGAACAGGTTGGAAAGCTTATGTTTACATACTTTAAATTAGGGGAAATGTTGGGAAATCTATGAAGACCCATGACAATATAGTCTAGGAGTAGCACAAAAACAGAAGGAAAAAAGAGAATATGAACTTAGACTTGGAAAAAAGAGGACGCATTTAATATGTTTGGCTTGGGATCTGTCTATAAATCTCAAGGAGAGTCTGGCTCACTTTGCATTGTGAGATATGCTACACTTTTTCCGAGATAGTTCCACACACACACAAAAAATAAAATTTGCAGACATATCACACTATCACAATAGCTTTAATTCGCTTGGGGAGAAAAACAATGGGAATTATTATAACTGACAATTTTAATTTAGAATATGGAACATGACAAGAAATTAGTGGTGTCTGAGTAGAAAGGACATTTCAGAGACTGTATGAAGTGTTAAGATGTATAAAAGTGATAAACTACTCTCTGAGGGGTTAGATGAGTAGACCCAAGTCACCACCTATATTTTATACACACAGTGCCATATGGCATTCTCATAAGAAAAACAGTGTTAGTTTTCTTTATTTTGGTTTTTAAGACGTTATTTTTGTTTTTCATTTATTATATAAACTGTCAAGTTTTTCTCCTTGCCCAATCCAAGATTTCCAAAAGGTGACATTTATGCTGTTGGTGACAGTTTTTGTATTGCCTGTGTGGTTATTGTTACATTTGCCCTTTAAACAAAGCCCCAGGATTATATTTAACTCTTCTGAGTTAAGCCCTAATTATTTTATTTCTGGAAAGGTATTCACTCCCTCTGAAACTCCTCCTTTTGAGCCACACACACACAAAAAAGTCATAATAACAAGCTAGCATACTGTGTTCTTACCTAGCTTTTAAAACTGCTTTGGAGCTTCTGTCCAGAATTAAAATGGAGAAAACATGGACTTATATTATTTAAATTAATATCGACTTTATAGTATATACTGTAGTCTACTGGCTGGTGCCAAATACCTAAAATTGTATTTTATTAATTAGTTCTAATTTCCTAATAAACTTCAATATTTTGAACCAAACTTACTATTATAAAATGGAAGAAAACTATGGATTCATGCTGTGGATTTACCTCAAGGTTTTTGTGAGACCCCAACACTGTCATCTCGCTGCCTTTAGACTGGGGGATGTCCATTAATTCCCTTGCTGAAAGAATCCTCCTGAACTCAACCAGAAGTGATGTGCTGGCTCCCTGTGCACAGCTCCTGAGAGCTGTGCCCGGTGTCAGCCTTGTGTCAGCACTTCTGGGGGGCGCTGACCTTGTTGATGAGATTAGCCACACACCCAAAAGTTGTGGCCCACTAAGTCTCATTGAGAAAAACCTGGAGTGTCACCCACCCCCACTTCCACCCCTGGAAAGACAGGACAAACAAACTTGATGAGCTCAGCTCACATAAGAAGTGGAGCTCATCCAAGACTAGCTGCGGTGCAGCCGATCAAGGCTGGGCCCACCCACTCTCTCTTCTGGGAGACAGAAGAAAATTCACAGAGCCCTGGGAATGCTTGACATACCTTTATTCGTGTGTGGGTGAGCCACGCATGCTGCAAGCCCTGTGCCTTACTAGTGAGAAGCCCCTACTTGTTTAAGTACCAGAGGAGAACAAAGCTGGAAAAATACCGGAACATTACATAACATATAATTTTATTCATGCGAGCTCACTTCATGTAATGGGAACAGTTTATCAGACCCAGTGTCAAGGCTCTGAGAACACTGGTTATCAGGCCCCTCCAAGGCTGTGGGAGCACTGTTTCCCTTAGTTACGCAGATATCTGGGTGAGGAAGTCAGACTGCCTCCACTTACCCTACGGTAGCTCACCCCGGGAGAGTGGCCAACGAGGCAGTCAAGCAACAGGGCTTCATGATACCTTCATCTGTGTCTGGGAGCTTCTGGAATCCTCAGCAGCTGTCTTCAGGTCCCATCTAGTTGTCAGAACTGTCAAATGTCAAAACTAAAACTGTTTAGTAATGAGGCTGCAGTTCCTCATTCAGGGGAAAACAACCCATGGCATGGGGGGTGAAGGGTACAGTAGCCACAAGTAATGCAAAGGGTTTGCAAGGATTGTGGGTAAAGGCAAGTGTTTTAGAGCCTGAGACGCAGCAACTAGAAGAGAACAGGACCTGCCAGGAGGTTGGTCTCTCCTTAAAAGGCGAGCAAGTCCTACTAGATAGGCAAGCACTAAGCTAAAGCTAAATTGGAGAATTGTGACTAGTGTGAATTAAGTCTCCTTGACAGATGTTTTCTGTACATGTAGGCAGATTTAGGGTTAGATTGAGCAAGGCCACTGGGGCGCCTCTATTTTGTGGCTCCCAATATACTAATTAACTTTATCAAAACACATCCTAATTCTATTTTAAATTAAGCATAAATCAAACTGAAGAACAAACTATAATGTAAGTTAACCAAAATAATGGTTTCTTTTAAATACTAATTGTTTTACAGATTTTTACACCAACTATTTAAGTTCTCATTTTACATATATATACTTATATATAAGTGAGAATACAAAATATATTTTAATATTTCAAATATTGTTTTTATTAATTTGCAAATCTTAAAATTTCCACTTAACAACTTTGTATTATAAAATATTAAATTTCAGGAATAGAAACTAATATACATTTATTTTTCTGGACTAATTAATACTAAAACCACAAAAATAACATAGCAACTTCCTTCAGGACATATTTACTACTGAAGAATAAGCTTATGAACAAATTAAAATAGCAACTTACACAAACTAACACTTCACTTATAAATCCTCATTTTAAAACTCTTATGTCACTCTGTCCAATGAACCAAAATTTTACATTATAAACTGCACACATTTTCAGCCAGTTTTACACTTTGTAAGATCCTTCTAAAATCATAGTGTCTAGTTCCAAGATTATATAATTATTCTATTTATATTTCTACCTTTCATGCTAATACTAAGGTTTTGTCAATGTGGCATTCTCTCTTAATGAAATAAGTCTAATCACCCTGAATTTGCTTAATCAATAGGTATTTTGTGCCCTGGCTTGTGTAGCTCAGTGGATTGAGCACAGGCCTGCGAACTACAGGATCGTGGTTCAATTCCCAGTCAGGGCCCATGCCTGCCTGGGTTGCAGGCCAGTTCCCAGGAGGGGACTCACAGGAGGCAACCATACATTGATATTTTTTATAAAAAAGGTATTTTGTGGGGGTCTTAAGGGGAGTTAGCATTTGATAAGATTTTTAAGTAAATTAAATGGTTTTATTTAACCTAGCTCTCTCACAAATAAAACTATAAATTTCATATATATTTATATATAAACTTACATATTTGATACACATTTATATTTATAAATTTTGTATAAACTTTAAGGGTTCCAGTTTCTCCAAACCTTTCCAACACTTATTCATTTATTTATTTTTAATAATAGCTGTCCTTACCAATGTGGATGGAGGTCAGACCATACTTTTGATTTGCAGCTTCCAGATAATTAATGATGTTGAGCATCTTTTCATATACCTGTTGTTCATTTGTATATCTTCTTTGGGAAAATGTCTAGTCAAGCCCTTTGCTCACTTGCAATCAGGTTATTTGATTTAATTTATTTTTGCTATTGAGCTCTGGGAACTTCTTATACATTTTGGAAATTAACCACTTACCCCATGCTAATACACACTCTGCAAATAGTACCTTCCCCATCCCCACAGTTTGCATGTTTACTCAGTTGTTTCTTTTTCTGTGAAGAAGTTCTTTAGTTTGAGATAGTCTCACTTCTCATTGCTGCTATTGACTGTGCTTGGTCAGTCATGTTTTAGAAATCATTTCTAAAACCAGGATTCTCAAGAATCCTTCCCCTTATGTTTTCTTCTAGAAATTTTAGAGTTTCATGTTTTATCCGTAAGTGTTTAATACATCTTGAGTTGATTTTTGTGTATGGTGTAAGGTAAAGGTACAATTCTATTTTTTGCATGTGGATATCTTGTTTCTCCAACACTATTTGTTGAGACTTTCCCCACTGTATGTTTTGTTTCCTTCATTGTGGTTATGGTATCACACGTGTTTACCTATCTTCAGATTCATCAAATTGGACACATTCAGTATATGCAATTCTTTGAATATAAATCATACCTCAATAAAGTTGTTTAAAAGGAAAAATGCTATTTTTTAAACACAAATTTCTTTTAAGTACACATTTTCTAGTAGAGAAAGTAAAATTTAATGTCTGTGTGAATGGCGTTAAGAGGACGGCACAGAAAATAGCCATAGGAAAATTAGAGAAAAGATTCTAGCTTTGCAAAACTTTCCCTAAGTTTACTGTCATATTTTACTCACTACTATATAAATAGCAGCTATCTTCTTGCACTACAACCCTGTCACATCTCATAAACCTGACTGAGTGAATTGAGTAGATGGGAAACCTCCAAGGAGACATCAGTTACTGCAGCAAGTGGGATCAGTGGTTCAGGAGAATTCGCTCATAAATACTTTTCCAAAGTCCTAACTTGGTGTAGGTAGAAACCAGGACAGTGAAGATGCTATTAAATGAGTTCCTGTCTCTATTTTGGTACTGAAAGCTTCTCTGAGACATTTCTCAGTATAACTAAAAAATAATAGTCTCCTGGCTAAGTTCCAGTCCAGAAAAATCACACACAACCTCTCTAAATCCTCCCTGATCTTAAAAGTGGATATAGAACTTTGAAGGCTGGTTCTCTTAATGCTTGGCAATAATTCAACAACTCTGCTGACACTGGAGTGAGCAGTGGAGGCTGTTTAACTACACAGTGATGGTGAGCATTCAGACAGTCTGTAGAATTAAGAACAAACATGAGTTCTGATTTCAGAATTCTATAAAATTGTAAAAATAAAAATAACGCAATGTAAAATTTATGATGGTGCAACTATAGCTGTACAGGTGTAAAGCATAAGGAGGTTAAAAAATTAAAAAGAAAATAGCGCTTACAAGATGTTAGGCATTAACCCAAGAAAAACATGTTAGTGAGCACATCTCTACAACTGGGTTCACAAACACAACTGAGAGATTAGCAAGTAAAGTAACACAACAGTGTAAAATAGGTAAATGGTAGTGGATTGGACTGAGGAACCTAATAAGTCATGCCTAGCTAGATATAGTCAGATTTATTTTATTTTTAACATTGTTTTTAGCCAAACAAAATAGATCTGAATCCAATTTTGGCTCAGAAGCCATTAGTTTAAATCCATCTCTTTCACTAAGTCTTCTTAAGTAAAGCTGCAAACTTTTTATTCTTATAACTTCTCACACCTCCTTCCGTTCATGTTACCCCCCGTGTGATTATCTTCCTCCTTCCGTAAGTTCATCTCATAAAAGCAGTGGTAACTAACACTTGCTATACACAATCCATTGATTTAATTTTCATAATGAGGCCACGAGGTTACTTGTTTGCCCTAATTCTCCATATAGAGACAAGGAATATTTAATCTAACAATCTGTCCATAATCAAATAGATAGTAAGTAACAGAGCTTGGATTGGCTCAAAGTATAATGAAACTTTAAAATATTTATAATGATTACACATTTATTTTGTTGTGAAAAAGGGACCTAAAGTGCCTATGTTGAAAACATCCCATCAACTCTCCAAAACAATGTTTTACCAAAAAGGAGAAAGAAGAAATGTCCATATTATTGAGAAATAACAGAGAAAGGATTCAATCCAGACAAAACAGCATTTAAACTGCTAGCTGCATGAGCCTTCCTAAGCCCCTTCAATATTTTAAATATGACTTTTCTTATTAGTGTTTAACAGCCTTAATTACTTTGTAACAATTATGGTGAAATATAATGATGGGCTTTTCAGTATTGGAAAGAAATACAAAACCTGCTCTAGTATCCACACCAAAAGGGCAGGAATTTCCATAGTAGTTTCTTAGTTGGTTTAAAACAGAGGACACACATTAGAAATTTATCTCTCGAGTCACAAAGATTCCTGATGTCTCAAAACATAGGTATCACACTGTTCTTTCTCCCTTCAGGAAACCCATTTAGTTTTGCCTCACCATTTGCCTGTTGATGTTCCATATTATTATGATGTTTCATCTGTCCATCTCTTCTTTCAATAAGACAAGGCTTTTATATCAAAGCTTATGAACGAGGACTCCATTCTCTCTATGGTAAAGTTAGCCTGGTTTTCTCTTGTACCAAGTCCCCAGGGTCTTTGTTTATGGCGGCAAGTCCATGCTGGTGTCCATTCAGCCATTCACTTTCAATATCCTCCTACCTAAGAGTAACTGTATCCTATTTCCTCCTTGTCTCTGTCCAGAGGACACAGTCACTCTTTCTCCTACTAACACAAAAAAATTTGTTTGGCATCAAGACGTGCTTACACTTTGGAATCTAGAAAGCAAAAATAGCCAAAGCAAAATAGCCTAGGCCAAAGCAAAATAACCTAGAATGCAAAACAAGTCTTCTGTACGTCACCCTGCCAATATGTAGTAGGATATCGAACCAATACCTTGGCTTGTTATTGTAGTAGACATAAACTGAGATAATCGGGTATATTTCATCTATTTGTTTGAGAAGTCAGTGAAATAATATATTAATGTGTGTAGTACTTTTAGAACACCGTACGTCCCATGATGCTTCCTGGTAAATGGTAGCTATTGTTGTTGTACAAACATAGATTTGGAAAAAGATATTGCTGTATAAACACAGTTTTGGAAAAAGAAAAATAGCCTCAAGGTAACTTAATCCATGAGGAAAGAGTAAGTGATAAAGTTTTGACTAAGAAACTATATCACAGGAATAATATTTTTAAAGTAATTTTTACTCTCTTAAAATACATGGCTTGATCATTATATATATGCTATATCAAAAAGCATTTCTGAAATTGAATTCTGCCTTCAGGTGTCCATGGCACTTTAATTCCTTTTCATAATTTATTAACTATATACCTTTGGAAAATTTCCTTAAGCTCCCTTTAATTGTGAAATAAGCATAAATGAAAGTACATAAGGTCTTTCCAGAAAATGTCTGGCCATTATTAACATAACAAGAATGGTTTGTTGACATCAGTGTAACCTGGCAGACAAGGGGAGTAGACTGGAATGTGCATTCATGAACAATGTTGACTTCACTGTACTAGACAGTGGGGGTGGTAGGTGTTGTTGAAGGAGCATGTCTACTGTATGGCTGTAGCAGTCAAAGTGACTGAGCAAGGACCCATGGACAATGATAATGGATGGGGGTGGCTAATGTGGGAGGTGGGGGTGGATAGGGGGTAGGAAGTGGGGGGTGGGTATGGAGAGTAGTGGGGGGAAATTGGGACATCTGTAATTGAACAACAATAAAAAATAAAACATACATACAGAAAACATAAATTTTGTGGAAACTATTTGGATGATTTGGAAGGTCACAGCTATGGGTAACTGGTAACTGGCAGCTTTGTTATGACAACACACTGGCTCATACATCAAGTCCTGAGCAGAGTTTTTGACAAAACATCAAATCACCCAGGTGACTCAGTCCCCCCACAGCCCAGATTTGGTGCCCTGAGACTTCTGTTTTTTCCTAAAACTAAAATCACCTTTGAAAGGGGAGAGATTTCAGACCATCAATGATATTCGGGAAAATATGACAGGGCAGCTGATGGCAGCTAGAACTGTGTGAGGTTCCAAGATTCCAGCTTTGAAAGGGACTGAGTCTCCATTGTCCTGTGTACAATGTTTATTGTATCTTCTTTGGTAAATTTCCCTGTTTTTCCTATTAAATGGCTAGATAGCTTCTGGGCAGACCTCATGTATCTCAGATAAGAGTTTTTATTGGGATCTAGTTGGTTAATATATGCAAAAGTGCCTTATACTATATCTGGGATATAAGGAATGCTCGAATATTCTCAACATCTTCCTCTCCCTCCTCCTCATTTTCCTCCTCCCCCTCTTCTTTCTGCTTATCTTGCCTCTTTCTTTTCTTTATTTTCATGATTGATTTTGTTGTTCTGACAGAAACTGAGTATAACTATATTTGAAGAGGAAAAGAATGATGTTTTTATTTATTTATTTATTTATTTATTTTATTTAATTCTTGTTCAAGTACAGTTTTCTGTCTTGTATTCCCAGCCCTGCCCCCCCCCAGTGCTCCGCACCTCCCTCCCATTTTCGCCCCCCACCTTGGTTATTGTCCATGTGTCCTTTATATTTGTTCATGTGAGAATCACAGGGGAAAAGGGGAAGGACTCACATGAAAAAGAATGATGTTTTGAATGGCATTTGTTCTTATTATATCCATGTCTCTAACATTTGTAGTATGAAAATGACCTTTATTTTGCAGGTAATATTTTGTGGGCTTTCCCTATAATTTAATCAGCTCCAAAAATAAAAACCTCCCTTGTATTATCACTAGAATAATAATGTTTTACATGAAGGGAGATGTTTTGTTGGTGATAATAGTGGTGTTAGAGTTGACGATGCTAGTGGTCATCATGATGTCAGCTGTGATGATGGGTGGTTGTGAGGCAGGATAGTAAGAAGCCAGGAAAATTCCTTAGCAAGTGGAATAGGGAAACTGAGACAGACAGCTGAGCACAATGGCTGAGCAATTTATAGCCAGTTGCAGATGTTCACCAGGGCAAAGGCCTGAGTGCCTGGTAGAATGCAAAATTGGGAAAACAAGAACCTCACCCCCAGGGTAAACTCTCCTTCCCCAGCCTTTCCTCCCTGGAGATGACATCTAGGCCTCAGTTGTGTTTCAGGTCCAAGCCCAGAAAAGCAGCAAAACCAGGTGGGCAAGATGCCAGAACCAACTGCAATGAGTAAGGACCCCCTGCTTTGCTACTGACCAATCAGTGAAGACCAGGACCCTTAAAGAGCATACCTGGAGAACTGATGGATATTCTGCTGTAGCCCTCCCCTGAGACCTTCTCTAAGATTTCTGCCTACAAGAAAGAGATGAAAACCTGAAGACAAAAGACCCAGTGCATGAGCTCTCCCTCTGGGGAGAGTCCAGCACCATTTCCTTTCTCTTCTTCTCCCCACCACACCCCCTTCTTTTTTTCACATGCACATGTCTCCTAAACTCTAAGACAATGGGCAGCTGGTAGGTTGTCCCAGACTAATCCCCTGAACCTGACCTCAAAGCCCGTTTTTCTCTGACTTCCCAGTGGGCTAAGGCAGCCCAGCCTAGGTTCTCCTGTTGCTTCCTGTCTGCTAAGCCTTTCTTCTCTTACTGTCCCAAACTTTAATAAATGTATCCTCATAGTCAGCTGGGCTCATGTTGTAAAGTTTTTTCTGCACAAAGTCAAGAACCTGCACACTATGGCTGGCTCTAGGCAGACCAGCTCAGGGCCAGGCCCCTGTTCAGTTATGGTAGTGGAAGTAATGAAAATTCAAAGACATGATAATAATTATTTAACTAATTCCCAGATTTGATTTGTAAAGTGTTGAGTCAAACACATTTTTTTAGTCTTAAGAGTTCACTTCATCACTTTAGAATTATTATGCAATTAATAAATGCATTTACTATTGCAGTTACACTGTTCTTCATTTAACAAAAGGAATGCTCCTTTTTAGACTCTGCAGATGAGTGATTGTACAAAATTAGAAGGCTGCCCAAATTATATAGATTCACTGCAATTTCAGATATACTTTGATTTTACATAATCAGTGGAAAATATAGCATGATGACACCAGTGGCATCCAGAGATTTTATCCTGAGTCCAAGTATTTTCTTATACAGTAAAGGCAGTTTCTACAATCATATAATATGAAATGATTATATATAATGTAAAATAAAATAAATCAAGTCTTTCTAGGTATAATCTCTACTTTAAAATGATACGCTGAATCATAGTTCTCTACCTCACAATGAGAAGCATTCCAACAAGTTGATGTGGTTGGAAATAGGTAGAAAGAATACCCTCTCTCCACCTATAGTGTGTTTTCTATGAGGAATTGAGGAGATTCCAGAAGTCCATTTTTCCCAGCCTAATGCTTCCAATATTTTCCATTGAAAGTGCATCTTTTTTTCCTAGTGTGATAGAAATCTCACTTTTATGTTGCTTATATATTGCATAATTTTCAAAACATTTCAACTGTTTTCTCTGTGGTTCTGTGTTGTGACTCTATTTCTCATTTGTTCATTGTTCAGGTCTCTTCTCTCTGTTCTACTAACACACTTACTGAGACAACTCGCCTGCTTGTTCCTTCTTCGAGCAAGTTTTAGCAGTTACAGAATTGCCACCCACTTAACCCACCTGCCTTCTTTGTTCCTGAGACATTCTGTTTGGTGACATTTCCTTGGATCTTCAACCCACAGGTCAAATGTATTCACTTGAGGAGGCACTCCCTCTTTATTCAGAGTTTCTGGATAAAACACACAGTTTTATTGTTTATAATGACTTCCTCTCATAGAATAATTTAAAAACATTTTTATGGAAGTAGGCTCTCAGTCCAAAACAAACCCTTTTCTTCTAACAGCTACAGGTCCTTATAACAAAACTTTGATGGATTACTATACTAATAGAACTGTCTGTTTCTCCATGTCTGTAAATATTTATTACCATGGTGATAAAAAGAAGAAAAAAAAATGTTGTGTGAAAGCCGAAGAAAAATATATTCTACCAGAGGTGTTAGTAGAAAAGAAAGAACTATAAACAGAACAATAAAAGACTTAAATTCATGTTAGAGCAGACATTAGAGCTTAAGCCTTTATAACATGTTTTATGGTGACATTTAGGCACATATATATGTTTAATATATATATATATTTCTTTGAAATTTGCTTATAGTATTGTGCTTTCAGGGTAACAACATTTAAAAATTCAAAAATTCCATAATATTCTTGGGAAACAGCTCACCAATGAGTCTTTCACCAAGGATATTTAGTAGAAAGAATATCTGTGAAAGAGTGTTTCCTTCTGGACTTAAGGCAGACTTACTTCCCAATGTAAAAGATTAAGTTTCTCCAAACTTGGGATTCTTCTCCTATAATATAAGCTGTCCCATGCATAGGTATCACATGGGTCACTTTGTGTCATGCTGTGGGAATTAGTGTTTAAGAACCACGTGAAATCCTTATGTCCTAGTCACTGCTATTACATGAGTAACAAACCATACTTTATCTCTGGCTCAGATAGCTCCTGTCCTCTGCCAGCATTCAGGAAACTGAGGCAGTCTAACTTATCAGCTTTTTAGTAGGGTACAATCTTAGACTCTTCTCTGTTCTTGATAAATAGCTAAGGTTTAATTATCTAAATTTGTAATGCTTTATGCAGGAAATAGAAACAAGCTATGGTTGACAGAAATGACTAGCATTTATTATATCTCCATGTATTTGTGGAGCAGTAGATTCAAAACCATTCCTTAGCAACTTGTAAGATTTTTAAATTGTAGTGCAACTCTTCCTTTCTTATTGCTAAAGGACACAGAGGCATTTAGTGAGGAAGCCAGAGGAACAGAATCTATGATTTTTTTAAATTAATTTATTTTAATCGTTGTTCAAGTACAGTTTTGTGTCTTTTACTCCCATCCCAGCCCACACCCCCAGTGCTCCCCACCTCCCTCCCATTTCCACCCTCCTTAGTTTGTGCCCAGGTGTCCTTTATACTTGTTCCTGTATAAATTCCTTAGCAAGTGGAATAGGGAAACTGAGACAGATAGCTGAGCACAATGGCTGAGCAATTTATAAAAACCCTTCTTTCCCTTTTCCCCTGAAATTCCCTCCCCTCTTCCCTCTGGTCCCTGTCGGCCTGTTCTCTATTTCAGTGTTTTTGGCTATATTTTGCTTGCTTGTTTGTTTTGCTGGTTAGGTTCCTGTTAAAGGTGAAATCATATAGTATTTGTCTTTCACCGCCTGGCTTATTTCACTCAGCATAATGCTTTCTAGTTCCATACATGCTGTTGCGAAGGGTAAAATCTCCTTCTTTCTTTCTGCTGCATAGAATTCCATTGTGTAAATGTACCATAGTTTTTGGATCCATTCATTTACTGATGGGCACCTGGGTTGCATGATGGGCACCATGACAGCCAGGTAGAATAAAGCATATGTGATATAACAGAAGACATAATAATCTTAGTAAGATAGGCATTTCTGTGATATGATCTTAGAATATTGATAACGAATACAATATAGCCCTAGCCAAGTAGCTCAGTTGGTTAGAGCATTGTCCCAATATGCCAAGGTTGCAGGTTCAATCTCTGGGCAGGGCACATACCAGAATCAACCAATGAATGCATAAATGTGTGGAACAACAAATTGATATTCTCTCACTCTCTAAAATCAATAAAAAATTAAAAAGAAAGAATCCAATATAGTGAATATACTATATTTCACCATAATAACACACATATGCTGAGAGCCTTTATAAAGTAAATAGTAGTATATTTCTTTATAACTGAATCTTTGAAAGATGGCAGTGATTACTTTCAGAAGTCAGTAAAAGGGGAAAAATTGTATGTACTTTCCAATGTTATGTTATAAATGTTAGTGCAAAGCATTTTGTCATATTACATAAAATTGTAGGCTATCTAACAAATAAGGTTAGTGACTCTTTTGATACCTACTTTAATTTTTCTTGGTAAAAAGTGATATTTTGAATCAGTTATAGTGTAAATATATCATAGAGGTCCTATCTTGAGCCTAAAGTGTCACTTCAACCATGTTTGAACATGTGTGATGTGTTTGTATACCATTTATTTCATTATATATTTAAACTTCATTATGGAAATTTTCAAACATGCACACAGGTGAAGTTTACACTACAATGACTCTCCATCAACAATGGAGAGTCCGTCTCAAACTTCAACAATTATTATCTTTTGGTCAATCTTGTTTTAACTATGCCTACATTTACTTTGCCTTCTCCCAAAGATATGAATACTCATTCATAAATATTTATGAATTAAATTAAGGAGGTTCCAAATATTGATTTCCATGGGGGCCTTTGTACAGCTCTGGGAGAAAAAAGTACAGACAGGGATGGTTTAGTATTAATTACCTGTTGCTTCCAAATATGTCCCTGTCTATTCCAACATCAGATATTGTGTCTGAATTTTATGGGACCAGAGACTATAAGGAAAAGAAATTTTGCAAAAGTTGTCCAGAGACATGACACATGAACACTACCACATTTTTCATCTTTATGTACTCTAAAATCTCTATTTGGTATAACTTTATAACATAAAATTCAATGGTTAAGTATAAAATTCAATGACTTTTAGTAAATTTTAGATTTGTACAATCACTAATACAATTTAGTTTTATATTTTCATCACCCAAATTTTCTCACTGACCATTTGCAGTTAATATTACTTGAACCCTCATCCCAGGAAACCACTGATCTCTTTCTTGTTTTCATGGGTTTGCCTTTTCTGAACATTTCATACAAATGTAATAACACATTTTTAATAAATGTAAATTTTAAAATAATATCTTTGCATCCAGTTTTTTTCACTTAACAATATTTTTGAAATTGATCTGTGTTATAATGTATGTCAGAAGTATATTTCCTTTTATTTTCAATAACATTTCATTATGTACCCTTTTTTATCTAATCATCGGGAGAATTGACATTTGTTTTTTCCTGTTTTTAGTATTGTGAATACTGCTGCTATAAAAAAATTGTGCAGATGACATTGTATAGACATTTAGTTTCATTTTCCTTAGGTAGATTCTTAGGAGGTGATTTGCCAGGTCTTATGGTGTGTTTATGTTTAAGACACTGCCAAACTGGTTTTCAAAGTAGTTTAACATATTATATTACCTCCACTAGTGGTCCAATTTCCCCACATTTTCCCAATACTTTGCAGTATCTGTCTTTCTATAATAGCCAATCTGTCTATCAGGTAGTTATATTTCATTGGGGTTTTAAACTGATTTTTATACTTGATGAATGATACTGAGCATAATTTTGCATCTATGTATATTTTCTTCTTTATGGAAATATGATTACAAATAAAAATGTACAGATTTAAGGTGTATGATGTGATATTTTGATATGCATATATATTGTGAATGATTACCACAATCAAGCTGATTAACATATCCATAACTTGACATAGTTATTTCTGTATATGGGGTGAGAACACTTGAGTTCTACTCTCTTAGAAACTTTTAAGAATACATTATTTTTGTTACTATATTTTATTGATTATGCTATTATAGTTCTCCCAGTTTTCCCCCTTTGCCTCCCTCCATCCAGCAACCCACACTCCCTCTAGCAATCACCCACTTTGTCGTTCATGCCCATTGGTCATGCATTTAAGTTCTTTGACAACTCCATTTCTACTACTGTTCTTAATGTGTCCCTGCCTATTCTGTAACTACCAATTTGTACTTCTTAATCACTTCACCTTTCCCCAATTCTTCCAAACCCCTCTCCTAACTGGCAACCATTCAAATGTTCTCCATATCTATAATTCTATTTCTGTTCCTTTGATTAGTTTATTTTTATGATTCATTTTTAAATATATTTTATTGATTATGCTATTACAGTTGTCTCATTTTTCCCCTTCACTCCCCTCCACCCTTCCCACATCCCCCCTTTAGTTCATTTCCATGTACCATACTTACAAGTTCTTTAGCTTCTACATTTCCCATACTATTCTTGACCTCCCCCTATGCTAGACCTACCATCTATGCTACTTATTCTCTGTGCTTTCCCCCCTCTCCTCCTCCCACTCCCCTGTTGCTAACCATCCATGTGACCTCCATTTCCGTGTTTCTGTTCCTGTTCTAGTTGTTTGCTTAGTTTGTTTTTGTTTTAGGTGTAGTTGTTAATAATTGTGAGTTTGTTGTCATTTTACTGTACATGTTTTTATCTTCTTTTTCTTAGATAAGTCTCTTTAACCTTTCAAATAATAAGGCTTGGTGATTATGAACTCCTTGAAATTGGCCTTATCTGTACAGCACTTTATCTGTCCTTCCATTCTAAATGAAAGCTTTGCTGGATAGAGCAATCTTGGATGTAGGTCCTTGCCTTTCATGACTTGGAATACTTCTTTCCAGCCCCTTCTTGCCTGTAAAGTCTCTTTTGAGAAATCAGCTGACAATCTGATGGGAACTCCTTTGTAGGTGACTGTCCCCTAATCTCTTGCTGCTTCTAGGATTCTCTCCTTCATTTTAATCTTGGCTAATGTAATTATGATGTGCTTTGGTGTGTTCCTTCTTGGGTCCAACTTTTTAGGGAGTCTCTGAGCTTCCTGGATTTCCTGGAAGTCTATTGCCTTTGCCAGATTTGGGGAAGTTCTCCTTTATTATTTGTTCAAATAACCTTTCCACTTGTTTCTCTTCCTCTTCTCCTTTGGTACCCCTATAATTTGGATGTTGGAACATTTAAAGGTGTCCTGGAGGTTCCTAAGCCTCTCCTTATTTCTTTGAATTCTTGTTTCTTAATTTTTTTTCTGATTGGATGTTTCTTCCTTCCTTCTCACCCACTCTATTGATCTGAGTGGATCAGATCCCCAGTTTCCTTCCCATCACTATTGGTTCCCTGTACATTTCCCTTTATTTTATTTAGTGTAGCCTTCATTTTTTCATCTAATTTGCAGCTAAATTCAACCAATTCATTCAATTCTGTGAGCATCTTGATTACCAGTGTTTTGAACTGCTCATCTGATAGGTTGGCTATCTCTTTGTCACTTAGTTGTATTTTTTCTGGAGCTTTAATCTGTTCTTTCGTTTGGGCCATTATTTTTGTCTTGACATACCTGTTAAGTAGTGAGGGGCAGAGCCTTACTTGTTCACCCAGGTGGGGCAACCCACGTTGCTGGGTTGTGACGCTGTATGTGGGGTAGGGGTCCAAGAGAGAACAATGGTGCTTGCTCTGCTCTCTGCCAGATTTCAGTCACTTCCTCTGCTTCCCCCAAGCAAACTGGGCCTTTCTGGTGCTGACTCCCATGTGGGTGGGCTTGTGTATGTTCTAGGACCCTGTGGGTCTCTCCAATGAACTCCCTGTGAGGCTGAAAGTCTTTCCCAGCACCTCATCCCCCACTGGTGTTTTCAATCAGTGGTTTGAGGCTTTATTTTCTCATGCTGGGACCTTGAGTTGTGTGGTTTGTCTGACTCCCCAGTTTCGCCTGGTTTACCTGCAGGTTTACCACCTGGTCTGCCAGCCACCTTGTGTGCTGCATCCCTCCACAATCCGCCACCTCGCTGGGTCTGCCAGCTGCTGCCTTGAGCATCCGGGGTCCGCCAGCCAGTGTTTTGCCACGACCCCTCTCCGCTTGGCCACCCAATTCCACCCCTTCTACTGGTCTGAATGAATGTGTGTACTTTAACTCCTTGGTTGTCAGTTTTCCATACTGTCCGATTTTCTGTCAGTACTGGTTGTTTTCTGTTTCTAAATTGTTATTTTCCTTATTTTGGCTGTGTGAAGAGGCACAGTGTGTCTACCTGTACCTCCATCTTGCCTGGAAGTCCTAGATTCATTTTTTGATAATTGTTTATTACCATTTAATGCATATAGTTTTGATCTTCTTTTCCTTAGATAAGTTCCTTTACAATTTCATGTAATAAAGTTTTGGTGATGGTGAACTCCTTCAGCTTTACATTGTCTGGGAAGCACTTTATCTGTCCTTCCATTCTAAATGATAGCTTTGCTGGATAGAGTAATCTAGGTTGTGGATCCTTGCTTTTTATTACTTTGACTATTTCTTGTCAATCCCTTTTAGTCCCTGCAAAGTTTCTTTGGAGAAGTCAGCTAACAGTCTCATGAATCCTATTTTGTAGGTAAGCATCTGCTTTTCTTTTGCTGCTTTTAAGATTCTCTATCTTTAACATTTGGCATTTTGATTGTGATGCATCTGGATGTGGTCCTCTTTGTGTCCACCTTGTTTGCGACTCTCTGTGCTTCCTGGACTTGCATGTCTATGTCCTTCACCAAGTTAGGGAATTCTTCTTCCATTTTCCTTTCAAATAGATTACCAGTTTCTTCTCTTCTCCTTCTGGAATTCCTAAGATGTGATGTTGGTACACTTGATGTTATGCCATAGGCTACTTACATTATCCTTGGTTTTTTAGATGCTTTTTTCTTGTTGCTGGTCTAATTGGATGCCTTTTCTTTCCTTATGTTCCAAATCATTGATTTGATTACTGAGTTCATCCACTCCACTGTTGATTCCCTGAAAATTGTTCTTTCTTTTAATTAGTGTATCCTTCATTTCTTATTGGACCCTTTTTATGCTGTTAATTATAGTCACCATGCTATACATTAAGTCTCCACAGCTCATTCATCTTATAACTGAAAAATTATGTCCTTTGTCAATATTATATCTTTTTGCCCTCTCTGAAGCCTCTGGTAACCCACCATTCTACTCTGTTACTATGAGTCCAATGGTTTTGTTTGTTTGAGATTAGAAGAGATTATGCAGAGATTATCTCTTCTGCTTTATATCACTTAGGATAGTATCCTCTGGGTTCATCCATGTTGTTGCAAATCACAGGATTTCCTTTTAAAATATATATATTTAATTACATAAATTTACATATATATATCCATTCATTAGTCAATAGACACTTAGGATATTCTTATGTCTTGGCTACTGTGAATAATACTGCAATAAACATGGAAGTGCAGATATCTCTTCGAGATCCTGATTTCATTTTCTTTAGCTATATATCCAAAAGTGGGATTTGGGGATTACATGTAGTTCTAGTTTAAATTTTTTGAAAACCTCCACACTGTTTTACATGATGGCTGTACTGATTTACTTTCCCACTAACAGTTGAGACGGTTCCCTTTTGTCCACAGCCTCGATAGTACTTGATATCTTTTGACTTTTTGCCATCATAATTTGCTATTCATATATAATTTTAAGTACAATATCTATGCAAGTATTTTACACATTTTAATTAAATGTCCTTTGAAGTTATTCTAAATATTCAATTATTTTATTGTCATTATAAATGACATTGATTTATTTATTACATTTATAGGCATAATTCATTTATGGGTAAACTTTGAAATAACAAATTGTGAAAAAAACTTCCTGGTTATTTTTTTGGCATGGATATCAGTGAAGAAATTACAGATATTGAAAAGATGGAATTGGTTGTGTGATTGTACTGCTCAGGGCTTCTTAAGTGCATTTAGGCCAGGGACCCTTAACTCTTAACCCTGGAGGGGTCAAGTGGATGATAATAATCATCCAGGGAAAATAATCATCAGATTTAATACAAAGTCCAACTTTCTCACAGAGCTTACTTAGATGATTATTAGTAAAAAAATGTTAAATTATTTGTTCATTTAAATTCCTACTTTTAAAGTGGATGACCAATGTCATCCATGTGACCTCTCACTCTCCATTCAGAAGCACAACTCCTGCAGGGTTAAATTATATAAAGGAGAAAGATCCTACTGTTTCTTTGTTTGGATATATGTTTTTCTACCAATAATATTACTCATCTTGCTTTTGGACCTTGAAAATTAATAAAAATCATTAATATTCATACAATATTAAATGCTTAAATGATTTAAGAGCAAATCAATAAAAATATCTAATAAAAAAGACCACAGAATTAAAAATCAAATATAAAATATATTTGTTATTAGCAGATAAAATATGTTTGGTGAGATTGACAAAGCATACTTAAATTACAAGGACATATGAATTTAGTTATTAGGAGAAATTTAAAGACAAATTTTCAAACTTGTGATTAAGATAACATTAAAAATAGTTGCTCTACTGGTGTACTTTAAATTATAAACATGGGCCCAGTCTTTCATGAGACCTTTTAATTGACTCAGGAAGACACCTTTGATCTTTCCTTAAAAGTTACATGATCAATAAAATCCATTTGATTAAAGCACATAAAAAGGAAAACATGTGAGCAAAAAACACATACTTGGACTCACATATTATTAATCTACTGACATTTGTTGAGATGATCAATGAACACCATAGAGGTCGTTAAGGGAAGAAGAAACAACTGCTGCTAATAACTAATTAGATAGTAGGCAAGGGACTGAGGAGCCTTGCAAGAAAAATATCTCAGAGATAATGAGCTCCATTTTCTAGTCAAGGGAACAGGTTAAAAATAAAATAAGTGATCTGAGGATCAGTAATTTATTAAGTGATAGAATTTAAATCAAGTTGTGACTGTTTGAGGCCAGCTCCCCTGTTTCTTCCAACAAACAATAATTTTAAGAAATTGAACCCCAATAGACATGAAGTTACATAGTCATAAAACCAATAGTTTTCTCCATATCAATGAATAGATTTATTAACTGAATCAGTGCCAATCGCTGGCATTGCTAGTAAATATAACCAGTAATTTTTCTAAGGGAAAAGAAGAAATATAAATTTTATTTAAGGGTTAATGGGAAACTTTTTTGAGGAAATGACAATGGAAGAAATTAAAGTTGTTTTATCAGTCAGAATTCTGGGTAATTAGAGCATAAATGGACTTTATGGAAAGGGAATCTAGTGCTTACAGAATCTCTCGCAAGGCTGAAGAATGGACCCTAGAATAGAAACAACCCCAAGTGAGGCTGGCAAGGGTTGGAGGACAGGTGACTGTCCTTGGCCACCTCTGCGGTAGCATCAACAGTGACTTTGGACCCACCCCTCCGCCACATCATCAAGGCACCTACCACACACGGGAATCAGGTTTCGTGATTGTGCTCTTCTCATATATCCTCTGACTGAGTCTTCAGGTTTCCCACTTTTTATAACAACCCAACAAAGGAAAACATTCACCTGCCCTCTTTCTGGTTTTAAGGAAGCTGGAAGATGCCTGGGTGCCTGGCATTTTACCCCGGGGTTCCTTATACCACTTCAACAGTATTACACAATTTGATATTATTTGTTTTAGTTATTATTCATTTTTAAATATATTTTATTAAATGATGAACTTTTTACTTTTTATTTTATTATAGGCTGATAAATCGCTTAGGATTATGCATTCTAGTTTTCAAACAGAAGGAATTTCTATAACTTTGTGATTACTGTTTTGTTACTGCTTTCTTTTTTTTTAAGATTTTATTTATTTATCTTTAGAAGGGAAAGGAAGGAGAGAAGAAGAGAAATATCAATGTATGGTTGCCTCTCATGAGTCCCCTGCTGGGAACTGGCCTGCAACCCAGGCATGTGCCCTGACTGGGAATTGAACCTCGACCTTCTGGTTCGCAGGCCCACGCTCAATCCACTGAGCTACACCAGCCAGGGCATGTTACTACTTTCATAAATGAGTTTGTTTAATTGGATGTGTTCTGTAACAAACAACATTTTTAAATTTTGTGAGACTTGCTCTATTACCTACTGTATGGTCACTTATTTTGTATATATAATACTTGCGAATTACAGAACAAGTGTCAAATGCAGTGTCCTACAGGGTCTGTTGGAAAAAGTCCAACCATTGTTAACATAACAAGAATGGTTTGCAATACGTCAATGTAACCTGGCAGTGGAGGCGAGCGGACTGGAATGCACAAGCATGAACAATGACAACTTTACTATACTAGTCAATGGGGGTGGTAGAAGCCTTTGAGTGAGTATGTGTACTGTGTGGCAGTGCATTTAGAATGACTAAGCAAGTACAGCAACATATCTGCATCAAATTTTTCATTAAGTTTGAATATTCCTCCATGAAAACTATTCAGATGAATCAGAAGGCTGCAGCTGTGGGCAACTGGTGATTGGCAGCTTCATCACAACAACATGCTCACTCATGCATCACATTTTGTGCAGTTTTTTGGCAAAACATCAAACTACCCAGGGGACTCGGCCCTCTGCAGCCCAGATTTGGTGCCCTGTTACTTCTGACTTTTCCCAAAACTAAAATCACCTTTGAAAGGGAAGAAATTTCACACCATTGATGAGATCCAGGAAAATACAATTGGGCAGCAAATAGCAATGGGAGAACTGTATGAGGTCCCAAGGTGCCCACTTTGAAAGGGAGTGGGGCTCCATTGCCCTGTGTACAATGTGCCTTGTATCTTGTATCCTCTTCAGTCAATGTCTCTACTTTCCATGGTACATGGCAGGATACTTTCTTGACAGACCTCACATATGAGATCAAATTTGTTAATCTCATTGACTAAATCCATTGACAATCAAACTACTATTATATCATTTTAGTGCTTACCGAAAAATAGGAGTACGTTAAAAATATTCCATAACTGTTATGAAACTATTCATTTCTTTTGAAGTTCTCTAATTGGTCTTAATATACTTTGAAACTAATTTATTTAATAATTTAAAGCTAATTCGTTTAGAATTATATTTTCAAGTGAACTGAAATTTCAATATGTATCGCTATCTATGATAAAATTTTTAGTATTAAAGACTATCTGTAGCCCTGGCTGGTGTAGCTCAGTGGATTGAGCGTGGGCCTGTGAACCAGAAGGTCGAGGTTCAATTCCCAGTCAGGGCACATGCCTGGGTTGCAGGCCAGTTCCCAGCATGGGACACAGGAGAGGCAACCACACATTGACATTTCTCTCCCTCTCTCCTTCCCTTCTCCTCTAAAGATAAATAAATAAAATCTTTTAAAAAAGACTATCTGTACATTACTATAAATATTATACTGAGTATTTCAGTTACCAGTGTATTGCTTCTCTGCTCCAAATTTGTCCTTTTTGCCTGCTTTGTGAAAGTGAATGTACGCCCTCTACTGTTTATTTACTCTTTGTCAATTGGCGTTATGTTAAGCTCAGTCTTTAGCGGGCTGTGGAGAGACATTGTAGGAAGGAAGTGTCTTCTCATTTGGAAGGCTCCTACAGCATGTGTGGCTTCCTCTTCAGCCTCTGGCTGCTATAATGCACATGACTTCTCCAGTACCAAGTTCCTTCAAGATGGTGGTCAGCAGTACACAGTTGCTGGGGTCTCCCCACCTCATCCTCATCTACCTTGTGTGGTTATGTAGCAGAGTTTCTCTGGTCTTTCCCTGGTACAATAGAGGATGATAAATTTCCAGCAAATTCTGTCAGTGCAGCAACAGAGTGACCTCTCTGTCATTCAATGAATGATGGCTATGCCTTTTCCAACAGAGACTGGATCTCAGCCCAGGATTACAGAGACCTCTTTTCTCAATGCTTTATCTCAGTCTTATAGGTAGTGGATGTTCCTTTTAACTGCTATTTTTATATTTTCTATACTTCTCTTTACTTTTTTATGTTTTATCCCTCACCAGAGCATTATACTATTATAGTTATTAATTCTTGATACTAAACTTTGCTTTTTAAAATACTGTGTATTTTTTTCTTGTGATTGGACCTGGACTAACATGCCATCATCTAAGTCAGATAGGAAGACCATGACAAGATTATTGAAAATTACAAGAAGTATTGAAAATTATTTGAAATAATTTTCAATACTTCATTTTTATTGTGTTTTCCATAGCTATTTATCCCCACTATACCTTCTTCCATATCCACCCACCTGCCTCCCCATGACCCCACAATCACACTTGTCTACGTCCATGACTATTTTGCTCCATCCCTCCACTCCCACCAGAGCTGTCAGCCTGTTCTCTATAAGTCTGACACTATTTTGCTTGTTAGTTCAGTTTGTTCACTAGGTTCCGCATGAATGAAATCACATGGTATCATATGCTATATGTTTTTCTCTGACTGCTCATTTCACTTAGCACAATGTTCTCTAGGTTCATCCGTGCCATTACAAATGGTGAAACTTTCTTCTTTTTTACAGCCATGTAGTATTCCAGTGTGTAAATGCCCCATAGTTGTTTTATCCACTTGTCTACTAATGGACACTCGTCTACTGGTGGGTTGTTTCCAAATCTTGGTGATTGTAAATGATGCTGCAATGAACATAAGGGTGCATGCATTCTTTCAAATTAGTGTTTAGGATTTTTTCAGGTAAATTCACCGAAGTGAAATTAGTGGATCATAAGGCAGATCCATTTTTAATTTTTGAGGTATCTCCATACTGCTTTCCACAGAGGCTGCACCAGTCTGCATTCCCATCAACAGTGCAAGAGTGTTCCCCTTTCTCCACATTGTTGCCAACATGTTCATTGATTTATTGATGATGGCCATTCTGACAGGTGTGGAGTGATATCTCATTGGTGGTTTTAACTTGCATTTCTCTGATGATATGTGACCTTGAGCATCCTTTCATATGTCCATTGGTCATCTGTATATCCCCTTTGAAGAAGTGTCTATTTGATACTTGTTCATTTTTCTAATTGGATTTTTTTGGTGTCAAGTTTTATAAATTCTTTATAAAGTTTGGATATTAACACCTTATCAGATATATCAGCAAATATATTCTCCCATTCAGTGTGCTGTCTATTTACTTTGTTCATGGTTTTTTTTTGCTGTGTAAAAACACTGTAGTCTGATGTGGTCCCTTTTTGTTGTTGTTGTTTCCCTCACTGTGAAGAAATATAAGAAAAAATATCGTTATGAGCAGTGTCTGAGATTTTACTGCCTATGTTTTCTTCTAGGACTTTTATGGTTTCAAGTCTAGTAGTTAAGTCTTTGATCCATTTTCAATGTATTCTTGTGTGTGGTGCAAGAAGGTGGTCTAGCTTCATTTAATTGAGAACTTTATATACATTTCTTAAAGGTTTAATCTTATCTAGTCTACCAATAGACCTTTTCATATGTTTAGATATTTTGTGGTAGTGTCAATATTCCTGGAAACTTTTATGTAGGCATTCTTTTTGGCTTAATTTTAAAATGTATTACTTCAAAAATATGTTTGTCTTTTTTCTGCCTGGTACATGGGTGCACTCCAGCCAGGGACCTCTTTTAAGTAAGATGAAGAGTATAGATTTGGGACTATTCTAGTAATTTTGGTTCACCCACTTACGTGTCTGATTTTATTTTGGAATCCTCAGGACGGGATCATGATCACAAGAGATAAAGCATGTTTCTCTCTCCGTGACAAGAGTTTACTATAGTTCAGGCAATCAGAATGGTTTTATTAAAATCCCCTTCACAGATATGAACTTAAATCAGGAGTCCCTGATCTTAACAGAACTATTATGTTAGATCCTGTGTTTTGTATCTATACTTTATTAAAGTCTAGATTCTAGACCATTGGGAAGTGATAGGTACTCAAAGAGTATTCTAATTCTATTGCTTGCTAATTTTTCCAAACTTGAAATTTTCATAAAGGTTTTAGCCCTTGATGAATTTCTTTAATTTATCAAGTCATCCACACATTAAAAATATCTTTTTATTTTATCCCACATTTAAAAAATTCATTTATTGACTTTAGAGAGAGAGAAGGGAGAGAGATTGATTTTTGTTCCACATATTTATTCATTTATTGGTTTCTTCTTGTACATGCCCTGAGCAGAGATTGAACCTGCCACCTTGGTGTATTGGGATGACTCTCTAACCAACTGACCTACGCAGCCATGGCATATTCTATTTCACATTTTAAATGGGCTATAACAATAGGAATTTATCTTGCTGCCCTGTTCATATATTATTAATTTCTTATTTTCTGCAGGTAATCTTCATTTTACTATTTCTTCTACAACTCTGGTGTTTTAGGCTTATACTATATTGTCCTGAATTTTCTTGATATTTTACACATTTTTTATAGTATAAATATTTTGGATACACACAGCTTAATATATACCTATTATATTGCAGTGGATTTTTAAACTGCTATATGTATTTTCAAACACTAAGAGATTATAAACTGCTTTCTGTACAAATCATATCTGGCTCATATTTGTTGCCTCAGGGATCAGTAGACTGTCTTACATGTTTATTGACCTAAATTGAATTTACAGCAATATTTATTTGTTTTCTTCCCAAGGCTTCATTCTGAATAACCAATAGAAAGCAATGAATTTCTCATGGTTTCTCTTTAAAGAATGAATTTTAAAAAGTGTATTTAGGAATATGATTAAGCAAATATACTAAAGAAAGATCCACTATATTTTTAGAGTTGCTTTTATCTTCTTATATCTGCCTTTAAATATGAAATCCTAGGAAGAAAACCATTAATTTTTAAAATAGAATCAAAGAATATTAGAACTAGAATGTGTGTGAGATATCTGATTCAACCCAGTCATTTTATTTTTTTTCAGCAAATAGAGACAAAGTAATTTGAATGTTATTCAGCTATATTGTTCTGATATTATGCAATATATGCACATATATATATATGTGTGTGTGTGTGCATATATATACATATATATATATTATATATTTCTTGTGTTTCAGTGTCAAATATGGCTTATTGCTAGTTATGTTGCATTCTTCCTATTATTTTAAATGCTTCTAACAAACTGACTAATGGGTGTAATTTAGTCCTAACAATATTTCTTTCAGTTTCAACTCCAAGATACAATGCAAAACTAGTGTCAGTGAAAGATGGAAGCATCTCATTGTCATGAGCACTTGGTCTTTGACAGATAGGGATTGCTATGACATTTTCTTTCTTTGATTTTTATCTTTCCAGCTGATTTTTATTATTTATGTTTAATTTCCTCACTTCTTACTTGTAATGCTTGTGCTGGTCTCCCTGAGAGCCTTGGGCACTGATTCATATTAATTGGGTTCTTCAAGCAACTCCTTCCTTCTGCCTTAGATTTTACCTTATCCAGGGATGTCTTTATTCAACTGCAAACTCTTAACAAACTACAGGAAAATATTATTCTGTGAATGAAATTTACATTCAGTATATCCAAAAAGTGAACTAGTCTTTCAAGTTAACAATTTCCTTTCCAAACTTTCTATTTCTTCTTCTGCTAAGGGTAAAATTTGAAATTTCCCAGTGATAATCTAATTTCCTTGATGTTTCCAAGTTTTCCTTTAAGATTAATTTTCTGAAAGTATTAATTATCTATTATTTTAAATCAGAATCCTGTTCTATTTTATAGTCATGATCCCTCATATTTATAATTTACTGGGTAGACTACAGAATCCCACTGTGAATATAATGTTTTGTGTCTCTCATATTTCCAATTTATATTTTGGTAATTGTCACACCAAGAAGCATAGTTATATGTCTTTTGTAAAACCTAAATATCTGTTCTCATCTAATATCATTATTCATATATTTTATACATGTATACCAAGCAATAAGTTATACGTTAGAGAGAAATTTTAACATAACTACCTACACACAGAGATAAAATCCTGTATAACTGAGAGTATGTATTTAGAAATGCATCAGATTCTTTTTCCAGAGGATTGGAGAAGTAAGTTGTCTAACCATATTACTTGTAGTTAAATGTGGGATTTTGCCAATTCCAAGAAAAAGAAACCTATGCAGTTGTTTATATAGGTCTAATGCTCTATAATAATTTTAGGTGTTTTGTTCCTTTTATTAGTAACTAGTTTATAATAAGTGAAAAATTAGCCACTCAAAAAGTATGCTCACTTTACAAAGAATGAAAAGAATTGCTTTTCACCGGGAGGTTTTTAGTCTATACACTCCCTAAACAAGTGCCTCTATGTACTCTAGAACATTTATGAGTAGTGTGCACCTTCTGCATTTGAGGTTTCCAGAGAATTCCATCTGCATATGGAATCTTTCCACTGCCTCCATTATTTTGTTCCATTCCTGTTCCTCAGGAATCACAGCTTCACTTTCACATTTTATTTTATTTACTTAAACCATTTTATTTATTTATTTTCAGACAGAGGTGAAGGGAGGGAGAAAGAGTGGGAGAGAAACATCAAAGTGTGGTTGTCTCTTGCCTGCTCCCACTGGGGACCTGGCCTGCAACCCAGGCATGTGCCCTGACCAGGAACCAAACCAGTGACCTTATCGTTCCCAGGTCAGCACTCAACCCACTAAGCCACACCAGCCAAGGCTGACTTTTATATTTTGATAATCAGTTCCTGGAACTGGAATTGGAATCAAATTGCTCATACCAAATTTGTTTAATGAGGTAATTATTTGTATACTGCTTTCAATCTTAACAGCATTTCAGGCAAAATCTAACAATAAATATTAGACTCTTCATTTCTTGTTGGCCGTATTTGTCCAAACACTTGAATTTAGCACAGGGATCTATGAAATTGGGCTTTAACAAAATAAATAACTCCATAGAATTGGTCTGGAAGTCATATGGACAAACCAAGAGAATAAAGTAAACAAATGCATTTTCAAAAACAACTGGAAGACAGACAAAACCTGCAAACACCATATTTGTTTAACTGCTGCTGAAAATATCTGAAAAATAAAAGCATGAAAAGACTCATGGGAATTTACAAAGGTAAAGTCAGTTCACATGAGGAGAGAATAAGTGTCCTGGCATTTGAAGTTGTCAAAAATTTGAATTAGAAACATTTCTCCATATTGAGAGTGACAATATTCAGAATATGTCTTATCTAAGTATATTTAAGACAAAATAGCCCTGGCTGGCGTAGCTCAGTGGATTGAGCACAGGCCTGTGAACCAGAGGATCGTGGTTCATTTCCCAGTCAGGGCACATGCCTGGGTTGCAGGCCAGTTCCCTGCAGGTCAACTCCCATCAGGGGACACACGAAAGGCAACCATACATTGATGTTTCTCTCCCTCTCTCCTTCCCCTCTAAAGATAAATAAATAAATAAAATTTTTAAAAAAGACAAAATAATATATAATGCAAACTGTGTCAACCAGGATTAATTCAGTGGACTTCATAATTTGAATATATTTTAATATAAAAATTACTCACTGCAACAGAGGTATAACTTTAAAGATAAAATAGAACTCTAAACAATATTCTTAATTCTGGGGAAGTCTTCCCAAAAGAGTCTCCTTTTCCAAGCTGGTAGTCAAAGCTGTTTGGAGAAATTGTGGTTGCTTAGGCCAGAGCTTGCTGACAGTCACTGCAAAACTAAATACACCTAATAGAAATGGGTAATCCACTTTAAAAAATATAGCTTGTCTTAAGTCATGCCAGACAATACAACAGAAATAAAATAATGCACATAATATGCAAAACTTATATATATTCTACATATATGAACATATACAGAATTGAGCAGAGACCAAATAAATATTTCCTAATAGATCTAAATGGTTGCAGATTATCATCACTAAGGAAGTGCAGAGCTGCATTCTTCAGAAGATGGTTTTAATATACTATCAGGTCACTGGCTTCCAGGTAATGTGTTAAGTCATGAGAGTTAGGAAACACATACCTCCTGTGGTGCGTCCTCTGCTCTAGGGTGAGTCCTTTATTTGTATTCAACCCTATACGTAGGTTGTTGCCAGGCAGGGGCCACGCTTGGACTGAAGCTTCCTTCTACAGAGAAAATAAATGGTGACAGGCTCCATTGAGTCCCATTCAACCAATAATTCTGACAGAATCTGGCAGACTAAGTGTCTCGCTCAAGGTTCACATTACCCACTACAAACATGGAAATATTTTCTAGCATTCTATACATATAAATTTTGAACAATCAGGAAAACTAGACATTTTCAAGAAAGCTTTTTTTTCCCCTAAAGTTGACCACAGATGATGTAAGCAGTTAAAGCATGATAATTTTCAGAAAAGAATTGTAGAAAACTGTCCAACCAAGTTGAAGTGTTTTGGGGGCAGACAGTCTATAATGAACTGATAATTCCATGAACTAATAATGTGATTTAGGTTATCAAAACATTCATTAGTCAATCATTCAGCTGAAAGTTTATTGGAAATCTAATATAGAATTAACCCAAGATATATACAAAAAGAGTTAAGATAAACAAAATTCTCTTTCAACACAGAAGTTGCATTCAGGTAGGGAAAACAGGTAATAAACACCTACACAATAGTGCACTTTTAGGTAGTGATAAGTGTAATAAAGACATCTTTGGTTTCCATTAGTATTCCTAGGATTTGGATTCCTCTCCTAAAGCTAGTCATTGAAGAATACCTAACACAGCTTCCTAGCCCAGGTCTGCTCACACCTCCTCACACTTTTACGTGCAGATGAGGACAAGTAACTGAGTTATAGTGAGTGATGCGTGCATCCAAATGCAGTCTTGCTCTGCAAGCTTCACATTTGGAGTCACACAAATTCCACAGAGTCCTTTCAGTGTCTCTTTCACAACTATTGCTAGATATTGGTACCTAACAGTAGAATTCATTCTGAAAAAAGACCATGCTGCCTCTCTGCCCTGGTGCTGTTTGTACTTCATATGATGAGAAATCAACATCTGTTGTGTTTCGTTTTTGATACAGGTAGGAAGGTTGTATATCAGAAAAGGTAGCTTTGCATTCATAGTACGAAATAAAAAAGGGAGAGGAAATGACAGGAAGCAGTGTTAGGTGTGATTACTTTAGTTAAGATAAATACTGATGATTTTTTTCCAAGAAGAAGATATCTGAGCAGAGACATGAACAGTGAAGCAAGAATACAACATTTATTTTTAAGAATATTCTGGTCAGATAACCAGCCTTCAGTTGAAAGATATTTAAACAACTTTAAGGAGGAAAAAAAAACAATTGGCTAATGCAGAGTATTAAAAGGACAAAAACAGAATTATGAGTCTGAGAGGTGGACAGAGCAAGATCAGACAGGGCCTTATAGCCCAAGTTAAGCACATAGAATTTTATTATGAGAAGAAAAGTATTTGATTAACTTTGAACATGAGATGTATTATAGTATTTCAAATGTCACTATATTATTCCAAGGGAGCAAGGGTGAATCAATTCAGCCCAGTTAGGGGGCTGTTACAGTTACTCAAGTGAGAATATTGCTGACCCTGATCAGACTGGTAGTAATGAGAAATTAAATAGGGTTAAATATGTGATGTATTTTGAATTACTTATCGATCCAGTGATGTATTGGTACATTGATATTATTGATCTATTTATTGTGTAGTGAGAAGAAATAAAAATAATCTAAGGCCAAGCCTAGATTTTTTACTCGAGCTGTGATTATATGATGATAACCAAAAATTCAAAGATCAGTTGAGATGAAGATAAGGGAAATAAAGTTGCTGTTTTTACACTCGGCGTTATCTCTGTTAATGTGTGCTGGGGGTACACAGTAAACAATACAACTCTAACGTGAGTATAAGGGAGAGGCAAAACCTGGAGGTATAAAATCAACATTGGTGCTTGAACAGTGTGGAAAAAAATAGTGGCAGGTTAGTGCTATTAACATGAAAGAGATAGGGAGGCAAGGAGGTCATTTTAGAAAAAGGAGAATGAACCAGCAAGGAAGAATGAAAAAGAGCCAACAATGAGGTAGGTGGTACCTAAAGCTAAGGCAGAATTTCTTTAAGAATAAAGGAATTTGAATAAATTAAGTAATATAGAGAGGCTAGCTAAGGCAATGAACAAGCTTTCGTCATTGAATTTGACAGGTTGGAGGTTTACTGACTTTTTTTTAAAGGGGTTTGATGAATGTTTTAGAGTAGAAGTTTATCCTAGTTCTTGTGGGTTTATGACAGAATGGTCAGTGAGATCATAAAAGCCAGTGAGTATTGACAATTCTAAGGAAACAAGTGCAGAGGAAAGAGGCAATTGGAAAAGAGGACACAGTGCCCAAGGAGACATTTTGTTATTTTTAAAATGTGAAATGTACAACATATTATATACTGTTGGGAACCACTCTGCCTGGTTTCAGGAGTGTAACTGACTCCCCATGGCTAAGGCTGAGTGAGCGACCTCTGGAGTGCGAGCTACGAAGGAGAAAGAGCTTGTCTTTGCTTCCTCCCCTGCCCCCAATGCTTGGTCAGTTACTCCATGACGGGTACAACCCCTCAGAAGTGGGGCAACCTAAGCCAGATGTGATCACTTGGGAGGACATCATGGAAGGATTCAGGGAGCTGCAGCAAAGAGGGACTAATGGACCCTTGCCCCCCCCCACCCCACCCCCGCCCCGGCTATTCTGACATAGCCTGAGTCCCCATTTCCATCTGGGAGAAGCACTTCCTGGCTCTAATCCACTTAACCCTAAACCTATGATGAGAAAGGCAGTGCAGCCCTGTGCTGGAAAGGGTGGTTCCCCAGGTGATCAGGCCTAGGAAAGAATATGTAAGATCCTGTGAAACCTGCTTTGTTTAGAATGCTCTCATTTAAATGATAAGGGTCCAAGCAAGAAGTTTGTTCCTCAGAGTTTTATGGCTCTTTAGCTATCTGACCCTGACTCAGAATAAGCCCTCATAGTCCTTTGAATGCTATCTATTATTTGATCCTTACCTGTATTCTGGTGCAAACGAACCCAATAAAAGCCCCTTGAGGAATGGGCTCTTGGCCTTTCCTCTGATGGCCTTCCTCTGAGAGATTGGCCATCTCTCCTCCCCAAGCAGATCATGTCTCGGTAGTTTCAACTTTCATCCATGGTGGACAAGGAAACTTTACGGGCAAAATTGCCACCACAATATACTGATGGAAAGATCACCAAGTACATAAGAAAAAAAAAATAATGAGGCAGGAAATGGGCAACTACATAAGCAAAGTCCTTGAATAGGGAAAAGTAATAGGACATATTGCAGAAGTAATTGCTATGACCTGCCAATTGCAGTTCCTTCACTGAAACAGGAGAAATGACATAATATGGAGGAAGAGTCAGGCATGTTGTTAGACTTAGTGGGGAGGAGATAAGGTGTTTCTTTCCTAAAGTTATTCATGTTGCAATTGAGACTGAGGGGAATAGGAGGAAGATGTGGAGGTTTAAAACGAGAGGAGAGAATGTGGAGTAGCAAGCTTGGAAAGAGTAAAACAAATTTGCTTGAAAAATGTGGAAGAATAGCACACACGGATGAATAGCTACAGATGAATCTGCTCGTGAATTTAGTATAAGCAAGTTCCAGTTAGTGAGATTATGGTTTGCTCCAGATATGATCACCAAGTGGGAAAAGAGCTGTGTTCAGTTAGGATTAAGACACAGCCAGGTGAATTTGATACAGGGTGCAGCCAAGGGGGGGCCCAGAAAAGTTTTGGAATGGTGTCCAGAACTCAAAGTGTACAGGAATATTGGAGGAAATATTAAGATGTCCTCACTCTCCCCCCTCCCCAGGTGTCAGTTGGGGGAAGGGACAAATGGAGCAGGGCCATTGAGAGCTGTTTTGCATAGCAGCAGTTTTGCAGCTAACCTCTGGAATGGTCATTTAACATATCTATAACCTTTAACTGGTTTCATAGATATGTTAAATAGCTGTGGCCAAGTTTTGGGCAGGGGAGAAGTGAGTGGCAGCAAACCAGGCTGGGAATTGGGGGCTGCTTCTCTGAGAGACTGCCTGTGGGAGAGCCATGTGGCTTTAGCAGAGTGAGGACCCCCTCTTGGCCAGGTGAGGGGGAGAGCCATGTTGTTTTGGAAAGATGTAGACCCCTGTAGCCATTAGGAGAGAGAGCCATGCGGTTTCAGCAGAGTGCAGACCCCCTCTTGGCCAGGTGAAAGGGAAGACCATGCAGCTTTGCCAGAATGGAGATCCCTGTGGCCAGGTGAAGAAGAAAGACGCACTTTTGGTGGAGTGCGGCTTTGGTAGAAGACGCCCACGCGGCTTTGGGACGCTCCCTTTGGCCGAGTGGCCTGGAAAGCAGGAGAGACTTTGACTGGAACTTGGTACAAAGAACTCTTGCCAGTGGAAGGTGCCGCATGACTTTGGATTAGTTGGAGATCCTGCCTGGACAGGCGACACAGCCCACAGTGCCAGCGACCTGAAAAACGGACGTGTGCTCTTTTCCTCCAACTGTACCTGGAGTTGGGACAGTGGGAGAAGGGAGCACTGTGTGTGTGTCTGTGTGTGTGTAGGTATATACCCTTAAAGACTTTAATATTTTAAGGAAGGCATTAGGCCTGAATAGCATTAAATAAACATTTTGTTTCCTTTTCACAAATCTCTGGCATTGAGAGATGTCTTTCCAATTGGTGGGGGACAGAAGAGCCCAATAGATATTAGTGTACCGTCCTTGGGAGGGGCCTCTGTTTTCTGAAGCAGTTTTTAGCATCCCTGGGTGGGCCAAGTATTGCCCCCCACTCGGACCCTTGTTCCTTAACAAATTGATGGTGGAGGAAGATTCTAGCACTTTAAGAGTAATGGAAGGAAGAAATTATCAAAAGCAATTATTTATTCTGAACCCTGAACACAGAGAAGTAAAATAGAGAAAGGACAATGAACAGTAAGATGATGGAAGGTCAAAACGTTGAGATCCCTTTAAGGATCAAAACAGTTGAATTCTGAGTTCCAGTGAGAATGATTTGGTACACTGTGAGGTGCTAAGGACAGGAGAAAGGGTTAAATTAAGATTTTTGAGGTAGAGCAACCACTGGTTAGATTTTTAAAAACTGGTGACTGTTAAGCAGTTGGCACGAAGAAGGGTGTTTTGCAGAAGGCAGGCCAGAATTGCAGAGGGCACGCCAGTGAGGCCCCTGCTGTCCTCAGCATTGTGCCATCGAAGTGGTAGACTTACAATATTGTTAGTAAGAAGACGCATAAGGAACATAAATTCATCTGGTCTTACCAATGGTATTCATCTTTTAAGAAAAGGAAAAACAATACAGGCTTTTAAATGGTTCTCACTGTACGGATGTTAGGGTCACGTCCATCCGGCTGCTAACCTGTAAAGCAGACCAGGTAAGACGGCCATGCCCTGGAGGTTTCTTCATGAAGGCTGTGGTGGCAAACATCAGTCTTGTGAGATTAGTTCAAATATGACAGTCGTTAGCTTTGCACGTATATCCAACCTACTAATGTGACAGGATGAATATGTGATACTGGAGTTGGCAATGTGCTCACTAGGGACAGAAATCTCAAATATCCCTTGTCTCGGTGTTCAATAAAGATAATGATATGTGTGCTCAATTCACAAAGTCTAGTAATCAAAATATCTGTCTTATATCTTTGTGTTATTAGTATCCGAGTGTCTCTGGATGGGATACTCAGCTAATTTTTATAAGAGATATTGAATTATTTATGGAATTTCATAAAAAATACAGTAATATCTTTGGTTGTATTTTATATCTATTACTGGTATATCCATTGCATTAAATATGTTGCATTATACTTACTGAACAATTCAGTTTTAATTTTTAAAACTCATTTGTATGTAGTGTTACTGACTCTATAATAAATATGACTTTATTCTGAAACTTGCAAACTAGTTTAAGGGAGAAAATAAAAACAAACACACACAAAAATAAATAATGTGTAAATACCACTGGGCAAGACTGTGAAATTTCAGCACAGAAACATGAAAATAAATTATAGATGGTACAATCAAATAAGTGTTTATAGAAAATGAAAAAGCCAAACAAATTTGGGAAAACAATTAACAAACAAAAGCAGAGAAATGTCCTCATTAAATTAGAGTATCAAATGAAAGAACTCAAAAATCAAAAAAAAAAAAATTTAAGTGGAGAAACTGAGCTTGGAGTATAAAAATACATAAAAGAAAAAACAATATGTATTTTTACTTATATTTTTCCTACTCGTTAACTTTCATCTTTGAAGTTTATCTTGCATATAAGGAAAAATTAAAAGGAAAACAAAAAAGCCAAGTTTTTCCTACTGTCTCAGGTAATAAAAGCTAGTTAATTATTGCCAATCACATGGAAAATCATACTCCCAATGACGGCAGCCCATTGGCGTGAAAGCCTTGTCGCCGTGTCCCATTCTTACTCTGGTGGCTCTTGCTACTCTCTACTCTCTGAGATTCAAATTCCAAACTTGATCCTCCTTCAAAATAAGATTTTACCAGTTTATTTCTTTAAAAAAAATAAAATCAGCAATAAGAAACAACAGAAATTCACACAGGCAGTGAGTTGATTAAATCACAGTCATTTTTGTCCCTTTTATTTTTATCTCAAGACAAAACAATGGTAAATCAGATCCATGCCAACAAAAACATTTAATTTCAGCAAGTAATTTAAAAAATTCCCAAGCTAGTCAAAAATGCTTCTTTGGGGAAGTGACTTTCAAAACACAAGAAGAAGTCATACCACAGAGAGGCCATAGAGATTTCGTTGTTGGTACTAAAATAAACAAATCCTTACAGAATGGATATTTTTACTGGCTGCTGTGCTTATAATGAGATTGAATTCAACTTCTTGTGTACTAATTGTATTAAACTCTGTATATTAAAGTGATAGAACTAGGCTGATTTGGGATTAGGCAAATCAATGGAAGTTTGGGGGAATTATACAAAATTAATACATGCTTGATAGTTTAAGCTTCTGCATGTAAATTTCTTTGACTCTCCAAAGAAAGTGAAACAATAATAAGAAGGTTTTAAACAGTAGTGAAGACAAAGTCACATTAAAATTACAATGTGGAGAGGGGAGAGAATCACAGGGGAAAAGGGGAAGGACTCACATGAACAAGTATAAAGGACACATGGACAATAACTAAGGTGGGGGGCGGAGATGGGAGGGAGGTGGGGAGCACCGGGGGGCAGGGCTGGGAATATAAGAAAGAAAACTGTGCTTGAACAAGAGTTAAATTAAAAATAAATAAATAAAAATTACAATGTTATGATATATTTATTTTAATTATTTTGTTTGTTTTGGTTTGTATGGTTATTTAATTTTGGTTTGTTTGAGTCTTGGTTTTTTATTTCATCCAAAAATGTGTTCAAATCAAAACTACACGTAAAAATCTCACTTAGAATGTGGGCTTAATAAAATAAAAATCTCATTTTGTAAAATCTAGTCCCCACAAGAAGTGACACAAAAATCAACTGATGCATTAGTGCTCTCTAATTTATAGAAACAACACAGGCCTGCATCATTAGAGAGCCCATTTTATAGAGCAATTCCACAACTCCTTTTTTATTCAAATTAATTTTACTAGATACAATATGGGGTTAAATGAGAAGGTTATTAAATTTGGCTTCATACAAAATTACCCACTCTTTAAATCACCCAATACTTAATGTACATACAATAGCAAACCAACTAAAATATCTATTATATCTAAAGGGTATTATCTTACAGTGTTGTATTCCTAATTTCTGTTTAAAGAATTATTGATTAAAATACTAGTCAGTGATGGACAAGCAACAACATAAAGTTTGGAATTCAAAAATATGTAATGCGTCCACTCAGACTGCCCTTCTCCTCAACAACTGTTTCATTAAGTTCATAAATACCAGTTAAAATAAAACTATCAATTACTTAGCTTGAATAAAAATCTATACTATGTCTAACAATATTTTAAGAAAGCTATAGAGACTAGTTTTCTATAAAATTTTCTATGCAATCAACTTTCACAACCTTTACATTTATATGTATATTAATATTGATTTGCTTACATTAGGTTAAAAGAGAATGCATATAAGTTAGAGGGGCAGTATTTTATAAGAAAGTGGGAGGCATATAGTCATCTAAATATTTAAAAATTCTCATTCTATAATAGTCAACCTTTCCCCATATAAAAATTTAAAAATGACTTCATAAATTCACATGTATTGGGGAATAAAGACTTTAAACTACTCTGACTTACCAGGAAATGGAATTAGAAAGAAATGTATTAACAAACTGACAAAAAGCACTCGCATACTGATAGTTTCTTTGTAAGCATATTGCAAGCACCAGCAGTTCCAGTTCCTGCTTCTACAAAAAGCAGTCGTGACCATGACTTCAGGTGACACAGATTGTCCAACTGCAGGAATTTGACCAGCAGCTGCCCAGAGATCTTTGTCTGGGGGACTCTCCCTGCTTTCTCCTTGAGTCATCAGCCACCTTTAAACACTTTGTCAGTTTAAGCAAACAGGTTACTGGTGGGCTGATGAGCCCCAGCTGGGTAAAGTCCACGGTGTGCATGATGAGGAGTCCCCTGCTCTGCTCTCTGGGTTCTTTGAACCCCCCAGCAGGATTCCATAGGAATCGATAGGCACCACCCTGGGGTGGTCAAGTCTCAGTGACTAAGAGAAATCTAGTTCCTCAGTGTGCAATTTGGAGTGAGGTTTTGGTGTTCTGGTTTCTGGATTTCTAGGTTTTAAATATTTTTTTTCTGTTTGAAAGCTCTCACACAGCTTCTCCAGCTCCCTCTATTTGATTCAATGTTCCATCTCTCTGCTGGGATGGGTCTTGCTCTATAAATTGTCTGCCCAAGCAAACTTTTCTCCTGAAAGGCAGCAGCTCCACCTGCAGTTCCCCCTGGAACATGCATCCAATTCCATCCAACTCCAGATGCTTTGAACCTGTTTAGGGAGACCCAGAGGAGAACTGATCCCTCCTGAGGTTTATAAGCATGTAAGTAAAACTATTTGGGAAGATGAGATTCCAGGGCAAGCAATCAATGTGCACCCAAATGGCCTATGATATCCTGGGAGAAATCCCAGGTCATGATAAGTATTTCCTCAGACGTACTCTATTACACTCTATAACACTGTAATAGATGTACTCTATTACACTGTTACACTCTATTACAACTGAGCATCAGCAAGCACTTCAGAATCTCTCCAAGACATTGATCATCATAGCCAATAAAACTGCCACTTCACTTGCTAATGTTCACAAATATCTGGACTCTATAGCTGAAGTTGTATTAGATAATTGAATCACCTTAGACTACATACTTGCACTACCATCAACTCCTCTTGTTGTATTTAGACTGACACCTTTGCTCTGGTTGAAACTAGCATCACCAAAATCAGGCAACAGGCTACGTAGCTTCAACAAACATGGGACCATCATGTCCCTGTCTATGAGACAACTAGAGATTGGCTTGTGAATGTATTTTCATGGGTACCACAAGGACTCACGTCTATGTTAGGAGGAGTTTTAAATTTATATTTAGCCATTCTTTTCTCCAAAATGCCTGTTTTTATTTTAAACCTTATGATTTGTTTTTCCCATGCCAGAAAAAAAATATCTGCTCAACAGCTGCTTCTAAAAAAGTATGTATCTGCTTTTAGCTCACAAGATTTTGCTCAGGTTTTTCATTCTCCCAGAAGATTCACAGGATATCAATAGCTCCATAGATATGAAGGAAGAATTGACAGTGGGGAATTGGAACAGGGAGTAAAAACCTTACACAATACTACTCTGACTTACCGTGAAGTGAAATCAGAATGAAATTTACCAACAGACAGAAAGAACTCACGTACAGCCAGTTTCTTTGTAAATATATTGCAAGCACCAGCAGTTCCACTTCCTGCTTGTACAAAAAATGCTGGTGACAGTGACTTTGAGTAATGCAGATCACCCAACTACAGGAATTTGGCTGGCACTGATCAGCTCTAGGACACTGACATTAAAGGCCAATATCAGGACCAGCAAGGACACTGCCAGCATGTACACAGCTTCTCTCCTTGATCTTTGTTCTCCTTTTCCCTCTTCCTCCTTAAAAACCCCCTGTCTGCACTGAGATGTTAAGACAGGCCTTAAAACATGAGTCCTCATGTTCCAGATTGCTGGCACGTGAATAAAACCGCTTTCTTTTATAGCACCTGCCTCTTGAATATTGGCTTTCAAAGCAGCGGGCAGCTGGGCCAGTGTTTAGTTATATACACTGCAATTCTTTTCATGCTCCTTTGTAAATATGAATGTGTAAATCATTTTTCACTTTAAGTGACCATATACTAAAGATGGCACTAAAGGATCAGTTGCTGAAGTTGCAGTCAGCCACTAAGGTGGTAAATTCTGGATCTGGCCGTGTACCATTGAACCCTGCATCACCTTTGCTGGGTTATGATATCACCCATCAGGCTTCAGCTTACCAATGAGATGACATGGACTTTGTAGATCTGATTTCATCACAACAAGCAATGAAGAGGTTGTCCATGCAGTTCTAAGACTTGAGACTGCAGTTAGCCATCGAAGGCAATTTGCTTAGGCTTCCATAGTGTGACGAGCAAACAGCTTTGATCATAATGGAATCTGTAAACTTTAAAATGCCAAGAAGAAGCTAACTTCATCAGAAACAAATTAAGGAAATTTATAACCATCAAGCTGAAGTGGCAGTATTACAGAATGTCAACAAAGACTGGAAAAATAAGTCATAAGCATGAAAAAATGAGTATGAAGAAAGGATTAAAAAACTAGAAAATTTGTAATAACAAAGTGGCTCAGGTATAAGATAAACTGATGACTCTAAAATTCATGAAATGCATAAAACTACTCAAGTTATACAAAGTTAAAAAGAAGAACCTACCAAGAAGATCAAAGAACTTAAGGTTAATTTGAATGCATAAATAAGAAATTATTTTCTGCAGAAAATGAGAGAGATATTTTAAGAAGAGAATACCAAATCAATGAGGAAACTTTATCGACAAATTTAAAGGACGATAAAATTTAAATCTTGGCTTCAGGAGAAATTAGATAAATATATTGAAACTTAAGGCAAAATAAAATTTTACAGCAAACTGTAGATGGAAAAAAATACAAGTGTTGCATCCATGGAAGAAGAAAAGAGCCATCTCAGAGAACTGGAAAGAGTGAGAGAACAACAGAGTTGAACTGCACCTGTGGTTAACCCTAAAACTCTAGACACTATTGTAAGACTCGAATCTGAGATATTTCAGCTCAGTGTAATAAAAGGTGGTCTTGAGGAGGAAATGCAACATCATCAAAAGGTATCCAAAGATCAAAAGGGATATAAACTGCAGCCACTTCAGTCTTTACAAGAGCAGAAACAGGAAACGGGTGATCTTCAATACCAGCACAAGCAAGTGACTATTAAACACACTCTACTCTTTTTGGTGAAAGATGAAGGAATTAAGAATTTGAAAAACACGATAGAAAAAATCAAAACCCAGTAACCTGAAAAAAATAAAACATCACATTGAAGCAGAACACTCTGGTATTTTTCAAGTAATAAAACTTCAAAGTTTTCATATAGAAAATGGAATTGAAAAGCATGACTTATCTAAATCCGAAACTGAGGGATTACTGAAGGAAATAAAAGAACAAGAACTGGAGATTAAACTTCAAACTGAAAAGAATGTTTCTCAAGATGAACAGATTGATTAGCTGTCCAATGATGAGATTGGTAAACTAACTCGGATTATCTAGCAAAAAGATTTAGAGATAGGAGGTCTTCAGGCTAGAATATTTTCAGCTTCCTACATCCAGAAACAATTGCAAGTGTATAGTTTGGAAAGCGAACCAGTATTAGCCATTTTAAATGAGAAAACTATGAGAAATAGCAATATAAAAAGAGATTATTATAAAAGGATGGATATCATTGCTGCCAAAAAAGCAAAGAAAGAAAAAAAAGACAAAAAAAAAGTCCGCTAGATTGGAAACTACTGGTCAGGATATTTTTAGAGACCGTTCATAATTTATCACATATCATTGGAGAAAAGCACATTGAAATCAATGCATTAAAATTTATATATACACCCATTATATATATAGTGTGTGTAATATATATATCACACACACAAATTTATATATACACCCATTTTATATATATATATATATATAAATTACATATATATTACACACAAAAATTTATATATATATATCCATTATATATATATATTTATATATATATATATAGTGTGTGTGTGTGTGTGTGTGTATGTGTAATACACACACACAAATAACACAGACAGTGTGGTGATAGCCAGAGGGAAAGGGGGTGAGGTAGAGGTAGACAAAGGAGGAATAAATAGAGATGGAAAAGAACTTCACTTTGGGCACTAGGCACACAATGTAGTGTGCCAATGATGTTTTGTTGAGTTGAACATTGAAACCCTTATACCCTTGTGAACCAATGTCACCCCAATAAACCCAGTTAAAAATAAATAAAAATATAACTAAAAAAATCAGTGCATTAAGGAAAAATTTCAGAAATTGGCAATGTTGCCAACATCCAGCATTGGTAATGAAATTAGAGGTGCTAATATTAATCAGTTTGAGGACCTTATGCAGGGCACAATAAATGGAAATAAGATAATGGAAGAGTGTAAACAGCAGGTGATGAGCACACTACAAAATATGCAGTGAGTCAACCCTACTTCAGACACCACTCCAACAAGTTCAGACACAGATTTTAACTGACCATAGTAACAGTGATAAACTATAGATGATCTGGCCTGATCCAAAATAGTAAAGGGAATAAAATCAAACTAAAAAAAACTCGAAGAAGGAATTAGCACAAACTCAGCTCAGCATAGGATAGGTTTGAAATTCAAGGATTTTTTAAATTTTATTTCATTACAACCCTCACTGGGTCAATATTTCAGAGACCACAGAATCTTTCAAGGCAAATAAGTCTGATGAACTGGATGAGTCTCTAATTTGCTCCAGGAAGAGGTGGAAGGGCCCAGAAAGTGAACATTCTGGAAGGAAAACTGATATTACAGGGCTTTCTGCCTAAAGTGAATGCTGGCTTGGATCTAAAGGAAATACAAATTGAAATATTTAACAAACAAAATAAGGGCCAGCAGGAAGTTCTGGGTGATGTGCGAAATAAATCAATAAGCTTACAAAGTAGCATGGAAGGAAAAGTCCACAGAATTCTAATGAGAAACCTTTTTATGGGACACATTCAAATACCAACACATGGGTGGCATCAAGTGTTATGATGAATGGAAAACACTCTTGAGTATCAAAAGCAAAGGAATGAAGCAGTTGTTCAATAAACATCAAGTCAGTGTTACCAGTTGGATACCCAGGTGGCTTGGATTAAAAAGTGTCCCCAGCCCACATGAACGACCAAAGCAGAAATCTATGCTAGATATTCCTTTTTCAGAACGTTCTGCTAAATAGCTGGAAACAACATCTCATTAGGCTTTTCCAACAGCAAAACACTCTGATTGTGGCATGAAACCTCTAGATTCACCAGGAAGGAAAAAAATAGCTAAAAATGTACCACTAAGTCTTAAAACTACCCTAGGACCCACACCCAGAAAAATAAATTTGAATCTCTATTCCATAGTTGTATCTCATTAACTCACCTGGACCTGCAACTACTGGGTCTGAGCATCTTATAAATGCTCTTACAAATGATTTACCTACAATCTTTGCTGCCGGTAACTGACAAGAGTGTTCAAGTTGAGCTAAAAGACCTCTCAAGAGCAATGGATGATTCTCAAGCCAGAGATGAGACAGCACTTGAAATCAGTGGCCTTTTGGAAAAAATCATATTTGCTTGCAATTTTACTTCGTTGAATAAAAATATTCTTAATACTTTAAAAAATGTAGCAGATTCACCTTTCTAATTATTGCTTCATTAATTAAAAAGGTAAAAAATCATAAAACATGAAAGAATTCAATTCACTTTCCATTTTAATTAGTCACATCTATCTTATTAGGTATTAACTCTGCATTCAAACCTTGACATTCTACTTTCAGAATTATTAAAATTAGTGTATAATAAGCTATTCAAATCAATTATGTCATTCAATTCTATTAATTATGTTACTAAAATATATCACATAATTAATTCTAATATTATTCATTATAACCCACAATAGAGTCTAGTAAGTCTGTAAGTAGAAACTGATATAATTCTGAAAAATATTGCACCAGCATTTTCACTATCACATTCGAATTGATTGCCTACTCTATTCTTTCTATAAATAATAATGGAAATAAATTTAACTACTACTTTCTAGTCTCAATTGTTTGACAAAATTATCTGGCATAAGAGGTGGCTTTAGCTAAACACTGCTGAAGTACTGTGTGCCTATTGGATTTTTTTTTTCTGTAAACAAGATAGATGATTGTATTTTTGAAAAAAAATATGTTAAAACAAGAAAATTTCCCAGTAAAATATGTTAACACTATAAATGAAATTAAGGGTAGGCAAAGCATAAATATGTAAATCATTATTTTTATTAATTTTATTTCACAAAATGAAAACCTTTGTAGCCTTTATTATTGTGTATTAAACCTTAGTTAGAAAGTAAACTAAAAAAATATCTTAAAATATTTCTAAAATGTACGGATACTTTTAAAGAACTTTAAACCAAATTCAGTTTAAATTTATATTGCTAAATACAATTGGGCCTTTAGTTTCTTGGGTTTCTTTATATATTTTATTGATTATGCCATTACAGTTGTCCTATTCCCCCCTTCATTCCCCTCCACCCTGCACACCCCCTCCCCCACCACCCTCCCCCTTTAGTTTATGTCCACGTGTCACAAGTTCTTTAGATTCTGTATTTCCCCTACTATTCTTGCCCTCCCCCCTGTCTATTTTCTACCTACCATCTCTGCTACTTATTCTCTGTACCTTCTCCCCCTTCTCCTCCTGCCACTCCTGTTGCTAACCCGCCATCCAGCTAGTTTCTTGGTTTTTTTTTTAAATTTAATTTGTATTGTATTTTTTCATTCCCATTTAGTTCCCTTATGCCCCCCTCTCCCCAGCAATCTTCACACTGTTGCCCATGTCCATGAGTCTTTTCTGTTTTTAGCACAGCCCCTGCACCCTCTAACCTCCCCCCACCAGTTGTCATCTTGCTCTCCATTTGTACCTCTGTCTCCATTTTCCTTGTCATTCAATCTGTTCATTAGATTCCACATATGAGTGAAATCATATGGTATTTGTCTTTCTCTGACAGGCTTGTATCTCTTAGCATAATGTTCTCCAGGTCCACCTATACTAACACAAAGGGCAAAATTTTCTTTTCTTTTTTACAGTAGTGTTCCAGTGTGTAATGTCCCATAGTTGTTTTATCCACTCATCTGCTCATGGACATGGGCTGCTTCCATATCTTGGTGATTGTAAATTACGCTACAATGAACATAGGGGTGCTTATTGTCCTTTGAATTAGTGTTTTGGGTTCCTTCAGATATATTCCCAGAAATGGGATTACTGGGTGGAAAGGCAGATCCAGCAGATCCATTAATTTTTTGAGGAATCTCCATAATGCCTTCCACAGTGGCTGCACCAGTCTGCATTCCCAGCAACAGTGCAAAAGGCTTCCCATTTCTCCACATCCTTGCCAGCACTTGTTTGTCGATTTATTTATATATATTTCCCTTTCCTCCTGAATATATTTCTTCTGTTCAGGAAGATAATTCTATCATTTGTCTTTTCTTTCCAAGATCATCATTATTTTCCTCTCTACCGAATCATTCTCATTAAAAGCAGTACCATTGTTATTTCTCCAAATGTAAAAAAAAATAAAATGATGAAAAATCACACTCTCTTTAATCAACGTTCGCCCTGCTTCTTCTACTCTATTTTTCTCTTTCTTCAGCATTATCTTGTCAAGCTCCTCACCACTCTTCTGTCCTGATATCTTCGCTTGTGTGTCTATAAACCCTCCATCTTCATTTTACTTGATGAATGATTCTCAACTGCAATTGACATAGTTGACCATTCTCTTACTCTTCAAATAGCTGTACCATTGGCCTCCAAGATACCACGCTCTCTTGAAATTCTTTTTTTCTCACTGGATACTCCCTTCAGTAACTTTTGCTGTTTCTACATAGTTGAAAGCTTTAAGTATTTAAGTAATATAAAAAATGTAAACTGTAAATATAAGGACCATGACTTGGTCCTTAGATTTTTTCTTTTTTCTTCATATGTTCATATCTTATCATTTTTTCATTTTAATTTTGTATTTGATGTATTCAATATTTATATTTCCTTTCTTTTATGCTCCTTTGAACACCAAACCACCTTTTAACATTTTATTATGGAAGTCTAATAAGTATATCAGAAAATTATCACGTTTACTGAGGAAAAATTTAGTTTAAAAATCCATTATTTAGTATAAACTATTTTATGAATATTGTCATGCATATTTCCATAAGCCACTTCAAAAATTAATGGCGGAGATGAGAGGGAGGTGGGGAGCATGGGGTGGGCAGGGCTGAGAATACAAGAAAGAAAACTGTACTTGAACAAGAGTTAAATAAAAATTTTAAAAAATTAATGTAATTTATCTGTTAGCCCTTTCGTCATAATGCTTTGTAATAATTTACCTCCATCTTCTCTCTTTCTTATCCTCCACTCCCTAGCCCTGATCCTAAATGTCACAACTTGCTGCTTTTAGCCACTCTAGATTAGTTTGTATCTTCTGTAATTTGAGATAAATGCAATTACACTATGTATACTATATTTTGAATAGCTTTCTTTACTTAGCATAATAATTTGAAATTCATTTATATTGTTGCATGCATCAATAGTTTATTTATTATATCATACACAAAAGTTGACTCAAAATAGATCAAAGACCTGAAACCATAAAACTCTTAGAAGAAAACAGAGCCAATAAGCTCCTTGACATTGGTCTTGACAATGGTGTTTTGTGACATCAAAAAGAAAGGCAACAATAAATGAATGGATCAAAAAACTACGGTACATATACACAATGGAATTCTATGCAGCAGAAAGAAAGATGGAGCTCCTACCTTTTGCAACAGCATGGATGGAACTGGAAAGCATTATGCTGACTGAGACAAGCCAGGTGTTGAAGGACAAATACCATATGATCTCACCTTTAATAGGAAGCTAAACAACAAAACAAACAAGCAGGCAAAAGATAAAAAAAGACACTGAAATAGAGAACAGACTGACAGTGACCAGAGGGGAGAGGGGAGGGAATTTCAGGGGAAATAGGGGAGGGATTTAGAGGAACATATATAAAGGATACATGGACAACAACTAAGAAGGGTGGAAATGGGAGGGAGGGGGGAACACTGGGGGGTGGGTTGGGATGGGAGTAATAGACAAAAAACTGTACTTAAAAATAATTGAATAAATTTAAAACAAATAAAAAATAAAGGCAACAAAAGCAAAAATAAACAAGTGGGACTACATCAAACTAAAAAGCTTCTTCAGAGCAAAAGAGGCAACTAACAACATTAAAAGGCAACATAGTGAAAGGGAGAAAATATTTGCAGATCATATATTTGATAAAGAATTAATATGCAAATTATATAATAACTTATACAACTCAGTAGCAAAATAACCAAACAATCCAACTGACATAAAGGCAGAATATCTGAATAGATATTGTTCAAAAGAAAACATATGAATGAACAACAGGTACTTGAAAAGATGTTCAAAATGGCTGATATAAGAGAAATCCAAGTCTATATCACATGAGATGTTCTCTCACACCTGTTAGAATAGCTATTATCAAACAGAGAAGTGAATGTTAGCGAGGATGTGGCAGTACAGGAAATCTTGTGCACTCTTGTGGAAAATGAAAACTGGTTAAGCAACTAGGAAATTTGGTTAAGGAACTAGGAAAACCAGCACAAAAGTTGCTCAAAACATTAGTAATCTACCACGCAATCCAACATTTACATTTTGGTATGTTTATTTGAAGAAAGTGAAAATAGTATATATATATATATATATATATATATATATATATACACACACACACACACACACACACATATATATGTATACAAACATTATATATATTAATACACACTTTATATATATACATATACATACATATATATAATGTCTGTTTGGAAAAAAACAACCATTGTTTACATAAGGAGAATGGCTTACATGACATCAATGTAACCTAGCAGCCAAGAAGCGTGAACTGGAATGCACATGTGTGAATAATAACTTCACTGTACTAGTCAGTGGGGGCGGTAAATGCCACTGAGTGATCATGTGTGCTGTGTGGCCATCAAGTTCAAAATGACTGAGTGAGTAAAGCAATAAATCTGCATCAAAATTTGCATTAAACTCAGACATTTCTCCGTGGAAACTATTCAGGTGATTCAGAAGGCCACAGCTATGGGCAACTGGTGACTGGCAGCTTCCTCACCACAACGTGCCTGCTCATGAATCACATTTCCAGCTGAGTTTTTTTGGCAAAACATCAAATCACCCAGGTGACTCAGCCCCCTACGGCCCAGATTTGGCACTTTGTAACTTTTTTTCTGGATAACACTTTTTTGTGCTATACTTTAGAAATCTTTGCCCAGCCCAAAGTAACAAATATCCCCCCCTAAAATCTCTTCTGGAAGTTCTAGATCATATTTTTTATTCAGATCTGCATTTTTATTTTTATATAAGTTGTAAAGTACGGATCAAAATTATTTTTATATACATGGTTATATATTGTTTTGCCAACATTTTTTGAATAAAACACCCATTCTGCTCAATAATGCCATTGTATCTTTATGGAACTCAGTTGCACATGTAGGCTGGGCTTTATTTCTGGACCCTGTAAAATGTGCTATTCATCTCCATGTTTATCTCCATGGAAACAATGCAGGCTCGACTGCTGCAGCTCTTGGATAGGCCTTTATCAGTCAGATGATGTTACTCTCCTAATTTTATTCTTTTTTTGAACTATTTTGGCTACATGGACCTTTTGCATTGCCATATTAGTTTTACTTTTTATTGAATGCATCGGGTGACATTGGTTAATAAAAGTGTATAGATTTCAGGCATACAAATCTACAATACATGATCTGTATATGGTATTGTGTGTTTACCACCCCAGATCGAGTCTCCTTCCATCAGCATTTATTTCCACACTTTCCTCTGGCAATCACCATGTTGTTGTCTGTGTCTGAGAGTCTTTCTTTTTTGTTTTTCTTTACTTAATCCCTTCATCCTTCTTATTCAGCCCCTCACCTGCTCCCTTCTGACATCTGTAAGCCTGTTCTGTGTATCCATGAGTCTGTCTTCACATTTTTTATTGTTGACACTATTACAGATCCCCCCCATTTCCCCCACCTTTTTCCCCCTCCACCTGGCCCCCATTACCTCCTCTCTTGGCCTTCACCACCCACACAATCATCTGTGTGCATAGGGTATATGCATAGATTTTTGACAAAATTCTAAACCTTTTTTAATCCATTCTCCCCATTACCCTCCCCTCTGAGATCTGCCAGCTTATTCCATGTATCCATGCCTCTGGCTCTATTTTTGTATAGCAGTTTATTTTGTTCATTAGATTTCACATACAACTGAGATCATATGGTATTTGTCTTTCTCTGACTGGATTATTTCACTGAGCACGCTAATCTCTAGGTTCATCCCTGCTGTTGCAAAGAACAAGAGTTTTCTTTCTTTCTTTCTTTCCTTCTTTCTTTCTCTCTCTCTCTCTTTCTTTCTTTCAACAGCCACTAAAATATTTTTAGGGAAAGTTCTTAAAAATAAAAGTTAATTTAGATATTCATATTAGTAGAAATTTATTTTCTTATCAATCAAGAATACTCTTGGTATAATGTTCTGTTTATGCATTATTAAGGGAATGTTTAAGAACCAGGGACATCAATTTTTATTTTATTTTATTTATTTATTTTAAAGATTTTATTTATTTTTTAAAAGATTTTATTTATTTATCTTTAGAGGGGAAGGGAAGGAGAGAAGGAGAGAAGTATCAATGTATGGTTGCCTCTTGTGAGTTCCCTGCCAGGAACTGGCCTGCAACCCAGGCGTGTGCCCTGACTGGGAATCGAACCACGATCGTGTGGTTTGTAGGCCTGCACTCAATCCACTGAGCTATACCAGCCTGGGCTATTTATTTTATTTTTTAGAGAGGGGAAGGAAGAGAGAAAAAGAGGGAGAGAATCTTCAATGTGTAGTTGCCTTTTGCACGCCCTCTACCAAGGACCTGGTCCGCAATGCAGGCATGTGCCCTGACTGGGAATTGAACCTGCAACCCTTTGATTCACAGGCTATCACTCAGCCACTGAGCCACATCAGCCAGGATTAATTTTTAATTTTATAAAAAACATATGCAGAAAATCAAACATTGAAGTGGGAAAATATGAATAAAAAATAGTTGGCACTCTTATGCATATTTATGCAGTGGGTAGTCTTAGAAAAAAATAACTTTTTTCAAATAATTGGGGAAAGCCAGAACATAAGTAGCTACACTATATAAATACAAGTCCAAATATTATTTTATTCACCTAAATTTAAAAAGTTACATGTGATAGATCAATAAGCAAATCTCAATTTGATCCAGGACAAAAATTAACTAGCCAATATACACACACTTTTAATAGGGGCCAAAAGCAGTGTCTCAAGTCACAAATATTTGTAAACTTTGGGAAATGACATAATTTAAAATATCAACTATGTGTTTCCCCAGGGTATCTGTTCGTCTCTTTTCTCATAGTAAGAGAAAGACAAATTTTTAGGCAAACATTACATAACATAAAAATATTTATGTAGTCTGCTCTGTCATTTGCTGTTGTTATGTTACTAAACTCTGTCCAATGGGAGATAAACATATGTGTCATTTGGAAGTTTTGATAGGCCTATAATAATTAGCTTGCATGCAATGATTTCTTCTCCTTTTTTAAAATTCGTATTTGTTGCCATTGTTGCTATCCTCCTTCCCTTCTTCCTCCTTCTCCTTCTCTTCCCTTCCCTCCTCCACTTCTTCCTCCTTTTGTCTTGGGAGTTTGTGAAAATGACAGTGAAAATCTATCATGAAGAAGGAATGCAATATTTTGAGAAACTTTGTAGCTACTCCAATGTACCTAACTGCAAAACATTTTCTGCCTCCCATTGTGAAACCACCACCCTGACCTTTAAAAATGATATTTTTCTTCTCTTCTTTACACTTTAGACTGCTTCTGAAGTTTTTGAAGCCTGTTTTGAAGCCTGGTTTTGAAGCTTACACAGATTAATAGTATATAAATTCTTGAGACTTGCATCTTCCAGTTCCATCCATGCTGTCGCAAAGGGTAGGGGCTCCTTCTTTCTTTCTGCTGTGTAGTATTTCATCATGTAAATGTGCCATAGTTGTTGGATCCATTCATTTACCGATGGGTACTTAGGTTGCTTCTAGCACTTGGCTGTTATAAATTGTGCTTCTATGAACATTGGGGTGCATAGGTTCTTTTGGGTTGATGTTTCAGGGTTCTTAGCGTATAATCCCAGCAGTGGAATTGCTGGGTCAGAAGGCAGTCCCAATTTTAGTTTTTTGAGGAAATGTCATACTGTTTTGCACAATGGCTACACCAGTCTGCATTCCCACCTACAATACATTAGGGTTCCCTTTTCTCCACAACCTCTCTAGAAAATGCTAAGGGAAATAAGCCAGGTGTGAAAGAGAAATGCCATACGATCTTACCTATAAGGAAAACCTAATCAATAAAACAAACAAGCAAGCAAAATCCAACCACAGGCATTGAAATAAAGAACAAATGACAGTAACCAGAGAGGAAGGGTGAGAGGGATAATAGGGGATAATGGGGAAGGGCCATCCAGGCACATGTATAAAAGACACAAGGACAAAACCAAAGGGAGCAGATTCCAGGATGGAAGATGGAGATGGGCTGGGTGGGGGTAAAAGGGAGACAATTACACTTGAACAACAATAAAAATATAAAATAAATAAAAAGTAAAATATGTTTGATAACATGGGCCAATATTAAATATATGTTCACATAGTATTAGGTGCTGTGAAAAATACACAAGCTTTTTTGTTGTTGTTTTAAGATTTTATTGATTTATTTTTAGAGAGGGAGGAAGAGAGGGAAAAATAGAGGGAGAGAAATATCAATAGGTTGCCTCTCACAAGTCCTCAGCCAGGGACCTGGCCTGCAACCCAGGCACATACCCTGGCCAGGAATCCAACCGGCAACCTTTCAGTTTGTGGGACATAGCTCAACTCACTGAGAATAACAGTCAAGGCAAAATACACAAACATCACCTAACTTGGCAGATGCTCAAAAATCATGTAAGAAGCATCCAAGATAACATAATTAAGGAATTGATCATTACCCAAGGAGGTGTTTCTGTGCATTGTTTTCAGAAATACATGTGCACATAGTTGCCCTCTTTCATGTACACTGGTAAAATGTGATTAACAACTGGTATAGATCATTCAAACTGATTTTTGTAATTCTCAGGTGCTATTTATTTATTTATTTTAGATTTCATTTATTTATTTAGAGAGAGGGGAAGGGAAGAAGAAAGAGAGGGAGAGAAACATCAATGTGTGTTGCCTCTCACGTGGCCCTCACTGGGGACCTGGCCTGCAACCCAGGCAAGTGCCCTGACTAGGAATCGAATCTGCGACCCTTTGGTTCACAGCCGATGCTCAATCCACTGAGCTATACCAGCCAGGGCTCTAAGGTGATATTTATATTTTATCTTAGTAAAATATTTACTCATTCATCAGTTCACTAGACTGCTAGTAAGATAGTAACACTTGGAGAGAAGTAGTGTTTCTCCTATCAGGACAACTTAAATTTAAAAAACCAAGATATACACACAAGCTTGAGAATCTTTATATCCTATGCCTATACATGCATTATAGTTTATAAATTAATTTGGATAAACATTTGGTTTTGACCTGATATGAAGAAGGAATGTTCATACAGTTTCTTAGTGTTTGAGAAAAAATACTTTAATTTTAAGTTTTTGAAATATTTACTTAAGAGAAACAATTATCTGTAGCAAATTTGATCCTGGGTTTGGTGGTTTTGGGAAATTCTGTCTTCAGAAGACAGGAGGTTTAAAATGAGTATGCAAATTTTAAAAAGATTTGACCCCTGAGCTCTGTTACAGAGGAGGGAAAAAGGATTGATTAAAAAGACAAAATACATAAACAATGTAGCTCCCTTTTAAGTTTGCAGAAAACAGATAATTTTAAAATATTATTACTGGATATTATTACTTGGATATTACTTTGCTAAGTGAAATAAGCCAGTCAAAGAAAGACAAATACCATATGACCTCACTCATATGTGGAGACAAAAAAAACTGACCAATAAAAATAGAAACAGAGAAATAATTGGAACAGACTGACAGTTCTCAGAGGGAAGGGGTTGTGGGGGGCTGAAGGAGATTAGCCAAAGAACATGTATGCATATATGCATAGCCCATGGACACAGACAACAGTGTGATGAATGTCGGGTGGAGAAGGAGGGAGCTGGCTGGAGAGGGGCAAGGGGGGCAATGGGGAACATGTGTAATAGTGTGAACAATATAAATAAATAAATAACTATGCGCAACTAGGAAAAACTATGTGAAAAACTTCACAAAGATGAAAATCCCATTAATATACAATGTACAATGTATATTAATAAAGACTGAAATATGTATATACCTACTTGGAGTCCCACTCATCCTTAATCTTGCAGATAAAATGCAAATGCACAATTAACAGAACAATGGTTAATCTTTCCCTTTAGTTATTTACATTGTGTATCTGCTGTCAGACACTGTGGGTCAGAGTAGTGTATATCATGAATGTAAATGAACAGCTTCAATGTCTCAAACAAACGAACTCTGTGTTACATAACTTTCCCTGAGAGGTTTTGACTATATGCTTGTTTCAAAGAACAAGATAGTCTAATAAATTTTTCATGATGAGACATTTAACTATTATAAATTATAAAAAAATATGGAACTTTGCAATACATTTTCATTAGAGAAAGGGAAATGTTCGACATTTATAGTATATTACAGTTTAATAATTAATATAAATTTTAGCTAAAGTTTAAAATGATCAGAAATTGCACCAAGAAAAGTTATGGAAATTCTTTAGTGAGAAATTTACAAGGAGAACCTATCCTATTTATTTTAAAATGGTAAGTGTTGGAAACAACCTAAATGCCCATCAGTAGATGGATGGGTTAAAAAACTGTGGTACATTTACACAATAGAATATTATGCGGCAGAAAGAAAGATTAAAGAATCCCTACCCTTTGCTACAGCATGGATGTGTTTAGAGACTGAGTGAAATAAGCCAGTTGGTTTCTATCGTATGAGTTCACAAATACTATATGATCTCACTTATAAAGAAAGCTAGTGAACAAAATAAACTAAGGAGTAAAATAGAACCAGAGCCACGGAAACAGGGAACAGACCTATAGCTGCCAGAGGAAAGGAAAGAGAGGAGAAGGGTGCAAAGAAAGGGGCGGGATTAGTGAAAGAACTTGTGTGAATGACCCAGGGACACAGATTGGAGGGCGGGGATGGACTATGGGAGCGGGGCCTGGGCTGGAGGGCAAAGTGGGGAAACTTGGGACAACTGTAATAAGATAAAGAAGAATAAAAAAATTAAAATAAAAAATGGTAAAAATTTGTGAAAAAAATAAAATAAAAAATGGTAAATAAGATAATGTAGAAAATTAGAAATACAAATACATCAAGGGAATACAGGAAACAGTTACCCATAATCTTAATTCAGAGATGACACCAGGAATATATGAACATATGTCTTCACAGTTATTTCATATGCATTAACATGATTATTTATATAGATATATGCATGTATGCATATATACTCATCCATACATATATGTATATCTTTATATATCTGTACAGTATTTTATTTATGAATACATTATTTTTATTTTTAAAAATACATTTATTTTCCCAAAAACGTGAAAGTACACCTGGTCCCAAGAATACCGGTGTGGAGTATCAGGAAGAGACCTGCATGGAGAACGATGACAACTGGACTTAGGTCCCAGCTTTTTTCCCTTAGTGCATTTCATCAGTTCTAAGAATAACGTTTAAAAACATTTCTTAACAGATGTAGTTTAAAACTCTTGTCACTCTAGAAGTTGTCAACTCCTTCAATATACTCTACAACTTGTATACGTAGCTTATAGGCAGATCTGGAACAGAATAATAGAGAGCTCTTTGAGAAAGTCTGTGCCAACAACACTTTGGAAGCACAGCAAATAACAACACATTGTTAACACAGGGTTTTAAATTTGTCAGCTAAATGTGGTTCAGAAGATACGGGCACTAAATGTGAAGAATATCTTAGGCATATGCCAAGTTTAATTAGCACATACTTTCTTTTTTCAGGTGACATGTGATAAAAAATATATTCTAAAATAAATCAATATTTCATGAAATGTTAAATAAAACTTACAAGTGTTACAAAAGCGCTGTGAAACAATTTGGAAGTATTATGTTTTCTCTAGTGATATAAAGGTAGTTCACCTAATAGTAGTATCTTGGGTTCAATGAATTTCAGATAATTACATAATCTAGCACATTTTACTTATCTAAATGAGCAGTTGACTAAATGGCACATGTCAGAATTAGTTCATCATCTCCCTCTGATCAAGGACATGAAACTTTTGCCCTCAAGAGATTTGCATTTCGTTGAGGGTTTTCATTTGGTTGCCGTTCATCTTAGAATAAAGACGTCCTTGGTGCTCTTATGTCGGAAAGACACGCAAACACCCCTGCAGGCGCACTGACACTGCCTCACGCACGCATAGATTCCTTGTATTTATATGGTTTTCAATTTAATTGACTCTGTTCCTCTTTTCTTATTTACTCATCAAAACACCAAAGTCTGCGATGTAACCAGTATATTAATGTGAATGATCTCAGTTTATTAGTGACTGACAGCGTTTTTAGCCTTTGAGAATGGTCATTGTTAGTTTCAGAACAAGGAGTCTTATTACAGCTTTATTTTAGTTTTCCGGGCACTATTATTATCTTCTTACACCTCCTACCTACATATCTCAATCATAATTTAGGATTTTTTCCCATCTTCTGCTTCCTCCATGTTGGTGTCCCAGAGAGCCATCTTCAGTTCTGTTGTCTTCTCACTGGACATTCTTTTCCTCACACTTTCCTACACGCCCACTGCTTCAGTAAACCCCACAGAAAGATGGTTGTTAGACCTGCCTCTTCTCATCTGCAATCTCAAATATCCAACAATTTTCTAGACAACTAATCCTGGAAGACTCGCGAAGGTCTCAGATTATTTTCATAACTGCTTTTGCTTCTATATTCTTAGGAAAACACTGCCTTTTGCTCTGGAGAAGAGAACGATTGTCCGGGATTCATGCTTCCAAAGGCCCCGCTCCTCAGAAAAGCACACATGTAAACTTACTGGAAAATCACGTGGGCAGCTGGGCTGGTGCACCTATGGGCAGGGGAAACTTGTTACCCTAAATATTCTATCATGTGATTAACATGATCGGGGGTCTGCCTTCTCTACAATATTTTTTGTCTGATTTGTTGATATAAACGTACAGAAGTCTCATTCTGAAGGCCTGTGGGCATGATACTGTCAATATGATACGTTTTTTCCAGGGTACCCGGAACGTCTTCTGTTCAGACTGCCAAAGCCCACAAAGCTCCCCTTCACGCACACAATGCCCTACAGACCCAAAGTAACAAATACCTTGATTTTCCCCATAATCTGTTGCTTTTTTAAATTTATGACTTCATTTTGCCTGTTTTTAAACCTTTTAAAGTGGAATTTTATAATAATTATTCTTTCTGTTTTCTTTGTTCAAACTTACTGGGATTTTAATGCACACCAAAATGTTTTTTTTGTACTAGTAGTTGCTTACTTTCATTATGATAATTGCTTGCTGAATTTTATTTTTGCCTGCCTGCTGTATGAATGGCTAAGGGTAGTAAAATCTCCCACTTCATCAGTCTGCCTATTTCTTTATGTAGCTTTGTTGAAATATACTTCATATATTTTGAGATCATACTGACTGGCACAAATAACACCACAAAATCATAAGCATGTAAATCTATAACATAACAATATCACACTCAAGCACACCATATGACACTTTAGGTGAGATGTTCAAATTAAAATTATAAATTATTACATCCACATTATTACCTACCCACCACACTCAAGTAGGCCTTACTTCAGCCCATCCCTGTATTACTAAACACACACAAACTTAAAATGTGTTCATCTTTCTTGAAATTTTAAACTTCATATATATGAAGTCACCCTATTTATTATCCTTTTTTGAGCAACTTGTATATTATATTTATCTGTTACTTGCTGTAAAAATCAGAGTAAAGCAGGCTTTTTTCCCCTCAAATATTTGAAAGGTAATCTAATATCTGCCATATAAAATATATCATTATTGTGTATTTTCTTTTTTTGTTGTTTTATTTTTTATTTTTTAAATTTATTTAATTATTGTTCAAGTACAGTTTTCTGTCTTATATTATCCCTTTTAATCTATATTATACTGTGGTTATAGTATATTTCTTTTAGTCACTTTTTGTGAGGTGTATCTTTTCTTCTTTATTTACATATATATAGATATCTAAATAATAAGTGACATGATGTTTATATTTATATACATCATGTCACTTATTACTAGAAATTAGTTTTTTTAATCCAACAACAGCAATTGCCTTGTACATAAATCATTTAGTCTATGCATGCTTAATGTCATTCCTGATATGTTTGATTTAAATCTTTTTATGTGCTTTCTAATTGCTCTGCTTATTTTATGCTCTGATTCTTTTAAAAGGTGACTTATTTTGAAATTGTATTTTTTACATTCACTACCTAATTTTTTATTTTATTTCTGTTAGCTTATGTCATACATTATTTCCAGATTTTTTTTTAATTTAACTCTTGTTCAAGATGTTCCAGAATTTTTGTGGTATCATGGGACAGGCTACGGCAAGCTATTCTGGCTCACCGACAGCCATACCATGCCACACCCATTATTTACATATGGTCTTTAGTTGTTTTGACTTAATATGACAGAGTTGTCTAGTTGTGACAGGGATGGTATTGTCCATGAAAATGAAAATATTTACCATGTGGCCCTTTATAGAAAAAGTTTTTCTACCTCTGCCATAGAAAATAATCAAATTCCCCTATGACTGCTTTTCAGTGCAAGATTCTTTTAGGGACCATATATTACCACCTGCTTGAAACAGCTAAAAGTTCTAACTAAACAGATGAAACAATAGTTTTCAAGGCACTAAACATTAGGCAAGAAAGAACAATGATCTCTGAAAAATGAAGACCGAGTGAGATAAGCCCTATGCTTATGGTGATTTACTGCCTAAAGGGAATTTCAGGGGAAAGGGGAAGGGTTTACAGAAACAAGTATAAAGGACAGATGAACAAAAACTAGGGGGGTGGAAATGGGAGGGAAATGGGTGGGTGGGCTGGAATGGGAGTAAAAGACAGAAAACTGTACATGAACAACAATTAAAATAAAGAGAAAGAGAGAGAGAGAAAGTCTCCAGATTGTGAAGCAGGAGGGTGAACTCAGACAAAGGCTGTATTTCGAGATGTCCCTGTGTTTTTTCACTGCTGCTTCCAAACAGGGAAGTTTCCAAGTTTCCTTCTTGCGCTCCTCCACATCTCTCCCACACTAATATTTAAAAGCCAGCTTTCAAATTCCCTAGTGGTTTTCTCAAAGGTCACCTGATTTGGTTGGTACGTTTTGTCTTAATAACTGTTTTGCTTATTTGTATAGTTTTTGTCAGTCCCTGAAAATTACATTTATACCTTTCTGTTTAATTTCTCTTGGGTTGATCTTTTGAGTGGAATGCAGCAGTCTGTGTAAATGATCTTCTTAGAATAACTGGGACCGCTTTTTAGTTTCCTGTCCACCTGCAATATTACCTTCTTAGTTCTCTCTCACCTCAGCTCTTAATCTGACTATTGCAATATCTTATTAGTATTCCTTATATCTAGCACATTAGTTTTTTTTATTATTGTTGCTACATGAGTGTTCTATCTAATATAAAATTTGATCATGGCCATTTTTCTGTTAAAGTTCTTTAGGAAACACTCACATACTGTGAGATAGTAAATTTATTAGCATAGAAAACTAATCCCATCGTAATCTTGCAAGATCTAGATCACTCCTGTGGGAGACAGACTGAAATTATCAAATTAAAACTTACCTGTACATGCTCTGAAGATATTCTACCACTTTTACACCTTACAACCTGTAGTGTAACAAACATGAAAAGCACCACAATGTAAAATCACTGCCTAATGACTCTAATGTAATTTAATTATCAATATGAGCTTGAATCTTTAGCTTACAACACTTAAATATTAGGTACATAAAAAAAGAAGTAAATTCCATTTGCAAAATAGTATCCACTAATTTAGGCCATTGTTGATCAGAATAGCCCTATTTACTTTGTCCAATATGTAAGGTTTTACAATATTAGTGCAAAACTGCAATATGGTTATGTTTCTAATTACTTAATGTAAAACTATTTTCTAAACACACAAAAGAAACAGCAACAGCATCAATTCATCACATTTATTTTCAACTATGAAATTAAATTTTGTGGAAAGTAATACTATAACAAAACGATGTTTTCTCCTTTGCACTTGAGTTTATGGATTGTCTTATACTATTAACTTCAAAAAATAGTCTCGTTACCAATGAAAGAGATGGATGATACTTGGTATAGAAGCAGAAAATCAGTTACAGATATGAGACTAAAATATATGATTTGTATAAAAACATTTTTCCTGAACTTCCATTCAAATGCTGTCAAATGTACAACAAATGTGTTTCTCAAATAGGCACAGAATGCTCACATGTATATTTCTATATAAATAAATATAAACATTTGTTAAATCCTAAAAATTGAGGTTAAACCAATACGAATAGTGCAAATTTACTGTTAGCTATCTTTGGTCTGTTTCTATCATGATTTTCCAGCTGTGTCAGAAAGAGTCCATGAAATCAGCCATTACATTACTTAAATTAGGTTTTCTGGAGAGCACTAAAGAATGAAAGGATACATTTAAGGTTATACCACGGAGAAATTTTTGCCTTCCTTACAATGTTCATTACAATAGTGAAAAGCATATAAGCAAGTAACTATATAAAACACTTAATATATTTGAAAAATCTTTTAAATAACTCCTCTGTGGGCTTTCAAATACATCCACTAAGATTATTTTCATGCTACAATTTGAATAAAGAATTTTAGATGTCCATGTTTTATATATTTTTATTATTAACCACAGTGCACTTTTATTTTGATTTAACTGGGTTTTGAAGCTTTAACAAAAATAATTAATTGGCAGGGAAAATGTTTCTTTGTTAAGATATTATATCCCCAATCAGATTTACACCCTCTCATTTAGGTTTGAATGCCATTGAAGCCAATAATTTGCAATTACTGTTTCCCAAGAAAGCCCTAAAACAACTTCTGACTTACAAAACGTTGTTTCAAATCAGGAATTATATTAACACATATTATTTAAGTGAAGGAAATTGATGTAACATAAAATTACTGAATCAGAAGGCAGGAAAGAAGAAAAGTAATGATAAAAGGTGACCAAAAGCAGAAAATCGCTCAAGAACGATGACCTCGAAGCAGAAATATCAGCTTATTAAAGAACTCAGTGAAAACACATATGAGGTCTGTCCAGAAGCTATCCAGCCACATAATATGAAAATATATAAATAAAGGCTTTTATTGAAAAAGATACAAGATACAAGAAACATTGTACACAGGACAATGATGCTTCAGTACCCTTCAAAATGGCACCCACAATTCACCTCTGGTTATGACCTTCTTGAGGCAATCTGGTTCATTGGTAGTGGTTTGAATCAAGTCATTAGCAACTGCAGCACAATATTCCTTCTGCTCTGGTAGCAGAAGCCATGCAACAAATTTTGCCATGACACATTTCATGCCAAGATCCTGCGTCAAAATCTTGGACACAGTAGTGTCCAAGAATCTCCAGATTCTTCTAGTTCTGGAGATTTGGAATCTCCAGATCAGCTTCTAGTTCTCTCATTGTCGGTCACCGATCTTTGTTGATCACAGTCCGTACATGTTCACCATTCTCAGGTGTCCTGCTTGTTGCAGGCCTTCCAGAATGTGGGTCACTTTCAGAAGATTCTTGACCATCTTTGAAGCATTTGTGCCACACTTTTATTTGTACAGCACTCATTGCATCATCCCTGAAAGCTTTCTGAATCATTCCAATGGTTTCCATGGAGGGATGTTCAAGCTTAACACAAAATTTGATGCAGATTTGTTGCTCTACTTGCTCAGTCATTTTGAATGTGATGGTCATACATCACATGCTTACTCTACAGCATCTACTACCCTCACTGACAAATACAGTGAAGTTACACATTGTTGACACATGTGCATTGTTCACACTGGAGAGTGGCTGGACTTTTTCTGGACAGACATCATATCATAGCTAATTTAAACTTTGTACAACTGTCATTTACTCATTCAAGCTGTAATCATCTACTCCTGGATGTTTGCATTGCTCACCTCCAGCAAAAACTGTATGCCTAGTTGTTGTTGTTGTTTTAAAGTTAGCATCTCAATGTTTGTGAAGCTAATCATTGTGTCTCCAGTACTTATTGAATTCTTTCCTCTACAGAGAAACATCACCACTTTCCTGTTTCCTCATCTCTTTCATCAACTCTTTCAAAGCAAACAAATATTTTGTTTCAGTCAAGTGAAATACTTATGATCAACAAACTTATTGCATCATGTTTTATAAAAACCATACCTTTTAATCTTTCAATTAAAAATTACTGATGACTTAATGGTTTGTTTAAAACTTTATACTCCTTGATTTATCTCGGACATACATAAAATGGTTTACAAGTAATAAAATGTAAGAAATATAATTTAGAGAATAACTTTAATGGAAATGCTTTCATTTTATATGTGTGCTATATGAGCAAAAAGCAACCCAGACATTAGAGATGAAGTGATCAAGATCGTACATTTAGGCAACATTAGGGCAGGGATTGGGACCTGCATTTTCTTGTTCAACAAACCTTCATAAAGTACCCGACACTATTTGCCAGTGTTCTAGACCACAATTACTGTCTCTAGTAGTTTACAACGGGGCATGCGCCAAATGCCATACTGCTTGTATTGGCAGTTTTCATGATTTTTAAGGAAAGAACTAGATTAAGAAGGAGAAACACAGAGCGTAATAATTAGAATATTCTCCTTTTCATCCCTTTAATCCTTCTGCTGATGTTTGTGTGACCTAGATGTTGAGTTGACAGGAATTTTACTCCAATCTTATTTTGCTTTATCAATTCTTTTGTCTTAGCCCCTGAAATACTTCTGCTAATGTTCCCTGTACATTCACAGCCTTGATTGTCCCAGAGATTGTCTTATTTAGTCCCTTTAGTATTCAGAGTTAATAATTTTGTTTGGGTACATGACAGGCTCCAGAAACTCAAAATCCTGGGAGAATAGGAACAATGAGGGAATTGTCACTAAGCATCTATGAAGTTTTAACGATAAAGCTGAATTCTGTTACATAGTCATCCCTTGAATTCTCACAATCCTCCGAAACAGAACTGTTATAGCCTACATGTCAAGAGATGAATAAGACATTGAAGAGAGAAGGTAGCAGTCTTCTTATGTCTATAGAGTTTACCAATTAGCTATTATTATTGCTCTTCATTTTAATTTTGCTATAAACCTAATGCTCTTTGTATTTTACTATTAGGAATACTTAGTAGTAAAAAGAATTATGAAGCACTTTGAAGCTTTTTCTCTAGGGTCCAACAATTCAGGCATGAAGAAATTCTAGTTAATGGGGAGGAAGAACCAGAAATTTGCACTTTATTTTATCTGGATTTGTTCTATGTGTAGGGTGTAATATGATGGCAATAAAGATGTAAGGAGAGTAAAACCAATGATATGAAAAGACCTTCTACATGTTTCCAATAATGTATCCCAAAGCTTGAAGAACATTACAAATATTGTAAACAGCAAAAACTGAGTGAGTGAGGCATATATGAGTAATAATTTTCATCAGTGAGAACCCAGTCCTTTATTTAAATATATTTTTTGGATTGGTAAAGACTTTTTAGTTCCACTGGACAAAGAAGAGAATTCAAGGCAGATTCAGAAGAAGGACTAGAAAGATAAGTAAAGAAGAATTTAAAGCTATCAGAGAGATACAAATTAAAACCACAATGAGATATGACTTTACATGGGTCAGAATGGCTATCATAAACAAAGCAACAAACAACAAGTGCTGGAGAGGTTGTGGGGAAAAGGGGACCCCAGTTCACTGTTGGTGGGATTGCAGACTGGTACAACCACTATGGAAAACAGTATGGAGTTTTCTAAGAAAACTAAAAACGAATATGCCTTTTGACCCAGAAATGTCACTGCTAAGAGTATATCCTAAGAACCCTGAAACACCAATCCAAAAGAACCTATGCACACCAACGTTCACAGAAGCACAATTTACAATAGCCAAGCATTGGAAGCAACCTGGGTGCCCATCAGTAAATAAATGGATCAAAAACCTATGGTACCTTTGCATAATGAAATTCTATGCAGCAGAAAGAGAGAAGGAGCTCCTACCTTTAGCAACAGCGTGGATGGAACTGGAAAGCATCATGCTGAGTGAAATAAGCCAGCGTGGATGGAACTGGAAAGCATCATGCTGAGTGAAATAAGCCAGGCAGAGAAGGACAAATACCATATGATCTCACCTTTAACAGGAACCTAAACAACAAAACAAACAAGCAAGCAAAATATAACCAAAGACACTGAAATAGAGAACAGGCTGACAGGGACCAGAGGGGAGAGGGGAAGGAATTTCAGGGGAAAACGGGAGGGATTCACAGGAACAAGTATAAAGGACACATGGCCAACAACTAAGGGATGTGGAAATGGGATGGAGGTGGGGGACATTGTAGGGGGATGGGCTGGGATGGGAGTATAAGACAGAAAACTGTACTTGAACAACAATTAAAATTTAAAAAACAAGAATTTAATGTTGTGGATCCATCCAGGACCAAGATAATGTACAAACCTAGAAACTTCTCAAAGCCACTTCTGACAAAAGGTTTTATCAATTCCTTAGTAAGAAACAGTAAAAGCTTAAAATAAATACAGTAAGAGATTGTCATTTTATTGCTTGAAGAGGTGTATATTTATACCAGCAAGTGACTATACCAGATATAAGCTGTTAAGATATTTTTTGAGCAATCAAAGAAAGCCTGGAAAAAAATAGTCATTTTAAAATTACAGGCAGTTTCTGCCCTCTCAGAAGTCTTAAATTTACTCCTGCAGAAGATTATCATATTGTTAAGAAGATAAAAGATATGCCAGTAAAATATTATAAGTGTAATATAAACTGTTCTGTCAGAGATAAGAAGTAAAAGAATCATTCTCAAACAAGCTGGTAAAGTCTGAAAAAATTATTTCAAAAATATATATCTATGTTAACAAAAATGGACTGTTAATTTCATAATTTCTATCATAATTAATATTTTAATGCTCATGTTAAAGCAAGAACAAAGCAAAAATCATCATCATTTCTTAGAAGGAATCTGAAATCAATTGACCCAAAATAGCACTGTGGTCTACTAGGTTGATTTCTCAATTGAATAGACTTTATAACAGAAAAAGAAGTGGCATATTTTCTAGCAGTATTACAAAAATGTGTATGCATGCTAACTTTTTAAGTTACATTTTGTAAATCATTATAGTTATAATAGTAAGTGTATTAGGAAGAATACTAAAATGCCTGCTCAGTTTTTATTGCTTGTCTCCTGTCTAGTTTTGAGCCTAGTCTCTTCAAGAGGGACAGGTACACATTCTGTAATAGTCGCTGCTTGGACGATCGCGTTTGGACCACCGCTCAACCAATGGCTGCAACAAATCCTAATAGTAAATACTTACTCAGTGCACTTCAAGCATAGCATTTCACAATGCACCAAAGCCAATAAATTTAAGGGGCTGGTAACAGTAACAACTTTCCATCCACCTGTTGTGGGTCATTTTTGTATCTTTGTTCTTGAAACAACAGTGAGAACAATATAAATCTAATTGAAGGTAGTTTGACTTTGTAGTTAACATTTTTATTAAACCCAGAGTGCATAAAATTTCTAATCAACAGAATTAATTTTGAACATCTAATTAACAAAGTTTTAATGAGGAGTAAAAAATGTGCTAAAATCTACTTGACTACAATTAATACCATGTTTACTATGTTATAGCATGATTATATTATGATATTCAAAACATTCTAATTTCACTTTGTAACTTAGTATACATAAAACACTTTTTGATTTAGTATTAATATATCATCTTTTTTGACCTTTTGTTTCTAATTATTTTCCAGACTGACGTTATTAGAATCAAAAAATCACATACAATTAATTTTTAGTAACGGGTGTTGATGCAAAAAATAAGTAGCACTAATGCTGGAAAATACTACTTTGAAATATAAATATCAATTTCCTAGATATGTAAGCAGAAGATATGTAAGCATATCTCATTTTTCAGCCTTTTTATAGCTCACCATGATTATCATACAGGAGCTTGGACTTATTGTGCAGATAATTCTTTAACAGACTGTTTCCTGTGATGAACGTATGAATGTGTGGGAAACATTGGAAGCATAAACTAACTAAGTGCTATTCCAGTCTCAAGCTAATGAAAGATAAAAAGACAAATGGGTATATTTTAATATTAATGAAACATTTCTTTTATAGAAGAGACTGTCCTCTTGAGTATTGATTTCAAGAGAAATGGAATGTCTAGGGTTGAAACAGCAGCACACAGTCTCATAATTCTTGTTGACAATTTGGAACTTAAATTAGGGTCTGCACGTCATTGACAAACTCCAGGAGCATTAGACGATAAAGTAAAGAAGCATTTACAGAGACGTGCTACTCAAACAGGAAGCCTTGGCTGGCTGTTTCCTTATTTATGGAAAAGTGATTATGCTGTATTTGGTGTTAATGTATTTGCTGTATTCTCCAACATCTGGAGAATCTAAAATTATTTTATTTTGGTCTAAAGTTATTACATGAAGAGTAAACAAAAAATTATATTACAAAAATACCTAATAAATAGTGAATTATGATACCTGTTATCTAAATGTCAATTAAAGTTTTATTTAATAATCAAAAGTTCACATAATAAGCAGTTCTTAATTCTTATTTTATTGATTTTTAAAATTTTTATAGACCCTTTTTGCATCCTGGAAAAGCCTATAAAACATCTCTCCAAATATTGTCTTTAAATACAACAGACAGAACAAAAATATTACAAAGGAAGTGAATTATAACAAAATTATCAATATATTTACAATTTGTGACATTGCATGTGTTTGTTTATTAACATTTTAAATATATTTCAGAGTTTGAGTACCATAATTTGGAAGCAGTGATAAATATTAAAGATGATTTAACATATCTGTATGGCTATTATGTTCTTAAACTACATGTAATTTTTATTATTTACATATTCAAAAAGACAACAACTAATACAAGTGTGGCTTTTGCTTTCATACATAATTGAATAAATGCAAAATTCTCTATTAGAAATGGTGACTCAAAGTTCTTCCCCCCACTTTGGTTCACACATGTTGGATTTCATACATTATTCTCTTCCAGGGAAACTAAATTAATGATCCCTCATTTACTGCTGGCAGGAATGTAAACTGGGACAGCCATTATAGAAAACAGCATAGAGGCTCCTCAAAAGAATTAACAAAACAGTTACCACACAACCCACACATTTCTTTTCTGAATATCTACCTGAAAAATTTGAAAACATTTTACAAAGATATGTGCACCTCTGTGTTCATCACAGCATGATTCACAATGGCCAAGACAGGAAAATAACCAAAGTGTCCTTCAATAGACGATTGGATAAAGATGTTGTATACACACACAGTGGCATCTACTCAGCCATAAGAAAAGATGAAATACTGCCATTTGTGACAACAGGGCTGAACCTTGAGAATATCGTGCTAAGTGGAAAAGCTGAGAACCATATGATTTCACTCATATTTAAGACATAAAACTGAAACCCATAGCCACAGGTAACAGCATGGTGATTACAAGAGGAAAGGGGGTGGAGGAGCAGTAAAGCTGAAAGGGGTAAATATATGGTGATGGAAACTGATGTGGCTTGGGTGATGGGCACATAGTGCAATAGACAGATCATGTATCATAGAATTGTACATTTGAAACCATATAATTTTGTTAACCAATGCTACCCCAATAAATTTAACAAAAAGAAAAAAAGGAAAAAAAAGAATCCCTCTCTTGGGTTAAGAGTTTTAGTGTTTAAAAGCAAGAGTCAAAAAAACGTTTTCTATAAAGGACCACATAGTAAATATTTAGACTCCCTGTACAACGATATTATCTCTGTTGCAACTACCTAGCTCTGTCGTGGGAAGGCAGATAAAGAACCATGTATAAGTGAATGGATGGGGCTTGTTCCAATAAAACAGTTGAAAATTTTTTTTTAATTTTCAAAAACAGTTGATCTGCAAGAGGATCATAGTTTTCCAACACCTGGTGCAAAGTGGATAAATAAAATCCATGTCTTGGGGTCAGTAGCATGATATATGAGCTTAATAAACCTATTCTAGTCTTTCTTTTCCTTTTAGTGAAAATTGCTTATGGTTGCATGCCTCTTCACAATAATTTTGAAGTAAATATACTTAAAAACCAAGGGAAGAGAGTAATCTATGGTAAACCACATATAGGATCATAAAAGATTAATCAGTTCTATCAAGAAATATTACCTTAACATTACTAAAATTTTTCATTTAAAATATACAACTAGCAAGGAAAATAAGAAATATGCTTTCTTTCTGCATTTTTTTAACCTTTATGTATGTACATATTGTAAAGATTTAAACTTTGTTCAATTGAATTATTTTATTCTTACGCATTAAAAGTGGCTAAACATAGTTTCAAGATGCAGAATTTGGAAAAACTGGGTTAAAATGAAAATATCTTAAGTTATCTGAGATTGCTTATGTACATGATGTAATTTATAATAATGTTTAAATCTGAGAGACTTTATGAGGATTATAAAAGTAGTAACTAAAAATAACTCCATTTTGGGGGGGAGTCAAACACATTATTATTTATTCGTTTATTATTCACTTCAGACTTGGAAAATGGCTTTGGAATGATTCAAGGTAACCCTCCAATTTCAAAGAGAAAACCAATATTAACTCATGGTTACAAAACAAAAATGGCAGTATATTTTACAATTGTCATATGTGCATTATTTTCATTAGAGATTTGAAGTATTTTTATTCAAAATTTTGGAGGTATTATTACTATTCTATTTTCTATAATACAATTAAGCTATTAAAATGGCATGCAATTAATTATAAGTAGTGGCTTCATTTCACTTGTTCTATCATGCCAAATATATTGACACCTAACTCAAATTTCTAACAGATTTGAAATGATATTTTCTTTTTTTAAAGATTTTATTTATTTATTTTTAGAGAGAAGGGAGGGAAGGAGAAAGAGAAGTAGAGAATCATCACTGGGTGGCTGCTTCTCACGTGCCCCCCACTGGGGATCTCACCTGCAACCTAGGCATGTGCCCTGACTGGGAATCGAACTGGTGACCCTTTGGTTCCCAGCCTGTGCTCCATCCACTGAGCTACACCAGCCAGGGCTGAAATGATATTTTCTACAAAGACACCATTTAATAAACACTATAGTGTTTTATAGCACCAAGAAGCTATCCTTCTTGTTTTCTTTTTTTAACAAATCAAAGACTAAACTTCTGCCGTTATCTTTTATCATAAAATTTAGGGACTCCTTCCTAGATTGAACAATTTTTACTTGCCAGTTTTTAAGTTAAATTTGAAAAGTTTGAATGCATTTTCCATTAAAAAAGAGATTTCTATCCACCATAATTTCCTGCTGAAAGTTAGAGTGATTAGAATTTCAATTATCAAAATGTCATTCCCCAAATAAAAAAGGTCATGTGGTTTAATTATGTTCATGTTATTTCACCATAAGATTTTATTTTTCATCTACTAATTTATAGGCCAATGACAAAGTCAGTGAAATGAACATAACTATGCTGAGGTCCCAATATTACATCAAAACTGGCTTACACATTGAGTACAGAATTTTTAAAGGTTAATAACACTCTTGTAAGATTACGAATTTTGAACTTTAGTAGGCTGTTAATTAAAAAGAACAGTTTGTCACTGGCAGGATATTTTAATTATAGAAACAAATGTGAAAATACAAAGACATAAAATCCAGTTAGGGAACAGATTATATGCAAAGAGCTTCTTTTAGATGGAAAGATGTATCATCATGGGAGACTTAAAAAAGAGATTTGAAGATCTCTCTGGACTTAAATTTAAATACTGTGATTATTAATTGTATCTGAAATTGTTTCAAAATGTCAATAGGATGGGCTAATGCAGCACAAACACACAAAGCGACATTTGGAATGACACTTAGTTATATCCACTATGAAGAGATCAAGTAGATGTCATAACTAACACTTCTGCAAAGCTGGTGACATTTTGGAATCTTGGGGACAATCCACTGCTGCTCCTGTATCCATTTGGTACCAGGTATAGTTTTAGTCACATTGTTTCATGACGTGTCAATGAGCATCGCAGGTCTCCAACAGTTACCCCAATTATACACAAAAGTGTGAGTGCCTACAATTTTTTAACTATTTTCTTGAAAATAGAGTGTAAAGCAACTCCTCAATTGTTGAAAATTGCCATTCACGTTGAGTAAATGACAATTCCTGCGTAAATGTAGTAAAATTTGACTAACGTGCAGAGAACATTGATAAAGGAGAGGGGGGTCTGATTGCATGTCTTGATACTTAAGCATTACAGGAACTTGGGATAAATCCTCCTTTTATTAATTCAATTATTTGTTGTTTAAGTATGTTTGGGGTGTCTGGTGCCTCATGTCATCTTATTGTCTAGACAGTAGTGATTGTAATAGCTAGCTTATGGAGTTGGTTGGAGGACAATTATATAGTATACATATGGCTGTATATCAGTATACATTATTTTTACTCAAGTTATTTGCTTTGTAATTGTTGACATTGGATAAAATAGAAAAGGAAAAACACAGGAAACAACCACAATATTATTATATATTAAGCCCACACATACATGTTTTTAAAATGTTATTAAATTTGTTAGGGTGATGTCAGTTAATAAGATTACATCATTTTCAATCTATAATACATTAGCTGTGTATTGCTTTTGTGTGCTCACCACACAAAGTCGAGTGTCCTTTAGTCACAGCAAATTTGCCCTCTTTTACCCTCTTTTAACTCCCCCTACCCCTTTTCTCTTTGGTAACTACTGTACGGCTGTCTTTGATTATGAAACTTTTGTTTTGGTGGTTTGTGCTTTCTATTTTATATTCCACATAAGAGTAAAAGTGTATGGTTCTTGTCTTGTTGTTGTTGTTGTTTTTGTTCATCTGATTTATATCCATTAGCAAGATATTCTCAAGAACCATCCATGTTGTTGCAAATGTCTGGTTTCCAGCTTTTCTTGCAGCTGAGTAGGGACCCCCTTTGTAGATTGCACCACACCTTCACTATCTGATTATCCATTACAGGACACTTAGCTGTTTCCATGTCTTGGCCACCATGAATAATGCTTCACTAAACATAAGGACGCATACGCCTTTAAAAATAAATGTTGCAAAAGTATTAGGTTGACACCAAGAAGAGGTATCACTGGGTCATATGGTAGCTCATTCTTAATTTTTTAAGGAAACTCCATACTCTTTTTCCATAATGGCTGTACCAATTTACATTCCCACCAGCAGTGTATGAGGATTTCTTTTTATCCATGACACCTCCAATGTATTTTGTTGTAGTATAAAGTGTAGATGTTGTAGTGTAGACTACTGTGTGTATGTGTGTGTGTGTAGTTTGAAAAGAGTCCCACTGTTAATATAAAATGGTTTGCATGACATTGGTGTAACCTGGCAGACAAGGAGAGTTGACTGGAATGTGCATGTGTGAACAATGACAATCTCACCATACTGGTCAATGGGGGTGGCAGAGGCCATTGAGTGAGCATGTGTACTGTGTGGCCATCACATTAAAAATGACTGAGCAAGTAGGGCAACAAATCTGCATCATATTTTGTGTTAAGCTTGAACATTCTTCTGTGGAAACTATTCAGATGATTCAGAAGGCTTTCAGGGATGATGCAATGAGTGCTGTACAAATAAAAGTGTGGCACAAATGCTTCAAAGATGGTCAAGAATCTTCTGAAAGTGACCCACATTTTAGAAGGCCTGCAACAAACAGAATACCTGAGAATGTGGAATATGTATGAGCTACAATAAACAAAGATCGGTGACCGACAATGAGAGAACTAGAAGCTGATGTGGGGTTTCCCAAAACTACTGTGTCCAAGATTTTGACGCAGGATCTTGGCATGAAATGTGTCATGGCAAAATTTGTCCCATGGCTTCTACTACCAGAGCAGAAGGAATATTGTGCTGCAGTTGCTAATGACTTGATTCAAACCACTACCAATGAACCAGATTTCCTCAAGAAGGTCATAACCAGAGATGAATGGTAGGTCTGCAGCTATGATCTGGAAATGACGGTCCAGTTGTCCCAGTGAAAGTTGCCTAGTTCTTCATGGTTCTCGACACTTTCTTCATGCCCGAAGAAAGTGTCCAGAAGTTGCAACAAGATTAAGACCATATTAACTGTGTTTTTTGATTGGGAAGGTGTTGTCCATCACGAGCGCACCCCTCCAGGCCAAACGATGAATAAGGATACCACCTCAATGTTCTTCATTGGTTGAGAGATGCAATACAATGAAAACAGCCACAGCGATGGGCAACTGGTGATTGGCATCTTCATCACAACTACACACCCGCTCATACATTGCATCTCATGGAGAGTTTCTTGGTGAAACATCAAATCACCCAGGTGACTCACCTCCACTTCAGGCAGATTTGGCATCCTGCTACTTCTGGCTTTTCCCAAAACTAAAATCATCTTTGAAACGAAAGAGATTCAGACCATCAGTGAGATTCAGGAAAATACGATGGGGCAGTTGATGTTGATTCCAACAAAGGCTGTTGTAGAATGTTTTGAGCAGTGGAAGAGATGCCAGGAGAACTGTGTGAGGTGCCGTGGTGCCTTCTTCAAAGGGGACTGAGGCATCATTGGTCTGTGTATATTGTTTGGTGTATCTTGTACCTTTCTCAACAAATGCCTCTGTTTTTCATAATACTTGGCTAGACACTTAGAAAAACTATATGTATATGTAATGTATATGTATATGTGTATGCATAGGTATGTGTGAATGCATATGCAGCTTTTTCAGTATTTTCTAAGTTATCAGGGTTAAATCATTTTGGGACTTTAATATTAGAGTTCATAATGACAAGAAATTATAAATACAAAGACAATTTCATCTTATCAGACCTAATGTGTCTATACTTAACCAAGTAAATACTTAGGAACGAACAAGAAAGTTTTTCAGCAAAGAGAGTATAAAAATATGCTAAAACAGCCCACATCAATATGTTAAACAGGAGTCTTTGAAGACAGCTGGCGTGGGATATTTCTCAGAAGAAAATAGATCAACTTTGATTTGGTTAGAGATGCAAAGAATGCTATGAGTTAGGTGAGCTCAAAAAAAGTAAGAAGCTTAATATATCATCCAGAGACAAATTACAAGACTATCTCTTATACTCTCATTAGTGTTCAAGGTTATAATTTCCTTCTCTCTTTTTTAAGCCACCAGTGCAAATTTGCCCTCTCCTCAAAGTGAATTTGCAGCTCTCCTCAAAGTGAATAAAAATTAAGCACACACAGATGTGCCACTTGGTGTTTCCTAGTTGGTGATATTGAGAGGAGGAATAATGTTGTATCTTTGTTGAATCATAAAAGGGAGTAATCATCTGGCACTAATTGAAACAAAGTCTACACTGCAGAGAAAATAAAATGAACTTGTTTTTTCCCCTTGCAGAGTCGAATGTTTACACTGCTTCTTCATCAGCAAAAACACGCACCCCACACCTGCTGCTTTTCTTTTTTCTGCTGAGCCTCTACCTAATTAACAACCATTAAGATTCACACCTGCTGTGGCTTTAGCCTTTGCCTACTGCTCTAAGTTGTGGTTTTTAACCCTTCGTTTTACCTCTAATACATGAATGATCACTCTCTCTCTCTAACAGGCTCAGAGTTTCAGAGAGCTGTTCTCAGTGTTTGCTTGCGTTCAAAGTCGCTCTTGAATTCACCACAGCTGGGAACTCTGAAGAGGTGATTGTGTTTTTCTGGAATAAGACATGAACAGGTGGCACTCCCACCTGCTGAAAGTCTTTGAATGTTTGTTGGCTCTGAACAGTTCTTGGACCTGATATTTGAAATGTTCTCTTGCATTAGTGTAGCAGAGGAAGAGAAAACAGGCCATGGCCTTTTTTTGTTACAAATGGTCTCATTATAGACATTCTCTGGTTGGTAATTGTGGGCATACTGAAATAAATGGGTACCCTGCTTTTTGGAATGAAGGTAAGTGGAAATAAGCCAAACAGATTAGTACATAGCCTGGCTACTTTATTTCAAACATTAAAGACAATTTAGCCAATCAAACTGAGTTATTTATTTTCCCCTTGAGAAAGTTTGCAGAGATGTGTTTGTAACTGACAATGGAAACATTTCTGGATAGACAAATAGTTTTGACATTCACTGTGATTTCTTTTACACAGAAGAAAGTACTTAGGAGCTATCTAATTTGGGGTATTTTTATTCTGTTCTCTTAGTTTATTTAATGTTTTGGTATTTCTGTTCTCCAGTGGAGTGGGACAAATTGGCTCAAAAATACTAGAACTACTCAAATTGAAGGCCTTTATAGACTGCATAAGCCATTAGGGTCTATCCAGTCATAATTACAATGTGCAAAGTAAGTGGGGGCTATTTTCGTTCTAAGCAAAATTGAAAACATACTAAGCATGGTTGTTTCTGTTCTCTTGCTATCCTCTCTAGTAGTTTTCAATGAGTTACAGCAGAAATAATACAGAATGGCTTTGATTCAAAGTACTTAAAAGTGCGATTTCTGTATTTGTTTATAGAGTTTTACACAAAACCAGAGTAGTTTTATGATTGTTTATATCTGTGTATATCCATATTCTATAGTATAGATATAGATATATTGTAAGTAATAAAATATATATTCAAATACTATATAATACATCAAATACACACATATGAAATTATTGATTAAAATATGTTAAGTGAAAATTTATGCACAGGACTCTAAGTATTGTATTTTTCAGACTATAAGACACACATGTCCCCCCACCAAATTTGGGAGGAATAATGGTTGTTAATGCTGCTGCTGAGTTCTGTTTATATCTGCATTGCTAAAATATTATGTTATTTATGTTATTAAATATTTTACCACATTTTTTGCTTAAACTTTTTTCTTATTTTCCTCCTCTGAAACCTAGCTGTGTCTTATGGTCTGAAAAATATATAGCCTATTTATTTAGACTCTGAATCAATTTTACATAGAATATCTTTCAAGATACCTAGCATTAAAATTGTGACTGTGCAAAATGACTATGAAAATATAATATTGGAGAGCAAGGTAGCAAAGGATATTGAAATAATATTTGGAAAATTAAGAGTTAATTTCTTTTTTAAGATTTTATTTATTTATCTTTAGAGGGGAAGGGAAGGAGAGAGGGAGAGAAACATCAATGTGCAGTTGCCTCGTGTGTGTCCCCCACTGGGAACTGGCCTGCAGTCCAGGCTTGTGCCCTGACTGGGAATCGAACCTTGATCCTTTGGTTCGCAGGCCTGTGCTCAATCCACTGAGCTACACCAGCCAGGGCAAGAGTTAATTTCTCATAAATTAAGAAATATATGTGTGGATCGAAGGACAAAGGAGAGAGCATAAAAAAAGATTTGGTTAATTGGTTGAGGTGTGAAGATGAAACTTGGAAACACTTCTTTGAATTTTCTTTTATTATAACACAGTGTCCCAGTTTTCTTCTTTTCCTCTCCTCATAGACTTTTTAGACCTCTCTCTTTTGCCAAATATATATTTACCCTTTTTTCATTTCTAAGAGTTTATTTCTAATCTTCCTTCTGTTTTCACTCAATAGTCTTTTCCTACCTGATATAAACAATCTCAATAATTATATTATGATATACAGGTGGCACTTAAAGATACTGTCACCAAAATGTCTAGTCTAGGATCAGTTGTCATTTTCCAAATCACATAATCCAGGGAACTAAGCATCACTTAAACACAAACTGAATTCATTTTTTGTTTTCATATATGTAAAGAAAAATTTTTTTTTCTCATTCATGGCTTTTATATAGTACACATCTTTCTGAATACTTCCTTAGGAAATAAATCTGGTGATTTCACTTTCCTGCTTAAATTCCTCCAATTGTCTTCCATTATACTGGGATTTGACAGTCCCTGTCAAGACCCACAAGGTCCTGGATGGTCTGTCATCTACCTGCATGACAGTACCATCTCATGCCAGTCTTCTTGCTTGTTTACTTTCCAGAAGTGCCTGACACCTGTGCCTCTCATCTTCTGTTTTTTCACCTTTATACATGCCATTCAAATAAAGCTGTATTTTTAAAATGTGTTTACAACATGAGGAAAGCTAAAGAAATAAAGATATCTGGGGGCTTATGTCTAAAATGATTTGTCTCTCGTTTCTTCACTTCTTATTTCAACCATCTTTTTCTTTGGTTCCACCTTAAATAACAACAACTTCTCGAGGAAGCCGGTGGGGGCCCTGAGATCAGTGCGGTTCCCTTCTTATGTGTTCCCACAGCACCTTGCATTTCCTGTTTCAGCATTTCATCTAGTTGTAATTTGGAGGGATCAACAGTCCATGACGTTTTTACACATTTTGTATTGGCTTTTATCCTGGACTATCTTTTCAGGAATGTTTGCATAGCAAACAGGCTTGGAAGATGAACCTTGGAAAAATATGTTAAGAGAATAAAGCCAGTCATAAAGGCTTTTATAGTATGACTCCTCTCACATGGAATGCCAGAAATAAGAAAATCAACAGAGGCAGAAACTATAGATGAGTGGTTGGTTGCCCAAGGCTCTGGAAAAAGGTTTGGGTAATAGGGAGTACTGAATGATGGCTATAAAGTTATTTTAGGGGTGATGGAAGTGTTCTAAACTTGACTGTGGTAATGGCCTCACAAAGCTGTGAATATGTATAGAGTGAAGTGTTCCCTTTTAATAGGTGAATTATTTTATTTATAAATTATACCCCAACAAATCATATATAAAAATGTGTTTATGGCCTGAAGAAAGAATTAAAAATATTCAGGGCTTTTTAATTCAGGGATCCTCAGCTGTAACAGAACCCAGTGTGTGTAGTGTGTATGTGGGCCCATATTGACACTGACCTTGTGAGACGTGGAGGGGAAGGAAGGAGGGATGCGAACAGAAAGTTCCTGTTGCCTGTGTTTCTGTGAGAAATGGTGAATTTCCCCTGAGCCAGTAGTCTCATGTTTTTTCTTGGGAATTAGGAAACTAGTAGGTCAACTTGTTAGCTTTTAATTAAAGGAAACTCAGAGCATTCATAATTTTCGACATCCATGCTATAATCATTTTTGTACCTGTGCTTTAATATTTCTCTCCTACCCTACTCACTTGTCTAGACCTGTCTTTACAACATGGGTGGCAAAGAGCAGACATGACAAGTCTGTGTTGACTGACTGACTGACTGACAAGGTAGACAGACATGAGGGAGAAAAAGTCAGAATTTAAAAAAAGATGAGGGAAAGATGACATCTTGGTAGATCAACTGAAAGTTTCTGAAAGTGACCCAATTTTTCCTTTCTGAAAGTACAATTAGAATGCTCTTTTAAGGCTTTCTAGCATCCATACTATGTGCTTTAATTAAGAAAACTTTTACTTAATGAAGCAGAAACTCCCCATTAGGACTATATAGTTCAATAAAAATTCTAAGTATTAGAAATGTGTCATTATTACATTATTCTTTTATGCCATTTCCCTTTAGGGTGCCATATAATCATTAGAGTTTGTAAATTGTGCAGCTAAAGCACCATGGGATTTCATCTGTGGATGACTTGAGGAAAGAATGATAGAACTGAGCTGTGCCTTCTTGCAGAGAGAATTTTGATTTGGGATGGGAATTAAGAAAGCAGGGAGTAGGTGAAGTCATACAGAGTGCAAAGTGAAGGTCAATTTAGCCCAATTTGGCTCCAGCTTAGGGAAAAGTGCAGAAGTAGAAGAAGGAGAGTGACGGAAAGTGATATTAAACTGTTGCTTAATTGTTGGTTGTCTGTGAGAGTTCCGGGATTTCCGTGTAGAGTCTGCGTTTTCGTATCTGCTCACACACACTAATTCATAAAAGCAAAAACAAAACAGGAAGAAAAACAATTTCAAGGTGCTAAATAAACTGGATGTATTGAAGATAGTGACTACGGCGAAGAGAAACTCTGTGGGGTTCTGAAGGCACATTTTTTTCCCTCTGCCGCTTTGCTGATTTTTCCAGTGACATTACAGGGCCGTTAAAAAAAAGGGAAAAAAGAAGATAAGCTTTGTCTTCCTCCTCACTACCAAGTTCAGACACAGAGAATGCCTGGAAATAACTCCTAATAATCATTTCTCCTCCTTCTGCGTCTCCTAGCCCTAAATCTGTGAAAGACACAAGACCCACTGTCAATCAGAGGGTATGGAAGCTAGTCACTTTGTATTGCAGGCCAGAAAAATGCAGTTTCCATGCAAACTTAAAGTGATATATATCCAGATACCAGTAATTATTAGTGGAAAATTCGATACTGCTGTAGTAGTTTCATAATGAGAAGGGAGATGACAATGTATGATCCCATTAAAAATCACCAAACTAACTATTCTGAGGTGACAATTAATGGTCTGGGTAACTAGAAAAAAATTGTGAACCAGGGGAAAATAAGTTTCATGCTCTTGATATTTAAGGTTATTCTAAGAGATTAGAAAGTTTTTACTACTCTAATACATGTTATCAGTAATAGTAAAATTAAGAAGAAACATTGCTTTTTTACTTCTAAATTTACATCTATTCGATCAGGAAAAAATTATAATGCGTCTAAAAATAATTTATTTTATTCCTGAATTTCAGGGGAAAAGAGGAAGGGTTTGCAGGAACAAGTATAAAGGACACGTGGACAAAAACAAGGGGGAGTGGAAAAGGGAGGGAGGTGGGGAGGGCTGGGATGGGAGTAAAAGGCAGAAAACTTGAACAACAATTAAAATAAAAAAAATAAATTTAAAAAATAATTTATTTTAATAATAGCCTGCTTAAATCTAACCCCTTGTGGAAATCAATGATAATTATCTTTGCCTGGTTAGCCATTATTGTTTTTTTTCATTATTTTTTTAAAGAACAAACTTTACATTTTATTTTTTCAATTACAGTTTACATTCAATATTATTTTGTATTAATTTCAGATATACAGAACAGTGGTTAGACAACCATGAACTTTACAAAGTGTTGCTCCTGATATTTTCATTTAAATTGATTTAATTTTGTTTCAGAACTTTACCTGGTGTTTTTTTATATAATCATTACTAGATCAGTCACTTTACTTGGATTCATTTCACTTAAATTCTATGTGAGAGAAGAAAAACATCCATTTTTAATTGTGAAAAACTAACCATACTTACAAGAACGTTCTTTTTTAATTGTTAATTTTATTTATCAAATCTCTGTGTATTCTCCAAACATTTTAACCCTTGAACAGTCACTATTTTTCCTAAAATATTGTTTTCATTCTCAAATGATAAAACTAAAATACTTTAGTAATGAGTTTGATATCTTCTATTTAAGGGAAAACCCATAGATGCAGTGCGGGGGGGGGGTACAACACCTCAAAGCAGTAGAATATTTATGGGGGAAGATTTAGGGCAAAAGAGGGTTTATAGGGTGTTAGAAGCAGTGATGTGGAGACAGGGAATGATTGACCGGCATTGTATATCTGACCTATTTAGAAAGATCAAGGAGGGAGCCCCAAGTATAGAGACAGAAGGCATTTGGGGATTGGCTAACTGGATATACTGCCTTTCTGATCGAGCACAGCACTTACAGCAACACAAAAGTTCAGTTTGCTTAAGTGGCACCTGGGCAGGAGAGACTCCATCTGGGCCTAGAAATCTATTTCTTCACCAATAGATAAGACATAGTCGCCATAAGGAAAGACCCCTTTGCTTTGAAGCTGCACTTGGCATAGGATCACATTCAAGAACACCCCAGTTAAATAATCTATAGTGACTGCAAAATTGTCTCCCTTTCTCAAAGGCTCTCTGAAGAGTGGAAAGAGGATACCATTTATAACATAAGCAAAACGCTTATTAAATCCATGGTTCTCAACACCTTCTTCCCTCGGTCCTTCCTACATCACCTGTGCAGGAAAGTTAGAGTTTGCCTTAAATCTCTCTGCTCTGGGTTTCAAAACTCCCTTAGAATTCATGATGCATTTTTTTTCCTTTTTCTACCCAACCATCTATCTTCCCATTTACTACTCTCACCTTGTGCCTTCCTGGATATAGGTCCTTTCATTACACTTTCCGTACATTGTGCTTGAACGTTCTTCTTTACATCAGTTTTGGCTTAACTACCCTTTAGTGTCTCTATTTTACTCATTACCTTAATCTAAAGATGGGCTGAAGAACCACGTTGGTAAAAATCGGAGGGATAGAGGCAGTATATGAATAAACCAGATTTTAATTACCACTTTTTCTGATACATAGTTCACAGCAAGTGGTGATACAATATTTTGGTTGCTATTTTTGTTATCGGAATTGTTTTAATTTCACAAAAGTACCTCCCATAGTAACTAGGGATACATAGAATATTCTGAAAATAAGAATCTCTGCATTTGTGAACTCCCAAATAGCATAAAATTTATCATAGCATTTGTAGTAAAATAACATTAAAGGTATATTTAAATGACTTTGTGATAACAGGTATTTGGGGACAATAAAACAAAGAAAAATAAAACCAAGTGCAATTTATACTTAAGAAAAGGGGCTTTCCCCTATTGAGGAAGGAAGGGAGGGAGGTAAAACAACCCTTACTATCATTTAATATACATTAATGACCAGGTTATCTTCTTAAATCATTTATAAGAATTTATTTGCGATTGTATCAAGAGTTTTCTGGATTAAAACTTAGAATAGAAAAAAAAAAACTCTGAATAGTGTTTACTAAACACAAAGTAGTGTTCATTCATTCATGCATCTGATAATATTGACTGGACAGCCACTCTTTGCCAGTAACTGTATTAGAAATAGTTTACACAGGCTCTGGCTGGTGTGGCTCAATCCAGCCTGTGAACTGCAGGGTGGCTGCTTCTACTCCCAGTCCGGGCACATGCCTGGGTTGCCGTCCAGGTCCCCATTGGCGAGGTGCATGAGAGGCAACCACACATTGATGTTTCTCTCCCTCTCTATCACCTTCTTTTCCCTCTGTCTAAAATCAAGTAAATAAAATCTTTTTATAAAAGTGGTTTATAAAAAAGGAAATATTTTATACAGTAGTGGACAGATGCAGATGAAGGCCCTGTTTTTACAAAGTTGGAAACAAATCACTTGCAAATGACAAGGATGCTAAGGTCGCCATGAGGATTTACCACCCAGAAGGAAGCGGACCTGTCAGGGAGCACTGCCAAACAGGAAAGGCTTCAGGTAAGTATGTCATCAGCATAGCAATAGTGAGCGACCACTGAGGAATTACAATGTAGCAAACACTGTTATAGGTTATTTGACTTTATTAAATTATTTCACCTTCACTGTCAATAAATAGTTACTGCGATTATCCCAAGATAATGAAAAGTTACCTTAGCGCTTACTTTTTTATAACTTGTACTAGCAAGTAAATGATGAAGCCAGAGTCTGTACCTAGACAACCTGCTTTAGAATATTCCCACCCAACAGCTCTTAACTTTCAAATTAAAAAGCAAAACAAAACTCATACTAGACAAAATATTATAATAAAATAGAATAAAGGAAAACCAGTGGGACACATTTGTATCTTGTAATATAGGGTATTACTAACGACCTTCATGAGAGGAGAATGGTAAAAAAAATCAGATTTCAACAAATAAAGAACTTAGAGACAGAACATAGGCCACATTTCCTGGAACCTCAGTAGTAAAAGGAAGAAAATAGGAAAGACATTGTCTTCTACACAGTAATATACCAACAATAATGTATTAGTTTAGTATGGAAAGATTATATATAGAGAAGCATCATGTTCTATGTTTGAGTTACAAGTACCCCGTAAGTGTATTGACAGAGGAGATGACTGTTAAAGGTTGAGTCATAGGAAATAGATGATAATTAATTATTCTTGTTCTGCAAAGACAATACTCTCATAGGGTTCAACTTAATAGTAACAGTTGAGGATAAATGGAGATGCTAACTCCCAGGGAAAAGAATAGATAAGTTTTAGCCTTATGAAGAAGGAGGAAATGATTTCACAAAGGAATAAGAAAGGATAAAAGTTTACTTTAAACCATAGTACTGTTTTGAGTCTATATTAATTGAAAACCACATTTTTTTTTTCAGTGAAAAAGAGGGGTCGAGTTTTCTGCTGAAAGTCATAACTTTGTGAGACAAGAGCCAGGGGTGGCTGTGAAGAATGGTGTCAGGAATCTCCTAAGGGTGCGTGAGTGAGGGAGAGAGTGGAGCCGAAGAAAATCCGAATGTGGGTTATTGTAAAGCTTAATACAGCCAATGTGAGTGGTACGAAATTCTAGAATTGTGGAAAATTTTGGATGCGGGAGACAAACTGCCAGATAATTTGACCACTTGGTCAAAGAGCTCTGTACTTATCAGCTAACTTACAGTTATGCTTGATTTCTAATTATACATAAAATATAGTTTGAGATGATAATAGGTATCATTTACTGAAACGTATGTGGGAGGTTTTGTATGTCCTTTGCATTTGGCCAAATAAGTATGTCACTTCCAGTGTTGCCTCTCTCTTATCTATTTCTACACAGCAGTTAGAGTTATACTTTTATAATAAATCAGATAGGTTGATCTTTCTACTTACAACCCTGGCTCTCTCCCTCTTTCTCATTCCCTTTCTCTCTGTCCTCCCTCAATGAAAACTAGGCAAACTGACTTTATTTCAGGCCCTCAGCACCCCAAAGCCCTTGACTGCCCCAGTTGCTTGTGACACATACTGATTTTTATGAGGACGCCCCTCTGCTTACCAGTTCTAGGAAGCTGTCTCTGTCCTGTCTCCTCATGAACACCTTGGATATTGTTGCTTTATAGAGGCAGTCTTTAACCACACAGTCTTGCACTGACTGGCTTATTTCACTTGGCATAATAATCTTCAAGTCCATCCTTGCTGTCACAGAAGGTAAGAATTTCTCCTTTTTTATTGCTCTTAGTATTCTACTGTGTAAATGTACAACATTGTGAGAGAAACATTGTACATTGTTTCTATTCATTGCCCCCATTCATTTCCCTACAGGGTGTATTATAATTTATACTTAGATATTTATTAACTTTCTTACAAGTCCATTGTTTCTTACCCCAACATCCTATTTGTTCATGAGTAGGCCACTTACCTCTTTCATTCATCACTATTTCCCCAGAACATGGTTATATGCCTAATCATATTAGACACTCATATGTGAGTTATCCAAAGCTAGAATTTAAACATAAGACAGTCACTACACTGAAGATGAGTATTAGTAGTTCCATTTTATGGAAAACAAAGTTGAGGTACAGAAATGTTCAACAACTTGGCCAAGTTTCATCATGAGTGTGTGACAAAGCCAGGGCACCAACCAAATTCAGCTCAATTAAAATGTCCAAGCTCTAAACCATAACCCCATATATTTATTCTAATTTTCTAAGAAGTCGCTTTGGGACCAGGACACCCGAGGAAGTCAGTGTTTCATGGAACAATTCTGTATTTTGTTATGAATTAATATGACGGCATTGTCATAACATCTCAGTATCTGAGTGTCTTAGCAAAACATTCTTTGCATCTCTTAGATATTTGGATACTTTAATTTAATTGATGTGAGTTTAATCAACTTGGATGGATATATATATATATATATAAACTATATATATATTTATATATATAAAACTATATATATATATAAAACTATATATATATATATAAAACTATATATATAGTTTTATATATATATAGAACTATATATATATAGTTTATATATATATATAGAACTATATATATATATAGTTTTCCTGCAATTATAAACCTGAGAGCAAAACACTGGACAATTAGAGTTAATCTAGGTAATGCCACCCTGCATCAGCTCCATCAGTAAATGGTCAGCTGGCCTTCCCATGTTGATACCACTAAATCTACAAATTAATCATTCAGATTCCAATAGGTGATAGTATATATGTAACTGTTTAAATTAAACTTAACATTCTTAGCTTTAAAATTCTTAACCTGCTGAGCTTTATTTTTATCTAAAAGGAAACAGTCAACTTAGAGAATCTGCCATGATGAAATTATCTCAAATTGTGAGATTTCATCTGCAACTTGCATACCTCTCAACACCAGGTAGCTAATGCACTCTGGGTCATGCAGGCAATAGTCTCTTTTCTCTTAATACTTATATCACAGAGTACAGGAATTTTAATTATAAGCAATCAACTTCTGCTTAAGGGCATAACAAACAAGAGCCAATACTCAGAATTGTATAAGAAGTGCTTTGCTTCTTATATAGTAGTGGTCTCTTTACTCAAAACTACTCATAGCAGTTTTTCTCAACAGTAAGAAAATCTTCTGTCACTGTTTTTTGGAATACAAGACACCTAAATGGGACAGAATTTTAGCAAATCAACAGAGCGTCCTCCGTCGTGCATGGTCTCAATTTAACAACCGTTCACTTTTTCAGTCACCACACCAACACACAGGGTGAAGCATGGAAAGCTGACTAGAAATCTTAGAAAAGAGCAAATTTATCAAACAACTTAGTGTTTATAAGAATAAATAATACATATATACATTTTTAAAGACCATGAATAAACTATGTAAGATAATTCGAAACAGAGTCAAAGGTAGTAACAGAATCCCTGTGTTTCCTGGGACAGAGCCTTTTCTGCTTGGCTCATTGTCCAATGCAGTTTGTCTTTGTTAACATTATCATGATTTAAAAACCAAGCTGGCTCTAGTATCAAAGGTGGAAGTTCTATTTTAGTTGTTCTGAAACTCTCCAAGAATTCGAAATTGATTGTTCACATACCCAAAATGTTGCTCTGAGCTCATCTTCCAGTCTGTTTTGTTGTTCCTGGAATGAAGGAGTTAAAAACCTTTCTCATTATTATTTCCTTGAACTCCTCTATTGGCCTGATCATTGAATGAAATGTGCCTCTTCATACATTGGCTAATGTATGGAAATAGCTGCTCTAATTTTACAGGTTAACAAGACAGGAAGTGACCCTTTGAAAGGCCTTCTCCCATCTCGGGTAAATTGGGTGCCTATCCACTAGTCTTGGCTGGATCCACTGTGTCTCTGCTCCTGGGGGAGCATTTTTAAAAACTGAAATATAATCAACATATAACATGCTGCATGTTTAAGGTATAAAACATTTTGATTTTATACATTAACATATCGCAATATGACGACCACCTCTGTGTTAGCTAACACCTCTGTCATGACACATGATTACCATTTCCTATGGTGGGAGGATTAAAAACAATTAAGATCCTGTCTCTTAGCAATTTTGAAATTTATAATTCAGTATTCTTTACTGTAATCACTACAATGTCCATTAGTTCTCCAGGGTTTATTTGTCTATTATTCCAGCTTTACCTTTAAACAATAAAACAACATGGCTTTTTAAAAATTTTTAATTTTTTTACACTATTACAGATGTCCCCCTCCCCCCCCTTTGCCCTCTTCCACCCAACCCTCACTGCTCCCTCCCCTCAGGCCATCACCACATTGCTGTCTGTGTCTATGGGTCACTCATATATGTTATTTGGCTAATCCCTTCCCTTTCTTGCATTCGGTCTCCTCTCCCCAACGCCTCTCACAGTTCTCAGTTTTTTTTCCGTTTATCCAGGTTTCTATTTTGTTTGTTATTTCATTTTGCTCATTAGTTTGCACATAAAGTGAAATCTTATGTAGTTGTCTTGCACTTACTGGCTTATTTCACTTGGCATAATAATCTTCAAGTCCATCCTTGCTGTCACAGAAGGTAAGAATTTCTTCTTTTTTATTGCTCTGCAGTATTCCACTGTGTAAATGTACAACAGCTTTTTTGTCCACCCATCTACTGATGGGCACTTGAGCTGCTTCCAGATTTTAAACAGTTTTTGTAGTCTTGTTTAATTTAATTCATATTTCTCTATCATTCTGTTAACTTCATACATCTATATGTTTACCGATTAACAGGAAGTCTTGCTGAAGAATGACCCGATAAATTTTGTTAGAATCTCCACAATAAAATAAACAGAGTCTTATATTTGAGTAGCACTTTTGACTGAAGGCTTTTTTTAATACAAGCTGATTAAAAATTTATCAAGTAGGCCACATTGGCCCCATGTCCTTAAAAGGTATAGAAAATACCCACACATTGTCTAAGCAACAGAAAAAAAGCAACAGTAATTTATCAATTGTGTTTAAGAAGATATATAATAACCTTAGAACTTTGGGCTCATCTTTTTAAGAGAAAATAATACTGGTATTTATAACGACAAAAACCAGAGACCCATTATGAGCCATAGTGTCTTCATCTGAAAATTAGTTTTAGGTATCTTTTCTTCTCATTTCAGTATACTGCTCATCTCAGTGGTGGGAAGCTGAGCAAACAAAAAGTGTCCATGGTTGAGTCTCAGAAAAGTTTACAGTGGAATGTAGTTGGATATGTCTGATTTAAACTGATAATAGTAACCCAGGGAGGTCCTGCCTTCCTATTTCAACATATCTTTATACTTTTATTTTAGTGACTTTTAAAGCCTGTGGTTCCATTTTAATTTTTAAAAATTTTAATCATTTTTAGCCTTCAGAAAGGATTAAAACAAGACAAATATAATACATCAGTATTTACAGTGAAATAATCTCCTAATTTTCAAATCTCTTCTGAATGAAGTTAGGCATGTATTGTTATTTTACTATTTATCTTATTAAAGAACATTTCTGAACTAAATCTTTAGCCTTAGCATATTTTAAAATTGTGGAAATTATATTTTATACTTTCAGTAACATCAATATATGTTTATAATTTACAGTAATTCTGAAAAGTATTTTCAATTATTAACTAAACTATTTTTAAAGTCAGAAGAAAATAGTGAATTATCTAATAGTTTTGCAAACTTTTTTAAAGAATGGAAAACATTTTCTTTTTATTCACTTTAAACTTTAAGGATGAATAAAAGCAAAGACACTGGGATAGAACCTCAGAAGGTAGAGATAGAATTGTTATCTAACCATCACAGCCAATCAAGTTAATTAAGCAAATGCATAACTATTTTATAAGGCAGACATTTGGTATGTGCTATATAAGTATATATGTTACTGGAATATGAAAGAAAATGAGATTAGTTCTTATTTGAGATATTAGTTTTACCTTAATATATATTGTTTTAAAGTGATTGTTTTGTTTTTAGTTAGCCTTTAGAAAAGAAGTAAAACTTTTATAATTTTGAAATGTATTTTTATATGTATCCATTGTACTCATGTCCTATAATGGCCATTAAACTCAAGTGTCATTATTTTTATAATCCTGAAAGTAAATTTTCAATTGCCTTTATGAATCACTGTAAATTAACAATGCAAAAGGAGGAAATACCATTAAGAAAAACAATAGCTTTTAATTGTAAACAAAAGCAATTCAATAAAGATACCTGGTTAGCAACTCATTTAACCTGTGCTCTGCTTAAACTACCTTTAAAGCAAAACAAAGTTTACAGGAATATAAACACAGTTATTCAAGCATAACCTCAAATGTCAAAGGAAAAGGCTAATAGTTTCATAAGCAACCTTAACAGGAATGCAATATAATAAACGCCATAAGGTCTGACAGGTCTAATCAGTTGGTAAGTAACCTTCAAACTGGCAAGGGCAGATTTGAAAATTAGGATCGTTTCTTGTGCTCTCCCAGCTATTATAAAATGGTCAGCTGAGAGCTTTCAGAAATATGTGATTTAAATACTTAATTGAAGCATCTCAAAAGGTAACAAATTATATTCATAAACTGATTATCTATCGTATTACATTGTCAGTTTTATGTACACTTTTTTATTTAAAATTGTTTTGACAAAGTCTCACGTAAATGTATTCTAATTACCATTTCCACAAGCTTCAAAATAAAAAAGAAACTAAATTTCAAAGGAGAAAAGTAGTGCTAGATACCACAAGCTAGTTATTTTAACTTAAATAAGGAAATGTAGTGTGGAAAATAATATAACCAGAGCCACTTCATCACGGAGTCCGAGCTGCCCTCTCAGAGGAGAGCCGTCTCGTAGGACTCACTCCTCAGATCTGAAATGTTTAATCTGGGCAAAACAACCTTTGGACGGGGCCTAAACCAACATTGTACTGCAAACAACTGTTTAAACAGCTCTCAGGAAAGCAGACATTCTGACTACCTGACTAAATACTAGAGACATTCTTTAGAATTAGCACCGCTAGGTATAACAGCTAAAGAGTAACTTAGCTTATTTGCACCAATAGAAATTCCTTCTTTCTATTCATGTCATTGTTCCCCTTCCCTGTCCCATAAATAGCCCTTGCCTCCAACTCCTTATTGGAACAGTGTATCTGGGTTTCTGCCTGAATCCGTGCTTTCCAGAACCGCAATTCTTTTTGGAGCTCAAATAAGTGTTTGTTACCTCTAGCCTTGACTTTTTATTTTTAGTTTAACAGCAGTATATGTTACCATCCAAGGAGAAATTTGCAAATCCTTTGAGGATCACAAAATGCTGGGTTATATATAGCTTGACTTGAGTTAAAAACCATTGTCAAACTAAATGTATTTCCTACTATGACGGAATAATAGACTTGATTCCTTCAATCTACAATAAGTGTAATTGAGCTTGACATCAGAAGGTCTTTTAACTTTGTCCCACATGGCATACTCATCAACAAGCCAGAAATATATGGGTTCGGTCATGTTGTTGCTGGCCTGATATAAAAACTGTTGGAGTGTTGTGCTCCAAAGAGAGTTATTGATGGTTTATTGTTGACCAAGATGTATGGAATGGAATAAGGGATGCATTTTTTCAGTGCTTGAACATGTGGTCTTATGCCAGATGGGATTTCTAAGTCTGAAGTAATTTCCTATTTTATAAATGATAGGTAATGTGACCTATTTATTAACTTCTATTATATCCAACTGGGAGGGATGACTATTAATTTAGGTGTCATCATGCTGTATACATAAAGTACTGTATTGTACATATGTAAATAGGTATCCTATATGTACATAAAATAATCCCCAAATTTATATACAATAAGTCTGTTAGCATTTCCCTGAAAGACACAAGTGATAGTCAGGGGTTGGGTAGTATTTTGGAGTTCATTACAATCATTTTTTTAATTATATAAAAAAATAAGCCATGGCTTTCTTAAGCAGAATCCAATCTGATCAATACCAAACTGACTTGAAACTGTAATTTATATAGATACAGGAATACAGATAGTGCTAACGTTAACTCCAAAGATTTGTAATACAGACATACCTTGGAGATACTATGGGTTCTGTTCCTGACCACCACAAAAATGCAGGTATCATAGTAAATTGAGTCTCATATTTTTTCCCACTGCATGTTAAAGTTATGCCTACACTATAACACAGTCTATTGACTATTATGTTTTGAAAACAATATGCATTGTTTTCAAAAACACAAAAAATACTTTATTGCTAAAAAATGCTAATCATCTGAGCCTTCAATGAGTAATACTTTTTTGCCATGGAGGGTTTTCCCTTGATGTTGATGAAATGCATTTATGTTCAAAGTGCAATAAAATGAGGTATGCCTGAATCAAACAAGATATTTATGCTTTTCAAGTGTCAGTTTCTGTAAAGTGGCATAAAGCCAAAAATCCCACAAATATATTGATGTAAGAATAAAGAGTTAATAATAACAGCTATTCTTTATCAGGTGTTCACTGAATGAGAGACACTTAAGGGAAGATTTCGTAATGCCTTGCAACATCCTACAAGAAAGATCATGATATTATACTCATTTGCCTTGGCTGGTGTGGCTCAGTGGAATGAGTGCTGGCCTGCAAACCGAAGGGTCACCAGTTGGACTCCCAGTCAGGGCACATGCCTGGGTTGCAGGCCAGTTCCTGGCAGGGAACTCGCAAGAGGCAACCATACATTGATATTTCTCTCCTTCCCTCCCCCTCTAAAGATAAATAAATAAAATGTTTAAAAAAAAAGACTTTGCTTGGTAATACATGACATAATATTGGAACCAGATTTTGCTTTTACTTCTATATTTTTCTAATAGATAATTGTATATTAAGTGAAACAGAGGGGAAAATTTACTATTCAGAGTTTCTTAATCATTAATAATTATAATAAATACTAATATCACAATCTGGTTTACTTATCTAACTTTATATATATTAGCTGTAACATCTGTATTTAGAAGTTATTTTTCTAGCCATATTTAATGCTTGTGAGCCACTCAATGTGAAGTATAAGCCACTCAATGAACAGTTTTGGTTAAATAGAAAATAGTAATAGTGGCAATAATACACTGAAACTTATAATTTTGAGAATAAATTTGGAGAGAAAAATAAAATATAAATGTATAAAAATACACTTCATTTTGAAGATGTGAGAAATGAATATTCTGTCATGTTTACAACTGGTAACTGTATTATTTGAATTGTGAAGGTAACTATAGTGAAAGTCGATCAATGTATTTTTTAATGCGAGGACAAACTACAAGTGTTATAATTTATGAAAATAGTAACCATCTACCAGAGATATAACAGGCACATATTAAAGCACTTAATTCAATCTTCAGATTATTTTTCCTGGGGTTTTTTTTTTGCCTTCTTTTGTTCAAGAAGAACTTGAGAAAATTGGTATAATTATCCTTTTAAGGGAAAAATAGCTAATAAACTACAAGGAGAAATTCTACCCCAGAATTCAATGGCTATCAACTGTATTTCATGAAAAAAGTTGATAACCCTACAAGGAACTCATGTTTTCACAAAGGTGAGCTTTCAGCAGTGTCACTGGTGTCGTACTCAGATTTCAAGTGACCAATGCCACATACAACTCCTACTGATCAGGTCTCTCCTGATCTTGCTCAAAGTAAGGTTCTGTTTTTAAATCTACATGTGCATCTGTGCACTGTACTGTGTGTTCATCATCCTCAAGTGTCTTCCTGTCACCATTTATCCCCGGCACACCCTCTTCTATCGCCCCATCCCACTTTCTCTGTGGTAATCACATTACTGTTGTCTGTATCTATGAGGTTTTTTTTTTCATTTTTCCTTGATTCTTTCACCTTTTTTCACTCAGCCCCACAGCCCCCTTTGCAGTTAACTGCAACATCCAATAGGCTTATGCATTATGTTCTGTCTTACTACTATGATATCAAAATCTGCTGAAAATTGGTTTGGAAAATGCCACTGACAGTTCAAATACTGACATTAATAATAAATTGAGTCCTGGCTGGCGTAGCTCAATAGATTGAGTGCGGGCCTTGCACACCAAAGGATCTCAATTCTGTTCCCAGTCAGGGCACATGCCTGGGTTGCAGGCCAGTTCCTAGCAGGGGACTCACGAGAAGCAACCATACATTGATATTTCTCTCCTTCTCTCCTTCCTTTCCCCTCTAAAGATAAATAAATAAAATCTTTAAAAATATATATAACGACAATATCAAAGTTAAGTTCTTAATTGGTGAGTTAATGAAATAGCCAAAGCAAAATAAAAGTAATACTAATTTAATTAATAAAAATTAATTGAAATCCAGTATTATCCTACTGGATTTTAACTATCCAGTAGGATAATATTGGATTTTAATACTTGCTGTAAACATAATTCAACAGGATAAGAAAAAGGAAGAACATATTGATCGATGAAACTCTGTAAACAGACCCATTTATAAGGCCACTTGAATATTGATAAAAGTCAATTCAATGGCTAATTGACGTGCTGTTTAGCAAAAGGTGCTGGGATAACTGAACATTCATATGCAACAACAACAATAATAAACTTCCTCCCATTTTTTTAAAGATTTTATTTATTTATCTTTAGAGGGGAAGGGAATGAGAGAGGGAGAGAAACATCAATGTGTGGTTGCCTCTTGTGCGGCCCCTGCTGGGAACTGGCCTGCAACCCAGGCTTGTGCCCTGACTGGTAATCAAACCGCGATCCTCTGGTTTGCAGGCCCACGCTCAATCCACTGAGCTACACCAGCCAGGGCAACTTCCTCCCATTTTTGACAACATATCTAAAAATTAACTTAAATGGACTTCCGCCAAGATGGAGGCATAGGTGGAAACACTGTGCCTTCTCCCACAACCAAGTTTGAATACAACAAAGGTTCAGTAAACCAAGACACGGCCAAAGAACAGAAAATTGAACTATACGGAAGTCTGATAACAACCAACCATTCAACCAGATAGGTAAGAGGGGTGGAGCCAGCAGCGGAGCAGGGTCAGGTGGGAAGGATCGCAGGACCCCAGGAGCCCAAGCAGCTGGGATAGCGTCGGGTGGACCCAGTGAGGGCTCAGGGCGGCAGGCTGGCCACGGTCACACATTTGCATGCAGATAAACCAGCAGAGGAGTGAGCAGTGAAATAGACCGTGCAGGCCCCAGTGGCAAACCAGCAAGGATGCAAGGTGGCGGGCTGACCAAGGTTGCACAATCGTGAGCAGTGGGATGGACCACGTGGCCCCAGCGGCAACAGGAGGCAGCAGAGGAGACCACCATTTCTTTCCTTTGACCCCGCCCCCACATACAGCATCACAACCCAGCGACTGAGTTGCCGCGCCCTGGTGAATACCTAGGCTCCGCTCCTCCTACATAATAGGCACAAACAGCCCAAAATATGACTCAAGAAGAACTCAAAGCCCCAGAGCCAATAACTCTAAGTGACAGAGAAATAGAGAACCTCTCAGATACACAGTTCAAAATACTGGTGATGAGGATGCTCACAGAACTGGTTGATTTTAGTCACAAATTAGAGGAACATATGAAGGCTAAACTAATTGAAATGAAGGGAAATGCACAGGAAACCAATAGTGATGGAAAGGAAACTGGAACTCAGATCAAGGGAGTGGACCAGAAGGAAGGAAGAAATGACCAAACAGAAAAAAGTAAAGTTACAAGAATTCAAAAAAATGAGGCGAGGCTTAGGAACATCCAGGACATCTTTAAACATTCCAAAATCCAAATTACAGGGGTACCAGAATGGGAAAAGAAACAGCCATGAGTGGAGAACTTATTTGAACAAATAATAAAGGAGAACTTCCCTAGTCTGGCAAAGGAAATAGACTTCCAGGAAATCCAGGAAGCTCAGAGAGTCCCTAAGAAGTTGGACCCAAGAAGGAACACACCAAGGCACATCATAATTACATTAGCCAAGATTAAAATGAAGGAGAGAATCCTAGAAGCATCAAGGGATAAGGGGACAGTCACCTACAAAGGAGCTCCCATCAGACTGTCAGCTGATTTCTCAAAAGAGACTTTACAGGCAAGAAGGAGCTGAAAAGAAGTATTCCAAGTCAGGAAATCCAAAGACCTACATCCAAGATTGCTCTATTCAGCAAAGCTTTCATTTAGAATGGAAGAGCAGATAAAGTGCTTCTCAGATAAGATCAAATTCAAGGAAGTTCATCATCACCAAGCCCTTATTATATGAAATGTTAAAGGGACGTATCTAAGAAAAAGAAGATAAAAAATATGAACAGTGAAAGGACAGCAAACTCAGTTATTAACAACCACTTCTAAAACAAAAGCAAACCAAGAGGACAGCTAGATTAGGAGCAGAAACAGAAATGAAGAACACATGGAGGGTTAGCAACAGGGGAGTGGGAGGAGGAGAAGTAGGGAGAAGGTACAGAGAATAAGTAGCATAGATGGTAGGTAGAAAATAGATAGGGGAGAGGGCAAGAATAGTAGGGGAAATATAGAATCTAAAGAACTTGAGCCCTGGCCAGTGTAGCTCAGTGGATTGAGCTCGAGCCTGTGAACCAAAAGATCGCAGTTCAATTCCCAGTCAGGGCACATGCCTAGGTTGCAGGCCAGTTCCCAGAAGGGGCCAGTTCCCAGCAGGAGAAGCACGAGAAGCAACCATACATTGATATTTCTCTCCCTCTCTCCTTCCCTTCCCTTCTAAAGATAAATAAGTAAAATTAAAAAAAATAAAGAAATAAAAAAATAAAGAACTTGAGACACGTGGTCATAAGCTAAAGGGGTGGGAATGGTGGGGGAGGGGTGTGCAGGGTGTAGGGGATTGAAGGGGGGAATAGAACAACTGTAATGATACAATCAATAAAATATATTAAAAAAATAAAAATAGTATTCATTGTAATGTGTTGGGAATTCTTATAGGTTCATTTGCTATTAAAATTTTAAGGTTTTTAAAAAGATTTTATTTACTTTTAGACAGAGGGGAAAGGAGGAAGAAGGAGAGGACGAGAAACATCAATGTGTGGTTGCCTTTTGTGCACCCCCTATAGGGGACCTGGCCTGTGGCCCAGGCATGTGCCCTGAACAACTGTAATGGTATAATCAATGAAATATATTTTAAAAAATTAAATGAATCATAAATTTAAACATAAAATTTATATTCATAAAACTTACAGAAGAAAATGTAGGTAAAATCATTGTGACCTGGGACTAGGCTGAGATTTCTTGGAGAACAAAATGTATAAATAATTTTTAAAAATCAATAAATAAGACCTCATCAAATTTTAAAACTGTAGCTATTCAAAGACACTAAGGAAATAATAATAAAATCAACAGACTGGTACAAAAAGTTAGTGAAATATATGCCTGATAAAAGATTAATATTCAGGTTATATGAAAATAACTCTCACAGTAAATAATAAGAAAGCACACAAATGCATTAAAATCACCAAAAAATTGACAGTTATTTTAAAAGCAATCAGTGAATATGTAATTAATGAATAAATGATTGAAAGCAAATTTACCTTTTTCTCAGGTCATATCAACTAGGACATAACAAAGTAGAAATGATAAATAGGTAAAGACTTATTATTTCTATAAGAAAACTAGTTGGCAGTTTAATATTTAGGAGTGAGTATTACAAGTAACATAACTTGTATAGATGACTTTGGCAAGGGAGATACTGAAGTAGAGAGGGAAAAGAAACTGACAACACCCAGGGATAAGAGAAACAAAGGAAAAAGAAAAGGGGGCAGCAAGTTGTAGTTATCACATATGACAGATGTGCTGTCATTCAGGTTTTGTTGTTCTATTTATGGAGCACAGGCAGAGTAGATTTAGCATAAATCTTAAAGGCCTTAGAGTTATTAGAATGGTGAATGAAAATTGTTGCATTAGCCCTCAACAAGCAAATCAGCCAGTCTTTTGGAACTGTGAAGCCAGGCACTGACTTCTCTTTCCTAGCTATGGAAGTCAAGACAGCATCCTCTGATGTAAGGCTCTTTTTGTCCATATCAAATACGTGTTGTTTAGGGTAGCCACCTTGATTGATTAGCTTAACTAGATCTGGATAACCTGATGCGGCAGCCCTGGCTGCTTTACCTTGCACTTTTATGTTATGAGATGATGTTTTTCTTTAAACCTCATCAACCAGCCTTGTTAGCTTCAAACTTTTCTTCCGAAGCATCCTCCTCTCTCAGCCTTCATGAAGTTGCTCTGGATTAAACTTGGGTTTCAGGGAATGTTGTGACTGGTTTGATCTTCTATCCAGACCACTAAAACTTTGTGCATATCAGCAATAAAGCCGTTTCACTTTCTCACCATTCGTATGTTCACTGGAGGAACACTTTTGATTTTCTTCAATAACTTTTCATTCACAGCTGGTCGTACTCTTTGGCACAAGAGGCCAAGCTTTCAGCCTATCTCAGCTTTGAACATGCCTTCCTCACTGAGTTTAATTATTTCTAGCTCTTGATTTTAAGTGAGAGATTTTTGACTCTTCCTTTTACCTGAACACTTAGAGGCCACCATAGGGTTATTCACTAGCTTAATATCAGTATTGTTGTATTTGGGATTTGGGGGCCTGAAGAAAGGGAGAGAGCTGGGGAAATGGCCCATCGGAGGCAGTCAGAGCGCGCACATTTGTGAATTCACTTCCCTGCTTTATATCGACATCATTCATGTTTCTCCACAACACTAATCATAAATTACCACAACAAATAAAATAATTTTAAAAGCTTGAAGTATTGTGAGAATTACCAAACTGAGGCAAAAACAAATGAAGTGAGCAAGTGCTATTGGAAAAAATGCCAATAAACTTGTATGATGCAAGGTTGCCATTAACCTTCAATTTGTAAAAAAAAAAAAAAAATTATCTGGGAAGCTCGATAAAGTGAGGAGCAATAAAATGAGGTATGCTCGTTCAGCTCATGAGAAAAAGAAGTGATAACCTAGTAAATGCTTGGGAGCTATGCAATTTGATTACTGAAAGGAAGAAGGAAAATTATACTGAAGCACATTTACAGTCTATTATAATTCTTCCATCTAGATTGAATTGTTAAACTGATATTTTATCATATTAGGAAAATTTCTCTGTAAAATTTCCCCTTTCTCTGATAATTTTCCCCTTCCTGTTGTTCTAGTCTGGGCAAAGGAGGGAAATATTTATTTATTTATTTATTTATTTAATCCTCACCCAAGGATATGCTTATTGATTTTAGAGAGATGGGGGGGAAGGATGAGAGAGTACAACATCAATGTGAGAAACATGGATCAGTTGCCCCCTGTACGCACCCTGACCAGGGATCAAACCCGCAACCTAGGTGTGTGCCCTGACCAGGAATCAAACACACTAAGTTTTGGTCTACAGAAGTACGCTCCAACCAATTAAGCCAACTGGCCAGGGCAAGGAGAATTATTGAAATGAGAAGCGCATCATTTGGAAGTGGCTAATTGGAGCACCATACTCCATACATATATGTATCAGGAATAAAATGTTTTTTTTTTCCTAAATTGGGAACATTATAAAAGATTGTTTACATTTCTTTACATTCTCTTAATAAACACAGAAAAATTAGAAAACACATTTATGTAAAAAGAGAAAATAATTATTTTAATAAACTTAATTTTCTCAACTTGTTAAAAATTAGTTTGTTTAAATATTGTTAAATAATGACCAGTTGCCATGCTTTAAGGTCATAGTAGGTATTGGTAGCATTAGAGGAAATGACAATAGATGTTCTAGTTAAAAGTAATTTTATCTATAATGATCACGGAGGTTTCTCTTCTTATACATAATACTTTATCTTATACATTAATACAGAATTATCCTTCATAATCCTTTGAAGCTAATTGCCAATATTCTAAGTATTACTTTTGAAATGATTGTAATTTTCATTGTCTAACCTTGGGTCTTTTCTAAAAGTTTAAATATGTACATAATACAGAGATAAAAATAACACAGAGATAAAAATTTCTTGTTGTATTTTGATTGTAAAAAATTGAGGCTTCAGATGATATTTATTTGAAAATCTTATAATCTATTAAGTCAAAGAAAAAATCTTTTATTTTTATATCACAGCATATTTTTGAGGGAAATCATACAAAATACATCCACTGAAGGATGTAAAAAGGAAAAAATAATATTTTAAATCTGTCTAGTTGTTATTTCACTTTTTTCTTGCTTAGATGCTGAAAATAACTGTTTATTGAACTTCACCTTTTGAAAATTTAAAAATAAAATTAGTTACCAGGCTCTTATATATACAAGATAATTCTAAATATTTATTTTCATTCATGTTCTCATGTATCCTGATTTAATTTATTAAAACTGCCATATATGGCCTCATTGATTTGGAAATATGTATAAATCATGGTTTGTTAACTAGCTATAATAACACAGATTTGCATGACCTACAATCTGATATTATTTTCGGTTGACTTAATAACTGCCCCACCTCCTCCTACTACTGTTCTCTTATAAATCCTAGTATTTATCAAAATAGGACATTGACATCCTTAACCTCATAAAGAGTTCATTTATAATACATACAAACATAAAAGAATGACTTTTTCTTATTACATTACTTTGTGGCATAAAACAGTTTTGCTATTGCAATCCACTGATTATATTATTTTCTTGTTTTCAAATATTATTAAAAATGTATACCAAGTATTTGTAATTTCTAAAAGAAGTCTATTTGCTAAACACATTTCTAGTAATTCAAATGTGACAGTTCAAGGCAATATCCTGTAAGAAGAACAGGCCAATTATTTTCAGCATTCTAGTTTCTTTTTCATTGCTTTTTGTTGTTCTTACATATAAATCTAAACTTATTAACTCAACTGGAAGAAGTAATGTTATGAAATAAAACAAACCATATACAGTAATTCCCATAGAATAAACACAGAATAAGATTAAAAACATCCCTGTCCTATAATATCAAAACCAAGTATATTTGCTTTTGCATAAAATTGTGAAAATGTAATTTGGTGTATCACTTATTCAGTATGTTATTTATTATTCAGTGAAGCTATGCATATCTATAGGGAAAATTTTATCTAATCAGCAAAACTAGTTAAATCTATTGGTAAAACATAGCAAAAATAGTGTGAGAAGATCTGTAAGTTTCTAGAAGTCTGAATTAGAAAGAGAGACAGTAAAAAGGAGAGTAACCAACAGCTAGACATTCTGAATTAAAAAATACAACTGGAGAAAAATATTGTAAACCCATTGGGAATATTTAAGTCCCTAGTATTAAGATTATAGAAAGAGGCCCTGGCTGGTGTAGCTCAGTGGATTGAGCATGGGCCTGGGAACCAAACAACCACGGTTTGATTCCCAGTCATGCGCATGCCTGGGTTGCAGGCCAGTTCCCAGCAGGGAACACACAAGATGCAACCATGCATTGATATTTCTCTCCCTCTCTCCTTCTCTTCCCCTCTAAAGATAAATAAATAAAATTTAAAAAAAAGAAAAAGATTATAGGAAGAGAAGGGGATCAAAGGAATTTGAGGCTAAAAAGTAGGAAGGCAGAAGATATAGTGTTTCAAATGATATTTGAGGGCACGTGATTTTTATATTAAAAATTAAGTTTATAAAAATTATACAAATTTACAAATATGTAGTGATTAAAAACTTTTGTGGCTTTTGAGAATTCATGTCAGCTATTCTTAAAATGTTCATATGTGAATTTCAGAGGTGGGTCAAGTCATGTTATCAAGAGGAGGTCGAATGAAAATAACATCTCTACAAATAGTTCTAAAATAGTATTTATTCTTTTCTGCATTATATTTAAGAACAAATCAAAGCCAAAATTGAAAGGAAATATGTGATGTAAAGATTTTGTCTACAACTGTTTTGAAGTAGAGTATGCAAATATATTTGTTATGAAAGAGGCAGTGAGTGCAGACAAGAAAAAATGGAGAAAGCTATGAATTTCCAATTAAATACAAAAGCAAGTGTATTCGAATGCATAGTTTTGTAAAATAGTAGGGACCTTTCATACACACAGTGTGACTTGCCCCAGGAATTCTTGTGTATTAGCAAAAAAAAAAAATGAGCATTTGGGGACACTTTGTTGAAATATAAACCAAAGTCATTAGTGAGAAAAAGTTAATGGGATGGGAGAACATGAAAAAAAGCTTTGCAAAATTTTAATAATACACAATTGAACACAATAAAAGATAGATGTGTAAGAGAAATAATACTGTGACTAAGAACTAATAAAGACAGTTCAATACCTCTTAGTGATTTAGTCACTATTAACATGGGAATATTTTTTCTATTATATGAAAAATGGCAGTGATTATGTTTCAGTATTACTCTAATATTTTATCAAATACTATCTTGATATTACTATTACTATCTAAAATATAAATAACATGATAATCATAATTCTGAAATATGACTTATTTTTAAATGATTTTAAAACAATTACTTTTAAGGAGTTGTGAAAGTAGAATTATACTCATTACAAAGACTACTAACACCAAATAATGTTGAGAAACTGATTATAAATATTATTTATGGATTTAAAATTCTAGTTAAAATTTCAAAGAGCAAGAGTATAATATAAACATTTCAAGTAATATATTTTGCAATTGTAAAACATATTAGCAGCCCTGATAACAGAAATAAAAATGTCCTTGTTTTATAGTGCATCTTGTTAACTAATCTTTTAAAAATATTTAATATGCATAAAATTTACTAGCTATAATTATAAAATGTATTTTTATTTTTTAATTTAAATTATTTTATTGTTGTTCAATTATAGTCATCTGCATTTTCTCCTCACCCTTTCCCCCCACCCCCTCCAAGCCCCCTCCCTCCCTGGCTGCCACCCTCCCCCTTGGTTTTGTCCACGTGTCCTTTACAGCAGTTCCTGAAAACCCTTCTCCCCACTGTCCCCTCATCCTCCCTACTGGCTATTGTTCGATTGTTCTTAATTTCAATGACTGGTTATTTTGTTTGCCTTTTTCTTTTGTTGATTATGTTCCAGTTAAAGGTGAGATCATATGGTATTTGCCCCTCACCACCTGGCTTATTTCACTTAGCATAATGCTCTCCAGTTCCATCCATGCTGGATGGATGGAATTGTTAACTAATCTTAAACCTTTAATATTCTAAATACTTTAAATTAGAATCTGGGTAAAGATGAAAGAATTATTCCGGACATAAGATAATTTCCACATTTTTTATCTAAAAGATTCTCCCACACCTGTACTAAAAATCATTTTGATTAAATTTATTGGGGTGACATTGGTTAGAAAGATTATATATGTTTCAAGTATACAACTCTATGATATATCATCATCTGTATATTGCATTACATGCCCACCACCCAAGTCAAATCTTCTGTTACCATATGTGTGACCCCTTTTTTTCTTTACTAACCCAACACTTTCTTTTCCTCCCTGTAACCACCATACACTTCTCTGTGTCCATGAGTTTTTGTTTGTTTTTCTTGTTTGTGCATTTGTTGCTTTCAATTTTAAGAACCATATGATTTCACTCAGAGGTGGAATGTAAACCTAAAAGCAAATATTAAAAAAAAACACGAGAGCCAAAACACGGATGCAACCCAAGTCTAAAGAAAATGTGGTATATATACACAATGGGATACTAGCCAGCTGATCAATATTATGTTAAGTGAAATAAGTCAGAGAGGAACAAGAACTGTGTGATTCCATTCAATGTGGGATATAAAACAAAAGGAAATATAAAAAACAAACTCATAGATTCAGACAACAGAATAGTGGCTACCAGAGAGTAAGGAGGTAGGGGAGGGGACAAAGAGGGTGAAAAGGGTCGAATAAAGGTGATGAAATAGACTAGACTTCAGGTTATGAACACAGAATATACGGATTTTGTGTTACAAAGTTTCACATCTGAAAATTACATGTTATTTACCAATGTTACCCAGTAAATTTAATAAAATTAAAATTTTAAAAAAGCAAAAACAATGTAGGGAAAGTCATTATATACAGCAGAAGAACAAAGCTGCCACATGTCATGCAATATGAGCCCAAGGAAACATGGAAAATATTTGGGCAGTTCTCTGGCTTATGTCTGCACCAACACCACACACATTTAGGTTTGGGAAAGAAAGCAAGTTGGCCATATCTTGGGACTGCATATTCACATACCCCAAATTCAAGATTATCAAAAGAAACGGATAAGAAAGCAGTTCTAAAAAAAATTAAATGACCCCTAAGTTCGTGAGTGGCAACACACGTACTTCCCCCACCAGTTCTCAGGAGAATTAGTCCTCAAACTCATCATGTGGCTTGCTTCAACACTGGGTAAGTAAGTAACAGAGAGAGCCAGAGTGACTGTGTATACACAGAGCTAATCATCCCTCAACAACAAGCTAGGGTTCTGCAGAACTAAAAAGAAAACAGACACAAGAAAGTGCACATGATCCTCTGGAGGGGCTGAAGAAGTGAGATTCCCGGGAAGTGATTCTTCTCCATTGCAAATTATTAAGTGTAAGCTACAAAGACACAAGTACCATTATGTCATCTATTTTTTGAGCCATGGATTGAGGGCTTATAGAAGAAGTGGGTTCAGTAGACATAAAATAACTATGTAAATGTTCAGATAAAAGTATAAATTCCTAGGCCAATGCTCAATTAAGGGCATGATATGTTATATTTGTAAAATACTATGATACACAGTTGAGTAGATGGAATAAACACTAAAATTGCTAAGACATAAAATACCAAAATTAAAAAAAATATCTTGTGTATGGGTAGAAAAATGTCAATTTAAAGAAAACATTGGCCTGACTTCTAATTTTTATAGCAAGATTTGGGCTAGAAGCCAATGGAACAATGATTACCTTCTTCTGAGGGAGAGACTCTGACTGAATAAAACCATCCTTAGCCAGATAACCTTGTGATAGTATTTTTTCTTTTATTAAAATCAGGAAATAATAAATCAAATATGTTTGCTCAAAGGTGTGTATTTCACGATTACATTGTTAACTTGCAAATACCATTTATGTCCGTTAACAAGACAATGCTGGGAAAGGTTTTCTAAAATCATTGACTTGTCAAGAACATTGTTATTAGAAATCATCTACACAACGGAAAACCGCACTATTGCTTAAGAATCTTAGTCACCCTGACACACAGAAGCAGCTTCCTTTTTCAGTTCAGTGCAGGACTTCAATGAGGGTTTCTGAACATGGTGTCCATATTTATCTTACCTTTTTAGTTTCCAAGGAAAACAGAACTCTGGTTTCACTGAGCACCCAGACTTCATAATAAACACTTTATAAACAACCATTGATTTATTTAGATTTGACCTGAAGCTCATCTTTCCTGCAAATCCTAAATCATCACTATTTCTTTCTTCGATGAGAGAAATTCAGTGGTTTCCCTAATACCCTCCTCTGTTGCAGCGACTTGGTAAATACACCATTGTTGGACTGCAGTCTGTCTCTCAGGCTCATCGTAAGATGGAAATTTATCTCATGTTCACAAAAATATATCTATGTTTATCAAATATTTCACACTGTTTGCATTTTAAAACATTTCTATCTCCATATACTTAATGTCTTAGATATTGTTGGTTTAATGCCAGGGCTTATGCCTGGGAGAATTTTTCTCAATTTTATTTTTACTTTTGATATTGAATACTTTATTATTACATGTCACATAGTTTTATAAAATCAATTAAAATATAATTCTTTATAGCCCTGGCATGTGTAGCTCAGTGGACTGAGCATGGGCCTGGGAACCAAACAACCACGGTTCGATTCCCAGTCAGGGCACATTGCCTGGGTTGCAGGCCAGTTCCCAGTAGGGGACACACAAGAGGCAACCATACATTCATATTTCTCTCCCTCTCTCCTTCCCTTCTCATCTAAAGGTAAATTAATAAAATCTTCAAAAAATATAATTCTTTATAAATGAATAATTAAATTTCGTGATGACACTTTGAATTCAGATTAATTTTCCAGATAACTTTAATTGAAATATTTTTTATACACAGAGGAGAGAGTGGATTCTTAGTGCTTTCTTAGTTTTAACCCAAATATTTCACTGTTTTTATTTCTCCAATAGTATTTATTCAGTAAGTAACAAGTTAAACCATTGCTCTAAAAATTAATAGCTCTGAAATCATTTCTCCCCACGGTATTTATTATTGCTGACAAGTAAACCCATAAAACATGTCACTTCTTTCTCTGGAGAATTCGTGCAAATGGCTAATGTAAGGAGGGATGTTTCTTTATCCTGCGGCTGCCATCTTTTCCATGTTTTACTAAAAGTTTACACAACACTCTTTTAGTTTTTATCATATTAAGAGAGATCCAGTCTAAAATACACGGAAATTACTTAAATGTTGTCATAAAGGACTGAGGGGGTTTCCAACAAGAATTAGATTTAATATCCAGAGAATCGTGTGGTATACAGACTAAGGGCCCTTATTTCCCATCTGCCAATGGATTCCTCACATGTATCTTTTAGATAATTATATAATTTTATGCTAAATTATCTTCAGAATATGAGCCATGTTCTAGTCTTGGGTTAGTTTTATGAGAAAATGTAAAATAACCTTACTGCCTTCAGGAAAACATTTTTAGTTTCACCCATTTGTGGGACTTCCTAAGTGTAAAATTTTAAAAACTTTAGAGTGCCATCAAATGGACTGAAAATCATGCATTACACAATGTAACAAAAAGTGTTGCCTCTTAAATTTAATTTTTTTTTTAATTTGACACAATGCTTTTCTGTATGTTTTTTTTCTGTGGCTATTACATGTTATTGGCCAATTGTCTGAAATGATATGCTCCTTATAATCTTCATTTAATTAGAATGGAGAAAATATGACCTTGCCCTCAAAACACAGATTTTTGTGTTTTTAAATATTTCATTTTTTTCTATTTTTAGAGAGAGGGGAAGGGAAGAAGAAAAAGAGGGAGAGAAACATCATTGTGTGGTTGCCTCTCACATGGCCCCTACTGGGAACCTGGCTCAAAACCCAGGCATGTGCCCTGACTGGGAATTAAACCAGTGTCCCTTTGCTTCACAGGCCTGTGCTCAATCCACTGAGCCACGCCAGCCAGGGCTCACACCGATTTTTAAATAAGGAATCTATTGATGTAGTACAACAATGGCTGACACAATACTACAAGATAGAACAACATCTGTTGTTTTTTTTTAAGGATGGGAAGAAAATATATAAAAAAAAAAGGAAGAAAGGGAGGGAGCGAGGAAGAAAAGGAGGACATAAAGTATTTAAGAGTATGTTCTGTGGGTTCCAAAAAGAAACACTATCAGTTAGAACAGGTTTCATTAGGAACTTAGCATCTGAAATTGTCCTTGAACCATTGTTAGGATTTCAACAAAGCTGGAGCAGGAGTTCATTGTAGTTGGAAGGGAGAAACAGAGCTTAGGAAAAACTTGGAAGCCTAAGCCATATTCACAAGGATAAACAATGTATAGTCAGTGTCAAGAAATAAGTCTGAAATGGATTACTAAAGGCAAAGTTGAGGGACTTACAATTGCACAGGTAACATAAATCATGTTTGGGTATATATTATTCATCTTCAGACACAGATTTCACAATATCTCATTTTTGCTATGAACTATGGCTTTATTTTAACCAATAAGTCAAATAAGTTTACTTCTTATTTGAATATTTATACACACTATAATTTTTAAGTTCTATGTTTAGATTAGATAAAAATTATTATTCCCCCATGCAAATTTCACATCTAGGCCAAAAAGTACATTGTCTTCAGCATATTCCACGGGATATTTTCTACTTACTCTTGACACATTTTTCTCCACTTTGATTCAATTTTGGTTTGATGGGGAGATCAAACAACATATGACAACTTATGGCTAATATTCATAGCTTTTAACTGCGGAGCTTTTCATACATTTCAGACTACTGGTGCCACTGTGCTTTTAAAGTGCATGTCATCCTGTACAGTGCTGTACTTGGTTCTTGTCTCAGGGACTGGCCATATCACCTTCCATCATAGAGATCTCATGGGTTTGTCTCGTTTCTGCATATCTTGTATCAGCGTTAGATCCACACAATCTTTTCACGGTTGTTAGTAGGCAGCAGCTGTGGAAGATAGAGAAGTGTCTCCCTCCAGGGCAGGGGGTGAAGTTGTTTTCTGACCNATATTTTCTACTTACTCTTGACACATTTTTCTCCACTTTGATTCAATTTTGGTTTGATGGGGAGATCAAACAACATATGACAACTTATGGCTAATATTCATAGCTTTTAATTGCGGAGCTTTTCATACATTTCAGACTACTGGTGCCACTGTGCTTTTAAAGTGCATGTCATCCTGTACAGTGCTGTACTTGGTTCTTGTCTTAGGGACTGGCCATATCATCTTCCATCATAGAGATCTCATGGGTTTGTCTCGTTTCTGCATATCTTGTATCAGCGTTAGATCCACACAATCTTTTCACGGTTGTTAGTAGCCAGCAGTTGTGGAAGATAGAGAAGTGTCTCCCTCCAGGGCAGGGGGTGAAGTTGTTTTCTGACCAGAATAGTTTTACTGTGTTCCTCCCAGACAAAGGCTGAACAGGTAAGCCTAACTGCTAGTTAGTAAACTAACAGCCCTCTTTAAAAGACTGGGATGGGAGTAAGAGACAGAAAACTGTACTTGAAAAATAATTAAATAAATTAAAAAAAAAGATTGGGTTTTCTAAGCTCATTGCTTCTCAGCCATGACACACACTCACTATTTGCATGGCATTCACTTAAGCTAACTTCTGCATCTCTGCCGTGGGACATAGGAAATGAAAACATGAAGCTCATATGACATCTGTGTTTTGAAAAATAAAAGCTTTTGTCTCCAAGATTTAATAAAAGAATATTAAATAATAAAATGCAGAAATGGGAAATTAGTATGACCTTGTAGAAGGAACCCCTTGGGCCAATTCAATGTACTGTTGTGTCTTGTAATCCGAATGTAGAGTAGGGATTGATATTCTATGCTCATCATACCTTCTATCCCTAAGTGCTAGAGGACATTAGTGTGCACAGGTAGAAAAGTGCCGATAGGACACTGGACTAACATTTGCCACTAATGAATGAGTCAGAATTAAATTCAAGTGCCTCCGCTCTCTCATGTCAAAAGTTTTTAGCATAGCTGATGGCCTGTTGGTTGGAGAGTCAAAAGCCTCACTCTCAATGGTCTAACTCCAGTGTTATTGCTCCTCCTCCAGAAAGGGTGACTGGTAAACCCTGACAAAATCACAAGGCTCACTTGATGAGTAAAACTTTCTTGGGGTTATATGGGAAAATCTGCAATGTCTTCCCAAAGAAAAACTACTGTCACGTCATCTCCCTATTACTAAAAAGGCGTCCCAGCATCTTGTGGATACTGGATATTGGAGAGAAAACAAGTATCTGTGTGACTTGTGCTTTGATTGGCTCATCTGGCCAAGAGAAGCAGGCTTCAGCCAGAGAATAGCCTTAGAGTTTTTACTTTATGTCTTTTTTGACAAGGCTGCCATCTTTGAAAAGCAGGATCAGTTCACTGCTGCACTCTTGCTAATACTGAGCACCTGCCCATGAAGGGCTCAAGACTCCAGAGCCTGACATTTCTATTTGGAGGTAGGCCAGTTCTAAATGCAACCACCACCAAGGTGGAAGAAGCCCCAAAAGCTTCACTTACCATATACAAATGGTAAGTGTAATGGTTAGTGTATTCAATAACTCAACATTCCTGACTCCCATGGCATCTCAGTTTTGCATGAAACCGGGATAGGCTGACTGGCAGGCCTTCAAGTACGATAAGTATAGTATTGGTGTTTCATGCCTACCCCCGAGAGTAAACATGCTGTATTTATTTCTTTTACACATAGTTTTATTAATATGATTATTTAAATTTGGGTTAAATCCAGTTATTCTGTCCTCTGCTACAAAATAAATTTATGTGTATATAAATATTGACTATAATTTTAATTATGCAACAGAAGTCATCAATATTTATATATAAGATGCATATTTCTTATTGTAGTACTTGTAAAATCTTTTCTAAAATATTCGTGTTTTGCAAAACTTTTAGTGCTGTGTGTTAATCATCAATATTAAATGAAATATGACATTTCTTGAGGTTGTAATAGAGATGAAATACAAAAACTAATGCTAAAGAATTTCACACACTGCACGGTAAGCTTTCATATTTTTTGGTTTTAATTATTGCCAGTTGTGAATAAAGTTCAAATCAATTCATGCATTTCAGAAAATAATGTTATAATATAGAATTCAAGAATATTTTAGTTATTTCTTGTAAGAAATATCTTTCAGTACATTGCTATATTGAAAGTACATACAAGTAATTGTGTGACATTAATAGATGGTGTTTTACAATTGTAACTATGATCCATAATTTGTTGCAGCACTAATTGGATCACCTTATAATTCCTCTTCTGTTTCTCTTCACAGACTTTGAGCATCTCAAGGATGGGGACTATGTTTTGTTTAAGTTTGTGTCTTCTCTTTCTAATCTGGTAACTAGGACAGAGTGAGTGTTATACTTGTTGAAAGAATACAGGAAGAAGTGAATGTAGAAAAAGTTTCTTATATTTATTCTATATGACAGGAATTTAAAATTATATTTAAATAATATGTTAACACTCAGTGAAATACATGTGTTCTGTGTTTTGAACAGAGTTTAGGTGTGTTTTAATTTTTAAAAGTGTGGCATACAACACTATAGAAAGGGTAGAATCATTCAAAATGACAAATATTACGGTAGCATAAAATACGTTGCTGAAGTAAGAGTCAAAGTCTGTGACACTTGGAGGAAATTACATATTAATTATTTGTAAAGAGAAATATTCTTCATTATTTTAGTCACAGATGGCACCATTCAGACTTTCAGGAGTGACTGAAAGTCACTATGTAATCACCATATGTAATCGCCATATTGAACCTTAGTAACAAAGCAGATTATAACATGTAGTTTAACATAAGGAGGGAGCAAGACAATTCAGAGAATGTGAGGTTTAAAAAATGTACAACTGTTATACAAAAATGAAGTATGGCTAATTCACGATATAAAACATTAAAAGAGAAATAAAATTCCAAGTGTGTAACTATGGTTTTAAATCAATTATTTATGATGGTTTAGGCTGTACAAGTCAATGTCTGTACAATACAAGACAGCAAAAGAAAGATGCATAATTTGAATCCTCCCAGATATTGACTTAAATCGATTAATCCCCATTTAGAACAACATTAATTTTAGTCTAGATTTATACGCTAAAGTTTGATTATAAATATTGAAACTAGCTAAAATGAGATTCATGCAGGAATAGACCCCAGGAAGGTGATCCAGTTTAAAATCTTCAATTCTAATGCATATTTAGGTTGCAAACCTAATCTTCAGCAACACTGTATTCTTTGTAATGATGAAGATTCTAGACAGTGTTCAAAAGAACATTTACTAGAAATAAGGGATTGATATATCTTTGAAAGTATGTTTGTTGACCTTCTCTAGAATATGAATGTATGGATGTTTAATCAAAATATTTTAAAAGGAAGTATATATAGAAATATGCTGTGCGACAATTTTTAGAAAGATGGCTAGTTGTAACGTGTCTTTCCCACTCAATACCAGTCAATCTTAGAGACTTCCTGACAAGAGTAACAACTGCAGAAGTTTCTGATACCACCTTATGTAATGCCTGAAAGTCAGTAAGGATCATCTCTTTAGCTACCTCCATCTGGTTGCTACGGGAAAAAACTTCAGACAGAATTCTCTATTGCAGAAACTGTCAGGTCTGTGTGCCTTCTCTCTTCTTTGCTTTGGATCATTAATGATTTGCTTTGATGTTTGTTTGCCAGAGCCTAATTAGTGGAGCCTTTCTAGCCATTCCTTCCTAAATCATCTCTCTCGCCGTTACGTTGCTTTATGATGTCATCTTCGTATTCTTCAGAATGCAAAAATAGATTAAGTGGCAAAACAATTTTTTCCTCTTCTATGTGTTGTCTATATCAGAAGTATGAGCACCGTGCATTCTCAAGTGGATACACACTTAAGGGCTAGTGTTACATGTGAAAAAACCCCATTGGACTTTGCACTATACTTGGGAATGATATAGAAGAAAATAATTGGTGTGTAAGATTAAAAACATTGATGTGGGATGCACATAAAGTAGACGTAAACCCATAATTGTAGATTGCAGAGTATGTACTCAGAAGTTTAAGCTTTGAAGTAACAACATCTTTCTGAAAACTTTCTATACTGCCCCCTCCTCAGACTATATTAAAATTAAGGATTTACTTTCCGAACAAGAGTCTGTCAAGTGTTTTTGAGCATGATTTAGGTATAATGCTATGTGCTGCATGGATAACAAAAACAATGGTAAGGAAGCTTATTTTCCTCATATTTTATGCATAAGTATACCTTTAAATCATTAGCAAAATTTATTGTTTTGGTTAAAATATAACTACAATATCTATAATCCTATGTTTGATTCCTTTTTAGAACACCATATACTTAAAATTGGGTATTATACTGGTCCTTGTAGAGGATCCTTTATTTATCCATTCTGTTATCATAGATTATAGCTTGATTTTTTAAAAGATTTTATTTATTTATCTTTAAATAAATAGGGAAAGGGAAGGAGAGAAACATCAATGTATGGTTGCCTCTCATGAGTCCCCCGCAGGGAACTGGCCTGCAAACCAGGCATGTGCTCTGACTGGGAATCGAACCATGACTGTTCGTTCACAGGTCCTCACTCAATCCACTGAGCTACACCAGCCAGGGCTATAGCTTGATTTTGTTTAAAAAATGTTATTCATTAATAGGCCCATAGTCTAACTAGACTTCCCTCCCTCCTTCCTTCCTTTCGTTCTGTAAGAAAGTAATTTGCTATCTAGTTTTGAGTACTCTTTGTACTGAGCAAAAACATTCAAACTGAATGTTCTAGATATGTAAGCCCTGAAACACTGGTCCTTATATTGTACTCTATTGTCTAACAGGAAAGCTAACACAGAGAGACTTTCTACCCATTTTCAGTGTTTGGAGCTGATTTGGAGAACGTTAAGCTGCCAGGTGTTAGGTTGGTCACTTAAGACAATAAACCACAATGGCAGTATCAATGAAGACTTTATTCTCTTGCTGCAATGGTATATAAACAAGGGGCCATAAAGAAGATAAGGCTCCCCAGTGTCCATTTTTCCCATGAATGACACTAGACACGTTCAGATGTGTTAGCACTGGTCGGGGAATTGTTCCACTGCAGATGGGACCCCCAGGCAAAAGGTTTCTGATATTTCATGGACCCTGCAGCTGGGTGGAAAGAGAAAGAAGTTCCAAGAGAACAAAAGTACAGCATGTCCTCCAATAATGTCATTTCATTTAATGTCCTTGTGTTATCGTGTCGATGAGATGTCATAAGAACTTAACTGTTGATTATATAAATTAGCCTGAGGAAAAACTGTTTTCATGATGTGTTTTTTTTTTTAAAGTTGCAGAATCTATCCACATTGAGGGAGGGCTTTCTGCACTGAGCACTGCATTAGAGTGCAGAAAATGACTTTAACACTACCTTCTCCTCCAATAAGAAGAGATCACTGAAGAAGCACCTGGGGAAGGCCTCAGCCCAGGGCCGCACCAAGGAGGCCTCTAATCATCAGGGCCTGGGCTAGGAAAGCAGTTATGGATGGAAGCAGATATGGATGAAAGCACGTCCTGCAAGGGGGAGCTGAGGCCTCCACCGCAACCCTCTTCAAACACTGCAGTGCACAGTCGACACACTAAATGGTGTAGGGGCAGCCGTTTTCCACTATGAGGCCTGACAAGAAGAGCTTTTGTCATTGCCTATGGTGGAGCCTGAGAGATCACTCACAGGATTTGGGCCAGGAGCCAGTCTTCCCAACTTCATCTCTGGTTTTCTCAGTGCCCTAGTGAGACCCCATAGAGACCCAAACAAATCAGTCTCTGAGGAGCTGTGACAAGAACCTTTGAAATGGTCTGAAGTCACAGAAGACCATGTTCATAACCAAGTTCACTCCAAGCAGGACTGTAACTGAAACAGGGTTCAACTGTCTGCTGTAATGAAAGCTAAACTTGTGAGACAGGTGCTGGTAAGGAAAGGAAAGAGGTTTATTCAGGAGTTGAAAAACCTGAAAAGATGGCAGGCTCATGCTTTCAGTACCATCTTAGCATCTCAGGTGTCCCGGCCAATTTATATAGGGAAACGGTGGGACAAGGGGGAACTAAGGAATTATTGGTGATGTGCAGTTTTTCAGCTCTGCTCTTAGGTTATTTCAGTGTCATGTCCTGTGTGTGTCATGTAATGTCATTGCTCTGTCCACAGTTTCACTGCTGGTATCTGGGAACAGGACTTGCAGGCAGCATTTCTACGGCTTCTGATAAGAGTTGCTGACACTTGCCCAGTTTCATGTGGTCAGGGCCATTCCTTGGTTAAGCAGAAGTTGCAACTTCTGATGTCTATAAATACTTATGAGGAGACTTTTGCTGGCTCAGTGGATTGAGTGCCAGCCTGCGAACCAAAGGGTCACTGCTTTGATTCCCAGTCAGGGCACATGCCTAGGTTGCAGGCCAAGTCCCCAATGTGGGACATGTGAGAGGTAACCATACACTGATGTTTCTCTCCCTCTCTTTCTCCTTCCTTTCCCCTCTCTGTAAAAATAAATAAATAAAATATTTAAAAATATTTATAAGGAGACTTTAAATGCATAAATATTCTATGGGTTTGTTAGTACAGCCTATTCCATTATTACCATCTGATTAGTATGTTATGTTTTCTTCCATCACTGTTACAGGAAGATAAGGCTTCCTGGTGGAGTGAGCAGAGCCATGAACACTAACCATTATCAAGCCAGGAAAAGATGTACCACAGCTCATTAGGGTTTACTTTAGAAAGTCAGGAAGTTTCCTCCTTAAGCTTTTTTATGAACCATGTTTTACTGGGCCTGAGGTATCAACTCAGACACAGCCTAGTTCTGGCTTGTAAGTGGAAGCTTACCTGAATACCTTTGGGCTGATGCAACTTCATACTAGTCAAGGTATACACACAATATGGACAATCCCAGAGGGCACATGTGGACCTTTACAAACAAGAAGTTTACAATGTTAGGGCACTCCAAACAGGACATACGCTGATTAGGCATTCAGGTTACCGGGGTTCTCAATGTAGTCTAACAAAAAGATGACTCTTTCCCAGTCCAAATAATTAAGCTCAGTCTGTGCTTTTCAAAGGACTGCCTCAGGCAGTGGGTTTCATAAAATTGTGTTTGTCAATGACATCAGTTTGTCAGCTTCGTGAATGTGGATGACATTAGCAAGCGTTCTGTGTGGAAAGTGCAGGAGCTGAGGCCATCTTCTGCTTTCTCATAGTCATCATTGTCATATGTAATCTTAGGCTCAGAAGTGTTTTGACTTCAAACAGGTCACAGCAGCTTGAAAAAGAAGCAATGAGAGTTTTTCTTTAGGAGGAGGGAGAGCTTTTAGAAGCAGTTTTGAAAAGAATAGACATTAAGTTCTTCCTTGTCTCCCACAACTGCCCAGGTGCTGGGGTTTTGTTTTTTCATGGGGTGGTTGTTGCTTTTAGTGTGTCCATTTAGTAATCAAAACATAGTTTTTTAGTCATTTAGTCAACAGTGTTCTTATCCAGGCTTCTTATCTAAAATGGTTGTTGGCCAAAATGACAAAAGCTTTTTGTACAGAAAACATGTTTATATAATTTAACCAGAAAGGCACATCACCTTAAAGAGCAGAAAATTCTGAATTATTAAAAGATTTCACAATAGGTTTATATTATCTTCCATACTTGCTGTTTATAAGTCGTCCTGATCTCCCCTCCATGTGAGTCTTTAGGAACGGGAACAATCCAGTTAAAAAATGGGCAAAGGACCCAAGTAGACACTTCTCCACAGGGGACATACAGATGGCCAATAGACATACAAAAAATGATCATAGGAAATATGTAAATTAAACCACAATGAGATATCACCTCCCACCTGTCAGAATGGCTATCATCAATAAATCAACAAACAAGTACTGATGAAGTTCTGTAGGAAAGGGAAACCTTTTGCAGTGTTGGTGGAAATTCAGACTGGTGTAATCACTGTGGAAGGAAGTATGGAGATCCCTCAAAAAATCAAATATGAGGCCCTGGCTGGTGTAGCTCAGTGGACTGAGCACGGGCCTGTGAAGCAAAAGGTCGCTGGTTCAATTCCCAGTCAGGGCACATGCCTGGGTTGCAGGCCAGGACCCCAGTAGGGGACAAATGAGAGGCAATCACACATTGATGTTTCTCTCCCACTCTTTCTCCTTCCCTTCCCCTCTATCTAAAAATAAATAAATAAAATATTTAAAAAAATAAAAAATGGGTCTGCCCTTTGACCCAGTGATTCCACTTATAAGAATATATCCAAAAAAACCCAAAACACTAATTTAAAAGAACATAAGCACTCCTATGTTCATTGCAGTCTTATTTACAAGTTGTCAAGATACAGAAGCAGTCCAAGTGTCCATCAGTGGATGAGTGGATAAAACAACTATGGGACATTTACACAATGGAATACTAGTTGGCCATACTAGATGGAGTGCGTTTGTGGTGTTGGCCAGTAGGGTCTGGACGGTGAGGAAGGCAGGCCCCCCTGGCGCCCAGCAGCAGAGGCTGCTGCCCTTGCTCATGCTTCCATTTTAGCAGTGGTTGCTGGCAGGGAAGGGCTTCTAGTAAGATGTCCCACATTTCACCACTCTTCACTGTTTATTTAACAAGATCTTCTCCGGAGGGGTCTAATTAAGTCCCTATGGTTACTTCTGGCCACTGGCAAAGCAATTTGTGAAGGCTCTGTTTTTTGTTTTGTTTTGTTTTGTTTAAGCAGCTCCGCAGGGTGCTTATAGGCTCCGGCTCTAGGGACCTCTCAGAGTTACCCAGCTCGGTGCTGAAGCACAGTTGAGAGCAGGGTGTGGGGAATGACCATCTTTGGTTCTATTCTTGGAGGCCATAGCTGTGGGTCGGGGCTAACTTTCTGGGAACCCCTTGGTTGTGCCACTGACCTGACCCAGCAGATGAGCTCAGCCAGGAGTCGGGAACTAAAGAGAAGGCCAATGGTCCCCTCAGAAATGAAACTCTTGTTAAGTGTAAATGCACTAGCATTCCTGAAGAACGGGCACAGGTGCTTCCCTTTTCTGATATGTGTGGGAGCCAAGAGATGGTTTTTTTTCCAGATCGTTTGTGTAGAATTTTGAGAAGCACACTAATTGTTTCTCTGTTCTCCAACGTATAGGATTATGCCCAAAGTCACATGCATTAAGATACCTCTCATATACATTTAATGAGACCCTTTGACTCTCATCGTATTTTTGGAGAAGTGACTGATTGGTTGTCAGTAGACATTTTCCTGACCTTGGGCAATTGAATGCATAACTGTAAATTGGTTTCTTAATGCTTGATTAGTAATGCTTAATAACTGCTTTCATTTTAAAAATATTGTATTTTAATTGGCAGATGATGGTAATATACTGTAGAAGATATATTGCCTATAAGTATCAAGTCATATTTAACAGTGAGAAAAAATTCTTGGAATAATTTTACATTACTACTTTTTCAATTAATCAATTAATCTGCAATTTAGTCAATGGCTATTTTTGCTCTGCACTTATCAAGAGTGTGATAAACAAGTGAACAGGATGTAGATGTGTTTTCCTAGAGATTATACCTAGCTGAGTTTCAAATAGAAAAAAAAAGACATTTCCAAAATATGTATCAGTGTATCTGGATACTTGTAATTGAGCCCACTTCACATGGGTGATTGGAGTAGGAGCGGCAAGCTGACACAATTTAATCAGTCTGTCCTGAAAAATTAGAATTTGAAAGTAGAACTGTAGTCAGTTCAGGTGGGTAAGTTAAAGGGAGACATGAACACCAAGGAACTATACAGTGAATGTGTACCCTGAGGGGCAGCTAAAGTCCGTCTGGGGCAGGGAAGAGGAAGTCGATGTAGAGAAACAAATACATGAGACCCTGAGTATATACAAATGCTCTTCAAGTTTTTCTTCCTCATGAGGCTCAGCTGCTTTCTCGGGCTCTGTCCTTGGGTTCTGCTAATGTGCATATATGTTCACAATTTAACATGCCTGAAATTAGAATGTATCTCAGAGGTAATGGTGTCTAACAGTAGCTGTTGACAGACAGAAGTACAAATGTAGTTCTCATTGCCTATGCTTGGGTGTGCTTAATCACACCTATCTGTATGGTTGTCATGACAATTGAGTTACAGGCATTTTCATTATGACACATGAGTGAAGTGCCATTTAAAAGGATATACCATGATTTTGTTCATAAGATGACATTTTGTTGAGAAAGAGAAAGGCATGAAAGAGAGTAGTGAGGTATGGGTATGACAATGGTGAAGCAAATATTTTTCACTGTGATAATGATTATACTTCACATTTTCCTACAAAACAATAATAGAATAATATCATGCACCAAACAATCTGACTGAGGTCAGAAAATGTTGCTAAATGTCTTGGGAAATTCCTATAATTTTCAAAGGAAGAGAGGTTGTGACATATTCATGTATCTTATAATACTGTCTTCAAAGTATCAAACATAAGTTTTTTAGGAATCTCATATTGAGTTTGAGCAGAATCTTCTTAACTTAGAGTGACAAATAATTTAATTAAAGAAAAGTAATAGTATTAGTTTAGTCTACTAAGAAATGTTAATGAATACTTAATAATCTTCAACAAGCCAAGCCAACCACGTAGTAGTGTTAATGTTAGATATACTTAAAAGATCATTATTAAAATGACTGATTGCAAAATAAGCGTGTTACTGAGAGACTATGCTTGATAGTTTTCAAAAGTAAATTGTTACCATATTTAATTTTAAACCACAGAGGGAAATCAAACACCCAATATGTTAATGTGAAAGGACCAAAAACAAAAGAGTAGGTAGGTGATGGCTGAAATGATGTTGGACTGATTAAACATCTTCTGTCACGGAAGTTCAGAAGTTAATAACCACCAGGGATATTAGATATTCACACATCTTTCCTAGAGTCCTCTTCCAGCAGGATAACAGAGGACATGCTCAATTCTTCCAGAAACAAGTTGTCATAACATGTGAGAATTGTCTGTGATATCCCCACATTTCTTGTGTATATGTATGTGTGGTGAGAACACTCAAAATCTATTGTTTTTGCAAATTTTAAGTATAGGAGATGGTATTGTTAACTATACTCAGCATGCAGTACACTAGATCTCCAGAATTTATTCATCTTATAACTAAAATTATTAGTTACACCTAAATTCTCAGGTAATCCAAAAATAATATCGAATCATTTTTAGTCTTTAAAATTTGTCTGTCTTCTAAAATATCCAGTAAACATGTGTCCTCAGAGTCACCAATGATTTATGTGTCAAGAAATCCAATGATCTTAGCATTCACTTTCCTAAATCCCAGCACCATTTGACACATTTTACCTTTCTGTTTTTAAAACTTTTCCACTTACAGTGTCTAAGATTATACATTTTTATTCTCCTTTTATGTCTCTGGTTAATACTTTATGCTATTATTCCTCTTTTTATAATCAGTTAAAGACATGAGCTGTTGTTTTGTGTTTCTTTCATTCTATTTCTTAATCCATGATTACCTAGAATATCTCCATAAGTGTTGTGGTTTCTACATTTTTAGTTCAAAATTTCTGTCTTTACATAGGAATGTGTCCCTGATATCCTAACTACACATTTCCAATTATCTTCTGGGCATTTAAGTTGAATTTTTCAATGCTATATTGAACTCAGTATGTTTAAAATTATTTTTTCAGGACTTTGTAAGAACTTGGGCATTATAATGAGTGAACTGAGAATCAACAAAGATTGTGAGGAGAAAAGTAATATGATTTACATTATTAAGACATAACTCCGTTATTCATGTTTAGAAAACATTGTAAAATGGTGGATGTTGTGGCAGAGATAAAGTGAGAAGTTAGTGCTGTAATCCAGGGAAGAGATGGTAGCAACCAAACCGGGATGTTGGTGATGTAGGTGAAGGGTGAGGGTATGCTCTAATTATGAATATATTTATAAATAATGTCCTCTAAATTCCTTGATGGGCTGAACAAGGGATGCACTATATAACAAAACAGTATGGCTTCAATGCTTGTGGCCTGACCATTTAAAAAGATGGAAATGCCATCATCAGAGAACATGTTTGGGGAGGAGTTCATTTTCTACAATTTGAGTTTGCGAATTCTGTTGATTTAGATAGAGATAGCAAGTAAACTGTATTTAACTTAAAGAGTATGTTCAGGACAGTATATGAAGCTGGATATGTAATGATAGATGTCTTGCATGTGGATTATATTCAAAGTCCAGAAAATGGGTAATATCATGAGGAAACAAATATAATTTGAAAAAGTCGACAGGCTGGGTTTGAAACACTCCAAACTAAAGAGAAAGAACGAGCAAAGAGAAAAAAATAGAACATTTAGCAATCGTGTGTACTGAGAGCCACGTGAAAATAACACATCAAGGAAATATTCTGTAAAATAAAGTAACTTTTTGTCATTTTCCAAAGTCACTCCACAGTTGCTATACGTACTACATCTGTATGCAAGATCTTACAGAGCTAACTTTGATCCGTTTTAACATATCATTCATTTGCTCTGTGTTTTGTGGGAAAAGCTTAAGTTTTTTTCACAGCCACTGAAATTCTTTCATGAATGTTCTGTTTATTTATTTCTGAATAATTAAACTTTAGAAGTAAAAGTAGATAATGAAACAGCATTAGTTTGAAACATATTTCTCAGAATATGTTGATTTGTATTTGAAAGTATATTTTTCTTAAGGGCACAAAAAAGAATAAAATCAGGACAGCACTTGAAAATTTGATAAAATAGAACAATTAGACCAGTACTAAAAATAAGGTCAACAGAGAATTCTATATATGTGGGGGCGACTTTCCTCCGCAAATCTCCCCGAGTGCCATGGATGAAAGTGAATATGACCGAGACATGATGTGATCTGCTTGGGGAGGAGAAGTGAGCAGTGGCCAGTTTCTCAGAGGAAAAAGGCCAGCAGTGGTCAGTTTCTCTGAGGAGAAAAAGGCCTCAAGCCCCCTCCTCCAGGGCCTTTTATTGGGTTCTAATACACAGGAATACAGGGTGGCAAGGTTCAAACAGTAGATAACATTTCAAAGAAATCTGAGGGTTTGGTACGAGTCAGAGTCTGTCAGGAAGAGAGTTTTAGGGTTTCCTGCTTGAACCCTTAACATAGGAATGAAAGCACTCTTAGCAGAGCAGATTTCATAGGTTTATCAGGAAGTCTTTGTGTTGCCAGATTGTTCCCCCGCACACACTCTGGCAAGGCAAGGAGCTGTACTTCTCCCCAACAGGTATCCAGGCTTAAGGGAATTAGAGCCAGATCTTCTGGCTAGAGGACATAGGGACTCGGACTCAGGCTATGTCAAAGCTGGGGGTGGGGGAAGTCCATTGCTCCCTTTTTGTTGCAGCCCCCCAGTCCTTCCATGAAGGCCTCCCAAGTAATCTAGTCTGGCTTAGGTTGCCCCCCACTGTAAGGGGTCTTACCTGTCATTGACTTCTGACCAAACTTTGGGAGCAGGGAGAGGAAACTGAGGTAGTGTTTGCTACCAGAGACAAGCTTTATCTCCTGTACCTCTCATTCCAGAGGTCGTCCCTCGCCCTTAGCCACAAGGGTTAGAGATACAATTCCTAAAACCAGGCAGAGAGGTCTACAACATATATATATATATACTGACTTTTAAACCTGTTGGACATATCTCACCACACATTTTTCTTCCTTCCTCAATTAGAGGACAGTTGGTATTAATGATTACATAGAATAATTTTGAATGCATTAAGAAACCCCTGACTACAGGGGTCACAGAAGAGGAATAAAGATCTTATTTTTGCCTTCATATTTCAAAAAGCATATTTTAGAATTATTTAACAAAGATTTGTTTCACTTGTTAAGCTAAAGTAAGAGAAATGTTATTGACTGATTCCACAGAGGTTTTGGGTTTTTTTTTTTCTCTTTAAAGAAAAGGCTGGCCTGGCTGGTGTAGCTCAGTGGATTGAGCTCGGGCCTGTGAACCACATGATCATGGTTCGATTCCCAGTCAGGGCACATGCCTGTGTTGCAGGCCAGTTCCCAGTAGGGGACTCACGAGAGGCAACCATACATTGGTATTTCTCTCCTTCTCTCCTTCCCTTCCTCTCTAAAGAGAAATAAACAAAATCTTTAAAAAAAAGAAAAGGCAAATTTAGGGCATTGTGTGGCAAAAAACAGTAAGTTCATCCTTTGTATATTAGAAATTTCCCACTTAGTGCAGGAAGAAGTAACAGGTCTGCTAGCAGTATGGATGGTAAGTTCAGATTGGGAATTGAGTATGCTTTACTATAATTAGATGTAAACTAGTTCTGAGGAGATGGAGTTTAAGTTGTTATTAACTTGAAATTCCCCAAGGCATGGTAATTCAAAGTTGTCTGAAAGGGTGCTAGAGCACCCTGCAATTTGTCTAATTTGCAGTGAACTAATAAGGCTGACAGTGTCATCTTTATGAAAAATTGGACAATCTTTGAAATCAAAATGGCATTTATTTCATATGCCTTGTGTTCATTCTTAAACCAACATATTCTCTTCTAATTTTTAAAGTAGTTAAACTACTAAGGGGAATTTTATAAAGTAAAATATGCCTTTAGTGGTTGGAATTCAAAACTGAACAAAAAGTCACCTTCAAATAAATGTTATTAGGATAAGCCTAACTGGCAGAGAGCAAACATAATTTAATACACTAAAAAGAAATATTAAAGTGAGGGCAAAATTCTAACCACCATTATCCTTCAAAAGCCAACTTGCATGAGACATATAACAAGAAATTGTGATATCTAATAACATTTAAAATAGAAATAGATTCTAAGACATACAGTATAAAAGATCTGGACATCAAATGGCAATCAGCCATAAATGGTGAAAGCTGAAGAATAATCCATTATACTTACAAGTAAAAAATGGGTCAGATTAAATTGAAGGCTAGTTCATTTGAGAGTTCACTGAGAACAATTTGGTTTCTCAAAGAAAAAATGTTTAGTACAATTATGAAAAGGAATTCTGTTTTTAAAATGCTTCCTAATTAAACCTAAACAACAAAATAAACAAACAAGCAAAATATAATCAAATACACTGAACAGGCTGGCAGTGACCAGAGGGGAGAGTGGAGGGAATTTCAGAGGAAAAGAGGAAGGGTTTGCAGGAACAAGTACAAAGAACACATGGACAATAATGAGGGGGGTGGAAAAGGGTGGAGGAAGGTGGGGAGGGCTGGGGAGGTGGTCTGGGCTGGGAGTAAAAGGTAGAAAACTGTACATGAACAATTATATAGATATAGATATAGATATCTATAATTAAAACCTTCCTAATTAGTAAACTAACACACTAAAGTGGAATAAAATATGTCTGATGATCTGAATACTTACGTCTAAATATAGTCTTTAAGTCTAGTATATCCTGATTGTTCTAATGTAATGACCTATAGCTCAGGAGATACCCTATCCTTACTTGTATAAAAAATTTATCTGGTTTCCTCAATTTATCTAAGGCAAGAGTCAATAAACTATGGCTCGTGGACAAATTTAACTAAGTGTTTGATTTTACATATACCAAGAATAAATATTTTTACATTTTTAAATCAAAAGAATAATATTTCATGATACATGGAATTTCTATGAAATTCAAATTTCATCATCCATGAATAAAGTTTTATTGAAACACAGTCTTGATCATTCATTTATGTATTATCTATGATCACTTTCACACAATAGCGGAGGCAGTCAGACCATAGACCATACAGGCCACAAAGATGACATTATTTCCTATATGTCATTTTACAAAAAAATGGTGATGAATCCTGATGTAAAGAACAGAGAATTTCTTTTAATATCTATTCTGTTCAAATGTGACTGTTTATTTGACATTGGTGAGAGAATCAGAGTGGTGATAAGACTGGCAACAGGTAAAAACTAAAATTAGTGGTTTGGATCTGGAGTCACACCTAAAAACTAGCTAAGAACAGGAAAAGCAAAACCAAACCAGAATAAAAGTACAAACTTTTAATTTTATTACATTAGAAATAATGTAATAAAAATAGCTGGACTTGAATCTTTTAAAAATATTTTTTATTGAATTTATTGGGATGACACAGGTCTACAACATTATACAGACTAAGGGTGTAAATTCTACAACAGATCATCTGCACAGTGTATTGTGTGCTCACCACCCCAAGACAAATCTCTATCTATCACCATTTATCTGTCTATACTGTCCTCAACCTCCCCTGAGTTCCCTCCATTGGCAATCACTACATGAGTGTATGTCTGTGTTTTCTGTGTCCATCAGTTTTTTTTCTTTTTTGCTCAATCTTTTATCCACTCCACCCAACAGCCCCCCACCAACATGCCAGCCTGCTTTCTGTATACCTTGTATGAAATCTGTCTGTATTTTGTTTATTGATTCATTTTGTTCATTGGATTCCATATTTGAGTGAAGTCATATGGTATTTGTCTTTCTCTGGCTTATTTCACCTAGCATAATGTTCTCCAGGTCCATCCATGCTGTCGCAAAGTGTAAGATTTTCTTCTTTTTTATACCTGAGTAGTATTCCCTTGTGTAAATGTACAGTTTTTTATCCACTCAGCAACTTATGAGCACTTTGGCTGGTTTAAAATCTTGGGTATGGTAAATAACACTGTAATAAACACAGGGGTGGATATATTCTTTCAAATTAGTGTTTGGGGTTTCTTTGGATATATTCCCAAAATTGGAATTACTAGATCATAAGGCAGTTCCATTTTCATTTATTTATTTATTTCTAGACAGAATGGTAGGGAGAGAGAGAGGTAGAGAGAAACATCAATGTGTGGTTGCCTCTTGCACACCCCACATTAGGGACCTGTCCTACAACTCAGGCATGCACCCCAACTAGGAATCGAACCAGCGACCCTTTGGTTCCCAGGACAGGGCTAAATCTGCTCAACCACACCAGCAGGGCAAGGCAGTTCCATTTTTAATTTTTGAGGTAAATCCACACTCCTTTCCACAGTGAATGCACCAATTTGCATTCCCATTAACAGTACACTAGGGTTCCATTTTTTCCACATCCTTGCCAACACTCATTTGTTGATTTATTGTTGATAGCCATTGTGACAAGTGTAAGGTGATATCTCATTATTGTTTTAACTTGCATTTCTCTGATGATTCATGATACTGAGCATTTTTTATGTCTATTGACCATTTGTATATCTGCTGGAGAACTGTTTACTCAGGTCATTCATATAAGAAAAAATATTTATATCAAAAATATATCAGAAAACATACTGCTACAAGAAGTGTCTGAGGTTTTAACATTTATGATTTCTTCTATAACTTATGGTTATGATGTGTTAGTGTTTAAGCCATTTTGAGTTTATTCTTGTGTATGGTATAAGAAGGTCTAGTTTCATTTTTTTGTACATAACTATCCAATATTCTCAATATCATTTTTTAAAAAGATTTTATTTATTTATTTTTAAAGAGAGGGGAAAGGAGGAAGAAAGAGAGAGAGAGAAATGTCAATGTGTGGTTGCCTCTCGTGCGCTCCGTACTGGGGACGAGGCCAGCAACCCAGGCATGTGCCCTGACTGGGAATCAAACTGGCAACCCATTGATTCACAGCCTGAGCTCATTCCACTGAGCCACACCAGCCAGGGACTCAGTACCATTTCTGGAATAGACATCTTTACTCCATTGTATGTTTCTGTCTTTTTTATCGAATATTGGCTATAAAGGCATGGGTTTATTTCGGGGCTCTCTGTTTCATTCCATTGATCTATATATCTGTGTTTATGCCAGTATGATGCTATTTTTAACACTATGGTCTAGTAGTGTATTTTGATATTAGGTAGAAATATTCCTCCAATTGGGTTCTTCTTTCTCAAGACTGCTGTAGCTATTTGGGGTGTTTTATGGGTCATATAAATTTTTGGAATATTTTTTCTAGTTCTGTGAACTGCATCATTGGTATCTTGATAGGAGTTGCATTGAATCTATGGAGTGCTTTGGGTAGTATGGACATTTTAATGATGTTAATTCTTTCTGTCTATCAACAGAGTATACACTTCTACTTATTTGTATATTCTTGAATTTCTTCAGTGTCTTATGATTTTCTGAGTACAAGTCTTCCTTAATTAAATTTATTCCTGGGTATTTTATTCTCTTTGAAGCAATTGTGAATGAGATTGTTTTCTTAGATTCTTTTTCTGATAATTCATTATTGGTGTATAAAAATGCAACTGATTTCTGGACATTTATTTTGTATACTGCTACATTACAGAATTCATTTATAAGTCCTAGTAATTTTTCAGTGGAATCTTTAGGGCTCTCTGTATATAGTGTTATGCCATTTGCAAATAATGACAGTTTTACGTCTTCCTTTCTAATTTGGATGCCTTTACTTCTCCTTGTCTTATTGTGGCTAGGGCTTCCAGTACTATGTTGAATAAAACTTAGTATGTTTTATTAGAGATGAAAGCAGACTTCTCTGTCTTACTCCTGATATTAATGGAAATGCTTATAGTTTTTGACCATTGAGTATGATGTTGGCTGTTTGTCAAATATGGCTTTTACTACATTGATTTATGTTCCCCTTATTCCCACTTTGGTGAATGTTTTTATCATAATTGGGTGCTGGTTTTTATAAATTTTATTTTCTGCATCTATTGGTATAATCATGTGGTTTTATGCTTCATTTTTATATGGTGTAGTATGTTTATTGATCTGTGAATATTGTACCAACCTTGCATCCCTATAATTAATTCCACTTGATATGGTCTACGATCTTATTAATGTATTGCTGGATGTGGCTTGATAATGTTTGTTGAGGACATAGCATCTATGTTCATCAGGGATAATGGCCTATAGTTTTCTTTCTCTGCAGTAGCTTTATCTGGTTTCAGAATTAGAATAATGACGGCCATGTAAAATGAGCTTGGAGTTTTCCTTTCTCTTGAATTTTTTTAGAATACTTTGAGAAATATAGATGTTATTTCTTGTTTGAATGTTTGATAAAATTTACCTGTGAAGCCATCCAGTCCAGGACTTTTGTTGTTGGGCAGTTTTTGTTGTTGTTGTTGTTAAATTGCCTCAATTTCACTAGTTATAATGGGTCTACACAGATTCTCTGAGTCTTCATGATTCAATTTTGAAAGATTCTATGTTTCTAGAAATTTATCTGTTTTTTTTTCAGATAATCGAATGTGTTGGCATGTAGTTATTTATAATATTTTCTTATAATTCCTGGTATTTTTCTGGAATCTGGAAGTACTGTTGTTTTAATACTTCAATTCTCTCATTTCTGATTTTATTTATTTGGTTCCTCTCTACTTTTTCCTTGGAGAGTCTGGTTAAAGTTTAGTCAACCTTGCTTATCTAGGCAAGGAATGATCTTTTGGTTTTATTGATCTTTTGTATTTTTTTAGGATCTATTTTGTTTATTTCTGCTCTGATCTTTATTGTTTCCTTTCTTTCCTCCCTTTAGGCTTTGCTAGTTTTTCTCTAGTTCCTTTAAGTGTAAAATTAGATTGTTTATTTGAGATTTTTCTTGTTTTTTGAGGTAGGATTCTAATACTATGGACTGCTGTGGCTGTGTTCCCTAGATTTGTGTTGTTGTGTTTTCATTTTCATTATTTCAAGGTATCTTTTGATTTCTTTCTTTATCTAATTTTTAACTAATGCACTGCTTAGGTAACATGTTATGTAGCCTCTATATCCTTGTTTATCTTTCAGGCTTTTTTCTTATTATTGATTTCTAGTTCATACAATTTTGGTCAGAAAAGATGCTCAATATGAGTTCAATCTTTTAAGATTTATTGCAACTTGATAGACATGTGGTCTATTTTAGAAAATATTCCATGTGCACTTGAAAAGAAAGTATAATGTGCTTTGGGGTGAAATTCAATGAAGATATCAATTACATACATCTGCTTTGGGGTGAAATGCAGTGAAAGTATTAATTACATACATCTGATGTAGTGTGTAATTTAAGGTTGCAGTTTTCTTTCTGATTTTTTTTTTCTGGAAGATCTATCATTTGATATCAATGGGGTGTTAAAATTCCCTACTACGACTAAATTACTGTATTTCTCTTTTTATGTCCATCAAGATTTGTTTTACAGCTGCTAGGTTGGGTGAATAAATGTTTACAAAGATTATATTCTCTTGTTGGATTGCTCCCTTTATTATTATGTAGTGACCTTTTTTTTTGTCTCTAACTATAACTGTACTATTGTCTCAAAGTATATTTTGACAGATATAAGTATTGTTCCTTCAGCTTATTTGTCATTTCTATTTACATGAAATATCTTTTTCCATCCCTTTTTTAACTCTGTTTTTAGTCTTTATTTTATCTTTTGTTCTAAGGTTGATCTTTTGTGGACAGCATATATATAAGTCTTGTTTTCTTATCCATTCAGCTATCATATATGTTTTGACTGGAGCATTTAAGCCATTTACACTTAAAGTGATTATTGACAGGTACATATTTATTGTCATTTATCCTTTAAACTATGTTTTCTCTCCTCTTTCTTCTTCATGTATCCCTTTGAATGTTTCTTGTAACACTTGTTTTATAGTAACAAGCTTTTTTAACTTTTTCTTCTCTCAAAACAATTTATTTCATCCTCAGTTTTAAAGAATAGCCTTGCTGGTAAAATAGTCTTCATTGTAGGTTGTTGCCTTTCATCACTTTAAATATTTTACATCAGTTTCTTCTGGCCTGTAATACTTACAGTTGATAAATCAACTAATAGTCCTATGGGAGCTCCCTTATAGGTAACTAATTGTCTTTCTCTTGTGGTTTTTTAAGATTCTCTTTGTCTTTAACCTTTGTCATTTTCATTATGATGTATGTGTCTCCCAGTGGGCTTTTATGGGTCCATTCGGTTTGGGATTCTCTGCACTTCCTAGACTTGTGTGTCCTTTCCTTTCACCAAGCTGGGATAGTTTTCAGACATTATTTCTTCAAACAGACTCTTGATCCCTTGCTCTCTCTCTTCTCCTTCTTGTACCCTTATAGTGCACATGTTGTTACACTTCACATTATCCCAAAGGTCCCTTAAACTATCCTCATTTTTTTTAAATTCTTTTTTCTTTTTGTTGCTCTGATAGGGTTTTTTTTCTACCTTGTCTTGCCAATCGTTAATTCAATCCTCTACTCCATCCAACTCATTGTTTATTCCTTCCAGTGTATTATTTATTTCAGATATTACATTTTCATTTTTGACTGGTATTTTTTTATGGTTTTGATGTCGTTTTTCATGCTGTTGAACATCCTTATAACCATTATTTTGAACTCTACAAGTGATAAGTTGCTTGCCACCATTTCATTTAGCTCTTTTTCTGGAGATTTCTCTTGTGCTTTGTTTATTCTTTGCTTATTCTTTTTAGATGTCTCTTTGGGTTTATTTCTTTGTATTAGATAGAGCCACTATGACTTCCAGTCTTAGTAGTGTAGATGTATGTCTTGTAAGTTCAGTTATGCACTCTCCTTGATCACCTGAGCTAAGTGCTCCATAATGTCCCTTGTGTGGGTCATGTGGACCCTTCTGTTGTAATTGCATCTTTACAGCTATTGGCTCATCTATGCATGGGATCAACCCTCCGGCTGGCTGACTGAGAGGATCAACACTGACCATGATGTGTGAGCTGATGTGCAGGTTCTAACCATATGAAGTAAATTTGCCTCAGCAGGATTTGGTGCCTGCTGAAATCTCCATGTGGATATGCTATTTGTGGAGCTTATTGGATCCTGCTTTAATGTTGTTTCAAGCCAGCCACCAGGTGCATTGGTTCTGGGTTTCTTGGGAGTGCCTTTGGTGTAGACCTGTGTCAGACACTGCCCCTGACTGGCCTAGGCAACCTGTTTTAAAACAGTGTTGATGTGGCCTCTTCTGTAAATCCTTGCTTAGAAGACTTCTTTTCAACTAGTCTTCAGTTTGTTTTTCAGGATGGTTATTCTACAATTTAGTTGTAATTACAGTTTGGTCCTGGGAGAAACTGAGAGCATCATCCACCTAATCTCCTGCCATGTTGGATATTTGAGACCTGAATGTCAAACTAGAATACTTTTGAACCTTTAAGCAGTACTATCTCTCAGCTTGAGATATTTTAAGTGGTTAATATCAGAGTATTTAATGACATTACCACAATTTGGTAATGTAATTACCAAATTGGTGTTGTTCTAGTAGATAATGTATGGAATTTCAAACCTTTAATGTTATTATATTTTAATATGTTCTGTATATCTTTCATGTACTTATTATGCACTATTAAGCAAATTTAACAATAAATGAAACTGTTCTCGGAAATGTTAAATATACTTAAGAAAATGCTTAATATTAAGCTATTGTTGTATTTCTCCCTTAAATGGGAAAAAGTAACCACTGATCATTTTTAATTATTGCAGACTGAAAAGCCTCTGGAAAATAATTGTGACAAAATTAAAATTAGAGCAATATAAACCTATATTCAAATACCTTAATATAATAGTTTTAATGCACTGAATAACGTGATAAATGATCACAAATACTATAATGAGTCAGTTAATGAAAAAAGAAAATGTAAAGAAAAGTAGAAACAATGAAAAATTAAAATAAAATATAACCAAATAATAGTACAAATATTAAAAAACAAAGAGAATTTTAAAAGAAAACATAAGAAGGTTGACATTTCTTCTGAAAGAAATCTTTATAGTGACAATTGTGAAAATAAGTATGTTATCAATAGTCAAACACCAAGATGAAACATATATAAAAAAGCTTTAGTCTGATGGTTGTTATATTATTGCATCAAATGCAGAAAAGAGTGATAGTAAGCAATTTGCCAAGGTCATTAAAAGCATGCTGTTTGAAGCTAAATAATTTGCTCTTTTGGTATTTTAGAAAGTTACTAGTTGTCCTGTCTTGGGAAAGCTAGTTAACACCCCTGTTCCTCAATTTGTTGATATTCTATAAATGGAATAGAATTTTTAAAAATTTATAAAATGGAATACGATGATAGAATAAAGAAAATGCAATACTACTGAGCTCTAAAAAAGATGACACATTGCTACTTGAGACAAAATGAATGGATCTTGAGACTATAATGCTAAGTGGAATAAGTCAGATGAAAAAGGACAAGAACCACATGGTTTAAAACATATGTGGGATATAAAACAGCAAGTAACAAATGAACGAGCAAGAGAAACAAACAATTAGTGGTTACCAGAGGAAAAGAGAGCTGGGAGGAGGACAAAAATGGTAAAGATGGTCAAATACATGGTGATAGAAGGAGATGACCTTGGGTGGTGAGCACAAATGGAGCATACAGATGTCACAAAGTTACCTACAGCTCACGTAATGTTACGAACCAATGGTAGCCCGATAGCTTTAAGTAAAGTCAAAAAATATTACTCAAACTGCTGTTGTAAAGATTACATAAGTAAAACACATAAGTGCTCAGCCTATTGCTTGGTACAGAATGTTTATTAAATGGTAGCTATTTTTATAAAACTTGGCAAAAAACCCTCATAGAATTTAATACCTTTTTAACGTATTTTAGAATACTAGGAAAAATTCTCATTTATTATACTTTTTCAATTTTTATTGAATTTATTATGATGATATTGGTTAATAAAATTATAGAGGTTTCAAGCATACAGTTTTAAAATACATCATCTGTAGTGTGTTCACTACCCAAAGTCAAGTCTCATTCTGTTATCATTTATTTCCCTTTTGGAAACATTCACTCTTTATACCCATAACAGCCAGTTTAAGTAAAAATACATCTAGAGGTATGGGAACTTAATCCAAATAAAAGAGTTCTCATTGTATTTGATTGTAAGCTAGCATGAATTTTGTATTACAATGTATTACAATTAAGTAATGTTACATTTCTACCACAGGTCCCATGTTACTCTAAGATAATGCACTGTTTTAAAATAATTTACTAAATTATCTGATGGATTTATAATCTGCCACAGATATTGATAATATGTTTTGAGGCTGTTAGAGTTAAACAGATCTCCTTTTAAAATATTTATTGAGCATGTACATATTCAAGGCATCATTATATATGCTGGAAAAATAATGATGAAAATGCAAGGCAATGTTCGTTAACTCTTTTATCCAAGTAATCTTCTTTCTCATTTAATATTCTTAGGGATTATTTTTATCTTAAGTTTGTATTGAGAATAAAGTTTGTCTTTTTATTGATTAAATATAATTTTGATTGAGAAGTTAGATGAGTCAAAAGTGGCTTCTTCAACTTATATAATAATAAAGAAATTTTAAAATTTTTAAGACATTTAGTCATGTCACTGAATGACAGAAAATACATTTTGGAAGGATTCTTAAATGACAATGACAAGCAGAAAGAAATGAATAATCATAAAGAAAATGAAATGGCTATGCACGATAATGGTTATAATTGTGATACATTTTCCAGCTAACTAAGGTAAAGGAGAAATATATTTCTTTTTCAACATTCAAGTTGAAAATATTTCTTAAACATATGAATTCTAGTAACAAATATGATAAATAAAAGTAATAATGACTTTATATTTGAGTATAAAGTTAAATTGCATCTTTTTTAATGATTCTAAATCTAACAAGTGAATAAGTAAAAAATAAAATTTTACTAATCTTTCTCAGAATCATAAAAATGAAAAATATATCACAATAAATTTAGAGAATGAAAAAGTGGTTTGGGTTATGTCTGCTCTAATTAGAAGATTTTAAAAAGTTGATTATTTTAAATAATCTTTTAAAATATCATCAAGGTTTTTTTTTTAATTGCTTCATTTCCACATTTTCTAGTATAGGAAAACACACAAGAAAAACTGTTCTTGGAGTTTTCTATGTACATTTATTTCAATAATTTACTCAATTAAGATCAAAATTATCATGAAGTTAGTCAAATTTAGTGGAGAAATGTTTCTTTAAGTTTCCAAGGATTTTGAGATCTAATTATACTTAATGGTTTCTAGTGTCTGATACTGTTATAAAAAGCAAAGTTTTTCCATGTATGTTGATGATTTTGTTGCTTCCAAACACTGTTTACCACATAATTTAGCTGAATACAGCATTTGGTCACTTCTATATTCACTATCCCCCTACATTTTTACTTTATTATCTGCTCTATAAAAAAGCACTTATTTGTGACATAAATATTTAAGTTGATGGAATCATTAAATACTTTACTTATTATTTATCAGTTTAATTTTAAAATATGTGCACATCTTCATTTAAACATACCAAACTTGTTTTATGTGATTATTATGGACATTTTAGATCTATGTACACATCTGAGTCAGCCTGAACATTCAAGGCAAAGGTTTGATGTTCCTGGTAAATAATTCATCTTAAACATTTTGTCAGAACTTCAGATGATCAAAAAGAAGAATTGTTGAGTATCTAAGCTGGGCTTTTTTTTTTAGTATATTAGTTTATTTATAGAATAGGTAAATAAATAATACAAAATTTTTATATAGTAAAGTGTCACAAATACCAATAAGTACAAACAAAATATGGTATTCCTTATGTAACTTTTCTTTCCTGAACTGGATGGGATGTTTTCTGATGGGATACTGTAAGAAGGATTTAAAAGAAATACTTCTACAATTCAAATATTGGTACAACAGTGTTGCAATTAACATAAATAGTTAAAATTCATTTTCACTCCAATTCGGTGAGTACACATATCATTGCCTTCTAGCCTTTTCATTTGATGGTCCATTTATTCAGGCACCTTTATTACTTGTTACACTCGCCTGTTTACTTAATGAACTTCTCTAAGTTCTTCTTCACAGGCAACGTGTGTGTTTGCTGGACTGTGATTTACAGTATGGCAGACAAGAATAGGAAGAGTACAAGTGAGGCTGAAGCTGACACTCATGTCTTTATGTTCAGCTCATTACACTTCAGATTATACTAAAATAAATGAGTTTTATTTCCTCTTCTTCTGTGTCACTCAGTCATCAATCAGCCATGTCATAATTTTCTTTTAAGCTCAGCCTGTGGTTGTTAAGCCATGAAAGGAAGGAAAGTTTAAAAGGAAGAAAAGCTACTAGGAGAATCAGATAAGGGAGATTTCAGTCTCTAAATGCTCGTATTTGAAATTTTAGTGTTCAAAAATTATTATTAAATAAACATCCATTTTAACCACAGTTATAAACTAAGTGTAAACTTCTCTTTTAAAAGTATGATCTATTTCAAAGAGAATATTTGAAAGAGAAAAAACAAATACATGTAAAAGAAATGAATAAAATGATAATGACATAATATCCAAAAAGGGACAAATTTTGCTGAATCTCCTCTGGGTATTTTTCACTGGGCAAATAAATCTTATTCTAACGTATGAACACTCTTTAAAGTCTTCTTTGCATCTGCCTTCTCTAATTTCTTGCTTTCCCTCCCACACCTACTATCCCCTCTTTCCTACAGCATTTGCTCTATAACACCACTAGATGGGTAAAAAATGACGAACTTAGAGGAAGAGAGAGAGCCAATATAGGGTAACTATATAATTTATCATAAAAGCGTGGTACCTCATGAATGCAAGAGTTGCCAAACAGAAGGGTTGCAGACAAGAGTTATACAATGTAACTGGGGTAGAAAAGGAGTAGCTGGGACAGAAGGAGCAGCTGGGTAGAGAAGGAGCAGCATGAGTGGCATAATGTCACTCCTCTGTATAACTTGGTATAAGAATTAAATCAATCAACAAGCCTAGGAGGGCTGAGGTAAAGAGGGAAGCTTGTCCTGGCTGGGGGAGCTCAGTGGATTGAGCTGGGGCCTGTGATGGTAAGGGTCGTGGGTATGATTCCTAGTCGGGGCACATGCCTGAGTTGCAGGCCAGGTCCCTTGTAGGAGGTGCTCTAGAGTCAACCACACATTGATGTTTCTTCCTCTTTTTCCTTTCCACTCCCTCTAAAAATAAATATAAAATCTTAAAAAAAAAGTGTGGGGGTAGGGAAGCTTGCCAGTCCTGGGGAAGCATGGGATTGCACAATAGTAAATCTCAGTGAATAACAGGCCTTCTTATTAGTAAAAAGTGTTTTCATCACTCTAGAGCTAGAGATTTGGTGTAAAAACATGTAGATCTCCTGCAGAGATTTGCAAAGTGTGCTGCTTTAAAAATTTATATTTTTCTAACCAGTCCAAGGAAATACATTACAAAGTGATTACACATTAAACATGTTACCAAACATACTATATGCACTTTTCAACAACTGCAGCCTCTGAATACTTTATACATCACTTGTCAAANATTGAGCTGGGGCCTGTGATGGTAAGGGTCGTGGGTATGATTCCTAGTCGGGGCACATGCCTGAGTTGCAGGCCAGGTCCCTTGTAGGAGGTGCTCTAGAGTCAACCACACATTGATGTTTCTTCCTCTTTTTCCTTTCCACTCCCTCTAAAAATAAATATAAAATCTTAAAAAAAAAGTGTCAGGGTAGGGAAGCTTGCCAGTCCTGGGGAAGCACGGGATTGCACAATAATAAATCTCAGTGAATAACAGGCTTTCTTATTAGTAAAAAGTGTTTTCATCACTCTAGAGCTAGAGATTTGGTGTAAAAAACATGTAGATCTCCTGCAGAGATTTGCAAAGTGTGCTGCTTTAAAAATTTATATTTTTCTAACCAGTCCAATGAAATACATTACAAAGTGATTACACATTAAACGTGTTACCAAACATACTATATGCACTTTTCAACAACTGCAGCCTCTGAATAGTTTATACATCACTTGTCAAAGAAAACTCATAGACAATAGTTTTTCAGGATAAATACTTCCATAACTCTCTTAAAAATAATTTTCCCATTTCAAAATAATGCTTTATCAGTGTGACAAAAATAATGTGTATTAAATGTTAATCTGAATTATGTAACAACATAATTTGCAATAACAGAATACAAATCAATCATAATTGTTTTCTGTAGAACCACTGATTTCAAAACCAAGTAAAACCATTTTAAGAAAAAAATAGTAATTTTTAAAGCTACATTTAGGATTAAAAAAGAATAATTTTAGTACTTCTGGCCAAGATGGAGGCATAGGTGGAAATACTGTGCCTCCTCGCACAACCAAGTCTAAAGACAACAAAGTTTTAGTAACAAAAACGCAACCAAAACACAGAAAATTGAACTATATGGAAGTTCGACGACAACGAACCATTCAGCCAGATCAATAAACCAGGCAATGGATCGATCAGTGAGAAAGACCATGCAGACCCCAGCGGCTTGTGGGAAGCAGCAGAGAGGACTGCCATTGCCCCTCTTTGACCCTTACCCCATATACAGCATCACAACCTAGTGACCTGGGTTGCCCCACCCTGGTGAACACCAAAGGCTCCACCCCTCATACGTAAGAGTACAAGTGAGGCTGAAGCTGAAGCTCATGTCTTTTTGTTAAGCTCATTACACTTCAGATTACACTAAAATAAATGAGTTTTATTTCCTCTCCTTTCCTTTCCTTTAGGTGCAAACAGACCAAAACCTCATGGCTCAAGAAGAACTCAAAGCCCCAGACCCAAGAACTCTAAGCAACCAAGAAATATGAAAATTGATTAATTTTGTCTGATTTTGTTCAATATGTAAATGCACTTTAAGTAGGTACATTCTGTCTGGTTCATTTTGCTCAATATTTTGTCCATGAGACATATTTTTCTTATGGTAGGTAGGAATATTTTGTAAACTTTTACTGTGCGGTATGCATTCTGCTGTTGTAGAAATGGTGGTACTTTTTCATTCTGTTATTTGGGGCTGTTATAAATAATCCATTTTGAACATTCTCAGCTGTTACACATTTCTTGGTGAAACACATTAAATCTCTTGATGAACCTGAGGGAGAATCTGGATCATCTCCTGATTTTTTCTTTAGTAATCAAATATTTATATTAATGATATATAATACTAAATTTGCTTTGCTGCTGGGGCTTTTTGCAAGTAGTTCAATAATTGTATGTTACATACAGATTAAACTATGGTCAATTTCCCATAACTAAGTTTAATAACAATGTGGGTCCATCTAACTACATCAATACCAATAATTCTGTATACTACAATTTATCCTGTTTTATTTAGTGCCCCAATCAAATCTGGCAACCAGAAGCTTTTGAATTAAATGATAAAGATGTAGGCACAAGTTCTTGCCCTAAAGATATGATCTGATAGCCATATTTTCTCCTTAGTAGTTAATTTATTAGAATGTCCTCGCCTCTCTTTGAGTAGTTTGAAGTATGGTTCGTTGTTCAGTGCATTCTGTCAGAGTGAGAGATTTCTCTGCTAGCAGGTTCCCTCCACAGACAAAGCTAATTAAATACAAAGCAAGAGAGATTTCTACCCTAATAAATCTGCCTATGGGTTGAGATACTATGTCACTTTGGTAGTTCTTTCAATAAAGTCAGAGGGATTGAACCTAGAGCTTTTTCTAATCATTGCCCATGACATTAGTAACAGTCTTCCAATCCCATCCCGTCGCAATGAACGCTTTGACAGGAAAATTTCCCCATACTGCTCTCAGCAACTTAAGTGAGATGGTCAGCACTTAGGACAACTGACAGATTCTATTATACAACTTCATACACATTTTTCTTAGTGGCAGATATTTAAAAAACTGTTTTTCATCTCCATAAATCCTAATTGATCAAACATAGCTATCCTTTGAACATAAAACAGCTTCCTGGTTTTTTGTCTTCTGACTTTGACAGTAGCTGTAAGCCTTTGTGACTGCTAAAGTGGATGTTTACTTTATTTTGAATGTCCTGCTTTCTCTGAATATGTCCCTTTGTAAATAAGTGAAAATCCATGTGGTATTTTATACTTAATTTCTCAAATATATCAGATCACACAGGATTGATTTCAATTTAAATGTATTTTTCTCTATGTCAAATTGTATTTTTTTCTTCAAAGTTCACCTTCTCTTTTGCATGTTTGACAGCCACCAGCCATCTTTGTAATGCCGTTACTTCTAGAGAGCACAGCTGTAGCTCATTCTTAGCACACAGCTCTATGCCGCCCTCCTCAATCTAGTAGTAAAAACGCTGTCTTAGAAGCTTCTTTTGGTTAAGGTAGAAAGCTGAATTGTGGGTCAATAAGCTAAGGACTTCCTTATTAAGATCTATTAGGTTAGCCAGAAAAGTTCATTTTGTTTTTTCCCATATGATGGTTCTAGTAGTGCTCAGTTGTATTTAACTACATTTGAATCAATTTTGTTAGATGTGTTGTGACAGTTGTCCTATCAGCATGCTTTTAAAAAACTTATCAAAATTGAAATACCATCTCACATCAGTCAACAAACCAAAAAGCCACAAGTGTTCGCAAAGATGTGAAGAAAAGAGAACCCTAGTGACTAGTGCAGCCACCGTGCAAAAATTCCAGCCAGTATGGAATTTCCTCAAAAAACTAAAAGTGGAACTGCCTTTTGACCCAGTGAGCCCACTGCTGTGACTATACCCTGAGAATCCTGAAACACCAATTCAAAAGCACCTATGCACCTCAATGTTCATAGTAGCATTATTTATAATAGTCAAGTATTGGAAACAGCCTATGAGTGTTGGAAATCAGTGAATGAGTGGGTAAAAAAACTGTGGTACATTTATACAATAGAATACTATGCGGCAGAAAGAAAGAAGGAACTCCTACTATTTTCGGTAGCATGGATGGAACTGGAGAGCATTATGCTAAGTGAAATAAGCTGGGTGGTGAAGGACAAATACCATATGATCTCACCTATAAGTGGAAACGAATGAACAAAACAAACAAATGAGCAAAATAGAACCAGAGGCATGGAAATAATGAACAGACTGACAGTGACCAGAAGGAAGTGGGGAGGGGGTTAAGGGGAGAAAGAATGGGAAGGTTCTAATCAAAGAACAGGTATAAGTGACTCATGGACATGGACAACAGGGTGGGGATCGACTGTGGGAGCAGGAGGAGTGGAGGTGTCAGGGGAGAGCAATGGGGGAAAATGGGGACAACTGTAATGGAACAACAAAAAAGTCACAGTTGGTGATTTTTTGCAGCCATTTTAATATTGAAGATGGGAGAAGATATAGAATGGTTTTGGTGTATTGTGCATTATTATTTCAAGAAAGATAAAAATGCAACTAAAATGCAAAAAGAGATTTGTGCAGTTTATGGAGGTGTTGTGACTGATCTAATGTGTCAAAAGTGGCTTGCAAAGTTCCTCGGTACTACTGACATTGGCCAAATAATTGCTGTGGGCTGTCTTATGCATTGGAAGATGTTCAGCAGCACCCCTGGCCTCCACCCACTAGAGGTCAATAGCCAGAAATAGCTAATACACTCGAAATATCCAATATAGTTATTGGTAAAAACAAAAAAATTTGTATTTCACAGAAAACACCTAAATGGACATTTAGGCAAACCCGATACTTCTTGACTGGATATGTTTAGTGGGGTAATTCCCAGATTTTTAATATACATTCTTTCTTTGGCTGACCAGGATATTTCTCCAGAGCGTCCTTAGTGACTTCTTTCTCTTTCTCTTCTAATTCTCCTTCCTAACATTATTAAGATTACATAAACATTAAATATTGGCAGGCAGTTCTACCCCTTGTACCACCACTGAATTCTCATAGCCACTGTATCTCTTCCCACAATAAAGCCTGGATCATATTTGAACACTAGTGTTTTAGTTACTAGAGAAGATACATCTATCAACTTAAGGAAATGTCCCCAGTCAATGAATCAATGTTAAACTGTAAGTGGTGTTGTCTTCAGTTTCCCTAACAATTGTGATTTGAGCTATGGAAAGAAAAACTTTTTTTCATTAAACTTGTATGTGGGGATCTAAGAACTAAAGACATATCAGTGAAACAAACATCTCTACCCTTAAAGAGCTTTCATGCTAGTCATAGTCCATTTAAAAATGTCCCACATTTTATCTGCTGTCTATCCTGCTTCATTTCTTACATTATGGTTTCAAAGAATTAAAATTGTAACCATCATATTTATATGTAAATGTTTTTAGAAGATAGGCATTGGCAATACTATTTTTGTCTGAACATGTTATCATCTACAAAGTAGCCACAAAGTAGGTTCTTTATAGACAGAGGACTTTTTTCATTGGGAGGAAAAACGTTTTGGACTAAAAGCACATTGGGAATGTGGTGGTCAGGTAACAAATAGCACAAGTCCTGGGAAGCTGGAGCAGGAAAAATGCATAAATAGAAATGGAGATGTTTCTTGGCATATTTTATATTTTTTCATATTCTTAGAAAATAATCACTAGAATTCACTTGACTTCAAATCTTCAAACATTCAAAAGAACTCTTATAATAAAGATGATTAATTCTGTGTTTTACTAGAAGTTCATCTTACCTGTTATATTTCTCATTAATTTCAAAGAAGCTGGAGGGATTGGCAGGCATAGAGTTGCTAAAAGGTGTACCAATTATTTTGCCAAACATGATTGAATGTGTTAGGTTGGAGGTGATCAACATTTGTGAGTATTTGCATGGTGGCTCACCAAGAGGGAGGGGAGCATGTGTGGAATTGCCCAAGGATGTGTGTACCCAGGAGGCATAGATAAAACTTGTGGGAAACTTAGCAAAGCAAAAGTATGCTTATTATCATTATACTAATTCCCAGGAGCAAGGTCATTTAGAATGTGGTAAAGTCTTCCAAGTTTTCATTTGAGTTATGTGAAACTGTACTAGACAAAGTACTAGAGAATTCATTCAAGCGTTCAAGCATGCCCAGAGAGAACAGGGGAGATGACCAAACAGGGCTTTTCCATCTCTAATTGCTCTGACTCCAGGAAACCTGTAATGGCTTTAAACACACAGCAGTTTTCCTTATAATTTTCTAAGATAAAAGCATATTATTCATCTTCATAACCAGAATAGTCATTAAAGAAAGGAGGTCTATGTCGGTGGTAAATGAGTACATCTTTCAACAGATATCTGAACAGTTTTGCTACAGTGAATTAGCTCAAATCAATTTGGCATGTAATAATCATGTACTTTCTGTGGAACCACAAAGAATTTTGTCAGTCACTTACCATGAATGCCACCATATTTTTAAAATATTCACATTGTTCTCATTTATTTATTTTGACACGAGAGGTACACAAATTTGGGGCATTAAAAACCTTCATAACAGTGTACTGGTAATGTACTGATATGCATTGTTCTTAAATTTAAAATATTGGAAATAATCCAAATATTCATCTTAAATTGATACATTTAGTTTATTTGAGGAGAGCTTAGGGTGAATCAGAATTTATTAACGGTTAAGTTGGATAGCTATTTAGTACTTGTGAGTGGACACAGTTAAAATTATTATGAATTTAAAAAGATAAATACTTGAATCTACTGACCGAAGGCAGGAAGACCAAGAATAAGATTAGCTTCTACACCAGAAACTCTAGTTTAAAATCTTAAAAACTTTTATACTCTGTCCAGGTCTGTTTCTATAAATATTGTTCCATTAATAACATAAGGAAACTCTGAAAATGAGTGAGACATTTAAACTTTAAGGTTTCCATATAGAAAATGATTTCAACAATGGGCCTTATATTTCACTTCTAGAAGAAGAATAGGGGAGAGAATATCAACAAACCAACTAAAGCAGAGTCCTGGGTGCGGGGAATTGACTCGAGTTTGAAAAATAAAGAATTGCTCTCCCCTCCCCCAGAGAGTAAGGTGAGGTTTTATATCCCAACCATAGATGGTTTCAACTGGAAACAGGAGAACAATGGTTCCAGAACTTTGTTTGTTTGTTTCCTATGTAGATTTTAGAGAAAACTACACAATTATAGCAGAAGTTTTCAACCTTCTCCCCTTGTTACATTTCAGGGTGCTATCAATGCTCAGCTGAACTCCAATAATAGATGGATAAAGAACTCTTTGTCTCAACTTCACAACAGAATTTATTCTGATTTTGCACTGTCCACTCTGGGCACTGTGGGAACACGTCCTTTCAAGTTGATATTAGCAAATATAAATATGGTATGTTCATTTAAATTTGAATTTCAAATAAAGTGATTTTGAATGTATAATATATCCCATGAAATATTAAGACATATTTATATTAAAATATTGTTGGTAGTTTATCTGAAAGGTAAATTTTACTGAATGTACCATATTTTATCCAATAGCCCTGTTTCTAGGACTTGTTTTTTTCAGGTAATATGGGAGGACTTGTGGGATGACTCCTGCAAGCAGCAAAGACACTAGTGCATAAGCCATGAAGTCCTCGCCCATAAAGCAGGTGATTTGTGAGCCCAAAGTTCTCTGGCACTAGCATGTGTATGGGCCTTTAGGGGGTCTCTCCTCTTTAGCTTACTTGAGCCAATTACTTGGGCGGAGTTTCCCTCTCTCAACACAGATCAGTCTGTAGGGCTCCCACCAGTGCCTCTTGGTTTTTGCGTATAATCTTTCTACTAAAAAGATATCAATCTCTTCTTTTTCTCATAATATTATTCAATTGGTAAGAATAACACATTATATTTAGGGTAATGTCATTAACAGAATAATTGATACTTTCATTGAGTTATTGAGGGTCTAGGCAGGGGAAATGATATTTTATTCCAAGGAAAGTAGCCATTTTTACCTTCTCCAGCTCATTTCCTCCTCTCTTCAGTTCCTTTATTCTTTAAAATAATTCCTTCTAAAGAAACTAAAAAGTGTAGTTTAATGTGAAGAATGGTTTAATGTTTAAATAATTGGGCATTAAAAAACTTTTTCCTCCTAGATTACTTAAAATTCCAAATAAGCGCTCCCAGTAAATAAGTAAATATTACAGAAATGTAAAAGGTAACATTAAATCATAATTTAATATGCATACTTTTTATTTGTTCAGTATTCTATAACTATCACACTTCTATGATATTTACATAAGAGTTGCTGAAAAAAATCAATGAACCTTCATTTGTACATATGAAAAATTAGAATAATACATTTCCCCCTGCAGAAGATGACCAGAAGTGTTCTAAAAAACATGGCCACACATAATATGGACTTCTTTTTAGTGAATAAGAAGTGCATTTCTTTAAAATGATTTCTTTAAAGTGGATAGTTCTAGTTGGGCTGTGACTTAAGGGATACTGCATGTATATGTGTACCTACATCCTGTATCTTGCACTTGTGAAGGAGAATGACTATTAGTACCCATTATACAGGCCTCCTGTCTCCGATTTTAACACTTCTCTTGTGTTAATATAAGGGGCAGATACTTATATAATAAGAGAAATGCTTTGTTAGGGGATAATTTTGAAGACTTTGCAGCAATGAAAATGTATTTCATGTATACAAACCTGTGTAAATAATTCCTAGGATCTGGATTTGGAATTGATTCTGAGATGTATTGCCTATTCCAGTTCTCTTCCATAAATTGCTGCAATGACTCTCTAAAACCCTCTGGAAGGAAGGAGGGAAGGAAGGAGGGAAGGAAGGAAGGAAGGAAGGAAGGAAGGAAGGAAGGAAGGAAGGAAGGAAGGAAGGAAGGAAGGAAGGAAGGAAGGAAGAAGAAAAGAAAAGAAAGAGAAAGAAGGAAAGGAAGGGGAGGAGAGGGGAGGGGAGGGGAGGGGAGGGGAGGGAGGAAGGAAGGAAGGAAGGAAGGAAGGAAGGAAGGAAGGAAGGAAGGAAGGAAGGAAGGAAGGAAGGTTATTTCATGGCCTATTTACCTACCCAGGCTCATTTTACACTATCATTCATCTGACTCAACTCTTAGCAGCAATATGGTATGCAACTACTTAGTAGCACCTTTCTTTTTCTAAACTTCTGGCATTTATCCATGCAATTCCCCTTCCAGGACCACTCATTTCTCCTCTACTGTCCTTGTCAAACTGTCTTCACTTAATATTTCATTTTTGTATCTTCCTTCCAGGAAAGCCTCAACACTGAACTCCCCACCCATTCTATAAATATTTGTCATATTTGCTGCAATTCTGGAGTAAGGTCCGCCACAGTGGTGGAGACTACTGTTTTCTTCTGTGTCAAACCAGTTTCTTTCTCAGTGAATGATTGGTTGTTTGAGTAAATGATTCTCTCCTTAATTACTTCTGTAGCCTTGAATGAGGCAATCTTCATTAGGCTATAGATTCCTCATCTGAAAATAGTTACACAATCTTTGTGGTATCTAACAGCTCCTAAATGCCATAATTTTATGATTATGTATAAAACATGCCTAATAAGTTAATGAATAAGGGTATCTAAATGTTGACTTCTAAATATTATTTAGAAACTCTAAAAAGCATAAATGAATTTATATATTTATTATGCAGAATTTTAACCACAGATATAGTAAATCTGCCTCATCTTAAATTGTCTTTTATCTATAGGAAGATTCATAGCTTTAAATTTTAAATAACTTTATTTGAGATAATATAAAACTGATCTGAAGATTTGTAAGCCATCTAGATATTACTATATAGTATAATATGGCAAATCAAAAAATTGAAGAAACTTTAAGAATAAGGTACTTGTCTTTTTAGCACTGAATGCTTTTTTTCTTTTAATTGGCTTGTGTTTGACATTTGAAGAAGTGATAGTTACATCCCAAGTTATCTTGAACTTTCAGAAGGCTGATATAGAGCATAACAACTCATCACTGTGGTTGGAGAGAAACTGAACCTTCAAAAACAGTTAAATACATACAATGAAGACATGTATTTTAAAATGTAAAGTACTAAGAATTAAAATAAAATATTTTAATATTGATAAAAATACACTATTAAGCAGATATGCGATTATACTCAATTCATGAAACATTTCAAGATAGTCTGAAAATTAAATTGTGTGACTTCAGTCTAATTCATTCTGTGAATAAAGTGGGTGAGACTATAAGGTTAAATTCATATTGGAGTTTATTTTTTAAATGTCATTAATAAATAGAACAAAGAATTTACATACTTGGCCAAGCCAAAAAAATACTATCATGACAATAATGTTAATGATTCAGATATCCCAGATTAGATAAAAGTGCTAGATACGATATATATTATTGCTCACAAGAAACTCATAAAAACACAGACCATTTAAAGACAAAAATAGAAAGATACCATGCTAACATCAGCCAAAATATAGCTGGAAAGGTTATATTAATATCAAAGCAGATTTCAGAGCAGATAAGGTTAACAGGGTCAATAAAGTCAATTTACAGATAAAATAGCTAATTATCAGAAACACAATGACCCTATATGTTTTTATACTGATATTAGAATGGAAAGCAGACAGGTCCACACACAATAGATAACTGATGTTTTTCTTTAGGAAGTTTGCAAGGTAACTGAGTGGGAAAGCTATGGTCTTTTCCATAAAAAGGTGATAGAATCAAAGCATATCAATATGCAGGAAAAGAACTTGGATCCATCCCACAAACTTAAACTAAAATTAATTCAAAATGAATATATGAATGTGAAACCTAAAATAATAAAACATCTATCAGAAAACATAGAAGAAAACCTTCACAAATTTGAGTTACATAAAGAGTTCTTAAATATGTCATCAAAGCTGAGTCTATCAAAAAATGATAAATTAGACTTCATTAAAATTAAAATTACTTTTTTCTAGAAAAACAGTAATAGAATTAAAATACAAGCAACAGAATAGAGAGAACTATTTCCAAAAGAAATATTTGTTCCTATTTATTGAATTTATTGGGGTGACACTGGTTAGGAAAATGACACAGGTTTCAGGTGCACGATCCTACAACATATCATCTGTGCACCATACTGTGTGTTCACCTCTCTAGGTCAGGACCCTGCCCATCACCATTTATCCCCCGACACCCTCCTCCACCTCGCCCACCCCACCACCCCACAGCAATCACAACAGTGCTTTCCATTTCCATGACTTCTTTCTCTTTCTTCCTATCTTTTTTATTCCCTTTGTTGTTCAATCCGTCTACCATCCTCCCCCAGCCACCCCACAGCTGTCAGGCTGCTTTCCATCTATGAGTCTGTCTCTATTTGGCTTGTTAGTTCATTCTGTTCATTAGATTCCACATGTGAGTGAAATCATACAACACTTGCATTTCTCTGACTGGCTTATTTCACTTAGCGTGATGCTCTTCGGGTCTACCTGGGCTATTGCAAAAAGTAAAATTTCCTTCTTTTATTATAACTGAGTAGTATTCTGTTACATAAATGTACCACAGCATTTTTACTCACTCATCTGTCTATGGACACTTAGACTGTTTCCAAATCTTGGTGATTGTAAATAATGCTGCAATGAACATAAGGCTGCATATATCCTTTCAAATTAGTGCTTCAGGTTTCTTCAGATAAATTCCTAGAAGTGAGATTGGTGAGTCATATGGCAGTTCCATTTTCAGTTTTCTGAGGAAATTCCATACTGCACCTTTCTGCATTCCCACCAACAGTGCACTAGGGTTCTCTTTGCCCCACATTCTCACTAACACTTGTCAGTTGTTGATTTGTTTATGATGGCCATCGTAACTGGTGTGAGGTGGCATCTCATTGTGGTTTTAATTTGCATTTATCTGATGATTAGGGACAAATATTTTGTGCATTTCAAAACTCAGTTGTTCTCATATTTTCAATTATAACTTTTAAAACAGATTGAGCCCTGACCAGTGTGACTCAGCAAGTTAGGACATCATATGTAAACTGAACGGTTGGAGGTTCAATTCCCTGTCAGGGCACATGCTTAGTTTATGAGTTCAGTCCCTGGATGGGACATAGAATTTGCAATGTTTCTCTCTCACCTTGTTGTTTTCCTCCCTCCCTTTTCCTCTCTCTAAAATCTATAGACATATCCTTGAGTAAGGATAAAAAAATCTATAAATTGGTACCTTATCAAAATGTATAAAGAACTTAAAACTCATCGCCAAAGCAACTACTATATAAGGTACTAACTTATAGAATATTTCTGAAACCTTACAGTTTAGAAATATGAAAATAACTGAGTTTAAAAAATTTACAGTATAGCCTTGGCTGGTGTGGCTCAGTGGATTGAGTGCCAGCCTGTGAACCAAAGGGTCACTGGTTCAATTCCCAGTCAGAGCACATGCCTGGGTTGCAGGTCAGGTCCCTAGTTGGGAGCACCTGAGAGGCAACCATACATTGATATTTCTCTCCTTCTCTCCTTCCCTTCCCCTCTGCCTAAAAAAAAATAAATAATTAAAAAAATGAGCCCTGGCTGATGTAGCTCAGTGGATTAAGCATGGGCCTGAGAACCACATGATCGCAGTTCGATTCCCAGTCAGGGCACATGCCTGGGTTGCAGGCCAGTTCCCAGTGGGGGACTCATGAGAGGCAACCATACATTGATGTTTCTCTCCTTCTCTCCTCTCCTTCCTCTCTAGAGATAAATAAATAAAATCTTAAAATAAAAAATGTTTAAATGTATAAAATACCATGTAACATGTTTACCAAAGTAAATAGAAGGATAGCAAATAAACACATGATAAAATATTCAATATCAAGAGTTATTATGAAAATGCAAACTAAATTATAATCAGGCACTGCTCTGTATATGTTCTGTATTTAAAAATTAAAAGCCTGAGTATAACAAATTTTTGTGAGAATGTGGAGGAATAAAAACTTGTACTTTCGGTGAGCATAGAAACAGTACAACCAGCTTGGAAAACACTTTGGCATTTTCTTAAAAACGCATGCGCCATGTGATCCAGCCATTTTGGATCCATCCTATGTATTTTCCCAAGAGGAATAAAAATACATGCCCTTTCAAAGGCTTGTACTGCAACCTTTTGTACTATTAGTTCGTAATCCCTCCAAACTGGAAATGACTCAAATACTTACCACCTGAAGAATGTGTAAATAATAAATAAGTAAAATACAACTCAAAAATAAATGAAACCCAAACCGAAAAGCTATTGATATGCCCACAAGAAATATAAACCTCAAAGTAATTATAGTGAGTAAAGGAAGCCAAACATTATTTTAAAAGCACATATTATTCTATTTATGTAAAACTCTGGAAAACGCAAACTGATCGATAGTGGCAGTGTTCGTCTGGTGGAGGGTTGGGAGAGGCAGGTAGAAGAGATTACAAAAGGATAAAAAACACCTCCGGGGTCATAAATAAGAATCCTGCTTGTGGTGACATTTTCATGGATCAAAATGTATTACTTGTATATTTTATGTACGCAGCTTATTGAATGTCATGCATTTCTTAATAAACTTGCTAAAAACACGAAATGTTAAAAATTGTACAGTAAAATCTACCCCTTCTTACCCACAAATACATGTAGTTTAGTAACTGAGCAAAATACGTTAGGAGAAAGCCAGGCAGTTTGTAACAGTTTTGCTTAGCGAAAAGCAAGTCACTCAGTACACACCCATAGAGAATAAGACAGCTGAAGGGCATCATGGATAAGACCTTCATTTTATATATAACAAACTGAAGACAAAGTAGTTTATATCTTATACTTACATTCTTTTCTTCTATGTCTCACTTGCTGACCTACTGTATTCCTTGAGGCCACTCAGCAGTTAATGTCAGAGAAAAATTATGAACCCACATTTTTAAATATTCAGTTTGATTTTCTGCTCATGCTACTGCTCTGAGTCAGCCATATATTCCTCTTAAGGTAGAACCTTTAAAAATGTTTTAAAGTCCAGCTTGTAATTCATATTTATACTGTCTTTTTCTGACCAATTGCATTCAAAAACTGACATAAAATGCGAGATTAGAATGGTGGTCGTGAAGGGCTGAGGAGTGAGGGAAGTTAGGGAGATATTTTTTAAGTGGGACCAATTTTCAGTTTCAAGATGAAGAAATTCTGGGGATCTAATGTATAGTATGGTGATTATAGTTAATATTACACACTGCATTGTATACTGGCAGTCCACTAACAGAATAGATCTGAAAATATTCTCACCACAAAATAGTAACTATTTGAGGTGATAGGAGTGTTAATTCACTTGAATGTGGTAACTATTTCAGAATGCATCTGTATATTAAATCATCACATTGTACACCTTAAAAATCATATTGCAGAGCCTTTAAAAAATGACATTGTAGACCCTAATAATGCATTGTTTTTACTTGCCAATCATACTTCAACAAAGCTGAAAAAATTGACATAGATGTTAATTCCTCTAGACTTTTATAATCCATCCTTCAAGTCTACTTAACAAGCTCTTCTGTGCCTGCTCAGGAACATGTCCGTGAAATGGATCCCTGCTGGGTAAAAGTGGAATTATATTAAATGCTTTCAAACTGAAAATAATATTAAGAAATGTTTTGAAAATTTTTCATAACCCTAGTTAAATAATTCAATATAAAATTTTGACAAAGGCAATCACATATGTCAAAAAAAAAAAAATTTGCCCTGGCTGGTGTAGCTCAGTAGATTGAGCGTGCGCCTGTGAACCACACAATCGCAGTTCAATTCCCAGTCAGGGCACATGCCTGGGTTGCAGGCCAGTTCCCAGCAGGGGACTCATGAGAGGCAACCGTACATTGATATTTTTCTCCTTCTCTCCTTCCCTTCCCCTCTAAAGATAAATAAATAAAATCTTAAAAAAAATTTATTCTTTAACCAGAACTTATTTCTGTAATCAATATTATCCTATCTTATTAGAATTATGAGTAGATTCTTAACGTTTCATCTTACTGATCAGTTTGTGATATATAGCTTTACTAAAATTTAATGAATATTATATAAATTTTTAATGTATTATTTCTGATTCAGCCACTTCTTATAGGCAGAGTATTATTTGAACACATGGAATACTTATAACAGAGGAATAATTTCAGTGACAATTACATTTTATTTTTCAATCCTCACCTAAGGATATATGTATTGATTTTTTTTTGAGAGAGAGAAAGAAGAGGAAGGAAGAAAGGCAGGGAGGAAGGAAGGAAAAGAGAGAAACATTGATCAGTTTCCTCTAGTACACGCCCCAACCAGAGATGGGATCCACAACCTAGGTATGTTCCCTGACTGGGATTGAACCCAAAATCTTTTGGTATACTGGGTGATCCAACCAGCCAGGGCCAGTGGCAATCGCATTTAAGAGTAAAAGTAACAACAACATATTAGCCTCAAGCCAACAAATATTAGTCATGGGCTTTCAAAACCAGAGCCCTAATATTGGTTATTTATGTTGACTCTATCACAGGTCCAAATACCAACACTAAAAAGTTCACCTAATCTGATATTTAAAATTAAGACATGAGTTATACCTGTAGATATATATATAACATTTTTCAACAATATGATTCATCTACCCTGCATTTTTGGAAGCCAGGGACTACCGGTCCAGAAGTTTTACAAGTGTGTCATCTACTTGGATATTGAGGACAGAGCTGATCTCCTGTGTTCTTTATGTGTTGACCCAGACACATAGCATCTTCAAGGAGATAGGCTCTTACAGGTGGTACAAATATCTCTACACTATTTTCCCCATCAACTCAATCCCTTTTAATAACTCTTTTTTCAGAAAACTTAAAAAAATGTTAGGCAAGTGCCAGAAATCTATGATTTCTACTGCGGTTAAGATTTTCTCTGATATTTTTTATGTCATTTAGAATGATTTTTGTTAATGAAAGTGAATTTTGATATTTAGTCATCTTGAAAGTTTGTATACAAAACATTAATATTTATTTGGGTAAATCTAAATAGTTTACTCTTCTAACATTTTACATAATTTTTTGCTATTTGACATGATTTAAAAATATTCACACATATTTTTTCTGGTTAATGTTGGGACTTCCTTCTGTGATAGGATTTTTTTTATCTTTCTCACATTTTTTAAATGTTTTTCTTTATGGAAAAACACTGATGACATGCTTCTAAAAAAGAAAAGTAGTTACAGAGACCCTGCTCACTTTTTCATTAGTCTTATATCATATTTATAACTGCAGAATTTAACTATAGCCTAATATTAGGGAATAGTTTTTTCTTTAGACAATATATAGTTTTCTATATTTAAAAAATCACCTGTTCACATGAAATGCTAGGAACTTGTGGGAGCCAGTATGTTAAGGGTACACTATGTCCATATGCTCCATAGTGTATTTTTCTAGTGTATGCACACACACAAACACATGCATATACACAAATATGCACACACAAACACAAATAAGTGATGTGGGCTTCTTTCATCAATGTGAAATGGTACTATAGATACAATCAGAAGATGATTTCAAAATTTCATTTGACCAAGATACTTTGTTGCTTATATTATGTTAGTAATATTTCCATATACCTCCCTTGTAACACAAAAATAATCAGTTTGGATTATTCTGCCTTTTGAATTCCCTATTCTCCTTTGTATGCCTCTACTGAGCTTTATTAAACTGTATTTTCCTGTTTTTTTCTTTAAAGATATCCTCATTTTGTAGTGATTTATTTAGTAGTCTCATAAAATAAATTGCAAAGGAGAGTGACGCTTGTATATCAGTTTATAAGAGACAGTTTATATAAATGCCACACATCATAGAGGGATAATTTGATAGCAAATCAACATGTGCCAACTATCAAAATATATCAATTTAATTAAATGACAAAATCAAAAGCATAACTTACAGAAACTATTTTTTCAATAGAAAGCCAGCCACCTGTCCTGACAAGAAATAATCACAGAGAATTTCATAGTTAGAAGACATAAAAAGCTCTGTGCATGAATAGATATGAAACAATTTGAATGTTGATTGTTCAGACAATGTAGTGAGGTTGATTAAAACTGAGGAGGTAGAAACATATGGCAGTAAGTTAGGAGAGATGAGGCTATATAAAACACTAAAAATCAATCTTGTTGCAATCTGGAAACCAATGAGACTCTGACAGACTGGGTCACAATATGGTTCTTTTTCATATATCAAAACATTAAGTGTTAAGCAACTCTATGTAAGTGGGTTGTTCCCCCATCACAAGACCTAGAGCAAATTTGCAATGTCATATTTCAAAAAATAAATCTTTGGAATTTGATATCATTGTTGTGAAGGTATTTCTGTAGAATTCTTTTGTGATGGAGAACAATAATGTAAACTAGTTAAAAGAAAATACTCTTTTGATGCCTTAAGTGACTTTAAAGTATAAACACATATAATTATAATACAAGGCATTAAGGAAGCATTTAACTATCAATATAAACAGTATACTCATATTACTGTGTAGTACATATAAGTTCAAAATCATTGTCACCACATGAAAAATCCTTTTTATACTCTATATGCCATTTTGGTGTTATGTAATTGAAATGAGCTTTCATTCTACTAATCAATGGAAAGAAATTGTATTGTTGAGGCTAACATCTGCAATCATACATTTTTGTAGGGCTAGACATTCTCAGAAGGAATTAATGACTGGATTTGTAATAACTGTTATGTCTCTACTTAAACCCACCATAGGTTTTTAATATATTATATGTAAAATTTTTTGCAATTATAGTGTAATTATTTGTCTTCAGGAATGTCTGCTTATTGGAATGTGAACTTCTCAATTAAGGATGCAAAATCTGATTGTATATTCACACGCTGATCCCTTAGCATAGTGTAGAGTCCCAACAAATGTCTGCTTTGCTTCTTCAAATGTCTGCATCTTCCTTTTACAACAAGAGTGAGCATGTATGTATACTGAAAAATTCAGTTTAATTCCAAAGTTCACATCATTACTCATATCTATGTTGTAGATCTCTTAAATTTTGGATTTTTTCTCTGTGTGCTATCTATTTGGGGTATATTTTGCCCAGTTTAACACTTTAATGTGTTGGATTGAGGTTAAAAATAATTTTAAGTACAAAAGAAATACAAATGATAAGTTATATATAAGTGATACATAATACTGAAAAATAAAACAATGAATTTAAAATAATTTGTATAAAAAGGTAAATGTGCTGCCCTGGCTGGTGTAGCTCAGTGGATTGAGCGCGGGCCTACGAACCAGACGATCGCGGTTTGATTCCCAGTCAGGGCACATGCCTGGGTTGCGGGCTGGTTCCCAGCAGGGGACCCATGAGAGGCAACCATACATTGATATTTCCCTCCCTCTCTCCTTCCCTTTCCCTCTAAAAATAAATAAATAAAATCTTTATAAAAAATCAAAGGTAAATGTGCTTTAGACAGCTTCCTCTTTTCCGGAATGGCCTCCACGCTGCTCCATCTCGTAGACCAGAGTGGGCAGACACATATGCCTCCGTAATTGCTAATGGTCAGGATGTTTCAAGCCTTTTTTTCTCCCAGGCCTAGTCCACTCTAGGTAACATGAATATATTCTACTTTTTCTTCCAAGATAAAACCTACTGGCCAAGTAAAACCAGCTTTTTAATATGTATAACAAAATAAAAGTTCACTGAGGAAGATTTAAGTTAATAGAGGAATTAAATTTTGAAATACATTTGGGAGACATTACCCAAAAAGAAAAGAATATATATATATATATATATATATATATATATATATATAATTTTGAATAAAACCAAATTCTCAAAGTGTTATAAAATTTGTCAATGAAATATGGTCTTATTTTTTCTCACTCATATTAGCTTAGGTACCTGTTAAAAATTGAATTTTGACCCTCCCCCACCAAAAAAAAGATACGTTTTTATCTTTTAATATAAAACGTGAAGTTTTTACTTCTGTCACCTCAGAATGTGACCTTATTTGGAAATAAGGTTACAGAGGAAATCGTGTTAAAATGAGGTCATTAGGGTAGGCTTTAATTCAGTATGACTGGCACACATATTAAAAGAGAAAATTTGGACAGAGAGACAGAGGTGCTCAGAGTGAACACTATGTGAACATAATTAGGAAGAAGATGGCCATGTGAATGATTTGGTGCGTCTACAAGCCAAACAACGCCAAGCATTGCTGGCAAGCAGAAAAAGCTAAAAGATCTGAGGAATGAATAATTCTCCCCTAGGGCTGAAGGAGAGAGCAAGTTTCTACCAACAACTCGATTTCAGACATCTAGCCTTCAGAACTGTGGAATGATAAATTCGTGTTGTTTTATGGGACCCATATTTTGGTACCTTATTATGGCAGCTCTAGAAAACAGCCATACAGTAGCCATACAGCATTTCTTATTAACTTTTTATTTATAATTTTTATAACATATGGCATATGGAGCTGTGAAATGTCTGCATGCAATTATATCAGTCTGAAAAAATCCAATGCTAACTGCCAATTGCTATCACAACAAGACAACCTTTGAAATGTTAGATGTTGATTAAAGTATGGGATTCACTAAAATAGAATGAACTGATTTTGAAATATTTGTCACTTAATAAAACTGTAAATTGACTGAAATGATGTTGCACAATATAAATATGTGGTTTAAATTCAGGTTCAGTTTTTGGCTTATTTATTAATACATGTAAACTTAACAAATAATAACATGAAGAAACCCTAAGATGTGTACACATGGTTCAATGAGTCATAAACACTGTTACCTATATATTTTGAAAATTAGTTTATGCCTTTGCTGAAAATCAGCAGTTTAAAAATCTGATGGCTAACATCTAAGGAAGATTTCCACATGCTCTGTTTTCCTAACTCAGTGTAATACAGAAATTTTCCTTTTTTTGGTACCATCTCTATTCCCCACAATGCTTGGTCAATTAATCAAAATAATGTCCCAGGATATAAATGTAATGAAAATTAATTTAGGGCAAGAAAATTAAAAAAAAACATGGCTAACAACAACAACCAAGCAACACAAAGTGAAACAAGTAAGCAGCAAAACCCCCTCAAGCATGAAATAGGAGAAAGACTTTTTAATGAAACTTTGTATTGGAATAAAATTGCCATTGAAAATCCAGAGGAACACCCTGGGTTTGACTAAGTACACAATTTTTCTAGGAGATGATTGCATGGAAAACAGTTTAGAAGCAGATGATATATGTTTTCTCAATAAGCTATGATTTCTATACAACATCACAGAAATACAATTGTTTTCTTAGGTGTAGTTAGTGATAGTATTTCCTGGCCCTCCTAAACGAGACTCCTTTTTCTTTTCTTACAACCTTAGGACCTTGGTGAACTTTCAAAAGCTAGCACATCAAACATTGTGGACTCACACAGAGCAAACTTTGAATAACTACAGACCTAATGAAACTATTCTACTTTTCTCAAAACAATCAGCCAAGATTTTCTTAGTTACTTAAAGCTAATTGATGCAAGGGCATTTAGGAAAGAAGGAAACCATCCAATTAAAGAATAGGCGGAAATTTGCATTCTAATATGCCTCAAAGCAAAAGCACTTATTGTATTCTAGACCAAGGTGGTTGTAAAGACAGGGGAGTGTAAACGATGCATTCTGGATAAAGAAAGAAATGTTTTTTGATCCAGTCATTTACCGATGGGCATCTAGGCTGCTTCCAACTCTTGGCTATCGTAATGACTGGATCAAAAAACTATGGTACATTTACACAATGGAATTCTATGCTGCAGAAAGGAAGAAGGAACTACTACCCTTTGCAACATCATGGATGGAACTGGAAAGCATTATGCTGAGCGAAATAAGCCAGGCAGTGAAAGACAAATATCATATGATCTCACCATTAACAGAAATCTAAACAAACCAAACAAGCAAGCAAAATACAACCAATGACACTCAAATATGGAACAGGCTGTCAGGGCCCAGAGGGGAGAGAATCATAGGGGAAAAGGGAATGGACTCACATGAACAAGTATAAAAGACACATGGACAATAACTAAGGGTGGGGGGTGGAAAGGGGAGGGAGGCGGGGAGCATGGGGTGGGGGGCGGGCAGGGTTGGGAATATAAGACAGAAACCTGTACTTGAACAAGAATTAAATAAAAATTATATTAAAAAAAAAGAAAGAAATGTTTTATTGGCTAGGAGTGGGGTAGTAGGGAACTTGTAGTGGTCTTCGCAGAATAGATTACCTGTCTCATATTTGTCTTGAAAAACCACAGTCTGGGCAAACGGGTACTCAAGGCTCTTATTTATGAGTGTAGTGTCCCAACACAGCCCTGCGTTCTGTGGCTGATTGATTAGACTGCTATCGCATGTTTTCCCCTAAGATTTCAAGACTCTTTACAGAGAGTTTTAAACATGGAGAAGCAGATGCTATAAAATTGAAAGCAAGGAATTCATTTGAAAAATTGCAAAGAAAAATGAAGAGAGTAATGGAAATACAAGGTAGAATTGAAAGAGCAGGTGAGGGAAAAGTCGAAACTCCCAAGTAATGGTGACAAAAATTAATCATTCAAGGAGAATGGTTCAGTTTTTGAAAGAACAATTGTTCTCTTTACCAGGTACATCCACTCCCCTCGTAAAAATATCTGTCTCCCAAGGGACTTGTAAAATGTCTCCCCTCACTGTGAACATACTCCTTTGGTTCTGTTCCCCTGCCTGTGGCAAAATTTTTGGCTATGCATTATGTCTGAACATGTCACTGTGGGTAACAGGTTTGTTCCACAAAATAGAATTCTCGCTCCCCACCCCCAGTGGCATTCATTCAGTCAAATGTATCAAAAATCTAGTTATTAATACATTGTTTTTTAAAAGTGGCAGTCACATTAAGTCAGGCAGAAGAAGTTAAGAACCATGTGATTTAACTCATATGTGGGATAAAAAACAAAATTAGAAGATATTTGAGTGCTATCTGTCTGTTTCACTCACAGATTCTATTCAATTAATCCGGGAGTGGGGCAGACAAGAGAAGAGTATTTTGTTTAAAGCTCACCAAATGACTCTAATTGTCACCAAGTTGGAGAAGTACTACAGTAGAACTATTTGAAGTGCTATCAGATTGGGTTAAGCCCCAGCAATTGTCAGGCTGTGACCACTGACAAATCAAAATCATGTTGTTAATGGACTTGTTGCTACACAAAATGGGAATTACAGTATTAATTTTTATTCCATGGGTTAGGATTAAATATAACTGTGATATGCAAATTTTAAGACAAATGTTAGTTATCTTACTACAAACTTTAGTTCTTCATTGTACATTAGAGGAAAATATTTGTGTTCAATAATTCTATATTCAATATGGCTTTAATATCCCCTTACTATATTGTGATATTATTTGTTCTCAACAGAATTTTATATTAACATGTAGAGATGAATCAGAATTTTATAATTTTGTTAATGCTACTTAATTTACAAAAGGTGATTTAAATTTTAATTTAAGTATTGCCAGCTATTGCAAATTGATGCAAAGGGCATAGAGTATGTGGTTTGGATTTCTATTCTCTATAAAATGTAATTCATAGATAGATAAATTATTTGTTTGCTTTCTTGGGAGAATGCTTTATGAATCAAACATTGTCACCATGGCACGCTGCTGTGGTCAGATGTGACCTTGAAGCAATGAAGTGGACGGAGTTGACAAAACAAAGACAAAGTTATTTAATTGTAGTATATGATGTTTAAGAATACTTATTTTAAACTATAATCTCTTCCTGAAGATAGAATACTATGTAATAAACAGCAGTTCACAGGAGCCTAATATAAAAGGAAAAATAAAATGATGCTATATTTAAGGATAGCTGTTTTAGTCACTGAGTTCTTGAATTTGGAACATGACTTAGGCATAAAAGAGCTTACTAATGTATTTAATATAATAACTTTTATTATATTAATGTACATATCCCTCCTCAATAAATATGGTAAATAAGTCCAGGAGAGAAATGAGGGTCATGCACAATGACAATGTCAGCTAATGTTTTTTTAAAATTTTACTATGTGTCATCAGTGTTCATATAAAATGCTTTATATGCCTTTTTACTCATTTAATGGTCATAGCAATTCTCTGAGGTAGATGCTAGTATTATCGTTACTTGAAGGTGAGGAAACAATCACTTACCTAAGGTCACACAGCCAATGAGAGCAGAGGTGCACGTGAACACAACCTGCCTTCAAATCTGGGTTCCGACTGTGAACCTTGACATGAACCTTGTAAATTTAAGAAGAGACTCTTATCTGGGCCCATACTAGGGCATTGCCTGAGAGCCGAGTTCCAAAAAGCCGTGAAACGGTGTCCAGCTTTGGGAGAGTGAAGGGGAAAATACAGCTATGCACCAACAGCTTTACTTAGTTACATACATCCAAGGAGTGTTTTATATCAGGTGACGAGGTAGATATACAGATAAATTAGGGTCATCAAGCACCTGGAGTTGGGAGTTGTAGGGAAGGGTCTGGAAGCAATTATTTTTACATTTTTATCAGGATGTAGAAAGAACAGCTATTAATAAACATTTGCTAAACTAAGTATTAAACTGAATCAAATGATACATTAAATGATTCAGTATTATCAAAACCTAATAGCTTTTGTATACTCGATCATTTCTCATCTTGCTGGAATTTTAAAAAAATTTTCTCAGAAATAATCTTCAAAGGACACCTAGAATACTTTCAATATTATTCTTCAGTCTCCCTAAATTTTCCTAGTAGCCTCTTGTTTTAGCACTGACTTATCTGATCTAATGGGGTCACCACCTCACCTATAGCATGCCCTGGAGCTAAGAACTGCTGTTAATAATCCTCAAACATCCGTACCCATGGTAGAAGTTTGTAACTTAGCTTGCACTACACTGCATGCTAAGTGTCACACTTAAACTTCGCAACTCTTTGTGGCCAAAGTAAGACTATAATTCTGTCTCTAGGAAACCTGTTGAACTTTATCTTAACTAGCCACTGAAATCATAACTGTTTTGAAATGTATTATAGCAGGATAAAGGAAATCTATGATGACTGTCATCATCTATTTTTTCAACCTTTTAAAAAATATTTTATTGAATGTGCTGTTACAGTGGTCCCAATTTTCATCTCCCCCCACACACTCAGCACCCATAACACCCCTTAGGCAATCCCCCAATTTTGTTCATATCCATGGGTCATGTGTATAAATTCTTTGGCTATTCCATTACCTATATTATAATTTATTATCACTATGGCTATTCTGTGGCCACCAACTAAAAATAAGAACTGACTTAGACATTATGTAGCCTCACCTTTGCATTTTACTTATAGAAATACTGCTAACCAACTGTATTACATGGCTTGCCCAAAAATTGACAGCTAAACCTCTATAAAGTCAGGATAAGGATTTACAGCTCCTATCTTCTATATTTCAATTCATTGCTCCTTCACTCATGGTAGAAATCTGATAACACAGTATTCATCCAAAGCACTTCATTTTTCATGAGCTTGATCCGTGTTTTATTAGTCCTAAAGAAAGTACAAACATCCTATTTTTAAAAAACATTAAAAAGATATTCATAGAATTCAAGAATATCAAAGGGAAGAAATTTGAAAATTATTTAAATATAAGGAAGTACAAATAGTTAGGTTTTATTTATCAGTAATTATTTATAGCCCTAGACTTATTCTCCTTCACCTTTATCACCCATCCAAAGGATGGTCCCCATTAGCATCCTTTGAGTTGTTCTATCTATGAGTGTGTTTCTGTTTTGTTTTCTTTGTTTGTTTTGTTTTCACATGTATGTGAAATCATATGGCATCTGTCTTTCCCTGACTCATTTCACTGGGCATAATACCCTCTAGGCCCATCCATGTTGTCACAAATGGCAAGATTTTGTTTTTATGGTTGAGTGATATTCCACTGTGTGTATGTGTGTGTGAATATATATATATATAATATATTTATCCATCTGTCTATCAGTCATTTATCTATTGATAAACACCTACATTGTTTCCATATCTTGGATATTGTACATAACATTGCAATGAACATAGGGTTACAGATATCTTTTCTAATAAGTATTTTCAATTTCTTTAGACAAATGCCTAGATGTGTAATTGCTGGGTTTAATGGTAGTTCTGTTTCTCCTTTGGAGAAACTGTCATACTGTTTTCCATTGTGGCTGCATCAATGTACAATCCCACAAACAACACACAGGTATTCCCATTCATCTATCATCTCCTGTTACTTGTTATTTGTTCACTTTCTGATAATAACCATTCTGACAGGCGTGAGGTGTGACCTTGCTTTGCATTTTCTTAATGATTAGTGATGCTGAGAATCTTTTTGTGTGTCTGCTGACTATCTGTATGTCTTTGGAAATATTTATCTTTAGATCTTCCACCAAATTTTGATTGGATTGCTTGTTTTTTTTTGTTGAGTTTTATGAGTTGTATATATATTTGGGATATGAATCCTGTATTGTATATATCACTTGTGAATTCATTCTATTCTTTGGTTGCTTTTGTTTTGTTCATGCTTTTCTTCACAGTGCCAAAGCTTTTTGGTTTGTGAAAGTTGTATTTATTTGTGCTTTTGTTGTCCTTGCCATGGGAGATAATATCAAAAAATATTTAGGCTGATATCAAAAAGCTTACTGCCTATTTTTTTCTTCTAAGAGTGTTATGTTTTTGGTTTTATATTTAAGTCTTTAATAGACATTATAGAGTTTATTTTTGTGTATAATATAATAAAATGGTACAGCTTCATTCTTGCATAAAGCTGTCTGGTTTTCCTAGCACCATTTATTGAAAAGACTGTTGTTACTCTAGTGTATGTATGTTCTTGCCTCCCTTGTCATAGATTAATTGACCATAAAAGTATGGGTTTATTTAGGGCCTCTCTATTCAGTTCCATTGATCTATGTGTTTATTTTTATTCCAGTACCATAATTTTTAGTATAGTTTGAAATCAGTAAACATGATACTTCCAAATTTGTTTTTCTTTCTTGAGATTGCTTTGACAATCCAGGGACTTCGTGGTCCCATGTAAATTTTAGTATTCTTTGTTCTAGTTCTCTGAAAAGTGCCATTGGTTTTTTCATAGGAATGCACTGAATACATAGATTTTTTTAGGTAGTGTGTATGTTTAAACAGTATTAATTCTTCCAATCTATGAGCATTTTTGTCTGTATTTGTCTTCAGTCTCTTTAATCAATGTCTTCTAGGTCTCAGAATACCAGTATTTTATCTCCTTAGTTAAATCTATTCCTCAGTATTTTGTTTACTTTTTAAAAATAATTTTATCCTTTAATTATGACTGACACACAATGATATATTCATTTCAGTTGTACAACTAATGATTAGACATTTATATAATGTATGAAGTGACCACCCCATTAAGTCTAGAACCCATCTGACATCATACATGGTTGTTATAATATTATTGACTATATTTTTATGCTGTACTTTACATTCTCATGACTGTTTTTATAACTGGCAGTTTGCACATTTTAATCCCTTCCCCTTTTTTAACCCATCCTCTCAAACTTCTTCCAGTATGACAACCAGCAAAATGTTCTCTGTATCTATGAGTTTGTTTCTGTTTTGTTTGTTCATTTATTTTGCTTCTTAGATTCCACTATATAGAATTTTACAGTATTTGTCTTGCTCAGTCTGACTTATTCCATTTAGCATAATACCCTCCATGTCCATTCATACTGTTTCAAATGGCAAGATTCATTCTTTTCTGTGGCTGAGTATTGTGTAGTACTAACGGAGTAGTATTGTATAGTACTAACGGAGTAGTATTGTATAGTACTAACGGAGTAGTATTGTATAGTACTAACGGAGTAGTATTACACAATGGAATACTGCGCCATTGTGTGTATGCACCACTTCTTCTTTATTCATCCATCTTTCAGTGGACACTTAGGTTACTTTTATATCTTACTCTTTCAGTAAAGATATCCTGCAATAAACATAAACATGCATACATCTTTTCAAATTAGTGTTTTGGATTTCTTTGGAAAAATACCCCAAAATAGAAATGCTGGGTCCTTTGTCTCTTGTTATAGCTATTTTTTTTAAAGTGTATTTTGTCTGACATAAGTATTACTACCTGTCTTTCTTTTTTTGTTTTCAATTGCATGGTATATTTTCCCAGCCCTTTACTTGCAGTTTTTAGGTAGCTTTGACCTGAAGTGGGTCTCTTGTAGGCAGCTCTAGTGTTCCCTCTATGTAAGCCCATATGTCTGGGCTCTCTTTTTGTAGACATTCAGCCATTCGTCTGTCTTCTATTTTTAATTACAGATTACCTTCAATGTTATTTTGTGTTAGTTTCAGTTGTACAGCATAGTGCTTAAGCAATCATATACTTTATAAAGTGTTCCCTCTGATATTTCTAGTACCCATCTGATAACATGCATAGTTATTAAAATGTTTTTGACTATATTCCCTATGCTGTGGCACTTTTGTAACTACCAATTTATACTTCTTAATTCCTACATCTATTCTACCCAGGCTCCATAAGCCCCCTCTTCTGACATCCATCAGACGGTGCTCTTTGTCTATGAAACTGATTCAATTTTTTTTTGTTTATTTATGTTGTTTTTTATATTCCACATCCAAGTAAAATTGTAAGATATTTTTTAGATTACTTACTTCACTTTGCATAATACCCTCCAGGTCCATCCACGCTGTTGCAAATGGTAAGAGTTCATTCTTTATTATGGTCAAGTTGAATTCCATTGTATGTATGTATCTCCACAATTGTATCCACTCATCTATTGATGGCATTTGGGTTCTTCCCTATCTTGGCTATTGTAAATAAAACTTCAGGGAACATAAGATTGCATATGTTCTTTAAAAAATAAGATTTTACTTATTTATCTTTAGACGGGAAGGAAAGGAGAGAGGGAGAGAAATATCAGTGTATGGTTGCTTCTCATGGGTCCCCTGCTGGGAACCGGCCTGCAACCCAGGCATGTGCCCTGACTGGGAATCGAACCATGATCCTCTGGTTCGCAGGCCTGCGCTCAATCCACTGAGCTGCACCAGACAGGGCACATATGTTCTTTTAAATACGTATTTTGGATTTCTTTGGATACATAACCAGAAGAGAAATTGTGGCAGGTTTCTTCAGAAATTGTTGCAGATTCCACCCAAAGGTGGAATTGGTTGGTCATAAGGCAGTTCCAATTTAAAAATTTTTAAAGATGTTCCATACTGTTTGGGTAGTGGCTTTACCAATCTGGATTGCCACCTACAGTTCATTGTGGATTTATTGATGATAGCCATTCTGACAGGTGTGAGATGATATCTCATTGTGGTTTTAATTTCCATTTCTCTGATGATTTGTGACACTGAAAATCTTTTCATATATCTATTGGCCATTTATATATCCTTTATGGCAAAGTGTCTATTCAGGTCCTCTATCCATTTTTTAATTGGATCATTTGTATTTTGGTGTTGAGTTGGATGTTGACCCCTTATCAGATGTAACATTGTTGAATATGTTCTCTCCCATGCAGTGGTTTGTCTTTTTATTTTGTTGATGGCATTCTTTGCTGTGCAAAAATTTTTTGTTTGAGGTAGTCCATTTGTTTATTTTTTGTTTGTTTCCCTTAACCAGAGGAGATATATTAGAAAAAATATCTCTAAGAAAATATCAGAGATATTACTGCCTATACTTTTTTCTAAGAGTTTTATGGTTTTGGGTCTCACATTTAAATCTTTAATTTATTTTGAGTTTATTTTTCTATATGGTATATAGAGGTGGTGTACTTTCTTTTTTTGTTTGTTTATTTGTTTGCACGTATTGATCTAATTTTCCCAACACCATTCATGTCTTTATTCCAATTTATATCTTTGCCTTCTTTTTCAAATATTACTTGATTATACAGGCATGGGTTTATTTCTGGGCTTGTCTTTATTCCATTGTATGATTTTCCTTCTTTATTAAATATCACTTAATTGTACGGACATGGATTTATTTCTGGGGTTTCTGTTCTGTTCCATTTATCTATACATCTGTTTTTATGGCAGTGCTATGCTGTTTGAATCATTATGGCCTTGTAGTAAAGTTTACTTCAGATAGCATGAATCCTCCAACTTTGTTCTTTTTTTCTCAACATTGCTGAGTCTATTTTTTTGTGGTTCCATATACATTTTTGGAATATTTGTTTTAGTTCTGTTAAATATGCCATTAGAATTTTGATGGGCATTGTGTTGATCTATATATTGCTTTTGGTAGTTTAGGTATTTTAATTCCTATTCATGCATGATATATGTCCAACTATTTGTATCTTCTTCAATTTCTTTCTTCAGTATCTTATAATTTTCTGAATATAGATCTTTTACTTCCTTCATTAAATTTATTTCTAGGACTTTTTAAAACAATCATAAATGGGATTCTTTTCTTAGTTTCCCTTCTTTATAGTTCATTATTGATATATTAAAATGTAAATGATTTCTGTATATGTATACTGTATACACATTCCCTTTACTGAATTCATTTAACAGTTCTAAAAGTTTTTTTGTGAAATATTTAGGATTTTGTACAGTATCGTATTGTATGCAAATAATAACAGTTTTACATCTTCCTTTTCAATTCAGCCATTAAGTCTTTTGATAGAACCTTGAATTCCATATACAATGAAAGTTATTATCAATAGGAAGGTAGTTGTTGCCTGTTATTAATATTTTGTACCTTTTATCCTTCCTCTACTTGTAGTCCCTTCCACATTTCTCATAAACTGTTTTTTTGGTGATAAACTTCTTTAGGTTTTTCTTATCTAGAAAGCTCTTTTTCTCTTCTTTTACTCTAAATCACAGCCTTGCCAGGTAGAGTAATCTTGGTTGTGGGTCCTTGCTTTTCACCACCTTGAATATTTTTGTCAATTCCTTCTGGCCAGCAAATTTATGTAGAAATATCAGCCAACAGCATTGTGAGACCTTCCATGTAGGTAACTAATTGCTTTTCTCTTGCTGCTTTTAAGATTATACCTTTGTTTTTAACCTTTGGCATTTTAAGTATGGTGTTCTTGGCCTTGGCCTCTGTAGGTTCATTGTGTTTGGAACTATTTGTGCTTTCCAGACTTTAATGTCTATTTTCCTTATATGGTTAAGGAAGTTTTCTGTCATTATTTCTTCATACATGTTTTCAATTTCTTGTTCTCTTTACTCCTTTTGGTACCTCATGATGTGAATGTTGGTATGAATATGGTTCCAGAGGCCACTTCAACTATCCTTAATTTGGGGGATTCTTTTTTTCTTTGGGTTGATCTGATTAGATTTTTTTCTTTTTTGCTGTTTTGCCTACCAAATCATTGATTCAGTTCTCTGCTTTATCTAATCTAGTGTTGATCCCCTCTAATGTAGTCTTTATTTTAGTTATTGTTTTGTTCATTTCTGATTGGTTCTTTTTATGTTTTTATTTCCACATTTATGTTTCCTATCATAAATGAACTTTATTTGAAGTTCTCACTGACTTTCTCTATTCTTATGTTCATTGAACATCCTTAAAACCAGTGTTTTCCACTCTGCATCTGGTATATTGCTTGTCTCCATTTTGTTTATTTCTTTTTCTGTAGTTCTGGGGGGTTTTGGGTACATTTTTCTTGTCTCTTCATTTTTGGTGCCTTCCTGTGTTTGTCTCTTTGTATTGCGTACAGCTACTGTGTTATGTGGCATTGGTAAAATGAATTGTAAGAATTGTAAGAAAATATTATGAATAAGAAACTGAACAATCTGGATGAAATGGACAAATTTCTAGAACTTCCAAAGCTCTAGGAATCTTCCAAAACCGAATCAGGCTTATCAGAACATCTGCATAGACCAATTACAACTAATGAAATTGAAGCAGTAATCAAAAAACTCCCAAGAAATGATACTTTTGAACTGAATGGTTTCACAGGTAAATTTTATCAAACACTCAAAGAAGAACTAATATCTAAACTTCTCAAACTATTCCAAATAATTCAAGAGAAGAAAATACTTCCAAGCTCATTTGAGAAGGCCAATATTATCCTAATTTCAAAACCAAATGAAGATACTGCAAAAGAAATAAAATTATAAGACATTATCCCTGATGAATATAGATGCTAAAATCTTCAAGAAAATATTAGCAAACTGGATCTAACAATGCATTAATAAGATCACATACCAGGATTAAGTAAAATTTACTCTGGGGTGCAAGGTTGGTACAAATAAATAAATATGTTTTACCACATACAAAAAATGAAGAATAAAAATCACATTATCATGTCAATAGATGCAGAAAAGGTATTTGATAAAATCCAGCACTCATTTATGATAAAAAGTTTTCAGCAAAGTAGGAATAGAGGGAAGGTACCTCAACATAATAAAGACCTACAGTCAACATCATACTTAATGGGCAAAACCTACAAGTGTTTCTCTTAACATTGGGAACAAGACAAGGATGTCTGCTTCCACCATTCTTACTCAACATAGTACTCAAAGTCTTAGCCGCAGTGATCAGACAAGAAGAAGAAATAAAAGACACCCAAATTGGAAAGGAAGAAGTAAATTGTCATTATTTACAGATGACATGATACTGTATATAAATAACCTTAAAGAACAATTATATAGTGTTAATTCTTAAATTTGTTTATGTGGTATATCAAATTTATTAACTTATTGAATTTTTTTCTTGATGAGTCTGGTTAAAGGTTTATTAATTTTATCTTTTCAGAAGCCAACTCTTAGTTTAATTGATCATGCTTTTTTTGTCTTTCATTTATTTATGCTTTGATCTTTATTACTTTCTACTTTGTTTTTTGTTTTTTTTCTTCTTATTTTGGGTTCCTTTAGGTGTAAAGTTAGGGTTTTTTTTTAATCTTGCATTTGTTGAGATTCTATTGTTTGTTTGTTTGTTTCTTGAGGAGGGCCCTTATCACTGTCATGGTTTATCTTAGACCTGCTTTTGCTGAATCCCATTGATTTTGGAGAGTTGTGTTTTCATTATCATTTGGATCAAGGTATTTTTTATTTTCACTTTTATTTCTTCTTTGATCCATTGGTTGTTAGCAGCATGTTGTTTAGTCTCCATGTGGTTGTGTTTTACCAGTTTTCCTGTAAATGCTTTCTAGTTTCATATTGTTGTTGTCAGAAAAAGATACTTAATATAATATCAATCTTCTTGACTTTATTCAGACTGTTTTGAGGCCTAATATGTGAACTATCCTGTGTTTAGATTAGACTATATCCAAAGTCTGCAGAAGTATAGTATCTATTGCCAATATTCACCTTTCTTGGTTCTTTCATAGAATTGTACAATACTCACTGTTCTTATAAACATATTCCATATTATTCTCATATTTATGTATTTTCAGAACTTTAGTTCTCATGTTATTATATGCTCTTCCCAGTAATGTTGGGAAATACTGTTTTAATGGGAAATATTACAGGCAGTTGGGTGAAGTGCTATAATCACTTACGGGCCCATGGACTGGAAAAGTCTGTGAATCATCTTTTCAGGGAACTGAATTATAGCATATACTAAGGAACAATAAAAATTCCATTGGTCCAATGCTGTGTAAAATAACAGGAAAACAAATTTGATGGAATTTCAATTTGGGAATAAGTTGACATTCAAAGAATGAGTGGTTTGGCATGCTTCCTAAAATCTAGAATGACTCAATCATAACCCCAATCAAAAATATTGATTGAAAATTTGAATAAAAATTATATAAAAACATACTTTAATCATGTCAATCTTGAATTACATTAAGTGATTTTAATTTAATTGCTGAAATATTCAAATTGAAGAATAACCTATTTTATTAAAGATTCTTCCCTGGAAGAAGGAAGACAGGTATTGCTTTTCCTCCATTTCTTTGAACTAAAAGTATTTAAGCAATAAGAGTGTAAAAGGCATCATTGCATAAAAATGTATATTGTCCAAAACTCCACATAAAAAAAGGCCCTGGCTGATGTGACTCAGTGGATTAAGTGCTGGCCTGTGATTGGAACCAAAGGGTCACTGGTTCCAACCATCCCCTGATAGGGCACATGCCTGAGTTCCTGCCTGCATGCCAGGTTCCCAGCAGGGGGAGCATGAGAAACCACTGCAGGCTGAGGTTTCTCTGCCTCCTTCCCTTTCCCTCCCTCTAAAAATAAATAAAATCTAAAAAAAACCCCACTTCATCAACCATCAACAAATCCCCCCTTTTTTTTTCCTGTTAGAATTGTGTGTTTTTTTAAATTTATTTCCTGGTCTCTCTTGTGAAACATTAATGAATCTTTGAAAAATAGGAACGTGCTTTTATAACTATGCTATATAACCAAGAAAACAGCAAAGCTAGCTAACAACATATATCCATAAGATAAATGATCTTATTTTCATTAGCACTCTATTTAAACAAACTGAGCTAACCGGGCATGGGCACTGATAACATTAATGATTTGTACATATTTTCTTGAAACTGGGTAAGGCATATCATCTTCAAAATTAAGTAGCAATTCTTAGAAATTGAACACCTTAAAAAATGTGGGAGTAAACTTTAGGATAAAATGTTCATCCCATGAAAAATTTGGAATATACAAAAATAGCATCTCTTTAAAACAATTTCTCCATTAGTTAAAATGGAAAACTGTGTCTTCACTGTTTCTCTGGGTTTATTTAGCACAGCGTCCAGCCTTATAAATAGCTTAAATCCAATGTTACAAGTATTAAAAACATTTTATCACTCAGTATTGACTGGCATTATCTTTTGAGGTAGTTACTAATCATTCAGTTATGGAAATGTTATTGCTAACTTGTTACAATTAATAACCCACTACCAATATGCCTATAATTTATTTTTATCATGCTCTTGGTTAGCTTTTCACCTTATGCTGCTATAAAAAGGGACTCATTAAAAGATCTCTAGTAACAGCTGTTGGGAAAGGAACAGATAGATTTTCCTTTGCCCATTGTTTCCTTGGCAGTCAATTTGTTTTCCATTGTTACATTTAGAAGTTCCAGTTTATTTATGCCAGAAGTTTGTGAAAATAAGTATTTTTAATTGCTCCTTATTTGATAGAAATATATAGTAATTTTAGTTATTTGAAATATTAGAGAAAGAAGATAGATGATTATTATATGTACTTTGAAAATTAAATCAGTTACTTAATTAAATGAGTCTCCCCCACATAAATTTTGAGTCATGTACTGTGTTAGGTGCTTGGAACAGGAAACTTAAAATCATAAAGCAGCCCTGGTTGGCATAGCTCAGTGGATTGAGCGCAGGCCTATGAACCAAAGGATTATGGTTTGATTCCCAGTCAGGGCACTTTCCCAGGTTGCAGGCCAGTTCCCAGCAGGGGATGCACGAGAGGCAACCACACATTGATATTTCTCTCCCTCTCTCCTCCCCTTCCCCTCTAAAGATAAATAAATAAAATCTTAAAAAAATAAAATCATAAATCAAATTTTCTGTCTTCAAGTATGATATAGCTTCTAATTTGATAGAATTTCATCGTATTTTATATTTATTTAAAAAATTTCCCGATGTGTGTGGTATGTTTAAGGAAATTTGATCAATTATGTAAATATCAAAAGAAAACTCATGATTCAGCTTATTATTGTAGAACTGTTTCAAGTTAAGCTATTAAGACAGTTTTTCACATGATGACTATATTCACATTGGTGTTAGGCATATTACTTTGATGTGAAATATATTTAACTTCAGCTTTGATGTATTCTCAACATGTTTGTTTAGTAAAAGTACTACTTATTTCCTGTGCTATATACCAATGAATTGAGCTCTGGATAGAAAATAAGTAAGGCTTTCCTTGTTACCACATGCCCACTCCTGTGGTCATAGCTAACGATGGTGGTTGATCACCGATCATGGCATTCTTTACCAGTGAGCCTGCATTCTCTCCTATTCCCCTTAGTGAAACTAATAATATGTTTTTTGCTGTCACTTTCCCCATTGCCACATGCCATCTATGTTCAGGACCATCTGTTGAAATACCATTGAATGCCATTTCCATCTCCCGTTTTAATTATTTTCTATACAACTGCACTTATACAATATATCCATAGTTGATTCTATTCAGCGAACAGAGCAATCACCACGCATATGCTGTGAGACTCTGTGTACATATAAATTATTTGGCATTTATGATTATTCAAACATCATTCAATAGATATGGTACCTATGTTTTTACTTAGCTCCTATTTATCAAGTTAATTCTCAGCATGCTTTTGGTTGCTCAGATATAAATTAACTTTCTGTTGCTTAAAACACATGCCTCTATTTTTCTCAAATGACTTCTAAATTTAATATTAAACAATTAAAGTGACCATTATTCTCATATAAGAAAACATGCATTCCTCATTTTCTAATTTGTATTTTAAATCATCTCTTCTCCCAAAGGGATTTTTTTCATTTTTCTGTTTTGATTTTGAGTATTTATCAATAATTCATGTTATTGTTTTAATGTAATTCTTTTCTTAATGTCCATTATTTAATAGTCAGTATTCAAAATTACTAAGATTGTAATTCCTTCTTGTTATGTTTTTTACTATTCTTAAATTTATTGATGTCAAATTTGTGTATTTCCTCCCTAAATTATAGAATTATTTCTAAACTTCCTGTGTACTACTTTTTCTTCCCTGAAGACATGATTATTGAAGTGTAATTTCACTCAATATTTAAGTGTTCTTTTGGAAAGGAGGATTATTTATTTCCACCTTTGAAATCAAAGTCTGTGGAACTCATAATACTAACATCCAATGATTTTTAAAATGTCTTCTCTTATAGAGAAATGGCTACTCTTTAATTATAATACTGCTTGGGATATTTCAACCCCCTCAAACAAGAATAAATTATAAGGTTTTTGCTATTGTACATCAATGTGCTTACTAAAGTGGCTAAATCCATGAAGTATGCTTCCTTAAAATTTAATTAGTGGTAGAACTGTGGGCCAGTATTGTTCTAATTTAATTCAATACACAGGTTGACAAATATCTTCAATGTGTTCTTGGGTTGGACTTATAAAATATTGAAAAACATTTTTCATAAGAAACATCTTTCTGAAACAAATAAAATTTTTATAACTTTAGTCATATGTAATTGAAAATAGCCTCCTAATAGGAATTCTCAATTTTAAATTCCAGTTTATTTAACAATTTTGTATAGAACTAAAAAGCATTTTTAGTGTGATGTAATTCCTAAAGAAAATATCTTAGTTGAACCTAGAATTTTCTCAGAATGGCTCTTATTACGAACATCTAAAAATTTCTGTGTTGACAATTTAGTGCTTCTTTTGCCTTTTCTAATCTTTATGGGCTTACTCTGGATTTCCAAGATACTAATAATATTTATTGATGACTCCTACATGCTTAAACACTGTGCTAGCATAGTAAGAAAATAAAAATTTACACATGATATCATGGCTTCCTTTGGGAAATAATAATCAAATAACCACACAGCACTTAATAAACAGAGGAGGAATGTATATTTTTCTATGAAATTGAAAGCAAAGAGGCATGACTTTGTTTAGGCAAGTAGTTAAAGAGCAAAAATAGCTTAGGATCATTCTGAGGGGTGAAACATGAACACTTCCACTAACAATAAGATAAATATATGTATATCATACATTATAATTTAAACCTATGTCATTATAGAAAAGTCATTATAAATAATATTCCATACATGTGGGCTTCTAACTGAAGCGGCCACAGGAGAAAAAGATGTAGAAGTCATACAAGGTCACCTAGAGACCGAAGTTGCACCAGGGAACTCTAAGTAGTAGTGCCCAATGAGAGGAGCTCCAAGGAATCCGTGAACTTGTTTCAGGAATAGAGAGAGGAATTCACTCAGTTTTCATGAGACGACCTGAGTTTATGTTGCTGTCAATCAACAAGTACTTCTTATTGAGTTTTAGATCCCTTGAACTCTAAAGTTATCCCTGTTGTATGGATAACTTTACTCTAGTTACTCTGTGTATGAGACAAAAAAGAGAAAACAAGCATTTTGACACTTGCCACACAAGAAAGGACATTAATTTTATGATTTATTATTATTATATCAAGGAAGGTCTTTGCTGGAACTTACATTCTTCAAAACAACGCTGGAGGGACCAAAGACAAGCAGTGAATGGAGGACAAAAATAAATTCATTAGGAAGAAGTAGCAAAAAAAAATTTCCAACCATGACCTGCTGAAATAAGGTTGAATGTCTTAAGGCAAATTCTATAGATAATAGAGGGAAATACTGAACTAGCTGAGAAACTAAAGTTTGTGTTAGACAAAATTATATTTCAACACCTACAAAAAGACTGTCAATATCAGAAAAAAACTAGAAAACTATGAGATCTACTCAAGTTAATGATGGAGAGAGAGGATAGAAGTGAAGATTTGCTAAAAGATTTGATTAGAAAAAATAACTGCTTTCTCTTTATATCCTACAGAATCTAGCTCAGCTCCAAATTGATTGAATACTAACTATTGATATTATTTGGGGGTTCATACTATGTGTTAAATACTCTCCTGAGGGTTTTACATAGAACATTTCATGAACTCATCAATCCTGTGAAAGTGGTATTATTATTTGAAGCATGACTTTATCTGAGGATTATTTAATTGTCCAACTTCACAGAGCTAGTGAAAATAACTGAGAAAATTTGAATCCAATTCTGTCCTCAAAATAAATACTTGTTACCACTTTAATATGACTGTACCCTCTATTATTGGTACATGATTATTGTTTCTGGAATTTTTTGGCAATAAAAAGATACATATTTTATATTTAATTCAATGCTCACCATCCATTTTGCCTAGTGTCTGTCATGGAACACAGCTCAATAAAGGTTTTGAGAAACACCAAAAACTACTAGGAAGCGGAAAGCTGAGAATTCAATGGCTTAAGATGACCTATTCACTTCTTTTCTCTGAAATTCCGACATTGGGCTTGGTGCAGCTTTATAACCGAGCAGCCCAGCGAACAGCCATCTCTCTGTGGGTGGGTTTGTGTGACTAGGAAACACCAGCACTATCATTTGTGGCTTGTCCTTAATGAGACAGAGTCTGTTTCTCCCTCCTTGATTTCCTTTGAGTAACACAACGTGGTAGCTTCAGAAGTACTTTCAGCTTTTTTACTTCTGATCTCTTGGGATATTACTGCCATCATGGGAAGTGGGTCCATTAAAGACCCCCCTACAAATGTGTAAGACATGGTAGGCAGGCTCTCTGAGACAACCCCCCCCCTGCCCAGTGCTAGTAAAGTTACTAGCTGACTGCAGCTACACAAGTAGGCCTTGACAGGACTACGAGAAGAACAGAGCAGTAAACTCACAAAATAATGCAATATTTTAAGTTCTAGTACTTTTATTTATTTTAATGTGGATATAATAACTTAGAGTATTAACTGCAATTATCCAGATTAAAAAAAATTCTGAAAATGTATTTCTATAGCCTTAGAAGTGTGTGTGTGTGTGTGTGTGTGTGTGTGTGTATCATGAATGAAACTTGATACTTCTGGCTGGTTCCCATACCTATAAAATCAGACTCTAGTGAAGTGATGCAAACAGCATAGGTTTGCCTTAACCTATGGAGATTTTGCCAGATTTAATCCTTGCTCCACTTTAGTATCTCACATTTCTCTTCCCCACATATATATCTCATTTATTACACATGTGTTTTATGTAGAGAAACTTCCAATAATGCAGTTTTTTACTGTTTATTTAGAGTACAAAATGAAACCCCTTTCTATTTCTTAAGTAATAATTTTGTCAATTCTTATTTTTATATTGTGTCTCTCCTTAAAATAGATATCTGATATTTTCAGAACTGACGCAATGTGTCATTCGTCTATCCTTGTTGCTTTCTACTGGTCTGTCAAAAGATAAATGATTTAATTAATGCAGGTTTCTAATTTTTCACTATTAGCATATGGCTTGCCAAGACAAAACTACAAAAGAATTTATGACAGCTTTCAGCTTGTTTTCCCCCGAAAGTAATTTGTTTTCCATGGTTTTCTGATGGAGGCTCATAACTTACACTGGTCATCTCAAAGCCACTAATTTATAATACAGTCAAATAGGTACTAAATCATGACATGATGTGTTACATGTTTCATCTTACGTGCTCAATTTTAGACTCTAAATAGTTTAAAGAGTTTTGGGGAAAGTTTCAGACTTTAAAGCTTATAAAATATATTAAGTTGAAAACTGTTCAAATAATATTTTCCTTTTGATTCATCAATAATATATCTCATGTTTTTTAAAATGATATTTAATCATGAAAAATGATAAAGCTATTAACAGCAAATGGCACCAGATGTTGACCTCAGAGCCAAGGAACTCAAACACAAGTGACAGTTTGTTTAGAAGGTCACAGAGATGCAGGGAGTGAGCCCTCCGGGATGCTTGGACTCAGGAAAGTTATAGAAGCAAAAAGAAGCGCCGTTGGAGCTTAGGAGAAAGAAAGCAGAGAGACTGTTCTTGGGCGAAGGAGTGGGGAAAGGCATAAATGTGCTTTAGACCAAAGAGAATGTACCTGGGGAAAAAAAGGGGGTGGGGAAAGGACCAATCATGTCAGAGAGAGAGAGCGAGAGAGAATGAATGAATGTGGTGTGGGGAGAGAGAGAACATTCATGCTGGGTCCTCTGTTCTAAGGGGTTTTTATCCCCTGTCTACAGGCAGTGATATTAGGAGAGGTCCCAGTGTAGGAGCACAATAGAATATTCATCAGCTTTCCAGGTGGTCTTTTAGGGTTGTGGTATCCACTAATTGCTCAGCACCAGGGCAGGGGGTCGTTAGTCATGAAGCTGGTCCTGAGGTCAGTCATGCTCTGGCCTTGCTGCTTTTTGGGGCCTGGAGCTGAAACACAACTGAGGCATAAAATGTTATCTCTAGGGTTTAGTGCTTGAGGGACTGGTCCTGCAAGGCCTTGTATAGGGGTCATATACTATTCTCCAGCACCCTTGTTCCTTCTCAAAGGGGGTCTAACCCACTTGACTAATGATATGCCAGGGGAAGAAAGGTCAGGGGAGGTACAAGCTGCATGACTAGATGTGGGGGCAATTTTGCCCACAAAGTGTCCCCCCCCCCACCATGTGCCACAGATGAAAGGGAAACTACCAAGACATGATCTGCTTGGGGGGAAGGGCCAAGAGCCCCTTCCTCAAGGGGCTTTCACTGGGTTGTTTGCACAAGAATACAGGTAAGGATCAAACAATAGATAGCATTCAAAGAACCATGAGGGCTTATTCTCAGCCAGGGTCAGATAGCTAAAGAGCCATAAAACTTTGAGGAACAAATTTCTTGCTATCATGTAAATGAGAGCATTCTACACAAAGCAGGTTTCACAGGATTTTTGCATATTTTTTCTTGGGCCTGATCACCCAGGGAACCTGCCCTTTCCAGCACAGGGCTGCACTGCCTTCGCCATCAAATGTTTTTTTGGCTTAAGTGGATTAGAGCCAGGAAGCTCTTCTCCCAGACAGAAATGGGGACTCAGGCTATGTCACAGTAGCCTAGGGCCAAGGGTCCATCGCTCCCTCTTTGTTGAAGCCCCTGAGTCCTTCCATGATGGCCTCCCAAGTGATCATGTCTGGCTTAGGTTGCCCCACTTCTGAGGGGTTGTACCTGCCACAGACTAAGTAACCAAGCATTGGGAGCAGGGGATGAAGCTTTGTCTTCTTAGTGGCTCGCATTCTGGAGGTCGCCCACTCAGCCTTACCCATGGTGGGTAGTTACAATTCCTGAAACCAGGCAGAGTGGTTCCCAACAACTAGAGATATACTAGGAGAGGAAAGGTCACCCTGGGGGCAACGCTCAGCTCAGTTTTGCCCATTGCTAGGTACCTAGGGCTTTCTACACTGGTGACCTCGTATACGTGGTCTACATTTCTATGTTGCCCATGACTGTCTAACTGCCTACTATGAAACTATTAAACAACCCTTAGTAAAATCATTGCTTATAAGAAATAGCTTCTTGTGGGTATTAGCATACAGTATACAGACTGAACCCATCATTAATAAATAGATTTCAGAATATAGTAAATACCCTTAAATACAGGCACTGAGTACTTGTGCTACTGAAGCTTTTAAGTTTCAGTTAGTGCAGTATAAACTGATCATATCACAATGAGGTAGATACAGTATAGTTTTTTTTCAAAATTTCTCTATTTATAACTGCATAGATTATTAATTAAATTAGGCCATTCACTTTTTAAAACACAGTTGCATATATCTTTGCCATTAAAGTTGTTTCAAAATATCCTTAACTTATATACATTTTCCCATAAATTTTGAGGTTTTAAATCGCAAAATAAGTATATTGTTAGGAGTATTTTCTGTTGTCATATGTGTTAAACTTTAAAAATTTCTCTTACAGTAATCAAATCTCAAATGAGTAAGTATTTGGATACGGGGAATATTTTGTATTTTTCTTATTTGGGGGGAATCTAATGCAATGAATAAGTTGCAAATGTAATTCTGGACAGCCGTCATTCACAATCAAAGCCTGCTCAAACGGAATGGTGGCCTGGTGGCAAGGTCCCCATGATAGCAACTGCATTTGCACACAAGTCTCCCTGCCTCAATTAGGAGGTGGAATGATTACTTTCCTTTCGGATTTGTGTTTAAAACTAATAAAAACATGCATTTCAAAGGTTTTTTAGTAAATTGCTTTCATTTTGAAATGCAAAGAGCCTTCTGTTATTTGGAAAGAAAGAGCAGTCTTCTTTTTCCATGTCAATAGCCAACTCTCTGACAGATATCAAGAAAAATGTGTGTCAATTGATATTCTGTTTCCCAACTCCCTGCTATAGAAATGAATTTCAAGGTATACTTAAAATAAAATTTTACCAACTTTTTTATAATTTAGTACTTAGCAGGACATTAAAAAGTAATTCTGCTATATGTATGTAGTATATAAGCCACCTATGCTGTATATATGCAGTATATAATCTATGTGAGAAGTCAGTGAGACCCTTATTTAAAATATTTAAACTTTAAATTCTGTAAGAAAAATGTAAAACACTCAGATCATGTTTTATTTGCAAAAGAATTCATACTAATGGGAGGGAAAAAAAGGGCAGAAATTCAACTTTTGAAAGATGAGATTTGACCTGAGAAGCAGTTTTGACCCAAGTAATAATGATTATTTTTAATGAGTATTTTTTAGTGACTAGAGTTAGTGTAAAATTGATAGGCACGAGGTAGATAATAGTAACTGTCACCTGCCATTTAATTTTGAAGCTACCCCATATGTAGCTTTGCATAGCTTTTTCATATTTCAGCTTTTAACTAGACATTTAAAAAAATTTCAGATTCAATTGCTATATTCACAAACCTATAGGAAGATAGAAAATAAACCTATAAAACACATATGGTAAGGGAATTAAGGTCATTTGATGATGGAGAAGGTAATGCGATATTATGGAAGAGTGTGCCATAATAAATTATACGAATCTTAGATGTTCTATGTGATATGCATCAAGTTGAGACACACAGCTAAAGACTAAATTCAGATTTAAAAGAAAAAGTGTTATCAACTGCATGTCTAGTTTCAATTATGGAAGCAAAAAACTATAATCACAGAAATAGAAGAACATTTAAAAATATCTCACACCTTTTTGGAAATATAAAAAATATTTCAAACTCAATATAAAAATGAAATGGGTTGCTATTAGTTTTATAATATAACCTGTTAAATGTTCAAGTGAAACAGTGCTTAAGAGAATCTTTGGTTGCTTGCGAACTGTAATTTGATTTAAATTGTAGTACTGATATACATAAAAATGACACAATTCAGTAAAAGGAAGCATGACTATTTAAATTCAAGGTTATTTAATATAAGAGCATTCATTAATGTTGTATTCATGTATAATGCTAATGTTTGGAAAACTTCACACTATATTATTAAATAGTAATGACAACAGTCTTAAAGAACATGGAGTATAACAGATTTCAAAAGATTTATGAATACATATCATATCATGTAAAAGCATACCTCATATGTCACACATGGATTAGAATTATACATCACTAAGTATAATAAGAACAATTCAATTCCTGTACAGCTGAACAATTTTTACATATAGGTACATTAATATAACATTTTCGCAATATATATAGCATGTGCCCCTTCACTAAAACCTTCAGTATCTGAATTATTTTGTCTATACAAACTCAGGAAACAAAACACTGCATTTCTCAGTTGTGTTAAAAATATTCCCAGGCTGTCTCCTACTTTGCATGAGTACTCAATTATGGACATATTTTGCAGAGTTCAAAATCACTGTATTTTTAGGTCCCTGCATAAGAAAGAGTTTACCAGCAAACAAGTGTGGAGTTGTGACCTAAGTGTTATGATTTTAAGGATTGTATAGTTTCTCTCATACATCGATAAACTGCAAGTTAGAGAACTTGAAAGAAAAGACTCAAGCACTTATCCTACCTTTATTTTATGAAATTTTATTAATTTTACCTTAATTCAACCATATATTAATGTTTGACTTTTCTTTTTATAGAATGACTCTAATAAGTGAAATATCACTGTTTTGTAACTTCTATGAAATAATGACCTAATGAATGAGCACCAATGGCTCTAAAACACATAACAAGCATCAATCAGACAATGCATGTCTCTTCATGGAAACACACAAAACCATAAAGAATTCTTTTCAAAAAGCTCAGACCTCAGTCTGCAGAAGGCTTCTTGCTCCACTGACAAATATATAGAAATATATGAATTTATAGTGTATGTGAAATGATATTGTAGGATAGCATTAGAAATATGCATACCAGGATAAAATATAAATAAAACAGAAATCAAGCAACATAGTCTCTCCAATACAAGTTGGAAGGAAGGGAAAGAGAGGGTGAGAGAGGGTATATAGGTTAGTGATGCATCCACAGTTGCAATATGTAGAAGTTCTGTGAAATCTAATTAAACAAAGTAAACCAAAAACTCCATTCATATAATAATTTGAAAAAAAAACTTAACCCTAAATAGATAGTTGATAATACATTTTTAATGTTGACAGTTTCAAGTTGAAAAATTAGTATTATGGTTGTGTTTTATTGAAACGATCCTTATCTTTTATAAATACATTCTGAAATATCTATAGGTAAAGTATCATGTTGTGAATTTTTCTTGGAAATAATCCTGAAGAAGGTCAGACTTCAATACAGACCATAAATTGACAATATGTTATCTGCATAACAGGGGTTTGTTGTACTACTACATGAGTATTTTATATATGTTTGAAGTTTTGCAATGCAAAAACTGAACTAACAAGCAAAATATAGACTCATAGATGGAGAACAGATGATAGATAGTGGGGGGAGGAGAAGTTAGGGAAAGGGCTTGCACAAAAAGGAAAAAAGAACTCATAGACATGGACAACAGTGAGGTGATTGCTGGAGGTAGGCAGCATAAGAGGACTAAATGATAATGGAAAAATGTCATAAATATTATATAAAACATAAAAAGTTAAAGCTAAATCTCAATCTAACAACAGCTTTAAAACTTAAGAATGTCAAAACTCACAAAAATCCAAGTTTTTCATCTGCATATTGGGGGTAACTTATAGTATTCATCAGAGATTTATACATAATTTATAAAAAGTATTTAAGGTTTTAAGAAAGTAAAAATAATTGAATATAATAATGTTATTTTTATTTTAAGCAAGTATCTATTATTGTATCTTTATACAGTGCCAGACTGATTTTGGATATGAACCTTGGCTTTTGCAAATTATGTATGAGAACTACATTATATGATTATCATTGCTAGTCTTTTCCTCTTTCATCCACTTGGTACTTAAAAAAAAAAGCCTAGAGCCAAAACCAACTTTGTGCTTTTTAAAAATAACATAAATTCATTATTACCAAGCCCTAATATATGAAATGTTAAAGGGACTTAACTAAGAAAAATAAGATGATCAAAACCATGAACAGTAAAATGACAACAAACTCACAACTATCAACAACTGGACCTAAAACAAAAACAAACTAAGCAAACAACTAGAAAAGGAACAGCATCACAGAAATGGAGATCACATGGATGGTTATCAGGGGAGAGGGAAGGGAGTAGGGGGAAAGGTACTGGGAGTAAATAGCGTAAATGGTAGGTACAAAATAGACAGGGGAAGGATAAGAATAGTATAGGAAATGCAGTAGCCAAAGAATTTAAATGTATGACCCATGGACATGAACTAAGGTCGGGGAGTGGGAATGCTGGTGGGAGAGAGTGTGCAGGGCAGAAGGGAATAAAGGGGAGAAAAATGAGACAATTATAATAGCATAATCAATAAAATATGTTTTAAAAATAACAAATTTATATATTTTTACATTTTTAAATATGCTTGAGAGGACACAAGCATATTTTTATACAATCATAAAAGCAGATGGCTCTAATGAAAATATTTCAATGAGAAAGAAGAGTTCACATTTATCACTGCACTTGGATGTTCTCTCTCTCCACCACCCTCGTCCAGACTTGCTCTGTGTGCCTTGCCATTTTCATTCTGCTGATAGACTTGCCCCAAAACTTTTGAATATGGAGGTCTAATCATATACTGTCCCTATTTAAAAACTTTTCTTATCATCCCACCATTTTTCTTTTCTCACACAGCCCGACAGGTGCTTGCTGTGTCTCCAGAGTCACCTTGGTACACCCTCCATTTTCTCATCCTGTGGACATCACGTACCAACCAGGCTCCTCAGGAGGTTTGTCTTCCTACCCCATCTCTCACCTCATCCCTGTCACTGTCAGGTCATTTCTGTTCACTTTTTAAATTTCAGGCATCATAACACTGCAAGACTGGGCTAATTCTTGTTGCTATGAACATCCATTAATTATCTGTGACCTCTCCTTCAAAATAGTCATCACACTTACAGTTGTGGAAGGTTTCTTGTCAGCTGCATGTCCCATGAATGTCAGGTGGTTGTTATTTTTCTCTCTCAGTACTTTATCTGCGTTGTACCAGTGTGGGCTCCTAGACCAAATGTGATGTTGTTTGTTGCGATGAAGTCTTTTTTTAAAAGATTTTATTTATTTATCTTTAAAGAGGAAGGGAAGGAGAGAAGGAGAGAAATATCAATGTATGGTTGCCTCTCGTGAGTCCCCTGCTGGGAAGTGGCCTGCAACCCAAGCATGTGCCCTGACTGGGAATCGAACCGTGATCGTGTGGTTCGCAGGNGCCCTAATATATGAAATGTTAAAGGGACTTAACTAAGAAAAATAAGATGATCAAAACCATGAACAGTAAAATGACAACAAACTCACAACTATCAACAACTGGACCTAAAACAAAAACAAACTAAGCAAACAACTAGAAAAGGAACAGCATCACAGAAATGGAGATCACATGGATGGTTATCAGGGGAGAGGGAAGGGAGTAGGGGGAAAGGTACTGGGAGTAAATAGCGTAAATGGTAGGTACAAAATAGACAGGGGAAGGATAAGAATAGTATAGGAAATGCAGTAGCCAAAGAATTTAAATGTATGACCCATGGACATGAACTAAGGTCGGGGAGTGGGAATGCTGGTGGGAGAGAGTGTGCAGGGCAGAAGGGAATAAAGGGGAGAAAAATGAGACAATTATAATAGCATAATCAATAAAATATGTTTTAAAAATAACAAATTTATATATTTTTACATTTTTAAATATGCTTGAGAGGACACAAGCATATTTTTATACAATCATAAAAGCAGATGGCTCTAATGAAAATATTTCAATGAGAAAGAAGAGTTCACATTTATCACTGCACTTGGATGTTCTCTCTCTCCACCACCCTCGTCCAGACTTGCTCTGTGTGCCTTGCCATTTTCATTCTGCTGATAGACTTGCCCCAAAACTTTTGAATATGGAGGTCTAATCATATACTGTCCCTATTTAAAAACTTTTCTTATTATCCCACCATTTTTCTTTTCTCACACAGCCTGTCAGGCGCTTGCTGTGTCTCCAGTGTCACCTTGGTACACCCTCCATTTTCTCATCCTGTGGACATCACGTACCAACCAGGCTCCTCAGGAGGTTTGTCTTCCTGCCCCATCTCTCACCTCATCCCTGTCACTGTCAGGTCATTTCTGTTCACTTTTTAAATTTCAGGCATCATAACACTGCAAGACTGGACTAATTCTTGTTGCTATGAACATCCATTAATTATCTGTGACCTCTCCTTCAAAATAGTCATCACACTTACAGTTGTGGAAGGTTTCTTATCAGCTGCATGTCCCATGAATGTCTGGTGGTTGTTATTTTTCTCTCTCAGTACTTTATCTGCATTGTACCAGTGTGTGCTCCTAGACCAAATGTGATGTTGTTTGTTGCAATGAAGTCTTTTTTTAAAAGATTTTATTTATTTATCTTTAAAGAGGAAGGGAAGGAGAGAAGGAGAGAACTATCAATGTATGGTTGCCTCTCATGAGTCCCCTGCTGGGAACTGGCCTGCAACCCAGGCATGTGCCCTGACTGGGAATCGAACCGTGATCGTGTGGTTCGCAGGCCCGTGCTCAATCCACTGAGCTGCACCATCCAGGGTTGTTGTGATGAAGTCTTGATTTAGTTGGAAAAATGCCCAATTTAGAAATTTTCTCTGGAAGAAAAGACAAAGAGCAGCATTTCTTTTTCTTCAAGTGTTGCCAGAAAAAAAGGCACTTCGCAATAAAACTTGCTTTAGGATCCTGAAGTAACATCAACTTATGGTGATGGAGAGAAATCAGAAGTCTATACGCTATTAACTTCCGTAACAGTCCTTGATAAAGACTTTTGTATAAATATTATATTAATACATGTCATCAATAATATGATTTAAATTTAAATGGAGACAAATCTGAATAAATAAATACATGAAGCCAATTTATCTCCAACTTCATAGAAGAAAATATATGTATATATATGTACCTGTACAGAGAAAGCATGAAGACCAAAGGAGTCAAGAAGGGAGATAATTTATGTCCAATGGCACGAATACTTAAATAATTTTAAATAATAAAGTAATTAGATATTGTTTCTATTAGGTATTATATTAAGTATTTAGTTAGATGATAGTGGGTTGAGCAGTGAAATTTATAAACCAGTGATAATATCAATATAGAGTGAGGAACAAAAAAATGTACCCCATACTAGTAGAGAAACAGACCGTAAACGAGGCCATGAAAATTGGCCAGCTAGGTAATGTAGAAGGTGAGATGGGCGGTAACCTAGTAACAGACGTGGGGGCAATCTGCAGTCTAGGAGAATCCAGGGGGTGTTCCTAGAGCACAGCAATGCCGTGACTGTGACTGCAGTGTTATTTGCAATTCTGCTGTATGGAAATGCAATGGAAACACACACAGGCATAAATACACAAAATAACATTTTAATTCTTCTGTGTAGGACTTTGTTGCTCACTTGGTAGGGTAAATTATCTTTAATTAAGTGACATGTATCTGGTGTATGTAAATGACTAAATTACATTTTGGTTTTTTGTAAATGGTGTCTAACTAATTTTGACTCTCACTTTGTTCTAACCTTTATTTTTCAAAAGCACCGTATGGCATTTTAAGTTTATATAAAATTAAGAAACTATTGCTAAGCAAATGTATAAAGTGCTGTTATTTATGGTCATTTTTTGCATAAATAGCAGGTTTCAAATCTACAATTAGCAAATGACCAAAGTGTGGATTTAAGTTAAAAAGGCAAAGTAGAAAAAGATTTGTTATTGGTGGAGGTATCTGAAAAGTTATGTTATCAATTTGGATTTGTTAAAATTGATTAAATTGGGATTTTTAAGTGATTTGTACTTTATTAATTTAAACATATATAGTCTTACATATATAATTAATGATTTATGAATACATCATCAGTATTTTCTATCCATGATTGCAGAATATAAACTTCCTCTAAGTCATAGTTTAAAAATAAGTATTTATCAGCCAATGTAGCTCATGTCACGGACCATTAAATCATAAATAGTGCAGCAATAGAGATTAGTGAGCTAAGCTGTTATGAACACCAGAAAGTTTGGTTGTGAATTCTAAAACAATAATACATTTCTATTTGGAATCCCATTAAAATTGATGCCTTCTGTCCAGTGGTTCAAAACACCATACTCAGCCAAACTACAGAAGCCTGATGCAACCAGGTAGAAGACAGTTGCCACATCAGATAAAGATACAGATTGGATATAGATACAACTATATAGAATATCAAAATTTAATTTTCAAAATGGAAAAATTATTATTCAAGCACTTAAGAAATAAAAATATGCTAGAGGTTTTAACACATCACTTAATGAGGGGACCTCACATATTCACAGCACATCTGTAAATATACAGATTCACATGCCATTAAGAATTGGAATTGGCCCTGGCTGATGTAGCTCAGTGGATTGAGCACGGGCCTGTGAGCCACACAATCGCAGTTCAATTCCCAGTCAGGGCACATGCCCGGGTTGTGGGCCAGTTCCCAGCAGGGGACTCATGAGAGGCAACCATACATTGATATTTCTCTCCTACTCTCCTTCCCTTCCTTTCTAAAGATGAATAAATAAAATCTTTTAAAAAAAGAATTGGAATTGTTTGCTCCATGGACAGAAGTAGCGTCCCTCTCAGACTAAAATCAACAGCTGACAAGTGGTTTCACTAGCGGGCGGGGGAGACAGGGAGAGATTGGTTAAACAGCTATAAGATAAATAAGGTCTCAGGATCTAATGCCAAACATGGAGACTATAGTCAATACTAAAGTTTTGTATACTTAAAATTTGCTAAGAGGGTATAACTTAAATGTTTGTGTGTGTGTCTGTGTATTGATGGATGTATTAATCAATTAGATGTAGGAATATTTTCACAATGTATAAATAAAATAACCACAATGTACACTTTAAATATTTTACAATTTATGTCATTAATTATACCTCAAAAAGCAGAAATTTGAAAAATATCCTTAGACATAAAAAACAAAAAATAAAATAAAACTGACTGATGTGTCTAAGTCTCAGACCTTTAATCAATAGTGAACTAAGAGATTAAATAAATATATTTTTCTATGCAATGGATAGAAGCAAAACACCTGTATGAAAATGAAAGAATGTACCACCCATCTTTTTGCCTAATATCCAATTACCAAAAAATTTCTTCTAAGAGAAATGAAAATAGTGGAATTGTGTTGTCTTTCCTGGGAAAAATGCATAAAATATTCTTGAAAAAAAAAAGAAGCAACTATAGTTTAGATGGTATGAGAGAAGACAGACATAGTCAACCAAGATAGATTGACCCTGAGTGTCTCCAAGGAGCTGAGCTGGAAGTAAGGTAGATAATTCTCAGAGAACCATGTCGCAATTGGAAATCAAAACAAACATGCTTAGCAAGTGAGTTGTCCTGTGATAAGACAAGCTAGTCCAGGCAGTGAAATCACTGTTAATGGAGGCTGAAAAGGTATGCATTTTGGAAGTTGGATCAAATGATTTTCTAATTCCTGGGTAACATCTCACCTTTGGTGACACTCTTTGTCTCCATTTTGTCTAATAACAAAGAAAAACAGAATGATTTTAACTTGTGTCTTTTATAAATAAATTGAACTATCTCAACTTATTATTTCTATATTTGAATTAAAGATTATAATTCTTTGGTTATTTTTTTCTTGTTAAGATTCCATTCATTGCTCTACATAGTGATTTTTGTGTTGTATTTTAAGTGAGTTATGTGTGTTAATCATGATAATTTGGTGCCTGGAAAATTGTCCCAAGGCACATGGAATTGTGCTACAAATGATATTTCAGAAAGAATATGTAGTCTAATTTAAAAAAAAAACTCTGAAAATTAAATCTCATGCAGATAAACATTCTTAAAAGAGTTAAACAGATGTATGTATTCAGGGGTTTGTAACTTTCTAAAAAGCCCTATGTCAGTGTTTTCATGTTTGTGTCAGTGTGAAGGTAGGTGAGATTACAACGGGAAGGTCTGAGATTTGGAGGACAGTCAACATTAAATGGAGAAAATTACATTTGATTCACAAAAGCAATAAAATATTAAATGACTAATACAGACCACAGAATATCTGGTGCCTTAGGTTGCAGATAAGATTATAATTGCCTGATAAAGTATACAATTATACTGATGCAATACATTATACACAATGTATAATTCCACTAACCTGGAATGTAGGCCCTAAAACACTTTTTTTGTATGAACTTCTTAACATTGTAACTTCAGCTTCTTTAATTTTTAATGTATGTGACCTATAATGAGACTATAAATTGGTCATTTTTATCCTCTAGAGCATTTAAGACTTTGACTTGCATTAAATAACCAGAAACTCTGAAGAAATAAGGGTTGCTGCATTTTATATTTTAAATTACTTAGACTGTAAAGATTTGTAAGGCTTCTGACCAAACATAGGTCAGCCCCATCAAATGCTAATGAAACTCCTATGAAGACTGGTCCCCAGTGACCAAGAATCAGGAACCTTACCCTGTCACACAATTCTACTTACTCCCTGTTCTTACTATCAAAACTTGGCTTCCCCCTGATGAGATGCTTTCTATAGAAGCTGGTATTTTTCACCGCACTTAGTCCCACGGAATATTTTCCGGAAGGATTTTTTTGTTTGTTTTTAATTTCATTTATTGATTCTCCTTTCTCCACTGAAACAAAATAATTTGGAAGACTTGTCACTATGTGCAATCCCCTCTGTGATCCAAAACGTTTTCTCCTTGTTGCTTTTAATTAACTAACATGTCAATCAGATTGCCACTGCTTGTGTGTGTGTTTACCCATTATCAATGTTTGTATAGACACTTAGTTTAATCCGTATCTATATTGCATTTACCCAGTTCTTTGATAAGCAGAGGTTTTTGTGTCTATGTGAGGGTAAGAGAGTATTTAGACAAACTATGCTTTCCTCATGTAGCTTTTTTAAAAACTTTTTAAAATCTTAAGAAGAACAATACTGCCATCTTAAGGCAAAATAAATTAATTTTTTTAAGAAATACTACAAAATTTTGTTAACACATTTTAGGTTATCAATCTAACCTAATTTGAAGAAATAACCTAATATATCACAGATTTGGTAAAGTTTGAATACTCTCTCAACTTCTGCAAAAAAAAAGGTTTTCATAATGTACGTCAAAGAATCATGTATTTATTTTATCAACTGTATATACTTTGATTTCAGAATTTCATCCCTTCTCTCAAATTGCAAATGGTGTTTTCAAGGTATCTGGATAATTAATACTTAAGGGGATTTTAAGCCATGGAATTTCACTTATGACATTTGAAAATGTACATAGACATTCACCTGATATACAGTATTGAGACTAATATTCTGAAATCTGCGATAATAAATGGTAGAGAGATCCAGAGAAGAATGGCAAGGATAGTTAAGAGCAAGACACCAGAGGGGATAGGAGAGAGGGGAGGGAATTTCAGGGGAAATAGGGGAGGGATTTAGAGGAACAAATATAAAGGACACATGGACAAGAACTGAGAAGGGTGGAAATGGGAGGGAGTGGGGAGCACGGGGGTGGGATGGGATCGGAGTAATAGAAAACTGTACTTGAACATTGGGGTGCATAGGTTCTTTGGGATTGGTGTTTTAGCACAATTTACAATAGCCAAGAGTTGGAAGCAACCTAGGTGCCCGTCAGTAAATGAATGGATCAAAAAACTATGGTACATATACACAATGGAATTTTATGCTGCAGAAAGAAAGAAGGAGCTCCTACCTTTTGCAACAACATGGATGGAACTGGAAAGCATTATGCTGAGTGAAATAAGCCAGGTGTTGAAGGACAAATACCATATGATCTCACCTCTAACAGGAAGCTAAACAACAAAGCAAACAAGCAAGCAAAATATAACCAAAGACACTGAAATAGAGAACAGGCTGACAGTGACCGGAGGGGAGAGGGGAGGGAATTTCAGGGGAAATAAGGGAGGGATTTAGAGGAACCTATATAAAGGATACATGGACAACAACTGAGAAGGGTGGAAATGGGAGGGAGGGGGGAGGATGGGGGGTGGGACGGGATGGGAGTAATAGACAGAAAACTGTACTTGAAAAATAATTAAATAAAAAAATTTAAAAAAAAAAAAAAAGAAAACTGTACTTGAAAAATAATTAAATAAAAAAAAAAACAATTAAAAAAAAGAGCAAGACACAATGGCCTAGGAAAACTACTGGTATCATAAGAGATAGCGTTCTACCCCCCATCCATCCCTAACGTTCATTCTGCTTAGGAGAACAATGTGTCAAAGACCTTACGTGTGATCCATGAAAGAAGAGTGTAAATCCATGGTGCCCCAAAAGGCAGCATATGATGGGTATTCTAGTCAACCCTTCATTAAATATTAATATTTTATAGTGTGCCTTGCTGATTAGAATTTCCAGGGAACTTTTTGGTCTTTATTTAAAAGTTGACAATTTGAAGCTATCTGGTGGGAATTACTCCAACTTCTCTCTCCTCCTCAGTATTTTGTATTTTTACTTGCTGTCTCCTAATTTCCAATGATCTCAGAAGACAATGTATACCTATATTCTCTTTTAATATTTATTTATGTATTTTTAGAGAGATAGGAAACGAAGGAGAAAGAGAGGGAGAGAAACATCAATGTGTGGTTGCTTCTCGTGTACCCCCTACTGGGGGCCTGACTGGCAATCCAGGCATGTGCCCTGACTGGGAATCGAACCAGTGACCCTTTGGGTCACAGGCCAGAACTCAATCCACTGAGCCACATCAGCCAGGGCTGCATTCTCTTTTCAAAGTCTAAGTTCAATATTCCATGTTCTTAGGTCTACTCTAGTTTCCCAGGGTTGTTAGGATATAAATACCATAAAATCCTAGGCCTTTTACACTCAAACATACCTACAAACATATGTCCATTTTCTCCCACAACCAGTCTCTATTGCATACATAATAACAATTACCCTAATTCACATTTCTAGTCATGTTAAGCAATGAATGTTTTAAAGAAGCATTTAAGGCACCATCACTACTAAGTGACATCATCTGGACTATCTATCATGGCATTAAGTAGCTTGGTGAGTTGTGTAGCATTTAGTTTTACTGTATTAACTTCAATAATCTGTAAATACTCTATGCTGTGCTGCATATTTATTTCATTAGTCTATAAATATTCTATGCTTGCTTCATATTGCACACTATTCCCTAAATATGTCTTCACCAGTTTCCCTTTTCCTTTTATTTATAATATTTCCTTTACCTTGAAAACCTCTTTTTTTCTTTAACAGTAGAGATACTAAAATTCCTTCATAATTCAGCATAATTGCCATTTTCTCTGTATAGTTTTCTATGTAGTTAAACCAGTTAAAGTTTTTTTTCTATTTGCTTATTATACTTTGAATCTCCATTATATCATCTCTTCATTGATAATAGAGTGTAATGTGGGGTTAATTAGAAAAGGTGATGAGTCTTATCCACCATTGTACTAACATTTTTTAATACGTAGCTCTGTACACATTATCATGGGCAGAATACTGAATTTGTAAAAACAAAAATGAATTGCAACTTAAGTTTTACTTTGTTATGATTGTCTGCATGGCCCTGGGGAAAATATCACTTAATTTCTTAGTCTTCTGTTTTATCAACTAAGGGTCAAAGACAATATTTTTCTCAATGACAGAACAGTGTTGCTACTAGAAATATGATTAATAGCATATTCACGTTAAACATACATTATGCTGTTATTATTAAAGAACATTGACTAATTTTCTGTCTCCTTAAATACACTTCACTATTCCTCATTCTCACATTCAGAATACTTTGTATATCATAGATTCTACCTTGAGCCTTTTTTCTTTTTGCCAGATCTTTATCCAGCCATACATGTGTCATCTCTATTCTAAATGACCTTCTTTAAGGGTTCCCATTCCCTTCTATAGGTAGTGTTGATATATATTAGTTGTCTTGAAGTATCATCTGTCAATCTCAATTTTATGTTAAAAAATCAGTCACAGCTTTCAATTACTTATGCAATTAACCATGAAAACTTTAGCTTAACAGCCAAAAACTTTAAATAATGAACGCCTATTTATAAATAACAAAAACTTCCTAATTTTAACTTTATTCTGCTATTTTCTTCTGGAAAAAAACTGTTCTCTATACCTCATATATATTCAAAGCTTAACTAAAATAGAGGGGTTTTTAAAAATATTTTTATTGCTTTGAGAGGAAGGAAGGAGAGGGGCAGAGAGAGAGACAGAGATAGAGAGAGACTGATATATCAGAGAAACTTCCATCGGTTTCCTCTTGCATGTGCCCTGACCCGGAACTGAATCCTCAACACTTTTGGTATACGTGACAGCACTCTAACCAACTAAGCAGCCCAACCAGGGCTAAGATAGATTTTTCTACACACTAACATATCCTTCAGAAAGCAAATTTTCTCTTCTGTAAATTTCTATAATTATTTACTTCTTATCACTGTAAGACATACCTGTATCTTTATATTATCGCCATTTATGTGTATGAATTTTCTCTTTCACTAAATATATATGTTCCCACTTCAATCATACCTGTACTGTGCTTTGTATATGAGAAGTGTCCAATGGCTCTGTTTTAAAGAATTAAAAAACAAAGATTACAATTAAACAAACCTAATTTCAATAGATTGCATTTAGAAACTTCATAATTTGAAGCAAAAAATGAAAAGAATTAGTTCATAAGTGTATTGAATATGTTCTGTTTTGAAAGTGAGTTTTCTTTATCCATCTATCTATCATCCCCCCATCTAAAATAGGGACAATTAGTTGTTTGCAAAATTGTTTGAACGTTTTCCTCCCCCAACCTCCACCTTCTTCCTCTCCTCCTGCTTTTCCTCTTTCTTCCCTTGATTTCTGCTCCTCCTTCCCTTTTCTTGTACCTCTTTCTCTTCTTCTCTTGTTCTTGTTCACTGTTGTACACTAGTCCCGAGAACTATGCCAGACATGTAGTAGATACCAGTGAGTATCTGTTGAATGAACTTTTCTCTGAAAGCTATGAGTTCTTCAAAGTCCCCCAAATATATGTATTTGAGGATGACATGAAATATCTAGTTTCAGAAAACTCTTTGGCAGTAGATTAGACATGGGTAAATCAAGAAGCAGAAAGACATACTAGGTACTATTTCAACATTGTGGTGGAAAGTAATGAGGACCTAAATAAAAAATAACTGGGCATGGGAATGACCGTTTTTATAGGTAACAGGAAAGGAGAAACATGATTCTGTGACTGATTACATAAGATTGGATGGCTAAAATGATAAAACCCAGAATATATCTATCAAATATTTGCCTTGAGCAACCAAGTAGAACCCAGTGTTAATTCTTAAGATAAGCAAAGAAAGATAAATATGCTGGATTAGTAGATGTTCAATTTAGTTTGGGATATATCTAGGTATAAAACTTTTATAATGAGCAGATGACAGCTTGTGGGGTGGGGTGGAGGCCAGGAGGTAGAGGGACTGAGCAAAAAAGAAAAAGGACTCAAGGGCATGGCCAAGAGTGTGGTGGTTGCCAGGGGGAGGGTGGAATGAGGGGACTAAATGGTAATGGAAAAAAATACAATATAGATTAAATGAAAAACAAAAAGTGAGCCTTTGAAGGCAGACTTAACATTGGCATGTGGAGTGGCTTCACAGGCTCACCAGGAAGTTTTAGAATCTCTCCCCAGTTAAATAATAGTAATTTATTAGTTACCAGTCTTCACATGGGCCAAGTGATTCTTCCAGAAACAGTCAATAAAATGAGTGTTATACTTTTTTAGTGATTTCAGAGTTGTCATGCTTATTTCTCTGTAAAGTAGAACATATTTTTTACTGTTGTTCAATTACAATAGTCCCAAACCTCCCCACACCAATTGCTCTCCCCTGCCCCGCCCACCTTCTCTGCTCCTTCAGTCAGTCCCCACTCTGTAGTCCATTGGCGTGGGTCCTTTATACATGTTCACTGACTAAACCCTTCCTCCCCTGTCACTCCCCTTTCCTTTCCCCTTTGGTTCCTGTCAGTTTGTTCCTCATTCATATGTCCCTAGTTCTAGTTTGCTCATTTGTTTGTTTTGTTCATTAGGTTCCATTTAAAGGTGGGATCATATTTTTGCAGTATGTAAGATGCTTTCTAAATATCTTCTTTTAGTAGGTTGTGTTTGTGGGTTTTTTTTATCTGTGCATAGTTTTATACTTCCACTTATGGTAGAACAAATTGGTTTATTAGTACCTACAAAGATGTCTTATATAGAAAATATGGAAGTTTGGCACCAAAGCTAAAGGAAATAGTATCTACCAGAAGTCTTTGAAGCAGTGAAACTTCAAAAAATTGTTCTTTTATCCCATATGTCAAACAAAGGACAACTCTCTTTCAACTATCCTAGGAAACGAACTAAAGTAACTCACAAGCCTTTTTGGATATACAAGCTTAAAAGATATTCAGAGATAAAAAATATGGATTAATAAACAATGAAAATATTTATTGAGACTTGGGACTCCCTAGGTTCTTTATGGGAGAGGGAAAATATTTTTTAAGCACCTCATTGAAAGTAATACTCAGTCTCAAAGAAGTTTAAATAGAAATTTAAAAGATTTTCAGTCAGTTCTCTATATCTAAGAGTCTGACTGGCTGAAAATATAGAGAACAGACTGATGCTGTCGGAGGGGAGGGGATTGGCTGACTGGGTGAAAAAGGTGAAGAGATTAAACAAAACAAATAAAAACACATGTAATGGACACAGACAACAGTAAGGCAAAAAAATACATATTTTCAGTCATTGATAAATTTATCAAAAACACTATGATTTTTCCATTTATTTATTTTTATCAGCTATAACCATTTCACCTATTTTCTTTTGAAAATTTATTTTTATTGTATTTCTTCCATTACCATTTATCCATCTTAATACCCTTCCACCCACAATCACCATACTGTTCTCCATGTCCATGAGTCCTTTTTCCTTTTCACTTGATCCCTCCACCCTCTATCCCTGCTCCCCAGAAATGTCAGCCTGCTCCCTATCTATGAGTCTGTCTCTATTTTGCTTGTTCATTCAGTTTCTTTGTTCGATTCCACATCTGAGTGAAATCATATGGTATTTATCTTTCTTTGAGTGGCTTATTTCACTTAGCATAATATTCTCCAGGTCCATCCACACTGTTGCAAAGGGTAAAATTTTATTATTTTTTATGTCCAAGTAGTATTCTGTTGTACGAATATCCTACAGTTGTTTTATCTACTCATCTACTGAAGGACACTTGGGGTGCTTCCAATTCTTGGTAATTATAAATAACTGCAATGGACATAGGGATGCTATGTTCTTTCAAATTAGTGTTTTGGGTTTCTTTGGTTAGATTCACAGAAGCGGAATTGCTTGGTAGAAAGGCAGATCTGTTTTTAAGTTTTTGAGGTCTCTTCAAAGTGCTCTCCAAAGTGGCTGCACCAGTCTACATTCCCACCAACAATGCACTAGTGTTTTCTTTACCCCACATCCTCTTCAACACTTGTTCTTTGTTGAGTTATTGCTGGTGGCCATTCTGACAGGTGTGAGGTGATATCTCATTGTGGCTTTAATTTGCATTTCTCTGGTAATTAGTGACTTTGAACATCTTTTCATATGCCTGTTGACCATCCGTATGTCCTCTTTGGAGAAGTGTCTATTCAGATCCTTTGTCCGTTTTTTTTAAAATTGGATTGTTTGTGTTTTCTTGGTGCTGAGTTATGCAAGTTCTTTATAAATTTTGGGTATTAATCCCTTATCACATGTACCAGTGAATATGTTCTTTTATTCAGTGGGTTGTCTCTTTACTTTGTTGATGGTGAGCCCTGAAATAAACACATGCCTTTATAGTAAATTAATATTTGACAGAGTAAGCAAACCTTTACAAGAGCTGAAGATGGTTTATTCAATAAATGGTGTTGGAAAAATTGAACAGATATATGCAGAAAAATGAATCTAGACCACCTTATTACGCCACACACAAGAATAAATTCAAATAGATTAAAAACTTAAATGTTAGACCTAAAACCATACAAATCCTAGAAGGAAACATGGGCAGTAAAATCTGGGACATTGCTCATAGCAAAATTTTATCTGATATATCTCCTCAGGCAAGGGGAAAAATAAATAAATGGGACTATATCAAAATAGAAAGACTATGATTTTTAAGAATCAAAAATGTATTTGAGTCTGGGGACTGTATTTGTTAATGTTGTAACCTAGGAAAACTTAAGAGTTTCAATTTTATTTTTACCAAAATATTAATTTTTTATTATTTTAGATGAAAGAACTGCTTTTATTTTGGTTATCCCTCTGAGACTTAAAAAATGAGTATATATAAATCCTCATTATTGCCATTAGATAATATTTACCCTTTTGTTGCAGACTACTCTCCAATTTTAAAGATTGCAAATTGGCAGAAATAATTTTCTACTTTACTGAAAGTTGCTGTTAAGTGTTATATTGCAGGTATGAAGTGCTTAAGAAAATAACTCATCAAGTTCTAATCAGTAGTTGTCTATAACCAATACTTCCAAATTGAGTAAATCAGATGCACTATGATTCTCTGACAGTTCATACTGAAGCACTGAGAAAGCAAGATCCTGTATCTTTCAGGTTATTAGTAGGACCAAAGGCAGAGATTATCTTAACTCACCAATATTTTCCCAGCACCATCTCATTTATTTTCAATGGAAAACATCTCAACTTCCTGTGGTTCTAAGTAAGGCATTTAGGGTAGAACTTGTCGTGAAACATGGGTCTTATTTTCTTTGCAATTCTTCAATCTAAGATATAACGGTCATGCGTATATTCCATTTGTTTACTCTTCAAGCTATACCTCCAGTGTGCAGACAAAATTATGCCAACGTAAGTTTCCAAGAGACTGAGTTTATATTGATGACAATGGTTGTTGTCACAGCACCAGGGTGTTAGGAAAAAGGATCCGTTAGTTGTGTAAAAGCCACTGACTAAAACAAGGGCTTGGAAGATAGTAAAATGTCTCAAAGTGATTTGCAGAATCCACAAAATGAATGACTTATAATATATTCCTAGGGTTAAATGAATCCTTGGGGTTTAATGTCAATAGTCAGGCTTGAAAAATAGCAAGAGGAATAAATTAAGCTCAGAATACAATTAATGGTACATCAGCAAAGACCTGTGAGTATATAATGATTTCTCTTTTCCTTGTTTTAATACGATTTTGTGCAAGTCAAATAGCTCCACTGTAACACCACTGCTATAAAAACATTGAGCTTTGAACCAAATATTTTAAATATTATAAGGAAAAAATCACCCATGAGATCTTTTATTTGAAAAAAAAAAGATTTTATTCTGGTATAGGCTTCAAGACATAAATTAGAGGCTAGTTTTTTCACTAAATTAAAGATAACAGTTTCTGGACAGTAAATTCTCTCCACGGCCATAATCCATAAAACACCTCTAGCAGTTTGAGTATTATAAATGGAATTTATAATCATTCTAGGAGGCTCACCTGCAAGATGAAGATCAGTTCCAAGTCATTCAAAATTATATTCTCATGTGGGAAATAGGAAATAGGACCATAGAAGCAACATTTTGCTGTCCATTTGATTTTTCTAGAGTCAGAACTAACTATTGAAAAACATTCCTTAAAACATATCATATAAGACATGGTAGTGGAATGTTGGTAACTGTGTCAGTTAATGAGAATTTATAGTCAAAATAGCATTGCCATAATTCTCATTACCTTTTTCATTCTAATCCATTGCTTGCCAATCTGTCTGACTGCCATATCTAGATCTAGATAGGAGTATTTTTAGTGTATTCAGAGTTTCTGAATTCTGAATTCAACCTGTCTAAAGAGATTTCTGCTCGCACATCCCTCGCTTCTGCTTCTTCCTCTTTCCGCATGCATTTGACTACGCTGAGGGCACCACTGTCGGAAACAATCAAGTACAACTTCAGCTCATATGTGACACTCCAATACACATTTCAAATCTAAAGTAAGTAAATGATTGTTACTTGGGAAATTGCTAATTGGCTTGAATCTCAGGTAGGGATTATTATCAAACATTGAAACTCATGTTGTATAAGCAAATATTAGGCTTGACTATGTTCAAGGAATCCGATTCAGGGCAGTTTTCATTCAGCTGCACTTTTAGTCACTGGCTCTGTCTCTTGATCTGGAATATCTATAAGGTCACTGCATAAATTTCCACAGGTGAGCTAAATATAATGGGATATTTTGTTGAGAAGGGTCACTCTCTAACTGAATTGTTTATTGTTTTCTTGGGAAAAAGATAAAATTAATGTCTGTGAAAAGAACATTAAGATATAATACTGTTGGTCAGTAGCCCACCTATCTGCAATCAGGTAGCTCATCTTTTCTAGAATGAAATGCAAGTGGTTTTCTTTGAAAATAATAAAATGGTCTAAGGCCATAGCACCCTAAACTGTCCTGGTCTCATCTGATAATCATAATATGCACCAAAACGTCTGCAGATATAATTAAATGGTAAAGTGTTTAATTTTAAAGAGGTACTGTTATCATGTTTGTACTACTCGAGAAGATATCTTGGTCGTCAGGTTATAATAAAAAAAACCCTTCAAATTATCACTCTACTCAAAAATTGTAAAATAACTTTATTCTAAATTATATACTCTTCCTTAAATTTAATTCTTATAACAAAGATTATTCTTTCATGCCAAAAATATATGTTCAAGTTTTTCTATAATTAATTTATTCATCATAACATGTGGGGGCAACTTCCTTGCGAGTCCCCCCAGTTGCCATGGGTGAGAATGAATCATGACCAGTACATGACGTGATCTGCTTGGGGAGGGGAGGTGGCTCTTTTCCCTGCTGGAAAAAGGCTGTGGGCTGGTGGCCAGTTTCTCAGGGGAAAAAGGCCAGCAATGGCCAGTTTCTCCAAGGAGAAAAAGGCCCCGAGCCCCCTGCTCCAAGCCTTTTATTGGGTTCTAATACACAGGAATACAGGGTGGCAAGGTTCAAACAGTAGATAACATTTCAAAGAAATCTGAGGGTTTGGTATGAGTCAGAGTCTGTCAGGAACAGAGTTTTAGGGTTTCCTGCTTGAACCCTTAACATATGAATGAAAGCACTCTTAGCAGAGCAGATTTCACAGGTTTATCAGGAAGTCTTTGTGATGCCAGATTCTTCCCCAGGACACTCTCTAGCAAGGCAAGGAGCTGCACCCCTCCCCATCAGGTATTCAGGCTTAAGGGGATTAGAGCCAGGAAGCACTTCTCCTAGAGGACATGGGGAACTAGGCTATGTCAAAGCCGGGTGTGTGTGTGTGTGTGTGTGTGTGTGTGTGTGTGTGTGTGTGTGCAAGAGTCCATTGCTTTTTGTTGCAGTGCCCCCACCCCCAGTCCTTCCACAAAGGCCTCCCAAGTGATTGAGTCTGGCTTAGGTTGCCCCCTCTTCTCTGTGAAGGGTCTTACCTGTCATTGACTTCCAACCAAGCTTTGGGGGCAGGGAAAAGAAACTGAGGCAGCATTTGCTACCAGAGACAAGCTTTGTCTCCTGTGGCTCGCATTCCAAAGGTCGTCCCTTGCCCTTAGCCACAAGGGGTCGAGATACAATTCCTAAAACCAGGCAGAGCGGTCTATGACAATAACATGGATAGAATGCCTTGATATGAGCCAATTTTTAATTCTGTATTTTTGTGATGATATTCCAATGTTTGGATTAACAAGCTAACATTAATTCTGGATTTTAGCAAATCATTAAATATAGCCAGGCATTTCACAAATTTGCCATCTCTGATATTAGTAAACTATGGAAAATGATTTTGGGACTACTTAGTAGTAGCATCCTGACCTTTTATTTAAAGAGGAATATCTACTAAAGCACAACTTAGTATATTTAGTTATTATCAATAATGGACGTTTAAACAGGATAAATAAAGAATAATGCTCAATTATGACGATTCAAAACTTGGTACTTTTTATTTTAAGAAAATATACAATGGAAATTTTAACGTCATTATTTTCTACAATCTTATTAATCACTTTATAATTTCCCCCTAATTTTAAAGTTTCTAAATGTTTTAAATGAATAACACCTCTAATTTATAAAGTATTAACTTGATAGCACACTTTTTTTCAACAAATAACAATAGAAAAGAGCAACTTCTACCTTCAAAGTAAAGGCCAGAACTGGAGGAAAAAGGGGGCAGAGAAAGAGAGTTGGGACTCAGGGAAACAGAGGGAGAGAGAGAATGAGAATACATGTGTATTATTCTCACTCGCCCAAATTTTAGGGGAATAAGGCTTTGACTTGGGGGTTAAGAATGAAGTTAGATTTAATTTTATACTTTCAATAATGTTTTATTTTCAAAACTCTACTTTCTCATAATCAATTGACCTTTTAAATGTTTGAACAGAAAATTACTATCTAAATAAAGTCATGCAAATGTATTAACCCATGATAAGTTTCATATAGCCAGTTTCCCAAATAAGATAGATACTTTATATCAAAAATGGCAAATTAAATATATACACAATGAATGATAAAATTATAATAATGAAATCCAATCCTCTATTATTTAGAATGGAAGTGAAATAAAATTCTTGCCAAGTAACTGCATTATCCCTGAGGATAAATTCATACAGCACAGTGCCATGATGTTTATATTGCAATTTTCCCAGACTTTTTGCAATGCCAGGTTTTGCATGATACCAATCCATGAAGATTCAATATCATTATGTTATGTCAGCTTAAAGTTCCTAAACAGGATTCGAAAGCTATGTACTCCCTCTGAGCAATAGTACAAAATAGAGAATAATGCCAAGTAGGATGAGCATTATTGATTGATATTAGAAAAAGTATACAAGTGGTTTTTTTTTATTGACATACAGGAATCAGGATGAATAAAATTTTGTAGCTGAATTGTATCAAGGCAACAACTAAGTATATTTGGTAAAAATAGTACATTTATACAGTCAAAGTATAATCTTTAAACAGTCACAAGACATATCTCATTAGCATTGTAGTAAGCACACATGACAGAAATCTCTCTTGCCCTGTGATTAGTGAAGAGAGAGACCAATTACAGATCACGGGTCTTTGTGTAACATTTAAGGTGGTATTAAATTTAACAGGAAAGGGACATGTTTTAAAAATAATATATAAAAAGGATAAGAAGACAATGTTTTATTTTTATATAGTAAGCATATTTTTCCCAAATAAGCCAATTATCTAGTTTTAATAACTACAAAAGTAGAACTAATGACTGACCAGATTCAAGAAAAATTTGTGAGCCCTGACTAGTGTGTTCAGTGGACTGAGCACAGGCCCGCGAACCAAAGGGTTGCTGGTTTGACTCCCAGTCAGGGCCCATGACTCAGTTGCAGGTGGGAGATGTACGAGACATAACCACACATTGATGTTTCTCTCCTTCTCTTTCTCCTTTCCCTCTCTCTAAAAATGAATAAATAAAATCTTTAAATTTTTTTAAATGTTAACATTATTTTTAACTTTGCAAGTACCTTCATCATGCTAATTTAAACAATTACTAAACACCTAGTTCATACTCTCTTAAAAAATAAATGCTCTCCTCACAATATTAAGGTTTTTCCTTATCATTTTACAAAAAGAAATGGTTAGTTTAATACTTGACTTTTCTACTTATTATTATGTTATTATTATTAATTAATATATGTTTCTTTAAAAAGCTACCTACAAAAACACATTTTGGAGTTTAGTGTTACCAGATGATTTTTCTATTAATAATCAATAAAATATTAAAACTAAACAAGAAGAATCCCCAAAGTAGATTCTATGTGGCAAAGCACAACAAAGATTCATTACTACCCTCCAGTTTATGTAACATATTATTCTCATTTGTAAAATAATTAGTATATACATTATAAGTAATAACTTAAGAAATATAAAAATATTTCAATTTTTTTCAAAGCTTCAAACAATGATTCAAAACTTAGCTCACTGGAACTATCCTTTTTAATTTGCAAGCATATTACTTAATAGAAGTCAAAATTCACATAAAAAGAAAAAAATTGTTAGGAACCAATTTCCTAACAAACAACAAATCAATTTTGGTCTCTCAAATGAGTTATTTAATTAATGGATGTTTACTATCCTAACTTATATACCTACGAATATGGGGAACAATAATATATATCTATGAATAAGTGGCTGTTCTTCCCGAAACCCCTACTTAGGAAATTAACCAAGAATGATTAAGAACAAATAGTTATTATAACAAAGACTAGGGTTACAGAATTTGACCACTCACTAGGAGTTCAGTTTGATAAAATATTAAGCCTCTCAATTTCTTAATGCCCTTACCAGTAAACTTGGATAATAATATAAACATTTGAGAATTGTTAGAAAATATAATTAGTGTGGAAATCTGTTATGTTAATACAGTGCCTGTCAATAGGTAAATAAAATGTAGATTATTTGCTATTATCATTATTGTTGTTTTTACAGTTCTAATACTTTTAACTTTTTTCATAAAAAAATCTCTGTCCAAGAAGGTCATTTTTAAATTTTTATTAAGTAATTAAGTAGTTTCTTTCTTATTAAAGAGGACATTTATATGTTGAAGAAAAGAGATACTCAATTACATTAAAAACTCATTGTCACTTTAGAACAAAAATAAATATACCTAAGGAATGATCTTATTAGTATTTCTGATTATGATAGCATTTTACAAGATTGTTCTATTTTAGATATTGAGAAATTAAAAATCATTGTAAAAGTCAATAAGTAGTTTAAGCTTATTTTAGATTTATTAATGTATATAGAATACAAATTACTCCTTCAAAATCATCAAAATCTAACATGCACGTGTCTTAAGTAGTGTCGAGAATTTGGGCAACTTATTTGACATATTTTCCTTATCAGCAAGGAGAGATCGTGTTAGTTCCTATGCCACGGGATTATTTTGACAATGACATAAGACCTGGATAAACCCGTGGCACATTGTCGAGCTTACAATGACAATTCAATAAATTGCTATGCTTGTTATTAAACTACTCAATGAAAATACTTCTATTTAACTTTCAATTTCATACTCACTTTTTCCTTCATAAAGGGAATGCTTTAACATTTTCACAGAATCTTTCAACCTTTACTCATAACAATCAATCTCACAAATTCAGGTGGCTAAGTTCCATCTGAGCGAGCCTACTTCTACTGAGGTTTGAAAAGTGTATGTTAACCATAAGTGTTATCAGAAGGAGTAACACTATTTGACAAATGACCTAATCACTCCAGTCTAGATCAACCCATTTTTCTTCTTATAATAAAATGTCTCTTCCAAAAGTGCATATGAATTTTAACTTCCCTGAATTTCTGGGGTTTTTTTCCTACTTTATAACACAGCTTTGTCCTGAGAAACTAAAATGTTCCACAAGGTAAATGCTCACCCTATTTTGCTGCATACCATACAAAAGTCACTTTCAAGGTTCAGAGAATAACTGTTCTGGCTCCTTTGTGACAATTGTCAGTTTTTGAAAATGCACAAACCTTCCTTCTCATTGAAAGGAAATGTGGGCATTCAATACCACAGGTCAGTCGACATTGGGAGTCTATTTAAAAACAGTCATATTTCACCTAGCATCTGTCACTGTGCCAACATTGGAGGAAAGCTTGCTGCACCACAACTTAAAATGCCCAAAGTTTTTTATAAAAATAATCATCTTAAATTTTTAGAGGTGTGACTTTGCTTAATTTTATCACAAGGTTATAAAAATAAACTATAACTTTGCTGTACTGAGTAATGACTTCTAATAAGAATATATTCTTACATTTGCTCATGATTCTCTTTCATTATCCTGTTCCACACTCTCTGTAAACTTGAAGTTTTCCTACTTTGGTATGCCATTCTTGCATGCTCAGCTTGAATTCTGAACCTTGTTTTTATTTGTTATAACTCCAGTATTATCCTGAGTAAGCTAATGGCTGGCATCATGCAATTACATCCCAGGTAATTTTTAATTGTGCATGTTTGAAAATATTCTGATGTACAATATTTAAAATATCTCATTTGACAGAATTTTAAATAGTGCAAATTTCTTCAAAGCATTTTAAATGATTACACACACATTCAAAGCTATGAACTAAACAGCTTCTAAACTGCATTTAAACTATTGGCAAATGTCAGTCCACTTTAGCTATTAAAATCAGCAGTGAAGTGTGAACCAAGCTGTTATTTAACATGCTGTTAATAGTTTAACATGCATTACAATAATAATTTAAACTAATATAATATGGTGTTGAATTGACTTCCAATTTTTTAATAAGTGGGAGTGTTAGTATTAGTACTTCAAAATAGAACATGTAATTAATTCTACTAAAAAAGCCTTTTAAAATTCTATGCCATGCTGCTAAGTAAATTAGGAAGAAGAATTCTGAAATGTTTTGCTGGAAAACTGAGAAATAAAAAGTAACATGAACATGCTTACAAAATTAAGCTTGCAAATATCATGCAGATGGGCAAATAAAATAAATGGTATTTGCCATTCAATTCTATAGGGGCTGCTATAATATGTCATTATGCCAATGTATGGTGTATACTGAGGCACAGGATAGATCTGATAATTTAATGGAAGGTGGCAATGAAATGAAACATTCTGCATCAGGTGTTTATTGTGTTTGAAACTGTTTGGAAAGGCAAAATCATGACACAGTCCACAGTGAACTCATCCTCCCTAGCTTATATTTATCCTTATGGGAATATTAGTCATGAATTGCAATGCAAAATTTTTAGGACATCTCCTACATACTTGCTTCTGAATGTGTCTACTCTTGCTAGAAGGAAATCCATGAATTCAATGAATATTTTATTTCATCAACACTAAGGAAAGCACCATCAAATAGCAAGTATTCAAAAATAAACTAGTGACTGAATAAATGGTGTGTGTAAATTTCTGCCTTGTTAAGTAGCAAGAAGCTTAACAATAATTAAACTTATTTACTTAATAACTTTGATTATTACTTCTGTAACAGAATAAATAATGGAAACATAAAGCCATAATGGTGACAATATTATAATACTAAACTTTGTACCAATAAGTGCTTAAGAATCATATGTGGTTAAATAAATTACTGTTTCATATGATGAAATCTCATGTTAATCCTAAAAGTGATAACTATGAGAAAATTGCAAATAATACAAAACTTATTTGACAGTAAATGAAAATAGCAAGAAATACAATTTGTATTGAAGCCTGATTATATAATTACTATACCTTTTAAAAATAGATATAATATTACTCAAATGGTTTTAGATACTGAATTTGTTCCATGCTGGAAATTCAACACTGGAACCGTTGTTTTTTTGTTGTTGTTTTGTTTTTAATGTTGCCAGTTTTCCTTGTATGCTAAATTATGTTTTGATCTAAAGCTTTGCTAAGTTTTATGTTTACTGGGACAAGAGATCAAAGCAACAGCAGTTGACAGGGATGAAAATTAGCACATACTGCCTGGGACGTGAAACTGGAAACGACCATTTCAAAAATAGATAGTTTTGAAGTATTATAAGATAAAAAAAAAACAGTCTTAATGAACTGTACTTAGGCTGTATAAGGAAATAATAATTATGGTCATGATTAAAATATCCTAGTCTAATGGTTTATGGTACATTTCTACTTAGGGGTTTTAATAACTACAGTCGTTGCTATTAGAAGTTTTAAAAATAATTAGCTACATAGCTCTCTAAGGTCCTAAAAAACGGTGTACCACATAAACAATTGAGGGAAGCTTAACTAAAATTAAAACAAAATTCTAAAACCCAGACCACATATTCATAAAAACAATAAGTGGCACAGTCATAATAATTTGCATATCACAGGTAAAGGAGCTGTACTATTTAGAATCTAAACAGTTGGCATGCTATATTTATTTTTCTGACATATCCATATAGACTAAATAAACTATTTGTATGGTCTTTTATTTCTATAAAATACTGTTTTCATTTCTATTGTGTGTAAAACCTTACCTGGGTGCTGAAACAGGTAAAGGTAGAGTAGGACTTTTATAGTGTTTAGGCTTTTCTTAGCAATGCTTTTTAAAAAAGCAATTTTGGGGGGGGCATAGTAAACCTGAGTATGATTCCTAGTGCTGACTTTTACTTGTTACGTATCCTGAGGCAATACAGGAGCTGTAGTATCCTTCCGTAAGAACTAGGATAGTAACTCAGCCCTCATAGAGTAATTGTGATGATTACAATTATAAAATGGTTCAAATATTGAGCATAGTGTCTGACATAGTATCTTATAAATACTAGTTGATAGTTTTGTTGTATTTTTGTAATGGTAAGCAGAAATAATTTGATATAAATAGATGAAACTGCCTAAGTAGAAATCTATTATGTGATAATTAAAGTGGGCAGTTTCTTGGGTCAGGCTATGCGATCTGTGTTGGCTTTACAGAATCCGTGTAGCAGGATGCCAAGACTTACTGGTGTGCCTTTGCTAGGGAATGCACAGAATGTGTGAAATTCTCCAACTTGGGCAGCTCAAAAGGACTCAACCAAGATAAAGATGGGTGACTCTGATGAGAGCAATCATGCTCCTATTAATATTATCCTTTTCTGTGCATGCCATGATCTAAAATATGTTGGATGGTCTGGCAGAAGTGACTTAGTGGCAGAAGTTTGATACTAACATGTTAAACTTTAACAGGGGTGTCAAACTCACTTTCACCAGGGGACACATCAGCCTCCAAAGGGCCGAAATACTTTTAGGATTGTATAAATGTAACTACTCCTTAACTGTTCAGGAGTTGAAATTATATTAGGCCCTTTGAGGGCAACGTGCAAGGCTGAAGTGGCCCCTGGTGAAAATGTGTTTGACGCCCCTGTATTAAAGGATTTATGTTAAAGCAATGTAATAGTAAGAATGCTTTATAGAGAGGTGACCATGGAATTATGGAAAAGTATTTCTTCAGTGGTACTATATCCTAGAGCTTTGTATAGCACTGTTTATGAGAGCAGGGTATGATTGTGGTATGAGGATGTTTGGGTGGAATAAGATTCTTTAAATTCCATCCATATACAGAACAGGCAGTAAAATATCCTTCTGGTCCTCAAGACTGAAGGGCTTTGATTTTCCATTTTGTTAGGTCCTCTATATAATTTCTATGAAAAATAATGTATACAAACACAAAAATATTTTATAAAATTGTATATATAGCATTGAAATATTTTACCACAATATGAAAGCATTGAATTTTTATTCATTGTTACATGAATAACAATAATAATAAATGAAGACATAAATCCATAAATATTGCTTAAACCCATTTCTTTATTATTTGAATTCTTTTCAAATTGAAGTTTTTCATTTTTATTTTTTATTTTCATTTTAATTTTGATATTTTTAACATTTTTATTGTTGTTCAAGCACAGTATTCTGCTCTTCCCTCCACCTCTCCCCACCAGCCCAGCCCTCCCAACCTCCCACCCTTGATCCTACCCCCCTTTGGCTTTGTCTATGTGTCCTTTATACATGTTCCTGACAAAGTTTTTAAATTATATTTTATTGATTATGTTATTACAGTGGTCCCAATTTTCCCCTTCTACCCAGCACCACTCACTCCCATATCTCCACACCATTGTTTATGTCCATGAGTCATGCATATAAATTCTTTGGCTACTCAATTTGCTACACTATACTTTATATCCCCATGGCTAGTCTATAACTACCAATTTGTATTATTTAATTCCCTCACCTCTTCACCCATTCTCCCAACCCACCTCCCATCTGGCAACCTTTTCTTAAATAAGTCCCTTTAACATTTCATATAACATATAATAATGGTTTGGTGATCATGAACTTCTTTAGTTTTTTCTTATGTGGGAAGCTATCTTCCCTACATTCTAAATAATAGCTTTGCTGAGTAGAGCCATCTTGGCGGTAGATCCCTGATTTCCATGAGTGAATATTTCTTGCCAATCTCTTCTAGCCTGCAAAGTCTCTTGTGAGAAATCAGCTGATGGTCTTATGGGAACTCCCCTATGAGTAAGTAGCTGCTTTTCTCTCGCTTCTTTTAAGATTCTTTACTTTTAACCTTTGGCATTTTAATTATGATGTGTCTTAGAGTGGGCCTCTTTGCATCCATCTTCTGTGGGCCCCTTTGTACTTCCTGGATTTGCATGTCTATTTTCTTTACCAAATTAGGGAAGTTTTCTTTTATTATTTTTTGAATAGCTTTCCAGTATTTTGTTCTTTTTCTTCTCCTACTGGCACCTCAAAGATGAGAGAATGTTGGAATGCTTGAAATTATATCAGCAGATTCTTATACTATTCTCATTGTTTTTTATTCGCTTTTTTCTCTTTTTGTTCTAATTGGTTGTCATTTGATTCTTTATGTTCCAAATCATTGATTTGATTCTTAGCTTCATCCACTCTACTGTTGTTTCCTTGTAATTATTCTTCAATTAGTGTACCCTTCATTTCCAACTGGATCTTTTTATGCTGTTGAGGTCCTCACAAATTTCCTTGAGCATCCTTATAACCAGTGTTTTGAACTCTGCATCCGATAAATTGCTTTTCTCCATTTTGTTTAGTTTGTTCACAGAATTTCGATCTGTTCTTTAATTTGGGCTATATTTCTTTGTCTCTTGATTTTTTGTCAGCTTCCCTGTGTTTACTTCTATGTATGAGGTAGAGGTTGTATGGTTCCCTGTTTTGGTAGCTTGGCTTAATATAGTAGGTGTCCTATGTCCCCCAGTCCAGGGTTCCAATGCCAGAAATACAAGTCTTCATAACTTCTGACTGCAAAACCAGCAGGGACTAAGTTGGTAGAAGAAAATTCTGGAGTCCCAAGCAGTTTCTGTTAAAGAACCCAGACATGGGCTTACTCAGACTTAATCCCTCTCAGCTCCTGCACCAGGGTAGCCGCTTGAAAGGCACTGGTGGCATATGGGGAGGAACTGGAATGCCTGCTGTCAAGGCAACAGCTGTCAGACAGATTTCTCCCAGACAAAAATGTGGGCAGAGGCCATTGTCCCTCTTCTGAACCCTCCCTCCACAGAGCAACTGAGCCATATCTGAGACTCCATCAGCTAGCTGAAACTGTTTGCCTCTCCCTGGAGATCCCCTGACACTCGGTTCCACTCAACTTACAGGCCCACCCAAACTGTTAACAGTGGCTTTTCCATATGAATGACTAGTGTTGGCACATGTTTCACAACTTCCTTAATTGTCTGAAATAAGCAATAGCCAGCTTCAGTGGGTTTCCAGCACCTGTACCTCTTGCTAAGTGGCCCCATGCCCAGCGCTAGCAGTAGTAACCCTAAGTTCACAGCTTGGCCTTGCCTGGGGATCTCCAAGCCCAACACAAGTAGCAGCCATCTCAGATTGCTTCATACCTCATGGAGGGTGGCCTTGGGCAGAACAAAGGTGGGGGCTAATCTTAGCCTGCACCACTCAGGAAACCCTAGAGCCTGCACACCCAGTGGACAGCTATAGACCATCTTAGAGTACTACCACCCTATGCCTGTAACAGTGATTCTCCAGAGAAGGTGGAGGTTGGTGGTCAGTGGTCACAGCCAGTCCTTGCAGCTGACTGGCCTGGGTAAATCCCACCAGTGACCTGCCAACAGCAATCAAGGTTCAACCACAGGAGGAGGGTGTACTCAGCCCACACGAAGGGTGCACCTCAAATACACAGCTTCAGTGATGGGGAGGCTGTGTCTAGGTTAGAGTTTAAATTTATCTCCATGATATAATCATCATATTCACCTTTGCAATGCTCAGTCAGTGCATTGTCTTTTTTCTTTTTCTTTCTTGCCTAGTTATCCCACATTATATTTATTTTTCCTATATTTTTCAAAAGTTTCTCAACTTGATCTTTTCAGCAATTTCTGGATCTTATCCTGAGTTGCACTATAAGACTTTCTTTATACCATAACAATGAAAAATACTTGAGGGGATTTTATTTTTATGCAATATCTTCATTATCTGAATCATTTGAGATATAACTTCCAGTAAGTGACAACAGTCCCACAAGGCACTGATTTTCTATCCAATTTCTTATTCACCTTGGCTGCTGTTTTTTAAAATACCCTTCCCCCTATTAATATTTTCTTACTCCTGCTTACTCTCAATCAGTTCTTAACTTCAGATAATATTAATAAATATTCATACACCAAGAATTATTTGTCACTTTAAATATTTTACAATTTGCCCAAATTTTGGGCAAATCCTGAAAATTATGTATTATAATACCCCAAAAGACTACTATATATATAATGCATTTATATAATATAAATACATAAGATCATTATATACCATATACTATATATTATATTATGTTGCATGTTATATGTTATATATATAATGAGTTTTCTATCAATAGTGAAATTTGTATGCTATGAGTAAATGATCTTTCCCCATAAGTACCTTATCAAGATTTTTGCAAGAAATATTGTTCTCTCTGACACTGCCAAATAAAGCTACTTGAAATAGTCAACTATGAAGTGACTGTTAATAGTTTTCTACTAGATCTTTTCAGATGTATATGTGTTACAAACTATGTGTAATTTCAGGACCAAAGCCAATTTCAAAGCCAAATCCTTTACTTAAAGGATGTTTAAGGATCAACATTTTAAAATTTTATAAAACTCTAATGTCTAAATCATGAGACAATCACACAAATTTATGTTTCTTCATACTTCACTGAAACCTCCACATAAATTTGAATTATTGTAAATATTCTGAGAATAACATATTAGGTTGCTGTACTCAAGCTGTAGCTAAAAAGAAACAAAAACTTTTAATAGGCCAGATCAGAAATTAAGTTTTCATCATCTTTTCATTGGATCCTAAATTTTAGGGTGAAAAAGTGGATGAGTGCCCAAAGAGTCATCAACTTCATTCTGTTTGACTAAATTTGGCCCATTTAACTGGACAAATGTGTACTAAATGTCAAATATTGTAGAACACTGAACTTAGATAATTTTTATTTATCAGGCGCAAGGCATTTGAAGAAAAAAACAAAAAAATTAATTCTCGGTTTTATAGAAATTTCTCTTTATCTCTTACTAGTAGCCCAGATTATCTGATGCAAATTTGGCATTGCTGATAATTGGCACAAACGAATGGACCCGCTGACCTCTGCTGTGAACTGCTCTTGCCTAAGCTGGGAGCAATAGGGCTTGTGTGCACATGCACACATGTACACCCACAAGAGACAGCATTTTAAGTATATATTAAATTTCCCCTTTGATGATTGCATCATTAAAATAATGAGTGATTCTAAAAAGCACTTATTTCCACAGGTGGTTGTGGTGATTCAAAAATATATTACGTGTGATGTAGTAGCATGTCTGCTATATATTAAATGTATAATATAAGATTGAATTGTTCACGTGCTGCTTTCCTCGTTTTGATGAGTGATATGTATAATACCTATCTTACCTCTTTCTCCTCTTAGAGCCTAGACTGGCACTGCCATTTCCTTACATGCCATCTTCCTTTAAAAGAATTTCAATTTTTGTTCAGGTATCCATATAGTTTCTACAGGCCCTGGTGAAAAAAAACTCCAGTCTGCACTTTGAGGTGGCTAACAGGTTGAAAATTACTCTCTCTGGCTCCGATTCAGGAAGGTAGGGTGTAAGAAAATAGAATATCTTTGTTTTCATCTCAGATTTGATGTGGCTTCACACCCTGGTCTGTCTCACATAAACTATGGGCTAAAATTATTTGTCTCTCTAAAGAAAATAAAGTAAATAAAGAAAACATGAGTCATAACAAAAATGGAAGTAGTACAAAAGTAAGTAACAAAAACACCAATGTTCTTTTTCAGGTTCATCCTCTTCTCCAGTCACAATTATAACTAATTACAAATCTATATTATCATGTATACTCATATTAATCATTTAGAATTTTATAACAAATAGTAATCTAGTTCAAAGTTAGAAAATAATGTTGCCCCTGATATTGATGTCTTACATAATGAATGATCGAGCAAGAAGAAGTGTCAGAATTAATTATTTAAGTTAAATATGGGATATCAATATTGCATAAAACCATAGAAGTATAAAATGTTGGTACACACATCACAATCAACCAAAATATTCTTGTGAGTATATATGGGAATCAAACCAAACCAAGGCTTTGTAGACGTTAGTAAATAATTACATGAATTTACTCTCCCACTTTTTTGAGAAATGAGATTCCTATCATTTGAATGTAAATTAAACAAATAATGAAATTGAGAAAAAATATCCAATTGAGCAAATTTTTGTTTTTTGTTATTATGAGAAAGATTATTTTACATTGTAATGGGTGAAAAGAAATAATCTACATTAATAATAGCCCATATGTGCATGCATGTGCATAGTTGAATTGGGTTTTGCTATCCTTGCATATTTATAGGTTTGTTATACATTAAAATATAAACTATAACTTCATAAAAATTGAAATTGAATTTGGTTGATGTGTATTTTCCTGAATATACAAATAATTAATGGTGATATCACCACTAAACATCCCTGAAAAAGACAGAAATAGAAACACAATATTGTTTACCACCTCAGTCCAGCTGTATATTACATATACCAAAGAGTCATCTACCTCAATTGAGTGTTTAGACTATCAGACATTGTGTTAAGTGTTTTCTTTATATCAATTACATAGATTGGAAATCTGTGAAATAGTTACTACTTTTTAATCTCCTTAATACACATGAGGGGAAAAAAGGGGGCTTGGAAAGGTTCATAATTTGAAAGGCTTGAAAAAGTATAGTGAGGCACCTACAAACAATTACATAAAGAGGAAAAGGTTGACACAATAGTTTAAGGGAAAAGAAAACAAAGTACAATCAACATGTGTAAAGCAAGTAAGGGTGATAATGTTTATAAATGGTTGGTACATAGGACTGATTTTTTTAAAAGATTTTATTTATTTATCTTTAGAGGGGAAGGGAAGGAGAGAGGGAGAGAAATATCAATGTATGGTTGCCTCTGGTTTGTCCCCTGCCGGGAACTGACCTGCAACCCAGGCATGTGCCCTGACTGGGAATTAAACCATGATCACCTGGTTCACAGGCCCACACTCAATCCACTGAGATACACCAGCCAGGGCCTCATAGGACTGATTTTAAACATTCATTTACTAACTAAAATATTATCAACTTGTATCACCTGAAAATCATTGTTTCTTCTAGGAAATCTACAGTCACGTTGCATTACTTTTGCAGTTCCCAGGGTTTATATAATATATAAATGATAAAGCTACAAAAGATTCTAGTGATAGAAAATATATGTTGGTATGATTTTCAAAGCATTTTGTTGGTGATCAACAACATTATCATATCAAAAAATGTTGTTTTTTCACACATTCATACATTTTTTTGCTGAAAATATAATTTTAAATACTATTTAAATAGAAATTGAAGTGATTACTTTTCTACTTGCAGAAAAAAAATTAATTAAAATGTAAAAAAAAAAGAAGATTAAAATGTAGTCTAACATCCATTAGATTTTTAAGGGGAAAAAGAACAGATTTTTTTCTAAACTTGTCCCCCATGCCCATTTTATTTGTATAGTTACAGTTGAACTGCACATTTCATAACCTTCCTTCAAATAAGTTTCCTTTTTTCCCCTCTTTCACACCTCCTATTGGTAAACACAGACTTCTGCAGTGGGTTAATAAGATAATTAGGCTCTGTTTCACTGGGCACTATGGCCACTCGAATGCTCGTGTCACCAGAGTGCACTATTAGAGATTCTGTCATAATGGATTAAGTATCGCATTGCTTTTCCAAAAGTACATTCTGCTTGCATGGAGGAGTAAATGGAAGCCGAATCCTAACATTAAAAAATAGGTCCCTGCACACATGCTGCTCTTTATGATATTTTGGATGTTTTTGGTACTGCTAATTCAAATGAAATGCACTTCTATCTTTCCTTTTCCAAAGAATCACATTGCTATTATTACAGAATCTTTCTAGTTCTTCACCATTGTTATCATTTGATTGTATTCGCTTCAGCGCATTTTATTTACATCTATCTAATCATATTAGAAAATGAGCATGGTGAAGCATACATAAATGCTGAAAGTAAAACATGAAACCTTTACAATAGACTGCCTTCGCAGCATGTTTAACAAAACCCAAATCAACAAAAAAAATATATAACTCCTAATCAATGATAAAACTTCTTATACCAATAATTGCATCACACATTAGTCTGTTAATGTTTTAAAAATGAAAATCTTCATATAAAAATAACTTTAACTTCTTCCTAGGAAGTAATTTTCCTTTACAAATTACTGTTCTAAATACTGCAAAACTGTGTATTGCACTTGGAGAAAAATTCCCTTTATCCTTCCTTCCAATTATTTAATATATTGCTCAAAAGCAAACTTTATTTGAAGATTTTTAGTAAGAAGTCACCTACTGTCTTGTGAACTTAAGTACTAATGGTCTGAAACAACATATTTCATGTACTTCATACATCGTCTACAATAAGGTTTTAACTCTAGAAGCCATTTTTGTACTGCTAATTAATATGTACCCAAAGGGTATATTTTTGAACTGTTTATATTGCTTTACACTGTGTCTACATTTTTGTGGATGTTTAAACCACTAAGGGGAAAAAAAGACTCTTTCAAATTTGTATCTTCTAACAAAGTCTTGGCCTTAAGAAATTAATATAAATGACCCATAGACATGGGCAACAGGGTGGGAGGTTGACTGTGGGGGCTGGGAGGGAGAGGGGAGAGCAACAGGGGAAAACTGGGTCAACTGTAATTGAACAACAATTAAAGAAAGAAAGAAAGAAAGAAGCAAGAAAGCTTTTACAATGCAATAAACGGAATAAAACCAGCCATAAGTTAGCAAGAATTTAATTCTTGTTTTCTAAAACGAAATGTCCCAATATGCCCAATGTATGAAGTCCCAAAAAGGCCTTAAACCAGCAATGTGTAATAAAACTGTTGTAATAACAAAAAAAATAATATGAGCTAAATAAATAATTTCAAGATAAGGTGAAAACATTAAACATCAATTTAAAATTATAGTGATGAATACACAGATTGCAACAGTATGAAATGTCACACAGCTAAGTCCATAAACTTTGATCCTGTCCTGTTTTTCTGATAATGGGCTATTTTTTTTTTTTAATCCAAAGAATCTGGTCCCTCTGGGAGCTTTGAACTAGTGACTCTTATCTACAGAAGCTGCAGCTCTATCTTTTGTGTATGTTTCTAATTCAATTTCACACCGGGATCCTTTTCTGGCATCTTAGAACAGCTGATTGAAAGCAACTATTATAATTTATTCCACAATTAGGTATCAAGTGTGGAGCACTGCAGAAGATACTATGAACAAAACAGAATGTGCTTTTTGTCCTCTATGAGCTTTTAATCTAGTGACAGTACATAAAAGTTCCTACACAAAGCGTCAAATGTTAGATGCTATGTGGATATCAGCAACAAAAAGTGACATACATTTTAGAAGAAAGAGCAAAGTAAAGTGGGATGATTAGAAAGAATGTTAGGATACTGTCACATGGACATGAAATACAAATGATAAATGGTGATAAATGGATTTTGGTGGGTCAGAGTTACAAAAGGGAGGTAACATTCAATTCAGAGATAGTATTAACAGAATTTCTTTGACTTAAGTAATTGATAACTTGGCAGGTTAGTGATTATAATTAACCTTTCAATAATGTGTGGGTTAGGAGTACTGACCCCCAATGCAGTTGAAAATCCATGTACAACTTTTTACTCCCCAAAATCTTAACGAATAGCCTCTGTTGACTGGAAGCCTTACAGATAACACGAACACTCAACATATACTTTGTATGTTATCAGTATCTTATATTGTTTTCTTACAATAAAGTAATGAGAGAAAAGAAAGTGTTGTTAACAAAATGGTAAGAAAAATACATTTACAGTAATATATTGTATTTAGCAATACCATTGGTTTGCATCTTTTGTTTACCAGATGAATTGTCTGCCAGCTTGAAAAAGTACTCTGAACAAAGTACTTTGTTGCATCATAATATTGCATCATACTTGTATCATACAAGCACTGTTATGTTACATGTGTTACTAACACTAATATAAAAATGAAAAGATAATGTAAAAAGAAACTCATATTTATTTACAGGTATAATGATTCACTTGTTGATAATGAAGAAGCAGCAATATGGTTGCTTTATGGTGGCACAGTGCAATTGATAAAATCGCTTCATGGTAGCTTTGCCTACACACTAATGAATGGATCATTATAAAATTTTCATGGCATGTAATATCATTATCATATTAATAAGTATAATGAATATTTTTATTTTGAAATTAAATGTATTGGGGTCACATTGGTTAATAACATTACCATATATAAATTTTAAGTGTACATTTCTATGATACATAATTTATATATTGCATTATGTTCCAGCCACCCAAAATCAAATCACATTCTGTCACCATATATTTGGCCCCCTTTCCCCTTCATATTTAAAAAAGAAAAGGCTTACCTGTGAGAAGAGGAGGGTATGAAGTTTCACCAGTTATGACAGAAGCATATTATAGAGTAATGTAATTCTTTGAATTGGTGGATTCATAAATATAATTTTGAATTGATGCTCTTTAATGTTTTTCACTTTATCTTGAACCTATTTAGTTATAAAGCAGTAGGAAAGCTAACACATGATTAAGTTTACATTAAATATCACTCACTGTATGCTTATGTAAGGCTATCCACTTCATACGATTCTTCTACATAATGTTCTACACCAGGAATACTTAGGTTATAATGATAATGGCACAAAAGTGTCTCATACAATTCTTGCTATACAGTTACTAAATGTTCACATGAAGACACAAACATACGCTGCGGATAAGTATATTAAATATAAAGCATAACTTACTATTCACCAAGCAGCAGTGGATTATCATAAAAGTGTCCATCCTCAGCTTCACGATGAGTAGGCTGAGTAGTAAAAGGAGGGGCTGGTTTTGCCTCCCTGGGGGTGGAGGAGGTGGAGGAAGGAGAAGGAGAGGCAGGCACATTCAGTGCACCATATGGAAACACATAATTTGCTCTGTGTGACTTTTTGCTTTTTCTTTCTTTTAAGTTGTTTTTCCATGGTACCAGTCCTTTTTCCACTGTTTGCTTTAGTTTCAGTGTCTGTATCACAGCAAGCTCCATGTGGTCAAAGAAGTCAAAAGCCTTGATTTCCTGGATTCCTTGTGCCCAATTGTCTAAGGTCAATTTGTTTTCTGGCACCACACCTTGTACATCTTCTTCCTCATTGTCGGGCACTTGTTTGGAAGTACACATCTCCATCAGGTCCAGCTTCCATTAATTCCTCTGCTGTGGTGTCTATTAGCTCTTGAATTTCTCCAAGACGCATAACTTCAAACCCATCACCCCTTATCTTTTTTGCCATATCCAAAATCTATTTCATGGTTTCTTCATTGGCTCTGTCATAAATCCTATGAAGTCATGGATACCATCCAGACACCATTTTCTGTAGGAGTTTATTGCTTTCAGCTTGATGGCTTTCACAGCTTTTTCTTTAACAATGATGGCATCTTCGGTGGGCTAATCTTCCCATACCTTCATGATATTCTCTCTCTCAGGGTTCTCTTCCACTCTTTGACAACCCTTCCCATAGAGTACCGTGTGTAATAAGTCTCTAGGTCTTTGTGACACCTTGATTTACAGGCTTGGACAGATACTTTGCGTCTGGGGCCAATTAGACCACTTTGATGCCTCTGGCCATAAACTCATAGGGTTCTCAGTGGCTGAGGCATTATCCAATATCCAAGAACTTCAAAATGCAGTCGCTCACTCGCAAGCTACTTCCTGCCTCAAGGACAAACCATTCATTGAACTAATCTAGAAAATGTGTTTTCATCTAAACCTTGTTGTACAACCAAAAGACAGGTGCCTGGTGTTTATCTGTCCTCTTCAAGACCCAGGAGTAGGCAGCTATATAGATAAGGGCAGGCGTGATAATGAACCTGACTATATTTGCACAAAACAGAGTTAGCCTATCCCTCCTGCCATAAATCTTCGTGCTCACTTCTGTTTCTTACTAATAATGCCCTTTGTCATGTTTTTTCCCAGAATTGCGTACTTTCATCTGCATTAAAACCCCGCTCAGGCAGTTAGTTATCCTTTTTTCTCCATGATTTCCTTAACAGTGTTTGGGAACTTGTTTTCTGACTCACAGTAGAAAAATTCGGCTTCTGTTATCTTGATATTTTCAAGCCAAACCTCTTTCTAAATGTATCAATCAAGCCATCCTCTGCTGCCATTAAGTTCCTCACTGGAGATCCTTCCCCTTCCTGTGGCTTCGTCACATAATGACTATGCTTGTTTCTTGAATCATATTAGAGTTGACAAGTATGTCTTTCATTTTTTAATTTATTGATTAAAGAGAGAGAGACACTGATCTGTTGTTTCATTCATTAATTTATGCATTCAGTGGTTGCACCTTACATCTCCCTGACTGGTGATCGAATACACAACCTAGATGTATCTAGATGTAACCTAGATGAAAGACACTCAAACCACCTGAGCAAATTAGCCAGGAGATGTGCCTTTCTTTCCTTCTTTTTTTCAATCATCACCCAAGCATACGCTTTTTTAAAAAAGACTTTATTTATTTATCTTTTTAGAGGGGAAGGGAAGGAGAGAGGGAGAGAAATATCAATGCATGGTTGCCTTTGGTGTGTCCCCTGCCGGGAACTGGCCTGCAACCCAGGCATGTGCCCTGACTGGGAATCGAACTGCGATCATCTGGTTTGCAGGCCCGCGCTCATTCCACTGAGCTATGCCAGCCAGGGCCAAGGATATGCTTCTTATTTGTTTTGTTTTTTATCTTATTTTAGAGAAAGAGGAAGGGAGGAGAGAGAGGTAGTGGGAAGAGAGAGAAAGAATCATCAATGTGAGAGAGAAATATCTATTGGTTGCCTGCTGTACATGCACTGCCAGAGATCAAAACTGCAACATAGGTATATGCCCTATCCGAGTATCAAACCCACGGCCTTGTGGTACGTGGAATAATGACCTAACCAACTGAGCCACTGGCCAGGGTAAGTTATGCCTTTCTTATAGCAATCCCACACTCACAAAATGGTGTCTTTTCAATATGAGATAAAAATGCATCTCACAAAGAGTTCATGGTTTTGTGCCTGATGGTGAAGCTGCAATGACAACTTCATGAATTTCCTTTTGTTTTATACAACAGTTTTTACACTGGTTTCATTTATCTTGCAATGGTGGGCCAACACAGGTGCAGACCTCAATCTATGGTACATATCAAGTGATTCATCTTTTTATTGTAATACTGTGACTTTTCTCTGCTTCTTGGGAGCACTTCCAACATCACTGGTGGCATTTTGTAGGGGTCACATGGTGTTATTCAAGTTCTACAGTATTGCACTAAACAGGATGAAAAATACATGAGAACTGCAAGAGATCACTTTTCATTAGGATATGCAATTTGCTGGAAAGACAACTGTTTGCACAGAGAATTAGTATCACGTGATATTTTAAGCAGCTGCAACACTTGAACTCACTGCAGTAGCAACAGGAGATGCCTAAAATACTATAGCAGCAGCACAGTGTGCACCCAGTGAATTTTGTGCAGTTGTGATTTAATGCTTCATCTTACATCTCTTCCCATTTCTCTCGACTGCAAATGGCACTACAGATGGTCTATAAGTGTGTACATCAGTTGTGAGAGATGTAACTTTTTATAATAAATTTGTATATACTTTATAGTGGCAAATTATAAAACAGACAAGTATTTACATATATTTAGTGCATTCACGACATACCTATTTCTGCATTTTTAAAAGATTTCTAGGCTATGCCATTGGCAAGTTTTTTTCAAATTCTGGCATATTTCAAAAACTTTTCAATATTTATATTGAAAAAATCTACATATAAGTGGACTTGCACAGTTCATGGGTCAACTGTAATTCTAAAAACAGAATATTATGGCAGAAATGTACATATGCCATTAAAAAAGAAAGATAAAATTCTAGATTTCCCACATGACCTTTTATAGCCAATTAGTATTTTGTAAGCTAGTTAGTGAACTCTGAAGGGCCCAACTTACATGGCCAAGACACTAATAAATATATTGCTTACAGGCTGAAGTATCCAATTGCTATGATTCTGTTAAAATTTAGCTTTAACAACTTTTTGGTCAAACCTTTTGTGTTAAATGGATTATGTTCTTATCTCCTTTTCCACTGTAGTTTCTGGAATGGAAAATTGAATCATTTTCTGGAAATCTCAATAGACAGGAGCAATACAAAGAAATAAAATTAATTTATTAAAAAATAAGTGCAGAACACAGAGCGCTATAATTGTGTGGAAGTCCTGGAATTAGGCTATGGGATGCAGACCATGATGTGCCTCTTAGTCACTGTTCATCTTTGTGTGTCTATAAAGGAGTACAATTGAGATTAAAATAATACATGTATATTAGGGGATCTTAGGAGAATAATTAAAATTGTGCATATAAAATATTTAGCTTGGTGTCTAGCTCATAGTAAAGGTTCAATATAAAATAACAGTTATGATATACTTTTAAAGAATTAAAATGATAGTTTATAGTGTAATAGCATTCTCAAAATATGCCCATAAATATAATACATATAAAATATATTTAACATATGTATTTTAATAAAAATATATAGATTAGTTTTACATCTATAACTACTTTATAGATAACTGCACAATAGATTTTTGTTTTCTATTTCAAATTAAATACTTTTGCAAAAGATGGAGAAATAAAATAGAAATAAGTCATGTTTGAACAATCTAGAGTTACTCCTATTATATTTTGATGTCATTCCAAGATATTTAAATAAATGTGTGCATCACTTTTCTTTTTTAACAATAACTTGAAATTTTGCTGAATGCTCTGACTTATAATTTGCCTTTTTGCATTCAAAATTGATTGTTAACATTTCTCATATCCTGATACAGTAAAACATGATTTGTAAGGGCTAGTTAGTACCCAAAAGTGTCATTTGGATTAAAATCTCTTTCTTAAGTGTTTTAGTTCACCTCTTTAAAAGTAGATATGAATGTAGACTCTGCGATCCTACCCAGAGACATGTTTGGTGCATGGGCAGTGCACCAACCACAAGATTTGACATTTCACAAACAAGCTAAATTGCCATTCAAGAACAAGGCTTCTGGCTTCAAGTTCAAGATGGCAGAATAGGAAGACCCTGAGCTCACTTTCTCTCATTGGCACCAAAACTACACCTACATATACAACAGATATATCTAAGAATGACCTGAAAACTAGCAGAATAGATGTTCTACAACTATGAATATGAAGAAGCAGCCACATTGAAACAGGTAAGAGGGGTAGAGACTATGCCTGGTTGGGACCCACCCTATCCCTACTCCCCATGTGCTGAACCACAAGATGGATTGATATCATAACCATGAAGATTATACCTGAGGAGTGAGGGTCCGAACTGTAACTTGGGGGACCTGCACCGGGAAGAAGAGGCCCCATAACATCTGCCTTTGAAAACCAGTGTCTGAAACACCAAAGAGCTGTAGAAAACCCAGGTTGCCCTCTTTCTGAGTCCCAGCACCAAGAAAGCAGTTTGAAAAGCACCTGGGTAATACATTGACTAATTTTAGGGTATGTGCTGGAGGGGGACAGGGATTTGTTGGAACTTTCTCCTGACTCACAGATGGTGGCAGGTGCATTTTTTCCTTTTTTTTTTTTTAGTGTAGCTGATCTGACACTGACAAGCACCATTTCTGACACTCTCCATTAACCTCCCTAACACTGTTCGCCCTGCCTGGCATTTCCCTGAGGATCCACCCAGGTTAGCACCCTTCAAAGTGGCTCCTGCCCTACCACACCCAGTGGGGAGCCTTTGTTGAAACCAGCATACAGTATTGTGTCTGCCACAGTGTGGCTGAGCCTTGCAGCTGGCAACATCAAAAGCTTGTCCTGCACACCAGTGAGCACAGAATGTACGTGGCCAGGCCTTACAGCCAGTGGGCCAGGGACCAGCCTCACCTGCCAGTGAGTCATTGAAATTATGGCCCAAGGCACATCTCTGGAGCACCTGGCTCTGGTGAGAATAAGGATTCTATCACTGGGCCCCATAGGATACCTTCCAAATAAGGCCACTTTTTGAAGATCAGGATATTTAGATGACCTATTTTATACATAGAAACAAAGGAAAAAGGAGGAAGCAAAAGAATATATTACAAACACACACACACAAACAGGATAAAATGCAAGAAAAATAACTAAATGAAATTGAAGTAAGCTATCTACAAGATAAAGAGTCCAAATGGTCATAAAGAGACTCATTGAACTCTGCATATAAGTAGATAAACTCAGTGAGAACTTTAACAAAGTTAAAATTATTCAAAATGATATAGCAGAACTGAAGAGTTTAACAGCCAAAATGAAAAATACCGTGGAGGGTAGCAACAGCAGCTCAGATGATGCGGAGCGTGCATCATAATCAGGTAGACAGATTAGTCGAGAGTGACCATTTGAAAGATGAGATAGAGAAAAGAATGAAAAGGAATGAGGATAGAATGAGGAACATTTGGGACAACATCAAATGTACTAATAATGAAATCATAGAGTTCCAGGAAGAGAAAAGAGAAAGAGACAGAAAACCTACTTGAAGAAAGAATGGTGGAAAACATTCCTAACCTGGGGAAGGAAATAGACATCTAGTAAAGGCAAACATGTAGTAAAAATAGCAGACCAACTACTTTTAAATCTAATATGAGAACAATTAAAATGATAATAAATACATGCCTGTCAATAATTACTTCAAATATAAATTGAGTGATTGTTCCATTAAAAATAACATAGCCTGATGGAATGGATAAAAAACAAGGCTCTTACGTATTCTGCCTACATGAGACTCCAGACTGAAAGTAAAAGGGTAGAAAAGATATTTCATGAAAATGAAAAAAAGAAAAGTTGGGACAGCAATACTCATGTTAGAAAAATAGATTTTAAAACAAGAGACAAAAAAGACACAGCAATTCCACTTCTGGCATGCTTCTGAAACACATTCTAACAATTATACACACCCCTATACTCACTGAAACGTTATTTACAGTAACCAAGATATGGAAGCAACCTAGACGAATGGCTAAAGAAGTATACACATGTGCACACATGGAATATTAGTCAGGCATGAAAAAATGAAATACTACCATTTGAGGCAATGTAGATAGACAGGGAGGGTATAAAACTAAGTGAAATAAGTCAAAGAAAGACAAACTCTATCATTTCACTTCTGTGTGGAATCTAAACAACTAAACAAATAAACAAACCAAACAAGCTCATAGATACGGAGAAACTGATAGTTGCCAGAGGGTTAGGCAGTTGGGGGTATGGCCAAAAAGGTGATTAAGAGCAACAAGTCTGTAATTATAAACAGCATGGATGGAACTGGAAAGCATTATGCTGAGTGAAATAAGCCAGGTGTTGAAGGACAAATACCATATGATCTCACCTTTAATAGGAAGCTAAACAACAAAACAAACAAGCAGGCAAAATATAACCAAAGACACTGAAATAGAGAACAGACTGACAGTGACCAGAGGGAAGAGGGGAGGGAATTTCAGGGGAAATAGGGGAGGGATTTAGAGGAACATATATAAAGGATACATGGACAACAACTGAGAAGGATGGAAATGGGAGGGAGGGGAGAGCACATGGGGGGTAGGATGGGATGGGGAAAAAAAATAAGTTGAACAAAACATGTTCAGGATCCATATGTGGAAAACAAATAAACAATAAATCTAATGAATGAATTAGAAAAAAAAAAAGTCACAGGGATGTAAGTACAGCACCAAAGTACCATCAACAGTTTCACAATACCTTTTCACTGTTATAGATGGATAGTGGACTTTTTGTGGTGATCACTTTGTAAGGTACATAAATGTGAAATCTCACTATGTTATACATCTCAAATTAGTGTAATATTGTATGTCAACTACCATTTAAAAGAGCTTTACATTCCAGAATAAAAAAAGATATAGAACTATAAAGCTTTATCATTCAACTCAAGGCAAAGTAATTCCTTATTAAAAGCTACATATTATCCTAAGAATCCTGAAACACCAATCCAAAAGAACCTATGCACCCCAATGTTCATAGCAGCACAATTCATGATAGCCAAGAGTTGGAAGCAACCTAGATGCCCATCAGTCAATGACTGGATCAAAAAACTATGGTACATTTACACAATGGAATTCTATGCTGCAGAAAGGAAGAAGGAACTACTACCCTTTGCAACATCATGGATGGAACTGGAAAGCATTATGCTGAGCAAAATATGCCAGGTGGTGAAAGACAAATACCATATGATCTCACCGTTAACAGGAATCTAAACAAACCAAACAACAAGCAAAATATGACCAATGACACTCAAATTGGAACAGGCTGACAGGGTCCAGAGGGGAGAGGGGAGAGAATCATAGGAAAAAAGGGGATGGACTCACATGAACAAGTATAAAGGACTCATGGACAATAACTAAGGGTGGGGGGTGGAAATGGGAGGGAGGCGGGGAGCATGGGGTGGGGGGCCGGCAGGGTTGGGAATATAAGACAGAAAGCTGTACTTGAACAAGAATTAAATAAAAAAATTATTTTAAAAAAAGCTATATATTAACTTAGTTGTGAAGGTTGCTTTTTCTCTTATTATCAATTGTATTATCGCCACCACAATAAGAGATTAGTCATAATCCTTCTACTGGGTGCTTTTGGTGCCCCACGCAAGGTCCCTTCACTGTGGGCACTCACTTGCAGAGGCACCATGAGTGTTGGTTTATAAGGATTTATGGCTGCGTCCTCTCCTCAACAATTATAAAATTGTTGTTGGGAAGTGGGAGTCTCAGGCCCTGGCATTCGTACTCCTTATCTCACACTCAGGCACACTTGTTAGCCAATGATTAGAAACACATTCAGAATAGGTTGTGTTCCTATCTTGCCACAGGTGGGGCCAATACTGCAGGATTATTCATACCTCAGAACTCCCCTTATGAATCAGGCTGGGTTATAGCTGTAAGCACATCGTTGCTCAGATCCTTCTCCTCACCTGTCCTGCTCCCAGCACCAGGAGAACATCCTTTCAGTAAATCATCTGGGTCTAGATCTTAGGCTCAGTTTCTGGGGAACCATGAAGCTACCACCTCATTCAAGATAATAAATCTTTACAAGTGTTTTTCTTGTTCTCTTTTTTCTTTACCCTGGCCAGTGTGACTCCATTGGTTGGAGCATGGTCCTATAAATCAAAAGGTGGCAGGTTTGGTGCCACTTGGGTGGGTGCAAGAGGCAACCCAACACATTAATGTTTCTCTCCTTTTCTCCCTCCCTTTTCCTCTCTCTAAAAATCAATCAGCATGTCCTTGGGTGAGGATTCAAACAATAGTTTTTTTCTAAGCTGTTTTAGCAATTCCAGATCTATATAAATGATAGAATATACTCGACAATTTTTAATTAAAAAAATTCTCCTGTGGCCCTGGCCGTTGTAGCTCAGTGGATTGAGCGCGGGCCTGTGAACCAGACAATCGCGGTTCGATTCCCAGTCAGGGCACATGCCTGGGTTGCAGGCCGGTTCCTTGCAGGCTAACTACCAGCAGGGGATGCACAAAAGGCAACCATACAGTGATGTTTCTCTCCCTCTTTCCTCCCCCTCTAAAGATAAATAAATAAATAAAAGTTAAAAAAAAATTCTCCTGTGCCTTTGATTGAAATTTCATTGACTCTTAGACAATTTTTAGAGAACGGAGAAGTTAAGAATATTGAGTATCTTAGTCCATGAAAATGATATATGTGTGTTTATTTATTTAATATTTAGTTGTGAGTTATATAGGTATTTTATAGTTTTAATATACAGGCTTGTGACATATTTTCACAAGTTTATAATTATGTTATACTTTTATTCCTATTGTAAATAGTATTTTTAAATGTCATGTCCAATGTTTGCCAAATTGATTTTATATACTTTTTAACCTGCAATATTCTATCTCATGTATTAGAAAGTATTTTTATAGACTATACAGTATTTTCTGCATAGACAATTATATTATCAGTGGATAAAGACAGTCATATTTCTTCTTGTCCTATGTGAATGCCTTTTATTTATGTCCTGCCTTATACAGCACTCACAGTGAATAGTCAATGGAATGCTTAATAGGAGTGGTGAGACAAAAATTCTAACCATGTTTATTGTCTAAGTGGGAAGTCATTCATGTATGAGCCATGGAATGTGATGTTAACTGTAGGTTTTTGGTTCTTTGCTATTTTATTTTTTATTTTTTTTTAGATTTTATTTATTTATCTTTAGAGGGAAAGGAGAGAGGGAGAGAAACGTCAATGTATGGTTGCCTTTCGTGCATCCCCTGCTGGGAACTGGCCTGCAGGGAACCTGCCTGCAACCCAGGTATGTGCCCTGACTGGGAATTGAACCACGATCCGATCCTCTGGTTCGCAGGCCTGTGCTCAATCCACTGAGCTACACCAGCCAGGGCCTCTTTGCTTTTTTAAATATAGTTTTAAAAACCAAGCTAAGAAAGTTTTCACTATAATTACTTAACTGATAATTAGTTAATGTTATTATTTTTTAATCATGCACGTGTAACAGATTTTATTATGTTCTTTATGAATCTCTTGAAATTAACATATAGTTTTTCTCTTTTATTTTTAAATTTTTTTTTATTTATTTATTTTTAGAGGGTAAGAGAGGGAAAGAGAAAAGGAGAGAAACACCAATGAGTCATTGCCCCTTATGTGCCCCCTACTGGGGGCCTGGCCTGCTACCGAGGCATATGCCCTGACTGGGAATCGAACCAGTGCCCCTTTGCTTCACAGGCCTGTACTCAATCCACTGAGCCACACCAACCAGGGATGGCTTTTCCCTTTTAGATTTTGAATGTAATGAAAATTTTGATTTTCTACAATTACACTCATTATTGGGGTAAATTCTTTGCCACACTTTATACAATTCTTAGATTTGACTTTTTAATATTTTCAAACAAATTTTGCTTCGGTATCTATAAGAGATCAAGAACTTTAGTATTATTATTTCTTGGTCTGCTATCTCTGGTTTTGTATCAAAATTATCAACATTCTGTTAGGATGAACTTTGAAGTATTACTTCTTCAATATCTGGAATAGTTTGTGTACAGGTTATACTTCTTTCTTCGTTGTTTGGTATAATTTACCAGTAGAGACAGCCCAGAATAGAGCTTTCTCTTTGAGAGGATTTTAAACAACAGATTCAGCCATGGCTTAGTTGGTTAAACCACCTGTCAAGTAAAGTACAGATTCAATTTCTTAAATGTATAGAGAGCTATTCAAGTTTTATATTTTTGAGTAAGCTTTGATAGATTGTGTTTTTCAAGAGATATATTTATTTCATCAAAACTGTTAAATAAAGGAGAATAAAGTTCATAATATCCTTTTATTAATCTTTTAAGGTCTATAGAATTCTTTTTTTTATTTTATTTATTTATCTTTAGAGGGGGAAGGAAGGTGAGAGGAAGGAAACATCAATGTATGGTTGCTTCTGGTGCACCCCCTGCAGGGAACTGACCCCTGCTGGAAACTGGCCTGCAACCCAAGCATGTGCCCTGACTGGGAATCGAACCGCGATTGTCTGGTTCGCAGGCCCGCGCTATAGAATTCTATAATCATACTATTTCCCTCATTTCTGGGCCCTGGAATTTTTGTCTTTTCTCTTTTTCTCCTTATTAATCTGTTAGAGATTTGTTAATTTACCAATTTTCTTAAAGAACCAGATTTTATGTTTTTGGCTCTCTGGTAGGTTAGGAACTGTTCTCACACCTCATTTTTGGTGAATATTTTACTGCCATTAGGTAATTTTCTTAACCTTCAGGCTTATTTATATTCAGCTGAAGAGTGATTTTTCACTTAACTGTTAGGATATATATGGGGTCATCTAATTTTACACTATGGTTATGTGTCATACAATTCAAATTGATGGCTGATGGAGAGAACCTAAGGAAATGACAGGAATCTACTTCAATACACTGAATTGTGCTGTATTATGTAGTGCATGTAATTGTTGGTGGAGAGAAGCTTGACAATAGAATAATATGTGATAAACTGAGAACATTTCAAGGGACATGAAATATAAGTCCCAACATAATAAGTTGATCATAATAGTTTGTATTATGAACAACAATAAGTAATATCTTTGGATATTTAACAATGAATAATTAATCTATAATACAATGCTTTTGTGTCTTTCTAGGGTAGCCTAAAATATTTCAAAAAAAGACAGTTCTCTTTTAAATTATATTCAGGTCTAAACACTTGAACAACAATTACATAAAGTATGGTAGGTCTTGTAGAAAGATAGTGGATACGTCAAGAAAAATAAACATAGCCCTGGCTGGTGTAGCTCAGTGGATTGAGCACGGGCCTGCGAATCACACGATCGCAGTTCGGTTCCCAGTCAGGGCACATGTCTGGGTTGCAGGCCAGTTCCCAGCAGGGGACTCATGAGAGGCAACCATACATTGATATTTCTCTCCCTCTCTCCTTCCTTTCCCCTCTAAAGGTAAATAAATAAAATATTTTAAAAAAGAAAGAAAAATAAACATAGATCTGAATCCATAAAAATGCAAAAACTAAAATATATTTATATTTATTTCTATACATTTTTCAAGTTGTAAGACTAATTTCAAGATTCAATGAGAGAATTTCCCAAATTATTTCATATACTAAATATTATTGAGTGATTTACAGTGTGTACATGTAAGTGAAGGTATTTTAGTTTATCAAGGTCTAGAGCCATGGGCCTGCACACAGATATCCAGTTTTCTCAGAATTATTTATTAAAAAGACAAACCTTTCCCCACTGTGTATTCTGACACCTTTCTCAAAAATGAATTAACCATATCTGTGGGGGTTTGTATCTGGCTCTCTGTCCCATTGGTCTATCTGTATATTCCATTGGTCTATGTGACTTCCCTTTGCCAGTACTATTTTGTTTTTACTATGATAGCTTCCTAATATGGTTTGAAATCAGAAGCTGTGGTACCTCCAGGTTTGCTCTTGTTCTTAGTTAGGCTACTCAGGGCTTTTTGTGGTTCTCTGTTAATTTTAGGATTTATTTTCAATTTGTATGAAAACATTATTGCAATTGTGATGGAAATTACATTGAATCAGTTTATGGCTTTGGGTAATGTGAACATTTTCTCTGTTTTTTAGCTGTCCCAGATCTAGCTGGGTCAAATCCCTGTGTTATGGCTTAGGTCAGGCAGAAGTGGGCCTTTTGAGCTGTGTCCCAAAAGCTGTGCCAGACTGCTCAGGAATGTCACTGGTGAGGTTAAATTGCCTTTCCTATTCTTATCACTGTGGCTAATCTCCCATACTGAGCTCCATGAGGTTTCTCAGATGGACTCCAGAGTTCTCGTAAGGGGATTTTTGTCCACAGATGGTTAAATCCATGTTTCAGTGGGGCTAAGAAGGAAGGTACCTGCTATTCCATCACTTCACTGATGTCACTCCCAACTCCTTATATTTTAATGTCTTAGTATATCGTGTGCTTCTGAGATCCTTACGGTCTGCAAATGCAGGTGAAAAGAAGGGGGAAAACATGAATGGGTGATGAGAAAATTCAGCTGATGTTGGCTATATTTTATACAAGAATTATTGTTACTCATTCTGATGTCTTTCCAGTTTGTTATATTTGCTCTTGGTTATGTATGATTGAGGCAGAGAAAGTTCATAATTAATCTTTTATTGAATATCTTAAATGATTTTTCCTTTCCAAAGTATATTATTTAGTTAATTGTGGCTGTGTTGTTGGCGGTTTGCAGTGACATGTCTCAAATATACACATAGAACACATTTTCTGAAGCAAAATTCTCATATATGTGAGCCTCCTTTCATCAATCTCTCTAGAAAATAAAATAAAATGAGAACTAATGTTTCTTTCAGGAGCAATACCCACTTTCTTTGCCTGTAAGAATACAATCATTTAAGTGACATTATCCTTTGTCTTCTAATAGCTTTGCCTGTTGAGAGCTTGTATTGAGCAGATTCTCCCTTTATGTATTTATTCTATTGAAGTGCATATCTTGTAATATTCAATTGTGAGAGTTTTTGAAGAAATATGGCTCTGTGCCAAGATAATTAACTTCAACATTTTGGTGATACAGTACTAGTTATCAACTTATCCCTGATACAATGAAAACTTAGGATAATAAGGGCCTATGTTGGCTTCTATTACTTTTCTCGTGAGGTTCTAATGACTACTTTAATTAATTTGAATTGTTTTCAATTTTATTATTAGCATGTCTCCATTCATAATTTCATGGTCAGTAGCTAGTTGTAATGGGCGCGAACATCCACCAAACTTAGAGCTGGCATTTATGGACAAGATAATGGACACTGGTCTTCAATGACATCACTTAGGTTTGCAGTATGATGTATATGAAATATGAAATATGAAGAAGAGGCTAACCCTGCTTCATTTAAATGATTTCCCAGTAGCAGCCTTGATTTTTAGTCTCTTAACATCTCTCTGACATATAAAAACACTAGAGCATTAGCATATTTATAGTCCCTCAACCCCTAGAATATTTACTTTACAATAAATAGCCATTATATCTGAAAAAAATTCCCAGTAATACAAAATTGATGAAACTATTTGGTGACTTATTATGTTAGTCTAAAGAGAGTAAAACATCTCACTTTGGATAATTGCATCTATTTTTTCTTCCTAAACTCTGCATGTTCTCAAATTTAAAAATGGAGCACACACACACACACACACACACACACACAAACACCTATGGAACATGTCTTTTATTTTTGTTTTATTTTTAAAGTAAAGTGTGCATACCATAGTGTGTATTAGAGTCAGGTGTGTAATAGAGTGTTAACATTTATATGCATTATGAAGTGATCACCATGTTAAGTCTAGTGCCAATTTGTCACTATAGTTATTACAATATTATTGACTATAATCCCAATTTTGTATATCCCCATGACTTACTGCATAACTAGAAGTTTGTATTTTCTAATCCCTTTAAACTTTTTAAAATCAATCCTTACTTCTTCTTCCATCTGGCAACCAATAATTTCTTCCTTGAGTTTGTTTTTGCTTTGTTTTTTTTTTGTTTTTCAGATTCCACATAGAAGTAAAATCAAACAATATTTTTATTTTTCTATCTGACACATTTCACTTAGCATAATACCCTGTAGATCCATTTATATTGGCTAACCATCTTACTATTAAGGTACAGTAGCTATGACCACATCTCAATACTACCATTTCTATATTTTTCTAGAAATTACCAATACACAAAAAGGGAAAAATTGGGTGAGAACATTTGTGGAATGGAGATGTATGGAAGGCACTAAATGTGGAATATAACATTTAGGCTGATCATTTATCAAAATGTAAGACATGGAGAGCAAGAATGATAAGTGCTATAGAAAAGGGAAAATTGGGCTCTGGTTGGTGTGGCTTGGTGGATTTAACACTGGCCTGAGAGCCAGGGGTTCACTGGTTTGATTCCCTGTTGGGGCACATACCTGGGTTGCAGGCTGGGTCTTTGACTGGGGGCTGTACAAGTGGTGGCCACTGTTGCTTCTCTCTCTCTTTCTCCTTCCACTCCCCTCCCTCTAAAAATAATAAAAAGGTAAAACCTTTTTAAAAAAGAATAATGAAAATTGGGAATGGCCATGTTTCTTATTACTGCTATTATCAATAACTTTTCAATTGAGAAGAAATTAATTTGTTCAATGTAAATTAGACCATGGGAAGTCATTTATTTATTTACTCACAAATAATGTGTACCTTTGCGGAGAGGCAGGAAGCATACAGATGTACTAAAAGAGCAATAAACTAGACAAAAATCTCTGTCCTCATAGACCATTTTTGTGGCAGGAGAGGGTGGTACAGGTATTAGTAAGTATATATACAAAACATGAAATAATTGCTGCTACTATTAAATAATGTTACGAAACAAAACAGAATGATTAACTTAGAAGGTGACTATAATGGAAGGTAAAAGAATACTTTATGCAGAATGACCCAGAAAGTCCTCTCTGTATAGAAAACGTACAGCTCAGACATGGAAAATACAGAGGATGTCCAGGCAAACAAGAAGCCAACGCAAAGACTCCAGGACAGAAATGAAAGAGGAAAAGGGCTGTTCTAGCTAGACTATGTATGCTGCCACTTCCATTGATTTTCTAATACAATAAATATCAATGTATGTATAAGCTACATTTGTATTTTCAGAAGAAATATATAAGGTCCTATTTTACTAATTTCGATTCTCATTATCTACTGTAAGTTTTTTTTATAAGAGTCAGATAGGGTAGACAAAATTATTGCTTTAGTGAGAAAAGATATTGGGCAATGTCTCAGACCCCAGTGGAAAAGCAAGAGAGAACAACCTTCTGACAACCTTCTGGAAGAACTCTAAGCAGGACACCATGTGGAAGTATGAAAAATAAGTAGTGCTTTGGTTTCCTTGGGAGATTTGTTTGTTCGTCAAACTTATTACAAATAGAAAGAAGACCAGTTTGCCAAGGACATAGATAATTAGGTAGAGCGTGGAGGCAGAAACTGCAGTCAGAAGTGGCAAGCGCCAGACTGTGCAGGGGCTTGTGGAAGTGTGGTTTACATCCTGAATTTCTAGAAAACACAGACGTGAGGTTAAAAGTTCCTCTAGCTACTGTATAGAAAATGAACACCAGTGGGCCACGTGAGAGTTTGAATTTTGTTAAGTTGATGCAGTAGTTCCTTATGACTAATGATGGCATTTGGGGAACAGAAAGGAGCCTTTTCCTCATAGCATGCAGGTGGAAAAAAGATAGTTTCAGAACAACCTCTGTGCACTTTATGAGAAAACAATGGATTGTACAACTCACCACCAAGGATGAGTAAAAACAAAACTAAAGGATTTCTTATAAAAATGCATAACAGAGGAAATAAACAACATTATAAAAACACTCTTATTATATTTATTACATGACAATTGTTTGAAATGTCAGTTAATGAATAATTATTAAAACAAAACTGAAACATTTTGAAAACTGCAGAAACTTTATTAATTTTGATGGAGGTATGCAAAGCTCATTTGCAATGTTCAGAAAAGCAGTGGCTTACCAGTCAATGGGCTAAAGGTGAGGGCTTCCTAAGGAGAGGTAAAAATTACTGGTTATCAGGAACAATGGCCCAACTTCATCAGTAAAAAAAAATATTAAAAATCACTGACATATTATTTTACCTATTGTGTCAAATAACAAATCTAAATTTTAAAATGGCGGTGTAACATCAGCTTTTTGTAAGGACAATATTTCCCTGCATTATAGGTAAAAGCTAGAGATGGGACAATGTTAATGAATCACAATGTGACAACATTTAGAAAGTTAGAAAAAGTTCATACCATCTATCCTACTCATGCTGTCTCCATTGTTATACTAAGGGTATCCATAATAGAAAAACATGCAGACACAAAGCAAATACCAAAATTTTACAGTGGTTTTACTCAAAGAGATAAAATGAAGGATCACATTTTTATTTGTATTAAAATATGTTCATAAATTTGCTAAAATATGTCAGTAGCACATAGGAGGCTTGCAGTAAAATAGTGTTATTTAAGTATTGCACAAGTGTATAAGTTCTGGAAATAAGTTCGGGATAAACTGCTTAAAAAGTATAAGTCTCAATGACCTTATCTTTAAAATTTCAGACTTATATAGCCACTGTGGAGAACAGTATGGAATTTCCTCAAAAAACTAAAAATGGAACTGCTTTTTACCTTAGGGATTCCACTGCTGGGATCATACCCTAAGAATTCTGAAGCACCAATTCAAAGGAACTTATGCACCTTTATCTTCATGGCAGCACAATTTACAATAGCCAAGTACTGGAAGTAGCCTAAATGCCCATCAGTTAATGAATGAGTGGGTCAAGAAACTGGTACATTTACAGAATGGAATACTACCCAGCAGAAAAAAAGAACTCCTACCCTTGGCAACAGCATAGATGGAACTGGAGAGCAATATGCTAAGTGAAATAAGCCAGGTGGTGAAAGGCAAATATCATATGATCTCACCTATAAGTGGAATCTAATCAATGGAACAAGTGTGCAAAATAGAACCAGAGACATGGAAATAAAGAGAAAACTTAGAGTAACTAGAGGGTAGGGAGGAAGGGGATAGTGGGGGAAAGAAGGGGAAGGATCATGTCAAGGAACATGTGTAAAGGACCCATGCACAAAGTCAAAGGGGCAGGGGGAAAAATAGGGACAACTGTAATTGAACAACAATAAAAAAAATTGTAAAAACAAAAAAAAAATGCTTTAAGACTTTGGTATGAAAAAATTAACATAAAATTGCAGTGATTACATATAAAATGTTAATAGCTGGCAGTACTCTTTAATAAACAATGAGCCAATTATAAAAATATGGTAAAATTAAATATTTATATGTGGTTTAATAAGTATAGATACACTATTCACGCATAGTATGAATTATAACTGTCAAAAATGTTGAATGTCAAGGCAGAATGTCTATGATACTTTAGAGATATAAGCAACATTATTTTATTCATATTATGATGCTATTTTGAAAATATATATATATACATAATAGGCGCCAGCATATTAAAAGTGAATGCCCATGTGTGGTTGAATAATAGATAATTTATATTTTTAAATTTTTACTAACTTGTTTTTATATATCTTTTCTAATAATTATATATCAATATTTAAAAAGTAATATATAATTTTATAGGTTATATACTCATAATAATATATACCTTTAAGGTTTATTTTGAGGATTAAATAAAATATTGCATATAAGTTTTGCCTGTTATACAGATATTCATTTAATAAATATAATACCCCTTACATGGAACTTTGCTTACTACAGACCTAAGTAACAGAAATGATCTGAAGTATTTTTCAAACTACACAACATCAAAATTCAAGACAGCACAAGTGCTGACTGAACCTAGAAATCCGGGTAGAATGAAGTTCAACTGCTTTGCACAAGGACTAATATGCTAATTAAGATACATGTAACACAATTTAATCAGCTCAGTGAATTATCTACAAACACGAGTTCTCTATGCTGTTTAAAGTGAATCTAATTTGTCTCATAATCCAAGATATGAGGTGAATGCATATCTGATATAATAACTTACCATACATTCTACCTTGATTTTTTAAAGAAAATAGTAAAAGTTAGAACCTTTTCTGAGAACCTAAGCATGTAATCTTTTCTTGCTGATAAAACTCCTCAGATTAGACATACTATGTGACATTTTTGTGCTAGCACTGTGGAGCCTTGGTTATTTTCTGAGCAGAGCGAAGGTGAATAATGGTTGCTGACTCACTGAGTTGCAATGGAGGGGAGCAGGACAATAAGATAAGGCAAGCTTTTCACCTGGACCTTTTAGAGTTTCACAAAGCTGCGTGAGAATATGTCACATATCAGATTTTACCTAAAGACTCAAGTAATAGGGAATTCAGATCACACATTATTGTACATGATATAATTCTTTCTCCAAACTATTTATTTAAATAATAATTCAAAGACCAGTTATTGTGATGATAAAGATAAAAACAATATACCTAACCATTTTAAAAAATGTGAAAATGGCCCTGGCTGGTGTAGCTCAGTGGATTGAGCACAGGCCCGCGAACCAGAGGATCGTGGTTCAATTCCCAGTCAGGGCACATGCCTGGGTTGCAGGCCAGTTCCCTGCAGGCCAGTTCCCAGCAGGGGACGCATGAAAGGCAACCATACATTGACGTTTCTCTCCCTCTCTCCTTCCCCTCTAAAGATAAATAAATAAATAAAATCTTAAAAAAAAATAAAAAAGTATAAAAATGAAGAGTTGCTCTTATGTCTAGTTGAGAAAAATTACACAAAATTTCTCTTAATTTTCTTTAATATCTTTCTCTTTCTTAGAATTTTATTGTTTGTGAGATTTGAAAATATATTATTTTTAATGTCATGAATAATATTACTGCATTTACTTTAGGAAGCAAACTTATTAATACAAGGTCTGGCAGAAGAAGGCCCCCTTGAGTGGGGTTTGTAGGGTAGTAATATGGGTGTAATAACTTATACTTTTAATTTGAACATTTCACCCAAAATGTCATGTGGGGTGCTTGAATGTGACAATTTTATGTTACAGAATTACATGCTCATGATTTTGTCATAGAAAAGGAGCATTTTTTCTGCCAGATCCTGTATTTTGTATTTAATTGGTAGGGGTTAAATGGCCATACAATAATAAATAGGAGCTATTCACAAGCAAATGTGTAAAATAAATATTTTGTTACATATACATAAAATAGATAAAGAGATGGAAATGAGTATGGTAACAACTTACCGTCTAAGCAAACGCTGTTAAAGGACACACCATTCTTTTAAACATGTAGTCAGAGATTGGAATAATGTGAAGACCACCCACATTTCAACTAGTATATCCAATGAGGCTAGTTAAAAAGGAAAACTAAAAATTTTCTGCTTATCCCATACAAACTTCACCTACCTGTATCTTCCAGTCTACAAAATAAAATTGTATCAGGTCAGTTTGAGGTGAGGAGACTACCTTAAAAGTTGTCCAACAGCATAGTTTAGAATAGTGATTAACTCTGAAAATAAAGCAGTTCCTGTGGTTAGTTGGTCTATTCTTCACATATTGTAAAATAATATTCCTAATGTTGACATAGATTAGCATATCTATAATGAATTTCATGTGTAATGTTTGGTTAGATTGTGGCTGGAATAATGATTTATGTAAAACAAATGTTTTATGAACAGAGTCTATTTAAGGCCATATTTCTGGTGTAAATTTTGTTGTTGCCTTATTCTCTTTCATTAAATCCATACATATTTTACAAATATAGAAAAATTAAATTAGAAATTACATTTTATTTACTACATAACAATGCTTCTTTGCTTACAAAATCTGAAAATTAAAACCAAGCACTAGCAATTAATGTGGCGATGGTCCGTTGATTTTCCCTAACATTAATATCCCTTTATACAAAACATGTTGTCTAAAGTCAAAATTGGTTTCTCTCAGAAACCTTAAATAATAAAAATCATAAGACTTTTAAGCAATATTAACTATATAGTCTACTTGCCCTATATGCATATGTATTGACATTACATATGCAAAATTATTTAATATATACTTTATTGTATGTTTTTTTACTATTGTCTAAGCAAGAAAAAGTACACTAGTTGCTATTTCATTAACTTGCTAATATCTGGATATCAGGGTACGATGATCCAATATGATAGTAATGTATATTTAGTGGTATTTGGAGTACACATACCCCCAACTTAACGATTTGGTTAATGTATGCTATTTCTTTTCCTTATTAATATAATAAAGCCTCAAAGCGCTTTCAACATATATCAAGCTCTATATTAAATGTTATTACAACTTATTTCTTATGTCAGATTTATAATTGATATAAATAAAAACTTTAAAAATATTTTTTCAACCCACTGGATCACTGTTCCAACTCCCTTGGGTTATGCCAGTCTCACCTGGGAAATATTACTGTAAGCAATATAAAAAAGTTATATATATATATGCACATATATGTATTATATATATGTATGTATATATATACTTTTGTTCAAATAGGTAAAAATTTCCTGAACTATGCCTGATGGGTGCTTGGTAGTAATGATAATAATTTATTAAGAGAGGAAGTTTCTAAAAACAATTTGGAGGAAGTTGCAAGAGAAGAGTGGAAGATAATGTATGTCCACCATAGGAAAATTACCTTTAAGAAAAAAAAATAATGAAGAGAGTAATGGAGCACTTTTGTTCTTCAGGGCTTGGGTGATACAACAGAATAGAAACACAGTGTTTGCTTTTTCAAGGACAGAAAATACTAACCAGATACTCTGTAGTTTTTGAACTTTACATCAATATTTTTTAAAGGGCTTAAAATTCTCCTTATCTTTTAGAATTCCTGGACTTGTTCTCTTGTTTACTCTTTGCTTGTTCATTGACTAATTACCTTTACCGACTTTAGATGTTTCTTGTTTTTCAGATTATGTGATAAATGTAGGCACTGATCAAAAACAGATGAATGCCTGACTGCTCTCATAGATCTTAGATTCTACTACAGGAGACAGACAATAACATAATCATACCAGTACATTTACAATTAAAAATGAATTCATTCACAATTAAAAATAAATTAAGTGACCCGAAAAGTGAAAGAGTTGTATGATCTTAAATAAAAAGAAAAATAGCCCAGCTTGGAAAGCAGAAATAGAGAAGATAATTTCACTCTGAGAAAGTCAACCACAAACTCTCATAAAATGTGAATAAAGATTATTTCTTGTAAATGGATAAGCAAGTGAAAAAGGTAAATTATTAGAAATGAATGAGATATAAATAAGGAATAGAAAGAAAGCCACAGTGATTATAACTGAATTGGGGAAATCGTGGTATGAGATGGAAATGTGGGGGGGGCAGAGCGGACAACAGATGACTTAGTAGAGCATGTTGTTTGGTTTTATCCCGGCAACAATAGGAAGCCACTGATAGATACTAAGTTGCCCATTTGACATGATTGTATTTGTTATTTTTCAAAAGTAAATTCTGCGTAGCAAATGCATAATATATTATAGAGAGGGAAATCGGTTGGAACCATTGTGACAGTTCTAGTGAGACATGATAGCTTAAATCAGAATCGTATAGGTACAGATAAAGTGTGGATTACTTGAGTGAAATTGATGACAAAATCAATAAGGCCTTGTCATAGGTTAGACATTAAAGATAGGAAAGGGGAAGTTGTAAAGAATGTTTTGTAAATGTCTGGATTGAAAAGTTGTGTGGTTATTAATATCATTCCCTGGAACATAATATCTTGAAAGTGGAACAGACTGTGGGAGATATAGTGAGTGGTTGTGTGTGTACAAAATTATTTCAAGGTTTACGCATGTTGAATATGAGGTTATTTTGATATGTCTGAGAGGAGATGTAGAGTAGGCAGAGATTTATGAATGTGGAGCTTGGGTCCATGCTATAGCTATAAATTTGACTGTACTTATCACATAGATAGATAATAATTCTAACTGAGTGTGAAGAGATTACTTTGGCCATTAGGAAGGACTAAAATGGGGCTAATTGTCATTACTAAGCACAGATGTAACTGGACACTAAAATGAATCACAAAGCAGGTACAGACAAAATTGGAAGATGCCAATGAGGAAATCTAAAAATGAAGTACTCTCATGGACACTGACAAAAGGTGATGTTTCAATAAGGAAAATTTTATAATCAATATCAGATTCCAATAGTGAGACAAGTAAGTCGAGGACTGAAACATATCCACAGAGTTACACCTGGGGAAAGCTGTATTGCTGGAACAAGGTATCACAGTTTTATGAGAAAATATTTAGAAAATGAGAGGACAAGATACCAAGTAAAATTTTAAAATAAATATAAAATCATTTTAAAAAAACAAAAGATTGCCTTCTCAGAGAATGTACTGTATCAAAGAGAGTACTATATGTAAGAGACCTAGGATCAATCTGTGGGTGAACCTAGAATCTCACAGAGAGACAGAGCGGGCAGGGTGGGAATGGGTATCAGAAGCCTAGGAAGCAATCAGCCCAAATAAGGAAAGACTAGAGGAATGTCTGCAATAAACTGAGAAAAGGGATTTATTTTTTAAGATTTTATTTATTTATTTTAGAGAGATGGGGAAGGGAGGGAGAAAGAAAGGGAGTGAAACATCAATGTGTGGTTGCCTCTAGCACACCCCGAACTTGGAATATGGCATGCAACCCAGGCATGTGCCCTGAGTGGGAATCAAACAGGCGATGCCTTGGGATTTTTTTTAAAAAGCTAATAAAATATTAGGATTATTCTGCTTAAATAGAGAGAAATGTTTGGATATTAGAGAAATAAATATATGTATTTCATATATATATTTCTATATTTTATATTTTACTTCCTATATTTTAAGTTCTATAATTAATTATTCTGTTATATTTCTATATGTATTTCTATATATACATACAAATATCTATAATTGTACATACATACAAAAAATCAAACAAGAAAAACAAAACAAAAACTGAAAGATCCATGTCAAAATATGATACAAACTATACACAGTGATGACTTGAAGAATTTGTAGACTATAAGAAGGAGGATACATTTGACCTTTGCACTGGAAAACACTCTCATTTTTGTGGAAAGTAGTCATGACTTTGGAAACACAAAGAAGGAAATACAATCACAGCCTAAACATAGGTTTGCAGCAAAAGGTAGTGGAATAATTATGCAAATATATTAATGTTTTAAAATTTTAGAATCTCTCCATAGGCATAAATGGAGTACATACTATTAAGTTATAGGGAGAAAGATAAAACCTAAGCAAAAAACAAGAAGTAGAAAAGTTTGAGGAAGCAATTTCAAGGGAGCTAAACACTCAAATGACCAAAAGGAAGGGTTAGATAATTCTAAAGAGAGATTTGAGTATCATATCAAGTTTATAAAGTCAAGTAAAACATAAGCAAAAATGAAGGGTTTTCTGCCTTACCATATGTGTTCCTGAAAAGAATTTTTTTTCTTTGTTCTGCAAGAGTTCCTTCTTTAAAAATGACAAGGTCATTGAGGGGAAATAGTACAAGGAAAGTCAAAATCATTCAAATTCTAAACCGAACACTGACAAAAACAAATGTTATACCTGGGGACATAACCCTGCTTGGAGGCTTCCTCAGGTGATATTAAACACGTACAAAAACAATAGATTGGAAATACCTGTTTCATGGTGAGGACACATGAGGATGGGAGTGGAATTTTGGACACAAGAAGAGCAACCTGGCAGGATTTGAGGAAGCTGGGACAGCTCTACCTGCAGGTGTTCAAAATTAATTTTGGTAAAAAGAGCACTGAAAAGGTTTCTTCCTTATATTGTGGAAAACAAAGTTTTATGTTTTTTTTTCCCTCTAAAGTTATACTTCTAGTCCTGCTATTCTGCTCCCTTTGCTGGTGGTATGCAGAAATAAGTATGGACAAGTTCCATCTTAATACTTACATTCCTTACCAATGTACCAATATCAAAGGAAAGATTGGTGTTTTAGAGACACAGTTTACAGCAGAACAGATTATAATATATCCACTGAGATTTAGGAGGAGGAGGAAGAAGTATTATATGTTACATATCATGCCTTTTAGCAGGGAATCAATACAGATGATCTAAGGTGGTAAATCAGTAGATAAAATTGGTAAGCATTTAAGTAAATGAAGGGAACTGAAAGATGAGGATGAGTTAGGGATAGTTGCATCTAGGGATCAGGACTAGGATGTCTACTGCTGTGTTCCAGTTAGCTCATTTCTTTTATTTTGCATTTAATCATGTTACATTATTTTCACTAAAAATCAATAAAAATAATTTAAAAAATGAATTACCTCATCAACAACAAAGCTTCTGATCCCTAATGCTAAGAACCACTTTTTCTGTTTGAAATTTGTTATTCTAAACACTCTAATTCAAATTTTACTACAAGTGGAAAAGTGCATTGGTTAGAAATCTACACAATGGAATAATACTCAGCCATAAAAAAGAAGAAAATTTTACCCTTAGTGACAGTATAGATGGACCTGGAGAACATTATGGTAAGTGAAATAAGCCAGTCAGAGAAAGACAAACACCACATGATTCGTCCATTTGTGGAATCTAATGAACAGACTGAACTAACAAGCAAAATAAAGACAGACTGATAGAGAGCAGGATGACAGCTAAGGGGCTGGGAGTGTAGGAGATGGAGAGATTCAGTAAAAAGGAAACAAGACTCATGGACATGGACAGCAGTATGGTGATTGCAGGTTGGGCAGGGAGGGTAGAAGGGGGCTAAATGGTAACGGAAAAAAACTCAATAAAAATAAATGTAAAAAAAGAAATTGCCTGTTCCAAATGCTTCTCTTGCTTTCTGTCATCACCATCCTCAGCTAGCCTGCGATGAAGCAGGGTAGTAGACTCAGGATTCTCATCAGCCTCAGAGAGAAAGACCTGGCCTACCCAACCCGACTTATTTCAAAGGATCTAGACCAAGAGCGCTTAACATCTTTTAGCTTTGCCTATGAGATGATTATAACTACTTTGCAATATTATTAGGAATACAAAATTATATACAAATTTAAAACACCCGGTTGTGGTAAGAGTTTAATAAATGTTAATTATCCTCATTTAAATAATTTGAAAATGTTTAATTACATTGAGAAACTCTAAGCAAATTTTAAATTGCTTTAGGCCTCTTGCAGTGGCAAAAATTATACTTAGTAAACATTTTAATACAACAATCGCCCTGGGCAGATAGAGGCTTTAAACAAAATTAACTCTCTGGTTCCCTCATATAATTGTTCTTGCTGATTTATCATCATGCAATCTAAGTATCTTATGTATTTCATGCTCAGGGTCCTAAGAAATTATGATGCTTTTCTCCCCCTCCAGTATTATTCACTTTGAAGTAAACAAGTCAGTTGTGAGTGAGTGTGCCTCTTTAACAATCGTTTGTCAGCTGGACACCGAATTTGGTACTAAAACACAATTTTTAACAGTACTTCTAATTTTTAAGAGTTTGCTTTTCATATTTGGCCTTAGCTCGAAAAAAAGGCCATGTATTTTGGGAGCATCATACTTCTTCCTGTCCCACAGTTAATGAGGCACATGAAGCATTGACTGAGGCTTGATCATGCATACAGAACAGGCAGCCAGGAGCAGGCACATCCTTCTCTCGCAATGAAACCATCTGCAGCCAATCCCAGCAGGTTTCCCTTCGGGGCTATGAGCAAAAGGCAAGAATACAGATTGTTTCTCATTCTACTATATTCTAGCACTGTAGAGACAAGATTCAGGAGGGAAAGCTTAAATAAGCATATACAGATGTCTTTTTCCGGGTTATTTTCCATTTTCCAAATCTTGAATTTAAGTTGTATAATTAAGGGGAAGTAAATCTCTGATCAAACCAAGTGCATTTTTATACATTAGAGAAAGAGGGTCATATGTGGAGAGAGCACATCTGCCAGGTCTTGATTTTAATCATTTATTTGATAGATATTTCTGGACAAACAGACTCAGCCATGACCAGATGTAGCATGTCTCTGTTAATAATCTGAGTTAATTGAGTCTCCCTTTTGCCATTTGCCAATTATCTATGGATCCAGATTGAGAGTTTTCTGTTTCCTTTTTTTTACTAGAAGGTTAGAGAAGCATAAACAAAGTGATCAAGAAGGATAAGGAATGCCATTACGATGTTTCTGCAGCTGGGAGTAGGGGCCCATGTTTTTCTGAGAGCAGCTGAACGGAAAACAATTCAATAAACGTTCCTCGGGAAGTTTCAAACAGATTGTGGATGGCTTAAAAGTATTTCTTCTTTTGATTAAGGGAAATGGAGGGGAGGGTGAGGAGGAAAATATTAAATGGAACATAGTCACTGCTGGAATATGGATTTTCATTGCTCTGACTGAGTGCTTGGTAGGGATTTTCACCGCATCTAATAATCATTTTCTCAGTAGGCTGCAAAAAATTAGGAGATTATGTTTCTCATAATCAAGGCTCTATTTATCAGGCACACTACTTAAGAATTTCATTGTTATTGATAACTAACATGTTATTCACTTATAAAACTTACCCCAAATTGTGCATTCTTGCTTAAAAATGAAACATTCAATAGCAAATAACAGTTTCAGGTATCTGCTGATTATAATCATTCAGCAGTGAGAAAAGTAACTATGGGTGACATTATAGCCTTGAAAAATTACATTTGAAAATTTAATGTGAACCCACAAGCAGAAAAGGGCAACATCTTTTCTTTATGGTAAGTTCATCAAACCTAAACTGAACAAGTTTTTGAAGGTCATGACTATTAGCAGGAGGATAGTGATTCAAACACAGGAAATATCAATGTATTTGAAGATTATGGACCAGTATTATTGCTCCAAGAATGTTAGCAATTTGGAAAAAGATAATGTTGTATTTGGATGATAAACATGATGAATTTATAAACTCGTGAACCGTGTTCTTTCAACTATGTAAAATGTTAGTTTTCTCTTCAGTCTAAAATATTGCCCTTCTGGTGATCCTTTTGAAATGTGATTACAGTGGTTATACATATACAGATATGTGCTGATTTTAAATTTATATAAATGATAAAGAATTATCAGTAGCAAAATTAAACTAACATCAAAATACATAAAATATTCCAAAGTGAGAAACAATGAAATGTATACAGAATTTTTATTTATATCTTTGTCCAAGTCTGTCTCCCAAATGGAAGATTGAGATCCTTGGGAGCACAAACAACTGAATCTTACTGAACTTTGAATTTCTAGTCCAAGCACTGTGTCTGACACATAGTCATTGCTTTAAAAAAAGTTTTATTGGCCCTGGCCAGGCTGCTCAGCTGGTTGGAGAGTCAACCTGTACACCATAGTTTGTGGGTTCTGCCCCAGTCAGGGCATATACCTAGGTTACAGATTTGATCTCCAGTTGAGAGTCAGCCAATAAATGTCTGTCTGTCTGTCTGTCTCTCCTTCACAAATAGGAGATGAGCAATACCCAGGTGCAAAGAACAGAAAATTAAGTATTCAAATATTTTGAATTATTTTCTTAATCTGGATTTGTATGTTCTTAAAGGAGATATTCAACTTTAATTTGTGCACAAAGGTAAGATGAAAACAGAAGCTATTGCCTATACATTCTTTAAATGGCACAGAATATTTTATAAAAAGTAAGACAGAATCCCTACAGAGTATATTATCAATATTTATAAACTCAATATACCTTTGTATCTTTGATTTAGACATAAAAACTCCTTTTTTATTTTTTTAAAGATTTTATTTATTCATTTAGAGAGAGTGGAAGGGAGGGAGAAAGAGAAGGTAAAAAACATCAATGTCTGGTTGCCTCTCACATACCCCCCACTGGGGACCTGGCCTGCAACCCAGGCATGTGCCCTGACTGGGAATCAAACCAGCGACCCTGTGGTTCACAGCCCAAGCTCAATGCACTGAGCTACAATCAGCCAGGACAAGAACTCCTTTTTTAGATAAACCTAATTTCCCTGCTATCCCCCTCCCCCCCTAAATTCTCCTCCCTCCTCATTCCTTTTCTGCTGCATACTTACTTTTCCTTCCTTAAGCTTTCATTCCCTTCTTTGTGAATTTGCATATTTACATGAAGTGGCATAAATTTTTTAAGAAAGAGGCATTTTCTAAATAATTATGCAAAGACAGCCCTGGCTGATGTGGCTCAACAGATTGAGTGGTGGTGGGTCGCCTATCTGATTCCCAGTCAGGGTACACCCCTGGGTCGCAGGCCAGGTCCCCAGTGCGGGGCACATACACACAACAGGCAACTGCACATTGATGTTTCTCTCCCTCTCTTTCTTCCTCCCATCCCCCTCTCTAAAAATAAATACATAAATATTTTTAAAAATAAAATTATTATGCAAACATAGGGGTGGACAAAAGTAGGTTTACAGTTGTATGTGAAACACAGAGTGTATCTCCTATTATTATTCATTAATTATTTTATTACTTATTTGCATTACAACTGTAAACTTTTGCCCACCCCTGTATACGTTTAAGTTGTATGAAGACTATATAATTTATGAGAAAGTAGAAATTATTTTCTTTATGCTGTTGCAATAGGAAGAGTACCCCAGATGCTCAGATGCCTAGAAGATCAATGTATCAGTATGGTGGATTGTTTTAGACTTTTATTAGGAGTAGCAAGATATAGCTGGGTGATTTTACAGTTGAGGTTGTTTTTGTAAACAAAAGGAATTTGAGTCAGTTAGGAAATATTTATGTTATGAGAATTAAGGAATACCACCCAAGTAAGAACAAGGACATGTCATTTATTGAGAGCTTTCCTTTGCAAGTCAGCCGTATCACTTGCATTTGGCAGAGACTGAAAGGTAGACATGGTAATGCAAACCTTTGCAGTAGATAAAAGGGAAGGCTTCACGTGTGTCTTGATTGGAGTCTGTTGGCCTGGGAATTATGTAAGCAGGCTAACTAGAAGTGGGGTGTCTTATGTGATTGGTTAGAGGCGTATAATTGGCTTTCTCTAGTTGGTCCTAAATTGGAAATAGGAACAGAATTTAGGGGAACTGTCAGTCGTTAATCAAGTTGTGTGAACGATTGTTACAAGGGTTATTATTTGGCTTCCCGAAGTGTTTGTTAGAGATAGTCTGACCTCCCACAAATTGGACTTGTAGCCAGTTAAATCAGTTTACTAGACTAGAGACTGCAGGGAGCAGGCTGGCCTTCCAGGCTTATTGCTGCCGACTGTTGGCCCGAGATCTGTTTCATAAGTGGTCTGACCATTGTCTGTTTCACGTATTTAGTCACTCAGTGTCTTAGCTATTTTCAGCAAGGGGGAACAAACAGCTCAGCTAATCATTTATGAGAGAAAGAATGGGGATTTGTAGGAAGTGTGTCTAGCCTTATTATAGGTAAACAAGAGGGTCATCCATGAGTCTCATCTAAGTCATGTGGGGAAAGCTGGTTCTTTGCAGTAAGCCATTTCCCAGAACATGAAAAGTTAGGAGATTTCACAAAACAGAAGCGGGAGTGGGAGTTAGGCAGCACTGGTTACTGGAGGCACAGAGCTCGGGCAAAGTCTATTGTTGTTAAGAGCAAAGTGCTTTTAGACAAATATGATTGAAGAGATTTAAGAACTGTTACAGAACAAGACAAGTTTCATTGTTCTGATTATATTCAATAAAAGTTATCTCTGAAAATGGGCATTCAGGATAACAACAATCAAAAATGTACATGGTTCTGAGGATTAAAGACAGAAGTTTTAGCAGGTCTCTACCTAAGTGTTCTTCCTTCTACAAGTTCTTAAAAATGATGTGAAAGTTGACATTTAGATATATAGTAACAAAGCTCAAAAACATGATTACTGGTAGGAGGCTTGACCACTCCTGAGGACCAGACTAGTCATTGAAATAGGTTAGAGAGTTAAACCACAGAAAGATGGTCTAAGCAAAATGTCCAAAATAAAGACATCATCAAAAAGAAATTTAATCTAATTATTTTTAATCTTTAGATCCCATTTCACTCTAAATCTCTAGTCTAATATTTCTTACCATGAAATTTCACTTTTTGTTTATTGGATTCAATATGCTTAGAAAATACGCTAACATAATATTAGTCCCCCAAATGGGTTACATATCCAGTGGTTCATACATAAGAATCACCTTGAGTAGTTGCACAAGGTAATGTCAAATAAATATCATATTTATAATTTTTTCATGAGCTTCTCAGCAGTGTAGGGAGAAGATACGCTTCTGGGGAAAGCCATGCATTTTTCAGACCCTGGGCCTCCAGCAGTTATCCAATTCTGACCCCGCAGGGCTGCTGCTCTCTCATTACCTTTGAGATGTTTTAGAACTCTGTAAATTGTGGGTGACTGATAGCACTGAAAATGATTATTGTCTATAAACGTTCACATAAATTATGTCAGTTAGACGTTCAGTTGACTTCCTTCATCTGCTGTGGAAGGAGCTAGATTTATTTTTAAATTTTAAAATGCATTAAAATATTTCTGATCTATAAATATATCTATTCTTTAAATTCTCCTTTGAACTAGTTGTAACACCTTTCTGATCTCTCATTAATAATGAGAGAGAATAAATAAATGAGAGAATGTGTTAAATAAATATTTGAACATATTCATTTTACATTTGTATGAGTGCAATTATAATTTCTTTGAAATTATCCTTTAACAGTTTATTTTTAAAAGTAGATAATATACTCTTAGATACCAAATTAAACAATGTCTGTTTTAAAATAGGGGAATTTTCTAATACATCAACCAATACAGTTGGCCTCACCTTTGCAATTTGCATTATATTTCTTTTTCTATTCCTGTTTTACATTGTGTATAACTTTTAAAAGGTAAACTGATGTTTTCGGTTGTGCGAATGAGTGTATATGTGCACTCACGCTCGTATGAACAGAGCCTCAAGGAATGTATGGATATAACAAAAAATGATCATTCGTGCTATGGAGTATGAGAAGAGGAGAAAGAGGAGAGAACTAAAAAATGCTCAAAAGAATGATTGTAAAACCTTTTTCAATTTGGAAAAACACATAGCCCTGTGTATTCAAGGACTTGTGTGAATCCCAAGCAGGATAAACCCCCCAAAATCCATGTCAGGCCACATTATGTAAGTTACTGAAAAGCAAACACAAAAAAAATCTCTCAAAGGCAGAGAGAGAGAGAGAGAGAGAAATAACACCTTACCAGGAAAAACAATACAACTTGAATGTACACAGAACTACCTGGATGAATGTCCAGCCTATTACATTAAATGGAAAATATCAACCCCCAAAATTTCCTTATTGTATCATTTCATTTATGTAACATTTTTGAAATGACAACCTTATAGAAATGAAGGACAGATTAGTAGTTGCCAGGGCTAAAGGATGAGCACGAATGGTTGGTTGGCTATAAAAGCAACAGGAAGCCTCCTTTGGGTGGTGAAAAAAGCTCTGTATGTTTATTGTATCAAGGGTAATATCCTGGCTGTGATATTATATAATCTTGTAGTTTTGCAGTATAGTACCATGGGGAGAAACTGAGAAAAGGGTACATGAGATCTCACTATACTATTTAAAACTACATGTGAGTCTATCTAAAAATAAAAAGTTTAACTCGAAAATACACATATATATGTAGTAAAAACATAGGTATTTTATTTAATGAAATGCCTTTTTCTTCTCAAATGACCCCTTTTCCATAAAGTTGTTATTCTCAACATTGAATTAAAATTAGTGGCCCTGCACAAAAGCTTTTTAGTTTAATGTAATCCTAATAGTAATTTTTTCCTGTTTCCTTTGCTGAGGAGGTTTACCAGCAAAAAAAGAAAAAAAAAAGAAAAAAAATGCTGCAAGAGTTGTCTGGGATTTTTCTAGGATTTTTATGATTTTACTACTTGCCTGTAAGTCTTTTATCCACTTTGAGTTTATTCTGGTGTTTGGCGCAAGTGGGTGGTCTAGTGTTGGTTTTTTGCATGAAGTTGTCCAGTTTCCCCAGCACCCTTTATTGGAGAGTCTGTCTTTACTCTACTGTATGCTATTACTTCCTTTGTTGAATATTAATTGACCTAAAAGTCATGGGTTTATTTCTGCACTCTCTGTTCTGTTCCACTGATCTATATGCCTGTTCTTTTGCCAGTAGCAGGCTGTTTTGAAAAAAGTAAACAAATGGGATAACATCAAACTATAAAGCTTTTGCACAGCAAAAGAAATCATCAGAAAATGAAAAGGCAACCTACTGTATGAGAGAACATATTCACTAATGATACATCTGATAAGGTGTTAATTTCCAAATTATGTAAAGAATTTCTACAATTCAACAACAGGAATGCAAACAATCCAGTTTGGATTGTTTGGGCAAAGGGTCTGAATAGACACTTCTTCAAAAAGGACATAGAGATGGCCAGTAGATATATGAAAAATACTGAATATCACTAATCATCAGAAGTTGCAAATTAAAACCACAATGAGGCATTGCCTCACACCTGTCACAATGGATATCACTAATAAATCAACAAACAAGAAGTGTTGGGGAGGATGTGGAGAAAAGGGGGTCCTAGTGCACTGTTGGTGGGCATGCAGACTGGTACAGCTACTGTGGAAAACAGTATGGAGTTTTCTCAAAAAGATAAAAATAAAACTGCCCCTTGACCCAGTGATCCCACTTTTGGAGATATATCCTAAGAAATGAAAACACTAATTCAAAAGAATGTATGCACCCCCACATTTATTGCAGCATTATTTACAATCACCAAGGTCTGCAAACAGTCCAAGTGCCAGTCAACAGATGAGTGAATGAAAAAGCTGTGGTACTTTTATACAGTGGAACACTATTCAGCATTTAAAGAAAAAAAAGTGGAGGTGGATCTTAACTTTTGCAACAACATGGACGAACATGGAGATTATTAGGCTAAGTGAAATAAACCAGTGAAAGACAAATACCACATGATTTCACTTATAGGTGGATAAAACTAAACTGACAAAATAGAAACAGGGGCATAGATACATGGAACAGACTGACAGCTGTCAGAGGGGAGGGGTTTGGGGGACCTGGGTGAAAAAAGGTGAAGGGATTAAGGAACAAAACATATGTATATATTACACAAGAACACAGACAACAGAGTGGTGATAGCCAGCAGGAAAGCATGCTGGGTGGACGTGGAGGTGGGGAAAGGTAGAAAAATGAGGACAGAAAGAGACTCTGCTTGCAGCAATTGACACATAATGCAGTGTGCAGATGATGTGTTATTGATTTGTACACTCAAAACCTGTAAGGTTTTGCAAACCAAGGTCATCCCAATAAATTCAATTTAAGAATTAGTGGCCCTGGCCCTGGCTGGTATAGCTCAGAGGATTGAGCGCGGGCCTGTGAACCAGAGGATTGCAGTTCGATTCCCAGTCAGGGCACATGCCTGGGTTGCAGGCCGGTTCCCTGCAGGCCAACTCCCAGCAGGGGATGCACGAAAGGCAACCATACATTGATGTTTCTCTCCCTCTCCTTCCCCTCTAAAGATAAATAAATAAATAAAATTTAAAAAAAAATTTTTTTCAGAAAAAAAAAAAGAATTAGTGGCCCTGAGAAAGTATTTAAAAAACATATTTCAATTTCATTCCATATCAGTTAAATCATCATCTCTGATGCTGAGGCTTCACAGGTTTTGTTGTTTATTATTACTTGGTTGGTTGACTTTTTACTTTCTGTAATGAGTCACTTCAAATATGAGGTGAAAAGAGTGGTAAAACAACATCAAAAATCCCTTGCATTCGTCACCCAGTTTCAAAAGTAATAAATATTTTGCCAATCTCGCTTTATTTATACTCTCTATAATAATTTATCTTTTATATTATTTGCACTTTCTTTTTCTTTTTAACTGGGGTAGATAATTTTAAATTACTAGTTATCTTTTCATTTCACTCAAAAGGGGTACTTCAGTACTTCTTTCTGACATTTTTTTTGCAATGATCATTTCATAGAGATATGAAAAGGAAAAGAAAGAATTTGTGATGACAACTCCTAGGGTTTACTCTCTTAACTTTCATAACCTGTATTATACAGTGATGTTAACTATAGTCTTCCAGTTGTACATTGCACCCCTAGTGCTTACCCATCTTGCAACTAGAAGCTTATACCCATCTCCTTTCCCCCTTCCATGACCATCCCCCCACCCCCGCCACCTCTGGTAATCACAAATCTAAATCCTTTTTTGTGACTTTTTTTTAGCTCCACATGAAGGTGAGATCATATACTCCCTGTTTTTCTCTGACTTATTTAACTTAACTATTTAACTTAACGTAATGCCCTCAAGATGCATTCATTTTGTCAAAAATGGCAGAATTCCTCTTTTTTTATGGCTCAATAATATTCTATTGTTTATATTATAACACCACAATATCTTTTTCCATTTATTCCTTGGACACTTAGGTTATTTCCATGTCATTATTGTAAATAATCTGCTGTAAACATGGGTGTAAATACAGTTTTCAAGTTAGTGTTTTCATTTTCTTTGAATAAATACCCAGAAGTGAAATCGCTGGGTCATATATATGGTAGTTCTATTTGAAATGTTTCTAGGAACCACCATGCTGTCTCCCATAGTGGCTGCACCATTTACATCCCACCAGCAGCATGCACCGGATCCTCTTTGCTCCACATACTTGTCAGCACTTGTTAAGTATCGCCTTGATGATGGCCATTCTGTTAGATGTGAGGTGATACCTCATTGTGGATTCCATTTTCATTCCCCTAATGACTGGAGATGTTGAGTATCTTTCATGTACCTTTGGCCTTTCATATATCTTTTTTAAAGAAATGTCTAGTCCAATGTTTTGCCCATTTTAAAAACTGAGTTATTGTTTCTTTTCTGTGCACAAGCTTTTAGTATGATGTAGTCCCACTAGTTATTTTTTTTTTATTTTGTCATCTGTGCTTATTGCTAAGGTTCAGGTCAAGGAGCTTTTTTTTATGTTTACTTCTAGAAGTTTCATGACTTCCAGGCTTAGTTTTAGGTCTTCAATCCATTTCAAGTTAATTTTTATGACTGGTGGAAGATGGGGGCCTAATTTCGTTCTCTTACAGGTATGTAATTTCCTTTCTTTTAAAACTTTGGAAAATTAGTTGTATGATTTCAAAAAAAATTTACCAAATAGGGAACATTCAGAGAAGTCAGTTTTAATATTAAAGCCTTCAATTAGGTACACATTCATTCTATCGAATATGTAAAGCAAAAATTGCCATAAGTCTTTTAAAAGCTGTAATACTAAATGGAGTGACTTTATGCTTTACCAGGAAATCTCATTACTAGCTACTGGCTAATTTTTATTTTTAGGCTATATTAGGATTTAAAAATCTATCCTAAATGCAACAGAATTTTTAATTGATATATTAAAACACTGGGTTAACTATTTTTCTCTCCTGAATACCAAATTCTTTTAAGTCAAAACATACTAATTTTTATGAAAAAAGTTTTCCATTTAAAATAGAATAATTTTGTGGGGTTTCTTAAGAAAAGTAATATGCAAAATATATATATTTTTTTTTCCTGATATCCATACTGTTATTTTAAGCATGGAATATTTGGAGTTAGAATTATCTGGACTTTCTTTTTCTGAACAATTTTTTAAAGTATCGATGTTTTCAAGCTCTTAGTGGTTTCAATGCTTTCTAAAACCAGAAACAGTTGAAGATAAAACTAATGTTCTTAAAAACATTGGTGAGCAGTACTACATCTTATTTTTTCCAGTTTTGTACCCCTACCCTGACATCATGCTCCTTAGCCATAACTTTAGATTAAAATGGAAGCAGCCCTGAAGACTCAGACTATTTTAAGCTATAGGTTATGGATAAAGAGAACAGAGTACTTTTACCACCTTCCCATTTAGGCAATGCTGACTTGAAAACAAAAACAAAATTAATTCAGCACCTTACTAGACAATCTATTTATTACATGGCATGAAAGCTAATTCTCACAGAGGGACAGAAAACCTTGAAAATTAAAAAAAAAAAAACTAGAAAATATGTATGTTGTCTAATCAGCATGATTTATAATTTACCCCATACTAAACTGGAGATATATAACTATGTTAGACTTAAAATCAAAAGAAGTTAGGCAGTAATACTTAAAATAAGTTGTGTTTTTAAAAGACTACTATAATATCATAAGAAATAACACCAAAATACATTATAATGATGCTTTACAATACATTATTTAATGTATCAGTATGCTTGCAAAAACTACATCTGCTTGGTCTTGGCATGTGAGTCTTCAACGAAGGACACATATTTTTCTACCCATGTCTATCAGGTTGAATACCAGTCTTCTGGAACCTACAAATAAATAAATTTTATATAACTTTATGCATATACATACAAATAAATAACTGATAGAAATACAACTCTAAACTAGGTACTTATAAGTTCATAAAATACCTAACACCCACAGCTTACAATAACTAAATATTAGTTTTTAATATGCTATCAAATACAGTTAGTTAATTAGTCTATTAAATAGGTAAAATAGAACTTTGCTTTATAGTAAAACAGTCTCACACTAATAAAATGTAAGGATGCTCTTGATATATTTTTGATTTAGATGAAATAATAAATATACAATTCTTTCACAAAGACTATAATATAGAATTATATAAGATAATGAAGTAAACATAATATCTGACTTGTATTATTTCTTCATATATTTTTATTTGGATACACAAGCTTGAAGTATTTTTATGTATTTATATATTTATATGTAGATTTTTAGATAAATAGATATCCTATAGCTTATAGATAAAATAACACGATAGACTGACTAAAAACATGACCTTGATCAAGTGGATTCACAACATAGTTCTCTGGAGAAGTTGGGATACTGAGCAGCGACACTCTCGCTGAGTTCAGGCTGGTCAGTATCTCAAAGGGATAGGAGCTGGCATTTAGCTGAATGTGGAGCAAGAATAAACAGATTGCTATGCTGCTCTTCTGTTCAACAGCCTCATCACAAAGGACAGGTTCAACTTGGGGCAGGGTTCTGTGCTTGTCAGAATGGAAACCTACAATAACGTAGACAAATGTCATCATGAAAGCAGATTTAGAACCTGTAACCTTCATAGACAGGGCTTTGGAAATAAGAAGTCACAGGTTATTGCCTTTTGACATCTCCCCACAAATTGGCCACGAAAGCTGTTTCCATGGTGATTTTATACCAAGCCATGAGCTCTAATTCTCTTAGCTTTCCAGATTCATCTTCCTATTTAATATAACCTTCAAGATATATGTTATTATGCATGATGTGATATTTGGTTGACAGGGTTTTATTACACACATTCTAATTAGCCAAGTGAAAGAAATGGGGGCTAGACATCATTTGGATGATTTCAGTGTATGGAAAAAAAGTGAAGAAAAATTGACTAATGGTTTTAGGCTTAGCGCATTCAAAATGCCTGTGAGACCCTGAGTGTCAAATCACCTATCTGGAATCAGGTTCCTTTTCCAGTAAAACTATGTTTCTGTAACATCTGTAACAAGTCCTCCGACAAAAATTTGCAAAAATGTTATGGCTTTATGAATCAGTTTTAATAGTACGTGTTAAGTACATGTTTGTTGACTTAAATTCCCTTGAATAACAGCAGTTCACACACTGAAATATTTGATAATAATAGTCATCAGACAAATAAACAGCAATTTTGTCACTTGAATTAGAACAAAGAAATAGGCCATAACATAGACGGATACATTGATTTAAACCCCATCATCATGTGTGTCTGAGAAAGTTGAAAGCTAATGAAATGCCATTTTAATGTGAAAGAATGTGTCTGAGTCCAAAGCTAAAATAATAACACAGAGAATAATATCATCAAAATGGAAATGAAACAACAATTAGAGTACTGCAAAATAGCACAGTTCCTGGCAATGTATGTGTGATGACCCAGGCTAATTGCTGTAAACCTAGGGTAATGCAGTCCAGAAAACCATTTTATGGGGTTTAAGCATAGAATTATATTCTATGAGTTCATTTACTTGCTTGTACTGCCTGGTAAAGTGTTCCTTTACAAATCATTTCACACCATTAACTATATATATATATATACACATATAGTTAATATATATATAGTTAATATATATAGTTTATATATTCTGCAGCAACACCAAAGATCACTGAAGAATTTTCAGGAAAGGGGAAAATTCCAATGTGAAAATGTCTGAGATTTTGTTGGGTAAAGGGAGGACACTGGGGTCTGAAAATGAAGATAGTGCCTTCTACTTTGCATTACAAGTTGTTTTAAATCACAAGCTGTCTGTTTTCCCCATGATTTTAACACTAGAGCACGCTACTATTGTCTTCCTTCCTTTTTTTTATGTTAGTGTAACATTTCTATTATTCTTAAGGGTCTGATTTTTCTCTTTGAAATAATTTTAGATTATAGAAAAGTGGAGGCACAGGACAAAAACATCCTTCCCGAACCTAACATTATCTTCTAAACTAGGAAATACTGTAATCCCAGAGTGAATCTTATTATTCACATACATTTATTGAATTATGCAAGAAATTTTATTTCCCCAGGAAGTAGTCATTTTGAAAATATGGCTGGTGGTACCCTAAAATGGCAGATAGTACTTATGTACTTGGCTGAAGAGAAACCCCTTCTTTACTGTCATTTCTTGTTTTCATTTGGCAGATAGAAAGAGTGTGGTGACCTTGTTGGTCAGATGGCATCACCTCTGGACCTTGTTGAAGTTCAGAGAATTCGTTGGATATGGGGCAGGGGCCCAGGCTTCTGCACGTCTATTGAGTTCCCAAGTGCGACCAAAGCTGCTCACTTGTGGACTATATTTTGGAGCAAGGATTTAGAAACAGAACACTACTGGGAACATTTCTTGCTGTTCCATTCCCATTTGTGCAGGTTAAAAAAAAATGGAAAAAGGTAGTAGCCACAGAAAGAGTAAACAAGCTCGGCAAAATGTATAACCTTTTCAAACCCTCCATGAAAAACAATCTACTAGAGATTGTCAGTGCAAAAGAGGAATATTAAATTACCTAGATTTCTCAAAAGTGAACATGAATTTCACTTCCATGAAATTGAAAGCTAAACATCAGCAAAAAACCCAGTACTAATAATATGCATCGTGTGACTAGAGAGCAAAGATGGTTAGCACACCAGGCTTGTTGAATGCTGAGCCCTTGTCTGCTGAGGTGGAGCCTCTGCTGGCTAGCAGTTTAAATTCCAGAACACACAAAATAAGCAAACAAATAAAGGAAATAAGTAAAACCCAACAATGTTGTAGAAACTTTCTGCCTTACTCCCTACGAACAATTGAAATCTAAGTTTTCTCTACAACAATTAATTTTTCCTCGAAGCCTGTGCAGAAGTAGTTCATCTGAAATACCACAGGGAAAATAACAAGGGGATATAAAAAGTTTACCAGGTGTAACTGAACGTGAAGAGTTTTCCAGGTGTAACAGCATCTACTGGCTCCATTGGTGATAAACTTAGGAGAATTTCCTGGTATCTTTTATAACTTCCTAGCGCCACAATTTTGACCCAGAATAATCACATGCACCCCCCAAAAAATGCACTGGAGCACAGTCATGTGTCCACAGTGAGTCTGTTTGGCTGCGCCCTGGTCCTCAAGCATCCATCTAACTTTCTTTCAAACTTACTCCTGTTGGAAATGGAAAAATACATGATAATGTTGCTTTCTGTGTTACATCGAATGCATGCTGCTGAATTTATATTTGATAGTAACATGACCTATGAAATGAGAAGATGTTTTCAAGGATTTGATTCTAAGTAAGCTTTTTTTTTTAATACAAAGAAGCATTGAATCATGGCGTGTATGATTTGCTATCTTCCACACAGGCTGCAGCTGGCAGAGATTACTTTTGTCATGTGGTAAGGGTCACACCGTGTGATTTGCTGTATATTGTACAAGTTTTGCTACCGTAGGACACAAACATCAAATAGCCCCTCTCAAACCACCCCCGCGTGTGTGAACCATTAGCCTCAGTGAATGAACAGTCGCAGAACACAGCTTCATACAGAGCTCTCACAAAGTTTGAGCATTATTGTGCGTCCTTTTCAAATAAGCTGTTTTGAAGGCATTTATATTAAATTTGAATGGCTTATGTGTGCCATAGGAATTAATTCTTACAATGTATTCTTTTCCAAAATTTTCGAACATTTGTATTTGAACATGTCGAATTACAGTAAAACCTTACTTTTTTCATTAATTGTGCATGTTAGTGCTCTTGTGGTAGTGATTTTTAAAATATAGATAATGAAGTGTAAGAATAATTAATAAGTATAATTTCCAGGTATGTAGCTCTGAAGCTCATTCAACAAATAATTTTACTTGGTTACAGAAAAAATTACAAATTATATAATGTATTTCTTTTACACAGAAACAATAAAAGGCACGGATATTTGTATCACAAGATACAAGCATCCCGCTAAATTCAGATTATACGCAATGCAAGTCTGCCATCTACTGACTCCATGAGAACAGAAAGCTGCTCAGTGACAAATTGATGAGTCACTCTGTAATCGCTACTTACATTCTAAGTCAGATGAAGTAACATCCTATATTGGATCAGTCTTCAGTTCATGATGATAAGAATACCTTAGCTTCATCATCTAAGAAGGTAAATTAGTGTCCTAGCAAAAGGTTATTTGAAGATTGGGTAGCACATCTTAGTATACTACTGTAATGATTTTTAGAATGATTAGCACTGTACTGAATCATCCCTAAAAAATGTGATTCCCTATGAAAAATAAATTATTTAGAGTTTCCTATGTGATCATCTGCAATAAAAAACTTTAAGAAATAATAAAATCTTACATTTATGTAAAGCCAATGCGTACTCTGTTATGGAAAAATGGAGGGGAAGAGTCTAGTACAAAGACAGGGACCTGGACAGCAGGGTGGGGATGACTGAGGGGTGGGGAGGCCAGCAGGGGGAGCAATATGGGGAACATTGGAATAAATAATCGAACAAAAAAAAAATAAATAAAATGGGTATAATATATCGAAAAATACTGTACAACAAAACTCTGCATACTGGACAGAATATATATAATTCCTCATGTAATAATTATCTTTTTAAAATGTATTTTATTGATTATGCTATTACAGTTGTCCCATTTTTTCCCTTTTATTCCCCTCCACCCTGCACAGTCCCTCCCACCAGCATTCCCCCCACCCCGTTAGTTCATGTCCATGGGTTGTACACACGAATTCTTTAGCTTCTGCATTCCCTATACTATTCTTAACCTTCCGGTCTACTTCCTACCTACCATGTATGCTACTTATTCTCTGTACCTTTTCTCCCTCTCTCTCCCCCACCCCCACCTACTCCCCTACTAATTATATTTCTTTAAAAGAAAATAAGGGTGAAATTTATTGGTAGAAAACATTAACTTGCGCATGTTGTGATTCTGTTTTTTTAATTGAAAAATGTTTTATATATTTAAAAAGAGATATTATTCATATCTATGCCAATATCTACCTCTTTATATATTTATGAATGCACAGAAAATTATGTTGTGAAAGATGCACACCAAATTATTCATGGTGCCAAAGATTAGGATGCAAAAAAGGGAGAAACATTTTTATATTAGGCATAATATAGCAATAAAAAACACTTGAGAATCTCATATGACCAACCATGTTATACCTTATTTCCCTTCATATTATTAAATTTAGTAGTTAATTTTAATTTATTGTATATTTTAAATATTCTTTTCATTGACTATGCGTATCTTAATTCTAAATGTAGTTATGAGAACTAGTTATAGACATAATTGTCTTCCATAAATTTTAGCTTCCATCTTAGTTTCTTTCGGTTTGTTTTCCAATGACACTCTTTGATTTAATATTTCTTTAGAAATGCATATGAATGATAAGAGCAAGTAGAACAGAACATATCTTTCTTTAAAAGTGGAAGGCAAATTTTAAAAGAATCAAACAAGCCACAGATAGAAAAATCAACAAAATATCAGTCTCCAAGAATTACCTGGTCATCCTCTGTTGTTATAACACTTCAAAATACTCTTTGATATGTATAGGCTAAGGCTAAAGGGTCGTTACTTTTATTCTTTTTTATATTGAATGTAAAAGAGTGGTGTGAAAATTCGACCATGATTTTAAATTCAAAATCATATGAGAGGACTTATTAACTATGTGTCAGGACCCTAATTTTATAAGAAATATCAATACTGCCTGTTTATTAAAAAATAAATTACATCTTCTATATATTGAATATTATCACTGTATATTCAATTTTATGTAACAAGGCAGATTTCGTAGTCTCACAAGTAAGTAGTGAATCCAATAAATATTTCAAAAGTATCCGACTACATTCCAAAACAATAAAAAGTACAATAAATGATGACTATTTATACAGGAAAAATCAGGAAGATATTTTTGTCCTTAATGATATTCTTAAGTCCTCATGACTATAGCTTTGCTACTCATTGACTTTACCTAGAATATAAGCCCAGGCCTTAGGAAAACAAGAAGGAAACACACTAATACAAAGAAGAATATATTACAATACACATTACGGCAGCAGGTAGCTTCTACAACTTCTGCAGCAAACTTAATGATAAAGAGAAATTCATTTGTACCTTGTGCAATTAATTTGCAATTGATTTACAGCGGCAATAAATGCATACTTGCCACTATTGAAGAGCATTCTTTAGGGAGTAAATATGAAATGTAAATTAAATGATATCACTGAGAATAGTTAACTGATTGTTTTTCTTAGTTTCCAATTTGAAATCCTTAATGATGCTCACTTAAGAAAATATGGAAGTAAAATAGGACCTAATACTCTGAGTTGACTAAATGCCCTGTAACCTGGATTTATCGTGCAATTTGTCACGAAATACAGATAAGGGGCAGCAGTGGGTAAACTGACAAGTTTAACTGATGGCACCGAGTAAAAATACAAAAGTACAGTTGCTGTCGAAGCATGCAGGAGTTAAGAATACATTCATTTTATTTTAAATTAAATTACAATAAGAGGTGACGGTGAACAAGGTTCAATGCCATGGCAGTTCGATGCATTTAAATTTCATATCAAGTACACTCAGGTCAGAGGTGAGAAATACTTTATCTTTGCAATCTTTCTTTCTGTTACTTAGAAAGGACAATGTGTTTTAAAGTCTGTTGAACTGAACAAAGCTAGAAATAATATATTCTAAACACTTTTCGGAGTGTTTACCTTTTGAAAGGTAGAAAATATATGATGTTTTGAAATAAGACAACTCTCATAGATATTTTAAGTATGTATACATATTTAGCACATATAAGAAAGTGTTTTGTGTAAATCTGGTGTCAAATTTGGCTGCAATGATGGTTCCCTGGGTATTTTGTGATGCATGTAGCATGATGCTCAACACATGTTTTCTCCTTCAATGCAACAGTTTGTGTTCCAATGTCAAGGCTTATTTCCAGTAGTCAATTAGATTTTTCTCATTCAATATGAAAGCATGTGGGCAACTTAAGTATCCCAGAGAAAAATGGTGTGAGCTACACAAAACAACACAAACCACTATTAGTCGTATTAATATTACTTATAGATTTAAGGGCAAAGCAATGAATTTTAAAATGCAGACACCCTCACTGGGAGGCAATTAAAAATGTGTTCATAGGGGTCATATGTTTTGTGGAAATGTGTGTATGATATGTTTGGATTCTTTGGTTTAAAGTACATAAACAAGTTACATATTTTATCTATAATTTGTATTAGTATTAAGCCTCACAAAATGGGATCTACGTTCGGATAAAATGTAGACAAAAATCTTGTTGAACTGTTTTTTTTTTCCCCTTTTGGGATAAAGTTATAGACTCTTGGATTTCAGAGATGTCGAAGGAATCGTGTATGTAACATACTTTATGACTAAATCTCTTTAAAATATCTCACTGAGTACAGTCTCACTGTTCGTAAGCCTCTATAGCAGGGGTCCGCAACCTCTGGGCCTGTTAGGAAGCAGGAGGCACAGCAGGAGAAGGCTTGGATCATCCAGAAACCATGCCTGCCTGCTGCCCCTCCTGCCATGGTCCAAGGAAAAATTGTCTGCCAAGAAACTGGCCCCTGGTACCAAAAAAGTCGGGCATCACTGCTCTATAGGCCAAAAATTATAATACCCTTAAATTATAGATACAATCTTTATTCTTTTATAACTGATTGGATAACCAGCTACCAGCTGATTCCTGAATAATATCAAAATTACATGAAAAGATCACTCTAGTTATTTCTGCCATCTTAACAACCATATCTACAAATACAGCTATTTCATATGTATAAGAAATATTGAAAAATATCATTGGTTTTACTTTCTGGCTTAATATCTTGCTTAGGCAGTAAGAGTGCAATGTCAAATGAACAGTTTGTAGTGTGCTTACTATACACATACACTGTATTTTATTAACTGTTTGTATATGTAAAGTATATGTAAAATAGTGATCAATTAAATGTATTCAATGTATTCATTCATGAATAATTTATTGAACATGTACTTTGTTCACAATTCTCCACTAGGGTGTGTGTGGGGGGAAAACAAAATTATCAGCTTCTATGTGCCTGCAATTTAGTTGTAAAGAGAAAACATGAGTGATTTTACCATTAAACAGAATAATATTCTACTTTCTCCAGAAGAAGCATAAACAGAACCTGCATGGAAATAAGTTATGTGCTAAATATTCAGAAAGCATTAAAACTTCAAACCCTACTCTAACACTTTTCTTTACACTCGGTGAATATTCAATAAATATTTAAATCTTATGAAAATTAAGAACATCCAGGTAACTTCTTGTTCTATTTTCTTTTTTAAGAGAACTGAGTGTTTGAGTAGAATTATTCTTTCCTCTTCTCTAGTAGTGTCTTGGGAAGTGTAAGTATAAAGAACAGACATGGAAGGAAATTGACAAACCTCGGTTTAAAAGTTAGAGATATAATGTGGACCTTTGCCAAAAGTAGCTTAAATAAAGAAGGCACTAATCTCTTTTAATTTAACAGGAAGTCTGGAGATAGGTTTCTAGCTCCAGGTCTGGGGTACCCAATCAAAACTATCCTCATGGTCCATAACTCCATCTTTCAGACGTTTATCCTCACATTACATCCCCATGTGATAGATGATCACCCCCCCCTCTACCTGCATGTCTCCATTCTGCCAGGGAGAAGAGAGAAGGGCCACGTGCCTTTTCACTGCAAGCATTTGCCTTTTTATCTGGAAGAAAAGAAGACATTCTCAGGAGGTGAATGCTCACAATTCAAATGATGAAAACTATTTAGCAAGCTACATCTAGCTGGAAAATAGCTAGAAGAAAAGCATTTAACTTTCCACACTCTGGCGTAGAGAAAAGCAAGGTAGAGGATGGTTTGGCTTCCGTGATAAATGAGACAAATTAGAGTGCATTTCAAAATGAATACACTCAAAGCATATTGAAGAGGAATTTATGGATCTCATTCTTTCCCAAAAGCATGTATAAAGCTTTTCAATATTTCAGCTGAAAGGCTATTTTATAAAAAGGTAACGTGTTAGTGGAAGTAGCCTCTTCTACATGCTCTATTTTATAATCACCACTACTTTTGTGTGTACTCTTTGATTGCCATACCCTGCATATTTTCAGAGAGAAATCTCAATGCAAGTTATAGTAGCTTTCAAATTGCTTGAGGTAGTTTCTGTTACAAATATTCTTTTAAAATGGATTGACGCCTATGTGGTAGTTAGTGAAAATGGGTGTGTAAAGTGGTTTTAATATAGAGAGGGCCCCAGCATGGACCAAAACATTCTGAGTACTTATAATCTAACTTGTCCAACTAGAATAAAAACTCCAAATAAACCTACTGAGAGATCAGGTAGCAGTTTAAATGTTCTTCAGCTATGACTTTGTAACCATTTAAGTTGTATGTACCTAGCTTAGGGGACTTTTATTTTATTTTGAGGTAGCTTTTAATAAAAAAACCCTTAAGTTGAAGTCAGGCCTTAATAAAATTAAGAGATTTTAGTCACGGATATTCTTGTTACTTTACAGGCTTCAGCATCTTTTGTTCTAGTCTTCTGGATTGCTAAATGTATAGCTAACATTTAAATTGCACAAATGTATGCCAGGTGTTGTTCCATATACATTATTTATATACACTCATTTAATCCTCATAACAATTTTGTGAAGTGGTAACCATTATTTCCCCCATTTTATAAATTAGTAAAATAAATCATGGGGAAGTTAAATAGATTTCCCAAAGCCACATAGCAATTGGCAGGCTGGGATTTAAACTGGGCCAGTCTGCTCTACAATTAATGCTCATAGTTACTCTACAAGTCTGCCTCTCTATAATATAAAATACAGTATTTTTTTAGAAAACAGCCTTGGCCGGTGTGGCTCAGTGATTGAGTGCCAGTCTGCAAACCAAAGGGTCCTCCGTTCAATTCCCAGTCAGGACACATGCCTGGGTTGTGGGCCAGATCCCCAGTGAGGAACACGTGAGAGACAACCATGCATTGATGTTTCTTTCCCTCTCTTTCTCCCTTACCACCACTCTAAAACTAAATAAATACTTTTTAAGAAAACAGAAAATATTTTTGTTAGTGCCTTATTAATTTCTTTTATCAGAACTGTGTGGATAATACAGTTAGACATTTAGCTTATTTACGGAGAAAAATACTATAACAGTCTACCTGGAATTTAGGAAAATTGGACACAGAATACTCATTGTCTCCTTAAATATTTACTGGACACAAATACATGCCACGTTTATGATATTCACAATTTATAAATAACTAAATATGTTTTTTGTTAACAGGAAATAAGGATAAGCAAGTTGTAGTCTTGCTATTCTATTCTAATCTCTTTGTGAAACTTTAATAAACCACAGTAGCACCAGTGTATGGTAAATTTAATACAGTGGGAGAGAATAAAACAACATCTGCCACAAAAATATCCATCACTAGCTCCATATTCTCAATGGCTCCGCAAGTTGGTAATAAGGAGATATAAATGATTTGACTCTGCCAATTTCTCGTTGTGCAGTCAGTGTAAAATACAGGGATTATAAAATGTTCTTCTGTCATATATTTTGGCGGTGATTGGAGTATCTAGTGAAATATGGGATTTTATTCTTAGCACTTTAAGTTAATAACAATAACTGTAAAACTAATATTGTTCTTTCCAGTAATTGCCACCATCCATCATCCTGCTGAACAGTGCAGGGACAAATATGCGCCAGTGTGTTTCGGTGCTGGCTCCTGGGTAAAACCAGGATATTGTTACAGAGTCTTTTCTACTTAAAACATTATTTGAAGAAATAGTAATGAAATCATATATTTAAAGGCAAGCACAAAACTAAGAGCATAATAATGGTTTTATGTTTTATAGCAGTCTTACCACCTTACTCTCTGACCTGGTATTCTGAGGGTTTCAAATTGATATAAATATAGTAGAAATCCTTACAAAAATACTAGATAATGATAAGGCTTTATCCAAATTATAGTTTCTTAACATGTACAGTATTTTTCAAAAGAGAAAAAGAAAAATATACACCACAGAATGGACTGTTTTTGCTTAGCACTCTTGTTCCTGCAGGCTGCATTTTGAAAATTTTAATGAAATTATTTTGAGTCTAAAGCCAATTCTTTTTCTACTCTTTTTAAATGGCCATATAGAAACATGAGTAAAGAAAGAAAAATAAACAAAAGCATGCTTCTTTTTCCTGAGTTTATTCTTCTATCTGTTGTAAGTTCTAAATGGAACTTTTTTAGGGGGCTCGGGGTGGGGCTCTAAGAGCTGGTTCCTTCCCACCAGGGCACCACATTAGTAACAGGTGACTTATTATTAATGTGCACTTTAAAAATAACTCACCAATCATATCAACTGCCAATTCTAATATCTTTTGAATTTTTCTCAGTATCTTGGATGCTAAGTCTCATTTCACAATTACTTAAAGGTGAAAGGGCATATTGCTATGGGAAAGTCATTAACTGATCTCAGAAATAAGACCAGCTGAGAAAGTTTGATAGAAGGAGAGGATATAATGAAACCCATGGTCACTCAGGGTTGACCTCAGGAAAGAGCTGGACGAGGGATCAGAGGTTGTAGGCAACCCAGAGAGTCTTTGCTCACTGCCTCTCCTCTCTGCTTCCTTTTGTACATCTGTGCTTTTTTTCATCTATTTTTCAAAATAGCTTTAAGCCTCCTAGTCCCACATAGTGAAAGGTGGACTCTGACAGTGCTCAAGTTCACAGTCAATGCCCAAAAGGAACTCAGCCAATTCTACATTCTTGGGGCAGAAACTGCTACGCCCACCTTGGGTTGGGGGTCCCCTCTCCTGGCACCATCAATGCCAGCTAGGGTAGTTGCAGTGGGCGCTCTGGTCTGTGTCTCTGAAATTTCTCCTTCGAAGTCTCAGCTTCAGGTTCGGAGATCCTGGATCTCAGAAGTGAAGTGTCTATTAAACTGTGCTGGCTGGCAGAATGGGTCACCCCCAAATATGCCACTTGGCATACGGCCTCTTTGAGTTAAAGGTATCTGAAAAACAGCAGATGTAAGCAGGGTATTCTCATCTCCCCCTTCTTCCTGAAAACAGGAGATGAAAACTCCAAAGTGCAAGATGCACTCCCTGTAGCAGAAAAAAGTTTTTCAACTGGAAATCATAACCGAGAGAATTATGTACAAAATAATTGTACAAGATTTGTAACAAATGATTCTTGTTAAAATAATGCCTATCTCCCTATAGCATTTCCTCATGGTTAGTTATGTTTCCACAACTGCCCCTTTGTTCTGTGTACCATAAAAGCATTAGGTTTTACCACTTCTTTGGGTATTCGTTTCCTTATGAGGGTTTCCATATCACATAAAATGTACAAATGTGCATGTTTTTCTCGTTAAGCTTCCTTATGTCGATTTAATTCTCAGGCTCAGCTGAAAACCTTAGGAAGACAGAGTTAAAGTTTCGCCTCCCCTACACTTGAAAAGAAGGACTTCTGTTCTTAAAGGGCTCACCCATGCAGACTTATCCACACACTCAAAAGGGGAAGCCAATTTAACACTGCCTAGAAGTTGTGTGAAAGAGGCTCCACTCAAAGCGATGGAGCAGATATCTAATGTAACACACATCCAGGGACCCACTGAACTACTCTCCAGGGATGCAGGCTGGCAGACACCACCCTCCTGCTCTCCCTCTGCCTTGCTCCAGGGGGGGGAGGTGCCATTTTTCAGCATCAGTAGCTCCCAGAGGGGAGCTTTTGTGTGCAACTGGTGCCACCACTTTGTACCTGTTACCCAGAGAACACCCCTTATTCCCTTACTTTTGTTGACCAGGGGTCCTTATCTTCATGGATCCCGTGGGATTCTAACAATCTAAGAGATAATCCTCATGAGGCTCCCACCAGCAAAGCTCTGTGCAGACAACATATGGAAACACACCTCAGTCTTTCCATGAAAGAGGCCAATTTCTTTGTCCTGGAGCTTCGTCCTGAGGGACAGGTTTCTCTAGTCTGGTATACAACTAGGAGCCTACACGCTGCTTTCAGAGAACAAAGACTAGTGGACATCATCTCGGTGCTCTCCCTCTACCTCGCTGCCGGTCACTGGTATCTCCCAGAGGGGAGCTTGGACCCTCACCTTGTGCCTCATTGTTTGCAGCTATTACTAGGAGCACTGCTAGATTGGCTGGCCCTGGTGGCCAGCAGGACCTGCATTCCTGGGCCCGCTGAGACTGTAACACAAGAGACAGGTCTTGGCTGGCTGCCAACACCAGGCACAAAAAGGGGCCGCAGACTGAGGTGCCCAAAATTTCTCTGAAAGAAGCCTGTTAGCTTATTTTTATAGCTGCAGGCTGAGCAGTGAGCTTCTATTTAAACACATATAAGTGCCCACTTTAATTTTTTCCAGGGATGTCAAAAGTCTGGCATAACATTTGAGTTCTCCCTCTACTACAATCCAGCGTGCCTCTATCTCCTGTGCGTGCATGTAGTGCCCTCCTTTTTACATCTGGTGCCCTAATTTGTACATCTGCTCCTAAGGTATGCCCTTGTTCACCTGGCTGTAGTGACCAGTGGGAATTGAGTTGCTGTGTCCCGTGGGGCTGTACCAAACAAAGAGGCAGTTCTTGGCTGGCTACCACCCCCAGGACACAGCACAGAGAACAGGCTAAAACCCACCCAGTCTTTCTGTGACAGTGAAGCTAGGCTTTTGGACCCACAGGGCTGTATGTGTTCACAGACTTTAAAAGCTGCTATCAGAGGGTCTGGCTTCCAGTTAGCCTGAATCTAGGTGCTGACTGAGAACCTTCCCTCAGGACATAGGCAGGCCTTGGTACACCCTCTGGGAGCCACTAAAAATAAAAAAGACTGCTTAGACAATCACAAAGGATTGAGAAATAACCAGGAGGTAAGGCAGGGTTAAATCATGACATTCATCTCTATATTGGGCCATCCTTAAGACAGGAAGTGGTGGTGGTTTGATCTAATGTGTAGAAACCAACACAGAGAGACAAGGAGCTGAAGAAACAAAGGGAGATGTTCCAAACAAAAGAGAAAAATGAAATCTCTGCCAAAACCTGATTTCAAATGGTAGTAAAAAGCTATAGTATTCAAAATATTCTGGTATTGGCAAAGTAGCAGGTGTATAGATCCGTGGAACAGAAGAGAAAGCCCAGAAATAAGCCCACGCATACATGCTCAGTTACGTTCTGACACAGCAGCCAGGAGTACACACACAGTGGGGCGAGGTCAGTCTCTTCAGTAAAGGGTAGCAGGAAAATTGCACAACCGTATGCAAAATAACTAAACTGGATCTCTTACACCATATACAGAAATTAATTCAAATGAATGAAAAACTTGAATGTAGGGCCCCAAATCATTAAAATGCTAAAAGGAAACAAAGGGGCTAAACTCCTTGACATTGGTCTTGGTGATCATTGTTTTTGGATTTGTCACCAACAGCAAAGTTAACAGAAGCAAAAATCAATGGGGCTACAATACGCTAAAAAGCTTCTGCATAGTAATGGGAACCATGAACAAAATGAAAAGATAACCTACTGAGTTGGAGAAAATATTTTTAAACAATGTATCTGATAATGAGTTACATATTCAGAATATGGACAAAACTCAATAAAATAAAAACAAAAGCAATCCAACTAAAAAAAAAAAAAACTGGGAGAGGATCTGAACAGACATTTTTCTACCGGAGACATCGATGGCCAACAGGTGTATGAAAAGTGTTCTGCATCACACATCACCAGGGAAATCCAAATCAAAACCACAATGACATTATTACCTCGCACCTGTTAGAAAGGATATTATCAAAAAGACGAGAAATACAAGAAGTGACAAGAATATGGAGTATGGGAACCCTCTTGCACTGTTGGTGGAAATGTACGCTGGGTCAGCCACTATGGAAAACAGTGGAAGTTCCTCAAAAGATGAAAAATAAAATTAATATATGATCCAGCAATTCCATTTCTGGGTATTTATCCAATGAAAATAACAACACTAATTAGATGATCATTACTAATTAGAAATAATACACTCCTGTGTTCACTGAAGCTTTATTTACAATGGCCAAGATACAAGTGCAACCTATATCCAAATCCACAGATGAAAGGATAAAGAGGAAATCTTACCATTTGTAACAGTATGGATGGACCTTGAGATCATATGGTTTTGTATTTTTTATAAACCCTATGATCTCACATGTGTAATCTTAAAAAAAACAAACACAGGTGCTCATAAATGCAGGGAACAGACTGATCATTGTCAGGGGTGAGGTGTGGTTAAAAGGAGTGAAGGAGGTCAAAAGGCACAAACTTCCAGCTATTAAATGAACAAGTTATGGGATGGTGACTATAAATAAAACTGTATAGCATATTTTAAAGTTCTTAAGAGAGTAAATTTTTAAAGTTCTCATCACAAGGAAAATAAAATTTAACTAATAAAATGTTATATGTCAATTCCATCTCAGTAACAAATAAAATTAATAGATTAGAATCAAATGTAAAGAAAATATTTTCAATACCAGAAAATCTCAAAGTCTCTAAGGTCAAATGTTGTATGTTCAAATGCTAACCTGTTTTAAGATATTGATACAGGGTGCAGACAAGGGGGGGCCCAGAAAAGATTTGGAATGGTGTCCAGAACTCAAAGTGTACAGGAATATTGGAGGAAATATTAAGATGTCCTCACCGCCCCCCCCCAAGGTGTCAGTTAGGGGAAGGGAAGAATGGAGCAGGGCCATTGAGAGCTGTTTTGCATAGCAACAGTTTTGCAGCTAACCTCTGGAATGGACATTTAACATACCTATAACCTTTAACTGGTTTCATAGATATGTTAAATAGCTGTGGCCAAGTTTTGGGCCAGGGACAAGTGAGTAGCTACCCAGGCTGGAACTGGGGAGCTGCTTCTCAGAGAAAGGGCCTGCTTGAGAGCCATGTGGCTTTAGCAGAGTGGCGGCTACCCAGGCTGGAACTGGGGCTGCTTCTCTGACAGAGTGCCTGCAAGAGAGGCATGTGGCTTTAGCAGAGTGAAGACCCCCTCTTGGCCAGGTGAGGGGGAGAGCCACGCTGTTTTGGAAAGATGTAGACCCCTGTAGCCATTAGGAGGGAGAGCCATGCGGTTTCAGCAGAGTGCAGACCCCCTCTTGGCCAGGTGAAAGGGAAGACCACGCAGCTTTGCCAGAATGGAGATCCCTGTGGCCAGGTGAAGAAGAAAGACGCGGCTTTGGTAGAAGAGGCCCACGCAGCTTTGGCGTGCTCCCTTTGGCTGAGTGGCCTGGAAAGCGGGAAAGACTTTGACTGGAACTTGGTACAAAGAACTCTTGCCAGTGGAAGGTGCCGCATGACTTTGGATTACTTGGAGATCCTGCCTGGACAGGCAGGCGACACAGCTCACATGCCAGCGACCTGAAAAACGGACGGGTGCTCTTTTCCTGATTTACGGTACCCGGAGTTGGGACAGTGGGAGAAGGGAGCGCTGTGTGTGTGTGTGTGTAGGTGTATACCCTTAAAGACTTTAATATTTTAAGGAAGGCATTAGGCCTGAATAGCATTAAATAAACATTTTGTTTCCTTTTCACAAATCTCTGGCATTGAGAGATGTCTTTCCAATTGGCTGTGGACAGAAGAGCCCTATAGATATTAGTGTATTGTCCTTGGGAGGGGCCCCTGTTTTCTGTAGCAGTTTTTGGCATCCCTCGGTGGGCCAAGTATTGCCCCCCCTCGGATCCTTGTTCGGTAACAATATGTGCGTGTGAGGTCAAGGTATTTATTTTACTTTTCTCATTTTACTGTTCCATAAAATAAAGTAAAAAGGACTCTTTAAAGAAAAGTTAGATAATTGCCAAAAATACTTTAACTGTGTGGGGGCGACTTCTGTCACGAGTTCCCCCCGGGTGCCACGGGCGGAAGTGAATTTGGCCAAGATATGACTTGATCTGTTTGGGGAGGAGAAGTGGGCTGTGGCCAGTTTCTCAGGGGAGATAAAGGCCAGCAGTGGCCAGTTTCTCCAAGGAGAAAAAGGCCCCAAATGCCTTCCTCCATAGCCTTTTATTGGGTTGTAATATACAGGAATACAGGGTGGCAAGGATCAAACAGTAGATAACAATTCAAAGATATCTGAGGGCTTCAGCGTCTGAGTCAGTGTCTGTCAGGAAGAGAGTTGCAGAAACTTTGGGAGACATACTCATTTCCTCTCAGACCCTTACCATAGGAATGAAAGCACTCAGCAGAGCAGATTTCACAGGTTTATCTGCAAGTCTTTGTGATGCCAGATTTTCCCCAGGACAGGCTCTAGCAAGGCAAAGAGCTGCACACCTCTCCCCAACAGGTATTTAGGCTTAAGGGGATTAGAGCCAGGAAGCACTTCTCCCAGAGAACATGGGGACTCAGGTTATGTTGTCAAAGCCAGGGGGTGAGTGTCCATTGCTTTTTGTTGCAGCCCCTGCCCCAGTCCTTCCATGAAGGCCTCCCAAGTGATTGAGTCTGGCTTAGGTTGCCCCTTGCTGTGAGGGGTCTTACCTGTCATTGACTTCTGACCAAGCTTTGGGGGCAGGTAGAGGAAACTGAGGCAGGGTTTGCTACTAGAGATAAGCTTTGTCTCCTGTAGCTTGCATTCCACAGGTCATCCCTTGCCCTTAGCCACAAGGGGTTGAGATACAATTCCTAAAACCAGGCAAAGCGGTCTACAACAAACTGTAAAGTGTAAGAAGTGAAAGAAAGCAAAGATTTTTTAATTATTGTAGTTAAGGATATTGCTTTGGGGAAACTTACCTCTGAAACTACATTAAATGGGGGCAGGGGGAGTTGTCAGAAATGACTTTAAAAAATCCATTATTGTCTATGATAGTCACTGAAATGTTTTTCTATATTATATAACATGCAGTTATAAAATTAATATCATATGAACATTGTATGGCTATATATGCATAGTGTTAGTCCAATTGATATTTTCCTAAAGTAGCATAATCACATTTATAATATGTGAAACTAAACAATGCAGTGAGAAAAGTATATATTATAATGTGTACAATTAACTAAATGATGTAAATGTGTATGTATTATCTTTGATGATAACATCTACTGTTCATTTTTGCATGGCAGTACCTATCTTTAAGAAAAGGAATAAAACTAAGATATGTGCATCTCATATTTAATGGTGCATTAGTCTGCTAGTACTGTCGTAAGAAAATAACACGGACCGAGGGGTTTAAACAAGAGAAATTTGTTTTCTCAGTATCAAGGTGCAAATGGGGCTAATTTTGGATGAGGCCTCTCTTCCTAGCTTCTAGATGGTGCCCGTCTTGCCATGTCTTCCTGTGGCTTTTCTCTGTGCACATTTGAAAGGAGGGACGGTACGAGAGGTCTCTGGTGTCTCCTCCTATTTTGAAATGATGTCTGTCCTCTTGAACTAGGGCTCCACTCTTACAAACTCATTTAACCTTCAACACCCTCTTAAACACTCTATCTCCAAACATATCACTGTGGGAGTTTGGCTTCAACATATGAATTTGGGGGATACAGAAGTAATCCATAACTAACAGAAATCACCTTAAACCTTAAAGACGTTTTAAAAGGAAATAGAGCAACTCAGCTTTCCAAACTGAGGTATGGGACATCAAGTTATTTACTAAATATATAATAAAAATGCAGGCACAACCTCTAAATCCAAATAGACTCAATCAGCCTACTTGTGACCTTGGTCTGCATGAGCATATAGTCGAAGACTGACGTGGACCCCGACTGATGGGGTCTGTGCATTATGGATGAGATGCGACAAATTCACACAGACTACCGAGTCCTGCGAAGGAAAAGGGACAGCGTGGCTTCTCTCTTAAGAGGAGAAAAGCCTCGGCCCTTGCCTTATTGCTTTTCTAGGCACATTGCCTGATGGTCCTCATTCACTATGCACAGGTTCGCTTTCGGTGGTTACATTTTACAGAAAACAAAGGAGAGGATGCCGCTAATAACATCACAGAAGAAGGATATTTGCAAATGCAAAGGGAAAAGTGGTTGAACTGGCTACACCCCACACTGGGGAGGTTTAGCACAGATTCTAGGAAGTTATAGTAAGCACTTTCTGCCTCAATTCAGGGTGAGGGAGTTTTAGTAAGCAAGTCTCATGGAGGTCTAGGTATATTGCAGGCCTTATTCCCCATAGGAGAACCCATCCATGGGCATGGGTCCTGTCCCTCCTAGTGGGAGCTGGGCCCACACCATGCAGAACAGTCTCCTATAGAGGACATTATAGAGGGTACTATGATCCACCAGTTTGCCCTGTCTCCTGAGAATAGATTGTGGATCTCTTTCCAAGTCTGTTTTCTATGCCATCAGGTTGAAAGCCTGAAGTCAGCCACAATAGTTTCAATAACACAGAAATTTGAAAAATATACAAATCAGGCTCCCTCAGCACACCCCTAGTTGAAAAATATGGAATTAAGAAATTTAAGAACAGGCATTTGTAAAGAGAATATGTACTAACCAAAATGGTAAACAGTATTTATTCCATAACAAGAATGATATCTTTTGATCTAATAGAAATAGCTACAGATTTATGTTTTCTACTCTGAGGAGTGTTTACTTCATGTTAGAACAAACTGCACAAAAGAGGAAAACTTCTAAGAGGACAAAATCCCAACAAATTCTACCTTAGCTATTAAATTTCTCAATGTCAAGTGCAACCCATGCAAAACATATCAAGCTAATAATCAGAATGCATTTTAGGACAAATTTGTTCATTTATTAATCCAATGTTGGGTTAAGAAAGGTTATATGTTTTGCTATGTATTCTCTCTATATAAATCTGGAAGGGTCTCTTTCCTTAAGGAATTTAGAGTCTACTGGTAAAGCAGACATTTATAAGCAAATAAATCAATATAAATTTCCAAATGTAGAAAACGGCTAATAAGATCATGAAAATGTGCTGTGCTAGAAAATGACCAGGGCAGATCTAATTAGAGGGGATGTTTGGAGACCTCTTTGAGATGCTGATATTTAAACTGAGATTTGGAAGATGAAAAGAAACAGGCTTTGTGAAGATCCACAGAAAAAGCACTCCTGGCAGACAGCACAGCACGAAAGGGCACTAAGTAGGACAGTTCTTGGCTTGTTTCATGAACTGAAAGCAGGACACTTTGGCGAGAGCCAAGGTTATGACTCAAATTCCTATTGGGGCCAGTCAGGTAAATGAGTGAAGCAGAAGCATGCCTTTAGTTGCATTCTTTTTACCCAGATACAATTCCTTTGCATATTAATGGAATCTTAATTGTATTCTTCCCAAAGGGAAACTTTCTGATTGCACATTAAACACATAGGAATATTTTTCAGTAACACAAAAAGAAATACGTCCTGTCCTAATTTTGTGATACACTAGTCTTCTGGGTCTGTCTTTTGTTTTCTCCCTCAACTATGCCGTCCTGAGAACAACAGGGCCAGCTCAGTGATAAATGACAAATGACAGAGGATCTTAGTACCAATATAACAATAAAGTAGAGGCTCTCTGGTGAGTCTAGAGTGCACACCTCTCATAAAGATCAGAGTCACAGACAATTCAAGTGCTTTTGTCATGAGTGAAGCAGGGTCCAGATTAGCTAGATGTTATGATTTTCAAAGAGGAGTTTGGATCTTGATTTTTGCATGAAACCTCCACATTTTGCAATATTGGCAAATAAATCAAATTAATAAAAAAAACAGTACAGTAATCACTATTAAGACTAAACAACAATTAAGAAAGACCTAGGAGAGCCTGGGGTTTTACCCTATTTACAATCTAACAAGTTAGCCTTTGACAGTTTTTGACAGTTCCATCAATGCTCCCAGATGTGAGACTCCTCTGTCAGGACAAAGGACAGTTTATTGTTCATGGAACAATTGTCAGATTATTATTATCTGTGTCAGTTTTCCTTGCCTCATTTCCCACTGATCAGTGCAAGGAGGCCAGCTGATACCAGCACATGTCTGTTATTTTCCTCTGGAGGTAGATGTCATCTTTATCATCCAAGGATTTAAGTAAACCCTTTGCTCTGGAGGAAGGGTAGCTCTATATTCCAAGGCTGCTGATGATATAAACATGCTTGAAAATATTGCCATGAACAATGAAAATTCAGTGCCTTTGCTTACAAGCTGTGTGAAATCATAAGAAATGTACAGAAAATCATCTCCCAAAATCCGTATCCCTCTAATTTTCAACCTCTGCAATACAGCAAAATGAGTAAAGGAGGGAGTCATTTCTAATATTTTTTCTAGAGATTGTCCAGAGCCAAACTGTGCAGGGGCTTATGTAAAGGCCACATATAAGAGGGTGATTTTTATTAAGTTTACTGAGAATCCATTGGTGAATATTGAGAATAGGACTGGTGCGAGTCAGTTTTCAAAAGAGCACTTTTATAGTTAGATAAGGGATGCACTTGACAGGGACCAGATTGGCAGAGGGAACCATTTAAGGACATGCATCTCGAGATGTCTAGACATGATATAATGGCCTGGCTAGAGTGGCGTAAGTGCAGATGAAGACAAGTAGATTGATTTTTGATATATCCAGAGGTTGGGCCTATATACTTGATTGATGAATGAAGAGAATAATGAAGATAAGACTGCTTTTTATTTAAAAATCCAAGGTAATAGTTGACCTTACTTATATTATTTGAAAGAGAAAATCAGTGAAGTAATATAGGGGAACAATAAGAGTTAGGTTTTAGATATATCTTTCAGAAGCCTATTAAACACCCATAGTCAAAAACAAAGTAGATAATTAAATATATTATTTGGAAATGTAGAGGAGTTTTCTAGTATGCATATAATATTGGGAGTAGATGGACTATAGATGATGTCAAATGATTAATGTAAATGAAATCATATCAGGAGAAAATGGCAAAAAAAGAACTTAAGGATTAATTTTTGAAAAATAAAACCCAAATTTTTAGAAGTTTTAGGGGACCTTAGAAGCAAATGAGATTGATAAAAAATTAGAGTCAGAAGGGAAAAGCATTATAGAGTCATAGACATGGTAAACTAGAGACTCAATAAATATTTTTAAGAGGAAAATATCAATCATATGACATTTTGAAAAAATGAGATGAGGACAGGGATTTGTCCATTAATGTGCAATTATGTAGGTCAGGAGAAAAAGAACACAAAACTGGTATGGGTTGAAAAAGAAATTAAGGAAGTAGACACAGAATAAGCTGGTAATATTTTTAAATGCTTTCTATAAAGAAGAGAGAGAAAGCAGAACTTCAGTGAGATGAAAAGTGAAGGAAAGGTTTTTCTTTAAAATTGATTATTGTTAAAAATGGCAATTCATTCTCAAAGGGAATGATTCTATTGAGAGGGAGATACAGATAACACAGGGGAAATAGGTGAAGTACAAGTAATGAAAATGTGACCCACAGGCTCTCTGGGGAGATCATCTTTTGATTAAATGTGGAACTCTTCTATCTTTACACACATACCACAGATAGATTAAAAAATAAATATATTAAATATTTTATTTAAAAGAAGATGAGGGGGATATTTGTCTCATGGCTTTTATTTTCTTAATGACATGAGTTAAAACCATCAGCATAGAACAAACTAAATAGTAGGTTTGAGAAAAGAGGAAAAGATAGAATATAATTGCAGAAAATGAGTGAGCGATGTCAGCTTAAGTATCTGAATGAGGTTAGCATTCATGAATCCATACTAATACTCTCATTCCAGGATAGAGAAGATGGTTGTCTGTTTATCCATAGTTGGAGTACCAGATAAATATATCTGGAAGAGAAATAGAAGAACAGGTAAGGTCATTTTCAAGGGAGCGATTCTAATGATGAACTACAGAATCCACTCTGGATAGAGAAGAAAGCTAAAATGCACTATCCAGGCCAACAGTGCAAAGTTGGAATAAATGGGCTGTATCTTTCCATGAAAGAGAAGCTGTTACTCTGAGATAACTTTAGGAGGACACATGGGTTGATGGGTCAGATTGGTTTGAAAGCATATAAGAATTTGCTATTTTGGATATGCCACCGTTTCTGTGGGTGACAGATTCCAAGAGTTTGTGTCCAAAGTGGAGGAGAGGGAAAGTTCATTAATGACCACAGAACAAAGAAACCCCAGGTCATCTACGTATATGCTGCACTTACTGCAATCAATTCAAAGTGTGGAATGGAGAGAAATACTGTGAATGAGATAACATGGTCCGCAGTGAATAAGGAAAACTGCCAGGAATTCAGTATATAATAAAAATAATCCTTCAGGGTACTTGTTAAAATGTGTGGTTTCTGGATACCATTCCTGGAGGTGTTGAGTCTGTAGAACTAGGTGGAGCTTCAAAGTCCTTCCTGTTGCCAGGTACCACTGCTGCTTTTTACCATCAGGAGTCTAAGATGCTCTGGGTTGAGACAAAGGAGTTATAGAGAGTGATATGAGGCAAAAGTCAGATGATCAGCTATTTTCTGATCTCAGGATGGAAGAAGCAGACTTTATAGTAGAACTCCCGGGGGCAGTGGTGTGAGTGGGACACGCATGCATCTGTAATAATGATGCAGAAACCTCAGTCAAATATTCAGTGGATAAGTGTTGGAGATTGTCAACACATTTGGTTGTGGAACTACATCCTCAGTGTTTTTAAACTGATCTGCCTTTTCCTTAAATAGAATGACTGATTGTCGCATTGAGAAGGACTCTACACCAGGGCTTAACTATACACCTAACTAGATTTCTAAACTCTCAAGTATTTAGAAGTGTAATTCCATTTATATACTGTTTTTAATGGTAAAATAAATAAAGAAATATGCAGGTTCTTTGTGCTTTGCAAGATCATGGTGCATAGACTGCTACCATGCCACATAGCAGATACAGAAATTATTGCCACCAGGTATGTTGGCAGGCCGATCAAATTACTAGATAGTCAAGAGTTGAAGGAATGCCAAATGTGCCAGACTAACCCCATTATAATGTGGATTTCCATGAAAATAACAATAGAGAAGATGGATACCCTTAAATGCAGTAGCACTTATGTATCCACAGGAGATATGCTCCTAGACCCCCAGTGAATACCTGAAGCCCCAGAGTTCCAGGCCCTATACATACTGTGTTTTTTCCTATACATACTTATGAAAAATTTTAATTTATGAATTAGGAATAGGAAATGATTTATAACAATGTGCATACTAAAAGTTACTTGTGAATGTGGTCTCAAAATTTTGTATCGTACTCAACTTTTCACTGAAAGAGAAGCATTTTATAGCTTCTCTTTGGCACATCCGAATTGCTAGCATCACTATGCTCTTCCTTTGTGGTTATTATGCACCTTAAAATAAGGTTTATTTAAACACAAGCACTGGAATAATATTATAGTCAATCTGTAATATTAATAATATTAATATTATAATTTGCAATAATAATAATATTAATATTATAATATGTAATGATAATAATAATATTACAGTCAATCTGAGAATGAAGATACCTACTAAGTGACTAAAGGGTGTATAGTGTGGATATGCAGGACCAAGGGATGGTTTAAACAAGGGCAGGATGGAGGGGCCACTGGATTGAAACTCAAGTGTTCTCTCTACTTACTCCAACTTCCTACACTACTATCTAGTACATTACTAAACTGTACACTACTACTAAGTACTACATAATACATTACTAATTGTACTATGTAGTACAGTTGCAGTTCTTTCTTTTTGAAGATAATACATGGTTTCTTCAATAGAGAGAAAATATATAAAAATAACTTTAAGGACAGAAATTAATAAATTCAATTAGAAAGTAAATGTTTTAGATTTAAACAAATTATTTTAGAGTAATAATTAGATTAGAATAATTAGATAATTAGATTAGATTTGAATGATTAGATTTTCATGCAATAATTTATGAACTATGGTATAAATTTGTAGGACACTTGGCATTTTTATTGGAAGAAAGTAACACACAAATGGGAAGATTTTCCAGGGGAAAGTTTATAATAGGAGGAAAGTGGCAAAGATTGGAAAACTCAAGATGTGTGCAATGTAGAAGTGAAAGTCTGGCCAGTAACAATTTTGAGAGTTGTAGAATATTAGAATGGAAATAATAATCAGGGCCATAACAAATCTTGAAAACCAAGGCAAGGAATTTTGGTAAAAAAATAAATAAACTTTAAGTAGTAAATCAGAGTTGTTCTGTGAGATTATTCTGGCAGAGCTTCTTATGGTCATGAGAATATTGAATAACAAAGACATGAGTCAGATACCTGGAGTGAGAAAAAAAGAATGACAGATTAATTGACTAGATTCAAATTAAGATGTGGGGTTCAAGGATAACATTTACATTTCTAATTCGGTTAACAAGTGATCCCATAAACAAGTATAAAACTGGCATAAGAAGAGGCTAGACTAAGGAAAAGTGGTGGTTTCAATAAAAGAATATGGAATTTCCAATAGGTAACTCGGAATGCCATATTCAGGTGCACACCTGGAGTTCAGAAATCAGGACAGGAATAAACAGTAGATTTTATAATAATTCTTATGATGGAATATTTAGAGGAAACAACTGTGAGTGTTGGGAACTGCTCTGCCTGGTTTCAGGAATTGTAATTGCCTCCCATGGCTATGGACGAGTGAGCAACCTCTGGAATGTAAGACACTAAGGAGACAAAGCTTGTCTCTGGCAGCAAACACTGCCTCTGCTTCCTCCCCTGCCCCCAATGCATGGTCGCATAGTCAGAGATGGCTAAGGCTCCTCAGAGGAGGGGAAACCTAAGCCAGACACAATCACTTGGGAGGCCATCATGGAACGACTCAGGGGGCTGCAACAAAGAGGGAGTGATGGACCTCCCCCCCTCTGCCAGCTATTCTGACATAGCCCATGTCTCTATGTCCTCTGGGAAAAGTGCTTCCTGGCTGTAATCCACTTAAGCGTGAAAACCTGTGATGGGGGAGGTGGTGCAGCCTCTTGCCAGCTAGAGCAGGATCCGGGGTGATCGGGCATAAGAAAGAATTCCTAAAAGTCCTGTGAAGCCTATTTGCTAAGAGTACTTTCATTTATATCTTAAGGGTCTGAGCAAGAAATGAGTATGTCTCCCAAAGTTTCTACAGCCCCCTTTCCTGACACACACTGACTCAGACTAAGCCGTCAGATTTCTTTGAAATGGTATCTACTGTTTGATTCTTGCTGCCTGTGTTCCTGTGTATTGCAACCCAATAAAAGCCCCTTGAGGAAGGGGCTCCTGGTCTTTCTCCTCTGAGAGATTGGCCACCTCTCCTCCCCAAGCAGATCATGTCTTGGTAGTGTTACTTTCATCCATGGCGGACGGGGGCACTTTGCAGGCAAAGTTGCCCCCACATATGAGTAGTAACAAAATACCAAATAATAACTTTTATCCAATATTTACCCACAACAGACTTACAATGTAAGAACGATATTAAAATCAACATTTAACAGATGAAGAAATAAGTAAGTGGAAGTCATGGGCCATATACCCAGTTTTATTTCAGAACATTGTTCTTAACCTCTATAGTCTTCAGCTTCAATAAGATAGAGTGAAGGAAAAACAAAGGGAGGAATGTTTCAAGAGTTATAAATGAAAACAAAAATACCATGGTTTATAGAAGGGAGTACAAAACATTTCAAGAGGAAGTAGATAAAATTAGCATTCCCTGCAATCAGAGGATGCTCAGCATCGCCAGCCATCGGAGAGGTGCAAATTAAAACCACAATGAGATAACACTTCACACCCGTCAGAATGGCCATCATAACCAAATCAACAAGTGCTGGTGAGGTTACAGAGAAAAGAGAACCCTAGTGCTCTGTTAGTGGGACGCAGTGGGTATGGCCACTGAGAATTGTCTGCAGAATTTTATCACAAAGAAGTAACTGTTGACCAATGACAAAACAAATTTCATAAACAGATGTGGAGATAAATGGTAGCACAGGAGATGATACAAAATTATTTCTCTAAAACTTTGCTAATGAGGATGTTTTTCTTCAAGAAAAACAGGAAGTTCCTCTTCAAAATGGAAATACAGAAGCATCCTTAACTCACCATCTCCCATGGACACACTGAATCTACAAATACATTTCTTCTGAAAATAAACAAGCAAAAAAATCCTAAAATTTTGCTGAGTAACTCCTACATATCAGGTAAAGGAGAAAAAGTCCACATTGACTCTACTCCAGGAAGACAAACAACCCAATTAGAAAATGTGCAAAGGACATGAACAGACACTTCTCCAAGGAGGACATACAGAGGGCCCAGAGACATGAAAGGATGTTCAGCACCACTAGCCATCAGAGAGATGCAATTTAAAACCACAATGAGATAACACTTCACACCTGTCAAAATGGCCATCATGAACAAATCAACAAACAAGTGCTTGTGAGGTTGTGGAGAAGAAAAGAACCCTAGTGCACTGTTGGTGGGAATGCAGACTGGTGTAGCCACTGTGGAAAACAGTATGAAATTTCCTCAGAAAACTAAAAATGGAACTCCCTTTTGACCCAGCAATTCCACTACTGGAATTACATTCTAAGAACCCTGAAACACCAATTGAAAAGCATCTATGTACCCCAATGTTCATAACAGCACAATTTATAATAGCCAAGTGTTGGAAGCAACCTAAGTGCCCACCAGTAAATGAACGGATCAAAAAACTATGGTATATATACACAATGGAATACTACACAGCAGAAAGAAAGAGCTCCTACCCTTCACAACAGCATGCATTGATCTGGAGAGCATTATGCTAAATGAAATAAGCCACGTGGTGAAAGACAAATACCATATGATCTCACCTATAAGTGGAACCTAATTAATAAAACAAACAAGCAAGCAAAATATAACCAGAGATGCTGAAATTAAGAACAAACTGACAGTAACCAGATGGCAGGTGGAAGAGGATAATGGGGTTAAAAGGGGGATGGGTTGTCAAGGAACAGGTATAAAGGGCACATGGACAAAGCCAAAGTGGGGTAGAATAGAGGGTAAGAGGTGGGGATGGCTGGGGCTGGGGGGACATTGTGGGGGGAAAATGAAGACAACTGTACTTGAAGAACGATTTTAAAAAAGAAGAGAAAAAATAAAAATTAAAGGAAAAAAACCCACATTGGAGTGGGTACAAGAGGCTGTGGCACATTTTAACCATACACTGCATTCCAGCATGGAGACCCATAATGGGGGACACTCTAAACCTGGAGCTTCACCCTGAAGAGTAAAGGTTTTGACCCCACATGGAGCACCCCAGCTTTTAACACTACACCTGAGAAACAAACCCCCAAAACATCTAATTTTTAAAAGCCACTGGGCTTAGGTCCAAAAGACCCACAAAGGATGGAAAATTGACAAACATCTCTTAAAGGCCTTGAGCACATGAACACATTCACCCTAGGGCCCAACACAGAAGCTGCTAATTCAGAGATGCGCAGACTTTCTGCAAAAGAATCTCATTAGGTCATCTTAAAACACTGGCTGGAGAGGCAGGCATTTAATTTAACACACATCTAGGGACCTGCTAAGATCCTGTCTGGGGATGGAGGCTCATGAGCACCATCCTCAAACTCTCTCTTAGCCACATACCTGTCACAGGTGCCTTCTTTCTATTCTCCCTCGGCCTCACTCCAGATAGCTGATATTTTCTAAAAGGAGCTTCTACCCTACTCTAGCTGCTGCCCAGGGGATATCTCTAGATGCCGGGCTATGGTGGCAGGTAGGACTCATGCTTGGGGTCCCATAGGACTGTAACCAATGGAAAATGTTCTTAAATATCTACCACCCCAAGGGCATAGAAAGAGGCAATAGACTCAGAAGCCCATCCTATATCTGAAAGGCTTAATAAGTTATCTTTAAAGTTATGGCCTGAGAGTTAGACTTCTAATTAAAACAGTTGAAGTCTAGAACAGTCTGTAGTCAGTCTAAGGACTGACTATAATCCTATCTACTGACCTCACAGAGCATATCATACTTTCTTTGCCTTCTCCCTCTGGTATCTCCAGAGTGTCAGTATCTCCAAGAGAGGAGCTTGTCTGTGGTATACTGATTTTATGTATGGCACCCCACATTTTGTGGCTGCCACCCAGAAGATGCCCCCTGACCACCTAGCTCTGGTGGTTAGCATAGGTTTTATTACTGGGCCCCATGAAACTGAAACAAATGGAGAAACAGTTCTTGGCCATCCACAGAGCCCTGAGCAGATAACAGGTTAACCCCCCTCCCTGCACACGTGCACACAAAAACACAAAGTGTCTTTCTGTGAAAGAGGCCTATTTGCTTATCCTGGAGCTTTAGTATGAGGATCAAACTTCTGCTCTGTCACACATCTCAGGACCTAGTACTGTGCATCCTGGGCACAGAGGCTGGTAGACACCATATTTATGTTCTGCTGTTTCCTACTGCTGGTTGCCAGTGTCTCTTGGGCAGGAAAAAAATCTAGTACACTTTTCTGGTGCCTTGATTTTTGTGACTACAACCCAGAGGACACCTCTAGATTACCTGGTGCATGTGGCCAGTGGGAATTTTGTTTATGGTCCCACAGAACTCTATACATGTACATACTTTCAAAGCTACTGCCTGAAGGCATCAGCCTGAATTTCTGTGCTAACTAAAATCCTCCCATTTGGGATAGTGATAGGTTTAGAAATACTCACAACTACTGAGAACCACTAAAAATAAATTAGGTTGCTTAGAAAATCACAAAGGTTTAAAAGACAGCAAGAGTTAGGGCTGGTTAAATGATAAAGCTTATCTCCTATTTAAGGCCACTCCCTCAAGGCTGGGAGAGGTGATTGTTTTATCTAAAGCACAGCACCAACCCATAGAGTCAGGGATAATTAATGAACATAGGAATATGTTCCAAACTAAATAACAAAACAAAACTTCAGGAAAAGTCCTTCATTAAATGAAGGTAAATTATTTGCCTGATAAAGAGTTCAAAATAATGGTAATAAAAATGCTCATCAACCTTGGGTATAAGATGGATGAACATGTGAGAGCTTCAACAAAGAGATAGAAAATATAAGTAAGTACTGAATAAAAGTCACAGAGCTAAAGAATACAATAATTGAACTAAAAATACATTTGACAACTTCAACAACAGTCCTGATGAAGCACTAGAAGGGATCAGTGAATTTAAGAGAGGGCAATGGATCTCACACAATTAGAATAGAGAATAAAAGGGGAAGATGATAAATTAAGGGACGTATAGGAAAACATAAGGTGAACTGACCCTCATTATAAGAGTCCCTAAAGGATAAAAGAGACCGAAAGAGGCAAATTATGTAATTAAAGAAGTGAGGTTGAAAACTTCCCTAACCTGGAAAAGGAAATAGGCATCTAGATCCAAGAAGACCATGGAGTCCCAAAGCAGATGAACCCGAGGAGACCGACACAAAAATATTATAATTAAAAGGTCAATATTTAAAGACAGAGATTGAATCTTAAAAGTAGCAAGAAAAAGTAACTTGAATGTACAAGAACAGCCCCATAAGACTATCAGTAATTTTCAGAAGAACTCTTCAGTACAGAGGGAGTGGCACAATATTTAAAGTGCTAAAGGAAAATAATTACCACTCAAAATATTCTATGTGATTTGAAGAAGAAAAAATTTTCCAAACGTGTAAATGCTAAAGAAGTTCACCACCAATTGAATGGCCTTATAAGATATGTTTAAGCTTAAAAAAGAAGGTGGTAATTACTTACAAAAATATGAAAATATAGATCTCACTGGTAAAAGTAAATGCATTATAAAATTCACAATGATTTAATGTTATAAAGGTGGCATATTAACTACTCAAAGCTATGTTGAAGGTTAAAGACATAAGTAGGGAAAATAATCATAACTACATAATTAGTTAAGGGATATACCAATAAAATATTACAAACATATAATAAGGTTAGAGTAAAATTATGGAGTGTTAGAACGCATTTAAACTTAAATTATTATCAAGTTAAAATAGACTGTGATAAATATAAGTTGTTATAGATAAACCTAATGGTAAACATAAAGAAAAACCTCAGGTACATCACACAAAATAAAGAAAAAGGAATCCAAACATACTACTAAAGAGTCATCAAACCACAAAGGAAGAGAGCAAGAAAGGAAGAAAGAGAGAGAGAACAACTACAAAACAGCCAGAAAACAATGAACAAAATGGTAATAAGTACATACCTATCAATAATTACGTGTAAATGGACTGAATTCTCCATTCAAAAGGTATAGAGTGGCTGAATGGAAAAAAATATAAGACCCACCTGTATGCTGCCTAAAGGAGACTCACTACAGATATAAGGACACAAACAGAAAGTGAAGGGCTTAAAAAAAGATATGCCATACAAGTGAAAAGCAGAAGAAAATTGGTGTCATTCAGACAAAATGGAATGCAAAGGAAACACTACAACAAGAGTGAGAAGAGTGCATTACATAACAATTAAGGAGTTAATCCAACAGGATAAATAACATTTGTGAATATTTATGAATCCATTTAGGAGTACCTTTAATAAAAGTAAATGACAACAGACTCAAAGAAGAAATAGATGGAAATACATAAAAATAGGGAACTTTAATATCCCACCAGTGTGGATAGATCATTCAGATAGAAAATCAGCAACAAAATATTTGAACTTAAAGGGCACATTAAATAAGATGCACATGACAGGTATATAAAAAAGCCCATCCAAAAACACCAGAATACAAATTCTACTCAAGAACACATAGTACATTCTCTAGACTATATTATATACTAGGTCACAAAAGAAGTCTTTAATTTAATAATACTGAAATTATATCAAGCATCAATTCTGAACACACTAATATAAAATTAGAAATCAAATACAAGTTGAAAATCGGGAAATTCACATATTTGTCTAGATTATATAACATGCAACTGAACAATCACTGGATCAAAAAAATCAAAAGAGATATCAAAAACACCTTGAGACAAATTAAAATGCAAATACAGCACACCAAAAGTTAATGTATGTGGCAAAAGCAGTTCTAATAAGTAAGTTCATAGCAATAACTGTCTACATCAAAAAGCAAAACAACAAAAAAATCTAAACATCCTAACTTTACAGTTTCAGAAACTAAAAAAGGAAAATCAAAGAAAGTCCAAAGTTAGTAGAAGAAAAGAAATCACAAAGGTTGGAGTAGAAATAGAAACTAAAAACAAATTTGAGAAATCAATGAATCTAAATCTTGGTTCTTTGGAAACATAAACAAAATTGATAGGCCTTTAGCGAGACTCACCAAGAAAAAGAGAGGACTCATAAAAGAAATCAAAACATAGAGAAAAGACAATACAATTGATACCAAAGAAGTATGTAAGATCAAAGGAAACTACAATGAACAAATTATATGCCAACAAATTGGACTACCTAGAAAAAATGAATACATTCCTAAAAACCATAAATGCTCCTAGCTTGAATAAAAAAGAAACAGAAAATCTGAACTTATTGATCACTAGTAAGGAGATTGAATTGGTAATCATTCATGCCCCTTTCCCCCAGAAAAAGACCAGGAACAGACAGCTTTACTGGTGAATTCTACCAAACTTGTAAAGTAAAACTAATACCAATTCTCAGCTTCTTCCAAAATCATTTTACAAGGCTAGCATTAGCCTGATACCAAAATCAGGCAAGAAAGTCTAAGAAAAGATAATACAGGCAAATATCCTTGATGATTAAAAATCCTCAACAGCATATCAGCAAACTGGACTCAATAATGTATTTGAAGTATCATACAGTATAATCAAATGAGATTTTTTTCCCCAGGGATGAAAGAATGTTTCAACATCCATTAATTAATAGATGTGATACACCACATTAACAAAATAAAGGATAAAAATCACATAATAATTTCAATGTATTTAAGAATGCATTCAGCAATATTCAATATGTTTATGATAATAAATCTCAACAAAGTGGGTATAGAGGGAAAGCACCTCAATATAATAAAGGCCATATATACCACAAGCCCAAAGCCAATATACTCAATGGTAAAAATTTGAAAGCTTTTCCTATAACATCAGAAAAAAGGCAAGGATGCCCATACACACCACTTTCATTCAATGTAGTATTGGAAGTTCTAGCCACAGCAAGTAAGCATGAATAAGAAATAAAAGGCATATTCTTCAGAAAAGAAGTAAAACTTATAATTTGTAGATGAAATAACATTTATAGAAATATCTAAAGAGTCTACATAAAATCTGTTAGATATAGTAAGTAAATTCATCAAAGTTGACATATGTTTAACTTGACAAATATTTTCTGAGGAAACACTAACTTATGAAAAATAATGTGCTGCCCCTTTCCATAGAATATTGATATGAAAATGCCCCATATTTTAGCATCTTATGATTTTGTAGCTTTAAACTATTTTTTGCAAGTTGACAGAACCTTAGACTTTCTAGAGAAATAATTGCTCAACTTTTTTGAACTCCATTATATTATTCAGTGTTACTGTATTTTATCGAATGTATGTGGAATGTCCCTTTGAGGAAACTGCACTATTTGTAGAGAGTGCAAACTTAGATCAAACTATTAGCTCTTATTTGAATTTCAAAATATATAAAACCATATCTACATATAAACAAATAAGCTTCCTTTCTAGGAATTTGAATATTCTAAAAGCAAATGCCCCAAATCTAAGATGATTTGCCGCAATGGTGTGTTTTCTTTCAGAAGCCATTAAAAGAGAATGGATAGCTACACATCATCAACAAACAATTTTTAAACTACTTATTTAAAGTCTACCATGCATCTATCAACATTCTGAATTTCCATGTTGGGTGCATATCTATGATCTTTACTATGAACCCAAGATGCAGTTACTTAAAATATTGTCTTAACAGCGTAAAAAATACACAGTTGGAATACAATACTATAATCAAGGAACTGGTCATCTCTTAGGATGACGAAAACAGTGAAAGAATACAAATGAAATGTAACAAAACCTTCATGAGGCAGGGAAAATATCTGTAGAGGATTCACCAACCATGATCTGTACTTCTGAAAGTTTGGTCACAACTGAAATAATCCCAATTTAGTCTTCTCTGCCATTTTTAGTTCAGGTACATTCTGTTCTGTTATATGACCCCAAATACCAATCATTGCCACTGTCCACGCGCACTTGGATTGGGGGAACCTATCATCAGAAATAATGTGTTATTATGTAATCTTAAATGAGGCTAGTTAAGTTACTGGTTTAATGAACAAGACATTATTCAATAAAAATTTAGAATTCAAAGTCAGAGGAAATAAAGAATATTCACTTACTGAATAAAACTTTAATACCTTTCATCATTATAATGTTTTCTCACATAATAGTGAATAGTGCACTGTAAAACTAAGATAACTACAGCATTGCCCATAGTACTTGTTTCATCATAACAAAGACTGTTCTATGAAATTATACAATGATAATTTTGAATATTTTAATTTCTTAGAAAACAGCAATAGTGTAGGAGACAAATATAGAAAAAACAAATAATTCTCAACTATTTTGTGACAATGAAATTATTGTAGAAAAATAAAGATGCAATTTGTCCTTCATAGGTAAATGGAAAGAAGCAGTCATTTTGATGGAATGAAAAGGAACATTAAGTGCCATGATGTTCTCTGCACAGTGTGCAGGGGGAAAGCAGACCGCTCCTTAGAACTGATGAAGCCTGGCCTTTCAGAGTGTTCACATCAGAATGAGAACACTTCAGTTTGCTTCTAAAAAGATGAATAAGTTGTAGAATTTAGTTGTTGACAATAGAGTTCCCCTTAGAAACTGTAGAACAAAACATTTTTTCAGAATTCATGCGAAATGACTACCTAGACTGTCTATGTATATTTAAAATTCTACCAATTACATCTTTTTTTTGGCTCTTATATTTTTAACTTTTTTTGTACTTGTAAAGAGTATAAAAAGTAATTTATCTTCTTAACTCTTGACAGTACTTGATGAGATGGTATGTCCAATATCTGAAAAAAGAAGATTTCCTTATCTGTGTTATTGCTTTTGTCTACTTAAGTATGAAAGACAATATGTAATCCTTCAGCTTTCATGATTGACAGATTTGTTAAGGTGTGTGCTTCAGTGTGTGGAAGAGGGATTATCGTTTGTTTCTACAAAGGTAAGCGTGTCATTTAACTAGGTCAGTCAACAGGCAGCTTTTGTGTGAGTTCCCTGAATCATCTAACTTTAGTGGGTGAAAATTCTAGCTCAGACAGGACAGAACTTGCGGATCCATTACGAAGACAGCTGAAAGGAGTGAATTGGCCATGCCACTGTTCGGTTTGGCAGCTGCATGGAGAAATTCACGAAGTTAAATATTCCAGAAAGAAAAAGTTTCATTTAATTCCTGGAGAAAATGACAACATGTGTTGTATATGTTCGCTTTCCTAACTTCTTTAAAATACTAAGTCAATCAGTTCCAACAACTGAAAGGACACTTTGATCAAAAGAATTAATGAGCATGAACAATTAAACCTATCAGTGAGATGCTATGAACTGCTTTATATAGCAATAAAAGAAAGTCACATGTGCTTTCAAATTCCTTCATAGTTAAAATTATTACTCAAGTCTTAAATCTGAATTCTTGGGGCAGTAATGAATATCTTTTTTACTTAATGAAAATTAGAGTGACTATTATGTATAACCAATTGAACACTGAAGAAATTACATGGTAGAGGAAACAGAAATACCTTTTAAAAAAAGAAGCTGGAAACTTAGTAGAGACTTTTAAACTAGTTTTTATCTTGTGAAATATTTTTGAAGGTCAAATTATTGGTGTTCATTTCAAACCCTGTAATAAAAGGATATTCTTTATATGAGACACAGTTAGCCAGGGGCACTGTAAAACAATACTCTTTGTTTTTAACATTGTATGTGGCACACATAGTAAAATGAAAAGTTGAACATATTCCACGACAAAAAGTTGTCTCTGTCGTTCTTATGTGTGAATCCATAAACTAAAAGAAAATGAAGTTTGTTTTGTATAGATACATTTACTCTTCTTCTTGAAACTGTTGCATTCTGGTCAGCTCTAAGAATTTACTCGGTGGAGGGATTAATTTTTTATCTCTGGGTCAATAGAAAGCTTTCTGGTTCAAATGTTAGTTTCACAGTTACTTTATTCAAGGCAGGCGGTGCATTCTGTGATTCTGGTAGCAGTGGGAGATGGAGAGAGTCTTAATGGAAAAAAATTGCAAAGGTGAAGGTAGCTTGTCTCTAATAATTATACAATAATCATATTAAGACAATGTCACAATTTGAGGGATTAACAGCACTGTCTTATCTTAAAAGAGAGGTTGGTACACTTCTTTATAGTTCTTGACATTAAAGTCAGTGCTGACTAGTAAGAACGAGTAGCATACTAAAAAAGTACTTCTTAGCTTTGGATTCACTGTAATGTGTGTACTAAGAAACAATGTCTCTAAAGGAATTGCATTATTCACCACAACTCCACATTACAGTGAAAAGCACATAAAAATATGCTTAATGTCTATTTGCTTAATTAGACTATTAGATAATAGGACAATAGGAATTTAAATTAAAATATCAAGATCTGCTATTTTTAAAAATGATTGTATAATTTACAATATGAATGCCTGATACACCAGGCTATAGATGATGACGTATGCAAAACATTATAATGGTTTCTTCAAAAAAGTATCCATCAGAAGCTACCATGGGAACATTAAAATAAATAAAATGCTAAAAAGATACTTAGCTTACTACACATGGGAAAATCTATCATTTCCATAAGTATTCTCATCATTCATAACTCCAATTACTTCCAAAATGAGAATAACACAAAATATGTGCATTTGGCAAAAACAAGTCATTAATGAATCTTCTAATTACCATTCTCAGAATTCATTAAAAAGTAAGGAATACATCACTCAAGCAATTTCTTTGACTATAGGTAATCACACTAATACATGATTTTTTAGAACTTCACTCACTTTTGTTTTACTTACGTGTTAATAAAATTCATGTGAAGGTAAACTTTTGAATACATAAATATGGCAGCATTTTCAATTATTTGTTTTGATTCCTGTTAACAATTATTGTTATAGGTATCTAATACAGAGATGAACCATTTCTCTCCGTTAAATATAGTCATGTTATTTCTCATGAAAATTATTTGCTTCCTCTCAATCCTTCCAATAGTATGTTATAGATGTTTTCCACCAATTTAATTCCTGAATTTTCCTTTCATTTTTATCTCCAAGATTTACTTAGGGAGACTGTGATATATATTGCAATAGATCGTAAGACAAATTCTATTCAAGGTACTAGATTAAAGTAATTCTTTTAAATCAATGTTAAAGTCTAGAAAGATTTTATATAATTTATAAAATGTTGAATATAGTCAAAACAATCAACACTTTGTGTAAGGAAAATAATTTTCCTATGTGTAAAATGAAAAATGGAAACTTCAGTTGGTTTCTAGATGCTAGGATTAGCCCTATCAGAATAATATGAGAATTTTTTTAAGTGTTTTCCAACTAGCATTTTTGATGTAGTATTTTGAGGTAGATCAGAAATTCTTAAAGTTTTAATGATACTTAATAGTTCTGATTCCCAGTCAGATTTACTAATTATTGTACTATTTATTGTCATGATTTCCTTCCAATTAAAATGTTATATAACAAATTATTTTTAATTTCTTCAATTTTGTTTTTGCATACATTTTATAGTTAGTACCATTATTGTTAATCGTTTTTGGACAAAGACCAGTGTGTGATTATAACATTTTGTTAAATTGGCACTGATTCAATTAAATGTTTCTGCAACGCAGAAGTCCTTACTCTCATGCAGGTGGGAATAATAATGCCTATGTTCTGGAACAGTCTCTCCCTGGGGACTCACATGAGATTCAACTGACCACCTGGGCTCTCTCTAGAAGTGTTTTCTATCTGCCAAAAGTAAAGTGTTGCTGAAGAGTCAGGGTCTGCTGGACAGTTAAATATATTCTTTCTTGATGGCATACTCTTATCTGACTTCTAAAGAAAATTAATTAATAAATTAAAGTATTAATTAACAAAACATTTTGAGATAAGTTTATACATAGGGAATAATAGGGATTAAAGGAAAAAAGGAGTCACTGTTACAGCTATTTTGGCTGCATAGTATAATAGGGAAAATTGTCCTTGAAAGCAGTGATGGGGATTAGAACAAAACAGTCTGCTTTTGTAAACTTGGAAAGCTATCTAATCTTTTATAACCTAGTTTTCTACAAGTGTATAATGTGAAACGTGGATTTTATAACTTTCTCATGAGAAATTAGGTGAGGCTTACATGGGAAAACATACATATATTATCCCAAATGAGTGCTGGCATTTCACCATCAGCATCACATGACACAGGCAAGCTCCTGTGTTGTTTGTGTACAAGACAATAACTGTAACCTACACCATGAAGGGCTCAGGACGTGTTTCTGGTATCGTGTGTGTGTTTGCCACAACCATCAATGTCGGTGTTTTGGTTAGAATATGCCTTAACATGTTGTGATTATTGTTATGTTATAGGAAAAATTTGGAATTACATATCCATATTTTTATTAAATATGCCAACCAGTAATAGTTGCTTAATGAATATTTAATATCTAATACTGGTGACAATATGTGACATTTCCCTTTTCGTAATTCACAAAGGTAGTTTTAAATCAAGTTCTCTTAAATTAGATTCTATTCTATATAGGTGTATTTAGAGTTTATGGCTTTTCCTTCATAGAAAAAGCCAGATTGCTCTGTATTTTCTCATTTGATTGTGACACAATCAAATGGATACAAGTTATTTATTTCAGATTATAACTTAATGTGGTCCAAATATTGTTAAATAGATCTAACTGAAATTATATACTTTATTTTTATTCCCCCCAAATATTTTTAATCTCATGATTGTTAGAACTGATTTGATCACAATTTTCCACAATTAAAATAACTAATTATTTAATAGGGATTTATACATTAACTTGGAATCAAGTATGAGATTTGACTCTATCTGAAAAATACTTGATTATTCTTTCTCTGTATCTCACTGGATACAAGTGAGATATTCAACATTGTATGTAATGAGAGAAAACTCCAAATTAATTTTAGGCCATTGACATTGAAAAAATATTAAAATGTGAAATAAAGGTTATTACTGTGAAAAAGAGGAGCAGCGAACATTGATAGTCATTTGGGTTTAATATTGTTAAATGAGGCCACATTACTGCTGTAACAGTTTGCTGTCTAATAAGCTGGAATATCTCATCAGGAATATTATAACAAGATGTGGTTTGAAGAGTCTGTTAGAAAACAATCACTTGATATAGCTCATTTAAGGTTCAGTGTGATTGCCCTCATTGGCCTCCTCTGTACTGCTTCTGCAAGGGCAGCGGTGAAGCTCAGCATCACGCCCTTATCAGTCTTTGGCACCCTGACTTAGGGAATTCATCAGTGCCTGAAGAAAGTATGTTTTACTGAAAGATATGATTGTCAACAAGAGGAAGAAGGGTGGCAAATGGCACTGGAAGAAATTGATTAAACACAGAAGAGAAATATAAAGCCTATTAATTTGAGCTTCTGGTCAAGATAGAAGGCATAGGTAAATATGGTACTCACATTCTCTCAGAACCACATCAAAATTACAACTAAACTACAAAACAACCATCTTTCACACCTGCCTGATTTCTAGCTGAATGAAAGTCCTACAACTAGGGAATTAAAACAGAAGCCATTTCAGGACTGGTAGGAGGGGCAGAGAGACTGAATGGGTAGTCCCACACTATCATTTGACAGATAAAAATTGGGAGGGATCTTGGCCGTGGAGGTTGCCTCTGACAAGTGAGAGGTCTAAGTCACATCAGAGCTGCCTTAACAGGGGTTCAGTGCTGGAAAGAGACACCCCCATGCTTCTGACTGTAAAAACCAGCAGGGATTGTGACTGAGATGGACAGCTTCTAGAGTCCCAAACGGTTGCTATTAAAGGGCCCACATATGAACTTGTTTAGACCCACTTTCTCTGAGTTCCAGTGCAGGGGCTGCAGCTTGAAAGGAATCTGTGACACACAGGAGAAACTGAGTTGTCTGGCATCAAGTTGAGGGCTGGAGAAGCAGCTTTCTCCCAGACGGAAGTGCTGGCAGAGGCCATTATTCCTTTTCTGGGCCCTTCTTCCACAGAGCTGTCAAGAAGGCAAAATAACTGACTCCTCATAAGCTGCCTCATATTGTTTATCCCACCCTGGTGATTCCCTGAGAACCTGTCCATTCCAAACTTATGGATCTAACCCAAGTTGTTTCCAGTGGCTTTTCTATACAAATGGCCTATCTTGGATCATGCTTCATTCAGACTTGCCTAAAATTTCTCAAAAAGTAGTATCTGGCCTCTGTGTGCACTTGTACCTCTTGCTAAGTGGTCCCAGGCATGGCACAAGCAGCAGCCATCCTTGGTTCACAGCTTGGCCTCAACTGGGCACCTCCAAGCCCAGAGCAAGTAGCATCTATCTGCATATTGCTTTGTGGCTCCATGTTGGTAGCCCAGGCAGAAGACAGGTGGCAGCTGACCTTGGCCTACAACTTCAGGGAGGCCCCAGAGCCAGTATACCCGCTAGTCAAATTCAAAAGCACCACCAGGTCAAAGCATCACCCAACCACTTCCATAAGATTCACATTCAAGGGACAGATTCCACAAGCACAAGAGCCCCAGACACATAGGTATTGCTCTGTGGGATGGGCTCCAAACAGCTGATCCTCCATGGTGGTCAGTAGTCAGAGATAATTGCAGCCAATTGGCATGGGAGTATTTCCCACCCATTGACATGCCAACAGCAATCAAGGCTCAATTACAATAGTAGGTATACACAGTTAATAAGGGATCATGTACCTTTAGTTGCCAACTTGAGTGAATGGGAGGCTGTGCTATTGAATCCTATATGACACCTACTATGTAAGGCAATCATACCTAATTCATAGCTACAAACACAGGGAGGCAGCTAAAATAAGAAAAAAACTATCCCAAATGAAATAAAAAACTAAAACTAAATTTTAAAAAAACCCTAAATGAAATGGAGACAAGCATTCTATACATGCATAGTTCCAAATCCTGGTTTTAAGGATGCTCAGTGACCTAAGGGAAGAATAGATGAACTTAACAGATTTATGAGTATATTTAACAGCATGAAAAAGGTCATGGAAACTATAAAAAGAGGAACCAGTCCAAAACAAATGCTATACTAACTAAAATAAAGATTAATTTACAAGAAATCAACAGTAGAATAGATGAAGTCAAGAATAAAAAGTGGCTTTGAACTTACTGGGACCCACTTTTTTCAAACTTCCAGTGCTGAGGCAGCAGCTAGAAAGGCATCTGGGACACACAGCAGGAACTGAGAAATCAAAAAGCACATGTTCCAAACATCAAAAAGAAAAAAAAAAGGAGACAAAGAATCCAAAAAATGAGGATAGTGTAAGGATCCCGTGCGACAAATTCAAGTATAGCAACATTAGCTTGTTGGGAGTTCCAGACGGAGAAGAGAGAGAAACCCATTTGAAAGAAATCATAACAGAAAAAGGCCCACACTCAGATACATCAAATAAAAATGCCAAAGGTTAAAGACAAAGCTAGAATCTTAAAAGCATTAAGGAAAAAAATGGTTAGTAAGCTGTAATAGAGCTCCCCTAAGACTGTCAGCTAGTTGCTCAGCAGAAATTTTGTAGGCCAGAAGGGATTGTCAAGAAATATTAAAAGTGAGGAAAAACAAGGACCTACAACCAAGGTTACTCAGCAAAGCTATCATCTAGAATGGAAGGACATATAAAGAGATTCCCAGACATGAAAAAGTTAAAGAGGTTCATCAGCACCAACCCAGTATTACATGAGACATTAAAGGTTGCTCTTTAAGAAGAAGACAGAAAAAAGATAAAGCATATGAAAAATAAAATGACAATACATGTGCATCTATCAACAACTGAATCTAAAAAACACAATAAATGAACAGGCAGAACAGAGACAGACTCATAAATGTGGAGAATATTTTGATGGCTGCCAGAAGGAAGAGTGTTTAGGTGGATGGATATAAACAGTGAAGGGATTAAATGACAAATTAGTTGTTACAGAACAGTCATGAGGATATAAAGTACAGTATAGAGAATATAGTCAGTAACATTCTAGTAACTGTGTATGCTGTCAGACGGGTATGAGGTTTATTGGAATGATCATTTAGTACATTATATAATGTCGAATCACTGGGTTATACAGCTGAAACTGACATAATATTGTATGTCAACTGTAACTGAAAGATAAAAATGATCTACGTAATTTTTAAATAAAAATAAATTGAATAAAACCTAGTGATTCAGTGACATTTCAGTCTGTTAAGCATTGGCCATTTAAGTATATTTTTGTATTTATAGTTTTAGTGTCCATTATCCAGGTTACTGTGTCTCTAAATCTATCATATAAATGTGTCATTATTTTAAAAATTACAGAGGGTCTTTTATAACAAAAGTGTCCCACTGGGAGATTTTATGTGTTATATATGTTTATGTTATATGTTAATTATATATTATATATGTAATATGTTGTATAATACTATGTATGTGTTTACTATGCACTCAGAATATACAACAGTAAATAATTTTAAATGTTTTCTCTTTAAATTTAAATATTTTTTAGAATAAAGATATATTCACTGTAAAAATTGTTTTAGATGTAAAATTCTTCATGTAGGAATATGATTCTTAGTCTATTTTTAGAATGTTTCATGTTATTACAAACTATAATATTAATTAGGGGAAATATAAAATTTTAATATCAGTTATGATAGTGACATGTTTCATAAGAGAAATCTTTTGATTGAAAACATATATAATTTCAGTAACTCATAGTGTACCTATTTAAGATTGAAATTCTATGACCTCTTCCAGGTTATTTTACATAAAATCCTGTATACTATTGTTGTGTACAAATTGAAGTTTCCAGAAATGTAATACAAGTACATTTCTACTTTCAAGGATGAACAAAACCTATGTATTAAAAATGCATGCTATTCCACTGAAATTTTAAAGGGTTTTTCTTTTTTGGTGTTTTATCATTCCCAAAAGTGCAGTGAAGATGTTTGGTTTCAGATTAGTAATTACCCTTGCATGTTCGAGACTGCTTTAAAATCTTCCCAGTGTGAAATCTTTGTATTTGGTTGCTATGTCCTGGAAAAATGCCATATCTGCATAAATAAATCAAATTAATCATTTCTCACTCGCTGGAATCTGACTTGGAGCCACGCACTGCCATATTTGCTCAGTGCCTACTATGTGCCGATTGCAGCTAATATTGGAGATGCTGGATAAGCAAAAACCGTACTTTGTTCTCATGGGTCTTCCTGCTGTTAGAAAAGAAGACAGAGATCAAAACAGCACCCTGATGAACTGGTGATTGTCCACTAGAAGAGTGATAAAAGAAAAACAAAAATGCATTCAATGAAATTATAGATTTTCTAAGGAAGCAAGGCTTGAGCTGCTACCTCAAGGAGGAAGAACAGTTAACTGGGTGAAGTGTCAGTGGGCAATGTGCTATGGGAAGCAATGGAAAGAGAAAATACCACTGCAGACAAAATCGCTCTCCTATAGAGATGTGGTACACCTGAGCTGCTCAAAGAGGCCTCTGTGTCCTGGGAGAACACATGGAGAACTACTCACACACTCTATGAAAACACATGTTTATTAGGCTGAAATGAGAAATGAGATGACTCTAGAACAGGTTTGTTATCTTGTGTTTGATGACGCAGTTTTATTTTTCATATAAAATTAAAAGATGGCACATTTAAAGGTCAACAGGACAGAAGTGTAGAGAGTTTGATGCAATGTGTAAGAAAGACAAATGTGATTAATAGGACAAAGTTTCTGAGGAGAAGATAAAGAATACAGTCCAAAGAGCAAGTGAGGGCATGACTTTAGACAAAGACAGGCTAGACTCCTGTCCCACAGCAGCAGAAATAGGAGCGTGGAGGGTTTGTTTCTGGTCTTTCATGACAGTGGGCACCAAGCTTAGAGGCTTGAGGTCCTAGCTGACTTGTTGTGGAGTGACGCTGGTGTAGCCTGTCAAATCTCTGCTCAATTGCACTGGTGTTGGTTTACAGATTTGGGTTTTTTTTGTTTGTTTGTTTGTTCTAGATTGCTACATTATGACTTGTTTGGACATTTTCTATAGAGATGAATGTTCTCGGTCTCATAAATGGTAACTCTAATTCCTAATTATGTCTGGCATTTTATAAAGAGACATTACCAAGGAGTTAAGAATTTGATCAGATGCTACAATAGGACACTCGGTATTCAAAAAGAAAGTATCTATTTGTAAAATAGACCATTCCCTCTTGAACTAAAAATTTTAGTCACATCTCTTCTTTCTACCTAGAGTTATTAAATATCAGAGATAATTACCAGTGCTGCTTCTGTGGCAGTCTTGATTTATGTTGAGGTATTAAAAATTATGTCTCTTCCAGGAATGTCATTGAAATATAGCACTGCTTGGAAAGTATATATAGAAATAGATATAATTATATATATTTTTGGTTAAAAATTCAAGGTATATTTGGATATTAGAATTAAGAATGACACAAACAGCCCTGGCTGGTGTAGCTCAGTGGATTGAGCACAGGCCTGAAAACTAAGGGATCATGGTTCGATTCCCAGTCAGGGCACATGCCTGGGTTGCAGGCCAGTTCCCAGCAGGGGACTCACGAGAGGTAACCATACATTGATATTTCTCTCCTTCTCTCCTTCCCTTCCCCTCTAAAGATAAATAAATAAATTATTAAAAAATAGAATGACACAAACATTAAAGGAACTGCTTAAATTGTAGAAAAGCAACTATTTTAATAACATTTTCAAAGTTTTGAAATAATGGCAATAGTTATAGAGATCATTTGAACTTGTTATCTAATTTAATAATGTAAAAGTTTTAGTAAAATTCAAAATATATTTGTTTCCCCGTAAAGTGAAAGCACTTTAATTCTAAATTAATGTTAAATCAGAAAATGTTATTTTCTCTTTTAAACTTTATTCATACAGCATAGGAGTTACTTAATTTCTCTACTATATGAGCATCACAACCTGCCAACTTCTGCAGAGGCCAGAAATGTAATTTTAATGGACTTTTGTAATACATTTTTAAAAATGTCAAGGAAATAAAATGTTCTGCCATGTTAACAGAAAGATCCTAATTCTTACCAGGATTTGTAATTGGGATATATAATTAAGACTAGTTAAAATATTACATTTAAACTGACATTGTAAAATATTACAATATCACATTACACTGTTTTACTATTTCCTCCCAAATAACTGATCTCCCGTAGTCTGGCCTCTCAGGAGACTGGCCTCCTCTAAGACTCTGTTGAAGCAGGTTCTTGCCCAATACTTAGACAATTGATTCTACCCAATTGCTATACCTGGATCCCAGGTCCTCGGTCATGTCATGGAGGGGCGGCTGCTTCCCCAGCGATGCTTGTTTCAGTGGTGAATCGTCTACTGGCTTACCGTATCCTATCGCTGCCCCAAAGTGTTTGTATGCCAGGCCTTCATCGTACTGAAGAAAGGCTGAGGGCTACTTCTGGCCACAAACCTGAGCGGGCAGTGCATTACAGAATAATACACAGAGCAGGGGCAAGGGCTTCCCCAGAAACGGAACAGAAAGCTTCCTCAGCTCCCGGCGGCTGATATTCAGCCCTCCCAGATTTCTGTTGAGCCACCTCAGAGTAGAAAGGGTAATGGTGGCAGATCAGGTACCTGCTACTCATCCTGTTTCCCTTTCAGTGAGAGGTGAGGGCCAACAGGTCGTCTGTATGTGCTTTTTCTCCATGTGCCTCATATGATCGATAATTCCCACCAATCACCTTTAATTCGTGAAGATATCTAATATGCTCTATTGTGCAAAATGTAGGTGAGACTGAAAAGGGGGCTAAAATAGTGCAATTGTGCTGGACATTGAAAGTCACCTCCTATTGAAAAAGTAAGAAAAATTGCTGGGTGGAAGAAAACCACCTTCACATTGATAGGGTGAAGTAAGACTTCAGTAGAGATCTGTAATCCTCCCCAAGGATTTACATACATGGTTTCAAGAAAGGAACATGGAACATATTTCTATGAAAAGAGTACACAATACACGATGTCAAAAAAATGCTTAAATGGTATTCTTGCCCCTATCCTGCTTACAAATAGCAGATAATCCCCATTTTCTGTAAGTGAGATACAAAGCAGAAAGTACAGTTTGGAATCATTCACTCACACAGGGATAGATAAAACACAATCCATTTGCTCCCCTCTCTCCCTTGCCTGCCTTTTTTATATTGGCTTGGAAATGCAAATGCTTTTTCTTTTCTTTTTTTATAACACTTCTGCAGTTAATTGTGATCTCAGGAACAATTATGGTCAATGAGATATTTCAGACATGGGATGATCTTCTGGAAGATTTCACTTTTTCATTAAAAGGACCAGATATAATGGCTCTGTGTTTACCATTTTATTCTGATCCTGGAGATAAATGTGTTGTCTGCAGCTTGAAATGAACAGGTTATGAAAAAAAAGTAAAATAAATCATTGATTCTGACTTTGAATTAGAACTAATTCAAGTATTCACCTTTTTTAAAGAAATTTCTTTTGGGAGGGTGGATATTACTCCTGTGTTTTTAAGTTGCTGTTGGTTGTGTTTCCCATTTCTCATCACTAAATTGTGCCCCAATTAACACAATGTGTTAAATTTTGCACTTTTTTGTTCTCTTTTTATAAGTATATTTTATTGATTATGCTGTTACAGTTGTTCCATTTTTTTCTCCCCTTTATTTTGCTCTGCCCTGCACCCCCCTCCCACCAGCACTCCTATATAAACAAAACTAACACACACACACACACACACACGGTAAAATTTGCACATTTAAAATGATCTTTCAACTTGATCAAAGGGCTAATAGTTGTCCTTGACAGGTTATTTTGTGGCACACTTATATTACTGTTAAATCATTAAGATGTCCACTAAGACATTTTAATTTCAATTTTAAAATTAATACTTGTGATGTGTATGTGTGCACTGCATATACATAATTTAATAGATTTAAACATGCACACATATACACAATGAAGCATGTATAAGTGTTATTCTGAAACTTAACTAAAACCAAAATGTCAAACACAACATTTATATACTTTAACCAAAAGTAAGATTACAAAACAAAATCATTTGCAGGCTAACAGAGGTCAAGAATCTAATGGAAATTGCTTTGTAACTGCTAGTTAGGGCTTTCATAACAGTATCCCAATTATACAGAGCAGTTACATAAACTGTCTTTTCTACAGTGTCCTTTTAGGCATTAACTCATTAAAACTGAATCCACTGGACTATCTCAGGCAATTGTTATTTTGCAAGTAGTCCATTTCCCTCATTGTATGTATGAATTCATAAGAAATTGATATGTCAACATTTTTGCGGACTTTAAAGTTTGCCTCTGCTCAGCAGCAATTTAGATAGTGCTAAATTGAGTCGTCATATGAATGGTGAGTTGTTTGCTATTTCTACAATAAATGTATCTTGAAAAACATAAGTATTAAGGCATGCTTTCTTATTTGTGTAGAAGCAAACAGAAATCTTATTAATAAGGCTATTCAAAAAATGATTCTGTATTGGATTTTTCTTAAGGACTACAATCACAACAGCTTCCAAAGACAAACTTCTGTGTGAGAAAAATATCATTCTAACCCAAAACTCATTACTAGTTCCACAAATATTAACTGAGCTCCAGTTGTGCATCAAATACTGTCTCCCTTCAAAACCTGTATCGTCTGTTGAAAGATAGGGGAGAAGGGAAGAAGGAATTGTGTGTTCATTAGCAGGAGAGATGATACTTTGGGATCATATAAGTGTGATGCTGAATCCAGATTGGGAAATGAAGCGGAAATGAGGTGGATAGAAAGGAGGGAAAGGATAAATGGACTCGGGGGTCAGGAAACAAAAAGTTCTAACATGCTAGCAAGTTCACGCTGTCTAACTGAATACATTACTCAGGCCGGGGGAATATCGTGATAGATGAAGAAAGGACTGAGAACAACTCATAAAAGGCTTTGTATATGAGGGAGATAAAAAAAATCCAGAATTTATTTTTTTTAAATGTGTATTTATTCTGACATGTTTAAACTTCAGTCACTGTCAAAGTACTTTCCATTCGATGCAGTAAACCTATCAGTATTGTTTTTCACTGCTCGAAACAGTTTTGAACTCATCAATGTTGATGTCTTTCGGTGCTTCTGCCATTTTTTGTTTTACCTCTCCCACAACAGCAAAATATTTCACTTTTAGGACTTTTTTCATGGGGGTTGGGGGTAGGAAAAAAAGAGTCTCGGTGCAAGATGGGGTAAATAGGGAGGTGGGGCGTGGGGGTCATGCCATTTTTGGTCAAAAATCGCTGAACATTCAGCGTGGTGTGGACAGGTGCACTCGTAAATCACCCATCATGAAAGAGGCAAACCCATGGAAAAAATCTTCAAAACAAATTCACTGAAGCTGAAAGCAACCTCTCACAGTAATACCAGCTGGTGCACTGATACAGAGGGCCTCCTAGAACACTCATCTAGTGGGGGAAACCTGTACCACAAGGGGTCCACCCTCCAGAAGATACTTCCTGTTTTGGGGGGTTCCCCTTGTATTATGCTGAGCTTGCACTGTTCTGTAGGGCAATGGAGGATTGTTAAAAAGTGTTAAGAAGGAGAATAATAGGATCAGGTTTATATTTTTAAGTAGCACTCTGGTCACACAGCACAAATTTTGGTTAGATGGGGTAGGTGCAGGGACTCTAGTTCACGGACTGTTACATCAAACCTGGAGTTAGGGAGTGGTCACCTAAATTGAATGAATGTCAAAATAAAGATTTGTGGATGGATTTGTAAGCTAAAGGGAAAGCAAGATATCTGAAGACCTTTTTTTTCCTGATACAGATTGTAAATTAAAGATGATTAGAAATAATAGATTAGACAGACTAAAAAATAAATGTGCAGGAGAATGGAAGACAGTTGAATAGTCTAGTGTGCTCCAATTCCTGCCATAAAATGTGATATTTCATAGGGGACTTTCAGCAGCTTTGCCCCTAAATACTATGCTAATATTCAAATGTCATTGTTTTTGTTTTCTTTTGTTGTTATTGTTTTAAACATTTCAATTTGGAGACCTACCTAGTGTCAGGCATTCAAGCTTTCATGTACATTTTTTTCACTTAATTCTCTTTAAAAAATCTGTGTTTTGAGTTATTTTCCCATTAAAAGAGAGCAAAGTCTTGCCTAAATCTGTGAGAGAAGCGAATCCCATACACAATTTTCTGCTTCTANAATAATAGATTAGACAGACTAAAAAATAAATGTGCAGGAGAATGGAAGACAGTTGAATAGTCTAGTGTGCTCCAATTCCTGCCATAAAATGTGATATTTCATAGGGGACTTTCAGCAGCTTTGCCCCTAAATACTATGCTAATATTCAAATGTCATTGTTTTTGTTTTCTTTTGTTGTTATTGTTTTAAACATTTCAATTTGGAGACCTACCTAGTGTCAGGCATTCAAGCTTTCATGTACATTTTTTTCACTTAATTCTCTTTTAAAAATCTGTGTTTTGAGTTATTTTCCCATTAAAAGAGAGCAAAGTCTTGCCTAAATCTGTAAGTGAGAGAAGCGAATCCCATACACAATTTTCTGCTTCTAAATCCTTTTTTAAAGATTTTATTTATTTATCTTTAGAGATAGGCAAAGAAAGAGGGAGAGAAATATCAATGTATGGTTGCCTCTCGTGGGTCCCCTGCTGGGAACTAGCCTGCAACCCAGGCATGTGCCCTGACAGGGAATCAAACCGCGATCCTCTGGTTTGCAGGCCTACATTCAATCCACGGAGGCACACCAGCCAGGGCTAATCCTTTGTGTTTTAAAAAATGCTCTAGTTACTAAAATACAAGTTAATTTTTCCTTCTGAACACACACAAACACACATATGCACACTCAAGCTAAGATCCATGACAAGATACAATAAAGAAATACAGATTATATAAATTACATTTACACTCAATCTGGATGAACTCCATGCTTTTTATGCTCATCAATATCTTTCATAGGATAATATGTCAAAGAATTTTTTAAAGATTTAGTTTATTTATTTTTAGAGAGGGGAAGGGAGGGAGAAGGATAGGGAAAGAAAGATCAATGTGTGGTTGCCTCTGTGTAACCCCTAGTGGGGACCTGGCCCAAAACTCAGGCAGGCGCCTTGACTGGAAATCAAACCTGTGATCCTTTAGTTCTCAGGCCCGTGCTCAATCCACTGAGCCATATCAGCCAGGGTCAAAGAATTTTTAATCAAGTGAGAAATCTGTGTAGAAACCTCTGAAGTACATAAGAAAACAAGAATCTGGAAATCTCGGTGCTAAGTGAGACAGCAGTACACTTTTTATATTTTTAAATGAATTATCGTGAAACAACATTTTTGTAACTCAATTCAGGTATTGGTCGGGTGCTACAGTTTTAATTTTCAAAATTGTTACCAAAAATCATCAACTATGCTTTGGAATAACAAGAAGGAGAATTACAAGACTATTTTCTTTTCTAACTCTGTAAAATCATCAACGCTTAACATTCATTCTCTAATTCCATGTGCACTGAGTGTGGTAGTCCAGGTGCCCACGTAGGTGAAGCGCCCCTTTTCTCTAAGGCAGACAGGTGTCACACCAGCAACTGTTCAAATGCTGAACTAGCCTTCTGCATGGTGGGGTCAGAGGGCTGGGAGTTTTTGTTACCAGTGTTCAGACACTGGGAAGTTAAAACACAGACAAAACCTAGGCCAAAGAGGCCTTCCTTATTAGTATCCTTTTGATTATCCAGGTTCATTATGCTAATGACTAGGACCGTTCACAGTAATTCACCATCTGATTTACCCCTCAGGTAACTTCAGTTACAACTCTTGTCCCATTCTAATTGTAGAATGTTAGAAAGGAAACAAATGGAAAGAAAAATAATAAAATGTTAATTGGATATTCAACAATATTGTGTTTTCATAATTCTAAATCCAGGAAACAGCTCTAGGGTGGAACTTAAAATACTTCTTTTTTAATTTTAATGATATTTTTATTGATTATAACAGTTGTCTTAATTTTTCTCCCTTTGCCCTCCTCCACCCAGCACCACGCAGTCCCTCAGGCATCCCCACACCATTGTTCATCTCCATGGGTTGTGTGTGTAAGTTTTTTGGCTACTCTTTCTTCCTACTTGATACCATTTTTAGTTAAGATAATTAAAGATTTTAGCATGCTATCTTTTCCACTGGCCAATTTCCTGAACAATCCCAAACTGAAGAGTTATCACTTCTTTTTTTAAATTTTAATTGTTGCTCAAGTAGTTTCCTGTCTTTTACTCCCATTCCAGCCCACTCACCCAGCCCTTCTCCCTCCCTCCCATTCTCACCCCCCCCCCCCAGTTTTTGTCCATTTTTCTTTTATACTTGTCCCTGTAAACCCTTCCCCTTTTCCCCTGAAATTCCCTCCACTCTCCCCTCTGGACACTGTCAGCCTGTTCTCTATTTCAGTATCTTTGGTTATTTTTGTTGTTTTATTGTTTTGTTGTTTTTGATCCATTCATTTTAGTCATCACTTCTTGAGATTTAAGTTTGGGTTCTACAGTAGATACAGAGCCACTGGACCTGGTGAGGGCCGTTGTTAAGCAAACACAAAGTTGGTGTGCAGACTCCAACATGGCAAAAAATTTAGGTCATTGTACCAAAAATACTTTCCCTACTGGCTTTGCAGTTTGTGTGGTTTATCTGAAACTACGTAATTTGATGAAGTATCTATATATCTTGCAACCAAATTACAGTTTTACACAGTCCTAGCATTAGAGGGAACAGAATTCATAAAATAATACAATGCCATTCCCGAGTAGATGGCCCATTCATAACACTCCTTAAATATATTCACCTAGTGTCTGAACAGCTCTAGCCAAGAACACTATCACAAAGTGACTTTTTAAATTATGAGACAGAAACTAACGGGCAGAAAGATGAAGTTGCCCGGATCACACAGAGAGAACATAAGAGCATGAGGCTTTGAACTCCAGATAAAGAGTTCTGAGCCTAATCATTTAAAACTATACTTTGAATGACAAAGGTAAACACCAATAATTACAAATGAAAGAATATATACTTTAGACATTGAGCATCAACTATCTTTTTGTTGGGGACTGTGATCTATGATCTGTGGTTGAAAGGACAAAAAAAAAAAAAAGAAAGTCATTATGGACCAGGAGACTTTGTGGCCTAGGTCATTGACTCTTGAAGAAAACTTAGAATAAAAGAAATACAATGTATGCTTCTAATATTACAAATCAGGGGCAAATAAACAATCGGTTCTGGAATAAAGTTATTAAGAAAATGAAAATAGATGTTCTCACCACACATACAAAAAGAGGTAATTATGTGAGGTGATGGGTGTGTTAATTAGCCTTATTTTGGTAATAGTTTTACAATATATACATCTATCAAATCATCATGCTATATACCTTAAATTTACATATGTTATATGTTGACTGCCTCTCAGTAAAGCTGAAAAAAGAATAAAAAAGCAGAGTTCTCAACTATACTCATTTCACTTTGAACTGTGAATTATTATGTATTTTATCATTTGATTATTAAAAATGTATAAACAAGATGTTGTATCTATTCTAATGAATACATTTATAGATATCTTCAATAAAATGCCTTCTTAGTTAAATATAATAATGGCTTGTGGAATTTGGCTAAATATAATCATCATGATTCACAACCTAGTGCCTATGATATTTATCCCATTTTTTAAAAAAGCATCTAGAATATTTCAAATTAGCCTCTTAAGAATTAAAACTTTAGCCCTGGCTGGTGTAGCTCAGTGGATTGAGCGTGGGCCTGTGAACCAGACGATCACGGTTTGATTCCCAGTCAGGGCACATGCCTGGGTTGCAGGCCAGTTCCCTGCAGGGGACTCATGAGAGGCAACCATACATTGATATCTCTCTCCCTCTCTCCTTCCCTTCCCCTCTAAAGATAAATAAAATAAAATCTTTAAAAAAAGAATTAAACCTTTATATACAAATGTTGGTGTGACTATTAGATTAAGTCATTAAATACAAGATATTAACAATAAAGATAATTTCCCCAAATTTATATTAACATGTTTGATATATTTATATTATATATGTGTATAAAATTATAAAATTTAACAGAATGTTCTAAGGGAAAATGTTCCTTTATTTCTATTATAAATAATATCAGTAACACGGCCAATTACTGTAATGAATAAACAGGTATGTAGTTATAATAGGGCTTGTATATTGAAACTTGTTCTTTTTAAATTTATATTGAATTTATTGTGGTTTTGGGTATACACTTCCATAACACATCATCTGTATATTGTATTATGTGTTCATCTCCTTCTCTCACCATCTATCACCCTTTTGCCCTCTTTGACTCCCCCTATCCCCTTTTCATCTGGTAAATACCATAGAGTTGTCATTGTCTATGAGGTGTGTGTGTGTTTTGTTTTGTTTTGTTTTGTTTTGTTTTGTTTTTGCTTAATCCCTTCACTTGTTTCACCCAGCCTCCTAAACCTCCTTCTTTCTGACAGGTGTCAGTCTGTTCTCTGAATCTGTTAGTCTGCTTCTATTTTGTTCATTACATTACACATATAAGTGAAATCATATGATACTTATAGGTGAAATCATATGATAATTATAATTTTCTGACTCATTTATTTGACTTAGTATAGTACTCTCCAGGTCCACCCATGCTGTTGTAACAGGGTGCAGCCAAGAAGGGAGCCCCAAAAAGGGATTTGGAATGGGTTCCAGAACTCAAGGTGTCCAGGAAATATTAAGATGTCTTCACCTCCCCCGACCCCCCACAGGTGTGACTTGGGGAAGAGACAAATGGAGCGGGGCCATTGAGAGCTGTTTTACCTAGCAACAGTTTTGCAGCTAACCTCTGGCATGGTCATTTAACATATCTATAACCTTAACTGGTTGCATAGATATGTTAAATAGCTGTGGCCATGCTCTGAGCCAGGGGGATGGAAGTGACTTCCACCCAGGATGTAACTGGGGGGCAGGTCCCCTGAGTTACAGTACCTGCATGAGAGCTTGGAGTTGATTGGCTCCTGGACATGGGGCCACACCTGCCCAGACTCACAATGGCAGCCCGGTAAACTTGGAATGATACAGGAATGCTGGCAAGTGTAGCTGATTGTAGGAGGAGTCAGAAATGGGGCTGCAAAGGAGGACCAGAGCAGGATTTAAAGCTCAGACATGGCAGCCATTGAAAGAGTACCACATGGCTTTGCCAGAGTGGGGACCCCCACAGCCATGTAAGAAGGAGGAGTACCATGCGGCTTTGCGAGAGTGGGGAGCCCTGCATCCAGGGGAAGAAGAGAACCACGTGCTTTCGGCAGAGTGAGGACTCTCTCTTGGTTCTGGTGGAAGAAGAGAGGGTCATGGGGCTTTGGAGTAATTAGAGATCCTGCCTGGACAGTGACACGGTTGATGGTGCCAGTGGCCTGAAACACGGACGTGTGCTTCTTTTCCTAAGATATTCAGTGCCCTGAATCGGGGCAGGGGGTGAAGGGAGCGCTGTAGGCATCTGTGGGTATCCAAAAGGACGTTGATATATTAATGGGGACATTGGGTCACTACTTCAAGTCTGTATAGCTTTAAATAAACCTTTCCTTTCTTTTTCACGAGTCTCTGGCATTGAGAGATGTCTTTCCTCTGGCAGTAGACAGACAAGCCCAGTAGGTGGTCTGGATGGCATTGGTATACTGTCCTTGGAGGAGGGCCCCGGTTGTTCTGTAACAGTTTTTGGCATCCTTGGGTGGGCCAAATATTGCCCCCCTTGGACCTCTGTTCTGTAACACTGTCACAAAAGGTAAGATTCCCTTCATCTTACGGCCAAATAGTATTTTATTGTGTAAATATACCACAGCTTTTCTATCCACGTATCTACAAATGGGCACTTGCTTTTTTAAAAAAATTGTGTATTTATTCTTTTTTTAGATTTTCATTTATTTATTTTTAGAGAGGAAGGAAACAAGAGAGGGAGAGAAATATCCATGTATGGTTGCCTCTCATAGGCCCCTTGCTGGGAACTGGCCTGCAATCCAGACATGTGCCCTGACTGGGAATCGAACCGTGATCCTCTGGTATCACAGGCCCGTGCTCAATCCACTGAGCTACACCAGCCAGGGCTTGGCACTTGCTTTTAAAATGACATTGCATCTAAAACTGTATGTTTTCCAATAAGTACTCATCTTTTGGCCTTATTTTCATTCATATAAAAATTTGAAAGTATAGTTCTTGTAATTTAGTTAAAAAAGAAATTAAAGACTATAGAAAAATTGAGTGTACCTACCTAATAATAAGACGAAAACTTTTCAACTTTTACATTTGTTCTTAGTAAATTATCAGTTCAATGGTTGAAAATTCTTTTTCTGTAATTTTAAAATGCTTCAATTTGATCAACTGATTTTGAGAGGATAACTGATAAAATATATTGAATTAAATGTAAGTTTGGGGGGTAAACATTTGATTCTAGTTATTTCAGTACACACACATGCATATGCACACAATGCCAGTCCAAAGAGAACAATGCATTTTTAGCTGTTTTTTTACCCTTATTCTTTGAATTGTTGCCATAGTGTAACAGGGTGTAGGCTAAGAGGCCCCACAGTTCCCCACAAAGGAAATGAAAAATTAAAAATGGAAACAAATGGGACCACATGCGAGATTCATTCAAAGCAGCATGGACAGAAATCTGCATCACTAAAGGCTCACAACAGGACTGAGAAAGTTCTCACATTAATAATTTAAGTGTTGACTCTAAAAAAAAAGGAAAAGGACATAATAAGCTGAAAATAAGAAAAAGAAAGGAAACAATAAATAACAGAAATGTAACGCAGAAAAGCAGTAGAGAAACCAAATAAACAAAAAGGTAGATGAGCCAGCAAGAATAACAGCATTGCAAAGTTAAAAAGGCACAGATCACCAATACTAGGAAAGAAACAGATAAAACACTACAGAGTTCATAGCTATTAAAAGAAAGATAAGGGGATATTATGAGTGACTTTGCACTCATAAACTTGAAATTTTGAAGAAATGGACCAATTTCTCTAAGAGCATATACTATCAAAACTTAACCAAGATTTTATTATTATTATTTCTTTTAGAGATAATAATACATGGCCCTCAGTTGGTTAGAGCATTGTCCTTATATGCCAAGGTTGTGGGTTTGATCGCTGGTCAGGGAAGGGAAATCAATGTAATACACAAATAAATGGAACAGCAAATTGATCTCTCTCTCTCCCTCTCTCTCTCTCAAATCAATAAATATAGAAAGTGATAACATGACTCGTCTTTTAACCATTTAAAAGATAAATTTGTAACTTAAAAATTTCCATAAAAATTTTTCCAGGTTGACATGGTTTCATTGGAGTATTCTACCAGGTATTTAGAGAAAAGCTAATGTAAATTTTGTGCATCTTTTTTGAGAAGATATAATAGGAGAGACCCCAATTCTTTATGAAGCCAATATTACCCTTTTCCTAAAACTAGACAAAGATTGAAGACTCATGTTCCTCATAAATTAGACATAAAAAATCCTCAACAAAATATCATCAGACTAATCCCACAATGTATAAAAAGTACTATGCATTACAACAAATTGTTATTTACTTTAGGCATTCAGGGCAGCTTTAACTGATGGAAATCTATCAGTGTAATAATACATCACATCATCATCCTAATAAGAAAATCATATGATTACAGTAATTAATTAAGGAAATTATTTGACAAGGCTTTGCCCTGGCTGGTGTGGCTCAGTTGGTTGGAGAATCATCCCATAACCTAAGGGTTGTGGGTTCTATTCCAGGTCAGGGCACATACCTAGGATGCAAGTTCGATCACCAGTCCAGTCACATACAGAAGCAGCTAATTGATTCTTCTTTCTGGGATCAATATTTCTCTCTCACTTCTTCTCTCCTTCTCTTTCTAAAGGCAACGAAAAAAAATGTCCTCAGGTGAGAACTTTTTTAAAAAAGAATTATTTGACAAGGGTAATCGCCCATTCATGAACAGGCTTTCAGAAAATTAGGAATAGAGGGAGATTACCTCTACCTGATAAAGAGCATCTCTAAAAACCTTCAGGTAAAATGATACTTAATGATGAAAGACAATATCGTCCCTCTAAGGTAGAGAACAAAGCAAGGACGCTGAGCCTCTCTACCGCCCTTTTTTAGCTTAGAGCTGAACATTCTAACCATTTCAATAAGGCAAAGGGAGAAAGGTATCCAGATTTAAAATGAAAAAATAAAATTATATTTATTTGCAAATAACATGGTTGAATACATAATCACAAGAAATGTACAAAAAAGAAACTCAGACAACAAATAAGTAACTTCAGAATTTCCTAGGGCATAAGCTGACAAAAACCGATTATATGTATATAATTGTAACACACACAACATATATTTATATAATGTAATACTATGTATCAGAATAAGCATGCCAAAATTGAAAATAAAAACATGATATTATTAACACTTACTCCAAAAACATTAAAGTTTTAGGTAAACATTTAACAAGACATGTACAGGTTTGATGTTCTGAATATTTCAAAATATGGATGAAAGAAAAATAATACCTAAATAAAAGGAAAGACATACTGTGCTCACAGATTGAGAGATTCAACATAATAAAGATGTTTATTTTCTCCAAATTGATCCATACATTAATGCAATTTTTATAAAAATCCCACCAACAATTTGTGTTGTCAGTGACAAGCTTATGCAAACATCTATATAGAAAGGGACAAGTCCTAGAGTAGCCTAAAATATTTGGACAAGAGAGGAGGACAAAGTGGGAAAAATCTCTCTACATGACAATGGGGCCTGTTATACTATTACACCAGTCAAGACAGTGTGGTACTGGCTGAGGGGGAGACACGCACAGATTGATGGAACAGAGTGACTAGACATAGATCCACACAAACATACGTAACTGATCTTTTGACAGAGTTTTAGAAAAAATTCAATAGAGAAAGAACAGCCTTTTCAATAAATGATGCTGGAGCAATTGGATATCCATCAGGGTAAAAAATTGAACTTGACCTAAATTCCATATCTTACACAAAAAATAAGTCAAAGTGTATTGTAGACTTCTATGTACAGCCACTTGAATATTAAAAAAAATTATTGGGAGCACCTTCAGCTTCTAGAGCTAGGAAAATTGTTCTTATACTTGACACCAAAAGTATGATTCATAAAAGGAAAAGATATTTATAAACTGAACTTCATCAAAAGTAAAAACTTTTGTTCTATAAAAGCCTATGTGAAGAGAATGAAAAGACAGGTTACAGAATTAGAGAACATATTTGCAAAACACGTATGTGACTAAGGACTATTTCTAGAATATATATTTAGAAAACCTCAAATCTCAATAAAAAAAATCAAACTGGAAAATATTTAAATGACAGAATAGTCATTTAAGATGGTATTCAAAACTAATGGCAAATAAGCAAATGAAAATACCTTCAGATTTATTAGCTGTCAGGATATGCCAACCCAAACCAAAATGAGATATCAATACAGCTCTAATGGTATGGCTAAAGTAAAAAAGAAAAAAGAAAAAGAATGTGACAACACTAAATGCTTGTGAAGATGAGAAAAAAACTGGATTATTGATACATTGTTAGTGGAGTGGTAAAATAGAACAGTCTCTCTGGAAAACAGTTTGACAGGTTCTGATAGAAGTAAAAATGCGATTGCCATGTAAGCTAGCAGTTGAACTCCTCAAAATTCACCCCAAAGAAATGAAAACATGTGTTTATCAGAAAACCCCCACACAAATGTTTATAGTAACTTTATTTGCAGTAGTCTAATACGGGGGCACATTTTTCAACCAGTGAATGGTTAAACAAACTAGTGCACCCATAGCAAACAATGTTGCTTAGCAATAAAAAAGAACAACCATTGATATACCACAAAAGTTTTGATAATCTTCAGAAATTTATGTTGACTGAAAAAGCTAGCCTCTAATGGTTACATAAATGGGCATTAGAAGGGTTACATTAATTGACAAAAGTATAAAACTGGCAAACATATTAATATTGCCATTGCTTAGGGACAGACGGTGGCAAAGTGTGGGAGTGATATGATTCAGGTGTGGCTAGGCAGGCATAACAGGGGTGCTGAAACTCTGCAGTGTCTTGAATATTATGGTGGATACAGAAACCTACAAAGGTCATAAATATGTGTGGAACTTAATACACACAAACACACATATACACGTATGTGTGCAAAAAAATCCACATAAGTAGAACTGTAAATAAGTGAATAAAATCACTTGATTATTTCAATATCAATATCCTCCTTGTAATATTATAACTATAGTTATGAGAATGTTACCAGAGGGGAAACTGAGAAACATGCACAATGGATCTCTTCATATTATTTCTTGCAACTGTATGTGAATCCACAATTGTTGAAATAATTTTTTTAAGTTTCTTAGATTATGAACCTCGGGTAGGCAAGAAAAAAAGCTCAGAAAAATAAATATTAAAGGTCCTACAGAATAAGATGGGATATAATATACTTCAAGCAAATTCCAATAGCTCAAATAAAGCAAAGAATATGTAGAATTTGTTTTGTGTTATTGGATTAAACCAAATTAATATTTTTATATAATTATAGATATCTCTTTTATATATAATTTGATTTTATAGCTTTAAAATACAATAAAATAATCATTTCTGTTACTTGCAAATGGAGCAATATAGATTATATTTATTCAATAAATCTTAAATGAATTGTGATTAAATATATGGTAAATGATATCTGTTATAACAGCCATTAATGTGACTAGAATCTTACTGACTAGCATATTCAATCAAAATAATGTAATTCTAACCTATTTTGAGGATAAAATGTTTGCTATATCTTTACTCCATATAATCTCAAATGTTTCCCATCTGAGGATAAAAGTGAGTCAGAAAAAACACAAAACTATTAAATATGTGTATGATGAATACTAAATAATTTTGGTAAAAAATATTCTTAAACATTATAAATTTTAGGTACCATCAATGTACCTAAAATATGTATTGTAAAATCTAAGTAATTAAAAAATTTTTGATAAAATGTTTTGTTGAAATACAAGCTATCTTTTATAATACACTGTCTAGTGAAAACAGCAAAATACAATTAGTTTAATTATTATGCAACCTTGGCTGAAATAAAAATAGACTTTCAGCCAAGATGGAGGTGTAGGTGGATATGCTTTGGCTCCTCGAACAACCAAAAAAAGAAACAGCAAATTTAAAAACAAAAATAACCAGAATTACCAGAAAATTGAACTGTATGGAAGTCCAACAACCAAGGAGTTAAAGAAGAAACATTCATCCAGACTAGTAAGAGTAGTAGACACACGCAGCTGGGAAGGAGAGAACTCTCAGCAAGGTGGTGGCTGGATGACACAGGTGGGCAAGGTGAAGGCTGGTGGACTGGGTAAGGAGGCAGCTGATAGAGTGGGTGGTCCCACATTTGCATGCAGATAAACCAAGAGGGACAACTAGGGAGCAAGATAGACCATGCAACCCAGGGTTCCAGTGCAGGGAGATAAAGCCTCAAAACCTCTGACTGACAAAACCTGTGGGGATTGAGGCAGTGGGAGAAACTCCCAGCCTCACAAGAGAGCTTGTGGAAGAGACCCACAGGGTCCTAGAACATGTCAAGCCCACATATCCAGGAATCAGCACCAGAAGGGCCCAATTTGCTTGTGGTTAATGGGACAATTAACTAAAAGCCATTGAAGAGCTGAGTAAGGGGCACTGTTCCTCCTCAGACATCTCTACCACATATAGTGCCACAATACAGGGACATGGGTTGCCCCACCCTGGCAAATACCTAAGCTCTGCCTCTTACTACTTAACAGGTGAACCCAGACAGAAAAGTATGGCCCAAATGAAAGAACAGAGCAGAGCTCCAGAAAAAATACAAGTAAGTGGTGAAGAGATAGCCAACCTATAAGATGCAGAGTCCCAAGCACTGGTAGTAGGATGCTCACAGAAATTGCTGAGTATAGCCGCAAAATAGAGGTAAAAGTAAAGGCTATGAAAAATGAAATAAAGGAAAATGTACAGGAAATCAGCAGTGACAGGAAGGAAACCAGGACTGAAATCAATGATTTGGACCAAAAGAAAGAAATAAACATTCAACAAGAACAGAATAAAGAAATAAGAATTCAAAAAAAAAAAAGGTGGAGAGGCTTAGGAACCTTCAGGACAACTTTACACATTCCAATATCTGAATCACAAGGGTGCCAGGAGGAGAAGAGGAAGAGCAAGAACTTGAAAACTTTTTTGAAAACATAACAAAGAAGAACTCCCCTAATATGGCAAAAGAAATAGACTTCCAGGAAGTCCAGGAAGCCCAGAGAGTCCCAAAGAAGTTGGACCCAAGGAAGAAAATACCAAGGCACATCATAATTAAATTACCCAAGATTAAAGATAAGGAGAGAATCTTAAAAGCAATAAAAAAGGGAGGTAGTTACCTACAAAGGAGTGTCCATTAGACTAGCAACTGATTTCTCAGAAGAAACCTTGAAGGCTAGAAGGGTCTGGGAAGAAGTATTCAAACTCATAAAAGGCAAGGACTTACATCCAAGATTACTCTCTCCAACAAAACTATCACTTAGAATAGGGCAGATCAAGTGTTTCCCAGATAAGGTCAAGTTAAAGGAGTTCATCATCACCAAGCCCTTATTAGATGAAACATTAAAGGGACTTCCTAAGAAAAGGAAGAAGATCAAAACTATGAACAGTAAAATGACAACAAACTCACAACTATCAACAACTGAACCTAAAAGAAAAAAAAAAAAACTAGGCAAACAACTAGCACAGGAACAGATTCACAGAAATAGAGATCACAAGGATGGTTATCAGCATGAGGGAGGTGTGGAAGACTGGGAGAAAAGGTACAGGGAATAAAAAACATAAATGGTAGGTACAAAATAGAGAGGGGGAGGTCAAGAATAGTATGGGAAATGAAGAAGCCAAAGAACTTACATGTGAGACCATGGACATGCTCTACATTGAAAGAATGATGGTGGGAGCAGGGCTCAGGGCAGAAGGGAATAAAGGGAAGAAAAAAATTAAACAACTGTAATAGCATAATTAATACAATATACTTAAAAAATAAAGAAAGAATGGAAATAAAATATAAAGCTACCATCTTGTCTTTATAGTATATTGTAAGTATGTTGTGTTATAGTAAGAAACACAAGAATGATAAACAGGTATACAATGAAATTATTTACTAATCAAGGATAAAGAAGCAGAGTGGATGGGACACAAAAAACAATGACATTTCTCTGATTTTTAGCATTTGTTGTCAGATCACTTTATGCTAGAAATTAAGAGAATTACTAAAAACCAAATCAAAACAAAACAAAAAAAACAATTTGGCAAATATCTAAAGGACACTGGAACCAGCTGGAGGAGACTTCCACTAACCAACCTGGGAAACATTTGAATACCACAATGATTTCGGACAGTAATAAATGAGAATTCATTCAAAATAAGAATCCATGACTCCAATGAATGATGGACACATAAATAGTTAAACAGATAAGGAAATAAATGAGGAAGAGTATGGGCTTACAGAATGTTGATTGATGACTAGGAAGTGAAAATACAGGCTCCAGCACAAATAACGCCCCTATTTAATACAAAATCATAAGCATGTAACTATGTGACATAACGATATCACACTCAAGCACACCATATGACATTTCAGGTGAAATGTTCAAATTAAAACTGTAAGTTATTACACCCACATTATTGCACTACTAACCACTCTCAAGCAGGCCTTCCTTCTGCTGGACTTTGCCCTTCAACTGGAAAGTTATGTTTTTGTAGACATCACAGTATATACTGTCAGAGGCAAGAATCATCAGGGGAGTTTTTAAGTCCAGCGGGTGAGAGAGCTTCTGGGTATCTGTATGATCTGAAAGTGTCTCTGCAATGGGAATGTATTAGTTGTAAGGGGGAAATGCTATCCAATGTATAACAATGAGATAATGCCTAGCCCACTTGGTCAACACAAAGCTTACCCATGAAGGTTACATGAATAGTATATGCCTTTTTCAATGTTCTTGCTTCCTTCAATTCTCCAAACTTCAGTGAGCATGATTATTATTCAAATGTTATATGACAGTATCACATTCTTTTGGTGGCTTTTGGTACATAAATTCCTTAATATGTCTCACAAGCTATAACATTTCACAGCCTAGACTATTTCTGGACTTCTTAAGATCAATTTTCTACATTGGCATATCTTGCAATCAACACTGAACTTCTTTTAATTTCTATAATGTGTCATATTCTCTCCACTCTGTAATTCTCACATAGTATTCCCCTTGCCAACAAAAATCATCGCTCTACTCCGTTGGGGCTCACCCTGAGTCTATAATTCCTTTTTATCCAATCCCCTGTTTATGTCTTCTCAGTAATGAAAACTTACACACTCTTCCTGGTATGTCTGAATCACCTGCTCTTGCCCCCATTAGGGAGAGAGGAATTCCTCCTTAGAGTTAGGTAGGTGTTTGAACAAACAACATCCAACACTAGCAGATGAAGTTGACAGAAGTTTATCAGCCACATATTCTCACATCTCAGGGGCAAAGGCCAATGTGCACAGTGGAGCGCCACACAGGCTGTACTCAAGGCCAGAGGAAACAACCAGGGCCTGAGTGAGAATGGCTTTGGAGTATCGAGAGATGAAGGTATCCCTTGATTTCCGTGGAAAAAAATGTGACTGGCTTGTTTAAATAATTCTGCAAGCTAGCACGAAACTGAAACCTGCTCCTGAGACTTAAGTAGGAACTGCACTTGACCCACGTGATTAGGAGTGCTGTTTGACTTGGAGACTTTAGCCGTGGAAGTGAGGGGTGGGGAGGGGGGTGGTCATGCCAGTTAAGATCCTCCCAATGTTACCAGATGTAAAGGTAGCTCAACATGTTACCTACTCAATACAAATTTATGAGGATTCTTTTTCCTTTTTCCCTGGACCCTAAAACCCCTCTGAAATTCTACCACTAATCAATTTAGCCACCCTCTGGATTCCTAAAGCATGTGCGGCCCAAAGTATGCTTTATAAAAATGGTACTTTGACTGCATGAAAGCACAAGGCCAAAATCTATGGTGAATTTAGTGTCACTTTCAAGTAAGCTTGTAATTCATTTACAACGTTTTGCAGTATATTTTCATAAGTTATTATTTAACACAGGCTACCTGTAACGTTTGATGTGTGTATGTAAGATGAAATAATACTAGAGCTGTAACGGGGTACAGCCAGGGTCCATGAAAATAGAAGAACCCCCATAATCCTTGGTTGGAGGAAGGGAGGAGCGGATGGTACAGTATTTGAGACACGTTGCATAACAATGGTAAGTTGATAGCCACGCCTTCCTGAAGGGAAGACGGCAGCTGCCCAGGGGGAACTGTGCACTGACTGAGAACTTTCGGAGACTTGTGGCATAACTGGGGGCCTGGGAGAGTACATATAGTGCCTGCGTGAAAGGCAGGGGGTGGATGCCCATCCCAGATGCCCAGCTGATACTGGGCACTTTTGCCCTGACTAAAGATGGCAGACCAAAGAAGGCAAAAGTTACTGGGGAGCTGGCAAAAATCGTGGACACTGACACACCATAAAAAGGGCTGGATATGAGATCATGCAGGGATTTTGGGCCAAGCATTTAAATGAGATCTGGCATAAAGAGAAGTCCACCACAAGGTCTGGAGTGTAAGACTGGAGTCTGCTGGGAGACCTGAAAGTTCAGGAGAGAGAAGCCACGTTGTCTGGAGTAAGAGAAAAGAAGCAGTGCAGTCTGGAGTAAAAGAGGGGCGGTCTGAAAGCCAGATGTCTAGTAAGTCAGCACAGCTGGCAGTATGGCAGGGTACCTGCCCAGCCACCCAGATTCAAGTCGCCAGGGGAAGACAGCAGAAGAGCTGACACAGTTGCATGAGGCCTGCCTAGCCCCTGGGACTCCTGAAGGATGCTTGGAGCTCAACTGTGACCGCGAATGCTGAGCTGCAGGCTTCTGCTTCTCTGAAAGATGGTACCTCTGAGTGGTGTATTCTAAAACTGGCCTGGTTTGGCAAAGGGAGGCAGGACTATGTGTTCTTGGGTGTTTTTAAAGGAAGCGGGGCTTAATGACAGAAATCTGCCATTATTTTAAACTTTATTATTATTCTAGTCTTTAAATAAATAACCCCTTTCTTTTTTCATCAAGTTTTTGCATTGGGAGTCATGCTTCTTGGCGGCAGGCAATGAAACCCCACAGCCGTCCCAGAACAGCACTGGTCTGTAGAGGTCTGAACAGCAGAGGTCTGTAACATAATTATCTCGGGGGTTCATTTGCCAAAGGTTTACCATACTAACTTCTCTAGAGAGTGAGGGAAGAAAAGTTCAAGATGTTTAAATCTCTCCAAATATTAATCATAAAAAGACAAAAAATCAGTTTGTTAATAAAATACCTAGAGCCCTGTCTGGTGCGGCTCAGTGGATTGAGTGCGGGCCTGAGAACCAGAGGATCACGGTTCGATTCCCAGTCAGGGCACATTCCTGGGTTGCAGGTCAGTTCCCAGCAGGGGACTCACGATAGGCAACCATACATTGATGTTTCTCTCCCTCTCTCCTTCCCTTCCCCTCTAAACATAAATAAATAAAATCTTTTAACATTTTTTTAAAAATAAAAATAAAATACCTAGAAAAGAATAGAATGCATGTAAGGGATTGACAAGTGCAAACTCGGAATTTTTTGGCATATGCATTAAAATATTATATATAAAAATCCTAATAAAGATAATACATGGCAAAATAAAATATACCTTGATTTATTTATAAATAGTCCCCTATTGAAAAAATAATGCATTGGGGGTACTGACTATAGAAATTAACATAAATAAATGTAAACCTATACTGAGCCAGGCACATATAGAGGATAAAATAGTATTTGCTATTATGTCATAAGCAATATTTTTCCTTATTAAACATAAGCAAAAATTTCCTATGTTTATAAATTATTAAATTACATTTTAATCCTTTTAATGGTATTTCACAAGTCTTATTAAATGTTATATGTCACAGCATTCTTATCATTACAACAATTATGTAATTCATACATGAAAACTTTATTACAGTCCTTTGTTCTACAATTAGCAGATTGCTGCTTCATTTTTCAAGAAAAAAATCTAACAGATTTTTGACTTACTATTATATGAAGTGTTCAGCTATACAACTGTATAGAGGGTCTGAGTTTGAGTCAAAACTTGTTGTAATGCTACATTTGCTCTGTGTGTTATTTATGGTGTTTGAAACCTCTGGAGTGAAACATATGGTTTCTTGCATTATGATACTTTTTAATAAAAAGTTGAAACACTTTTGATCTTTGTTTTGAGGAAAAATAATTTAAATACATTTGTAATGAGTTTACTGACATTTCAAAGATGACATCTTAGATAAGACTTTTCTTTCAAGTCACTTTTTAAAATAACACACTTTTATCTTCCACTTGAATGTTGCTTGGAAATGATCTCAAAATGTATTGAAATCAGGCTAAGGCTATGATCATAAACTGACCAACTGACTACTTAAAAAATGCCTGAAACTCTCAGTCTCACTTATTCACTAGCATTTTGTTAAATAATTATTTAAGTGTTTTTTATCCGAATACAACATTTTGTTAAAAGTTGGGACTAGCCCTGGTTGGTTTGGCTCAGTGGATTGAGTGCCAGCCTGTGAACCAAAGTGTTGCCAGTTTGATTCCCAGTCGGGGCACATGCCTGGGTTGCGGGCCAGGTCCCCCATGGCAGGTATGTGAAAGGCAACCACACATTGATGTTTCTCTCCCTCCTTTTCTCCCTTCCTTCCCCTCTCTCTAAAATAAAAAAATATATAAATAAATGTTGAGCATAGACTGGCAAATAAGGCACATATGGCTCATTTCCTAACAAACTAAAGTCACTCAAAATATTGAAGAAAATTTTCTTAAGAGGATCTTAAACTGCTTTGAAAAACTCATTTGACATGGAGAAGCCACAATATTAAATGAAAGAAAACATAATCACTATAAAAATCGTATACCTATCAGTAGGAGGTGAATTGGATACATTCAAATATTCACAGCATTAGGATACATAAATCCTGCATAAATATCCAATTTTATTATTTATACTATGACTCTTAACTTATGTTCTTTAAGTAAATAATATCATAAAGTAATTTAATTTGGGGTAGATAATTTTATGTAAATAGTGTCTTATAATATTTTACTAGAAACAGCTTAAGAATGAATAAAACTCACCAAACTTGGAGAAAATTTTATTTCCTCTTGCTGCTATTATGATGGTGATTATGCCCTAAATTTTCACACAGTATTCCAATATTAAACTAAGCTTATAGTTACTCTGAAACTCAGCAAATTATAAGAAATTTCAAGAAATATGCTGTGTTTTAAATGTCCCTAGTGAGATCAGTCAGCAGAAAACATACTGAAAAAGCAAGAAACAAAAAATAAATAATAACCAATAAAAACCAAAAGCACATCAACAGATGTCTTTAAACTAGAACACATAAGAAAATGAGCAGCCTACTTTAAAAAATCCTATCTATTTCTGCTTATATGGGCTTTTCACAGTTGTGGAAATTACTCTGGAAATGGCAAGGCTAATCCCATTGGGGAAACAGGGAGTAGAATCGTTCATAGCTCACAGAGAAACTATCCAATCACCTGGCCAACTTCAGGACCACTAAAAGGGGACTAAGCACTAAAAGATATTTGTATGTACTCACAAAATTATTTTTACACAATTATATAGTAATATTTTAGTTTAGCTTAAAATTACCTTTTTATTTTTACAGTGGCCAAATTCACTTAAAAAAAAAGAATTCTGAAGACAAAGTTACTGAGAAGTGCAAATTCCCAGGGTTGCAATAACGTTGTAGCAAGTTAAACTCCCATCCCACGGTGACTTGAATAAAAAGATCCCAGAGAAACTTGGTGTGAAGCAACTCCAAATAAATTTTTGAATGCATTTGTCAAGCAACATACGTACAAAGTGATACTGACAAATTCAATGTGAACCTATTCCTGAAATACAATGGGAAGTGGAGTCTGTGAGTTAGCTTTAAGTGTCTTATGAGATAGGAGTTCCATCTATTTTTCCTATATTGGCCATTTTATGAAATATTTTAAGTCAATTCCACAATGCCACATGTCTATATTTTCATTTTCTCAGTATATAAATTTTACTGCTGTTTTTCTACTTTCAAATATGATTATGATACAATCGCTCTGGGGAAGCTCACAATAGTTCTTTTACAAAATTATTTTTAAATAGGTCCTAAAAGAATGATATTGTGAGGTGGGTTTCACAATTAAGATATTTTTTATAATACACAAAATAGAGGTGAAAGTGTGGCTTAATGACCCTCCCCACTGTCTGGCATCGACACCTTCCTATATGTTTCTAATAACTCACTGCTATAATGCAGTACGGTTAGGAAGCTAACACCTGCTGAGCAACACGAACAATGGGACAAGAGGACCATTTCTCTACAATGAAGAGCCAACTGTAGGGAAAATGGAGTCAGTCAGGCTCCCTCACCCACATATCCAGGCAGCTATGACTTAGCAGTAAGTCATATAACTTTGCGTAGGGGCCCGCATGCCAGAAGCAGGCTCTGTTATATATTTGGACACCCTGCCAACTTTGTATGCACTTGGTGTATAAGGGAGTTGGGACTTCCTGCAGCAGGACACTCAGCTCGTGGCCTGTGTGGATTGCCCCACCCCAGAACAAAGGCATGTCAGACACCCTGACGGCTCTGCAGATTTTCTCCTCTCTGCCAAAATCCCCTGGGAACCTGCCCGGCCTCGAACAGTTGCAAGACACCAACCAACACCTTCCTCCTCAGGGTTAGTCAGAAACAAATGAAAAAATTAGGGTTCTGTTCCAAATAATAATAAAGCAACGTTGACACCAAAAAAATGATAGCTCCTGGAACAGGCCTATACTCAACACATTCTGTGGCCTGAAAGGCCAATGTGCTAACCCTAGAAAGTGTGGCTCTAATGGCCCATCACTCATATTGCCCTAAAGGAGCCTCACCTCTGATGCTGTGCCAGTGTCTATCCAATTAGCAGCAGTCCTTAAAAAAATTCCAGCATTGAGGAACTTTGTGTAAGGACAGATGTGACAATCACCAAAATACACAGAGCAAGTCTATTACGAGCTTCCCATGGCCTGTAACCTATTAGAAAGCCAAGAAGAGACCTCCAGGAAGTTCTCCCAGAGTCATCATCAAGGATACTGCATCTTGCTCTCAGAGACAATTGTTTCATAAGACTTAAACGTTGTTTTGATGATGGGTCTCAGGACACTGGCACTCTGGATGAAAGAAAGGCAGAACTCTATGTTATGTCACTTACCACTATGAAAGAAGGCCAGCAGGCAGGGCTACACAGGAGTGTGCAGTGAGACAGAGTAACAGCAAGCTGGAACAGGAAAGGTGCAGCTCTGGATGGCAAATGCGGTAACATTAGCTAGTCTCTGCTAGCTCTTGGGTTGTCCCTAGTTTCCACTTAGCCCTGGCACAAGAGGATGGGTGCCAAGTGATCATGGGGTTTGAGCGCCCTATAAGGAAAACAGCCGGGTGTGGACTTACCAGATATTGAAGAAAAAAACTGACTAGTCTTTAGCCAGGGTCTCAAAACATTTCTTTTTTCTTTCAGTGAAAGCCAGATCACAAGATAGAAAGGGATACTGGGGAATCTAAGGAACAAGCTTGGGTGCCCTGGGATGAGAATCACGTGGGTGTTTCGGTTGCAGCAGATCCGTCCTCCCAGACCTGTTAAGAAGTCTCACTCACACCATCTAGTCCAACCCCAATGCTCATGGGCGCCTGCCCTCCATTTCGACCCCACTGAGTGTGGGGACTGCCCGAGGCTACAACTGGGGAGTGAAATTGGGTGGACTGCAATTCCACATCCTTCCAGAAGCCAGAATGGAACATAAACTTACGGTGATTTTACAGTCTTACTTCAAGGGACCTGAGTGTCCTTTCCAATCAATGAGTTCTGAGTTTAAGAATTGGCTGTGATCTGGAAACTGAAACAGGAGTGGGCCAGGCGAACTTCTGTGGGCTTGGAGAAGCCCTGGGGCAGAATGTGGTATGACAGTCAGGTGTTTACCTCGGGGGAAAACCTGCCAACATTAAGGTAAGGCTAACCCTTAATAGTGCCATTTCCTAGAGGTGTAGCTGCAATCAGAGTTGAGTTGAAAACATGTGATGAGGCCACTGTAAGGCCTTTGCTACCAGAGCTTCCTTAAATACATTTTAATGTGGGACAAAAACCATGAGAAATTGAGTTCACAGGTGAATATCTTTGTCCTTTATGAAATGCTCATATCATTTCACAGACATGGTTTTTATAATACAGTTTTCACTGTTGAACGTCTTTTCACATTCCCTCTCCTGTGTATAAGGGCTAACTGGATGAATGGTTTCTCTGGTAGCTTATTTGAATCTCAAATAGATATTTGAAAACTTCCTCAGCACTGCTACTCCACCTCCTTCATATATTCACAGTTTGTGGTTGTTTTTATTACTATTATTGACAAACTGGTTTGGGAGCTCCAGTCTCCCTCTATTAAGCAGTATAGGCATTGGTGGGTAAGGAGCCAGGGAGATTAAGGTATTACTACAAAGTAGGTATGAACTTTCCTCAGCCCTGGAGGAGAAAACAAGCTGTGTTCACTTATGAAAAATACTTGGTGACAATTTAATTGCCTTACATTTTATAAAAACCCCAAATTTTCTCACAATATTTGACATGAGAAACGCTCAAGAAGTGTATACTGAATAAATAAATGAACACTATGCGGCATTCTTTACACCCTTATCTAACCTCATCTTTCAACGTTCCATTCTGTATTCCCTTGCAAATGATGCTATCGATTCTTTACTGAGAAGGATCTCACTGCTCCAAATTGCATTTTTCATGTTCACTGTCCTTTACCACTTTTAATTTCTTCTTGTTGAACATTTCTTCACTTTGCTTAATTATTTTTTCACAGTATTTCTTTCCCTACCATATACCTCCATCACATACCATACCTCTTTCATGGACTTAATGGGGATGGAATCTTTGATGGTATTGAGTTGGCCCAGTATGATGGTATTGTTGTTGTGTTTGTAAGATGGCTCTGGTAGCAATTAGTTGTCTTTGACTTCATTTGAAACAACTTTGTTAGATTGTACTGTGACAGCTGTCATATCTGCGTGCATTAAAAAATTCAAAATCAATGAATTTTCATGTAGCCATTTTAATATTGTAGATGGAAGAAAATACACAACATTTTTCACATATTATGCTTTGCAATATCAATAAAGCTAAAAATGCCACTGAAACACACAGAAAAGATCTGTGCAGTGTACAGAGAAGATGCCGAGGCTGATCAAACACGTCAAAAGTGGTTCGTGAAGTTTTGGCCTGGAGCTTTCTTGCTGGATGATGCTCCATGGTCAGGTAGACAAGTTGAAGTTGATTGAGTTAGAATTGAAACATTAATTGAGAACAGTCAATGTTATACCACTCGGGACATACCTACTCAAAAATATCCAAATCAATAAAGTTGCTGAAAATGAAAAATGTGTCTTTTATTTTATGGAAAAAAATCACATGGACTTTTTGGCCAACCCAGTAGCTATTTACATGTATTTCATGTTACCTGTGTTTTTCTGTTGATGTTTTGATTATTGTTGTTTAGTGATGCTCTTTTGGAGGGTCTGTAGATTACTAATAGAGATGACAATGGTGAGTTTCAAGAAATATTTTATAATTATAAAAATGTAATGCAGTTGCATATGGGAGCAATTTTCAAATGGTGTCCCTCAAGAATTGTCAGGAACATGTACAAAGGACACATGGATAAGACCAAAGAAGGGTGGGGAGTGGAAATGGATGGGGTGGGAGAGTGGTGGGGGAAGTTAGAGACAACTGTACTTGAACAGCAATTTTAAAAAAAACATGTAATATCTGACTATTTAGTCAGTGTCACTGACCTCCTTCCCTTAATATTGTCAAAAAAATAATAGCAACAGCCAACACAACAATAGGTCTCCAATGTGAATGAATCAAAATTTACCTCTTTTTGTCAGATTGGAAAAAATATATTTTGGATATGCTGAAAAATTTTAGAAATTCGTTTATGTTTGCCAGGAGATGAAAAAGGTTGAAAATCACTGGAATGGGGTGAGCGGACTGCTAAGCAACAAGCAAATCACTAAACTCTGGTGAGACAATAACGAGCGAGGCATACACAATCGGCGTTCCCATGAAGCACACTCTAGTGATGTAGACAAATGAAATATGTAATTATACAAGCACTAGAGAGACACCGTTAAATTATATAAGTGAAAAATACAAGGCATTATGCAAATTTACAAAGAAAACAAGGAAAAGCTTTCCTGATAAAGAGGTATTTAAATTAATGCCAGAAAACTGAATACAAATTTTTCTGTCTATTTGTCTGCTGTAACGAAATGCCACAAATGGGTAGCTTATAAACTGTTTCTCACAGTTCTGAAGTCCAGGAGGTACAAGAGCAAGAACCGGGAAGATTTGGCATCTGGTAAGGATTGCCTTCTTTCTAGACGACCATCCTCAGTATAACCTCACAAACGGAGGGGCAAGGAAGCAGTCCAAGGCAAAGACCTAGTGTGAAGACCCTGCTCTCCTGACCTCACTCCCCGTGCCATCACACTGGACATTAGGTTTCAATAGACAAAATATTCAGACCACAGATAGCAAGTACCAAGCAAAGGATTTTGTCTTGGAAATTGTTTTGTCTTACATGGCACAGTGATGGCTGAGCATCTTAATATAACATTTAGGAAAATGGAGCTTAGCTCCTTGGAATAGAAAAGACACTCTGACTGTCTGGAGCATCCTGAACCCAGGAGAGTTGGGAGTAAATTAATCTTAATCAGTAGCACCATTGTTTTGAGCATTTTGGAAATGCTGCATATATTTCACTTTCTAGGATAACACTGTAAACTTTATCTACAGACATGTTTTCTAATGTAAAAAAACAAGACAAACATGTCTAAAACTGAACAATAAATGAGTCGGTACATATCACCTGTGATAAAATATGTTGTTTTTAATATTGTTTATAAAATACTGAATGACATGAGAAAGCACTTAAGTTCAGTTGAAAAGGCACTCATACACAAGTGTATATACTATACAAACTTAACTACATAGCAATCACATAGATAGGAAAACAGGCACAGAAAAAAAGCAAGTTTGTGGAACACTAAATGCCAAATTTTTTTAAATTCTAAATTTCATGTTTTGTTGTCTGTAAACTTTTTGTGTCCTCCAACTTCAGAAATAAAAATAATATATTTATCCCTTAATTTCTGAGAAAATATTTTACATATTTTATAATATATCCAAGTATTTTTGGAATACGTTATTCAGCGTACTTCCTGAGTAACTAAGACATCATGGTGAATGCATGACCCTCTGTGAAAGTAGTTTCAGGAGGGCCCTGGGTGGGAGGGCGTGATGGTGAAGTTGATTGAAAGTATGAATGCTCAGTAAACGTAACGTGGGGGTACAAGGTAGCCCAGAACTGCAGAGGCAGGCTAAGCACTCCCATATCTCGAAAAAAAACCCTGAGACCTAGGGTGGCTAAATTACTTTTACCAGTCACATATGAGTGAGAAATGAAATCACATCCAGAAACACTAAGTCTTTGTTTTATTTCAGGGCCCTGCTATACTTTGTCAATATGCCAGAACTAGAAGTAAATTGCATGTGTGGAATTTACTCTGACCAGTGTGATCTTAGTTTCTCTTTCAGGCCTGGCCTAGAAATATTAGTAAAATAAATTTCTTAATTTTTCCTATATGTTTTGTATAACCCCACTACACTTTCACCAAATTGTATTCTCTCACAACATAAACATACAAAAAACATATGCTGCCTGTCACACTATCTAAATCCCATTATTCCAAGAAGGAAGAACACAAGTTACATCTACAGGTGAAATAGATTTCAGCAAAAGCATCAATTCGTTTGACTATCTTCATTATTGAAAGCTGTCGTTGGCACCGAATCAATCCTGAGGTAATCTGTGTGGATTGTTAAAACGCCCTAAATGAGCAGACAGACTGCTTGTGCTGTGGAACACGCTTACTTTTTACGTGTGACCATGGCTCTAGGCTAATATGTTAACCTTTTACAACCTCATAAATACATTGTTCTCTTTTGAGTTGCATATTCTTTTCATTGTTCTTTTCTCGTTCTGTCTAAACTTTTTCTGCCTTTGAATGGAGGAAGATCAAAGAACAATATAATATAATCAAAGTTAAATTTCCTATTCTTTATTGTTTCAAAAATAGTTAACTTCTTTGGTAGTATTCACTAAATTTTCTTTTACAGTCTCTCCAAAATGTCAAATTAAGAATTGTTTTTACAATGCTCATATAAACATTTAAAGGCATATGTAAATTAAATACATTGCATAATTAATTCTCATTGGAGTAAATGTTTCTACTCACACACTGCAAGCAGAATTTATAAGACTGATGTTAAAATTTTGAAGCAAATGTACTGCTGCCGATCATTGTTTAATTTTTTTCTTTTTAAAATGTTTATGTATGGAGAGTGTTAAGTTCAGGTCTCTTTCCTAAAGGAGCATGTTTCTCTCTAGTTTATACTGGTTCCTTATTTTCACCTAAGTCTCCCCATTATTAAACCCCTTATGTAATCTCTACTTTAGAAGACATATTATTTTATCCAGATGAACTGGTAATTTTTAAAAGTCCTATGATATACTTGTTAAATATAATCACATTGTAAGGTATTGAGCTTAAAGTCAGATAAACTGATAATATATAATGTGAAAAGTGACTTGCCAGAAGTGAATTTGCAGTGCCAAGGAAGACCTCAAAGTCCTACCTAAGCATATCTCCAGGAGGAGATAACTAACAGCTTTCTGTAAAGAAAGACTCTCCAATACAAATCTTAAAGATTAAGCACAAGCAAAACGGGCAGCAGCTATTCAGGTAGGAAGAGCAAGCAGTGAGTTCAAAGTCAGAACTGCGAGGCAGTGTCTCTAATTTGTGACTAGTACAAATATTCTTCCATGTATTTAATTAAACTCCCTCTCATTAGATTACATAGATAGATAGGTAGATAAACATTGATCAGTTGCTTCCCTATACACCCTGACCTAAGCTCAATCCATTTCAACTCATTGTAATGTGATAAAACTATATTTTAGGGGGTAAAAGTTATTTTGCATTAATAAGCACTCTCCCCACATAGGGCATTTTGTTCTGTGGCTCCTTGGCAGGATAAATTTTTGAGAAAATTTCTAGTATCTCCTTGGCAGATACTATTTTTGAGAAAATAGAATCTCTCAACACTGTGAAAATAAGGAAAGAAGAGAATTGTTTCTTAAAACATACAGAATTAAAAAAATTGAAGTAGGGAGATACTTCATTTAAACAATGGCATTTACAAAAGTATGAACTTGACTGGGCCTTGTCTCTGCAGGTGTTATAGCAGACATCAGAAAAACACATTTACATGCCTCTATTTATTTGCTTCTTCAACTAATGGCAGGAGTCTGCCTTTAAGAAACTTGTTCAGTCCACATTTTCAGTCATGAGGTTTTTACATTCTCAATCATTCTAGAAATCCAGTATTATTCAATCCAAAGAGTAAGTCTTCATTTTTCCAAAGCCAGGAAGATGGGAACTGATGGGACCAACACCACTGGTACTGTACTGCCACACAACAGTGATGTTAAAAATTGGGGAAGAAGCCAAAGAAAAGATGAATTACTTTGCAAAGTCAATGGCCTATCACTTCTCAGTATACTTTAATCCCTACACACAGAGTACTGAAATTATGCACCGAAAGTATAGAAAACATGGTGCGGGATCTTTGCAGCGATTTGAACAGTGTGTGATGCCTTGAACAAAACGAACCAGCATCCGGAGAGTTTATTCCTGGTATGACTGGTGTTCTTGCCAGCCTGATCCCTTTGGGGCCTAGCAGTCAACATCATAATACTAATAACTTTCTGTGCCACGGCTTGACTTGTGGGCATGCAATTATGTGTGTTTGTCTCCAACTACTTGTAACTTGCTGCGCTAATGTGTAAAACACCATTAAGATTGCAGTGACAGGTAACTAAACACTCATTGTATAAACAATTTAATATGTTTAAATGTCTTAAATTGATTTGATATTCCTGCTTAGTGTCTTTAACCAAACTGCATCTATTTAAATTTTCTAACAAAATAATCCTCTTATGATTCTAGATTATGTATGACCTTTTCTTTCTCAGACCTGAGCCTTTCCTTTGTGTTTATTAGATACAGTGAAAAATAGCAGTGAAACTCTCTACTATCCATAGTATCTGCACTTTCTTAGCATCATCTGAGATACACCCAGAATTGTATGAAAATTCCCATCACATTAACAATGATCAATATTGTGTTTCAGAAATTGTTGAGGTAACACAATAGGTGGAATGACTTTAAGGATGAGTATTTATACGATAGAAGAAAAGAAAGCTTTTTAGAAATGGAATATATAGGTTGCACTGACCATGTAGAAACTGAATTGCGGCATGCTTCCCAAAGCATCTTGGAAGGAAATACTTCCAGAAAGGACATTAGGAAGTACTAAACAGTGGGGAATTATTGGAACTAAACTTGGGACTACTGATTTTATGTTGGAATAAAGTGAACTATTATACTTAGGTGTTTAACCCATTTTATTTAGAGGGCAATGAAATCATAGAACTTTGCTATCAAACGTGGTGAAGGAGTCTCAGAGATGTTAAGTGATTTGGTCAAAGTAGCACAGTTAGTTGTTCACCAACATTCTTAGCTCATTGCATATTGCTTTTTGATTGCTAAGAAACTTGGTGTGTATGTGTATTTATGTGCAGTCAGAGAAGGTAAACTAATGCTTATCAAAACTAATGTTTATCACTACATAGGACTTGTTTTGTGATTAAGACTTGCCAGTAGTACAGATGTTTCCTCTCACAGGCCAAAGCAAGCCAGATCTCTGGGAGTCTGTTTATTTGCCCAAAGTTTGGGTACATTTCAGCAAAAAAAAAACAAAACAAAACTGTGAATATACAACAAATCTTTGGTCTTGATTGCTATAAGAGGTATAATTATGTGATTAATTAAAAAAATAAAGCACTGCAAAATAATTGAGTAAATAATTCAAATAATAAAATAATTTTAAAAATGGTCACATCATTCATTAGAAACTTATTCCATTTTCTAATGAGGCATCTCCAGGCTAGGCATTACAGCTTCCAAAATGGTGGTTCTTAATTTGATTTTAAGAATATAACTACTTTAGTTTACATACGTTCACCTATTGTCAAAACACAAACATTGACTGTTGGGAAGCGCCCTGCCTGGTTTCAGGAGCTGCAACCCTCCCATGGCTAAGGCTGAGTGAGTGACCTTCAGACCAGAAGCCACTAAAGAGACAAAGCTTATCTCCCTGGCAGGAGCACCACTTCTGCTCCTTTTTCCATAACTGGCCTCCAGTGCTTGATCAGTTAGCCAATGACAGATAAGATTCTCCAAGGGGAGACATGACCTAAGATAGACATGATTACGTGGAGACCTGAGGGAAGGACTTGGAGGGCTATGGAGAAAGGGAGTGATGGATCTTTGCCCCTCAGCTTTGGCATACCCTTAGTCCTCATTCTGTCTTCAAGAAGTCTCCTAACCTCTTGGCTGCCTTACTACCCCTGCCTGACTTAAGCCTGAGAAAACGACTTAAGCCTGAAACAATGCTGGTGGTGGGTGCTGCCCTGTCCTGGAAAGGGTGATCCGACCTAAAAAAGAATATGTAAAATTCTGTGAAACCTGCTTTGTTTAGAAGGCTCTCAATTAAATAAGGGTCCAAGCAAGAAGTGGGTTTCTTCCTCAAAGTTTTATAGCTCTTTAGCTATCTGACCCTGACTCAGAATAGGCCCTGAGAGTTCTTGGTTATCTATTGTTTGATCCTTATTGCCTGACAATGATTAATGAGCTTTACCTGTATTCCTGTGCAAAACAAACCCAATAAAAGCCCATTGAGGAAAAGGCTCTTGGCCCTTTTCTTTTGAGAGATCGGCCACCTTTCCTCCCCAAGCAGATCGTGTCTTGGTAGACTTATTCTCATCCATGGCAGCTGGGGAGGCCCTGCAGGTGGAGCCCCCCACAATTGACTATGGGAACTTTCAAATTCAGGCACGGTCTCCCACTCAAACCCACCCTACCCCACCCTCAACATACATATTAAGAAACAAAAACAAAGCAGGAATTCTCATGAACCTAGTTTATTATTCCAGAATATTGCTGCATTGTGTTGAATATGCTATGGATCCCTTCATAAAAATTGTTGTCAGCGGGGACTGTTCTAATCCATCTACTGATACTGACTATCAAAAGGGAAGTGGGGATATTGGTTTATTATCTATCTGAATGAGAATTATTAAGACCTTTTGATTTTTTAAAGATTATATTTATTTATCTTTAGAGGGGAAGGGAAGGAGAGAGGGAGAGAATATCAATGTATGGTTGCCTCTCGTGGGTGTCCTGCTGGGAGCTGGCCTGCAACCCAGGCATGTGCCCTGAATGGGAACCGAACCACAATCCTCTAGTTCGCAGGCCCACGCTCAATCCACTGAGCTACACCAGCCAGGGCCCTTTTTAAATTTTTCATCATGTGCTCATTAGAAACCAACTCTGATCTGCAAGTGTTTTAGAGGAGAGATCTTTTTCAGGCCAGGTTTGTTGCTGTGCTCCTCTCCCCCTGTTCATTATAAATGAATAAAACAGAATATTGAAAACCAGGACCAATCAGGTATAACCATAAAATCAATGTAAGTTTTGGTCATAGAATGTCTCTTTTAACTCATAAGTGAAAAATGAAAATAATTTTTCCCCTTTTGTATGAATCTGGATCAGGTCCCGTAACTTTTCTGGTCTGTTTGAATTTGCCAAAATCCCTGTGGTCACTGCAAATTACAATGCATCTAGTCAATTTTATCATTAAAACCTTGGTCCAGTATATTTAATCAGCACTCACTCTTCAATAAATAAGGACTTTTCTTCCCTTCCCCACCTAGCAGACTTGTTGTATGCCAGACTACAGAAGCTGTGAAGCTGAGTCTCCATTTTCACCCACTTCTCCCTTCATGGGCTGTTGTCTTTGAGCCTTCCGGTTACAATGGAGAGGAGAGAAAGAGCAGAGATCAGGTAGCTGGAGAAACGTGTACCTGACTGGCTCTCTGAACTAGGCAAATGCTTAATCCTGACTCTTTCTCGCGGGTGATTTTCCTGGCTCCTCAGTGACCTTCACCCTGTGTTCCCCTGATTTTACATTCTTGTTGAAGTCTCTGCCTCTGCTTTAAAGAGCTGGTTTACCTGAGTCCCTGGCTTTCCAGTGTTTATCTCCACACAGACTTTTCTGCTGTGGTGGGTGCACTGTGCTGTTATAACTATATTTCAATACTTGCAGAGGATTTTGTGCTAAAAATCACATAACACTAACACATTGTTACCTGCACACAATATATCTTTAATAAAAAAAGATTAATAATATGAGTGATTCTTCTCATAATGTTCAATCTGTTCTGAGATTATAGGGTACCACTGCTTCTAGTCACAGAAATAATTTTGTATTTGTGAAATTCTGCCTGACTAATCTCTGTCGAATAGACTGTTGCAAGTCATTTCCCTTACATTTAACTTGCTCAGTCTGTGATCAATTCCTGGCTGTACCCTCAACTCTTACAAGGGATGCAACCTCCAATTCTTTTCTAGTTGCTTTGTTACACTACCCTCTTCTCTCCTTACCCGATTCCTCTAGTCTGTAGTTCTTAATTTTCACTACACATTGGAATGTGATTTTAAATCACAATCACATTGCCTGAGTGATTTTAAAAAACACTGTGACTCAGGCTCTCTTTAATCCCTAAATTTATATTTAATTATGCCAAGGTGGGCCCCTGGAATAAATATATTTTTAGAGGTTCTCTATGTGATTCCAATGTACATCCAAGGTCAGAATTATGACTTTTGTCAGTCCTTCTGGTCCTTGGTTTTATTCAGACTTAGCATTTTTTTTTCTGCTTCGTGGTAAACAGTACCTACTTTGGCAACCAAATTAATCCCAAGTTATAATCCTCAAAAATTCCAGATAAGTAGGAATATTATAAAGCAGTCTATCAATTTATTTATTGAGATAAAGAATTTTGTGATTATAATAACAAAAATGTTGGAAATTATTCAGATCTAAATCATTGCTCCATCTTTCCATTTTCTTTCATTTAAGAATTTTTTAAATGAATTCCTTTGCATATGTCATGAGCTGAATTGTGTTACCCTGCCCTCCATTTCATATGTTTACCTGATAATATCAGTTCCTTAGAACATGACTGAATTTGGAGAGAAAGTCTTTCAAGAGGTAGTGAAGGTCAAAGGGGGCAATTGTGTAGGCCCTCATATGGCAAATTAGGTGCTTATGAGAAGACACGATTAAGATGTAGACATGCACAGGGAAATGCATGTGAAGACACCAGAAGAAAGCTATCTGCTAGCCAATGAGAGAGGCCTCACAGTGAAACTGACTGTTCAACTTTTGATCTTAGACTTCTATCCTCCAGAACTGTGAGAAAATAAATGTCTACTGTTCAAGTCACCCAATCCCTAGTGCTTTGTTATGACATTCCTAGCAAATTAATATGTCATACACCTCAAATTCTTATTTACTGAGTTCAGGCCTTAATAATATCAAATGGGACTATTGCATTCACCTTTTAATTATACTATTAGCGTGCACACTGCATGCTTCCAATCCTGTGTCCCCACTGCAGTTAGAGTGATTTATCTAAAATACAAGGACTATGCCATCCCTGCTTCGACTCCTTAATTGACTATCTCCCCATCCATATGTTGCTATCTTACCTTTAAAGTTTATTTTTTAATATCAAATTGTTTCTATTTCTATATGCCTAGCATCTTTTTTGTCTTTCCTACACAATTTATCCTAAAACCTCTGCCTATAATCATTTTCCTGTTTAAAAAAACATTAACTATTTTAAGATCCATCTCAGGAAAACCTCATAGAACACATTCAATCACTCTCTATAATTATTCTAGTTAAGTCAATATGTTCACTGTGGTACTAAAATTAATTGTTATATGTATTTAATTACATTAAAATTATATATTTATATGTCTATATTGACTTAAAGGTTATAGCATTCTTTTTAAAAAGATTTCAATTAGTTTTAGAGAAAGAAGAAAGGAGGAAGACAGAGGGGGAGAAACACTGATGTGAGAGAAATATCAATTGGTTGACTCTTGAACACTCTCAACCAGGGGCCTGGCCTGCAACTCAGGTATGTGTCCTGACTGGGAATCAAAGGTATGGCCTTTTGGTTTACAGAGCGATGCCCAGTCCACTGAGCCAGACCAGTTAGGGCAGGATGATAGCATCCTTAAGGGATCACCTATTTCATATCCCTCTTGGTAGTTCCCGGGTCTAGTGCAATGTTAACAGTAAAATTACTTAACGTTTTTAAAGAAATGTTGTGCTCACTTGTGTGAATCTATGTTCAATAAATAATCACACAGATTACCTACATCCCTGGCCCCTGAGAGATAATGCAACCCCGGGATGACTGCTTAAACTCCCATTAAATTTTACTGTGAGAACATATGTCCTTTATGGAGGACTGTTTCAAATGACAGTTTATTCTTTGTATTAAACCTGAGTTTCTCAAGTGAAATCAGGTTATGGATATATGTTTTATGGTGTGTGAACTCTATCAAATTGTATGAAAAATTTAGCATTCACCACACTTGAATATGTGCTTTTAGTGAGAAGGTTCATAGAATTTATCTAGTCTTCAGGTTTAATGATTCCCAAACTTTATAAACTATATATTATATAGATAGATAGATATAGATATTATAAATATTATTTATATATAGATATATCTATATCTATCTATATAGAGAGATATTTACATGAAGCCAGGCCAATGGTAAATAGTAATATAAACCACTTTAACATGAGTCTTCCTGGAATACTTGAGTTTTAGTCCTTCGCTTTAACTGGGCATTAATGTCTTCAAAGAAAACAAACAAATCTAACTACACAAAATCACAATAGCATAATCCTTACGAAAGCAGGGGTTTTTTGTGGAGAGTTTTAGGGAAAATGCTACTCATTACAGAAATGCCCTCATTTTACCTCTTATATAAAAAATGTCTTGCACACACTCCACTATTCATCAAAGATTGTTTTCTAGAGACCAGGCACTTTGCTTTACACTAGAAATATGCTGGTAAATAATAGAGCTCCTTCTCTTCGGAATCAAAATTCTAGAGAAGGGAGACATGAAGTAAGTAATAGCAACTAAGAGGAAGAGGACAATATACAGACATTAAAGAAGAGACAGTGGCGGGACAATGCTTTCTGTAGGGTATTAAAGACAATGTCTCTGAGTAAGGATGCTTAAAATGAGACCTAAATAGTGTGGAGGTGCACATGGAAAAGTTAGAGAAAAATCAGTAAGGCAAATGTGGCCACTAGTGAAAAGTCAGTAAAATGGAAAGAAGTTCGGCATTTGCCAGAACCAGACAGAAGACCAGAATGTTTGGAGTCTAGTTAAATGAAGGAAAAAGGAAAGAAGACAAAATGTTGGATTTGACTAAGAGAGGAACAGGCTGGACATTTCAGACCTTTGTAAAGAATTTACTAAATGAGATGATAAACAAACAAAAAAGAATTATCAGCAGGAGGCATGACAAACCTGATTTTCATTTTTCTTTAAATTTAATTCTTGTTCAAGTACAGTTTTCTCTTATATTCCCAACCTTGCCCCCCCCCCCGTGCTCCTCACCTCCTTCCCATTTCTTCCCTCCTCCTTAGTTATTGTCCATGTGTCCTTTATACTTGTTCATGTGATTTTCATTTTTAATAGAATTTTCTTGTTTTTCTGTGAATCATAGATTTTATACAGGCAAGAGTATGAAAGCATGTCAGGTCAGAGATGCTAGAGATTTAAAGTTGGATGGCAGATGTCAAATTTAAGTGGTTTGATTCAAGATAGAGTGAAAATTGTTCATAAGTGGAACTGATTGAACTTGATGAATAGGGTATGCAATACTAGGTGAAGAAAAAAATCCAGGAAGACTCCTGGGTTTTGCCTGCGTGTCTGGGTGAGTGGCTGACAATGCCATTTAATAAGATGTGAAAGATTAGGCCAGGAGGCAGTCCACTTGAACTGTAGACATCCAAGTGAAAATGTAGAGCAGCCATTTGCTCATGTCGGCTTCCAATTTAGTAAAGATGTGTAGATGACATAAAAACCAGAATGCCTGGTCCTGTTAGTTAGAAAAACATGTCCATGGGTAAGAAAAGGAGTGGGTGAAAGAGGTTGAATTACTCCAAAGGTCAAGAAAAAGAGATGGAACTTGCCAATACATGGGAATGAAGCAGAGAGTGAGATAAAGGCTTGTGGTGTCACAAACAACAACAGCAAAAAAACAGAGGGAACACTGCTTCAAGAATGAGAAAGTGATCATCTGTGTAAGACCAGTGAAGAGAATCCACTACGGGATTTAGAAACATACCGGCCATGTATCTTCATCTCTTTAAGACAAATATTTTTAGAAATTGTTATTTACCCTAATGTTAGGGTAACATTATATATAACGTCATGAAATGTTATATTAAAAAATACTGAGAGGGGGGAAAAAGTGTTTTTCTTTCCCTCAGACCTGATAAAAAGATTAGGAAAGTACTCTTGCTAAGAGGAAGCAATTCCCTTGTAACTAAAACTGTTCAAGCATAGAGCTGTTGTGTTGTAAAATTACTTAGAGTTCCAATAAAATAATACAGCTAGTGCTAGTAAACCAAAGAAGCAACTCGTTAAGTATGTTAATCAGAATGAAAAGTGTGCTCTCTATCCTAAAGGACACATTTCCTCTGGTCATTCTCTCACTCATTGTACCAATAACTTTAACGTTTTATTATTGAGACTATCTTTAAGTACTAAGTACTTTTAACTTTCAAGCTTCTATTTATTTCTTAAATTAAGACACATTATTTTTAGAGCAGTTTTAAGTTCACAGCAAAAATGAGCAGCAAGTACAGAAAGTTTCCATATATACTCTTCCTCTCACCCACTGTCAACATCTGTTACATGGATGAACTTACACTAGCATCAAATACCATCCACAGTCCACGGTTTACAGTGGTGTTCACCTGGTGCTCTACATTCTGTGGGATCCACAAATATATAATGACATATATCCATCATCATAGTATCATTAGAATAGTTTTACTGCCCTAAAATTGTCCTGTGTTCTGTTTATGCATTTATCCTTTGCCTCCTAACCATGGGCAGCTACTGATCTTTTACTGTCTCCATAATGTTGTCTTTCCCAGAATGTCATATAACGGGAATAAGACAGTACATAGCCTTTTCAGATTGACTTTTTTCACATATTGGTATGCATTTAAATTCTGTTTAAGCCTTTTCACAGCTTGATAGCTCATTTCCTTTAATGGTGAATTATATCCGATTGTCTGGATGCTCCACAGTTTATTTATTCATTCTTCTATTAAAGGACAACCTGATTGCTTCCAAATTTTTGACAATTATGAATAAAGCTGACATAAATGTAGGTTTTTGTGTGGACATATGTTTTCAACTCATTTGGATAAATACCAAGGACCACAGAATTACTGGTATTATTTGTTAAATAATTATCATTTGAGAAAATTTTGTAGAATTGTTTGTGTTTGTCCTTACCACCCAGCAAAGATTATGTGTTCACAAAAGATGTAATTTTTCATTTGTTATTAATGACATCACCAATATATCTTTTTACTTTCCCTCCAATTCTTTTTTCTCCAAAGTGCTATAAAAACGTGAAGTTAGTTTTATTTGATTCTATGACTACTATAATTAATTATATTCATTTGAAAACACTGAATAAAAATAAAAATCCTTTTGATATTGTCAAAATCCAAAACCAAAGAGAATTTACATCTTTACCTATTACTCTGTCAAAAGTTCTCCTGGAAAAAAATGGGGAGATGGAATCTCAAGTAGGAAAGAAAAGGCGGGGTCTGAGCAAGTATTGTCCTTAGGTAACTCAAGAAAATTTGCTTGAAAGGGAAGGGAATTTAGAAGATAATTTATTCTTCTCTTGAAATGTCTTTTTGAAAAAAAGAGATACTAAAATACGAGAATTGTTTTTGCAGCTGCATGACAGGAAGAACCTTTTTTTCATGAGAACTGACACAAACTTCTTTATTAACAATAAGCAGTATGTAAAAAGACATTTTTTTTTTCATTTTGAAAAACTAATTTGAGCCTCATCTATAACAACTGTATGTGACATTACCTCCCCCATAAGTGTGACAAAATTTCTAAGTCAGGGAATCTTTCTTAACAAAAAGCAAATAAAATAGCAAAAAAAATCATTTTAAAATTCATGTCATAATCTAACCCTCATTCATTTTAGTTCATATTTTATCATTTTGTAGTAGGGGCTTTTGTTGCATGGCATTCTTCATATGAGAGAAAGAAGAGAGTGTGAAAACAAAAAAATACGTCTTAAAGTATGAATCTTCCTAATGTGTAATGAGGTAGTAATGTAGGAGACATCTAGTGTCATTTTAGCGGTCGATCATCTAGGGATCGATCCCAGTTTGTGACTCTCTGTAACTCACTGAAAAAAAATGATCTCACACCAGCTGCTTCTCAACTGTATTTTCTAAAATATAATTGGGTGCTGAAAGAGTTCACATTTCTTTTTGATATGCTTTTGTTCTGCCAGTCTTCTCCACTCTAAATGCATGATAGATTAGACAAAGGCTTAAAATGTGTTTTTTGAGGGTCTATCTACATCTCAGCACAGAGTAGAATAAAGAATAGAGGGGTTTTTTTTTAGCTTGGTAGTCCTTTTTTATTAAAAAAATGTGCAGATCTACTCTTAAAAATAGAGGTAATTTATACAGGTACTTCTTTTTTTTTTAATTTTATTTATTTACTTATCTTTAGAGGGGAAGGAGAGAGGGAGAGAAACATCAATGTATGGTTGCCTTTCGTGCGTCCCCTGCTGGGAGTTGGCCTGCAGGGAACCCGCCTGCAACCCAGGAATGTGCCCTGACTGGGAATCGAACTGTGATCCTCTGGTTCGCAGGCCTGTGCTCAATCCACTGAGCTACACTAGCCAGGGCTTTATACAGGTACTTCTTTTGCTTGATCCCATTTTCTCTCCCTTTCCTCTCTTTGCAAGACAAAATGACACAACTTCCTTAGTTTAACTTTATGACTCCTCAGAAATAATAGATCTGAAATTACTATATTAAGCAATCTTGAACTCCTTCTTGAGCTTTCTCATATTCAAGATATATAGCATTAAGTACTAATCATACTATTTTAACCATTGATCATAGTGGATAAATATATAGACATATAGATGAGTAGATATATGTCTCTATATGTAACTCAACTAGTCTACATTTGGTGCTACTTAAGCCAGTAGGTAGGGCCGTTCAACACAAGCTAGATAGACTACGCTTTGTCAATTGAGCATTCTCATGGGAATGTATCCATCTAGGCCTCCAGAATAATTAAACTCAATAGGACATTCTTCTCCTTAAAATACTTCTACTGTATACTTTGTTTTTAGGATAAAAACAAACCACTTTACCTAGTTTAACATAGATAACCTTAGGCATCTTTCTGATTATTACTCCCACCTTAATACTCATGATCAGGTTTGTTATAAATAATAGGCTTTATCTATATTCAAGTACCTACTGGTCTCTTACTGAGCAATGCTCAATACCAGCTCAAGACTTTGAACATGTTCTTAGCTAGACTACTAATTTATTGTCCTTAAGATCTCAGCCAAGTCATTTTTTTGTATGGGGAGCCTTATTTTAATGTATCTCTCCATGACTCTTTCTTCCTTATCTGAATTGGGTACCAATATGTATGCATAGACCCTTTACAATACTGATTGCGCTGTACATTATCTACTTTTTACTTGAAAATATTTTTATTTTCATTATATTTTGATGGGGAAAGCCGTTTGGTTTACAATGGAATCTCACTAAATATAGCAATGTTAATATAAATATCAAATGGTTTAATAAAAATATATTGAGCTCAGCATTTATTAAATTAAATACATGTGCAGAACAGAGGTGAGTAAATGTAGTGGCCCATTTCAGACATATTTATAAAGAAAATATATCTATGATTTGGGAAAATAGGTCTTTCTAGCCAATATCGTCCCTCTCTCATGGGCTGAAATTATTTTTTTTATTGCCTAAGTTTCTATGAATCTAAAAATTAATTAGTAGTTTATTTAGGTAAAACTAGTAAACTCCTTGAACATTTAAATTCCTATAGGATGATTAGGCTCAGTATCATTCAATTCCTGTTTCCAATTGCTGTATATATAAAGGGATTAGCAAGCCTAAAGTTGTTCAGTATCATAATAAAATCTGAAATCTATAGTAATTTCAAGAGAAAATATCAGAAAACTGTCCTTGTACTTGTACTGCTTTGATTCAAACATATTGAAGACATTAAATATTTAGTATAAGTTATAAATGTTCTTGTTGGCATATTTTTCTATTTAATAAAATATGGACAGATATAGATTTTTTCCTTAGGACAAAATAAAGCTAACTTTTTTACAAAAATAAATTTTGCAAAAAACTGACCAAGCAAAACATTTGTTTACCCTAAAATAGCACTTGTGGAAAAAAAAAAGAATTGCCACCAAGTTTCTAACAATTTATTGAAATCAGCCACAGTGCAATTTTGATAACCAAGAGTAAGCAGGAGAAGGAGGAAAAGTAACCAAAGAACATTTTAAGGAACACAATATTGTACTAAGATGATAACTTTTTGAACCTTCCAATTGGAAATTTTGAGAAGCTAGAAGACAAAATACTTTCAGGCTCTTGGTACCTACCTCATGTGTGGCTAAAGGTTGTATAAGGTCAGCCCTGCCTGGTAATCCTTAATTCCTGCTATATGAAATACACTGAAAAGTAGAGTGTGAATTTACCAAATGCCTCAGGGTTAAAAAACTTCCTCTGGACCAAAGCTCAAATACTCCAGTAATGTTGAATCATCAACTCTGCCTTCAGTAGCACATAACTAGTACCCAGTGTGTCCACTTCCACAATGGACTAATTAGTTGAAATATAATTTTATTTCTGTCAAAGGAAATGAACAGAAATCAACTTTTTCTTTCTTAATATTTTTATTCAAATGTTTTCTACTTCCTGATTTGTGAACTATTCCTGGCTGGTGAGAGTTTTAAAAAGAAAAGTCCTGGAATGGTTTGGCCTTTGACCTTCAATCAGGCAGCTTTATTTTCAGATAACAGTACTGAAAATATCAGAATTGCTCTGAACAAGAATTTTGATTGAATATTTTGTAATGTATCAACAGTTTCTATATTAGGATGTAATTCTAACTCCTTTTTGAACTTGTATAGTTTCCCCATATGTGGATGGGACCTTTGGACTTTCAAATCTAAATGTCCTGTGATGAACAAGACAATGGGCAAAATTTCTTAGTGACGGTATGCTATCAAAAATGCACATGTCTGCTCCAGGGCATGATTGGAAACTGCAAGACTTCTTCTTAATGCTGTAGATACAGACTTGTCAAAACACAGTGTTCCTAGTTGCTTTCCTTCTATTCTCACTGAATAAATGCAAGACTGACTTTTATCCTCACCACTCTAGGTTTGACAGTGAGTGACTGTCAGGAATGCGAGTGACTTTCACATTGTAATAGTCATTGGTCATATCTTACTCCTCAGCTCATTTGAGTGGTCACTCACACTTGAACCAGAATTCTAGGCTCAAAAGTCCAAATGCTTACCCTTGTTGACAATTTTCATTGGAATTCTGATAGTAATGGCACATTTTGAAATTTGCCCCCCAAATCTTTTTATCTTGCAAACATTCTCCCAAATCAGGTAATGGCAACCCTGTTCTTCTAATTCCTCTCATGGAAAAATTTGGGGGGTCAGTCCATTGACTTCTTTCTCTTGCTTACAGCAGCCATTCATCAAAAAATAATTCATCACAATTATCCAGAATTGTATCACTTCTTATCCCCTCCAATGTTTTACTCTGGTTCAAACTACCAATGTTCCCCGCTGAGGTTAAGAGATTTAAAAATTATTATAACTTCTGTCACTGACAAATCACTGCATGGCTTTCCATCTTATTTTCTTCAGTTCTTTACTCAAAATTTACCCTAAGGGGTGATACCTTTCCTGGTAGGTAACCTTTTTTAGAATTTCATCAAGGGATTCCATATCAGGTACCTATACATACAATCACATGTATATCACTTTCTATCAACTTTCTGTGCATTAATTTTTTCTTCTTGCATTAATTAGCATAAGTAAGCAGATAATGAGATATCTGTTGCATATCTGCTAGCAAAAAAGGAGGTACAAAGCTCCAAATTCTATGTTAATTACAGTAAGTGTTGTCTGCTAATAAATTTGGTACTTGGGATAAAAATATTGCTTTAGTTCTTAGGTTATTGCAAAAATGATCTTTGCAACAGAATCTCATCCACATCTTATCACATTTAAATGACAAGAAGCTGTAATATGAGGCCAAATTTCATACTATATGGAAAAGAACTATTAGGATTGAGGGAAAGAATTGAATGCATTTTACATAAGGGATGAACATAAAGAATTTATAACCTGAAAATGGACTATGTTTGGTTGACTAGAATTTCTTTGTCCTTTTTTCATTGAAAGCTGGAGCCCATTATGCCTGAATCTGGCCTTTCCTAGTGATTTATTTTGACTAAAAAAAAAAAAAAAGCAGAAAAAAACAGCATTTCAGTTACAGGACAGGGAATATAGAACTCAGATTTTCTGATTTTTGCCACTTGAAGTGCTCTTTTTTGGAACCCAATCTGATGTTGCAGAAAAGAATAAGCACCCATATGCAAATGCTAATGTGGAGGCGATCGGAGGCCTGGGACTCAGAGACCCTGGGGTCCTAACTGGCAGCCAGTACCAACTACCAGCCGGTGCATGAGGGTATTTTGGAGTGTTACACCTTCCCTGTCCTTCAGTTAGCAGCACATAAAACAAAATGACTGCTGAGTCAACCCACAGAAAAGTGAGCTATGAGAAATCATTGCTGTTTTAAGCCACTTTGAAGATGAATGTATTATTACAGAGTAATACATGACAAAAATGATATTTCAGGCTCTCAGACCTCCTCCTGATTTGTTGCTCAGCTATATTCTAAAAACATGGTGTTCTTTCATAAATTGTCTATATCCAGATAGAAAATAAAGGAATAGAGAAATGGGAATCATGAGGAAAATATTTTAGGAACTATACCTGGATACACCTGGATACATCTCTTCTTACCACATTCCATTGATCAGAAACTAATCAGTAACGTCACATTTAACTACTAGGAAGCTCAGAGATTTTATCTAGCAGTGTATCTGAGGAAGAGAAAAAACAGCACTTTCCAGGATAAGATAGAAACAAAATAATCTATACCACATTGTTTTCATAATTTATGAAGAGAGTATTTACAACATGTGATGGTATATATATTAAAGTAGGAAGCATGGGGAAAAGGTCATTAATTTGAAATAAATCTTTGGTAGGATGAATTAGAACTAGAATTGGAGGCTTTTATAGAATTCAGTTGTGAATAAAGATTGTAGATCATAATTTGATAATGACATCAATATGAGCAGTTCTCTCAATTAATGTTATGCTTAAGGCTTGAACAATTTAAGAAGAAAATAAGATTGCGCTATTGAGCTACAGTTGAATTTTCAGAAAAAGATGTGCGATATTGAAGGGAGAGAGAGAACTGAACAAGTTCTCTTGTTCTCTCTCTCTCACAACGGAACAAGCGAGAGAGAACTGCCTTGCCCAGAGAGCCGACCGGTCGCACCCATCACGACACGGCTGTCATAGAGCAGGTAACAAAGACAAAGAGCACAGAGACCAGTTTAACACGGAGTGGCAAAGTTGTAAAACTCTCAGTGAGGTGGCATCATGTCCACTTGGGATTAATGAAGTGAAACAAAATAAAAGAAATAAGTATTTGAAACAACGAAATTAATTTTTTAGAGGTCATAAAATTACAGATGATAACAAGGTCTTCAAGTATCAACCAGTGAGTGCAATGGGTTTAAGTGGACTGCAGGGAAAGATTATGTTTATATAAAATGTTATAAAACACTAAGTTGTTATATAAATCCTACCTAAACATATGGAAATAATTTAGATTATTCTGAGAGTTAGGTGGAGAGTTTTGTTACATATGGTGTCAACTTTTGCTAGAGGATGAAAGTAAATAATGTTAATGAGGCAAAAAATCAATAAAGAGATGCTTAATATGTACCTGAACAAGAGAGACTTTATTTTTAGATGGTTGAGTGATGATCTAGAAATTGTAGTGAAAAGTTAGAGAATTGTAATCTAATAAATAATTTCCATGTCCAAAGCCTTTAAATAAAGCAGCCGAAATACTGTGGATTGTATGTGTATTTTTAGGGCTTTGTCAAGGCTTTCTGAAAAATATTTACTGAAACTTGGGGCCAGAACTAAGAGAACAAGTCATGGGATGTAATTTATGACTGCTTAACCAGAAATAGAACGCTATAGAAATTTACCTTTCAGAAATGTATTTTAAATTTCAGGAGGGTTGGGCTGGTACCCAGAACTTCCCTTTCCCTTGGAGAAATTTATTTACATTTATATTAGAGTAAGAACTCAGGATTGTTCCTTTGGAGCAAAGGTTTTTCTTTCTTCTTTCTGGCACAGTGTAGGGAGGAAGGCATGTATATAAGCAGATAACATTTGTATTTCTCTGTTACTCATCTACAGCCTAGACCCTGATGGTTCTCAGCATATTGCCCGGAGAATAAGAACTAAGGTAAATGGGAGATAGCACAGTTATCATGTAAGTGTTAATAATTCATCTGCCTAATACATAAACCTTATGTGTGAACTCAGGCTAATATTAATAAAGTAAATATTAAAAACCTAACGGCAGTATAATAGGGAATTCCAGGTTTTATTTATGACCTATAGGAGACGGGAAAATAATGCAAAGTCAAAGATATACAAGAATTTAACTGTAGAATAGGGACTCTGAAGTTCAGTGTGAAATGATTTGGACTAGATGGGGAAATGGATAAGGACAGAGGAAACACAATAGTGTATAGGTATGTCAATGTAAAGTGGAATAAATGACCTTGGAGGTCTTCAAATATAGATGGTCCCTTAAAGTGCTCCAGACATGAGATGCCATTAAATAAACTGTATTCAAATTTTCCACAGGAACTGATACATAAAGTTTCTAGGAAGTAATCAATCACATCTGACCGACTTACTAAGAAATTATGTGGCCCTAAGTATGCCTCAGGCCACTGCACCACAACTGTAGAGTCTCTGAAATCTGATTTTGTCCTTAAACAGATACCAACTTCCAGGCTGAAACAAGCTAAACTTGTTCTTGCGTTCATTCAGCTACACTTCTAAAGGAATCCTAGCCAGATCCTACTGCGCTCTGAGAAAATTCAGGGTTCATGTTCAAGACATGTTCAGGACCAGTTTGGGGGCTCTTTTTAAAGATTTTATGTATTTACTTTTAGAAAGACAGGAAGGGAGAGAGAAAGAGAGGGAGAGAAACATCAGTGTGTGATTGCCTCTCACAGGCCACCATGAGGGTCCTGGCCTGCAACCCAGGTTTATGCCCTGACTGGGAATCAGACTGTCAAACCTTCAGTTTACAGGCTGCCACTCAGTCTACTGAGCCACACCAGTCAGGGCTGGATGACCAGGTTTCTGCCATAGTAAAGGGTGGATGCAGTTAACCAGACAGACAAAGGCATGTGCTTTTGTACTATGTGCATAACTCAGAACATACATGTTTATTACATTCCCAGGAAAGAATTTCAGAGCCACAACTCCCAAGTTATTTTCAGAAAATTATCTTTGTAAAGAGATTTAATCATCCACATTTCCCTTAACCAAAATACCAAATCCCCTTATTCGGCCAATAAAGTAATCTTAAATCAGAGGGGGTTGAAGAGAATAGCGTCTTCAATCTCAGTTTCTTCTGCATTATGATCACTCGCAACATGTTGAATTATTTTAAAATAAATGACTACACTGTATTAGAAATATTTTCTAGCAAACACCAGAAGTTTGTCATGGGGTTATCTAATTTGTTGTCCTTATCCAATGCCATTGCTATATAACTGTTTGTTGAGTGAATAGAATGTGAAAAACTCTTTATTTTTCATCTGAGACCCCAAAGAAGCAGCTATTTAGTTCGCATGCTGTCATTTGGAAGGAAAGCGTTCTTGCTTGAGGTTTCTGTTTGCAGTTCTGAGTTTTCTATGAGAGCATCTCTGTGTATTTAATGGGGAGAGGGGTGCCATTAGTTTCCTTGGGTTAAATTTTTCTAAACAGATTGTTCTAGTTTTTTTTAGCTTAATACCAAAGTCTTATTTTATTGTTCAAAATAATGTATCAGAATATAGCCACATTTGAGGTTCCTACCTGAATTCAATAGTTATACCAACAGTTAGCATCTGTGATACAGTTTTACATACTATCATTTATACTACCTGGAATTCTGTACCAATACCTTGCTATACCTATTTGAGGAATTTATGTTCAAAATCGTTTTAAAATAAAAATTGGCTGCATGCATACTAACAATACTGAAGAAACTTAAGGAATCTGTTTAGAATGTTGTGTATATTTTAGGTTAATTAAATGCAGACATCAAAACTCAAGCTAACTTGACTGAGGTTTTCCCTATTGAAAAGATGTGAAATCTGCTTTTATTAATTTAATCTAGTAAATGTTAGAACTTTAAATATGAATTACAAACAAGGATAACAAATATTTCTTAAGTAGAAAAAAAAGAGAAGCTTCTAAGAGTTTCTGTGTCCTTCAACAAAAAGCAGAAAGTCAGGAAGAACCACAGTGAGTCCATTTCATGGACTTGCTGAACTTGGCTCCGTAATTCCCATTATGGCTAATTGGTGTCAGGCAGTTAAACATGCTATAATGCACTAAAAATGAAAAAAGCACAATTTCAAGCTGCATATATACTTCAAATATGTTTAACATCCTATTTCTGTACTTAAATTTCACTCACCAGGATAAGCTTCAGTGAGGTCGCTATCTTCCAAATAGAAAGAAGAAAATCATTTTGAACTTTCTACTTGCAATAGTAAATGCCAGCAGAGGAAAATAGGCTATATGGACTAATGACTCATACCAGCCGCCTCTATAAACATTGTATTAGTTTTCTATTGCTGTGTAAAAAATTACCACAAACTTAACAATTTAGCAACATGTAATTATCTCATTGTCATGGCTTAGAAATCCCAGCACGGTTTTGCCAGTTCTGACACTCAGGGTCTTACAAGGCAGGAATTAAGGCGTCAGCCAAGCTACATTTTCAGTTGGAAGTTGAATGGGAAGAATATGTCTCTGAACTCAGTTTGCTGTCAAAATCCATTCCTTGTCATATGGCTGAGGGCCCAGCTTTTTCTTGGTTGTTGCAGGGTACTGCTCTCAGGTTCTAAAGCCACCCACAGTACCGTGTGGTTATATCGATCTCACAGAACCCCTCCAAACACTGCAGCTTCCTTTTTCAGGACAAGCTGGATGACCTCTCTCTCCCACCTTCTCAGACAGTGTCTTCTATTTACGATGTGTAATAAAACCAATATGAAGTGACCATCCTTCACACGCACCACCCTCTATTGGCTAGATTCAAATTTCAGTTTGCACAGCCCTCCACGGGAGGGGACCCTATAGTGGTGATCCAATGATTTATTGTAGTTCACCCTGTGGAATGTTCAACACAAATGCCTATCTGCCCAAGTCAAGCCATTGTTGTTTTTTTCCTTTCCTATCAAAGAAAGACAGGTCACTTTATTTAAACTTTTTAAAATATTTCACTTATTTCTTTGAACTTCCTATTTTATTATGTCACAATTTTCATCATTTTCCTCTGAGGCTTTTAATCTTATTTTATTGGCATAAGCATATGAATTATGTCTTAGGAAAGTTTATCAATGACCATATTTCTTCTTAATCCAGCAGGCTTTTTATTCCTTTCAATTATTTCTGTAAATCACCACAACACAAATGGGTGAACTGCCTCTCTCTGTTAAGCATACTTAGGTCCTATAAATAGACAAGATTCTTCCCTTCCAATTCTTTGTAAAAATAGATCAAGATAATGTGGTGGCATTTGGCCAATGAATAGAGGCTCGTGGGATTATATATCATGGTTAACTCATAATCCATTTGATTGTGTTTGTGTATAAAGAAACCATCTGGACATCACTAGGAAAATGCTTAGCTAAATAGAAAGGTTTTTTCCTCTTGGTAAGAAAACAAATATAAAATTACTATCTGATCCTTACTTGATAAGTGAATACAAAAGTAATTTACATCCATCATCAATGGGTTTATATTAAGATATGATGAAAATACATTACTTTGCTTTGCCAAGATTATAGTTTTATTAAATTCAATATAACTTATTGTTCAATCTAAACTATTGTTCAATCCTATATTAGTTAATATGATAAAATTGAATTGTACCTTTTACTTTTACTTCTGCCCAATAAAAATAAACAACTGGATAAAATAATGATAAAATATGAATATTGGTGGAATTATCATTACCATTATTATTATTGTTAACTTCAGATCAAAGTGTGTTGAATTTTCCCTTGACCAGAAAATTTAGAGAAATATAGCTTATCCCCACACTCTGTGATGAAGCCAAGGCCTTTACTTTATCACAGGGCTTTACCTCCTGCTCCTTCACTTCCCATCTACTAAGGAAAAGAAACACTGGAAGCTGTTCACTCATCAACGCAACTTCTCCAGGAAGATTCCTGTACCCACACCACTGAGGCCAAATTGTGAGCCCTTTTTCTGAGTTGACATTGTATCTCTTGAATATTACTTTCTTTGTATGTTACTCTAAATTTGCATTAATATTTTTCTCTATCACACCAAACTAACAGTTTCATAATGGCAGAGATTACCTCTTGCATTTTTTATTTTTAGTTACCCAGCATTGTATCTTGCACACAGTTGTGATTGTTTCATGTGTCAATATAGTGGGGATAATGAATGCCCAAATAGCTGGTAACTATATATATATGGTTATTATATATAAATAAAAGTAAATATAATATTAGGTCTTTTTCTTTGGAAAAAACCAGCTTAGTGGATATGTTTTGAATAAATTTAAACACTAGGAAATCCTGACTTCTTCCAGGAATTTAAATGCTAACTATAGTTTGATGATACCACGTATCTACATTTAGCCTACCTTTGGTTTAGATATCCAGTAGACTCTTGACATTTCTACTTAGATGTCTGATAAACACTACATATTTAATATACCTGATACTGAGTTTTTTATCTATTTGCAATACTAAAATTGCTAATTTTCTATCTTCTCCTCTTACCATCTATTTTATTATATATATCTTCTGTTTTAGAAAAGTGTTTTATTTTACACCTTTCTCTTTGCCATCCAGAACAACATTCTCATTAAATCATGTTAAGTTTAACTGGCAAATATATCTCAAATCTACTGTCTACGTCTTTGTTCCTGTGATCCTGTTCCAGTCTGCAACTATCAGTCCAAGGTGTGGTTACTGCAAGAATTTCCTGACAGCTTACACTGCTACAACTTTCCTTCACTTGCTTTTTTTTTCCTTTTCATTGAATTCATTGGAGTGACAAAATTATACATGTTTCAGGTGCACAATGCCACAACACATCATCTGTACACTGTATTGTGTGTTCACCACCCAAGTCAAGTCTCTTTCTATCACCACTTACCCCCTTTTACCCGTCTCCCCTGTCAAACACAACACGCTTATTCATGTCTGTGAGTTTTTTTCTGTTTTCTTTTTTTCTCTGTCCCTACAGTTCAAACTCAGAATATATAAATTTAACTCCCTCTATTTAAAACTTCTGACATCAACAAATGGTGCAGAGAAAGCTGAATATTCACATGCAAAAGCATATAGATGGGACCTTACTTTACACCACATGCAAAAATTAACTCTAAATGAACCAAAGACCTATATGTAAGGGCTAAAACTACCAACCAATTTTGTGTGCCAATTTTAAACAGAATTTGAATAAACAATTCATTTTGGCGTACTCTCCTGTTCTTTCTTCTGGCTATATGAAGAAATACATTTCACATAGGTGCTAATCCTTCAGGAAAGATCTCAGAATGACGAGACCTGTGAAAGCCAAGTAGGGCTTAAAGAAACTAAGCAGAGCAAAACATGGTGACAGCTGACATGTAACATGGGGAAAAAGTAAATTTATAGTTACAAGCCACTATGTCTGTGGAGTGGTTTGTTTGTTACTATCAAGAAACTGACAATGACGAAAAAAACTGACTACCATAAACCTATATGAACAAACTGCTATACTATACTATACTATACCATACCGTACCATACCATACCATACCATACTATAGCATACTATACTATGCTATATGGCATGCACCAGCCCCCAGTGCCCGTGGTGTCATGGATGGGATCTGAGACAAATTTACACGGACTACTGAGTCCTGTGAAGGAAAAGGGGCTGCACGGCTACTCCCTCAAGGGGGGAGCGCCCTGACCCATGCCTAGACAGGCTTTTATTTGGTTTAAATTTGCATAGGAATACAGGTACGGATCATTAATCATTGTCAGACAGTAAGGATCAAACAGTAGATAGCATACAAAGAACTGTTAGGGCTTCTCCTGAAAGCTAAAGGGCTATCAGCTAAAAGGCTGCAAAACTTTGGGAAACAAACTCATTTCCTGCCCTGACGTTTATCATTTAACTAAGAGCATTCTTAGCAAAGCAGACTTCACGGGATTTTAAGTATCCTTTCTCAGGCCTGATCACCCTGGGAGCCCGCCCTTTCCAGCACAGGGCTCTACCACCTGCTGTCATTGTTTCAGGCTTAAGTCAGGCAGAGGAGGCAGATAGGGAATTTTTGGAGACTTCTCGTGGACTCAGAGGAGTCAGGCTTTGTCAAAGCCAAGGGGCGAGGATCCCTCACCCCTTTTCTCCATAGCCCCCCAAGTCTTTCCCTGGGGCCTCCACATGATCATGCCTGTCTTAGGTCATTCCCCGCTTGGGGAATCTTACTCGTCATTGGCTAACTGATCAAGCATTGGAGGCCAGTTATGAAAAAAGGAGCAGAAGCAGCACTCCTGCCAGGGAGATAAGCTTTGTCTCTTTAGTGGCTTGTTGTCCAAAGATTGCTTATTCAGCCTTAGCCATGGGGGGTTACAGCTCCTGAAACCAGGCAGGGCAGTTCCCAACAATGCTATACAATAACATAAGTCAAATTTTGTAATAGATAGATGCCAAAAATTGATTACCTCTAAGTTTATCCCACTGAGAAGATGGTCTCACCACTACTTAGTGCTCATTTTCACTTTTGTAAAATCTCAACAATTAAAAGCATGCACCAAAATGATAGTACTTCACTCTACACATTTTTACCCCCCTGCGATATTGGCTCCTTTTCCAGACTCTACAAGCCAAGGTAAAGAATGCAAGAGGCTTCTAGAAGCCAGAAAAACCAAGGAGAGCAATTTTCCCACAAAACCTCCATAAAGAACACAGCCCTGCCAACTCCTGAATTTTAGATGACTAGCCTTAAGAACTGTTAAGAAAATAAATTTTGAGTTTTCTAAACTACAACATTTGTGGCAATTGCTTCAGCAGCAATAAGACATGGATGCAGACTGTCCTATCTGGAAGTGGGGAGCTACTATAACAAACACCCAAACATGCAGAAGTGACTTTGAAACTGGGTCATGGTACATGCTGGAAGAATTTTTTTAAAACTGTTTTTAGGGTTATTTATTTATTTACCACTTTTTTTATTGTTGTTCATGTACAGTTTTCTACCTTACCCCCTCACCCCTCCCCAACACCTCAGCCCTCCCCACCACCCTCCCCTGTTTCCATTCCCCTGTTATTGTCCATATGCCCTTTATAATTGTTCCTGTAAACCCTTCACCCTTTTCCCCCATTATTCTCTTCCTTCTGGTCACCGTCAGCCTGTGCTCAACTTCAGTGTCTTTGGCTATACTCTGCTTGCCTCTTTATTTTGTTGATCAGATTCCTGTTAACGGTGATATCATATGGTATTTGTCTTTCACCACCTGGCTTATTTCACTCAGCATAATGCTCTCCAGTTCCATCCATGCTGTTGAAAAGGGTTGGAGCTCCTTCTTTCTTTCCACTGCATAGAATTCCATTGTGTAAATGTATCATAGTTTTTTGATCCATTCATTTACTGATGGGCACCTAGGTTGCTTCCAACTCTTGGCTATTTTAAATTGTACTGCTATGAACATTGAGGTGCATAGGTTCTTTTGGATTGGTGTTTCAGGGTTCTTAGGATATACTCCTAATAGTGGAATTGCTGGGTCAAAAGGCACATTCATTTTTAGTTTTCTTAGAAAATTCCATACTGTTTTCCACAGTGGTTGTACCAGTCTGCATTCCCACAAACAGTGCACTAGGGTCCCCTTTTCTTCACAACCTTGCCAGCACTTGATGTTTCTTGATTTGTTTATGATGGCCATTCTGACTGATGTGAAGTGGCATCTCATTGTGGTTTCAACTTGCATCTCTCTGGTAGCTAGTGATATTAAGCATCTTTTCATATGTCTCTGGATCCTCTGTGTGTCCTCCTTGGAGAAACGTCTGTTCAAGTCTTTTGCCCATTTTTTATTGGGTTGCTTGTCTTCCTAGAGTGGAGCAAGAAAGATATTGACAGCAACATAATTATAGTAGGGGATTTCAATGCCCCACTGTCAAACATGGATAGATCCTCCGAACAAAATATCAACAAAGATATTGTGGCATTGAACAATGCCCTAGATTAAATGGAAAAAAATTTAAACATGATCAAAACAGCCTAGATTGTTTTGAGCAGATTGTTGGCAGAATTACAGATGTCACAGACTCTTCCAAAAAAGGTTGCAGAAGTGTGAATCAAACGGGAGAAAACCTGTATCATCTTAGGTAATACCTAAATCATCATAAAGAGATGGGAGCAAGACACTGATGTTAAAAACACTACTAGGACCCTGGCTGGTGTAGCTCAGTGGATTGAGTGTGGGCCTGCGAACCACATGATCGCGGTTTGATTCCCAGTCAGGGCATATGCCTGGGTTGCGGGCCAGTTCCCGGCAGGGGACTCACAAGAGGCAAGCATACATTGATACTTCACTCCTTCCCTTCCCCTCTAAAGATAAATAAATAAAATCTTAAAAAAAAAAGACACTACTGGGGAGGGAGCAGAAGGAAATGGAAAACATGTTACTGGAAACTGGGGGGAAAGAGATTCTTGTTTATAGTGGGAGAAAGACTGGCAGGATTGTATCTACAGGTATGTGGGAAGCAGACCTTCTAAGTGATGAACTTGGGTATTTAAGTGAGGACACTTCTAAGTGTTGAAGGTACAGCCTGATTTCTTGTTGCTGCTTAGAGTAAAATGGCAAGAAGAAAAGCCCATATCTATAGGTTTAGCAAAATGGGTAATTTTGGAAATTCTCATCCTATACTGATTACAAAAGATGTTAAAATGAGGAGATTCACTGTCAGGCATATTTGCTCTGGAAAGAAACTCAGTGTGGTTGAATAATTTTTTGCTAGTGCTTTCGAAGAACCAACAGAGAATCAAGAAAAGTTGATGTGACACAGAAGCAGAGAGAGAGAAAAACACAAAGACAGAAATACAGAAACAGTGTAACAGAAAGTTTGGAAACAGAAACAAAATTTCTGGATTTGAGGAAGGCAGAGGCTAGCATGCACCAAGAAAACTCAGATAGCCTCTATAAACTAGCAAAACTAAGGAGATGGATTCTCCAATTCCTCCAGAATGAATCAAGTCTGCTCTCATGAGGACTTCACTAGGCTGGTGAATTTGGACTTTCATCTCCAGAAATGTAAGAAAAAATGTGCTTTGTTTACACCACTGAATTGTGGTAATTTGTTACAGCTTTAACAGGAAACTAATATAGGCATACATATGAATATGTGTCGGGGCCTAAAGACAGCGGATGCAATCTACCAAGAAGATCACACCAGGAAAGCTTGGCTAATGCAGCCCAAACAGGATACTGCAGCCAAGCCAGGTGGCCCCACCCTTGGGGCATCCCTGGATCACGAGTACTAACTACCAATCAAGATGCTGATCACGCGCCCACCCACCAACCGTCGCTAAGAGCATGCAGTGAGCATGCACAGGACAACCTATCAGAACCACTTCCCCTTTTCCCCTGCCCCCTATATAACAGCCCCCCCAAAAATAAAATTTGCACTTGATCAGAATCCTTTGTCTTGCTGCCATTCTTCGTGCCTCTTGTTCCCATCCCTATTCATCCGTTTCAGGTAGACTCGGGACCCCAGTTGACTGTTCCGCGGGACGGAACAACTGGCGCCCAACGTGGGGCCCCAGAGACTGCTTGAGCGGACCGCCGTCCCCGTTAAACGATACCCGCTCGAAGCGCCGCGACTGCCCGACCCCGAGACGACTTCTGGATTGTGACCCCCCCCCCAACGGCGGCATTGGCCGGGTAAGGCCTAATCATGGGACAAGCATGTTCACAGAATGATATATTTGTTAGCCAATTGAAAGAATCCCTCAAGGTGCGTAGAATTCGGGTTTGGAAAAAAGATTTACATTCATTTTTTGCTTTTATTTTTAAAACGTGTCCATGGTTCCCCCAGGAAGGCACGATTGACTCTTGAATATGGAATCAGGTTGGGGATTGCCTTAACGATTACTACCGTGTTTTCGGCCCCCAGACTGTCCCTATTACCGCCTTCAATTATTATAACCTCATAAAAGACGTCCTCACTAATCAGTGTCACGCCCCAGACATCCAACGCTTATGCAAAGAGGGCCAGGAAATCCTTACCAACCATTCCTGCCCCCCCTCCAGAGCCCACTCTGTCCCAGATCTCCCAGATACAAAGAGCCTCCATTGCGCCCGCCCTCGCGGGCCCCTTCAATCTGTCCCTCAGTATCCATCGATATTGACACAGATCCAAAACCTGCCCCAATATACCCTGCCTTTAGTGAGTTCAAAAGCCCCGCCAGCTCAGGACTTGCTGATCAGCTAGACCCAGCGGATCAGGCCGACCTAGAGGACAAGGCGGCCCGCCATAACAATCCTGATTGGCCCCCCCTCGTGGTGGCTGTGCTTCCGCCATTTCAGCCGCCGCCATATGCCCCCGCTAATCTACCCCCTCCTACCGCGCCCAATGCGGCGGCCATTTTACCCCCTGATTTAAACAGACCTGAGCCGCCGGCCACCCACCGAGATCTTCCCCTCCGAAAAACCTCCATCCAGGAGGCCCTAATTCTCATACGTGAAATCAAAGCAGTAGCAAAAGAGTTTACTGACCTGACCGTCTCCCCTCCTGCTGAACTTTTAGCTTTCCCAGTTACCAGGTCCCGAAATCAGCCCAGCAGACCCGGAGTCATAGATAGCTCTGCCGTCCCTCTACCCAACAGTGATAATGAAGAAGACTCAGACAACTCAGCCTCTGATGAGGAAGAGGCAGACGGCAATACTAGAGATGAAGGAGCCTCTGCCTCGTATTCTCACACGTACAAAAAACTTAGCCTAAAAACCCTAGAAAAGGTCAAAGCAGCAGTAGCTAATTATGGCCCCACTGCCCCTTTCACTATTGCCTTGATTGAGAACCTCAGTGAACGCTGGCTCACGCCTAATGATTGGTTCTTCCTAGCTAGAGCCGCCCTTAGCGGAGGTGATTTTATACTCTGGAAGAGTGAATATGAAGAAACCGCTAAACAATTTGTTGAGTGCAACACGCGTAAATCTTCTTCTAAACACTGGACGACAAAAAAGTTTCTCGGCACTAGCCCCTACCAGTATAACGAAAAACAGGCTCAATTTCCCCCCGGACTATTAACACAGATTCAGTCCGCGGGCCTTAAAGCCTGGAAACGCCTCCCCCAGAAAGGCGCGGCTACTACTTCCCTTGCTAAAGTTAGACAGGGCCCAGACGAGCCGTACAGCGACTTTATCAGCCGCTTGCAGGAACTAGCAGAGCGGCTCTTTGGCACCGGCAAAAGCGAAAGCACCTTCGTCAGGCATCTCGCTTTTGAAAACGCCAACCCTGCCTGTCAGGATGCTATTCGGCCGTACCGCCAGGGGGACCTCTGCGACTATGTCCACCTTTGCTCGGGCATTGGCTCCGCCCATGCTCTTGGGCTTGCTATCAGAGCTGCGCTGAAAAACTTCGCGCCTGGTCAGCAAACTCATAACCATAATCGTCTTTGCTTCAACTGCAACCAGCCTGGACACTTTTTAAAATCCTGCCCTCAAAGGGCACAGAACCTGGCTAGCCCAGATATAGACAGTCCTACCCCTGCAAAGCCTCCCCCTGCCACAAAATGTCCCCGCTGCAGAAAGGGATTTCATTGGGCATCAGAATGCCGTTCCAGAACAGATATTTATGGACAACCCATTCCACTAAAACAGGGAAACTCCAACAGGGCCCGGCCCCAGGGCCCCAAACCAGGGTTGAGCTCCGGGGCTTCACAGCTCAACCCCCAAGTACCTAACCAGCATATCCCTGCTCTTCCGGTAATCAGCCATGCCTCCACATCACCGACCTATGGAGAGCAACAGCAGGCAGCGCAGGGTTGGACCTCTGTACCACCACCGACACAATATTAACATCAGAGAATAGCCCCTTAACGCTCCCAGTTGGCGTATATGGCCCATTACCACCCGACACCTTTGGCCTTATTCTTGGCCGAGCTAGCTCTACCCTTCAGGGAATCCGAGTCCTGCCTGGAATCCTTGATAATGATTTTGAAGGGCAGCCTGTATGCTGGGAACAGACCCCTCCATCCACATTTCTGATGGGGGTGGGCCCCAGGACACCATAAGAGAACTCACTGTCCACAGGCAGATAGAACATCTCATCGAAACCCAGTTCCCCAGACTTACCCATCATCCCCTGGCTCTCCCCAAATCACGGGGAGTAGACCTAGACACCCAAACTATGGATATTTTAACAGCTACCCACCAAGCGCTTAACACCTCCAACCCTACACTAGCCGAAGATTGCTGGCTATGCCTAAGCCAAGGCACCCCTATGCCTCTAGCTTTCCCGGCCAACATATCAATCCTCAACGAGGCCACTCTAAATTGCACCCTCAATCAACCCTTTAGGGTCCAGCCCGTACTTTTCCTTTCCTCCACCTGTATTTACAAGGACTCACAAAATAACACCTTCGATATCCCTGTCGGCTTTGCTAGCTTTGTCAATTGCAGCCACACGGTCGACTATAACACGTCCCTTTGCCCAGGTCCCGGACGAGCCTTCGTCTGTGGCAATAATCTCGCCTTCACTGTTTTACCCTCCAACTGGACAGGGTTATGTGTACTAGCTACCCTATTACCTGACATAGATATCATCCCTGGAGATGAGCCCGTCCCTGTCCCTGCCTTTGACCATTTCGCAGGACGACACAAGAGGGCTCTGACCATTATTCCCCTACTTGTTGGCCTAGGAGTCTCTGGAGCAGTAGCTACAGGAACCATGGGATTAGGAGTTGCAGTCCACTCATATACCAAGCTTTCCAAGCAGCTCATTGATGATGTCCAAAGCCTGACTAGTACTATCAGTGATATCCAAGACCAATTAGATTCGTTAGCAGAAGTAGTCCTTCAAAATAGGCGAGGCTTAGACCTCCTCACCGCCGAGCAGGTAGGTATATGTCTAGCCCTACAGGAACGCTGCTGCTTCTATGCTAACAAATCTGGCATTGTCCGAGACAAAATAAAAAACCTCCAGGAAGACCTTGAAAAATGGCGCAGAGCATTAGCCAAAAGCCCCTTTTTAACAGGACTTAATGGATTGCTTCCCTACCTCCTCCCCCTTCTCGGGCCCTTAATCACCATTATCCTAATCTTAACCTTTGCCCCTTGGATCCTCAGGCGAGTTACCACATTAGTTAGAGACCAGCTCAATGTCATCCTAGGGAAACCTATCCAGATTCACTACCATCAACTAGAGATGCTAGATCGTGAATGTGATCCAGATTCATCAAGGCCCTCTCCCACGGGAGCTGCATAACCCTCGAGAGTTTGCATTACAGCCTACTTGCTGTAATGGATACCGCTAGGTGCACGACAAAGTACTGCAAGGAGAGGCCCTTAAGAAGGCCACTCTCGAGTCTCCTGAGAGGTAAGCCGGCTTGCATAGAGGTCCGTACTCATTTCCTCTCCTCCGAAAAAGGTACATACAGGGCTCAGGATGAGCTCAGGAGGAGCCTGGCCACTGCCTCCCCTAGCTGGTTAATGTCCATAACAATTCGTTACCTCCTTCCCTTAAAAAACAAAAAGGGAGGAGATGTCAGGGCCTAAAGACGGCGGATGCAATCTACCAAGAAGATCGCACCAGGAAAGCTTGGCTAATGCAGCCCAAACAGGATATTGCAGCCAAGCCAGGTGGCCCCACCCTTGGGGGCATCCCTGGATCACGAGTACTAATTACCAATCAAGATGCTGATCACGCGCCCACCCACCAACCGTCGCTAAGAGCATGCAGTGAGCATGCACAGGACAACCTATCAGAACCACTTCCCCTTTTCCCCTGCCCCCTATATAACAGCCCCGCCCAAAATAAAATTTGCACTTGATCAGAATCCTTTGTCTTGCTGCCATTCTTCGTGCCTCTTGTTCCCATCCCTATTCATCTGTTTCAGGTAGACTCGGGACCCCAGTTGACTGTTCCGCGGGAGGGAACAAATATGCATATATTCAAATATATTTCAGTTATTAACAATTTGCCACATGTATACTTCAATGTACACACCAGATTATTATTATATATACCTATACATATATATTTGTTGGCATAAATATACAAATTTCATTTAGTCATATTTTTCAGATAAATTGTGCACATTATTTACAAGTTTTAAGATAAATACAAATGATACAGTGGTAAACAAGAAGAATTCTTAGCTATCATAAAAGCAATGGAATATATAAGGGAATTAAATTTATTGCAAAACTATATTTTACTACAGTTATTAAAACTTACACCGAGTAAATTCTTTTCCAAATCTGAAAGAGATAAAGTTTTAAAATGTAGCCCTAGCTGGTGTGGCTCAGTGGATTGAGTGCTGGCCTGTGAGTCAAAGGGTCGCCAGTTTGATTTTCAGTCAGGGCACATGCCTGGGCTGTGGCATCAAGGTATTGATGTTTCTCTCCCTCTCTTTCCCCCTCCCTGCCTCTCTGTCTATAAATAAATAAATAAAATCTTTAAAAAATTATATGAGCAAAATGGTAATATTTTTTAAAAATTAAAAGAACACTAGTTAATAAAGAAAAAGTCTGAAAAATATATAATCATAATGCACATAATTAGCCTAGTCATAATGAATTGGATTAAAACTTTCATGACAATATTCAATTTTGTTCTAGTTAATCATAAAAAAAACAAGCCACACTATTTTGACATAAATACAGATATTAGTTTGTTTTGTAATTATCTTAGATTTGAACATTAGGACTCTTCTGCACAATAGAAATACATAAACCTAATTAAAACTTAAAACAACACAAGGTCTGAAAAACACCACTCTCTCAGCTTCCAATTGGTTGAGCAATAAATGTCATGTTTTAAATATTTTTATATTAATAACTTTAGAAGAACATTTTTTCTATAATTTTACGAAAGAAAATGTATAAAGCATATTAAGCTTTTTTACAACTGGATATATATTAGTTATGAAACATGGATAATGTGGAAACTTGTAAAAAAAATAAATTGATTGACACAAGTTTGTACACACATGGGGCTTTGTTCTCAGATAAATTATAATTTCCGTTATAAATATAAATTATAATTGTCAATATATAACTTAATTTTTATTTTTATTAGAATTAACATAATGCCCTGGCTGGTGTAGTTCAGTGGATTGAGTGCGGGCCTGCAAACCAGATGATTGTGGTTCAATTCCCAGTCAGGGCACATGCCTGGGTTGCAGGCCAGTTCCCAGCAGGGGACGCATGAGAGGCAACCGTACATTGATGCAACCGTACATTGAGGCAACCGTACTCTCTCCTTCCCTTCTCTTCTAAAGATAAATAAATAAAATCTTAAAAAAAAGAATTAACATAACTAAACTGACAATTTGGAGCTTAATTTAAATGAGAGTATTATTTTTGGAACAACATGGATGAAACCTGAGAGTATTATGTTATACAGAATAATCCAGGTGGTGAAAGACAAATACTGTATGATCTCACCTATAAATGGAAACTAATCAACAAAACAAACAAATGAGCAAAATAGAACCAAAGATGTGGAAATAAAGAACAAACTGGCAGCAATCAGAAGGGAGGAGAATGGGGGATAACAGAGGAGAGATGGGGAGGGGCACGTCAAGGAACATGACCAGAGGACTCATGGACACAGACAATGGGGTGGGGATTGGCCCTTGGCGGGGGCAGGAAAGAGGCGGGCAACAGGAAAAATGTGGGAAAACTATAACTGAACAACAATAAAAAAATAAGTAACATTTCCAAAATAAAATAAGCATAATAGGAATATTTTTTAAAATGAGCATTATTGGGATTGTCAAACATGACTTATTTAGTTATATAATTATTGAAATAGGTACCAGTTGATTTAATTTGTTTTGAAGATTATCCAGGTATTTGAATTTATAAAAGATTTGTTTGGATTTAGGGAAAATAAATAATTTTATAAATTTATATATGCTAGTTATTACTATAAATAATGCATTTTTACTCTTCTAACACAATTATATTATTAGATGTACAGCTTTCTCTTTTTAATACATATGTCATATATCAATGTTGGTGTTTAAAGTTTCTGTAGATGACCAAGTTATATCAAAAGCAGGATTTTTAATAATTAAATGTTTCACATTCTATCACTGATAAAAACAGTCAATATTTTCCTCTAAATAACTGACTCCCGTAATATTTCTTATTTATTTATTTATTTATTTATTTATATTTTATTGATTATACCATTACAGTTATTCTATTCCCCCCTTCATTCCCCTCCACCCTGCACACTCCCTCCCCCACCATTCTCCCCCCTTTAGACTCCCATAATATTTCAAATACTTTGTTTTGAAAGAGATTTCAGCATTTCACCTGGACTCACTTTGGCAATTGCAAATAATGAATACCTAATATAATATTAAAATAGTCACATGTGATTTTTATGTTTAGATGATGTTAGATCAGAAATACATTTAAGTGAGTTAGTTCAAGCAGCAATTTGATTCAATTAGATTTCATTGTTGATTTACTCTATTTTCATTCACAACAGATAAATAATTGTTTCTCTTAGTTATGGTACACTTGAAATTTAGTAACATAATTTAGCCACACAAATTCCAATTACTTAAAAACAATGTTCCAAAAACAGATTTGTTAATGGACAAAAATAAATCTCTTAAAATATAGGAAACAAAGCTTTTTATAAAATAGAAAACAGGTTTATAAATCAACAGTAAATAACTAATAGAGAGAACATAAAATTAATACAAATAAATATTTAAATGATTAATTTAAATATCAATCACTGCCATAAAACCTGTCACCACTTCAAGCCTCATATGCAATTATTTCCCATAACATGATAAATTAAGCATCCAACTTAACTATCTATTTACATGTTTTAGGGAAATATAATAAATATGTCACCTTGATCATTTCTACAGAGAATTATACATAGCCCTGAAGCTCTTACAAGAGTAAATATTAGAAAGAAAAAATATAAACAGGTTACCACGATTAAATAACTCCAGACATTCAAAGCAATTATAGGAAATAGAAAGACTAGAAAACTGCTTATTTCAAGAGTTGGGTCCCTGTTATTTTAAGCATGCTGTTGGCTTTAAACTTCTACACAAGCTGGGGTTTATCACATGGAAGAGAGATCAAGAATTCAATCTTCACCACAGAGCTTAAGACATTTTCTAAGGAAAGCATGAACTTTAAAAATGAATCACACTGCATAAACTACCCAAGTGATTTTCTTAAGTTACATGAACACCCAAACTTTGAAACTAATATTTAAAAATCACTTATTCTGACATACTCCTGGCTTTAAATTGTTTCTCAGTATTATATAACCTTTGCATGGACAAGTCATTAAACTCTACCAAAATTATTACAAGAAATAAGTTAGCTTGGAGATGCTTAAGCAGTGACTCAAGAAGACAGACGGCACACACACACACACACACACACACACACTATGACTGAGGGAGACTGAAATCATTGTCAAACCAGTATGTTAGCTTAAGAACAACTATATTATTTTTCAAGTAATATGGCTATTAATTCAGAAACTAAAAATTATATAAAATGTATATGTAATTTGATCAAAACACTTTATAATGCTTTGGCTAAAATAAATAAATGCATGGGTTTTTTTTCTTAAATTTTTCCCTCTTCAGCCTTTCAATGACATTCTAAACCCTTATATTTTTGTGTTTTAAAACTTCTACTGAAAAAAAAAGAGTTTTACTTTTGTATTTGTTGGTTTGTTTCTTTTTTGACTTCACTGTCAAATATAAGTTGTGAATTTCTAATGTAACTTTATCCATGATTCCACAACAAATTTATGTGGGGTCTTAGAGGTTTCATGAATATATACATTTATAATATATATTCAGTCTCTTTTGAAATAGAATTTGGTGCAATAAATTTGAAATTTACTAAGTCCATAGGATTTGTAACTGATACACTTCTAGTACAAAAAATTAGATCATTATATAAATAAAGTAACTCATGCAAAATGTCACAGACTTCTAAATGAAAATAAGTACGAATCATGAATTGTGATAAGCATACATAACTCATTCTAACATTATTTGGGAATTCTCGGGTAAGCATAACATTATTTGGGAATTCTCGGGTCATTAAAGATAAAATTGAAAGACCATGACTTAATTTTTTGAAAGTGAGAAAGCATGATTGACCAGATTAGATGACTTGCAACTGATCTCCGCTGTCAGGAAAATTCAGTATGTTAGCTTCTTTTAGTTTCCTCACTTGTAAAATTAAAATACGAGACTAAACAGCTTCTCTAGATTTGTGTCCATTAATGTATGAATAGATGGTATTGTCAAAAGTGTTCTGTGGTTGAGTGAACTTTGTGGATAATTGGGTTAAACCAACCTAAACACTTCTTATAATGTTTTCCTCAAATCTTAATTGTGCTGTGAATAGGATGGACTCATTTAGCAAATGAAATATAGAATCTTCAGTTGAATTTGAATTGCAGATTGTTATGAATACTTACATGTCCATAGTATTTCCAGTAAAATGTTTTGGACATTCTCGTTCCAAAAATGTACTTGCTCTTTATCTGAATTCAAATTTAGATGGATATATTTTACATGGAAATGCTACTTGTGAATATTCACAAAAGGAATATAGGTTTTCCCAACATCAAGCTATTTCTTGCAGAATATTTGATGAGACGTTTCAGAGTATGTCAACTGTGGAAACGGCTCTTATTCTTATTCTAAAAAATCTGAACAAAAATTAATTCAAAATATCGGAAAATAACATTGCCAGCTAATACTTATTCAATATTACTCAGGAGAGAAACTATGCATAATTTTTTCATTAACTCCATGCAACAACTCATAATTCTTATTTTTCCAATGGGGACTTTGGGGACATAGGGTATTGACTAAATCCCTCTAGGCTCCGTATTTTGTAGGCGGTGGACAGAAATGGAAGCACTAGCTATTTTAGGGCTCTAACTCGCAGAGTTTAACATATACCATACCCTCCCTCTCTACTATATATTTCAATAATTATACTAAATATTTCAAATCTAATTGAGTAGACTGTATTTCACATGGAAAATTATTTGTTTGGGTTTTACTTTTTAAGGTTTTTAAATTTTTAGTACTGAATTTATAAGAATCTGGCTACCATATAATTGTGTTTTGTTAGCAAATCTTGGCAGCAAGAGTTATGTGAATATGCGTTGGTAAGCCGTAAGAAAAATAACCAATTCAACTTTTCACAAATTTAATTTAAAACAAGAAAGCTTTTAAGTCAAGCTGAAATGGAGTTTCTTAAAAATTAAGCAATTTTTGCATTTAAAAAAGATTATATGGTTATTTATTTAGAATTGTGAAATACAGAGGCAATAGAATGAGTTATGTAAAAATGCTTCATGCATTCACTTTGTGTAGTAAAACTGATATTTAACTGTTAAAGCTGCAATACATGAATTTGGGGTTGGGAGAGCTTTAATTCTAATGTCTTGATTTTTCTTTTATGGTAATGGGTCCATAAATGGCATTATTATTTTACACATTTTTTTTGCAAAAAGAAAATGGAAATATACATCCTAAATTTATTGTTGATTAGTAACTTCAAACTGCTTTACAGAAAAAAGAAAAGAAAAGAAAAGAAAAGAAAAGAAAAGAAAAGAAAAGAAAAGAAAAGAAAAGCAAAGAAAAGCAAAGAAAAGAAAAGTCGACTTCCTGTAACCCGAAATTCTGGATGACTACTTTTGTGTCACCACTTACCCAGTGCAACTGGGGTCTGCAAACCTCCCACAGGCATGAGGATCAAAGGGCAGATGTTACAGTCACAGTAAGAAAGTCAATAGGCTACTCCTTAAATTACAAGAAATGAGAAGCCAGAAATCATTAGCATTACTGAAACAGGACTTTCTCTAGCTGGGTTGTTCGTTAACCTGCACTGCCGTGCATTGGTGATCAAACTAACATTGCTGTCTAGTCTTTGAAGAGAAATTACATTCATATACATTTTTTAAAGGCTTTATTTATTTATCTTTTAGAGAGGAAGGGAAGGAGAGAGGGAGAGAAATATCAATGTATGGTTGCCTCGCGTGAGTCCCCTGCCGGGAACTGGCCTGCAATCCAGGCATGTGCCCTGACTGGGAATCGAACCGCCATGATGTGGTTCGCAAGCCCGAGCTCAATCCACTCAGCTACACCAGCCAGGGTTCTCATATACATTTTTAAAAATTGTGGAAAAACGTACTAATTTTCTTCCTTAACAATATTTAGGAACTAAAAGGAGAATTAAACTATCATAATTCTGGTATGTTTTTTGTCACTGATTTCCTGTTGTTATGGAATTTCTAATAGAAACAAAGTGGGTATTTTATTCAAAAAAAATAAATGTTTAAAAATTAAATAATATATTCTGTTTCTATGGTATATTTACAGTGGAATTATTGTAAAATGTCAGGAATAAATAGAAAGGAAGTGCTCTATTTAACAAAGAAATAAAACTAAAACATGAGTGGTTTCATTTGTTTATTTAATTTTTTTTAAGTTTTTGAACTACTGAGCACAAGTATGGTTGAGAGTAACCATTAAAATCACACAGAGCAGAGGAGAGATTGGATGAAAAAAGATGAAGGGATTAGGCAAATAATATATATACAGATATGCAAAATTTATAGACACAGACAACTGTGTGGTGAAGACCAGAGGGAAGGGTGTGTGAGGGATGGGTGAGGTTGGCAAAAAGGGGGAAAGGAATGGGGATATCTGTAATAGTGTCAACAATAAAAAATCACACAGACAATACACAAATATTTTGAATAAATATACGTAATAAGTATCATATGTTTATCATATATACCCAATGTGTTTTTTAATATTCAAAACTCAAATAACTGTAATATATGATACATTGTATCTGAAAAGCCATACATTATATATTTTTTCATGGGATAAAATTATTTTAAAGTAAAACATGTAAATGAGCCATTAATTTCCAAGTAAATGATAATTTGATAGTAAAATGATTTGAACCACTTATTGCAAGAATACCATATAAGTAATAGATATTGTTCACCTAAACAAGGAGAGACCTGGCTGGAGTAGCTCAGTGGATTGAGCATGGGCCTGAGAACCACACGATCACGGTTCGATTCCCAGTCAGGGCACATGCCTGGGTTGCAGGCCAGTTCCCAGCAGGGGACTCATGAGAGGCAACCATACACTGATGTTTCTCTCTTTCTCTCCTTCCCTTCCTCTCTAGAGATAAATAAAATCTTAAAAAAAAAAAACAAGGAGAAATATCAAGTGTATATAGCAACTAGCAAATCCTAAACAAGTTATCACTAATCCTTTTGTAAATCTAGATCCCATTCCTAAAAAAGAATGGTTTACTTGAATTATTTTCCTACTTGTCCTTTAATAATAATAATAATAAATAATAATAATAGTGAATACTTGTATTTTGAAGGTATTTCATCTATTTATATTTCCCCCCATGGAGTATCTGAAGGATTTGCTGTGATTTCAAGTGGCTAAATAAAAGGTACCAGAGCACTGTACAAACTGTAGAACAATTTCACTTAGGTAACTGACTTGGCTAAATGGTTTACATTACACAAAAGTAACTGGAAAAAATCACACTACCATACTGGGGTAGGCTTGTGTCAATTTATACAAGAGAAAATATCCAAAAAAGTAGTGTTCCCTGATGTTTTTCAACATACACAGAATTAAGGAAATAAATAATAGTTCAAAATGGGAAATGTTCTCCTGTTTATAGAGGATAATCGGCTTATATCATTTAATTTTAGCTGTATTTCTACAATTAACAGAAATCCCTTTGTAATAGCATAACTCAGTTATGACTTTATTTTTGTAAACCTTAAATAAGCTTTAGTCGCTAAAGCAATAGAAAGATTTGGGTTGTAGGGCATAAATACAGGAGCAACTCTTTTCAGGTTCATTATTAACATGTGGCTTTCAAATCACAGACAGAAGATGTCTGCTCTAACCCCAGCTGTGGGTCTGAGTTCCAGGCAAGGAAAAGGGAAAAGGAGAAAGGAAACGGAAAGGCATTTTCTCAATAAAAAATGTATCTTTTATTATTTATTTTTTCATATTGTAAAGATTGCCCTACCTAAACATTTCCACCTTGCTTTCTTTAGTTAGATCTGTTTAACGTGATCACTATATAAGGAGGGAATGTGAAAATCCAGAGGTAGTAGCTTACCAGACATAATGTTAAAGGTGGGGGCGGGGCGGGGGGGAGGGGTGGCGGGGGGGACAGGGGGGGAAGGATAAAGATTGTGAATGATTGAACCTAAAAAATTTACACTGTCTCCCAAAGGAATATTGTTAGAAATTTATTAAACTTGTACTTTTCTGTATTTCTGTATTAATACTTTTTCAAGTTAAGAATTGACTACAGATTGCTATTTCTCATTTTAAACAGAATAATAGAATACAAATGTAAAAGGGATTTCTTTTTTGTTTTCAAACTTCCAGATCCATCATTGTTGCATTATTTGCAATTATAAAGACAATGTTTCCCGAGACCAGGAGAGAAAGGGTGGCTGTTAGCTAAAAGGATGAAAATGATGGTAACATAAGGAAATTGAGATGTGTGTGTATATACTTACAGGATTTAAAAGTATTTTTCCTGAAAATAAATGCCTACTCAATGAACATTTACCCTGAGATAAAATTTGCTATTGCCTGCTTATACAGTTTGTACTCTCAATTAAATACAGTTGCACATAATATCCTGGGTTTGTATTAAAATATTAAAGTTCCATCATTCCAGTGACTCTGCACTGAGTTTTCATTTTTTATTTTTTTACAATCTCATTACATACAAAATCAAATACTACTTTTCAAGTACTTTGAATTTCTTGAACTTGGCTTTATAATTTATAGATGAAAGAGAATTCTTTGCCTATTCCTCTATTTGATTTTTAGGGGGAAAATGTGTTTGCTTAAAGACTCTGGGCTATAATGCATCCTTAATGAAATCAATAGCCTTGTGCAGAGATCAGGGATGAGTGGGAGCCCTACCTACATATTTAAGTTGTGAAGATTTATCTCTGCAGACACCTGTGATCTGGCTACAACCACCTGAAATGGAAGAGATTTCCATGCAAGTTCTTTTATGAATTTACACTTTATTCATGTATGCTTTATTAATTTTTTAATTTATTGGGGTGACATCGGTTAATAAATTTATACAGGTTTCAGTTATACGGTTCAATAATACATCATCCGTATACTGTGTTGCGTGTTGACAAAAGTCAAGTCTCCATGCAAATCCGTAAACATGATTCTTTTTCATCATCTTGAGACATTTCCTGAATAATAGCAGAAATAACTCATTGCTTCTTGTAATAGAAATGTCAAGGTAAATATTGTCAAGAAAAAGAGTGCTGTTAATATTAACATGTTCCAACTTCTCTCAAAATGCTGCTCAAAATATGTGCAAATTACAAAAAAAGCACCCATCTTTATTATCCTAACAGACTCTAACAGACAGAATTTTTAGAATTAGAATGCTTCACTCAAAACTAAACTCAATTAGAAATACCTGGCACTTATTTTTAAATCTTATTTATTCAAATATTCAAAAGGATATTTGGCTACACACATTTTATTTGCTAGGCCACAGTAAAATATGTTTTTAGTTCCCCAAATTGGGCATTTAAAAATAAAGAAAGTGCTTTGTATATTTACTGAACAATGAAGTACTGTACATGGATTCTACTCAAAAGAGATAAGAAATGTCTTGCAGGCACACTTTAATGGTAGTTTTCTGGATTTGATTCCAGGGTTTGTATCTGAACTTCTTTCAGGCCAAAAAAAAAAAGAGGTATTCAAGTTTAATTAGACAGTGAATAAATATTTTCTTCTATATTACAAAAGTAAATTGTTGATCATTTGTAGATGGAAAATCAATCACTAAAGAATGTGTGTGTTGGGGGGGTACTAATGTGTTTTGGATTATATTTGAGGTTATTTAAAAAAAATAAAGCCCTCCCATGTTTATTTCTCAGCAGGTAGAAAGAGCTAGAGTTAAAAAGAAACACACAGTCGTTGATACTGTCAGGAAAAGAGCAGGGGGAAACTTGAAGTTCTTCATTGAAAGAGTAGTTAGAGTTTTGACTGGCCATTGTTATGCATAGTTGAAAATGATTTGAAGTTTAATTTCATTTTAAGTGGCTATTCAAAAAATAACATGATTGCTTCAGAAACTGATCAGATAAACATCAGCTCTGGCTCGTAAATGGTTGTTGGTAGTGCTTATTTTAATCCAATAAAGCCTCTTCTTGACTTAAGTGTATTTCAGTTGAACCACTCCCTTTTTCACAAAGAACCACCGAAGATCTTTTATAATGAAATGCCCAAGACTTAACTGAGACTGGCTCTCTCCTGAGAATACTGCTGCCTTCTCCCCCCACGACAAGTCTCCTGGCCAGGTGCAGATGGGTGCAGGTGAAGGGCGAGGTGTCCTCTTATATGAACTCCAGTGCAATTTCTTCCTCTGTTTTAACTAAATAGACACATACATATATACATATTTACACATACATACATCCATATGCACATGCATCCATACATATTCTACTTTGGGGTTATTCCATCTGACTATATAACCATCTATTTATAATTTTCTGTGGTCACATTTATTTTTCTGGGTTATTACCTTCTATTCGTTCAGACCTTGTACATATCACAGTGAACTAAACTGTCTGCAAGTACAGTCACTTACAAATACACTAGTATCGTGCTCATTCTTTTCCCCCTACTCTTAGTGAAATGTGGCTCCACTTAACCAAAGCTAATTCCTACAACTTTCTCTGGATCTCTCCCACTCAGCTGACTCAGGAATCTTACTTGATATTCAAGGCAACTTGGGTGTCACCAGCCCTGTGAAACTAATTCTGACTAAACCAGGCTTCGGTTAGTGTAAATTTTATTGTTTTACTTCATTGCATTCTCATCACTCAGTGGGCGCTCCTCCACTATAGCATTTATCACTCTACATTGTAATATTATTTTTTCCCAGAATCTTCACATATACCTTGAACTATTTAAGACAAAAATGGGTCTTGTTCAACCACTTTCTCTTATATGAAACAAAGAATCTGTTCAGTAAATTCAGTAAAGAATCTATTCAGTAAATGTAGAACATTAGAGAAAAATAAGCAAATGTATGTCCCAAATGATAAATTATTGTCCTATTCTTTTTTATTGGTAAACTGATAATATTTAAACTCTCCACATTAAAATGCAGCAAATAGAATAGGTACATCTAAAAATACATTCAAATTATTTGCTCATCTTAATAGAAATTTCCAATTTGTAATGCAAACTATAAAAATTTATAAACTATAAAACCAAATAAAACCTTTAAAACTTAAACCGTCTAGTCAGACCATTTCATCCATACAGATCTCTAATGGGGATGTTAATTAAAATTTAATTGGGAAGTCTTAGAAATTGTCTAAAACATCACCCTCCAATTTCAAATAGCCTAAAATACACCTAGTCTCTTTCATAAGCAGATGATAAAGTAACAAAAAAATACAAAATTGTATTTATCTACTAATATTAGTGTTAGCATCAATTGCCTAGACTTTCACATTCTCTGCTGCAAAAAGCAGCATATTGTTTCTCATTCCCAATTGTTCACACGTATTATGAAGTTAACACGCATCCAATGAAAAACTTCTCTATAGTTTTATAGGTTTAAAATGTAAACACATCTGAGGTGTAAATAAGGACAATAAATAAATAACCTTGGACATTTATACAAGTAGAAAATTATCAACTTGATCATGTATTTGAGGGGGATGGTAAGCTGTTAATTTTTATCAGAAAAAATAATTTTTATAAAAATTCAGTGTTGGTGGCATCAGCAGTTGTTATCTGTCAGTGAATTCTTGTAGATGGCACCAGAAAAGGCTACCTGGCAGAAAGGGATCACACAATTTGAAGATTTAAATTAAGTATAAATCATAAAATTACATTAATTATGAATGACAAAACATATTAACAAAATATTAGTTAGGAAGACTTAAAATGCAGTTCTCTCAGAAGACACAGAAGACGTTCTGTATCAAATCATTTTTTTAATAGCAGAAAGAAACAATTACTTTGCCATTGTAAAACTGGGGATATAATGGTTTAAAGGAAAGAGTGAGCATAGTTCATTGGCTCTTGTAAAAAAATTTCTGCAGGAAGGACAGTGTAGCAGCTGTGATCCAAAAACATCTCAGTTTAGGACCTCAATTACTAATTTCTTTTTCCATTTTTGTCTATTCAGCTTCTCTTTGCTTGTTGTTATCCTCTCAAACCATCTTCCACCCCGTGAGGATAAACACATGAGAGCACTACTCAGCCATATTACATGGTCAACTTCACCTCCAAAACATACTGGATCTTTCCTTTCCTTTTTGATTCAAAATTCAAGCCCTGGCTGGCGTAGCTCAGTGGATTGAGCACGGGCCTGCGAACCACACGATCACGGTTTGATTCCCAGTCAGGACACATGCCTGGGTTGCAGGCCAGTTCCCAGCAGGGGACCCACGAGAGGCAACCATACATCGATACTTCTCTCCTTCTCTCCTTCCCTTCCCCTCTAAAAGGTAAATAAATAAAATCTTAAACAAAAAATTCATAAACATTGGCTCAGCTTACCAACAATGGGTCTCTGTTCTGGGTTGAAAGAAGGATTCTGTGAGATCCTGATAGAATTTAGAGTTTATAAGAATATTTAGCCACCATCAACACATATGAAGAGAAGTTCTTGCTTTTATGTGAACAGGGAGAACATATAATTAGCAATCAACCCAGTCACTCAATCACTTCATCAGTTTCCTCCTACGTGACATCAGCACTATATAAATGTAACATTATCAGGGCTAATTGCCACAATAGAAGGGAAATGTTTATCAGAATGTCTGTGATGTAAGAAATCAAAATACAAATGCTGACATTACTATCATTAATATTATATCATGAAATGGCAGGGGGAAAGCAAAAAGTTTAAAATAGGCTAATAATTGTCTTTTAAAGGGCAGAAGGGAATAGCAGAAGCTAAAAACTAAACCTTGATTTACATTAGAAGTAACCTCTTATTGTAGAACATAACTATTTTATGCTCTCCGAGTCTTAGTTTCCTTTTCAGTAAATGTAGGTTAGAGCTGCCTTAGTGGGTTTTACAGCATTAAAAATACCAGATGAAAGGCACCTAATAGAACATTAGCAAATTGTATGCGTTTAAGAAATAGAGATTTTTAGTAGGGGTTTACGGCATGTATAAAATGGAAGAAAATATAAAGTAATAGTTTGCTTGTTATGCCTAAATGTCCTGGTTCTTGCAATACTCAAATCAGATAGTGCTTATGAAAGACCTTCATCGAAGTACTATAGTACTACAGGTGTGTGCCCTAACTGTTTAGTATTTACAGTACTATAAATAGTAGATATAATGTTTATGCAAACGATGTTAGTTTCAATCAATTTTTGTAAGCTTTCTTTTTTCTATGTATATTTTAACATGTACCTTGCAATAAATATTATATATTTATATATGTGTATGTGGAAAATATATATATTTAGCTACTTTTTATGAAATACTGAAACATTTTGTTTCCTGTGATAGGATTAATATTTACCCACTGGACCAAATTAATAGTGAATACTGCTGACTTTAAAAACAGAAAGTCAGAGCCTATTTCAAAATGAATCAATTCAATTCTGCTCTGAAACGGTAGGGTTTTCCAAGTTAACTATTCTGTTTCATAAAACATGTCTGTTAAAATATTAATGTTGAATTTCCAGTTCATTCATGTTGACAAATAGCAAAGCACAAATCCATTTCACCTAGGAATTTCAGTTAATTAAACACCAGTTGATCCATTTTATGCTTCTATAATGTTTCATAGGTATAAAATGTGAAAAACAGTTTATGGCAAAGGTTGAATGTTATATGTTAGAAAATTGTTGTTTTCCTTTAGTTAAGTAGGTGTGCATTAAAAGCTTTTGAAGTAAAAATTTAACCAATGATTTCCACTTCACATAAGTCGTAGAGCATGGGGTGTCAAACTCATGTCATGGGGAGCCACGTCAGCCTCATGGTTGCCCTCAAAGGGCTGAAATAATTTTAGGACTGTATAAAAGTAACTGCTCCTTAACTGTCAAAGAGTTGAAATTACATTTGACCTTTTGAAAGCAACCGTGAGCCTGATGTGGCCCCCAGTGAAAATGAGTTTGACATCCCTGTGACATAGAGAAACAAAATATATTGGCTGTCATATATGCATATTTATAAAAAGGCAATTAAGGATTCCTACGAAAGCATTTATTTGGGATCCTTATGGTTTAGTGGAACTATCAGAAGACCAGAAAGCTGTAGGTATTTTTCTAATATCAAATTTACTGCGAATAAAATGTGACACCCTAGCAGAGGGCTTCCTCTTTCTACACCTCAATTTCTTCCTCGGCAACAAATATATAATTGGACTAGATGATGCTTATGATTTCTCCTTTCTCTAAAAATGTACACATTTGTTAAACATGATATTTAGTTGCTTGTTGTATTAAAACACTATTATTATGCTCACGATGATTTAGAAAACTATCCTTGCATTTTCCTTTTAATATAAATGAAATTATAAAATAATCAGCCCTGGTCAGTGTGACTCAGTTAGTCAAAGTATTGTCCCATAAACTGAAAGGTCACGGGTTTGATTCCCAGTTAGGGCATGCGCCTGGGTTGTGGGTACAGCTCCGGTTGGGGCATGCGCAGGGAGCAGCTCACGGATGCTTCTCTCGCATTGATGTTTCTCTCCCTCTCGCTCTTTTCCCTTCCTTTCCCTCTCTCTAAATTCAATAAGCATGTCTTTGGATGAGGACAAAAAAATAATAAAATAATCAAAAGGGAAATTTTATACACCTCTGAATGAAAACCAAATAAAAATAACAAAAATATCTATTTTAAAAATATTTGATGAAGTAATAAATATATTACCAAATCTGAAATACCATATCTACAAAATGTGAAGACAAATTTATTGGAAGTTTCCAAAGTTTATTACTTTCCTTTCAGTAGTGAAAACTAAATGACATTACATGTGAATGAAAAGTGAATTTTTCATTGTTTTTATATCCATTAATGGAATGAATAACAAAACTGTGGTAATGTCTCATTAGGATTAGAGATACCTACCTCACTGTGCAACAGAATGAAGACTTTAATTTGTTGAGACATGCTCTTCTAAGGGATCCTTATATTTATCAGTGTATAGAAAGGAGTTTTATTTTATTTATACAGAAAAGGATTCATTTTATTTATACAGGACTTCAAGGATTCATTTTATTTATACAGAAAAACATGGACAATGAGGAAGGTGGTCACCCTGAAGCCATTATAGGGGAATCTATTCAAATTGGAAGCCAGCTGAAGTGTCAGAATCCCAACTGAATGGAATATTCAACTGAGTTGCCATGGATTGCAACTCTAGCAGAAGGAATTGAGAGGTGGGTTTTAAACCGTAGTCTGGAAATGATATAATATCAGTTAAGTACAAAGAAATTCTCCTTTTGCTGTTCTTCCTTCCCACATCCCTAACCCTGGAGCAGTGTTCATTCTAGGAGAGAGGTAAAACAAGGAAACTGAGAGAACAGACCACGTCCCTGCAGCATCCTACCCCAGCCCTCACAAGTGCTTGTCACTATGCCACAGGTCCAGCCTCAGATTAGTCAATTAAGGAATGTGAAGGTGGACATGAGTTGAAAGTTTTGAATTAATTGTTTATAGATGAATGTATTCTTATAGTTGCAAGTTACTAAGAGGCTACAAAATTTGCTTAAGTGTTAAGTCTCAACAGTAATTGATATAACAAAGTATGTTCAGTATAGTAGGGAGAATGCACTGCTTCCTGATCATTATCTATCAAATATTGCCCCCCAAATGTATATTTAATCATCAAAATAAACTTATGATAGAGATAATGTTCTGATTTTTAAGTAACAGAACTCATAGCCCTTAATTGCTGTAGCTGAACCAAGACTTACTAATTATGTTTGGTAATCTTTGAAGCCCTTGCTGCATTCTATCGCTCATTTACCAGTTTTTGCCATAATGTTATAATTCATTTTTATTCTATTTATTTATTTTTAACTACATCAAGAGGAAGCTCAGGGAACACACTTTCTGATCCTTTTTAATGTTAAATCGTGTTCATCCAAATGCATTTGAAAGCAATTTCCCACTTTCATTCTTGCTTTCCAGCAAGATTAGTCTTCTGACTGTCTCATGCATATATCTTATTATTTCTGTTCTGCTTTGCTTGGCTATTTCCTTTCCTGATAGCAATCTTAACCCTTCCCATTCACCTATTCTAAAGCTATACAATTTTAAGATCTAGTTCAAGTCAAAGTTCCATAATCCAAATGGGTTTACATTAATCTATTTTTGCCTACGCTCTAACTATAGCGATAAAAAGCTAACCTTTGAAAGAAATGTAAAGACAATGTTTAAATCATTATGGAAACATCACACTATCATAGATAACCATTTATATCACTCATTTACTAGTTAAACATTTTGCTATGTTTTTTGTAGTGCAAATTTAGAATATCTAAAGGAGGAGAACAAGCTGATCTTGAAATGATATCAAAACGAAAAGGCATTCATAATTTTAAAATAGAAATATACTTCAAAGCATTAGAAATATATGAAAAATTCTTATAGTTCTAAAATTCTAGAAATGGAAGTGGGAAATAGAAAAATGTTACTATTTTTAGTTGGAAAAAACCCTGTATCTATTAGATGGACATAATGAATTATGGAACAATTGCTAACATAAACTTTATTTTATCCTGATTAAAAAGATAAGAGTACTTTCCCACTATATATGTATATACATATATCAATATATAAACACATATGCATATATAGAAGTGTGTGTGAATACATATATATATATATATTGCTATTATTCAAGTATGGTGATGATGATTAATGATTAATAATTAATTAATACCTAAAATGTGTAAAACACATAAATTGTATAAAATGTATATACCAAAATAATATTGTGAGAGAAAAATTACCCTAGTATTAATGTCAATAATACTTTACATATTGGATTGCTTTTGTCCTTAAATATACTAGAATTAAAATGAAAGCTTTCTAATTGTTCCTTTAATATATATAATTTGAATGCTTAAAAATTAGACAAAGTGATTGACTATAATAATAATGGATATATTTTTATATCTTAATTTGATTATGTGATGTTATCAGTACAAGAATGTTCAAGGCTGTAGATTTAAACTCTAAAAATCTTTATCCAGATTTCTTAAATTTACCCATCAAATAGACACAACCCCTGCCCTGAATCTATAGCATGTTGTTTAATTCTTTTGTGCTTTTTGAGACATGCAGAAACTCCTGCTGAGATACTAATAAAAGTGCAAAGAGAAAAAGACAGACAGACAGAAAGACAGAGAAAGTGAGAACCCAAAAGAGATGAACAGCCTTCTTATTGCTAATTAAAAGCTCTCTGATTGCTCTCCACATGGTCAGTACAGCTGCTTCACTTTCTATCACTGCAAAGGAATCACATAAATTCAAAGACAATATTGAGAGCAACACCTGGTTCTGGGTGCACCTGCCGTGATGAGAGAATATTTCATACTGTCAGTGAATTAACATTTTCAGGGGCCCCAAAGGATGTTTTTTTTTTCTGCATTCAACTTCTTCCACTGTTCCCAGTGGTAAAGAATCAGTAGTTTTGCTTCCATTTTCGATACTAAATATATCATATTGTTGTTTGCTTCACTGGTGCAGACACCTGCCTCCTGCTGTAAATGCTGTGTTCCAACCCTGAAAGATTTCCCCAGGGCTTCTCATTCAAGTGTTGGATTGTAACTGTGGCTTAATACCATGTCAAAATCTCTTAAGGAAGATACAGCCTGTCAAGTCATTCAAGATTGAACCTTCATCTATTGAGATTCTGAAAATGCCCTTGGAGTGTTTGAAGCATGAACAGGCAAATAAAAGGCTAACAAGTCATTTGTAAAGATAATAACTAACAGCATGTGTTCTCCCTTCCCTTCCCCTCTTTCCATTAAATGTTGATAAAGAAAAAGAGAGCAGACTTCAGGGCCCTAGTCTTCATTATTTATAAACAGGTCAGAGGAAGCTTAAAACTCTAGTGGTTTAGACAAGGAGGGCAACACACACACAAACTCCAACACCGTGAGGTTGTGCGCATCTCTGAAAATAGATGAGATTTGGATTTTCTGAAAGAAATACTCTACAGGTTTGAGATAGAGGTGCTTCTTCTGAAGTATATTTATGACATTTTAAATAATAATTTTATTATAAAAATAAACTATATTTCTTGTCTCTTGGTGTCTTTAGGGGTGGTTTGCAAAACATAGAACATATTTTATGAGTTGGGAAAAATATCAGCAAATCCTATGGACTTCAGTAGATGGGAAAATAAGTTCTACATATTTTAACCGATTCTATTTAAAAACTCACATAGGTGACAGTTGAGGAATCTTAATCTTTGTCTTTTAGGAGAATCAAAAATTTTTAAAGTAGTAGAGAATTTAAATTTACTGTTTATTAATTCAATCATCTTTATCACTGCATGAAACCAAAACATTGTTTTCCTCTCATGTGCAGGACGTTTTCAAAATGTTTTCATACATATGTATAAAGTGTTCTACAAGTTGGCTTCTCGATATCATGATTATTTAATCATATCTCATTAGAGTTCTAACTTTATTAGTTGAGTGCACTGAGTTTGAAATTCCCTTCTATTTTCTACAGTTGATTGCCATGAAAGCAGGACTGACTGACAATTAGGCACCATAGTAAAGTATATACAACATTTCATCCAAAAAGTCTGTTCTGAAAGTACAGGATTAAAAGACAAAAAGTTCTTTTCAAGACAGAATAACTTTTCCCGTGCAAAAAACTCATTGATTCCCCTCAGCACTGTAATTACAAATTATAAATTGGAGGCACCTTTAAACCAGTAGAAAGAAGTAGGCCTGGGAGTAGTGATTATGGAAGCGGACATTGATATCAGTTTCTTCTGTCTTTTTCTATGGACACTTACTTCTTTCATTCAATTCACAGTTATTTTAAACAAAATAGATACAGTAATTATGTTTCTTATGTTATTTATCATCTCTGAAGAAAGGCAAGACCAGCTTCAGGGTTCTAGCTGTAATATAACAGTTTATACTTAATACCAATGCTATCTCAGATTTTGGAATTCATGCTAGGCTTAAAAATAGAGTTTAAAATAGTTCTTTATATTACTCAGTATTTATACAGAGAAGGTATCCTAAGTCTCACCATGGTGTGACTGTTACATGCAAATTCTCATTAGATATTAAATACAATTGCGGAAATTGACTAGAGAATGGATAATGAACATTTTATTCATTTGGAATAGAAAAATACATCACTTTTTAAATCAATAATAAAAGAGCTATCCAAAATTATTTTTTCCAGAAGAAACTTATTTCAGAATTTCATCCCTATATTCTCTGAGGGTATTCAGTTTTACTTAATGCTATTCTCAATAACTATATCCATTTAACCACAGATTAATTCACTACTAACCCCAAGTTAATCTAGTGGCATCACTAACCTGATTGAAAGTTATTTTTCAAATGTCTTCCTAGTTCTTTTCCAATCATTTTAATATAGAAAATTCCCTGTAAACTAATATTCAAGAAAATATAAATATAACTTCTCTCTTGTTTAGCTACATGTAGCATATTAAAGGTGGCCAGAAATCCCTTCACAATGCTCTCATTTAGACATGAGGCCTCAGCCTCCTTCCTCTGTAATGTAAGTGGGTTCCCTCACTTCTTTGACCAAGGAAACAGATTTTCATAGGTCTCGCCTCTTGAAAAACTCACATTTGGAGTTTTGGGCTGCTGGGTAAAATATTCAATAGCACTGTAGTAAAAATATTTTGCTATGAGGAAGCCCAAGCTTGCCATGTAAAAAGCTCAAATGGAGTGTGGAAGAGAGATGCAGAGAAAGAGAGAGAAAGAAAGACAGGGGGAGGAAGAGAAGGAGGAGAAAGGAAGGAGGAAAGGGAGAGAGGGGGTTGAGGAATACCTAAGTCAGATTTGTATTTCCCAAATCTTCATTCATTTCACAAAGGAGACTTTTGTGTAGAAGTGAGGTGGCTTAAGAAATTGAAATTCATTCCCCCTGAAAATCAGAATGTGATGTTTCTGAAGAACACAACTGTGTTTCCAATGGGACATGTACAGACCAATACAAAACAATCTTTAATGCAACCTAAACACACACACACACACATACACACACCACACAAAAGTTGCAAAATAGCCAAGAACTTATTCTTATTACAGAAGTATGGATGTCTTAAAAATAATATCCCAACCTTACTTCTTTCCTGCCCCATCTTGAACTAAGATTACTGAAAGATGAACTGCCCTTTTTCTGCTCACATTCCATCTCAAGTGGGGCCACTCCCAGCTCCCTCATTAGAATCACTAGACACAAGCCCAAACCCAGTGAGAGCACTCTTCCTATCACCCATTTGGAAATGCAACTCGATTCTTTTAGTGCTCATTCTTCCTGGCAGCAGCAAGGTCATAAAGGTGACTCTGTTTAAATATAAGTATATTCCTGACAGATGTAGCCAGTTGACTTTTATTAGTGCATATTTCACTATAACTTGGTGAAATTCTTGCTGACACACACAAAAAAACTCTGCTCAATTTCAGATGAGATCCTGTAAATTTCTTATCTATTCAAGGACTCCTTGGTTCTAATAATAAAATAATTTCTGCACTGACCCTCAACTTTGAATATTGTGTTGAGAACCTTGCTGTTAGGTTTATTTTGATTTGCCATATAATAAGTTTACATTTAAAAAATTATTGACAATTTCACTAGTGTCATGCTGTATTAATTGTTATGTTGTTCATGAGTGTGTTGTTTTGTATTAAAAATGAACAATACATTTGAATGCAAGTGTTAATTCAACAAATATTGGATGAAGTTCTTAGGCATAATGCCTATTTGTCTGTCTATCTATATATCATTTGTTATAGGCAAAGTGATTCCAAATCTTTCTGTTTATAGCTAAAAATAAGAACAAAGACATTTCTTTAATTGGAAAATGTATTATGTAAATTCTCCATTTATATTTTCTTTTTCCTTTGTTTTTAGTCATTCTGTTTTGACTTTTTGTTTGTAAACATTGTTGCTTTATATCTATTCTGAACATGTGTATAGAATCTTCTTCCTGGACCAAGAAGACTAATTCTGACTCTCTGAAGAAGAGCCACTAAAAATAAGATTTTCTAGGTAATTGCCTAATAGTGATCGTGTTGGTAAAGTTGAAAAATACTATGATAACTTTCAAAGAAAAGTCAGAGTGCTTACACAACAGTCATTTAACCCACCTTTTAGTGGATATATTTTATGGTTGAACTGCTTTATTGCAAACATCTATTATAAATCCCTAGAGTAAAGACCAAATTGCCTTTACTTCATTTCAGGTGCCTCTGAGGTAAAACAGCAATAGAATCTCTCAACAGAAAAATAGAAAAGTGATAAAAAATCACACCTCACAGAACCACAAATAAATTACTTTTACTTTTTTATACTCTTCTCATTATTTACTCATGTGATTAAAATATAGCACATTTGTAAATAAATAAATATGTATTACACTATATATCCTTTTAAATTGGTTTCCTTGTCATGTTTTACACTAAATAACTGGATTCTGCAGGCCATGGGAACTGAAATTGTATAAATTATTCAAATATCTCTACTTTTTTGCTATGTTAAAGCCAAATATGAAACATATTCCTGTTGTCTACAACTGTAAATCTAAATTGTCCCAGCTATTCTTCCAGAAAACCCAAAATCAGTTTACATTCTGTCCTTACAGCATACTGTGCCTCAACATTGCAACTTAAGTCTATTTTGTGCCATGATTTCTTAAAACTGATACACTTATTTTCATTTTGTATTCTTCATTAATATGTATAGACAAGCTTCTTGCAATCTTAAAATTCATAATCTAGCAGTAATGTTCAGTCAAAACATTAATAAACACACTGGCAAGATAATTTCACATAATGGCAACTTCCATGAAGAAAATTAAGTCAGTGATTGGTAAAGTATTATGTCGGGAGAATAGGTAAGGGCTATTTTTGATTGAAGTCTGGAATATACTTTCAGATAACATGTTTAAATATGAATAATTTCAAGCAGCCACTCTTGCAAAGATATAAAAGAAAAGCTCTCAAGAGCAAAAGGACAGCTTAAGTCTAACTTGAAGTTCAAATTTTACTTCCTATGTAATGAATAGAAATCTACTGTGGTTTGGCATAAGAAGTCAGGAGTAAACTTGTGTGGAATGAAGTCAGAATGATATGTAGAGAGAATCTGGCTCATGTAGAACCTTATATGAGGTCTAGGAGGTTTCCAGCCAAGTAATATAAAAAAGAGACATTTATGGAAGAAGATACAAGATAAAAGAAATATTGTACTTGGACAATGCCACTGCAGTCCTCTTCAATGTAGGCACCTTGGGACCTCACACACCTCTCCCAATGTCACTTCCACTGTTCAACACACTCTGCAAAATCTTTTGTTGGAATCAAGTCATTAGAAACTGCAACACAATGTTTCATTGCTCTGGTAGTAAAAGCCACAGAATGAATGTTGTCATGACACTTTTCATGCCAAGATGCTGAATCAAAATCTTGAACACAGTAGTTTTTGAAATCTCCAGATCAGCTTCTAGTTCTCATAGTCAGTCACTGGTATTTGTTGATTGCAGCCTGTACACATTCAACATTCTCAGGTGTTTTGTTTGTTGCAGGCCCTGTAGAACATGGATCACTTTCAACAGATTCTTGACTATCTTGAAAATATTTGTGCCAAACTTTTATTTGTGCTGCACTCATTGCATTATCTCCAAAAGCCTTTTGAATCATCCAACTAGTTTTTCCATAGGAATATTCAAGCTTAATGCAAATTTGATGCAGATTCATTGCTCTACTCACTCAGTCATTTTGAATGCAGACAGTCACATTGTACACATGCTTGCTCAATGGCGTCAACTGCGCCCAATGACTAGCACAGGGAAGTTGTTATTGTTCACACGTGCACATTCCAGTTCATTCTTCTTGGCTGCCAGGTTACTTCCACATTGTGCAAACTGTTCTCATTATATTAACAATGGTTGGACTTTTTCCAGACAGAGTTTTACTCCGAGCATAAAGAAAAGTTTTGGAGAATTTTAGAAAGTAGAGTGAGCTAATCTGACTTTAAGTTTTTAAAAAGATTACTTCAGTAGTAGAGAGTGAGAGAGAGAGAGAGAGAGAGAGAGAGAAAGAAAGACGGAAGGAAGGAAGGAAGGAAGAACTGTAGCAAGTTNGATTCATTGCTCTACTCACTCAGTCATTTTGAATGCAGACAGTCACATTGTACACATGCTTGCTCAATGGCGTCAACTGCGCCCAATGACTAGCACAGGGAAGTTGTTATTGTTCACACGTGCACATTCCAGTTCATTCTTCTTGGCTGCCAGGTTACTTCCACATTGTGCAAACTGTTCTCATTATATTAACAATGGTTGGACTTTTTCCAGACAGAGTTTTAATCCAAGCATAAAGAAAAGTTTTGGAGAATTTTAGAAAGTAGAGTGAGCTAATCTGACTTTAAGTTTTTAAAAATATTACTTCAGTAGGAGAGAAATAGAGAGAGAGAGAAGGAAGGAAGGAAGGAAAGAAGGAAGGAAGGAAGGAAGGAAGGAAGGAAGGAAGGAAGGAAGGAAGGAAGGAAGGAAGGAAGAACTGTAGCAAGTTATGAATATAAACAGAAAGAGCAGTTAAACTCCTTTGCAGTTTCCCAAGTGAGAAATAGTAGTGGATTAAATTAGGATGATAGTAGGGAGTGAACAGATTATGGATATAATTTGGGGGTAGAGTTAAAGAAATTGCTTTTGGATTACAGGTGATGGGATAGTGAGAGGGAGAAAGCTGAGATTTGTGGCTTAAAATATTGAATCAATGATTATGCAATTTACTCCTATTCACTGATATAACTAGAAGTTTGCAGGTTGAGGATAGGGTTTAACCAGACCTCAGAGATCACTCCAAAGTCATTTTCAAAATTATATTTGAACATACACAAACATGGCATTTATTGTCATTGTACTTTACTAATTAACTTAGGAAAGGATTGTACTTAAAGACCAGGGACCCAAGGAGCAAATTCTGGAGGCCCTTTCACGTTACAAAGTTATGTTGAAAAAGAGGAGTAGCAGTAGTGAGTTAGGGAAAAAAGGTTTTAAGAAGAATAAATTGGTAAACTGTATAAATGCTTTGTGAGATCCAATAAGGTAACGTCTGAAAAGGAATGGCTGATTTCGTTGCTTTCTTTCTTGAAATGACCTTCCTCTCTTTCATTTTTTTCAATTAAAATGATCCATACTTGAAGATATATGTAGTTAGGTCCACACAGCATCACTGACCACCTCAGCTTAATGCGAAGAAAAAGTAACACAATTTGTTAAAGAATGTGAAAATGAAAAAAGGAAACCCCATTCAAAATGGAATGGGGAAGCCATGAAGGGAAGAATCTCACCTACGACCACTCCTGACAGCTTCATAACCAGCAAGAAGTATTTCTCACCTGCTTATCTCAGCAACTGCAATAGTCCTCTACTAAATGCCGGTAAGAAACTGCCTCAACTCTGAATTCTCATTTCTTTCTAACGGACTCCTGTTCAAAACAACCCTCCTCAAGTGCCTCCCAGAACCTAAGAAAAGCTGACCTCCTTTTTGTCTCTTTAGACTTGTCAATGGTTCGCCAAGCATTGCATGTCCCAACTCGCAATTCCTCTGCTATCCCCCCATAAGCTCATTTGCTGCTTGATAACTATTGTTGTTTAATTTTTAAGGTCTATAAGAACATCTTACATTCTTTACTCCAAAAATTAGTTGAAGAGAAATGTCTTTCATTGGGTTAGAAATGGATTAGCAATTTTTTCCTTATATACATATGTAGAGGAAAAACAACAAGATAAGTTTCTTAACGTTTCTGCTGAATATATGAGTTTGGGTCATTTATATAAGATTCAGTTACCCAAAGAAAAAATTAGCAAGTCTTAAGTAGTAAGTTAATTATCACTATACTAGTTTGCATATTGAAATTTTTGTAATTAATTAAGTTGTCTACAATAAACATTCTAACAAACTGAACTTCTTTTAACAGTCATATCGTGAGTCAGTTCAGTGGCCAATAACAATTATGTAAAGGAGACTTTCCAGTAGTTAGAACTTCAAGACTAAGATTACATGCCATGGATGATAAAAACGAAACTTTGATTGTTTAAAGAAGCAAAAGAAACTTTAATTTTTAGCAATATTATCTATATACTATGATGAAAAAGCTCTCTAGTCATATAAAATTACATAAAATAAATATTTTTAACACAGTATTAAGATTTGAGTAATTATTTTTAAAAGCCAAAGGGCTTTTAGAGAGAGAGAAAGAGAGAATGTCTAGATGAATGGCTCACAGTGTGGCCATTCTGTGTTAGCTGATTTCAATAGTAAACAGCAAAAAGGAAAAAGAACTCATGGACATGGACAACAGTGCGGTGATTACTTGGGGGAGGAAGCATAAACAGACTAAATGGAAATGGAAAAAATACAATAAAGATTAAATTTTTAAAATAATACATTTGCTCAATAAAATAGATATGGTATGAAGTACAAAAGTATAAAGTGCCAATAAATTCTAGTTGTCTCAAAAATCTAGTACTAAGTAAAATGTAGAAAAGGTAATATTGACTGAAATTTTTCCAAAATTGATGAAAGAATTTCATCCATATCCAAAGCACAATAAATATATCATACATAAAATATTTAAAAATCTGCTAATAGATCAAACATAAATGCATTATAGAAGTTCTTACCATAAGTCAAATATTTAAAGAAAAGATGTACAAAAGTAACAACCTAGTCTATAAGCAAATTTCTCAAGAGTAAAAATAGAAGTTACACAAGAGAATAATAGTACCCTCACATTGCTGCAAGGAAACAACAGTCAATCCAGAATCCAGAATGTTCTATTCACCTAGAAAATCTAACATGCCATGTTTGAATGTGAAATAAGCATTTATGTAGAAAGAGAGAGAGAGAAGTAATAATCATTGATACATTTATTAAGTACATTTTCAACAGTTGTGCTTCACTGAAAAATAATAAACCTAGAAGTAAATTTAATATGAGAGAAAAAATGAACAAAGAAATATATAAACTAGTAAACAATATTACCAGTCTGTCTCCATAAAATGAATATGATATCAAGTTATTAGGTTTAAAGGGAAATTATATATGAACTGATCAAGACCCATATGTAAATTAACATGTGAATTAAAAGGCATGAGATAAACAACAGTAATAAATTTCCAGCTATTTGCAGATTTAAAGACATAAGTAAAGCAAAAGGATCCAGATAGATTTATTGAAAGTAGAATAAATAACACATGTCTTTTTATGAATTAAAAGGCATGTGTTTTCTTAACAGTATGTTTTATTTTGAAGTCACTTTTTAAAAAGTATCTTATATACATTTTCTTATTCCTTCCACTTTCAGAAAGTCTAAAAGTAGACAGGTGAATTAGAATGTCATTATTGCAATTCTCCAATCTCCAATCTCCAATTATTGCAAATCTGCAATTTTTTGTATTTTCAAGAAATCATTTAAATATTAATTGATTTAAGATTTTGTTAAGTATAAAATAAAATTCAAAATAAATCACTAAAAAGTGAAATCAGTAGAGAAACAGTGCAATACTAAAAAAAAGAACAAAACACGAATTAAAAATAATAAAATAATAGTACACACAAAAACTACACACTAATAAAATAGAAATGAGTGCAAATTTATTAAAGACTATATATATTCTCCCTTGCTCAGTTGGTTGGAGCATTGTCCCAGACCCCAAAAGGTGGTGGGTTGGATCTCCAGTGGGGACACATATGGGAGGCAATGTACTGATGTTCGTTTCTCACATTTGTGTTCCTCTCTCTCTCTCTCTCTCTGTGTTTCTCCTTCTCCCCTCAACCTGCATTTCTCTCTAAAATCAATAAACATGTCCTTGGGTGAGGATTAAAAAGCGCTATATGTAAAGTTTGTAAAATAACTCTTTAAAAGAGATAAACAACAGTAATAAATTTCCAGCTATTTGCAGATTTAAAGACATAAGTAAAGCAAAAGGATCCTGCCAGATTTATTGAAAGTAGAATTTTAGAAAAAGTAGGAGCAGTAAAAAAAATACTTAAAAATTTAAAAAAAGGATAACAGTGACTTCAAACTAAAAGGCACTGTCTTATACACCTGATAAGGGGTTAATATCCAAAACTTATAAAGAACTTACAAAACACACAAAAAACCCCAAAACAAAAAATGAACATACAAAACAAACTTACAACACCGAAAAACAAAATGAACATACAAAAAACAATCTAGTTAAAAAATTGGTAAAGGACCTGAATAGACAATTCTCCAAGGAGGATACACAGATGGACAGTAGACATATGAAAAGATGCTCAATGTCACTAATTATCAGAGAAATGAAAGCCAAAATGAAATATCATCTCACACCTGTCAGAATGGCTATCACCAATAAACTATCAAACAAGTATTGGCCAGGATGTGGAAAATGGGGGACCCTTTGCACTGTTATTGGGAATGCAGACTGGTGCAGCCCCTGTGGAAAACAGAATGGAGATACCTCAAAAAAATAAAAATGAAACTGCTTTTATGATCCAGTGATTCCACTTCTGGGAGTTTATCCAAAGGAACCCAAAACACTAATTCAAAAGAACACAAGCACCCCTATGTTCATTGCAGTGTTATTTACAATCACCAAGATATGAAGCAGCCTAAGTGTCCATCAGTAGATGAGTGTATAAAACAACTCTAACAATGGAATACTACTTGGCCATAAAAAAGAAGAAAATTTTACTCTTTTGCCCTTTGCTACAGTATGGATGGGCCTGGAGAACATTACGCCAAGTGAAGTAAGTCAGTCAGAGAAAGACAAATATCATGTGATTTCACTCATATGTGGAATCTAATGGGCAAACTAAAAAGATAAGCAAAATAGAAACAGGCTCATAGATAGAAAAGAGGCTGACAGCTAAACTTGGAAGGTTAGGGGGCAGATAGATTAAGCAAAAAGGAAAAAGGACTCATGGACATAGATGACTCACGTGTGGTGATTGTGGTGGAGAGGGTCCAAGAGGACCAAATGGTATTGAAAAATACTATAAAAAAGTAAAAATAAAAATAATAGAGGGCATTGTTAGGAAAATCATGCCCTTCAAAACATCAAATTTCAATACAATGGAAATAATAGTAATTCTGAATTTGCATGTACCTAATATAATAATCTCACAACACATAAAACTAAATCTGATGGAACTACAGTTAGAAACTGTTAATAAGATTTTTTTAAAAAAATTAAGAATCACATGTCTGAATAATTTGTAGGTCTTAGGACAAAATATAGTACCAGCTCCTCCTTAATTAGGCCAGTTTATGACCTCCCCAAAAATCCAGGAAGTAATCCATTAGAAAGAATGACTGAATGCTGGGTCAGAGAACATAGTTTTGAGTGGTCCAGGAGCCCTGGGGAGACCTCTGGGAGTAGTGAGAGGACCATTAGGCTATACCTGTCTCCTGGACATGGGTGTGTATCTGCAGAGTGGGAAAGGCATGGTAAATGGAGGCTCGCATCAGAAGCTGAACTCTCCTACTCCCCATCCCTAAATCTGCTCTTCCTACAGTGATCCCCTCTTAGCCAATGACCCTACCTTTATCCAGTTGCTCAGGTCTGAAGTCCTGGAAACATGTGGACTATTCTCTTTCTCTCACACCCCCCATTCTATCCATCAGTCAACCATGTTGAATTTACCTTCTAAGTGAGGCATGATCTGACACATCTCAGGACAGCCACCTCAGTCCAAACTATTAGGATGCCTCACCTGTACCACTGGGACAGAATCCTAAGTCGTCTCCCTGCTTCCACTTTTGTCTCCCAAGTCTCTTCATAAACCAGAGTTCATTCTAATTTAAGCCTTTGCGATTGCAGTTCTCTTTGCCCCAAACATTCTTCGCCACAGAGACACATACAAAGGATGGTCTGTTTAAACTTTTGATGACAATTGAAATAAAAAGGTGGATTTCAAGTTGTCTAAGAGAATGTAGGATACTAATTACATGATTATAACCATTATTTTGAGAAGCAGAATAATGGTTTTGGATAAAGGAAATGTCATTCATATATACAATAGAATACTACTCAGCCATAAGAAAAGATAAAATACCACCATTTGTGACAACATATATGGACATTGAGAATATTATGCTAAATGAAATTAAGTCAGAAAAAACTAAGAACCATATGATATCACTCATATGTAAGAAACAAAAGCAAAACTCATGGATACAGACAATAGTGTGGTGGTTACCAGGGGAAATGAGGTTGGCGTGGAGGGGGAGAAGGGGCCTAATATATGGTGATGGAAGGTAGTTTGACTTAGGTGGAAGATAGGTGGACACAGTGTAATATACAGATCTTGTAACATAGTAAATGTACACCTGAAATCTATGTAATCCTATGAACAAATGTTTGTTTTATTTATTTATTTTTTTAATTTAATTCTTTTTTGTTTTGTTTTTATTTTTTATTTTTATTTTTATTTTTTTATTTAACTTTTGTTCAAGTACAGTTTTTTTTCTTGTATTTCCAGCCCTGCACCCCCCCCCCAGTGCTCCCCACCGCCCTCCCATCTCTGCCCCCCGTCTTAGTTATTGTCCATGTGTCCTTCATACTTATTCATGTGAGTCCATCCCCTTTTACTCTGTGCTTCTCTCCCCTCTACCCTCTGGACCCTGTCAGCACGTTCTGTATTTCAGTGTCTTTGGTTACATTTTGCTTGCTTGTTTGTTTTGTTGTTTACATTCCTGCTAAAGGTGATATCATATGGTATTTGTCTTTCACTGCCTGGCTTATTTCGCTCAGCATAATGCTTTCCAGCTCCATCCATGATGTTGCAAAGGGTAGGAGTTCCTTCTTCCTTTCTGCGGCATAGAATTCCATTGTGTAAATGTACCATAGTTTTTTGATCCAGTCATTTACCGATGGGCATCTAGGCTGCTTCCAACTCTTGGCTATCGTAAATTGTGCTGCTATGAACATCGGGGTGCATAGGTTCTTTTGGATTGGTGTTTCAGGGTTCTTAGGATATACTCCCAAGAGTGGAATTGCTGGGTCAAAAGGTACGTTCATTTTTAGTTTTCTTAGAAAATTCCATACTGTTTTCCATAGTGGTTGTACCAGTCTGCAATCCCACCAACAGTGAACTAGAGTCCCCTTTTCCCCACAACCTCTCCAGCACTTGTTGTTTGTTTCTTTGTTTATGATAGCCAATCTGACTGGTGTTAAGTGGTATCTCATTGCGGTTTTAATTTGCATCTCTCTGATAGCTAGTGATATCGAGCATCTTTTCATGTGTCTCTGGATTCTCTGTATGTCCTCCTTGGAGAAATGTCTGTTCAAGTCCTCTGCCCATTTTTTGATTGGGTTGCTTGTCTTCTTTGAGTGGAGCCGAATGAGTTCTTTGTATATTTTGGAGATTAAACCCTTATCTGAGGTATCATTGGCAAATATGTTTTCCCAAGCTGTTGCTTCTCTTTGTATCTTGATACTGTTTTCCTTAGCCATGCAGAAGCTTTTAATTTTGATGAGATCCCATTTGTTTATTCTTTCCTTTATGTTCCTTGCTCTAGGGGACGTATCAGTAAAAATATTGCTGCGTGGAATATCTGAGATTTTCTTGCCAAGGCTCTCCTCTAGGGTTTTAATGGTTTCACGGCTTATATTTAAGTCTTTTATCCACCTTGAATTTATTTTGGTGTATGGTGTAAGTTGGTGCTCAAGTTTCATTTTTTTGCATGTAGCTGTCCAGTTCTCCCAACACCATTTGTTGAAAAGGCTGTCTTTACTCCATTTTATGTTATTGCCCCCTTTGTCGAATATTAATTGACTGTAGAGAGTTGGGTTTATTTCTGGGCTCTCTGTTCTATTCCATTGGTCTATGTGCCTGTTTTTGTGCCAGTACCAGGCTGTTTTGATTACAGTGGCCTTGTAATACAGTTTGATATCAGGTATTGTGATCCCTCCTACTTTGTTCTTCTTTCTCAAAATTGCAGCAGCTATTCGGGGTCTTTTCTGGTTCCATATAAATTTTTGAAGTGTTTGTTCTATGTCTGTGAAATACGCCATTGGTACTTTAATAGGTATTGCATTGAATCTGTAAATTGCTTTGGGTAGTATGGACATTTTGATGATGTTAATTCTTCCAATCCATGAACACGGTATATGTTTCCATTTATTTGTGTCTTCCTTGATTTCTTTCTTCAGTGTTGTGTAGTTTTCTGCATACAGGTCTTTTACCTCCTTGGTTAGGTTTATTCCCAGATATTTTATTTTTCTTTTTGCTATATCGAATGGGATTTTTTTCCTGATTTCTGCTTCTGCTGCTTCATTGTTGGTATACAAAAATGCCTTTGATTTCTGGATATTAACTTTGTATCCCGCTGTTATGCCAAATTCATTTATTAGTTCCAGCAGTTTTTTGGTAGAGGCTATAGGGTTTTCCATGTACACTATCATGTCATCTGCAAACAATGCCAGTTTTGTTTCCTCCTTTCCGATTTGGATGCCTTTTATTTCCTTTTCTTGTCTGATCGCTGCAGCTAGAACTTCTAATACTATATTGAATAGAAGTGGTGAAAGTGGGCAACCTTGTCTTGTACCTGATCTTAGTGGAAAAGCTTTTAGTTTTTGCCCATTGAGTATGATGTTGGCTGTAGGTCTTTCATATATGGCCTTTATTATATTGAGGAATGTTCCCTCTATTCCCACCTTGCTGAGTACCTTTATCATAAATGGGTGTTGTACCTTATCAAAAGCTTTTTCCGCATCTATTGATATGACCATGTGGTTTTTGTCTTTGCTTTTGTTTATTTCGTGTATTACATTTATTGATTTGCGTATATTGAACCATCCTTGCATCCCCGGGATGAATCCCACTTGGTCATGGTGTATGATCTTTTTGATGTATTGTTGGATGCGATTTGCCAATATTTTGTTGAGGATTTTAGCATCTATGTTCATCAGTGATATTGGTCTGTAATTTTCTTTCTTTGTTGTGTCTCTATCTGGCTTTGGGATTAGGGTGATGCTGGCTTCATAGAAAGAGTTGGGGAGTTTTCCCTCCTTTTGGATTTTTTGGAATAGTCTGTGAAGAATAGGGGTTAGCTCTTCCTTAAAAGCTTTGTAGAATTCTCCTGTGAAACCATCTGGCCCAGGGCTTTTGTGTGATGGGAGTTTTTTGATTACTTCTTCAATTTCATTTGCTGTTATTGGCCTGTTCAGGTTTTCTGCTTCTTTTTCATTGAGTTTTGGAAGATTATATTTTTCTAGAAATTTGTCCATTTCACCCAGGTTTTCAAATTTCTTGGCATACAGTTCCGCATAGTAATTTCTTACAATCCTTTCTATTTCTGTGGTATCAGTTGTAATCTCTCCTCTTTCATTTCTGATTGTGTTTATTTGTGTCCTCTCTCTTCTTTTCTTAATGAGCCTACTTAAAGGTTTGTCTATTTTGTTTATCTTTTCAAAAAACCAACTCCTGGATTCATTGATCTTTAGAATTGTGCTTTTAGTCTCTATGTCATTTAATTCTGCTTTGATCTTGGTTATTTCCTTCCTTCTACTTGCTCTGGGCTGTCTTTGTTGTTGTTCCTCGAGTTCTTGCAGGCGTTGGGTTAGGTTGTTTGTTTGAAATGTTTCTATCCTCTTTAGGTGAGCCTGTATCGCTATGAACTTCCCTCTCAGGACTGCCTTCACTGTGTCCCATAAATTTTGGGTTGTGGTGAGTTCATTTTCATTTGTTTCAAGGAGTTTTTTGATTTCCTCCCTAATTTCAATCTTGACCCATTCATTGTTCAATAGCCTACCATTCAGTCTCCATGATTTTGGGTGTTTTGGGTTTTTTCCTGTGGGGTTGGTTTCCAATTTCAGTCCCTTGTGATCAGAGAAGATGCTTGGTATGATTTCTATTTTCCTGAAGTTGTTGAGACTGGTTTTGTGTCCTATCATGTGATCTATCTTTGAAAATGTTCCATGTGCGTTTGAAAAGAAAGTGTATTTAGTTTCTTTGGGATGGATGGCTCTATATATATCAATTAGGTCCATTTCTTCTAGAGTGTCGTTTAATGCTGCTATATCTTTGTTGATATTTTGTTTGGAAGATCTGTCCATTTTTGACAGTGGGGTGTTAAAATCCCCTACTATAATTGTGTTGCTGTCAATATCTTTCTTGAGGTCCTCTAGGATTTTCTTTATATATTTGGGTGCTCCTGTGTTGGGTGCATATATATTTATGATGTTAATGTCTTCTTGGTGGATTCTTCCCTTGAGTATTATGAAGTGACCTTCTGGGTCTCTCTTTATGGCCCTTTTTTTGAAGTCTATTTTGTCTGATATGAGAATTGCTACCCCGGCTTTTTTTTCTTGTCCATTTGCTTGGAAAATTTGTTTCCATCCTTTCACTTTTAGTCTGTGGTGGTCTTTTGACCTGAGGTGGGTCTCTTGTAGGCAGCATATGTGTGGGTCATGCTTTCTTATCCATTCAGCTATTCTATGTCTTTTAATTGGTGCATTTAATCCATTTACGTTTAAGGTTATTATTGAAAGGTACTTATTCATTGCCATTTATGTACCTGTGTTCCTCTCTGTCTCTCTCTTTTCCTTCCTTTCCTTAAAGCAGCCCTTTTAGTAATTCTTGTAGAGCTGGTTTGGTGGAGGCGTATTCTTTTAGACTTCTTTTGTCTTGGAAGCTCTTTATTTGGCCTTCTATCTTGATTGAGAGCCTTGCTGGGTACAGTAGCCTTGGTTGTAGGCCTCTGTTTCTCATTACTTGGAATATTTCTTGCCATTCTCTTCTTGCTTGGAATGTTTCCATTGAGAAGTCAGTAGCCACCCTTATTGGGACCCCCTTGTATGTTACTTCCTTTTTCTCCCTTGCTGCCTTTAGGATTTTCTCTTTGTCTTGGAGGTTTGCCATTTTAATGATGATGTGTCTTGCAGTAGGCCTCTTTGGGTTCCACCTGTTTGGGACTCTCTGCGATTCCTGAATCCGTGTGACTTTCTCTCTCCTCAACTTAGGAAAATTTTCCGTAATTACTCTTTCAAGGAGGTTTTCTATCCCTTGTTCTTCTTCCTCTCCTTCTGGTATTCCTATTATTCGGATATTATTACGTTTCATGTTGTCTTGCATTTCTCTTAAATTCTCCTCATTTTTTCTGATTCTCTTTTCCATTATTTGGTCTGTCTGGGAGATTCTTTCTATCCTGTCTTCAATCTCACTTATGCGATCTTCCGCCATATCGATTCTATTCTTCATACCTTCTACTGTGTTCTTCAGTTCAGAAATTGTATTCTTCATTTCCTCTTGGCCTTTACTGATGGTTTCTATTTCCTTTTTCATGTTGGTATTGTTTGCAGAGTTCATTGTAGTTCCCCTGTAGTTTCTGGTAGCTCGTTGTAAGCTCTTTGAATTTCCTGATAACCAGTGCTTTGAATTCCACATCTGATAGTTGACTTGCCTCTATTTCATCTAATATTCTTTCTGAGGCTTCCTCCTTTTCTTTCATTTGGGGATTGTTTCTTTGTCTTCCCATTGTTTGTGATACTCTTCTTGTTGTCCTCCGCTTCTTAAATTGATCTATTCTGGTTCGCTGGGTTTATGGTGTGAACTTCTGTGGTAGGATACCTGTGAAAGTCACCAGTGCAGTCTTCTGCAGGTATCTTGTTGTTCTCCGCTTCCACCAACTCCTTTCTTTATTGTGCGTGTGTGATTATGCAGCACAAAGAAAGGAGCTCCTACTCTTCACAACAGCGTGGATGGATCTGAAGGAGCATTTGTTCTCTTTCTTTTTTTGCTTGACTCTCCTCCATTCTCAATGAGGCCTTCTGTGACCAGAGGGCCACTGGTACTACCAAATTGCAGGGGTTCGTTGTTGTTGGCAGGGTCAAAGGGCAGCTGGTTCAATCACTTGGAACTTGCCACCACACTTCTTTGGGTTCTCCAAGAATTGATCTCAAATCACGTACCCCTCCAGCTCCCTGGCTGCTGAAGCGCTACTCCTTATACAGCCGCAGAAAATAGGACCAGTGCGGCAGCTCCTGGGCGAGAAGTACTCTCACTGCGCCACGCACCACGGTACAGTCTTCTCTATTTTTTTAATTTAATTCTTGTTCAAGTACAGGTTTCTGTCTTATATTCCCAACCCTGCCCGCCCCCTGCCCCATGCTCCCCACCTCCCTCCCCTTTCCACCCCCCACCCTTAGTTATTGAGCAAATGTTATCTTAATATATTTAATTAAAAATATATAAAGCATTAAAATAAATAAATAAAAACATACACTGCCCTAGGTATTTGAAAGAAGAGGGCTTTCATAGTAAAATATGTTTTGGAAATCGGGAACCTGAGGTGGTAAAGCAGAATAATGTGAGGGGTTATATCACAATGATCCATTGAGGAAAGTGATATGGTCTCAATGGATGAAGGATGCAATGAGAACATGGAAAAAGGTGACAGTGAGCAAGGGACATCTCCGAGGCCTAATGACATAGTACCATGAACATAAAAAAGGAAGCCATAAAATGTCATTCAGGTTTTCACTTTGTCAACTATCGAGTTGGTGAAAGAAGTCCTCAAGATAAAAAAAAACAAGGAGAATTAATTGGCTCTAAAAATCTGCAAATGACTTCTGAAAATGGACAAGAGAAATAAAAGATGATAAGGAATTTATATGTATAGTATCATCAACCAAAAGAATGATAGTTAATACATATATAAAGCTTCCATTTCAAATGGACTTTTAAAACCCACAATCCCTAACAATAGACTTATTAGTTATATGTTAATATTATAACTATTTTATACAAGACAAGATTGAGGTTTAGATAACTGTTGAGATTCTACTGTCATATGCATTACTCCTATCTACTAAATAGGCTCAGAAACACATATGAAGTCAAAGATGTTTATTTATAAAACATGCTCCTATATTTTTAAAATTTTAAAGTTTTGATTTTCATACTTATTTCACAAAAGTTTTAAAGTTTTAAGTAGTAATAAATTTAATACTTTTATGCAAAGAATCCATTTCTCATTATGATTTAGCAACACATCTATTCATTCCTTACAACATAATTTTAACAATAAATTACTGAAGCTCTATCTTCTTTCATTGGTTAATACTTGCCTGGTTTATACTTTGTACCCCTTACTTTCAATGGGTGTGTGTATGTGTGTGTAGTACATTCCCTGTGATGGTGTGTATTTTAGAGATTAGCAGGTAGAGGTCACCAGATGTGCAATATATAGATAAGCATAAATATGGTAGAAAGAAGTAATATTTTTAAGGCTAGAATGCTAAATTATAGACAAATATTAGGTGTATAATCTTTAAATATTCTTAGTGAATACACTATATCTTGGCAAGAATTTTATGAAAATTATCCAGATGCCTTCTACTTCTTACTAAAATCTTTGCATCAAACAATGATATGCTTACTATGAAAATTTCCTGGCTGGTGTGCCTCAGTGGACTGAGCACTGCAAACCAAAGGGTCACAGGTTTGATTCTCAGTCTAGGGCACATGCCTGGGTTCTGGGTCAGGTCCCCAGTAGGGGGTGCATGAGAGGCAACCACACACTGACATTTCTCTCCCTCTCTTTCTCCTTCCTTTCCCCTCTCTAAAAATAAATAAATATTTTTTAAAAGATTACTTGAAACAAAAAAGAAACAGTAGCTACTTGACCAACAGCTTCCCATTTGACTTACTCTTAGTACCTGGCAACCACCTTTCTACCCTCTGTTTCTATGACTTTGACATTTTTTGACTCCTCAAGTAAGTGACTACTTGTCTTTCTACATCTGGCTTATTTCACTTAGCATAACCTTCTCCAGGATTTTCTATGTTGCCCCCAATGGCAGGATTGTATTCTTTCTTAAGGCAGAATAATATTCCATCCTGTGTGTGACTGTATCAATTTATATTCCCATCAGTAGTGTAGTAGCATTCTCTTTTCCCCAAATCTTTGCCAACACTTGTTATTTTTTTGTTTTCTGATAATAGCCATTTTTATTGGGGTAAGGTGATATCTCACTGTGATTTCTTTACCAAATCAATACATACTTTTTTAATAATTAAATTTATTGGGGTAACCATGGTTAATAAGATTATATAGGTTTCAAAGGTACAATTGTGTGCTACATCATACAATTGTAACTACATCATCTGTGTATTATATTGGATGCCCGCCATGCAAAATTGAATCTGCATTTATCATCATAATTTGACCCTCTTTTACACTTCACTATCTCCCCATGACCTTCCCCTCCAGTAAAGACCATACTGTTATCTGTGTCTGACTTTTTGTTTGTTATTCTATTTGTTCATGATTTGCTTTTAGTTTCATATCCCACATGTGTGTGAAATCATATGGTTCTTAACTTTTTCTGACTGAATTATTTAACTTAGCATGATATTCTCCAGATCCTTTCATGTGGTCACAAATGGTAGTATTTCATCTTTTCTTATGGCTGAGTAGTATTCCACTGTGCACATGCACCACATTTTCTTTATCCAATCATCTAGCAAAAGGTGCTTTGGTTGTTTCCATGTTTTGGCCACTGTGAATAATGCTGCAATGAACATAGTGGTACATATGTTTTTGTTAATAAATGTTTTCAACTTTGGGAAGGAGATTCCCAGAAGAGGGTTTACTGGGTCATAGGGTCACTCAACTTTTAATTTTCTGAGGAGCCTCCATACTGTTTTCCATAAACTGCAGTACCAGTTTACCTTCCCATCGTCAGCAAATGAGTGTTCTTTGTTTCCCCCAACAAGTTATCTAATACTTGTTACTAGTTGTCTTGCTGATAATCACCTCGATATAATAAAGGCTACATATGGCGCACCCTCAGCTGACATCACACTTGATGGTGAAAACAAAAGCTTTTCCTCTAAGATCAGGAGCAAAACAAGGATGTCACTCTCATGACTCTGATTCAACGAAGTGCTAAACGTCTTAGCCAGAGCAATATTGCAGGCAAAAGAAATGAAAGGCATCCAAATTGGGAATGAAGAAGTAAAATGGTCACGTTTTGAAAATGACATGACTCTTTACATAGAAAACCTTAAATGTGTCACCGAAAGACTATTAGAAACAATAAACAAATAAGCAATAAAGGTGCAGGATACAAAATCAATGGACAAAAAGCTTCTGCATTCCTTTGTACTAACAATGAAATTTCAGAAAAATAAATTAAAAAACAACAATTTCTTTTGCAATTGCAACAAAAAGAATAAAATGCCAAGCAATAAAAGGCTTCAAATGCATCTTTAAAATAATCACAAATAAGTCTAAAGGCTCATCAGCTTCTTGCTGTGCCTGTAGTTCAGTGACTTTGATCTTACTCATTAGCCTTTTGAACTGCTCCTTTTTCAGAAATATAAATGCCATCCCCAATTTTCTGTCTTTTTTTAACTGTTGTCACTTCCTGTATCAAAGCAGCCCGATTTGAAACAACTTCAATTTTTTCCCTTTCAAGAATTAATACATTTTTCTAGGTTTGAAATCCTAAATAAGCCATACCTAAACCCTACAAATATATTTTGCATCCAAGAAATTTCTGATTTCAACCAAAAGAGCCATTTTCTTCAACAATGACTTTGCTGGGGAAGTGAGCATGCACAGACCTCACCTTCTCACGGAAGCCCAGCGTCACCCTCCAGATCACAGTCAGTATGTGCATGGCACGTAACGCAAACGTAACTGGTTACTTTTTACTTCCCAACCATTTGTCAGCCCAGAGCCTCTCCTCTCTCTCTCTTCAGGAAACTGAGTTCTACATTGGTGTGACTGAAGTCCCTCTGTGTAGTGCCCCCAGGGCCCTCCACAGTAACTCTGTGCCCCTTCAGAGTGATGTCAACATTCTATGAAATGTCAACAGACTGATTCCCAAATATGGTCTCTATACTCACGGTAGATGTGGTGAAAAGACACCGGTGTTTTGATTTGCATTTTTTCCTGATTATTAGTGAAGTTGAGCACTTTGTCATATTTCAAAGGTTTATTTTTCTACTAAGACAACTTCCATTTAATCTAATGATGCTAACAGAACAAATCATCTTTCCTACCTTAAAGTCAGCTTTCAGGTTGCATAGAATTGAAATGAAGAGTAGAGCAGAAATTCAAAACTACTATATTCATCCCATATATGGTCTATGGGTACATTCTTATTATTTTTGTTATCATAAGTAGTACCAAACCCTTCAAAATGTAAAATGTGGTAACTAAAGTTCTACCACTTTTTTTAAAGTGTGAGTACAACATTGAAATGAAAACACTTGATAGAATGTGATAACCTTTGGGCTATTCAAAATTATGTACTTACATGCACAGCTGTTTGGACAACATAAATCTACAAAATGGGTTCCTATTTCATAAAAAGACAAATAAAAAATGACATTCAATTCTAGCAGGTAAATGCTTTAGGAAGAATTTGAGGCCTGTTTTGGCCTTGGGTAGATAGATAAAGCTCATATAAACCCATTGATTAGGTATAGAAAAAGAAACAGTAAAAGGGAGATAGATAAAGGCATAAACACACCCAGGAAATTATTTCTCGTGTCTCTCTCTTTATTTATGAAGAAAATCAGAAAAACATCTCATGGAAAAGAAGCTCAGGGAGATACACAAAACATGAACCTGCTTTCTGCACTTGAATAGGTCTTTTAGAACACTGGGGACATCCTCATTAGCCTTGTCTGGACTAGCCACTGCATGGTTAACACAAATAGGATCTTTGTTGCCACAATGTGGGAATTTAGAGATCGTGTTTGGCTGTGATGTGGTGTTATCAGAAACCAGCAGTGAACAGAGCCACATAGAATATGGAAAGCAACTCCCCATCTGCCTTTGATCATTTTTAATATTAATTACAGTACATATGTTTTCTCAGTCTCTATATTCTTTGTAATTAATCTTAGCTCTTGAAGCCCTAAAATGTGTATGATGACAACTTTATTGTTATGAAAGTTATATTTGCTTTGCCTAAAGATTATTCTATGGTTTGGTTGGTTCTTACCCCTTTGAAGCCTAGGGTAATAATACAAATGCTCCCAAAGATCTGCAAAAGTAGTTTTGTATCAAAAGATTCAAAGTAACAAACACTTGAGTGTTCTGAGCTCAGCTAATTATGGAACATTGCCTTTTACTGATGAAGTAATCTACATTCTGATTTTGTCACCATGGTAAAAACAGCTTCCTCCAAATTCATTTTACAAGAAAATTGGTACTTTGGAAATGATGCATTCTTCTTTTTTCAGGAAAAATACATCTTTTGAAAATGATTTTTCTTCAGAAAGAACTCGTTGCTCAAAATTTCTTAAAATATATCCAATTTTTAAAAGATGTCAATTGTTGGAATGGAAAGATATTTTAGTGCCATAAGTAGTCTTCAATAACATGAGCACAACAGATTGTGATCTAAATCAGTAATAAGTGAATTTTACATTAAAATATTCATTTTTATGCTTGGCAGTAGAATAGGTTTCTGAAAAATAAAAAGAATTGGTGATTAAACTGAATAATAAAATATACATTATGAAATATAAATTTTCCTTATAGCAAATAGTCAACTTTTAGCAAGTTTTATCTTTTTTTTTAAGCTTGAAATTATCTGGCAATTCAAAGAGCCTCTGATTTGGCCAAGAAGGCACAGCTACTTGAGGAGGGAATCTGCCTCTTGAGAAGACCTCGCCCACTGTTCCCCGACTCCTTCAATTACCCTGAGCACTCTGGGTGATTCTGAAAGATAAAACTAAGTGAACAGCGAATCTACAAGTAATTTTTAGACCTTATTTTTTAGGCATTTTGCAGCTCAGACATAAGGCAGTATAATAAAGAGCTTGGCTTTGAAGTCTGGCAGATGTAGATTTGAATTTTGGCTCCAAATCTCGCTGACTGAGATCTATGATTTAATTAATTTTAGATCATTGTTTCTCATAATAGTCATTTAATAAAAGATAGTCATTATTATCCTTGACACAGAAAACACACAAACTAACTGGTAAGCTGGCATGTGCTTGCTTGCATACATGAAAAAGAAACATGTAAAATGTAAAACAGTGAATCATGAGACCTAAGGAACCCTGGAACTGAATCGTCAACAAACTGAATATTAGATAACAGCATTCTGAGATCTGATTACACAGCAAGATCTTGGCAAGGGCTTTAAATAAACAAAATACTGTGTAATCCTTGTTTCCTATGGGAGTTAGGACAAGTAAACCAGCAACTGTACTGCAGTGAAAAAAAGATCACAAATCCTTCAACCTTTGCCTATTTGAATAGCTAACTATCTGTTAACATTGTTAGCCACTTTCCATATATCAAAGAATTTAACCTCACATTGTCTCTTTTTCAATACAAAGTGACCACAAGATATACTGATGGATGATAATCTGCCCATTGGGAGGATTCATCTTTTAAACAGGACTTCAGGAACACTTCCGAGTCTAGCTCAGCAACTCCGGAGCAATTCTGGTTTGTGTTAGCATATTATGCAGAGCTATTTGCTATAAAGTTTTCTCCCCTTAGGTCATCTGATACACAGAATACTCCCTGTTGTTATGGGCTGAAGGAGGAATAATGCTGCAGAAGTAGGCTGAAGAAATTTTGAATCATTTGCTTACAGAACTTTCTTGCACCTTCAGAACATCTGAAACCCTACTGGAACATACACTTCTAACATACACATGAGATGTGCAACCTAGGTATGTGCGCTGACAGGGGCTCAAACTTGCAACGTTTGGGGTACAGGATGATGCTCTAAACAACTGAATCACCTGGCGAGGGATCACAAAGCCGTTTTTATACCCTGTGGATCCAGTGAAAAGCTTGGAAACCCACTATGTGACTTGGTATGGGGACAAGGGGACAAGGGGACAAGGGGCCACAGGGTCAAGGGGACAAGGGGCCACACACTAAACCTGAGAAGCTCTGGAAGGCCTACATGGTGGCCTTACAAACTCAGAGGCCTAAAGTAACCACATACCATGGTCTGAAATGAAAACTTTTTAACTAAAGGTGGTTTGTGGAGGGTAGTCAAGTGCTAGAGCAGTAGGTTGCCCTAACCAAGTTTAACCTTCACCTTAACTCAGCCTGTCTGTTGTCTTTTTGCATCTAGAACAACATACCTGGTGAACGTGCCTTTGCATTAACAAAGTAATTTCCCCTTTTCCTGACCCCTCAAAGCACAGGCACCAGAGCTGAGACCACAAATCCCCTTGTTGATATTATTATCATGTTAATTGCTGACTGTTAACTCTCCCGGACCCAACTACATAAAAGAAGTATGTGTCTATCATTTTATTTTTTATCCAGTCCTAGAGTTTCCACCCCCATTTACTTTCTCCCGCCTCCCTAATCAATCACCAGTGGATTTCATGTAACATACTTACATCTTCTCTTTTGATTGTAATATATTTTAAAAGGTGCAAAACTGACATTTTTAAAAGTGTTTTCTGAGTCCATTGAGGTTTTTTTCCTGGCAGTTGTTGAGAGTTTAGATCAAATAAACCCATAAAATTTTTTACAGGTTTGATTGAATGTGTCTTGTTTATTACCAAACAGGGTTTGGCTGCCCACCACCTTCAGAAGGCAAACTTGAGAGCCACAGGCTGAGAGGAAGGAAAGAGGTTTTTATTCAGACGCTGCCTGATCTGGGAGAATGGCAGACATTTGTCTCAAAGCCCATTTCCTCCAGAAAACCCAGGCAAAGTCTAGCCATCCTCAGCAACACCAAACCAAAAGTCCGTGTCAGAGTTTCTGTTCACACTTAAAGCACCATACTTTGGGAACCACAGGCAGCCACTAAGCAGTCATCCACATGGCTTAGCTTATTCCTGGCTGCTGACCCACTTCAGGCTCCCTCTTGGGACCCACGTGTGGGGACCCATACAACCATTGGCCATGCGGCTTCTATGGCTGCAAGGTCCCACGCATGCAATGGCCAGCATGTTCACTAAGGTGGGGAGAGAGAGAGACACCCTCTTGGAGGCCATGGGCCATGTGACTGCTAGGGCCACATGGCCCATGAAGAGAACAGGTCACTGCACCACCAGACAGCAGATCCTACGGGGCCAGTGATGAGCAAACGTGAAGAATCAGTTTCTGTGTTCCCCTGGGGCTATATCAGCTTTGGGTGTGGGACAGGACATGTATTTTCTCAGAATGACCAGTTAACTGCCCAAATTTCCATATTCTCCAGGTGGGTCCACCTCTCAACCTATCCCTTCTTTCCCCAAGCTAGACAGGCAGGCCTCTTTGGTCCAGCACCTTCCCTGCCACCATTTTCGCCTATATTGCACATGTGCCTGCCTTCTCCTAGTCCCACCCCAACCTAGTATTGGAAGGGAGTGGAAGGGCTTTTTTCTCTGTCCCATTATTTTGCTAACCTTGCATATGCTCAGTATTAGACCCTCCTCCTGTTGCCATCATGGCCAATGGGAGAGACTCCTGTGGCATCCATCAACTGTGCACCTCCCATGCTCCAGTCCCTATATGCAGCAAGTTGTCCGCACTAAGGGCCCACTGGCAAAGAAGAACCAGACCAAAAGCCTAAGTAAAGGGACCCTGGAAACCGGCATGGCCTCTCAGGAAGTAGTGAGAGTAGCCTCAGTGGGTGGGGTGGGGCATCTGCAGCCAGGAGCAGATGGTGGCAGGAGGCATGTCTGCAAGGCACTCCTGTGGTGACCCAGGGAACATGCGGTCACTCGCACAAACCAAACTCAATGTCCTCCTCATGGCCCTGGGTACTTGACAAAGGCCTTGTTTGCTGTACTCTCACTTCTGAGTTTGGTCCTCAAGGATCATGGCTCAGTGCACTAGTGGCTTCCAGGTCCTATTCCCATGGCCTAGCAGCCCATCCTGTTCATGACCTTCAGCCAACTCCTAGTGTTCTGGACAGGCTGCTGGTCTGGATCCCAATGATAGCCCGAATATCTCATGATCAATTAGCCCAAAAGAATCCTAAAATTGAAATGTTTTCTTAACAATTCCAGACTCTGCTCAATATTAAAGAGCCTTACTATCCTTGTTTGGAGGAATAAAGTACTGATTATGGGCCTGTGCCACCCCAAAATCCAAACATCCTCTTTGAAGCCAGAAAGTCCAGTGCAATAGCAGCATCACACGTGATCTATCGTCTCTGAAGCATTTATCAAATTACAGATGCTCTTATCTCCAATGCAGTTGTTATTGGCCTTACAGAAGATACACCTACTCCAACGCCTCTAGCCTCCTTAGAATTTGCATTATAGATTTTGATGCAATGCTGTTCAATTCTAAGATGCTTGAAGCACTTTTAATCACTTCTTGGTCTCGTGGTTTGTGGTCTGATGCCTAATCCTAAAATTAAAAGTTAAACACACAAAATAAAGATGTGTTTAGAATATCTTTTTTGTATTTATATTTTTGGATCAGAATCTGCAAAACATACCCATATTGACAACTATTTCTGAAATAAACTCATTTTCTCTTTCCTACCACTTCTCTTTCAATCAGTCTCACCTAAATAAATGGTAATAAAACTCACCAGTTTCTGAAACTGAAAACATCAGTGTCCTTCTTTACTTTTATTTTATATTCTATTTTATCAGCAAGTCCTGTTAGCTATACCTCCAAAAGTTATCCTAAAACCAATCATCTCTCTTCCATTTTTGCTTTTTCAAAATGGTGTGCTGGGAAGAGCAGGTGGAAATAACATTTGAAACTGTAAATCAGATGTGTTCTTCCACTGCTCATAGCACTTCAATAACTCCTCATGACTACAGAATAAAATCCAAGTGTGTACCACAACCAGCAAGCCCTGAGTCACCTGGGCCTTGCTTCTCTTGAGCCTCATTCTCAAAGTTTTCTCCCTCTTATAGTCTACTTCATTAACACTTTTTATTCTTTTAAATATTTTTCAAAGTAAAAACCTTCTGCACAGCTAAAGAAAACATTAGAAAAATGAAAAGGAACCAATCACATGGGACAATATATTTGCCAAGGATACCTCAGACAACAGTCTCACCCCCAAAATATATAAAGAACTCACATGACTCCAGACCAGGAAGGCAAACGATCCAATTAACATACGCACAAAAGACCTGAACAGACACTCCTCCAAGGAGGACATAGAGAGGGCCCAGAGACATATGAGAGAATGCTAAGCATCACTAGCCATCAAAGAGATTCAAATTAAAGCCACAATGAGATACCACTTCATACCAGCCAGAATGGCCATCATAAACAAATCAACAAACATCAAGTGCTTACGAGGTTGTGGAGAAAAGGGAACCCTAGTACATTGTTGGTGGGAATACAGACTAGTGTAGCCACTGTGGAAAATAGTACAGAATTTCCTCACAAAACTAAAAATGGAACTACCTTTCAATCCAGCAATTCCACTGTTAGGACTATACCATAAGAATGCTGAAACACCAATTCAAAATAACCTATGCTCTCCAATGTTCATAGCAGCACAATTTATAATAGCCAAGTGCTGGAAGAAACGTAAGTGCCCATCAGTAAATGAGTGGATCAAAAACTACGGTACATTTACACAATGGGATACTTATGCAGCAGAAAGAAAGAAAGAACTCCTACCCTCTATGACAGCTTGGATGGATCTGGAGAGCATTATGCTAAGTGAAATAAGCCAGGCAGATAAAGACAAATACAATATGATCTCACCTATAGTGGAATCTAATCAACAAAACAAACAAGGAGGCAAAATATAACCAGACACATTGAAATTAAGAACAAATTGACAGTAACCAGAGGGGAGGTGGGGAGGGGATAATGGGGGAAAAGGGGGGACAGCTGTCAATGAACATGTGTAAAGACTACAAGGACAAAGCCAAAAGTGGGTAGGATTGAGGGAGGGAGGTGAAGATGGCTAGGATTGTGGGAAGTAGTAGGAGGAAAATGGAGACAATCGTACTTGAACAATAGTAAAAAATGTAAAAAAATTTTTAAAAATTAAAAAAATTTTTCGAACTTCCCAAGGTTTTACCGTTTTTGTTTAAGATTATACATTCACAGCCCTGGCTGCTATGGCTCAGTGGATAGAGGCCAGACTGTGAATCAAAGGGTTGTAGGTTTGATTCCCAGTCAGGGCACATGCCTGGGTTGTGCCTGGACCAGGGCCTCTGTAGGGGTTGCATGAGAGGCAACCACACATTGATGTTTCTCTCCCTCTCTACTTCCCTTCCTCTCTAAAAATATATAAATAAAATATTTTTAAAAAAGTATTCATTTATACATATATCCCCATCTCTACAGTCCTTCACATCACTCAGGTCTCTGCTTAAATTTCACTCTTTCAGAAAGATCTTCACTGATTAGTCATCTGAAATATCACAGTACTTCTCCTCCCACCCATGTTCTTATCTATAATGCTACTTTATTTTTTCTTAATATTTATAGCAAAAACTTGTGTTTATTTACTCACCATTTACAGCTTATTTTGTTCTTCCACTAGGTGGTAACCCAATGAGAGCAGGTTTCTTCATGTCCTTCATTCTTCTGCTATACTCAACAGCTGGACCAGTAACTGGCACACAGTAGGAGTTCAATAAATATCTATTGAATAACTGAAATGATAAAGAAATAAATTATTAATTAATTAATTATGTCATGGTCAAGAAAAAATATGAAACATTTCTGAACTAAGGCAGTGAAAATTAGACTGAAAAAGACAGAACACAGAATATTGTTCAGAAAGAACTGATGACTAAATAATCAGATATAAGAAGAGAGAAGCAGAGATCCTTTTAAAATATCTTACATTTTTGCTCTATTTGTTCAAGAGGATAATGGTAGTTTTATCCTATGAATGTTAACACAGATCATGAATAGATTATCAGTTTTTATGTGTGAGACAAAATGGTAGCTTTAAGGTAGAAAGAAGATAAAATAGTCTACTGGGAAAAAATAAAATTATTCTTAATGTAAATTTCAGATAAACTTCCAATAGTTAATCATTAAAAAAAGAACAGGGAAAGATTTTATATGTCCTTTTTATGTTAAACAACTCAATATATGCAACATGCTCAGTGATGATAACATATTAAAAGAATAAAATTGTCAATAGAGGAAAGGATAGACTAAGAAAACAAATTTCAGCAAAGCAAAATTCAGCAGTATGGATTCATCACTGTTAAGAGATAAGCCATAATTTGGGAGATATGAGAAATTTGGTCTCTTGATAGTGTTCTCTCCTTTGTGGGGTAGGAATAATTTATTAGGCATCTTCTTGAAATAGATGAAATATCTCTTGAGGGTATCTGTTTCTCTATTCTTCTATTCGGTGGTCATCAGGAAACCTTTTGATCAATAATTAATTTTCTTATATAATTCAAATACCAGGGAGTAAGCTGCCCTAGCTAGAAATGTGACCACTGGAATAAATTAATATATTGAAAATCTAATTTGTTTATCAATCTCTTGTGAATTTAGTTAGTATCAACCCAATTTTGGTGTTAGAGCTTAAAAAAATCCAAACAGTTGAAATATAGAGTTTCTAGACTTTTAAGGAAGAGTGATTATTTTATTTTTGATGTTATGAGGCTGATTATTGAATTATCAGCAAAACAATTTAAGCTACCCATAACTAACTGTACATTTTTTTCTTATTTCAACAAATTACCTGATCATATATACTTTAACCATGAAGTAATTGAGAATATTAATTTTTCTTAGCATAATTAATGATTTATAGAACAAGAATGGCACCTAAATTATGGAACTCTGACAATAGTTTAGTGGAAAAAGTCATATAATCCAGGAACACTTTATATCCAAGAAGATATAATTTAGCAATGCTTATTTTCCCCCATCTTATTTTTTTTTGGTAAATAAGTTAAAAGGTACTTGTTGAATATAATATAATATTAGTATATGTCTAAATTTTTAATATAAACCTTGTGTTCATAAATGTTCATTATAAACACTGGTTTCGGAATTTTGTCAAATATTTTTTGAATTTTGTCTAAAGTATTATTATTTAAATACCAATTATACAAATTCATTATTAAAATTTCTATGTCTTGCATTCCTTAAATTTATGCTCTATTTATTTTTTAATATTAAACAGAAATTACCAAAATGCATAGCAGATAATATGTAAATTAATGACTGAGTGTGGGTGACCACTGAGCTGTGTGGGTCAAGATTTCGTTGATTGCAATCAACAGAACCTAGTCTCAGCCAATTGAAACAAAATTTGAAGGTAGGGGTAACTCAATGATTCAAAGGAAAACAAAAGTCATGGAGGGAGGACATAAAAGTAAGTGGAATTAGTGCAGCCCTACAAACCTCAGTATTAGAGAGTATATTAGAAAATATGCTTAAATAGAGAAAGTCGTTAGTTTGCTTTTTATCACCAGTGGTAAACCTTGGAACATTTTCTTTTCATTCACTTAGTCCTCTTTCAAAAATTTTTGTTCCTCTGTAAGCATCTGTATTTTAAATCCATTTATGTTTTAAATAAAATGCTCATAAAAACAATATCATATTAAATATGTACCTTATATATTGCCCTATTAGAGAGTGTTTATTATTTTTAGCTTTGTGAGTTATAAAATGAAATAAATGAGGAGCAAATGACAATGGAATAGTAAACAGAGATGCAACGGTGATACAGGTAGATAGCCGGTAGGAGCAATCAATAGGTTAAATGGGCCATTCATTAGCATGTAACAGAAGAGAATTACAAGACTGGGAAAATGAAAACAACAATTTGCCATTTCCAAAGTGGATTGTAATAAGTTAAATTTAAAAAGTAAAACCTCAGTTATCACTATTTTTTCTTAAGTATGTAGTCAACAAAGGCACATCCATGACATAACAATAACTAAAAGTTATATGCATCAGGTATAAACAGAAAACTAAAATTTCACCCTGGCTGGTGTAACCCAGTGGATTAAGTGCCAGTCTGAGAACCAGAGAGTCACAGGTTTGATTCCCAGTCAGGGCACACGCCTGGGTCACAGGCCAGGTCCCCTATAGGGGGTGCACAAAAGGCAACCACACATGGATGTTTCTCGTCCTCTCTTTCTTCCTCCTTTCCCCTCTGTCTAAAAGTAAATAAAATCTTTTTAAAAACTCCAAAATTTTAATAGCAAATGAACCTATAAGAATTTCCAAAACACATTACAATGAATACTATTTTTAAATGGTAGATTTTTAATAGAGATCTAACATCTGAAACTTAACTATGGTAATAAGTTACATAAAAATGAAATGTAACAGCATCATAGGTATGGTTTGGTGGCACACACACACACATATATATACACATATGGTATTCAGCACATGGTTTAGTTTATATTGATGTTATGTATGGCCTTTTTAGATCATATTTTCATCATTCTTTGCTTACCTGGTAAATTTTGAGGGAATGACATTCACAATAAAATTTACCTTGTTGAGGATTTAATATTTTTAAATGCCTAAAATATTTTTATTTTCAACTTAGTTAGGTTACAGGAAAATGGTGTGACTCTTATGTAGGATGAGTCTTGGACTAATTTAATCTCACTACAAAGGGAGAGCCTTTCTGAGTACTCTACTCAGTCCTGCATGGTTTATATTTCCCCACATTGGCTGCTGGAACACAAACTACTCAATAGTTGGTTTGAGCTCTGGGAACATTTCTTCAAACATGTTTCGGGTGGTTCTTTTCCTAACCTCAGGTATTTCCCCCAAACACGACTTCATCCGGTATTCAGCTGCATCCCATCCTTGAGGGAATTTTCCACTGATCTCCAAAGCTCTCTTTATTTGTGCTAAATACTACTGCCTTGGTCTCTGCAGACTCTCAATTCCATCTTCTCAACTCAGGGTGACAGGCAGGGTCTGCCTGGGGTCCACTTGTCTCCACTACTTCCAGGAAAGTCTCTTCAGCTGTTAGTGGGGACACTAGTTAGGGTTCACTAAGTTCTCTCTTCCTCAGGAGTCACTGTTTTGCACTGCCTCAAGTCCAATATCTGAATCTGGGACCATTGTTTTATGTATTTAAATATATAAATAATAGATCTATATATACTTTAATATATTTAATGCATATAAATATATTTTAATATGTGTCTTTTTCCCAGTTCTGTTATTTCTTTGTCATTACATTTGGACTAGAAAAGGAAGTCCTTTAAATGAGTTTTTATATCACCTGGAATACTCTTCTGTGAAGAAGTACTTCCATATACCTTTAATACTTTCATTTGCATTTCTGCTTGAAAATTTTATCAGGAGAGATTCTGAGTGCCCTGTGCTAGGTCAAACATGGGTGAGATCTCTCTCTCTCTCTATATATATGCATATACATGCATAGATACATGTACATACATGTACACATACATGTACATAGAGATATATATGCATGCACACACACATATATGTATGGTATTACATATAATATGCAATATATATAGTGACCAACACAGGCTGGAAGTCCCACCTGGATGTGTTCTCTTCAACTTCAGCTTGATGCTCTGGAACTTGGGGCCATAGATCCAGCAGGTGGGCCCATCAGGGCTGGGAGAGACAATCGTGGATGCACCCCCTGCACTGGGAGGATTGCTTACAGTGGTGGGACTATTACTGGGTATGCTACCCTTGCAAATCCCACTAGCGCAGTGGCTGGGACTGGAGTCCGTGGGAAACTGTAGTCTTGCAAGTGTCCTCTGTCGCCCTGGCTCCCATTACTGCCTCAGCCCACTGGCCTGTGTCAATATTTGGAAAAACCCCTCCAAAGTGACCTCTGAGTTCTGGAACAGTGGGCAGTGTCCCCGGAAGTGGTTTGCAACTGTTCAGAGCAACTCTGATGAGGCCACCATTGCACCTGCCCTGCTGGGTTCTGCAACCTCTCCCACACGCTCATGGCCTTCTGTGTCTTTCTTTTGGTGAAAGCCCCTTCATCTCCTACCCACACTCCTACATTCTCATCAGCTCAAGGCCAGGCCAGACCATTGCAGCCTCCTTCCTGAGGCCTTTCCTAGAAGGAGCAGCACAGGATGGTAGGTTGGTTGCACAATAAATAAAACTGTAGAAGCCAGGGCCTGAGCTTTATGCATACTCAGTTCTAGCTGCCCCCTGCCCCTGTGCTGTGCTTTGCCTTTTCTTCCCCCTTGACTGCCCAGGAGCCACTGCTGGGAGTGCTGAAGAGACTTAATACTTCCGCCTTACGGGTCTAGGGCTATGATGTGGGGCACCAGGCCCTTCTCAGCCCAGGCATACCCACCCCTTTCCAGCGCACAGCTGATGGGGACACCCTGGCCTCCAATCGCATGACTATGTCTTCACAAAACCTTAACAGTGTTTTAAAAAACTAATTTTTAATTGCAAATAAATGAGTAAAGATATATTCTGGTCAAAAGACAGTTTCCTGATATTTCAGATTTTTTAAATTGGGGAAGGCACAGTGCTAATCATGGTAAATCCAAAAGAAGCTGTGTCACAACTGCCTATTATATCAGATTTATATTAAATGCAGTAATTTAATGTTAGCAAAGTGGGACTATTCCACTAAATTAATATTGCTAATTTTAATTTTTCCACTCTTGTTTGTACATGATTATTAAATATTCTTAAATGTATAGTAATATGTAATTTTAAATTACAATAACTTTATGTCTAGATTTGTACTTAAAAAGCAAATAATACATATAATTCTAACAAATGTTCTGGCCTATACTATTTTATTATTGTTGTTATTATTAGTATTCATATTAAAGGTGTTATAAATTACTCATGCTTGAGAGACCTGATTAAGGAGGAAACTAATTGGACTCAGAAGCAGAGCTGAAGTTCTATAATCTTATTAAACTTTATGTCAGAAGACCTAGTATATAAACTATCTAAGACAGTATAAAATAGAGCATAGGTTTTACAAATATTAGTGTTTGTAAGAGTCACCAGAGCCAAGTCCCAGGCTTCAGCATTTCTGATATAATAAACCTCGGATAAGACCCAGGGACACACATTTTTTAAATTACTTCCCATGTGATGTTGATGCAGTGCTCTGTGAATTACACTGTGAAGCACTCTGGTCTAAAGTCAAGATGAGCAAGTAAATGGGGATTTGGATGAGAATTGATTATAGTTATATAGAAGCTAATAGAAAGAGCACTCAACCCAAGTTCAGGGATAAGCAAAGTTTCCATGAGAAGTTAATTTGAAAAATGCTTAGGAGATGGTGAGGCAAAAAGATCAGGGTCTTTCAAGGAATTACCATTGATATAGGCTTGGAGGTAAGAGCAAATATGATATATGTAGGGAGCAGCAGTTTATTAATTATGACTGGAGATTCACAAGTATTTGCTGATTAAACATTGGGCAAAGAGACTGCTAACAGAGAGGGCAATGCATTACAAAGGAATCAATATACTTTTAACCCTATCCATGTCATTCACCGGCTACCTAATGATAAGTGTAAACTCTTACATAAATCTTTTCAATAGTGACCACCATAGTTGCCCTATGAAATTGTGTATTGGGCAGCAAATTCCAATATAATCCACTTGTCATGTGTAAGTTTTTAACCTCGAGAAATTCTCCTTAAATGATCTTTAGGCACTTTCTTTTCTGATGATAATGTGCACCATCCTTCAACATAATGGATCACTCAATAGAGAAGGGATTCTTCATAATTTGGTAAACCATTGGATTGCCTGAATACCACTGTCACCTTATTTCATTAACCCAGGTACCTGATACTAAGGATCTGCGCAAGTCATCTGTCTTAAGATTCCAGTCCCATCTGTGCCAACTACTGGGTCTTAATACTTCCTCTACAATTTCACAAGAACTTCTGTAACTAAATACCCAATATCATCTAGGGTCTACTGGCTTGACTGCATCTCAAAACTATTATATTTAGTTCAAGAATCTGTAAAATTCTTTTTTTTTAATTTTTTTTCTGAGTATATATATCAAATTCCTCTCCCACTGCTCAATACTAAGCACTCAGCTCTATTTATCCTATAAATTTACTCCCACTGTCCTTCACTTTCATTTGACCGACCGTAGGGTTCAGTTTCACTGAGGTCTAAACTATTGCATGGCCTTATTTCTAGAGACTCTCGCCAGTAAATCAAAATGCCTACTTATCCTTGGTTTCAAGGGGATATGTAGTTCAAACCATGCAACAATATAAGCAGGGAGGTCTTGGGGTGTCCATCACTGGCCCCAAAGGAACCAAAGCAGGCTTTTTATAAAAGGAGTTGATTCCTGCCACATTATCTTGCATCTTGAACCACTGACACTTCATTCAAATATTTTTTTGATGTTTTACATAATGGGTTTCTCTGTTCTTGGGGCTTTCTGAGGTCATTTTATGTCAGAAGTAATCTCTTTTTTTATGCCCAGTAGCAAGCTACTATTGTCTTGCAAAACACTTGTATGGAGTGGCTACAACAGACATCTTTCAAATCCAAAATCTAAACAGTCTTCAGTAAGGTATACTTTCCAATGCTTGCCCAAACTCCATTTTTTATTATTTTTAATTTCTGAAACTTTTAAAATTATTTAAATTACAAGTTTCTACAGGGGTGTCCAACATTTTGGCATCTCTGGGTCACACTGGAAGAAGGGTTGTCTTGAGCCACACATGAAATACATTTTAGACATGTAATCACAAAAAAAATTTCATAAGGTTGTAAGTAAATTTACGATTTTGTACTGGGCCACATTCATAGCCATCCTGAGCTGCATGTGGCCCATGGGCTTCTAGTTGGACTCTCCATTCAGACAAGCAATGTTTCATCTGTAGGTCTTTTAAATACTTTACCACTTCTTCATTTTTAGGTGTCTCAGGGCCTTAGTGATAGGTTTCAGTATAATTCCTAAACAAGAGAGGTGTTTCACCAGGACCCAAAATACCTCGTTAGTTTCTGTACTTGTTATTTTGTTCTAGTGGTCAGTAAAAAATAATAATCTGTTTTTCATGTTTGGAGAGAGGCTTCAGCCCATTGTAATTATCCAACATTTCACAAACTCTGCTGGATCCATCTTTTTCCCCTGGTTAGATTAGCCAGTCTTCATTTGTCACATGGGTGACTACTGTCCTTATATCTTCTGGCCTCTCCAAGGAAGCAATTATCATTATATTTTCAACTTAATGCATCAGTGGATTCCAATGATTTGAAATTCTAAGTGCTATTGTACTACTTTAAGACAATATGCCAGTGAATTAAATATTTCTTTCAATCATGAAAGTGTACTAAAGTCCATTCCACATAAGAGCAGGTAATGTTTAGCTCTATTGTAAAAAAGGAATGGGTAAGAAGGGTTAGTCAAATCTATTATGACATGTAAATAACCTTTGTCTTGTTACATTTTTTTGTTACATGGGCTTTAACAGACACTCTTCCAGACAAATCTCTCAGGAAAATTGCCATATTTGCTCCCCAAAGCTTTACTGTCACACTTCACAGACCAACTGCCTTGTATATCTATCGGATGGAGTTGTTAAAAATGTAGTTAGTGGAAATCCATATTTACACTTCAATCTCTTTCTTAATCAGAGGAATAATCTGTTGTTGCCTTCCCAGAATTCTGTACCGGTTAGTTTTTATTAGAGAAGAGGGCCAGGGAAATTACAAAGGTTTCCATATGTCCAATTTTAATTAAATCAAGGGTAAATTTGGCTGACTTCCAACTTAATAAATGATATGTTCATATCTCTCTAATTGTTCATAATATGATCTCAATTATACTTTGGCAACATAACACAAGATATTTATCATGTGATAGTTTTCAGTTTCTACCAGAGCCTCGCTATACCCTCTATGTTTCACGTTCAGGCACTTTAGGGAGTCCTCTCTATCCTTTATGGGCATTGCCTATCTACTGCCTACATCCAGTCATCCCCACAAGTTTAGCTGATGCCTCGTCACCACTTCCTGTATACCCTCGCCTGAAACCTTGGCTCCTCCTGTCAGGCATAGTGCTAGAAGTTCCCTGTGTTTCAGTTAATTTTTTTCAAATGCTCCCCCCCCCATTTATCCAAGGGGGGAGAAATATAACCCCTCACTATTTTATGTTTAATTTTTGATTCTCATAATTGAATTTTCATTTACCCCAACTAGCAAATAATACGGCTAGAGCTGAAGCTGCGTTTCAACCAGTCAACCATTGATAAGGCACCAGTTCTATAGCAGCGGCTCCACCAATTTTCTTTATTTTTTATTCTATTTTACAATAGCCACATAAACAATTTCACCCGGTTTAGCCCTTCCTTTTCTTCATTTTCACTTTAATGTCACCTTGTCTAGGAGTAGGTTGTTGAAGGGGGATAGTATCCATCTTCCTACCCTCTGCATATTTTCTTGCCACCCCCCACTCCAAAGTCAAGTCACATAAGGTTCCAGAAATTGGGAACGTGTGATTTGTATCCACAGTACCAAATGAGGGCTGCTGTCTAATTGTCACATTGCTAGTTGAGTTTTGTCTGTGTCCTTAACATTCTAATTGTTTTTGGAAAGAGTATGTTCTTTGTTAGTTGGAGAAGGAGTAGTGCAGCTTGGCTTTTTCAGATTAAATTTGCTATGTCTCCACCTTCACCTATTAGTTACTGGGTTAGCCAAAAAGTCTATTAAGTTTTTCTGTAAAATTAAAGGCACATTTTTCATTTCACCAATAACTTTATTTATTTGGGTATTTTGAGTATGTCAGCCATCTTCCACGTGGTGTAATGTTGATTGTTCTCAATTAATGTCTCTATTTGACTATCAACTTTAACTGGTCTACCCAACCACGGAGCATCATCCAGTGAGAAACCTCCAGCACGAAACTTTGCACACCGTTTTTGACATATTTGATCACTCATAGCACCTTCTCCATACACTGCACCCATTTTTGTGTTTCCATTGTGTTTTTACCTATTTTGAAATAATAAAGCACAATATGCCAAAATGTTGTATTTCCATCTTCAATATTAAAATGACTACATAAAAACTTACCAATTTTGATAAGTATTTTTAAGGCATGCTGATATGACAGCTGTCATAATACAAGCTAACAAAATTGTTTTGAATGAAGTTAAAGGCAACTAAGTGCTACTAGAGCCAGCTTACATAAAAAAATTAACAAACTTTTTGGTCAGCCCATATAATACAACCTGGGAGTATCTAGTTGCAAAAGTTTGTAGCCACATTAAAAATGGAATAAACCCACGCCCTGGCTGGTGTAGCTAAGTGGATTGAGTGCAGGTCTTCGAACCACACAATCGTGGTTTGATTCCCAGGCAGGGCATATTCCTGGGCTGCAGGCCAGTTCCCAGCAGGGGAAACACCAGAGGCAACCATACATTGATATTTCTCTCCTTCTCTCCTTCCCTTCCTCTCTAAAGATAAATAAATAAAATCTTTAAAAAAAGAATGGAATAAACCCTTCCATGAAGATAAGTGATGCACTCTTTTGATTATTTGTTCTGAGAACGGATGTTAGTAAGGATGAATTGAGCTTCTGCTAGTACTTCTCTTTAAACTATCCCAGCTCTTTAACAGACTACTATCTGTATTTTGTTATCTGGTTATAGTGCCTATCTACCTGTAGAGTCTTGGGATAATGAATTGCTGTGTTACTTTATAAGTAAATATCATTTATGCTTACATAGCAACAACAACAGAAACATCAGGTGTTATAGTAACTAGAAGAATCAGTACCATTTCCTTTGCTTCGGTTTCTATCTCTATCCTACCTCTACCATTAGTTTTAAAAATTATTTACCAGTGCTGTCACAATAGCTAGGAAATAGCCCAGTTATTTTCCCTTTATTTGGTGATCCTTATTTCATACTTTAACTAATTCACAGATTTGTGTCATCCAAAATTTATTAAGACTCATTCCAAATAATCTACTGCAATTTTTTGCTCACATCTAAGCTATGAAGGGATGCATAGATATTTTGGAATCAAAATATCATGTTGTTTTTCTTATCCCCTTTATTTTTCGACAAAAAGTACATTAGTAATTTTGATTCACTGGTCTGAAAGAATCCCCACTGTTGTAACCAATCTACACCATCACAAAGTGTTAAATTGTGGAAAGAAGGAAGGAAGGAAGGAAGGAAGGAAGGAAGAAAGAAAGGGAGGAAGGAAGAAAGGGAGGGAGGGAGGGAGGGAGAGAGGAAGGGAGGGAGGGAGGAAGAGAGGAAGGAAGGAAGGAAGGAAGGAAGGAAGGAAGGAAGGAAGAGAGGGAGGGAGGGAGGGAGGGAGGGAGGGAAGGGGGGAAGAGGGAAAATCCCAGGTTTTGCACAACATGGAGCTTTTCCATTAATTACTTGAGTATGCAATCCCATCAGTTCTAGCAGGTGATGATTAAATGCAGCTCTCAGGGGTCCCATGTGCTGCACGGGAATGCACTTTGGGTTCAAAGTTTGAGACCCAAATTTGTGTGGGAAGAAAGTCATTTGGAAAGCATTTTTTTGTGCCTCCCTAGTCAATAGTGACACTTATTTGCCATTTATTCTGGATTGTAATGCTCTTTCATTTCCCCTTCACATTCAACTGCCCCAATGCATTTGATGAAGCCTCTTTTATTTGTATGCATTCTTTAAACATCATTCATGAGTGTTTTTAACTTAGCTGCATTGTGCAACAGACTTCATAAACATTGTTTATTTATATATTCAAATTAATGTTATTTAATTTTATATGCCAATATATTTAAAATTTACTCATATTACTTATAAATATTAACTGTGTTCAATCATGTGCTTTATTAAATTGTCCTATACATTGCTCTAATGATGAACCACTAAATTTTTCTCTCATACCTCAATACCACGATCTATAATGTTGGGTTGGCAAAAAAATTCATCTGTTTTTTCCATAAAATAAAAGACAGACACATTTTTTATTTTCACCAATAACTTTATTGATTTGGTTATTTTGAGTAGGTTTGCTGTCTCTTGCATGGGGTAACACTGATTGTTCTCAATGTCTTGATTTAACCATCATTAACTTCAATTTGTCTACCCCACCATGGAACATTGTCCAGAGAAAAATCTCCAGCACAAAACTTCGCAAACTGTTTTTGATGTGTTTGATCAGTCACAGCACCTTCTCCACACACTGCACATATCTTTCATGTGTGTGTGGGTTTCAATTGCGATTTTACCTTTCTTGCAATAATAAAGCATAATATTTTAAAATGTTGGAAAGTTACTTTCATCTTTAGTATTAAAACGACTACACAAAAAATTCACCAATTTTGATGTTTTTGTTTTTTTCAAATAGTTTTTTTATTTAATTATTGTTCAAGTACAGTTTTCTGTCTTTTACTCCCATCCCAGCCCACCCCCCCTGTGCTCCCACCTCCCTCCCATTTCCACCCCCCTTAGTTGTTGTCCATGTGTCCTTTATACTTGTTCCTGTAAATTCTTCCCCTTCTTCCCCTGAAATTCCCTCCCCTCTCCCCTCTGGTCACTGTTCTCCTGTTCTCTATTTCAGTGTCTTTGTTTTTATTTTGCTTGCTTGTTTGTTTTGTTGCTAGCTTCCTGTTAAAGGTGAGATCATATGGTATATGTCTTTCACCGCCTGGCTTATTTCACTCAGCATAATGCTTTCCAGTTCCATCCATGATGTTGCAAAGGGTAGTAGATCCTTCTTTCTTTCTGCTTCATAGAATTCCATTGTGTATATGTACCATAATTTTTGGATCCATTCATTTACTGACCATTTACTGATGGGCACCTAGGTTGCTTCCAGCTCTTGGCTATTGTAAATTGTGCTGCTATGAACATTCGGGTGTAGAGGTTCTTTTGGATTGGTGTTTTAGGGTTCTTAGGATATAATCCTAGCAGTGGAATTGCTGGGTCAAAAGGCAGGTTCATTTTTAGTTTTCTGAGAATATTCCATACTGTTTTCCAAAGTGGTTGTACCAGTCTGCAATCCCACCAACAATGGATTAGGGTCCCCTCTTTTCCACATCCTCTCCAGCACTTGTTGTTTGTTGCTTTGTTTATGATGGCTAATCTGACCGGTGTAAGGTGGTATCTCATTGTGGAGTAATAATAGCCTCTTTAACAAATGGTGTTGGGAGAACAGGACAGCTACATGCAAAAAAAAAAAGAAACTCGAGCACCAACTTACACCATACACCAAAATAAATTCAAGGTGGATAAAAGACTTAAATATAATCTGTGACACCATTAAAGTCCTAGAGGAGAACATAGGCAGGAAAATCTCAGATATTTCACACAGCAACTTTTTTACTGATATGTCCCCTAGAACAAGGGACATAAAGGAAAGAATAAACAAATGGGATCTCATCAAAATTAAAAGCTTTTGCATGGCTAAAGAAAACAGTATTAAAATAAAAAGAGAACCAATTGTATGGGAAAACATATTTGCCAATGATACCTCAGTCAAGGGTTTAATCTCCAAAATATACAAAGAACTTACATGACTCCACTCTAAGAAGACAAGCAACCCAATTAAAAAATGGGTAAAGGACTTGAACAGATATTTCTCCGGGGAGGACACACAGAGGATCCAGAGACACATAAAAAGATGCTCAATATCGCTAGCTATCAATTTTGATGTTTTTTTAAAGCACACAGATATGACAGCTGTCACAATTAAATCTAACAAGATAGTTTTGAAGGAAGTTAAAGACAACAAAGTGTTACTGGAGCCACCTTAAGAGGAAAAAACAAACATCTTTGGCCAACACAATGGCATATATACTTTTATGCATGTGTATATTTCTTTGAATATGTACTAAAAAATAAGACTGCTGCGTATAGTGCTCACATGCTTAATTTAACTACGTATTTCCAGACTGCTTTCCAGAATGGCTGCATCAGACCTTGTCATTGCCAGCAGTGCATGGAGCTTCCATAGTCTATATCCCTAAGAACTCATGGCATCATCCAATGTTATAATTTTTGCTAATCTAAAAAGTGCAAAGCATTGAGCAACATTATTCTAAAACAGTACTAATGAGTGTGTTTGAGGACATATTTTTGTTTTATGCGTTGCCTCTATTCTTTTATGAGTTACATTTTTAAAATCTATTACTCTGTTTCGATTTCTCCTTCTCTTTGTTGGTTTTTAGGAGTTTTTATATAAACTAGACATAAGTTTTTATTGGTTTTGATATTGCAAGTAACTTTTCTAAATATGGCTCTTGACATATCTTTATCTCGCTATCACTGAATAGAAATTTTTAATTTTAATTTCATCACATATCAATTTTATTCTTCATGGTTTGTGCCTTTGGGATCATGTTTAAAACAACACATTTTAAAAGTTTAACTTGGGTGTTTATGAACTATTTATTATATACAAATATTAGAGTAATATTATAAAACTTTTTTATTATATTATATTTCCAGGTAGAATTTTTATTGAAATTACATGAAATTTTAAAATTCTTAGAAAAATTAATATATTTATATTATTCTTATCCAAAGCAATAGAATGAAAAATAGTCTTCTCTATGCCACTAAATATAGTTATAATGCTTTTCTCTTTTTAGATCTTATGAATTTCTCTAACAGTCGATTTCTATGTAATTTCGTTTTTGTTGCCAATGTGTTATTCATATTTTGTAGTTGGATATTACTTATTTTGACAAGTATAATTGACTTCTGTGAACTGCTCTTCTTTCATTCTTTTTTAATGGTCTTGGTAGTTGATCTTGTTTGTTTTCTTTGTCAGAGCTGAGTGGCAATGAACCTCAGGGCTCAAGAACACCAAGCACTACAGAACTATAATCAACTACCCCTGTTTGCTGACTCTGAACTCACAATATTTCCAAAGTCTCAACAATAAATCACCTAGAAAAAAAACAGAACTGGACATATTAGACTCTAATCCATCAAATCTGAGGTAGAAGTTAGTTCTTTCTCCAGGGGTCCTTTTTTTCAGCTCTGACATTTTCATGCCAACACTATAATGGTAGATTGGGCTTATGGGAAAGATCTAAGAATAGAATTTAAAGTCATCCCCCAAACTACATCCTCTCTGCTGATTAGTGGGTGCTCTATCACCAGCTGCCACCACTCCATTTATGTCCTGGACAGTCCTTGACCTATATCGCAATTTCTTAGTGTTTATAATTATTGGGCAAATCCATGCTTCTCTCTCACTTTTGTAGTTTACTTAAAGCTGCTATTGAGGGAAACAGTCAATGGTTCATATTAATTCACCATTTATGATAAATAGCAAGAATCTATGTTTCAACTTTCAAAGTATTCTTCATATTTCTTGGAATTTAAAAAATGCTAAAGTTAAAATGCATTGCTAATATAATCACAAAGAAGTTTTTAGTTTAACAATCAATTAAAAGTACACAAATATTGTTGGTATTTGCAAGCTTAACTTTGAGGAAAATAGTGGTGAATGCTTCTCCTTTAAGAAATCACTTGTGGATTTTAATCCTGGATTAAGCTGCTTCAATACAATGTAAAATTTAGCCTATTGCCTTATTTTGGACTGCTGTCATCTTCCAATGTTAATATTCCTGTAGGGCAGTGGTTTGATTACACATATCTCTGAGAACGAAGCCTGATAGGTAGAAGCACACTCTGTGCCTATGTACGTATGCATCTAGGTATGTAAGTAGTATATGCAGAACATATATCCTGACCACAGTTTTGTTGATGAATAAGCATAGAACAATATAAGTTCATATTTGGGACAGGTTAAAAATTATTATAATGCATTATTATAGTAAATAAGAGTGATAAATCTTTCTACTTGCACTGGATCCTGGCTCTGCTAGTTACTTAAAAATACTAATTTGGGTCAACAGAATTAATCTTTTTTTTAGTTTCTTCATTTATAAAAAGGGACAAGAGAATACATATTGTTATATCATGTATGTGTTCATCTATAAAAACTCAATATAGTTCTGTAAAACACAGTGGACTGTACTCTTCACAATCATCATCAATGTCACATAAAAATAACAACTGAAACATTTTTTTCTCAATTTAAGGAGACTAAAGACATAAAAACTAAACACAATTCATGTTCTTTTTCTGGATCACAGGTTTTTAACACTGTTATAAGAACACTTTGGGACAACTGAGGAAATTTTAATATTGATTTTCTATTAGTAAAAACATTATTATTCAATGGCTAACACTGTGTTAACCAAAATGGTCTGCACATTTCCTTCAGTTGGAATAAAGTTAGACAAGCTTCTTCCTGGCTCTAGGCCTTAGAGTCTCTCTTAGTCCAAGCGGGCCCTCCCTTTCTTTAGGACTCACTTCAGGAAACTTGTAATTGCAAATTCTTTCTCTGCTTCTTTGAGTTGTAAAACTTTTAAAAGCCTCTTGTCAGTTTAACCAACCAGGACTATTTTTCTCGAGAACCTTGGAGCCATCCCTTTGACATGTAATCATCGAAATAGATAGAGGACCTATCTCCTAGTCTTTGAGGAAGGGCAGAAACCTAACTTTGGTGGGTGTCTTATGTCATAGTATAATACTACATCCTGTTATTAAAGATAAGAGAAAGTTTATTCCTTCTGAAGATTCCTCCTTTCCTTTGGGTGGGAAAATGGAGACAACTGTACTTGAACAATAATTAAAAAATAAAAATAAAAAGAGGAAGTTTACTCTTCTTTGGTAATTTTAATTAGAAAACAAAGAAGGAACTACCTCAGCTCCCCAAAATTCTTCGATTTTTTATTTAAGTAGAGTTTACTTCAGATTATGTTCTTGTCTTTCTCCATTATTGTAACAGCCTTAAATAGAGTTTTTCTTGTCTATTTACTTTTGACTAGTTATTTTTGCTTTGATAGCCTTAATGTTAAATTTTCAGATTTTGGTAATTGTATTATGATTATGTGGTATAATGTCCTTGTTACTAAGAGACAGGTGTTTATGTGCAAACCATCAAATAATACCTAGTGGTTTAGGTAAATGGCAAATTGTGTGTGTGTGTGTGTGTGTGTGTGTGTGTAAGAGACCAAGAGCAAGAAACAACTCTCTCCCCTTCTCTGGAGGGAGGCAGGGAGGAAAGGTTAGGTGCAGGAGAAAGAGAGGCAGAAAGAGAAGGAAGCAAGGGGTGCTAGTTAATGATAAGAAGTTGAAATAGAAATATCAAGTGGTTACAGGTGTATACTACAGTGTATACAACTTATAACAACACCTCCACATTCTTGGGGTGTGATCCTCATCACAATTTATTAATATGAGAGAGGCTTTGTTCCTATTTCAGGGCTGGCTTTTTCTGACCAAAAATTAACTGATCAAAAATAATTATATCTAAGCATTATTGTATATTATTACATTACCCTTAATCTATACCTTGAGATGATTAATGTGTGAAATACACTAGCAGAATCAACACAACTGGCTCTTTCAGGCACTTCAAATATCATTATTGAAATCTGAACCAACCTAGGTGCCCATCAGTAAATGAATAGATCAAAAAACTATGGGACATTTACACAATGGATACTATGCAGCAGAAAGAAAGAAGGAGCCCCTGCCTTTTGCAATAGCATGGGTGGAACTGGAAAGCATTATGCTGAGTGAAATAAGCCAGGTATTGAAGGACAAATATCATATGATCTCACCTTTAACAGGAACCTAAACAACAAAACAAACAAGCAAGCAAAATATAACCAAAGACACTGAAATAAAGAACAGGCAGACAGGGACCAGAGGGGAGAGGGGAGAGAATTTCAGGGGAAAAGAAGAAGAGTTTATAGGAAAAAGTATAAAGGACACATGGACAAAACAAGGTGGGGGGTGGAAATGGAAGGGAGGTGGGAAGGGCTGGGGGCTGGAATGGGAGTAAAAGGCAGAGAACCATACTTGAACAACAATTAAATTTTTTTTAAAAAAAGAGAAAAATATGAACCAGAGAGTATGTTGGTTATCCTGAAAAATGTTAGAAATAAGTTTTCATTGGTAAAATGAATGGTGTTCAAGAAATGTAGTTGGAACTCACTGTTCTTGTTTATATGGGTCTCACAGTGTCATGAAACTCACTCTTATATGCATGAGCTGAAAGAAACTGGAAAGACAAACATTCTAATACTGTCTCAACAGGGTGCAGACTTGAAATCCAGTTAGCTTTCCTCTCCTTCACAGATGCAATGGTCTCCCAGCCTAATTCGGGCTTCTGGATAAAGTATAGGCCTCTTACTAATGCAATGCTGTCAGAATTTAGTCTAAGACTTGCTTTTATTATGCATTCTATATGTGGGTGAAGTTAATAAATACCTCTGTACAGCCTGTCACTACACGGAATTGATATTTACCAAAAGAACTTTCTAATTGTGACCCAGCACTAGACTGACTTTGTTTAGTTTGCAAAAGTAGTTAATAAGACTCTTGTGAGGACTAAAAGATAACGTATGTTGCTTATAGTATTATCTGTTATACAACATTTTAATAAATTTCAGATATGATTATTTCATATGAATATTAAATTGTTTGCTACTTATACCAAAATTTTTAATATTTATAAAAATTCATAATGGTCCTGTCATCAAAATAAACATTTCAGTATATATTTTATCAGTCAGTATTACTGTAAGAAATAGAAAGCCACCAGATGGTCCAAATGAAGGGACCGCTACAGATTTACGGACTAAAGTGTTAATGGAGGACCTGGAGAAGAGCACCGGTGGGATGTGAGTCTAACACTCAAATCTGTGGTGTTCAAGGGGAGAAAACATTACAAGCATTTGCTGAAAAGTGGCCTGGAGGAGCTATAAGAACTACTGCCTAAGATACCATGCAAAATCAGGGACAGAACGGGGAAGAAATGGCTGACCTCCCTCTACCCTGCGCTCTGATCTCGTCATTAACTTCACAGCCTAAGCCAGGGGGGCAGTGGAACCCAGACGATGCACCTCACAGGGCTCATTCTTCGGGACCTCCCAGAAAGGTGAAGAGAGGTGGATAATATACGCATAAGGCAACTGGAAGATAAGCAGCTCACAAACTTTTATTGTTATATGCAAATTACAGGAAACTGTTAAAAATTATAAACAGTTGGCAAACTATATAAATTACTCTTCAACATTTTTTTGTTTAAACACTAACACACAGCATAAAAAGTGGTAAGATTAACAATTAATGTTTTGTGACATAGAGGTTAGTTCAAGCCTCAACCCAAACTGTTATGCACCTCACAATTCTGTAAATAATATTTTCATGTGCCAAGGTTCAAACCATCTCTGACTATATGAACACCTTTACTAATGTGGACTTTTTTTCTTTAGTGTCTCATTTTACAATGTCTAGTATTTCTCTTTCTAAAATAAATGAGTTCTCTTTTGACAGGTGATAAAAATAAATGCTTCATTTGCCACTACATTAAGATCAGTTGACAAAATTTCTTTATTGTTATTTTCTGTCACTGTTTCTGCATCAGCGTTTTTTTTTGTTGTTGTTCTTTCACACTGTCTGATAGCAATCAATTTGCCCTGGGAGTATAATATATTTATGATTCTGTTTCCCTAAAATTTAACCTATGAAACTTAATATTTTACACAGATTTGTATTGGTTACAGGGAAATAAGAGATTGTGCAGTTAGAGAAGAAGGTACAGTAGTTACAGACAGTGTCCAAACAAATACACATTTATTCTGTACTGAATCCTGCTGTCTGTATTTTTTAAACATTACAGTTTAAGGCACCAACTTTAATATGACTGAATGTTAGAAAAGGCAAGCAGAAAAAAATTACATTAAAAGATGCAAATACAGGTTTTTACTGTACAGAGGAAAATAAAATGTAGACAGTAAAATCAGGTTTGTATCCCTGCAAATGACCATCATGGGTATGTAGAAAGTTGATAAAGAAGCATATTCTAAATATCCATGTAATAAAAATAGACACACTTTTATTGTTTAGACTCGTCAGTGTTGCTAGACCTCCAATTCTGTTCTTTTCAGATATGGCCCCGTTGTTACAGGGCCTTGGTATTAACACACAAATTTTTGAATGAGTTTTTCAATTTGTCCAACGAGTTCTACTGGGATTTTGATTGGAATGTGTTGAAAATAAAGATACCTTTGAGAAGAACTGACACCTTCACAATACAAAGCCTTCTTAGATATTGTAAGAACAATATATTAATACATCTCTCCAATTATTCAGGTCTTGATTTTCCTTTAGCAATACCCAGACAATTTACAATGTGATCACTGATATGATTAGTTAAATCTATCAAAATTTAACTATTATTTTTTATGTTTCTTCTGTTGTTTGTTTCCACGTTTCCTCTTTCTCTGCCTTTTGTTTTGTTATCTTAGTGGTTGTTTTAGTGTTTATAGTACATATCTTTAACTTGCCATAGTTTTGCTTCAATATGTAACACTACACCAAACTCTTAAAGCATAAGAAAAGTTCATTATTTTACTTTAATGATTCTCCCCCCCCTGGCCTTTGTGTTATTTTTTGTCATGCATTTTATATTTAGTTATATTTAATTATGTTACCTTTAATCTATACCTTGGGATGCTTAATTAGATTTGAAATAGAGTAATTAGACTCAGCATGACCAACATGCTTATATAGCACCAAATAACACTACATTAATATTAATAACAGTACATTATCTTTATTATCTTTATTTAAAGTCAATTGGCATTTATGGTAATAGTAGTACATTTTTCTTAATTATTTTCATGAAAATTATAATTATGTATATTTAGTTACATACATAGGCTTTTAAAATATTGAATAATTAATTGAGGATGGTGTGAAGAAAAGACATAATATGTAAGAGTATAACATAAATAATACAAGTTTAGGATGGGATATAGTGTTTTAGGACATTTCATCTTTTTAAAAATTTTCTTAAAGATTTTATTTATTTATTTTTAGAGAAAGGGGAAAGAAGGAAGAAAGAGAGGGAGAAACACATCAATGTGTGGTTTCCTTTTACATGGCCCCAAATGTGGGCCTGGCCCACAACCTAGGCATGTACCCTGACTGGGAATTGAACCAGTGACCCCTTGGTTTGCAGGCTGGTGTTCAATCCACTGAGCCACAACAGTCAGGGCTGGACACTTCATCTTTATACTAAGTTTGCAAATTAAACATAAGTGTCTCAATTTTATTGAGAAAGAAAATGGGAGTATTGGGATAAATCACATATTCAAATCATAAAGCAAATAATTGAAAAAAGACAGGATTTAAATTTAGTTATTCCTCTCTTTAAAGTTTAACCTATTAACTGATTATCTCTCAGGTTTTTTTTTCTTGAAAGTTATTCTTTTTTGTTTGTTTCTTTTTTGTTGTTGTTTATTTTTTTATTTAATTATTGTTCAAGTACAGTTTCTATCTTTTACTTCCATCCCAGCCCACCCCCCCAGTGCTCCCCACCTTCCTCCCATTTCCTCCCCCACCTTAGTTTTTGTCCACATGTCCTTTATACTTATTCTTGTGAATCCTTCCCGTTTCCCCCTGAAATTCTCTCCCCTCTTCCCTCTGGTCCCTGGCAGCCTGTTCTGTATTTCAGTGTCTTTGGTTATATTTTGTTCGCTTGTTTGTTTTGTTGTTTAGGTTCCTGTTAAAGGTGAGATCGTATGGTATTTGTCCTTCAATACCTGGCTTATTTCACTCAGCATAATGCTTTCCAGTTTCATCCATGCTGTTGCAAAGGATAGTAGCTCCTTTTTTCTTTCTGCTGCATAGAATTCCATTGTGTAAATGTCCCATAGTTTTTTGATCTATTCATTTACTGGCGGGCACCTAGGTTGCTTCCAACTCTTGGCTATTGTAAATTGTGATGCTATGAACATCGGGGTACATAGGTTCTTTTGGATTGGCATTTCGGGGTTCTTAGGATATGCTCCTAACAGTGGAATTGCTGGTTCAAAAGGCATATTCATTTTTAGTTTTCTTAGAAAATTCCATATTGTTTTCCATAATGGTTGTGCCAGTCTGCAATCCCCCCAACAGTGAACTAGGGTCTGGAAAGTTATTCTTAAGGAATAAATAATCTTAGGATAGGTAGCTAGTTAGACATGAGCTGTGGCAGACTAAGGAAGGGAAAGAAAATAGTTTATCTTTGTGCATTTCTGCATGTCCACAGCACTTAAGGTAAATCTTTAAGCTGAAGCAGGCCTCACCACACCCAGACTTGTGGTCACCAGATCTCTGATTAAATCTCAGGACATTGTTCAGCCACAGAGGTCGCCAGTCCCAGTCACAGACCATGCATGCAGACAGATAAGTGAAAGGGCGAAGCTGAGAGACAGAACTGGAGAAGTCCAGAGGAAGAGCCCATAAACACCTGACCTTTGAACTAATGGGGCACTCACACTCTGAGGGCTCGCTCAGTCCCCTCACAGCGTAATTCCACTCTGCCAGTAAATTCTTCCTGCGTCGTTGCACTTTGCCTCTTGAATGGAATCTTCCCTTCAAGAAGACAAGAACTGAGGTCTCATCATTTTGTCATTAACAATAAGAAATCACACCCATACTTTATTATAAAAATTGAGCAGCTATTCCCAGAAATGGCGTATTTATGTCAAGTAGACAAGGCTGAAAACTAATTGTTCTTAAGTTGTCTTGAAGAGTGTGGAACTGCAAAGTTTTTATCTGTTTGATGATATAAAAATCTATCTAGACTTAACATATATTATGCAGTCAATTATTTTTGCCAAGTAACTGATGGAGAGACACATATAAGTGCTTTGTGAAATCTCTATTTAAACATTTTTATTCAAATAATTGACTACAATATAGTAATACTGGGAGCAGTCTGTGATATTGGCTCTCTTTGAACACTGATAGCCTTTTGATAAAGTATGTTTTCCAAGCTGGCCCAATTGATACTAAATATATAGCAATTATTTTATCAGCAGTAGAAGTATAAATTTCCAACCAAATATTTTGTTAAAATTGTTTGAATCAATAGAATTAATTTTGGGCTTTAAGTGTTTGACCTTTCTGTTTAACAAGTTATAATAATTTTATGAATCCCATGTTGCAGATTTTCAGGGAATTCCCAATTTAGATTATTTCATTATTGTTTTTTGTCTTTTTTAATTTTAAATTTTATTTTTATATTTCTATTACGTTTTATCCCCGAGCTCCTCTTCCATCTCTATTCACCTTCCTCCATCCTGCAATAACCACATGTTGTTTGTGTCCAAACAAACACGTTCTTTATCCTTTTTTCTTTTTTGCTTGATCTCTCTACCCACTCACCCTCTACCCCAGAGCTGTCAGCCTAGTGTCTATCTGCAAGTCTGTCTCTAGTTTGCCTGTTTGTTCCATTTGTTCGTTAGATTCCACATATGAGTAAAATCATATGGTATTTCTCTTTCACTGCCTGACTTATTTCACTTAGTATAATGCTCTCCAGTTTCATTCATGCCCTCACAAAGGGTAATTTTTCTTTTTTCATAACCAAATAGCATTCCATTATGTGAATGTACCATAGATGTTTTATCCACTCACCTACTAATGGACACTTGGGCTGCTTCCAAACCTTGGTTATTATATAAATAACACTGCAATGAACATAGCTGTGCATATATTATTTTGAATTAGTGTTTTGGGTTTCTTCAGATAAATTCCCAGAAGTGGAATCTCATGAAGTTCCATTTCTTAATTTTTTAAGGTAACTCCATACTGCTTTCCACAGTGGCTGCACCAGTTTGCATTCTCACCACCTGTGCACTAGGATTCCCCTTCTTTCTCCACATCCTCAGCAACACTTGTTGTTTGCTGATTTATTGCTGATAGCCATTCTGATACATGTGAAGTGATAGCTCATTGTGGTTTTAATTTGCCTTTCTCTGATGATTAGGGATGTTGACCACCTTTTCATATGTCTATTGCTATCTGTATGTCCTCTTTGGAAAAGTATCTATTCAAGCCCCTTGCTCAGTTTTCAATTAGATTGTTTGGGCTTTTTGGTGTTGAGTTTTAGAAGTTCTTTATAAATTTTGAAAATAATCTCTGATCAGATATATCACTAGCAAATATGTTCTCCCATCCAGTGGGTTGTTTTTCCATTTATTTGATGGTTCCCTTTTCAGTTCAAAAGCTTTTCAGTTTGATGTAGTCCTATTTGTTTATTTCATTTGTTTCCCTTGCTCAAGGAGAGACATAAAAAATGTTGCTATCACAAATTTCAGAGATTTTACTGCCTATATTTTCTTCTAGGGTTTTTATGGTTTTAAGTCTTTTATTTAAGACTTTAATTCATTTTGAGTTTACTTTTGGGTTTGGTAAAAGAATGTGGTCTCTTTTTATTTTTTTGCATGTATGTGTCCAATTTTCCTAACACTATTTAAAAATAAATAAAGAAACTATCTTTAATCCATTATATGTTTTTGCCTTCTTTGTCAGATAGTAATTGACTACAAAGGGTGGGTTTGTTTCTTGGCTCTCTATTCTGTTCCACTGATCTATGTGTCTGTTTTTATGTCAGTACAATGATGTTGCAATTAATATGGCCTTGTAGTATAGTTTAATATTAGGATGATTCCTCCAACTTTGTTCTTCTTTCTCAAAATTGCTGTTGCTATTTGGGGTCTTCTGTAGTTCCATATAAATTTTGGAATATTTGTTCTAGTTTTATGAAATATGCCATTTTTATCTTGATAGGAATTGCATTGAATTTATAGATTGTTTTATGTAGTATGGATGTTTTAATGATGCTGATTATTTCTAGCCATGAACATGGTATATGCTTTACTTACTTATCTCTTCTTCAATTTCTTTCTTCGGTGTCTTACAGTTTTCTGAGTATAGGTCTTTTACATTCTTAGTTAAATTTATTCATAGGTATTTTTTCAAGCAATTGTGAATAGAATAGTTTTCTTAATTTCCCTTTCTGAGAGTTCATTACTGCTGTGTAAAAATGCAATTAATGGCTATTTATTTTATATCCTGATACTTCACTGAATTTAGAGTATTTTATTTTGAAAAACATTAACTAAATTATATATTTCCTTTTCCTGAACTGTTGATATAATGATATACCTTTCCCTTTGGAAAGTTCACAATTCATCCTGACTTGACTTGAGTGAATGGACAAATTGGCTATGGTTTATCAACTCTTGCATAACAAAATTTCTAATTAGGTTACCCTGTCAATAAGCAAAGTCTGCAATTTAAGTTTGGAAATCAAACTCCAATTTAAAAAAACAACAACTACCAATCATTATAATAATTGAAAAGTCATTGAAAACTGCAATATAAGTCAACATGGTAGATTAGAAGTTAATTACTTCAGTCCATGAAGCAATGTGTCTAGGGAGACTTTGAATTACATTCTGAAATCACTCTTCACTCTCACTTTTTACTCATTTTAGCATAAGTTTCTTAGAGCTGATAATGAGATTGTAAAGTGAGCATATATTTGAAGATTCTTAGAAATTAACTCAAGAAAATTCTGATTATTGATAGTCAGCTTCTTCTTGTTCTGATAAAATGCTATTATAAAATATATTCGAAATTTATTCTTTTTAAATTCAATTCTTGTTCAAGTACAGTTTTCTGTCTTATATTCCCAGCCCTGCCCCCCTAGTGCTTCCCACCTCCCTTCCATTTCTGCCCCCCACCTTAGTTATTGTCCATGCGTCCTTTATACTTGTTCATGTGAGTCTATTCCCCTTTCCCCTATGATTCTCTCCCCTCTCCCCTCTGGACCCTTTCAGCCTGTTCTGTATTTGAGTGTCATTGGTCATATTTTGCTTGCTTGTTTGTTTTGTTGTTTAGATTCCTGATAAAGGTGAGATCATATGGTATTTGTCTTTCACCGCCTGGCTTATTTCACTCAGCATAATGCTTTCCAGTTCCATCCATGCTGTTGCAAAGGGTAGTAGTTCCTTCTTCCTTTCAGCAGCATAGAATTCCATTGTGTAAATGTACCATAGCCTTTTGATCCAGCCATTTACCGATGGGCATCTAGGTTGCTTCCAACTCTTGGCTATCATAAATTGTGCTGCTATGAACATTGGGGTGCATAGGTTCTTTTGGATTGGTGTTTTAGGGTTCTTAGGATATACTCCTAATAGTGGAATTGCTGGGTCAAAAGGCACGTCCATTTTTAGTTTTCTTAGAAAAATTCCATACTGTTTCCATAGTGGTTGTACCAGTCTGCAATCCCACCAACAGTGAACTATGGTCCCCTTTTCCCTACAACTTCTCCAGCACTTGTTGTTTGTTTCTTTGTTTATGATAGCCATTCTGACTGGTGTAAAATGGTATTTCATTGTGTTTTTAATTTGAGTCTCTCTGATAGCAAGAGATATTGAGCATCTCTTCATGTGTCTCTGGATTCTCTGTATGTCCTCCTTAGAGAACTGTCTGTTCAAGTCCTTTCCCCATTTTGTAATTGGGTTGCTCGTCTTCTTTGAGTGGAGTCGAGTGAGTTCTTTGTATATTTTGGAGATTAAACCTTTGTCTGAGGTATCATTGGCAAATATGTTTTCCCAAGAAAGAAGAACAAAATAGGAGGGATCACAATACCTGATATCAAACTGTATTACAAGGCCACTGTAATCAAAACAGCCTGGTACTGGCATAAAAACAGGTGCATAGACCAATGGAATAGAACAGAGAGCCCAGAAATAAACCCAAATCTCTACAGTCAATTAATATTCGACAAAGGGGGCAATAACATAAAATGGAGTAAAGATAGCCTTTCCAACAAATGGTGCTGGGAGAACTGGACAGCTACATGCAAAAAAAAAAAAAGAAAGAAACTCGAGCACCAACTTACACCATACACCAAAATAAATTCAAGGTGGATAAAAGACTTAAATATAAGCTGTGAAACCATTAAAGCTTTAGAGGAGAACATTGGCAGGAAAATCTCAGATATTCCACGCAGCAATATTTTTACCGATATGTCCCCTAGAGCAAGGGACATAAAGGAAAGAATAAACAAATTGAAGTTCATCAAAATTGAAAGCTTCTGCATGGCTAAGGAAAACAGTATCAAGATAAAAAGAGAAGCAACAGCTTGGGAAAACATATTTTCCAATGACACCTCAGACAAAGGTTTAATCTCCAAAATATACAAAGAACTCACTCGATTCCACTCGAAGAAGACGAGCAACCCAATTAAAACATGGGCAAAGGACTTGATCAAAGTTTATTCTTTAATAATGGCAAATCTTGTATAATGGCAAGTATTACTCAAGCATTTTGCAGGACTTATCTAGATAATAGCTTATCCAGGAAGAAATCTGGCCCATGCCTGGTCTGCTAAATTACTAATTCTTCAAGACTCATACTAAGTATGTGGTCTTTAGCATCCAGGGCTTCTTTCCAGTCTGGAAGAAAAGGTCACTGGCAAGGCAACCTCCAGTTCTGATAGCAACCTTGGCAGTGGATTTTAATTTTTAGTGACACCAGTCAGCAAAAACTGGAAACATCAATTTGGAGTGATATAGTTACATATTGAAGGAAACAGAATTGACTGAAAATTTGGTAGGGATTGATAATTTGGACATAGTCACAAGTTCCAGTCTAATTTGTAGGACAAGACTAAAACTGTGCCCCCTCCTGAGGAGAGATGTGTTTTAGATCATGCACAGTACTCTATTAACTCATGAAATTCCCCTTGTAGTCACTGCTCCACATTTTTATAAAATAAAATTTCAAAGGTATTGTATTCTTCAGGATCAAGTGTGACTGTCTTATCAGATATGCCCGATTATTTACATAGGTGTTACAAAAATATTAACTTACCATACTGGCCTTTTTCTCTTTCTTGTGCTGGAAGTTTTCAAGCCAAGCACCCACAACAATATTTCTCTATATTGCCTATAAATTTGGATGGATTTCTCTCTTCTTAAGGGCCCTAAAATATATTAAGATTCCTGAGTCTATGAAGAAGTGGCCTTCCTTGCTCACCTATAAAATTGGGAATGCAAATATTCATGAACACTGTAGGTCAGATGTCAAGCCAGTTTTCCCAAAAGGGCTTGATAAGCACTGACTTTATGAATTCAAGTTCCTTAAAAGTGATGTTATATCTATTAAATGTGTATCATTCTTAAATATGACATTCCAAGTAAAGCCTTTGTTACATATATGTTTCTAATTAAGCCGTAGCAACAAGAAGGACAGATTGAAACTAAACCTATGTAAACAAGCATATCGTTATGTAAGAAAGCTTAATAAGAGGTGCCAAATCTGAAGTAGGCAGGGAAAAAATATATATTACAAATATTTAATTTCTGTTTATAGTAACATAGTCTACTAATTGCTTTAATTCATAAATTGCTAAAGGGAAACAAAGAAAGACTTTCTTATACATTAAAATATATCACATCAAAAGATCAACAACATTTCAAACAAAACCCACAATCAATTTATTCAATCATATGTAATTAATTCTACTTCTACTCCAATGGCTTAGCAGTCTCATGAACCCATTTGCTTTGAGGTGAGAGTTCTCCAAAACCTAACTCAGTCCACTTGTATGGTCTGAAAGTTAAGTGGTTCCTTAACTTGTAGCTGATGCACAGAAACCAGTACCCAAAAGTGCATAGCACAGCTTTTTCACAAAGACACAAAGCACTCAGGTCTGTAGTTGAGGGAAAGAGCTTTCAGCGAAGCACCAGAGTAAAACAGTGGTAAAACATTAGAAGGTATTTACCACTAACGCATTTTGGAATGGCTGTCCCATGACTTTGTTGATCGTGGCTAGACTCCTGATTTATTAGGGTGTGGGAAAGTTATCTATCAACTTTTCTAGACTTTTCTAAGCTAAAGCATGCCTAAGTACCTGATGAGAGATGCTAAGTATGCAGAATAAAGCCAAACCGCCTAATTATCCTCTTTTCTAAAAGTTAAATTTATTGTAGGAATGTTGGTTAATAAGATTATGTAAGTTTCAAGTGCACAGTATTTTAATACATCATCTTCATATTGCATTTTGTGCTCATCACCCAAAGTTTATTCTCCTTACATCATATACATTCGACCTCCTTTACCTCTTCAACCTCCTCCCACCCCCTTCCCCTCTGATGGACCACAGACCTAAAGATAAGACACAATGATCTTCTTGGCAGCAGAATCTGCAAAGTCATGTGACAGAGAAGGTTCAGGATCTAGAGATGGGTGAAACATCGAAGACACCCAAGCAATCAGTATCTCACAAAGAATTAAGTGGTTCGATACATGTAAAGAAATAATAAAGTATCTATTTTAAGAAATGTTTAATAAATTAGTGAACTTTATTCTTTCTTGAATTGTGTAGACGATACGAAGTGCCTCCTCCTCTTCCTATTATTGTTCCCCAACTATTCATACGTTCCTTAAAGCTGTTCAATGTACTCTGGGGACTGAAAACTGAATGCTGTGTGTCCACAGGAAACATACAGTCTTTATGAGTTGCAAATGACTATAATGTATGAGGGGCATAAAAATACTATGTGAGTTCAGAGACGAAAGCACTCCCTGTGAACTACTGGGAGATGGAATTTGTAAAGTGCTTCTTTGTGGTGACATGTTAGCTGAACATTGACAGATAAATAGTATTTCAATAAGCAGAAATGACAGGGTGTAGCTATTACAGAAGAGTGGTGTGAACGAATGAAGACAAGAAACTATAGAACAAGTTTCAGAGAAAATCAATGACTATAAGGAACTCTAGATGTAGGTGCAGAGTCAAACTAGATCTGCACTGACTATATATATAAACCCTGGAATTCTCTTCATAAAGTTTCTATTATTTTATACGACTTCTGTTATATTCTCATAAGATTTTAGGACAAATAAAAACACAATATACTTCTTTGAAAGTTTTCAACTGCTTAAATACCTGCAATTTTGAGCTTATGTTCTTTTCTCCCCATGTTCACATTTTATTTGAAATGTCAAGCATTACACATCTTACTATATCTGAGTGACAATTTAAAAATATTACATGACCCCAAATTTGTATTGGCTACAAAGACTTAATCATTAGCATTGAAACTATTTCTTTTAAAATTATGACCACTGAAAAGTACCATAGTTTTTTGATCCATTCATTTACTGATGGGCACCTAGGTTGCTTCCAACTCTTGGCTATTGTAAATTGTGCTGCTACCTTTTGCAACAGCATGGATGGAACTGGAAAGCATTATGCTGAATGAAATAAGCCAGGTGTTGAAGGACAAATACCATATGATCTCACCTTTAACAGGAAGCTAAACAACAAAACAAACAAGCAAGCAAAATATAACCAAAGACACTGAAATAGAGAACAGGGGGACAGTGACCACAGGGGAGAGGGGAGGGAATTTCAGGGGAAATAGAGGAGGGATTTAGAGGAACAAATACAAAGGATACATGGACAACAACTGAGAAGGGTGGAAATGGGAGGGAGGTGGGGAGCACGTGGGGGTGGGATGGGATGGGATAGGAGTAATACATAGAAAACTGTACTTGAAAAATAATTAAATAAATTTTAAAAAAGAAAAAATAAAATAAAATAATAAAAAATAAAATAATATTATGATCACTGAAAAGTAAACAAATTTAAGAAATACAATAGAGAAGTAAATATAAAAATTTTTGTTCAGAGCAGTTGTTGATACTGAGTGGTCAGTATCATTCAAGGAGTGGTCATCCCAGTCCCCCTCCCACAGCCCACTCAGGAAGTGAGAGATAAATGCCAATTAAAAGTAAAAGGACTTTGGAGGGAGAACATGTGGTTGGTCTTGTGAAATGAAGACACAAAGTCATGCCCTACACTCACATCTTTAAAGATCCCAAATATAAAACAGGTTGTAATTATTATTACCACAAAAGCTGGAGACAGAACTCTTAAAATTACAGTGTTCTTTTTGGCTCTCAGTCCTATTCTTGCAGGCTGTTTTTATTTTGGTTGCATTTGTCATTGTATTTGAGTCTATTTATGTATATCTTCAGAATAAAATATCTTAGAAAACTCAAAATTGATATTAAAATTATATTTATAGTGTTGTATTAATTTCCTTCAGGAGAGAAAATTGTGCTAGCTTTAGTTTATTCTACTTTATTAACAAACTGACTGATGCATGTTATTGAAATACCATATTAAAAAGGTACATTCCATTATTTTTCCTGAGAAGGGGAAGTGCTTATGGTAAAATAAACATTGGATATTGTTGGTATATATTAATTATATAAATGTGTTTTATTGAGTAAAACCAGGGAACTGACCACTACTCTTAGATTACTTGAATTTCATGGCTAGGAAAGAGGTTCTGTTCAGTTAGGAACTGATGAAAAGCCTGAGTTACTTATCTAATGGTTTTTTCCCACTGGAAATTATTTTGATTTGCTTATACTTTTTTTCTTTTTGCAGGACAAATCTTCAATGTCACTTCCTTATTTAAGTACACAGAACATAGGCAGAACTAAATAACTGCTTTTATTCACCACCACCTCCTCCTCCCCCCATTACTCTAAAAGTGTCTTTTGCTAGTGATTCCTGGTTGTAGCACTTATTTATCTTTTGCAAATTTATATGCATGAAAATAATATTGAAGCAACAATGGGAAACAAATTTCCAAGAAAGACAGAAATTGTTTATCTGTTCTGAAGTAGAATCAAATACATTCTCAAAATCAGGAAGTTAAAACTGAATCCCAATTGTTAACACGATTGTGTGTATGTATATACTTGAATATGTTCTGATTTTTTAAAAATAAGAGGATTAAAGATTTAACAAAAGAAAATTTAGCATCCTACATAATTTAGTCATATTACAAAAATTTTAGAGAGTGTATATTAATGGCATTTTTATCTAGATTATCGGATGACATAAAATGTTCTAACCAGAATTGAATGAGTCATAACCAAACTTCTGAAGCACTAACTCACAGAGAGGAGCCCAGGACAGAACACTGCTGCCTCCTTCCTGAGTCAGCAAAACTGAAAAGAACAAGGAAATATTCTTCTTATGTACTTAGGTAGTTAGTTTTTTTTTTACCTAACCAAGTCTTAAATTTAAAGTGCATTAACTTCATTATAGCTTCAAATAAAAATTATAATAAAATTATCAAATATCAATGAGGTCTGCAAAGGAAACAGATTTTAAAAAATAATTAGAAGAAGAAATAAAAACAGTAGATAAAACTTAAAGCACAAATATAAAGCATAGCTGTAATATTTCTAATTTATATACTTTATTTACTCCCTTTTGTTTCAGATTTCATATTGTCCTAAACAGTAATAGAAAGACCACTAGAATTAGAGAGCTTCAGGCCTTCTTAAAATATGTATATGATGTGATGTATTAATTTTACCACTAAGTGAATTCCAGTACACATGGTGCAAGCAGTATATTAAAATAAAAATTAGGTAGAAAATATTATAAGCATTATTATAGATATGTTTGTTTTCTCATTTTAACTCGGGAGAATTCTAGTTACATATTTGAATCTGATCTGTGTGGATGACACGAGCTGCCCTGCAGAAGTGTTTGTCCGTGGCCCTAGTCCCCACGGTGTGGTACCATGACCATTAACTCACCTGGAAACTTGTCAGAAATGACAAACTCTCAGTTCCCATCCAGGACCTACTAAAGCAGAAATGCCAGGTCAGAGCCCAGAAATCTGTGCTGCAACAAGCCCTCCAGTGAATTGCACAGGAAGTTTCAAGACCATGTGTTTAAGGAAAACTAGTTTTTCTGTAAATACAAGGCTCTGCCCTGAATGCCATATGTCTGTCAGTGGAGGCACCAATACAACTTTTACAAGTAGATGTTGATACTCTAATTTTAGAAGTAAAAGAAAAATAGCATCATTGATGTTAAATAATTGATTTACTGTTACTCCTGCAGCAAATACCAAGGATGCTGTGCCCATCATAAAAGACAGTCAGTCTCCTTTCTACGTGTCTTATTCTCCTAAGGCCTGGCTGCTGGGCCCAACCAGCACTTAAAAACGTGCTCATCTGATTTAGCCACCTTATCAGAGCCTGCTGCCAACACAGAGAATTATGTGAGATCCACAGGAATGGGCCCGGGTTTGCAGGACCATTATTGGACCAGCTGACAAATGTTAAAATGCATAGGTGACCCCCCTTGGCTACACACATACACTAATCAGCAGACATTCCATTGGACTCTTCTATTTGACTATAAAATTCATTGTTTTTCTCTAGTCCATGATAGAAAATGCCAAATACCCACTCTGAAGTAGGTAAATCTTGAGTTATCCATACATGCACATAAACATGTTACTTTTATATTCAGTTCACAGATAGAGGTGTTAAGGCTGAGAAAGGTTAAACAAAAATTTAGCAAAAGAAAACAAGCTAATAATTTGGAACCCTTATGTTCAGAGTAAGATGTTTCTGTACTATAAATAAAACAGTAAAACAAAGAAACCTTTTAAACTAAATAGACTCTAAAAAGACTCAACTTGCAATAGAAAGAACTACATTTTACAAAGTTCTACTTTTATGTCTTTTTTTCCTCAAGAACAAACATTGTACACTCTTACAAAAATAGAGCAAACTGTTAAGTTGGAAATATGAAACATCAGAAAACATTTCTTATTAGTTTTGAATGACAGATTATATACAGAAAAATTTATATTTCAAATGACACTGAAAATATGGATTTAAAACTGTTGAAGAGTATTCTTTTTTATTTTGTAGGGTTTTTTTTAGCATTGTTCAAGTGCAGTCATCTCAAAACTATGGTACATCTACATGATGGAATACTATGCAGAAGAATATTCTTCATGGAAGTACATAAAATTCATTATTTTAATATGTATTTAGATTTCTCAAGATGAGATAATGTTCAACCGAACTATTTTTATCTTTTTCTGAGAGTTATATTACATCTAGTAGAAAAATAATATGTTGGATAACAAGAGTTTGTAAAGTTGATCTTTGTGAACATCTGATTACTACCTTACAGTATCTGTTTTTTTAATCTTGCAGGAAAATTATCTCTAGTAGCAGTATTGTAGGTAAGCACTAGCAAAATAAATTCTAAGAGAAAGAGAAAATGTATAAACACATACACACCACTTTAACTAAACCTTGAACACTGAAGTGATAACTGATATTCCAGCGATGCAGCCGTGGGGATTTTAAAACCTCCCTAACACACACTTTTATCAATTAGTTTTCAAACTCCTTTCTTCTCTCTAAGATGTGGAATTGGAGCAGGGTAAAGTTTGGTTTGTGACCCTTCCTACTCCTGGAGGCCGTAAAGTAGCCACAGGAGCCATCGTCTGGGGAGGAAAATGAGAGTTACAAACAATTCCCTAATTCACTATTTTACTATAAATATTGCCATTCAGGAAAATGTCTCACACAGTTGGGTTTTGACCTTCAGGGGATGTTAGCAATGTCAGGGGACATTTGTCATTGTCAAATGGGAGAGGAGGTGCTACCAGAATTTAAATGCACTATGTGAAATCTAGTGGATAGAGGACAAGGAAGTAGCTAAACATTTTATACTGTACAGAACAGTCCTCACAGTGAGGGATGATCCAGCCCAAAGTGTCAATGGTGAGAAACCTTGATTTAGAGTTAAAATTTCAATCAACACAGTGTCTAAAAGCTGAAATGCTTAAAATCAACTGAATATTCAGGTACGTAGATCTCGACAGTAACTATGAGGGCAATATTAGGATATAAGGATGCATGAACATCTCTAAGTACTCTCATCTCTAAGTACTCTCAAGCCCTGGAATCAGAGAAAGAGGTGCCACAGTGTAAAGCCTCAAAGCGCTCACATAAAACTTCACCGCAAACTTATAACTGGAGAAATTGTGTATATTGGCCCCATTGGCCAGAATTGCCTACTCCGAAAAACAAAGCATTATTTTAGCTTGATGCTCTGAAATGTCTGAACATCTTAATATATCTTACTTATTCTCATAATTCACCAAATGTGACATTACTTATTTATTTTTTTTAAAAAATTGTAAATAATATAGAATGCAACTGGCTTTGTCAATGAGTAAATTCCTATCAGATTGAAGTTATATTTTTATTCTTTGTTTTCTTTCTCAATATGTATATATAACACAATATATATGGTTCATAAATGGAAAAAGGTATCAGTACAATATGTAGTTTTGTTAGTTCCTAAGTAATTTTTTTCCCCAAGGCAAAGGGAGTTGGAATAATGAGAGTGGGGTGGGAGGGGAAACAAAACAAAAGAAAACACAAAACTAAGCTTAGCTGCTGGCACCAGCACTGGGAGTTCTTTCAACTATTTTAAGTAAAAACCAACATCAACTCTTCAATAGAGCACCTTCAGTTTAGTCTCTAAGGCCTACAATTCTTTCCATCATTACTGCAGTCCCTGAGGCAAGGGATTTACCTTCCCTCTTCATTGTCTCAGTATCTACCAGCACTGTAGTAACTACAGATACAGGCATCTCCACTCTGTTTTCTGTTGTTGTTCACGTTCAGGATTCATTATGACAATCTCTACCAAGCAGATTGCCTGCTGAGGCAGCTCAACTTAGCTTCAATGGTACAAAAACAATGTACAAAAATTATTGTTTTTGTCAGTGTTTGCAGATATTTTATGGATGAATATATTGCATTATAGCTGGAACGACTACATTGCCAAAAAGCAAATCTAAATTTATGGATCAGTTTTGTGAGTGCAGTTTAATTAAATGACTCTGGATCAATGGCTGCATTCCATGTATTCTATTAAAATTATGTTTGAACCTGCGAGTCTTAGATATACTTCCTTGACTATGCTATAGTCATCACGGGAACAGTGCCCTGTTCATGTTTTGGAAGCCAGACAATAGGTCTTCATCTGGTGGTATTTGCTTTCTTCACCAAAATAAATACCAACATCCACTTACAAAAAAATGTAAACTGGAATGCATCTCTTTAAAAAAAAGCATCATTTAATAAATCAATCTTTTTGTTTCAAATTTAGTGGTATATTTTATTATTTTTCTAATTAGAAAATATTTTTAGATTTTTTAGAAATTTGGCTATTATGAAATCATAGTTCTATTTGACGTGGATATAAATACCATCTTCATTTTAAGTGAACAACAACTACATCTAAAGTGTCGCCACGAATGCAGCTTCATACATAGAAACACATAAAAGTAAAAAAGGATTGAGCGAAAAACAGAAAAAAAACACGTAAGGAAACAAAGTTGGCTGAAAGGATGAATTATTTATTTTGCCTTAAAATAAAAATATTTTTAGTGCCTGTCATTCCAGCACTGATGTAAATCCTTAGACTCTTCTAATATTAACTAATGTACACTAGTAGGTAACAAGAACTTTGATGGAAATGATTCTCTCAGGGGTAGTTTATCAAACTAACCTGTTGCAACATTAGTGTTTGATTGTGACTACTGATATGCATATTGGAAAGGATGCACAACGAGAGCATTTCAATGAGTTTTTGATGTGTGTGCTGGCTATAGCTTTAGCTTGTATCTCTTCCAGTTGTGGTAGAACATTAAGTATTTCATTATTGCAGCATATGATTTCTTCAGGATCTTACTACTTTGTGCCAAAGTTATTAAAAAACAAATGCACAAAATTAATTGGTTTAGTAGCCATTGTTGTACACTGCGAATTATCCTTGGAGAAAGTATATATTTTAATTAATAATTAAGTATGGTTGATATAGCAAAAATATTTGATTTTATTAAGACAAAATATGGTATACAGGCCTAAAATTTATTTTCATAGTCAAAAAGGTGTTCTATTAAACTTTATATCAGTCAATAATAATTTTTAGAGATTGATAAAATTTCATTAGGTTAGGTATATAAAACTCTTCTACTAATTGATATTTAAAAGTTTTATTACAATGAAATAATCAGTCTTCTTGACTTTATCTTTCTGGAGCCGGATGTATGGCTTATCAGCATATGCTTAGTCCTGCATGTAGATACGTTAATCATTAGAGAAATCTAAACTATAGCCCAGGAATTACTGAAACTACCTCCCTGCTTATAACTGTGGTAGAACTTTGAGCAAATACGGAAAGTACATACAAAGTAATGTTTTTTTATCAAAAGATGTATAGGAACATTGTGACTGGAACTACAACAGAGTTTGTTAACCAAAAGCAAAGAAGTTTCACCCTCACCCTTTAATCCTTGCTGACTTCCAGATGCCTACAGTCATCAGTCACCTCCTGCCTTCAAATAGCTTTTGTTTTCACCTTTTGCCTGACACAAAGAAGCCAGAATTTTGTCCTTTCTCAAAATGGTTCTTTAAGATGCTAGTCTGACATCTTCTCATTTTGTTGGCTTTTCGAATAAAGTGGCTTTCCTTGCCCCAACACCTTGTCACGTGACTTATCGGCTAAGTGAAATAAGACAGATGGAGAGACAAATACTGTAGGGTATAATCTATACGTGGAATCTTGAAAGAAAAGTTGAACTCATAGCAACAAAGGATAGAAAAGTGGTTATGAGGGGCTGGAGTGGGGGTCTTGGGCGAGGATGGAGAAAATGTAAAAACTTTCAGTTATAAGATGAATATGTTCTGAGAATCTAATGTATAACATGGTGACTTTGGTTGATAACACCACAGTGTATCATTGAAATTTGCTAAGAGAGTAGAACTCACATGTTCTGCGTGAGGTGATGGACGTGTTACTTAACTCAGTACATAGGGGGATCCTTTCTCAATGTACATGCATATGAAAGCATTGCTTGTACACTTGAAATATCTTGCAATTTTATTTGTTAATTATACCTTAATGAAGCTTGGGAAGAAATAAATATCACTTCTGTCTGGAAATAAATCCATGCTTTACACTGTTCAGATTTACTTGTTAAGTCAGTGTAAACTATACCAAATTTTTCATTTAAAAGCTTGCAAATAAATATTGGAATATATATAAATCACCCTCTTCCAAATGATGGGTATTTGCAAAAAAGACACAAATAAAAGCTTTCTGATTATTTTGCTTTAGGCCATGATCTAGTAACAGGGAGCATGGTGACCTCTCTCCCACAAACAACTAGAAAGCCAAAGAAAATATATGAAACAAAAGTTTTCACACAGTGAAAAAAGACAAAGAGGTATGATGTGGAGAGGAAGAAAATAAATGAGGTGAGCTCTAAAATTGCTTCAGCTTACTGCCCGCAGGTAGCTTTCCAGGTCACTGCACTGAGAGAAAAAGACCAAGCAGAACCTGCATCAAGAAGACAGAGGCCAGAGTTCAGGGAGATGAAGACAGAATTTCTCAGGAAGAGTAGTAGAAAAAAGGCAGCTGACCAAGGGAAAAAATAACTCCAGCTGTCCTCTGAGAGTCCCCTTGAGCCTTTGGTTGTGCTCCCATCAGTGTGCATGAGAGGAAATTTATCTGAGGCCCAGAAATAGCAATCAGAAAGCCGTTGTCTAAACAATGTCTGGTTCAAACAAATCAGGAAATTGCTCACGTTGCAACGAGCTGGAATACAAAGGTCTCTTAATGCATAGGTCGCTGGGAAGAATCTTTAGAAAAGTATTACCTCGGTAGTTGGGCTCAGTTAGAACTAGAGGAAAGCCTGCTCTGGAGTTGGCCTAATAAAGCTTGTAAGTGAACCTCTAGGGGGACAGGCTCATGTCAAGAAACTTAACTGTGTGCCTAAGCATAGTCCAACACTTAAAAAAATTCAGAAAAATCAAGTATCCACTATCTGACATCCAAACAAAAATTACCTGACATTCAAGAAATAAGAAAATTATAATCAGTAGACAGTAGAAAACTGGCTGCCTAAAGACAATATGGGGAGATAATTATCTTTTCTATTGATCCATTTTATTTCTGCATGTCTTGTGCATAAATGCAATAATTGTTTTTTTTAAAGATTTTATTTATTTATTTATCTTTAGAGGGGAAGGAGAGAGGGAGAGAAATATCAATGTATGGTTGCCTCTCGTGCATTCATCCCCTGCTGGGAACTGGCCTGCAACCCAGGCATGTGCTCTGACTGGGAGTTGAACCGCAGTCCTTTCGTTCACAGGCCCATGCTCAATCCACTGAGCTACACCAGCCAGGGCTCAATGATTGTTTTTTTTAACAATATTTTCAAAATGTTTGTAAAGAGAACAGCTTTAGTGATAGAGTCATTTTCTCTAACCCATGATAAACCTTTCTGTAGCAGAAGATAGGTTTCCTATAACCTTGAAAGAGATGGAGTCTGTCTCCAAAGCAAAGCACAGGCATCTTCAATGCTTAGAATAATAAAGACAATGTCTCCTCTCAGAGCAAAAGGAAGGGAAGCCTGCTGTTACTGAAAAAAGATTTAGTTCCTCAAATCAGGGTTCCTCCCCTGTAATACCATAAAATACATTTTGTGTCCCGAGGACATCCAACCCTCTTTACATTGCCCTGTGGGTACTGGGGTTTGAAAAATCATGTGAACGTGCTAATACTCTGGATGCTGACAGTTTGTGAGTACTAAACGGTCCATTGTTTATGTCACATAAATATCATGTTTTCTGAAATCACCCATAAAATGTGGCAGGCCAACTTGTTAGCTTGCTAGTGGAACAAAATCTCATTTTTTAAGAAATCTTATAAAAGGTATTTTATTGTTTATGTTATTACAGTTGTCCCAATTTTCCCCCTTTCCACCTCTGGCCAGTACCTCTTCCCCCCGCCCCACCAGCAATTCTCCCCTTAGTTCATGTCCATGGGTCATGCATATAAGTTCTTTGGCTCCTCTATTTCGCATGCTATTCTTAGCATCCCCCTGTCTATTTTGTGCCTACCATGTATGCTCCTTAATCCCTGCACCTTTTCTCCTGTTCTCCCCATTCCTCTTCCCAGTTGACCTCCATATCTATGATTCTGTTCCTATTCTGGTTGTGTGCTTAGTTTGTTTTTTTTAATATTCATTTCTGGATATTTGTTAATCTGTTGCCATGTTAATGCTCACAGTTTTGATCTTCTTTTTCTTAAATAAGTCCCCTTAACACTTCATGTAATAATGGCTTGGTGATGATGAACTCTTCTGGCTTGACCTTGTATGGGAAGCACTTTATCTGCCCTTCCATTCTAAATGATAGCTTTGCTGGACAGAGTAATCTAGGTTGCAGGTCTTTGCTTGTCATCACTTTGAATACTTCTTGCCAGTCCCTTCTAGCTTGCAAAGTTTCTTTTGAGAAATCAGCTGGTGGTCTTATGGGAACTCCCTTGTAGGTAATTCTGCTTCTCTCTTGCTGCTTTTAAGATTCTCCATCTTTAACCTTTGGCATTTTAATTATGATGTGTCTTGGTATGGTCCTCTCTAGGTCCAAATTGTTTGGGGCTCTGTGTTTCCTGGACCTACATTTCTGTTTCTATCACCAAATTAGGGAAGTTTTCTTTCATTATGTTTTTAAACAAGTTTTTTTATTTCTTGCTCTTCCTCTTCTCCTTCTGGCATTCCTGTGATCTGGCTGTCACTACATTTGGAGATGTCCTCAGGCTCTTCATATCCTCGTTTTTTTAAATCCCTTTTCTTCTTGCTATTCTGGTTGAATGGTTATTTCTTCCTTATGTTCCAAATCATTACTTGAACCCTGGCTTCACTCCCTCCACTGTTGCTTCCCTGTAGATTTTTCTTTATTCCACTTAGTGTAACTTTCATTTCTTCCTGAGTCTTTTTTATGCTGTTGCAGTATTCAAAATGACTCCTTCGAACATCTTGATCATCAATATTTTGAACAATGCATCTGATAGGTTAACCTTTTAGACCTTTAGACCTGTGTTTCATGTAGACCTTTTTCTGGGGTTTTATTCTGCTCTTTTATTGGGGCTGTATTTCTTTGTTTCCTCAATTTGGTAGTCTCCCAGTGTTTGTTTCTGCATATTAGGTACAGCCCCTTTGACTGCCTGTTTTAGCAGCAGGGCCTATTGTAGAAAAGGCACCTGTATATTGTTTGGGGTGGGGTCTTAGGTAACTGTCAGGGTAGGGCCACCCACTTCACCATTTTTGACTCTGTCTGAGGGGAAGACCTCAGAGAGGGAGGAGTGCCACTGCCTGGCATCTGCAGGTTTCCTCTACACTGACCCTGTTTTCAGTCATTTCACTCACTCTCCACATGTGACTGGTGCCCTTCCAGCTGCCGCCCTGGGGCTGAATCCCAGAGGCGGTGAGTCTGCATAAGTTCTAAGTCCTTGTGGGCCCTTCAAGTGAACTCTCCTGAAAATCTGGCAATTTCTTCCACTGCCCCAACTGACACTGGTTTTTACAGCCACAAGTTGTGGGGGTCTATCTTCCTAGTGCCAGGAGCCTGAGACTGGGATCCCAAGTAGCCTCACTCCCAAGGTATCCTCTGGCTTTCTATCCACCACACAGGACTGTGGAACCACCTGTCCCACCACAGCCACCTCTGTGTACCACACCACATCTCTGCACCTCTCAGCCCATCTCTGCATCTCCACCCCTCCTACCCATCTGGATGAAAGCAACTTCTTTCAATAGTTACTTGTCAGGCTCCCATACAGCTTGATTTTGTATGGGATGGTTCTGGATGTTTTTGTTGGGATGGTTCTGATGGCTCTGGATGTTTTTGTTCTGAGGTCTAGTTGTAATTTTTCTCTGTGGTTGCACAAGGAGCTCATCCACTTGCACAGGCTGAACAAGCCTGTGTACCTATATCGCTTCTTGACTGGAAGTCAAAATCTCAATTCTTTTTATAGTTTTGACCACAACTATATTAAAATAGTAAGCATGAAAATTAAGCATATTTGTTTTCTCCAATACCATAGAGAAAACAGAAACAGTATGAGTAAAAAATAGAAGCTACAGAAAGAACATACACATGTAAAATTCACAGTTAAAAAACTAGTGTCTGCCCTGGCTGGTGTGGCTCAGTGGATTGAGCACCAGCCGGTGAGCCAACATATCGCAGTTCAATCAGGGCTCATGTCTGGATTATGATCCATGTCCCCAGAAAGGAGTGCATGAGAGGAAACCACACTTTGATGTTTCACTCCCCCTATGCCCCCCTCTTCCCTCTCTACAAATAAATAAATAAAATCTTTCAAAAAACAAGTAAAAAAACCAAAAACTAGCATCTGTTATAAAACATACTTTGTTATGAGACTTACAGCAGGTTAGACAGCTATTAGCAGATCTGGTAAAGATAGCAGATTATCTTTGTCACTGGTGGAGAACACTTTAACAAACATGGAGGTAACAGCAAACAAATGAAGGACTGAGGGAGAAAAAATAAAAAAAAAGTTAAAGTGAGATGAAGAAAGCATGAGTGAGCCATGGGGGAAAAATGTCAAGTTATTTCAATTATATGACACTAGAGTCAAAGAAATCAATGAGCATGAAAAAGAACAAATTTAATAAATAATGGCCAAGTGTCATCTAAATTTAAGAAAAACTGTAATTTTGCAGAGATCCTAAAAAAAAATAAGGAATTAAATAGAAATAAGCCACATGGCACACCATAATCAAATTGCTGAAAAGAATGACAAAGATAAAATCTTTAAAAAATTGAGAAGAAAGAGAGGGATAAATAGGTTGCATACCAATGAATAAAGAAATAAGAACTTCTATTATCAGAAAATATCCATAAAAATGGAATAACATTAAATGCACTGAGAAAGTTAATTTAAAAATTTATACTCAATAAATATCATTCAAAAACATCAAAAGTTTATTGCCAGGAGACCTGAACTACAAACAAAAAAAAATTAAACACATTTTTAGTGGCAGAGGAGAAATGATACAAGATGGAAATGTTAATCTAGAAAAAGAATAAAGAAGGTCTAGCAAAGTACCCTGGCCCTGTGAACTGAAAGTCTGCCAGTTTGATGCCCTGTCAGGTCACATGCGAAGGTTGTGGGCCAGGTCCCCATTTGGGGGTGAAGGAGAGGCAACTAATTAACGTTTCTCTCTTATATTGATGTTTCTCTCCCTCTCTGTTTTTCTCCTTTCTCTCTCTGAAAATAAATAAATAACATTTTTAAAAGGCCTAGAAGGGTATATACGATAATTTACAATACATGTTTTTCTCATATATTGATTTTTCAAAGGTAATAAATTGTTTAAAGGAAAACAATGTTAATATATTATGAGAATTATAGTAAAAGTAGCATATGTTATAAATAACAAATAGGAAGAGAAATTTAAGTTTACAGCTGTAATATTCAAAAATATATATGAAGTGGTAGCGTATTATTTAAAGGTAGATTGTGACATGCTAAAATGTATATGACAAATTGTAAAGCAGCAACTAAAATATAATATAGAACTATATGCTTAAAATACAGAGATGGAAGCAAAATACTAAAATATTCAAGTAATAGTAAGCAATAGTAATAGAACACAGAAAAATAAGAAAGAACAAAGAACATTTGAGGCAAAAGAAAAACAACAACACTAACATAGTGGATCTAAATTGAAATTAAATATATTGGTAATTGAATTACATGTAAATAATGAGATTTCTAGTCAAAATGGCAGTGTATGCAGACATAGCTCACCCCTTCACACAACCACATCAAAATTGCAACTAAAATATAGAACAACCTTTTCTCAGACCTCTCAGAAATTGAATTGAATGGACATCTGACAACTATGGAATGAAAGAAACCACATCCATCCAGTCTGGTAGGAAGGGTGCAGGTGCAGAATGGGCTGGTCCCACACCCAGGTGTGGTGGATAAAAATTAAGGGAGGGATATCTCAGGAGTGAACAAGCCCAGCCCATACCAGGCCCCACAATCATCCGGGGTTCCAGTGCCAGGAAGATAAATCCCCACAGTTTCTGGCTGCAAAACCAGCAAGGATTGAATTAGTAAGAAACTTCTGGAGCCCATGTAGTTCCTCTTAAAGAACCCACTCATGGACTTACCTACCCAGATTCACTCCCTTTGAGTTTCAGCACTGGGGTAGCAGCTTGGAAGGTACCGTTGGCATACTGGGAGAAACTGGGGGGTGCCTGGTATCAAGGCGAGTGGAGACGATTGTCCCCTTTCTGAGCACTCCTCCAACCGAGCCACTGAGCCTGCAAACTGGTGCCATATTTGAGACTTCATCAACCTGGCTGACACTGTTTGCCCTGCCTTGGAGATCCCCAGAGACTCCACCCCACCCAACTTACAGCACCGTGCAAGCTGTTGTTCCATATGAATGTCTAGTCTTGGCTCATGCTGTACAACTTCCTAAATCCCCTCAACCAAGCAACAGCTGGCCTCAGTGAGCCCCAGGTCCCAGCACTGGCAATAGCCAGCCTGGATTCACAACTTGGTTTTGAAACCGGAAAAGACACCGGAGTTCAGGCTGCCTGTCACTACCAAACTCAATAAGCAATGACAGTGATTGAATTTTTTATGGGAGCTTTATTCAGATGGCCAGTGTTCTGAGAAGATGGTGGGTTCATACCCTAGTAGACCATCTTCCCCTTTCTTTCCAGGCCAAGTTTTTTATATCAGGGAATAAACAAGGTACAGGGAGGGGTTTTGAAAGTCAGGAGGATTAGATAGAAGAAACTGCAAACGTTCCTGTCCTGGGTGGCTAGCTACTCCCAGGGGCAGGTGGTTATTTGTCCCTTCCTGAAACGGGAGCCAGGAGCCAGGAGCCAGGAGCCAGGATGGGCCTTATCTGTAGTTTCTGAAACAAAAAGTTTAACATATACATTACTTGCTAGGCTTACAACTATTCACCTTTAAAATCTTCCAACTCTTGAGTTCCTTATCAGTTTCACCTGGGATTTCCAAGCCCAGCCAAACTAGCTGCCATCTCAGACTGTTTTATAACTCAGGCAGGATGGCCCTGGAAAAGGCCCATAGGGGGCCAAGATCAGCCCCTATGGGCCTGATCTTGGCCTGCAGTGCCTGGGACACCCCAGAGTCAGTGTACCCAGCAGACAGCTACAGACCACACTAGAGCACCACCAACCTGCCCCTCCATAGCTGATCCTCCACAGAGGGTAGAGGTTGGTGGTAAGTGGTCACAGCTGATCCTTGCCACTGACTGGCCTGGGTAGATTCCTCCCATTGATCTGTCAACAGCAACTAAGGCTCAACTACAAGAGGAAAGTTGTACTCAGCCCACACAAAGGGTGTACATCAAATACCCAGCATGGTGGGTACGGGAGGCCGTGCCACTGGACCCTACAGGACACCTACAGCATTAGGTCACACTACCAAGACACAGAGTCAAAACATCTCTACCTAATACATAGAAACAAATGCAGGGAGGCTGCCAAAACAAGAAGACAAAGAAACATGGCCAAAATGAAAGAACAGATCAAAACTCCAGAAAAAGAGCTAAACACAATGGACATAAGCAATCTCTCAGATATGGAGTTCAAAACACAGGTTATAAGGATGATGAAGGAACTTAGTGATGACCTCAGCAACATAAAAAATTCCGTCAGAAATGAAGGATGCACTAATTGAAATAAAGAATAATTTACAGAGAAACAACAGTAGAGTGGATGACACCTAGAATCAAATCAATGACTTGGAACATAGGAACCAAAAACATCCAATCAGAACAAGAAGAAAAAGAACTCCCCCCAAAATCAGGATAGTATGCAGTCTCTGGGACAACTTCAAGAGGTGGAACATTCACATCAATGGGGAAGCAGAAGGAGAAGAGAAAGATCAAGAAATTGGAAATCTATTTGAAACAATAATGAAAGAAAACTTCCCTGATTTGGTGAAGGAAATAGACATCAAGTACAGGAAGCACAGAGAGACCCCCCAAAAGAGGAATGTGAACAGGCCCACTCCAAGACACATCATAATTCAAGTGCCAGTGGTTAAAGATAAAGGCAGAATCTTAAAAGCAGCAAGAGAAAACGAGTTAGTTACCTACAGGGCAGTACCTATAAGACTGCCAGCTGATTTTTCAAAACAAGCTGCAGGCTAGAAGGGATTGGCAAGAAATATTCAGTCATGAAAAGCAGGAACCTACAGCCAAGATTCCTCTACCCACCAAAGCTATCATTTAGAATTGAAGGGCAGATAAAGAGCTTTTCCACACAAGAAAAAAACTAAAGGAGTTCATCATCTTTGAACTATTATTATACAAAATGTTAATGGGACTTATTTAAGAAAAAGAAGATGATCAAAACTATGAACAATAAAATGGCATATATATATATATATATATATATCAACAATTAAATCTAAAAAACAAACTAAGCAAATAAGAACATGGATACAGAGAATTTTGATAGTTGACAGATGGGAGGGTATTTGGGGGAATGGGTACAAGGGTGAGAGGATTAAGAAGTACAAATAGGTTGATACAGAATAGCCAAGGAGATGCAAGGGCAGTATAGGAAATGGAGTAGCCAAAGGATTTATATACATGACCCATGGACATGAACAATAGGTGAGGGATTGCCTCAGGGACTGGGGGGTTGTGGGTAGAGCAGGACCAAGAAGAAAAATCCGGGACAACTGTAATAGCAAATCAATAAAATCTTTTTTAAAAAATAAATGGAATCAAGTGCTTAAGTGGGGTTGACCTTGACAAATTGGCAAGCTCTCTGTGTGTGGTGGAAGTCAAGGTAATATGATAGAGTAGGGATATCAAACTCATTTTCACCAGGGCCCACATCAGCCTTGTGGTCACCTTCAAAGGACTGAATGTAATTTCAGGACTGTATAAATGTAACTACTCCTTAACTAGGGACAAGGAGCTCAGTGCTGCCACTGGGTAAAAACAAGGTGCTGGCTGGATAAAACAACGTGGAGGGCCAGATTTGCCCACAAGCTTTGTGTTTGCCACCTGTGTGATGGAGGGAGGGAAAGACAGACCTGAAAAAAACTATGACTCATCCTTGTTTACAAGGTTCCACTTGTCAAACAGCAGATAATGTGCAGGAGACACTTGGTCTGCACTGTTGCATAAGACAGCAGGCAGCGCAGTCCCTGCTAGAGGACAAGGCCCAGGTACACACTCGATTTCCAGAAGAGAAAACTGGGCTCATACTGATTATGTGTTTTGCCCAAGGCCACACTGTAGAAAATCTCAATACCAACTTCTTTTTCTAACAAGTTACTGGTTTAATGTTTTTTCTCATTATGAAAGTATTATATAGACACTGAAAGGGCTTAAAAGAAGAAAATCAACAACAGAGCCACAGTGCAAAGACTACTCGCTGTTAACTTACGGTGCATTGAATTCCAAGCTTTTTCTATGCATATGTGATATTTTTAATAAAGTTGAGATCAGATTCAAAAAAATCTAAAGATGTCAGTAACTACATCAGTCATCAAACTGAATTAAACACTGTAGACAGCTATATGTAGCCACATGAAAATCATTTCAAAAAAGGTGAGATAATAGTCAATTAATAAAAAATACCATTAATGTGGACATTAAAAAGATGCAATAGGTATTCTGTCAGAGAAAATAGACTTTCACCTCTGTCAGAGAAAATAGACCAAAAAATATTGCAAGTGATAAGAAGGCATATTTATAATAATAAAGGAATCAAAATATCAGAAAGAAAAAAGAATCATAAAGATACATCTGCATAATAACACATCTTTAGAGCAACTGAAACAACTAAAAGAAATGAAAAGAGAAATACACAATTCCACAATTACTTCAGGACTCCTCTCTTAATTGATGAACAAGTAGATAAAAAAAATAAGTGAGTCTCTAAAAATCTGGAAAACACTAATAAAAAACTGGTCTTTGAAGATACTTACCAAATGTTCTACCTAACAAAAGTAAAATATAGCATCTTTCAAATATGTACAGGTAGGTATATTCTGTGTGATAAAACACATAATAAAGGTTATTGGAGGCCTATGAATTTTGTTCCATGACCAAAAATAAATTAAACTACAAATCAAGAACAGAAACACATATGTGTTTGGACAAAAATGTCCAAATAGTCAGGAATTAAATAACACACTTTTAAATTTCCCAGGTTCAGGGAAGCAATAACAAGAGAAATATATTTGTATATGTATATTTCCCACTTAATCTCAAAAAGTGGTAATTATTCACAACCTAAAATTTGTGGGAAGCAGCTAAACCAGTGCTTGGAAAGAAAAAAAAAAGAAATGACTCAAATCAATCATCTAAGCCATTTCCACCTTTTCAATACTACTTATTTGAATAGAATTTTTAAGAAGTAATAAACCTCTAGCCAGATCAGTCACACAAAAAACAAAGGTAAGAAGACCCACAGTGTCATGCAAAAGGCAAATCATACAAAATTTAAATAGATGAAATGAGGTATTATAAATAACTTTCATCTAATACATTTAATATATCAAATTTTTACATTTCTTAAAAAATAAATGCTACCAATATTCACTCAAGAAAATGTACTCCATCCCAAACACTTTCCCACATTTGAATTTGTCATTAAAAAATCCTCAGTGAAAAAAAGATTGAACAAGACAGCTCCAAGGGTAAGTTTCACCAAATTTACAAGAAGATAAATCATAAGAATTCCACAAAAACTCTTTCAAAATATAGAAGAAAAGGGGAAATATTTTAAAAATCATTTTATAGGCCCTGAGTACCCCAAAACCAAAAGCAAAGGCATTATAAGAAAAAAAACTGAATATAAATGCAAAAAGCCTTCTAACATCTTAGCAATCAAATTCATAAACATGTATTTAAAGGACAGTACGTTATGATCAAGTGGGTTCTTATCCCAGGAAAGCAAAACTTAGGTAACATTTCAAAATCTGTGAACATAACACACTATAATAATAGACTATAAAACAAAATAAATGTTAGTGTCTTAATTCACCGAGAAAAAAATCTTTGCAAAGTTAACAACACATTCATTGTAAGTACTCTCAGCAAACCAGGAATTTAAAGGGACTTACTCAGTCTGATAAAGGTTATTTCTGAAAAGTCTCCAGATAACACTACCGCAAGAATATCAAGGCCAGAATACTAACCCTCACTACTTCTATTCAACAGGGTGCTGGAGGTCTTATCTAGGGCAGAAAGGCAAGAGAAGAAATAAAAGCATACAGTTTCAAAGAGGGGGGATAATGTTGTTTTTGTTCACAAACAACGTAATTTTTATGTAGAAAATCTTAAGAAATTTATAAAACAGCTACAAGAACTGCTAAGTGAGTAAGGTTACGAAACACAAGGTTATTATTCAACTTGTATATGCTATCATGAACAATTATATTGAATTGAAACAATCACATAGATGCATTAAAAGTACATAGGAAATTATTTTAAGTTTGCACAAAGCAGGATAATATAAACTACAAAACATTATAAAAATAATAAAAGTGGCATGTTATTGGAGAGAGGTGCCATGTTCAAGGAAGGAGTAGAAGAAATATGGTTAAGATGTCAATTTCTGTCCTAACTGATAAATTCAATGCAATTACATTAAAAACTGAAGTTATTTTGTAGATATTAACTAGACAACTTTAATAGAAATTCACAGAAACTAAAATAATTAAAACATTATTTTTAAGGAGGAGCAAAGTTGGATGTCCAAAGTACTTGATATCAATCTTCCCTATAAAGCTACTAGAATCAAGCTAATGTTTTGGCATCAGGGCAGACATTTAGAAAATGGGACAGGAGATAAAATCAAGAATAAACCCACATTTATATGCTCAATTGAAAGCAAAGTAATTCAATAGGGAAAGAACAGTTTTTTTTTTAACAAGTCAAATCAAATCATGATCATTTACAAAAAAAAGAATATAAAATAGATGCCAGCCCTTAATTTTTACCACCATCGAAAATAAATTTGAAAGACTATCAGCTGATTTCTCAAAAGAAACTTTGTAGGCAAGAAGGAGCTGGCAAGAAGTATTCAAAATGATGAAAAGCAAGGCCCTACAATCTAGACTACTCTATCCAGTAAAGCTATCATTTAGAATGGAAGGGCATGCCCTGACTGATGTTGCTCAGTGAATTGAGTGCCGGCCACAAACAAAAGGGTCGCTTGTTCCATTCCCACTCGAGGCACATGCCTGGATTGCAGGCCAGGTCCCCAGTAAGGGGTGTGTGAGAGGCAACCACACATTGATGCTTCTCTTCCTCCTACCTCTCTCTCTAAAAATAAATAAATAAGATGTTTTAAAAAAATAAAATGGAAGAGCAGATAAAGTGCTTCCTCCACAAGGTAAAGCTAAAGGAGTTCATCATCACCAAGCCATTATTACATGAAATGTTAAAAGAACTTATTTAAAAAAAAAATAAGATTAGCCCTGGCTGGTGTAGCTCAGTGGATTGAGCGTGGGTCTAAGAACCACACAATCGCTGTTCGATTCCCAGTCAGGGCACATGCCTGGGTTGCAGGCCAGTTCTCAGCAGGGGACTCACAAGAGGCAACCATACATTGATATTTCACTCCTTCTCTCCTTCTCTTCCCCTCTAAAGATAAATAAATAAAATCAAAAATAAAAATAAAAATAAAAAAGATTAAAGATTAAAGCCATGAATATTAAAACTACAACAAACTCACAGCTATCAACAACAGAATCTAAAAAATACAAAAACAAATTAAGCAAACCATCAGAACAGGAACAGAACCATAGGTATGTAGGTATAAGGATCATTTGGAGGGTTGTCAGCTGGAAGGGGAAGAGGGAGAAAGAGGAAAATAGTGCAGGGATCAAGAAGCATCATTGGTAAGAACAAATTAGGCAGGGGTGTGTTAAGAATAATATGGGAAAAGGAGAAGCCAAAAGACAGACATACAACCCATGGACATGAAGTAAGGAGGGGGGTGCCAGAGGGAAGAGGGGCACTGGGCAGAGGAGGGCAAAGGAATAAAAATTGGGACAACTGTAATACCATAATCGAAAAACTATATTTTGTAGATAGATGATAGACACATAGATGATAGATAAATTTGAATAACATCACAGCCCAGAGGAGACTGTGGAAATGTGACAAATAAATACAGTATGATAAACTGGTTTTGTGCACTGAATTCACTGAATCATATCCTCCACCAAAGTCATATACTGAAATCCTAATCCACAATGTGACTATATTTGTGCCCAGGGCCTTGAAGAGGCAACTAAGGTTAAGTAAGGTTGGAAGGGTGGGGCTCTAAACCAATAAGATTGGTGGCCTTGTAACCAGAGGAAGAGACCTCTTTCTCTTACATGCATAAACAAGAACATTAGAGCACATGTTAAGAAGGCAGCCGTCTACAAGCCCAGAGAAAGGGCTTTAGGATGAAACCTGACTTGCCAACACTCTGATCTTGGTCTTCTAGCTTCCAGAGCTGTAAAAAATAACTTCCTGCCTTTTAAGCCACCCAGTCCATATGGTATTTTCTGTGGCTGAGAGACAAGTATACCTGTATTGGATCCTGAGAGAAAAATAGGACATTAATGGAAGAACTGGTGAATTTTAAATTAATACAAGTATTCTTTATCACGATTTCTCTGGTGCTTATATCACTGCATGCATTTGTCAAAGCTTATCAAAGTGTGCCCTTAAACATGAGGAAACACTCTAAGTTATACCTCAATAAAACTGATTTAAAATCTTAAATTCTACTCTCCAAAGGACAAGGAATACTTTGACACTCTGACATTTTAGGTTCCAAGGACACCAAAATTAATTAACTGATGATGTAGTGCTGGCTAAGTAATAAAATTATAATTAATTTTAAGTAGATTCTCTAATTTTAAAACTAATAATCAGACTGATTATATATATATATAATCAGTTATATATATATATAATCAGACTGATATATATGTATATACATATATATCAGTCTGATTAGTGTGTGTATGTGTGTGTGTATCTCCTAATGGCTGAGGTAGCCTTATGCAGATAGGTTAAGAATCACATTTCTCCACTTGTTTTATGATCAAAGAGAAAAGATGTTGCTAGGGTACAAAGCCAAGAACACTATGGATTAGTTTGAGATGAAAGGATTGTGTATTCATGTATCATTTCCACAGTCTATCAGTAATTATTTCCTTCTCTGTATTTTACCACAAAATCAGAAAAGGGCAAAGGGCAATGCTGAAAGCACACGTTCATAGTTGAACCCCCATGCCCATGTTCATTGACCCTCCCACTCAGCACGTTCAAGGACAAATACACACACAGGTGGGTAGTCAAGGGGCCACAAATTAAAGGATCCTGTAGTGTATGAAGTTGCCCTGGTTTAAGATATTAACACTGACTGGTGGGATGCACCTTAAATTCATAAACAGTCCACAATGAAAACTTCCCTCAGAAAAGTAGGGGAGAGATAGGGAACAGCACCTTCACTGAACAAAATATAACAGACAATCTTGCAAAATGTTAATTGTGCCTTATGACTGAAATTAGTCAAACAGCAAGCTGTATTTTGTCTATGGATTTTGTTATTCATCAAGAGATAAACAGCTAAATAAGTTGGGAGCTTAAATATTAAGGAAAAACTAATACAGAATCAATAGGAACTCAAAAAACAATGTAAAGTATTAGTAAGTTACAAATGAACACATCATTTTTATGTAGTTTTAAAACGAGGGAAAACTAAATAATACCCTCTCTACACCTGGCATATACGCAGAGATAAAAATGTAATAAAACAAGTGAATGACAGGCCTAATATTTAGTGTCTCTCTCCCGCTATCTCTCGTGCTCTAATAATGCATTTTGTGGAAGAACAGTTGCAATGTATGGTAGGATATTCTCATCTATTCCATTGCCAATTAGCTATTGCATGTATTCCTTCCCGTTATCAGTTCTCTTGAACTAGCCAGGATGAAAATACTTCCTACCACTTTTTCTCAATAAAATTTTTACTATATTTCTGAGATGTTTAAATGCTCCTTTCTTTTCTTGATGCCATGCTTTCCCTACATCCAGGGGTACGGGTAGTTACAGTTAGATAACAAATGTTACAATAGTTAAAACTAAACTAAAAAACACATTGTAAGCAAATGAATGATTAAAAGTCTATCTCTAGGGCAAAAGAAAGGGAAAAAAAGCCTATGATTCAGCTTTACATTATCTAAAGTGATACCACTAATTTGTGAAACGCAAATCTTTGGCAACTAGACCTGAATCCTTTGCAAACCCCTTTAATTCAGTAATATCAACAGAGGCCTTTTCAGTTTAAGATTTAAGGTTCGAGGTGAACCCTCAAAAGGAAATAGGAAATTGTGAAAGTCTCGCTTGACTCAACCATATCCCTAGGGCCAGCTCTAAATCTGAGTGTAAGAACTGGTGGAGGAAATTTAGTTAGAATAAAGTTAAAGAACCTACTTGGTTTGGACTATTCTCATCAATGTGTTTTAAATTTTTAATTCCACTTGCTGTATTAAATAGTTGTGAACATTAATCAAAATCAGAAAGAGAACTTCACCATATTGACTCTGATTCAGAAATAATTTGTTGCCACCCCTTAACATTCAAATCACAAGATACAAATTCTAAGGCATTTTCTTGTTGCTATGTATTTTTTTTCTAGATCCTTAGAAATTCTCTTTCATTTTTTCTGGGTCCACTGCTAATTCTCTATTGTATGTACCTCTCTGCGAGGATCAATTAATGGATTGAGAACAATAGTTCAGAGACAGGCTGCAGAGCTCCCTTCTGTGTGCAAAACAAAGAAACCAGAACACTTTTAAAAGAAAGGATTTTTTTTCTCAATGTCTTAGGCCCCACAAATAACCTTGAGGACGAGAAAGTTCAGCTTTTTCTATTACAGCTTTTGAAGTGCTGAAAAATATAAAATAAAAGTAAAAGTGAGTAAACATTGCCACCCAGTGTTGAATTTGAGGTATTGTACAGATTGCACAGCTGATACCAGAGGTTTTTCTTTGTGTTTATCTATTGAGGTCAAGGTTAAAGCTTTAACATAATCATTTATGTCCTAAAAGATCTCACGTCCTTATTCTGAAATTATACTCTAATTTGAACAGTTAATTTATTTATTTCAATTTAATATTCTTTTCAATGTTTCTATGAGCATGTCTTTCATAGTAGCAGAAAAAGATGTTTAATGTTCTATTTAATATTTCCACTTTTAAACTGAGTGATGAAAAAATGTATAACTGTATATGCATCAGTGTACATTTCTCCTAGAGTAATATTCAATGTTATTTCATCTGGAAACATAAGTAAAATATAAAATTATTTTAAAAGTATAAAAGCATTATTTTAGATTCCACTGATTATGCACCTGTGCTCAAGAATTTTTAAAAGTAAATGAAGATGCATCAATTTTTATTATCTATGTATGCAGTAGCACATATAAACACTTCAATGGAAGTATTGGACATATTTAACTCATTTCATATTTTGAAATGTCATCTCTACTTGCTGACCTTACAACAAATTCTCACAGGTAAACAAGTTATACTAAAAATAGACATTACTTATGAAAATCTTTAAATCAGTTTATTTTGCCTGAAATAATGTTCTAATTTTAATGTTCTAATGTTCTATGTGTTTTAGGTATTCATAAAAAATATATATATCTAAGTGAAGCAGAACTGGCAAAAAGACCATCGAATTTTGAAATATTTAGAAAGGAGCATGGAAAAATATATAAAAGCAGGCACATGTTCTTCGGAGAAAAATATTGCTGCAAAAATGAAGGGAAAAACTATTTCTGAAATTTTAAAATTGTCTTAGTTGTAGATAGCAACCCCCTTCTCCATGTTCATATTTCAAAAGCCTAATTAAATCTCTATAATTCAATACATGCTTCCTGCCTGCTCTACTTTTGTTAGAAGCAGTTGAGAAAAGAAGAAAAAAACCCTCCTACTTCTTTTTTACTTCTAGGTAGACACGCTCATTTAATGAAGAGGTTTTTAAAAAATGCTATTTTTGTAACAGAAAGCATTATTATCAGCTAAGAGAGAAAAGCCTAAGGACCTACACTTAAGACAGCCTATTTATTGAGCAAGATGAAAAAAAGAAATGGAGGAAAAAAAGAACTCTGATGAGACTTATGAGGAAAACCATGCTGAGCAGAAAGTAAACCCGGGGAAAACAGTGTCAACAGCGTTGTTTCAAAGAGAGATCATTGACGTTCATGATTTAGCTACTTAGAAGGCAGAAGTATGAAAAGAAAAGAACTCCTTTTGCGTTGTCAGAGGGTGATGGAGATAAACTAGGGGATGTTATAGGCAGAGAACAACCGTTGTAAATCTTCAGACAAAAAAAAATTAGAAAATAAAAATACGTTTGAGAAGTAATCCTCTCCATACCAGAGAGTTCACATTTAAACAATGGTTGCTCAGTCTTGCTTTCTTTTGGGCCTTTTAATCCATATAAATGATACATTTTTAAGTTCATAATAGAAAAGAGACAAATCACAATATTTTAATTTCCCTTTTATAAATTATATTATCTATTGACTATGAATTAATACTGCTTTAAAGCTAATGGCTTGCAAATCTATAATTAGCTCTTATGTATGTGAAGGGTCAATTTTATGTAGCCGGTAACTTAGGTCACACTTCAGTCCTCTCCTCAGTTACTAATTTCACTTCAGCTTGGTACCTTCTCTAAAGGATGAAAACCAAAAAAGCAACAAACGATTCACTTGTATGATTTTAAAACAAATTGGTACAGAGAAGGCTAATGATACCGATTCAAACAAAGCTTTCAAAGTCATAAATTTCACTTAGATACATTTTTCCTATTCTGTTTTAGGAAGAGTCACTAACAATAAATGTTGAAGATACACATTTCTCTAGGGGAAGGGAGGGAGGAAGAGAGGAGAGACACATGGATCAGTCGCCTCTAGTATGTGCCCTGACCAGGGACCTGCCCCTTGTGGGGACTAAACCAGCGACCTACCTTAGGAATCAAACTGGCGACTTTTTGCTTTGCAGGATGACACCTAACCAACTGAGCCACATCAGTCAATGTATTCTTACATAACACCCAAAAATATTTATCAAATATTCTTAAGTCTTCAAAAATAAAAGCAGATATTGATTTCTTACAGTTTATCATTCAGATAAAAAACAATTCACAGTAAATGTAAACAAACCTGGACACTTGATGGGGCTTCCAAAGTCAGATCCACACACGCTTTTCAGCCAGAGGTTTGTAATTTAAAAATCCAATGATATGTGCACAAATGTAATGACTTTTATCCTGACTTTCAATTTTATATATATACAGATAAATATATAAAGGTATATATTTATCTATATATATACATTATATATCTAGATAGATAGATAGATAGCTATCTGGGTTATCAGGAACTCAACTGGTGAAGAATCAACAATAACAGAGCTTTCTATTGTGTTCCATCTGCCAGGAAAAGCCCTCTTATTTGAACTTTTTGCTTTATTTTCCACCCTCTCATACTAGATATTGGGCCAGAAATGCTTACACTTCAGGCTGCATCCTAGTGGGAGGGAGGTACTCATCCAAGTAAGTAACCTAAAAGTGAATAACCTAGTATGAAATTCCTCCTGCCATCACTGGATTTCTTCCCCTCCCACAACTCCCCTCAAGCAGAAAACTCTCTATGTTATAATGTGTCTTCTGATTGTTATCCACCTGGAGAGACCCCAGGACCTATCACTTGGGGTTGAAAATTAATCGCAAATGACTCTTGCAGTTGTCTCGAGATTGAAGGTGAAAAGTGAGAGGATTTTATGCTGCTGAAAGAGTTTATTTTTCCTTTTATTTATATACTTTTTAGTGTCTTAGAAATTTCCCTCTCCCCCTTAATGATGTAATCTAAATAGTTTTGTATTGAAGAATGGATTTCCCTCTGTACACTTAGACCTGAAAAAGTAAAAAGTCCTCAAAGAGTTTTATTCTTTTCCCTCTTTTCTTCCCTCCTGTAGATTAAAACAAAGTGGAGAAGACTTGACATATCCCTAGGTATATAGCTCAGAGGACACTTGGAGGGTCCTCAGAAAAGACACCCAAAAGTACAAGAAAATAACTATTAAAATTTCGCCCAATGTGCTTCCATTTAAAAAGCATGAAACAATGCTTTCAGAGGGAGAAGGATCAGCTTCACCTTGCTAAAAACTAGTCTTTTGACCTTAAACAATATGACTTCACAACATGAGAATGGGTACCTTCGTTATTAGAACAGTTCCGTTCCTTCTCTCCCAAGATGCAGTCACGCTCACTTGAGATGATTCCTTTCTTAATTTGTCTCTTTTATATGCAGTCAGCTTTTTCATGTTGATCTAAACAGAAATATCAAGGAGGAGGAAACTTGAGAAAAATATGTCCACGTTTGGGGGGTCTAAGATGTACAGAGATGCACTCTAGAGTTTTGCTTTTAATTTTGATGTAATAATGTAGAAGCTTACAAAACTTAACCTTTCAAAATTAGTTCTTTTCTGTTAGGACTGTTGAATACTAAAAAATAAAATCCAATAGACCTTATCAAATATATCTAAAGTACACCTTATTGGTATGCATGTGGGACTGTGAGAAAGAATTGGTCTGTTAGGAAGGACTCTCTGGTTAACTGGACACAGATTCATAACCAGAGTCTAGCAGCCATTGCAGACAGAAACCTCTCCCACGGACTTCCTGTCAGGGAAGAGGTGCACGCTGAACCTTCTGCCCTGCTGCTCTGCGCTCCGGCATGCTTGGGCTCGCACCTTATCAGACAGACCTGGAGAACACTAGGCTAGACGAAATAAGCCAGTCTGTTTAACTGACGGACAGAGTAATTTTATAGAAAAAAATTTTAAAAATTTAAATAGCCATTGACTTATGTATGATAACTGCCTCTTATAAGTACTGTGATTCACCTTATTAGTCATAGTTTTTTTTCTTAAATGATGATTTGAGATCATAAACAAATGTAAAAAATATATGTATGAGTGAATACATGGGTAGGCTCTTCAAGAGCTGCATAGTGCAACTTCAAGTTCATGTAGGACTAAATGATGTATATTTTGCAAATGATGTCAACTCTTCAAATCTGGCAAAGTGGACTAATTTATAGTCATTTCTAAAGCATTTGATTTTCTTCACAGGTATTTTCTTATTGAATTATAAACACTGTATTTTAAATATTTGAAATGAAGGAGCATTAGAATCCTAATCCATGTTAATTCAATGCAAATCACAATTACCTTGAAAGTTGTTTCTATTGTTCAAAAACCTGGCAGTCTTTTCTTTATAAGCAGTCTCGCTTCAACTTCTGAAGACAAAACACAGGGCCCCCTATAACTGCAAGATAAAGAAAACACATTTCTGTCACTTCCAAATGATAAAAACATTTAGATCTCATGTACAATAAACTCACCCGGTCCCAATTAAAGGGAAAAAAATGAAAAGCTTAGCTTTTATTTAGATTGCACATATTCTAACTATTCCTACAAGAAAAACCCGGGCACTGCAGAACAAAGCAGATAATTCAATGTCTATTACCCACTTCTAAAAAGAATCTCTCACCAATGAGAGATTTTTATTTAGTATTAAAATTAATCTTGAGAGAGCACAGGGTAAGATCAGTATCATACATACACACGCAAGCGTGCACACACACACACTGAATTCTAAATTCAGCGAGTCCCAAAGGAGCAGATGTTGCCCATCAGGACAGTGTCAAGCACCAAGGGCCATGGAGTAATTAATGTAAAAGAAGAAAACTGAAGGAGATTTAATAGAAAGATATGATAGAAAAACCAATACAAGGATCCCTGGGAGACATACTTGGACCAGGCATGCGTGGTTTTCAGAATCTAACCGCAACTCCAATTCCATATTGATTAGTATTTCTTACTATTTTCTTTTCTGAGCATGCTATTTCCAGAATTGAAACGAAAGGTTACACTATTTCAAGAAACTGAGATAAAGTATTATCAGACTACTTAAGAACTACAGTGAGTAAGTCAGATGTATACATTTCTTATGATCTTATGCTCTTGTCTAACTGAAAAAAGGAGAGCACATTAAGAAAGTTGTGTATCACCATAAACATAAATACCTAATACTCCACTTGGGAAATTGTCAGAAATTTATTTAAAAGAAAAACTAGTATCAAAATATAGAAGAGTATCATGGAGAATTTTTCCTCACAGCCTTTTTTTAGTCCAAAGAACTCAATTTGCACATGTTAAACGATTAAAGTGAATTGCAGTTAGAAAGCATTTATATTAGAATACACAATTAATTTAATTGCCAAGGGCAGAAATCTGCTCAATGCATTATACTCTACAAAGGTGATTCATTCGAAAAACCAACAATTACTACATCATTTAATTTTTCTTTTCCCTACTTCTAACCATTACTTACCTACAGGCATTTGCATTTTCACTTTGCAAAATCTGTAAAAGCCATTGTAATATTTTTCTCAGTGACTACATACATATTGCCTTCTCAGACTCTGGCTGGGTTAATTAAGAACCAATTTCTGTTTTTTAATTTAACACATATTGTTGCTTACCATTTAAAAAGTACTAGTGTATAGAACATTTTGTTTTTATTGTTATTTAACTAACTTTAATTCACATTCATTTGCTTTTAAAATATTTCCCTGAATTTATTTAAGCATTAAATACTGAGTAATAATAATGGTATTTTCCCAATCACATGAAATATAAGAAATGCTTGTAGTATCTACTATCTCTTAATCTGAAATTGATGAATGCATTTTAAACTGATAAGATTTAATAGTAAGTAATATGAGTGGTAATCTTTCTAAACCTCATCTATCTAAGCCTTTTAATTTAACCATTTTAGCAAACAGCTATATAGTCTGCACAGAATAAACAACATATTCAACAAATGACTGTGGACAATTTCACATTGCTTAGGAGGCTCATAGTTATTACCTGAGGATAAAATTCTTCTTATTTTACTTTCTGAATTGAGTGATAACGATGTGTTGAAAACCAATTGAAAAACCAAACACTCTGAAAACCAATGTGTTTGGCTGGAAGAGTTAACACAATGATCAGAATTCATGCCAATGTGTCAGCAACTGAGGTAGTTCCATTGATGAGCAGAAGGAGGAGGAGGTTTCTGAGTTTGTGCGGAGTCACAGGATGGTGAAGAGGACCCGCTGGGGAGTGGGAGCCATTGTATCTTACACATTTCAGTTTCTAGTTGGTCAGGGTAGGAGTATTTACACTGGCAACTGGCAAATGATACAACTCGGGGATTAAAAAAAGAAACTTTCTATGGAGTCAGTTTACCAGCTCCCCACTGATTTAAGGGTTTAAGAAGTGGCAATAAAAACAGTGAGGTAAAAGAACCCAAGAACAAAAATCAGAATAGTATAGACAAAAGATTATATATTTTTCTATTTCACTGTTTTAATCAGAAACTCTGAACTTCTGTAATATTTCTATGTACTGATTATTTTTAACAATAGAAATGAATGACTGAAATTCTCCTTATTCTGTCTTAATCATTAATTTATGTTCTCTTCTGCTGAGCTTTGCTGCCAGTAAGACGAATTAAAGCAAACTTCATGTGCCTTCTTTCTTTCTTTTAAGTGTATCTGCAAATGAAGAAAGGAATCAGCTGAAGAGTGTGAAAGAATAGTATAGAATGTTTCACTAATAGATATTCAAATCTGTCTACTGGAGCCTTGCTAGGGCAGCCTGCCATCCTTACATTCCTACACATGGCTCGGGGAGTACCCACTAACTCATTGAACCCAGGACCAAGTGTATGACTAAGAGGGTCATCTTCTAAGGATTTCAAACCTGCAAAGAGTTTTAGCCACCACTGTATTATGTCAAACTTCTCAAAATGTTGATTTGAATTCTCTAATAGGTGCAGTAGAAATACATTTGGCGTTGACACAGTATTAAAATATATGAGGATAAAAAGCATTTTACCTCTCACCACTAAGGACAAATAAATGCATTGTTAGGAATGTTAGGAAAAATATGCGTTGAGTGTCTAGAACGGCATTCTTTCTACTCATCCATATAGCTTTTGTTGTTTGAGGAAAGTAAAAAAAAAAAATCGGTACACTTCTGGAAGAGTAATTGCAAAGCCTCTGGAGAAGAAAGAAGAGGTCTTCTCCTTGGCGAAAGCCCCAGAAAAGGAGAGGGAAAGGAAGGACAAAGGGAAGTTATGACTGCCAGAAGTTATGATTGTTTTATGAAGTGGTAATTCCTTGATAATTTATTTTGAGAGACTTCCCCTACAAATACATTATAGAAAATAGACCCTTGTGGAAAAGAGGCAATTTACCAATCATCCAACAAATATTTTCTGAGTGGCTTCTCTGTGTCAAATACTGCGCTGAGTACTATGAAGATGAAAATAAAACAAACACAGTCTTTAAGTGAAATATATATGGTTTTGACAGAGTTGAAGCTCAGGGTCAAGCGAAAGAGATAGACATGTTAAGAAATAATTATGCTACAGTGTATGGAGTCCTGGAGCAGATTAGATATAGATATATAAATAGAGCTATAGAGATGTAGACATAGAGCTACACAGAATGTTTTCAGAAAGACAATACCGGAGTTAGGTGTTGAGGATGCATAGGAGTTCACCGAGGTGCGAAGGTGAAAACTGTAGTCCAAGGACTGTGGTAGCACAGAGCGACTTCCGGCAGCATGGAGAACATACCATGTTTGCGAAGTGCTAAAAACCTTGAACGTGGTGCACAAGGGAAGAGGCGAGATGGAGCTGAGGGGAATTTTTTTAATGGAGACTTCTGAGGGCTTTGTGGGTCTTACTTCAGAAATTCACTTTATAAGCCATTGCGTACCTTCATAAGATTTATTATTTTTAATTTTAGTATATTTTATTTTAAAATAAAAAAATAACTGTATTTTTTTCATTACCATTTAACTCTTTTATATGCCCCCCACCCCCTGCAAGCACCACACTGTTGATGTGCTGGTACAGACAGACATGGTTTAAGTTTTTAACAGTTATGACTTAAATAGTCTGGAGGCAATGGAGAGTAATAGGGACAGACCCAAGTGACTTTTTTTTTTTTTTGATAGACATTAAGAACTTGACGACTGATTTTTTTCAGGGATTGAGGTACTGAAGTTATCAAGAATGTATGGGTGATTAAGTTGTTAGGTAGCAGTCCCGAATGAGCTGCTGGAGGGGAAATAAAGCCAGCCCCACCCACTGCCATCCACAAAGAATTGACAACAGGAGGCCAGAAACAAAAAAGGAGACACATCCCACCAATTAACCCAGCAGTCCTGAGCCTGGTGGGATAAAATTACAATGTTACCAAAAAAACACAAGAAAAACTGTGACAGCATGAGGAGGGGAGCCCTTGGAATTATGTATCTTTCCACTAGCTAGGAAATAAACCTTTGAAATTGTATATTGTTCTCAAAGTCTGGAAAGGGGAGGAGGAGGGGGAACCTAGAAGCTGGTAACAAGCATAACCCCCCCCAAAGCCCAATAGCCAGGGCTCTCAGAATAACTGGGTGCCTGCTTGTAGCTTCGTGCTTAGTAAATTTACTGTCTCACTTTCACCGTATGTGTTGGCTTTCACCTGAATTCTTCTCTTGCCAGAAAGGCAAGAACGAACAAGATGAGCCCCTAACTCTGGTCTCCCTGGTAACAAAGTGACTTGTAGAATGTGGGTACAATCCATCCAAAATGGAGCAGATGAGAATGATCAGATTTGCTTTGAAAAGCCAGATGGCAATCAAACCCAGGGATTATGAGAGTGAGTGAAGGACTAAAACTTCTTGGATTAGAAGGGAGCACTCATAATTTACCTGGCTTTGTAATTTAAATATGTCCTCTATGAAATATGACAGTATGAACTCTCAAGTCTTATCAGTTAGCTCCCATGTCTCACATGCAAAGTGTGGATAATAATAATCCCAATTCTTTAGGGTTGTTGTAGGAATTAAAACAGTGAGTGCATATAAATTTCTTTAACTAGGCCTCCCACTCATTTGGTGGTTACCATTACTATAGCTGTTAACAGCATGTTAAATGCAGTTTAAGCTGTATTAGCAGTTTTGTTTTAAGTCTTATGTAACTATTCTACAGAGTGTTATTCAATCTGAGTAGTTTGGTACACAAACGTCCAATATTCCATTTAAGTTTCAAATTTTGCAAGTTTTTTTCTACCTAAATGTAGTAATATACTCATTTACAAAATACTCATTTTGTGCTTTATTATCAGTGCTATCTAGCTTCTACACAAAAATATTTTTTTCAGTTTGTTTTAACTAAGATTTTACTTTAACTTAACTTTTGAAGTAATGTCATCTCAAATAAGGGCAATCTTAGTCATTATTGGTTTCATCACCAATGATGTGGGAATATTCATAATGGTTTCTTCATTTTCAATTATAGGCTGCTGAGTCTGAAGAATTATATTTTAAATTCAGGTTAACCATAATCATAGAATTCTTGTGCCTGACTTGACCTAATAATTTATCCTTGTATTTTCTTTCTGTAGTATACACATGGCTCAAATTGCAGTCCATTCCTGTACCTCTCTGCAGAAATTTTTTAAAAGATTTTATTTATTTATTTTTAAAGAGAGGGGACTGAAGAAGATAGAGAGGGAGAAAAACATCAGTGTGTGGTTGCCTCTCACATGCTTCCCACTGGGGACCTGGGGACTCAGGCATGTGCCCTGACTGGGAATCGAACCGGCAACCCTTTGGTTCCCAGGCTCAATCTGCTGAGCTACACTGGCCAGGGCATGCAGGAATCTTTTTTAATGAAAGTAGGGATATACTATTTCTTCTGTAAATTTCAGTTAAAGGAAATCTATGCATCCATAGTTGTGCAAATAAAAAAATGGAAAAAAGAAGTATGAGGGGGGACATATAAGAAACTTTTTCTTTACATTACATGACAGCTAATAAATGTAGTAAAAATGATTGAATTATAAAACCACACTTACAACTACCAATATAGTACTCAATTAAAGTTTGTTAATGAATGAGAAAATTGTTGATTAAAAGGTTATTGATTCTCAAAGTATCCTAGATATCATTTTTAATTATAAAGAAGAAATTTAACTTTAAAATGGAGAAATATGGCAGATGTAATTTTAACAAAGCATCCATATTAATATCACTAATGAGATAAACTGATATGGTACAATGTAAAAAACGAAGTATTCTTGCAGATATTATTAATCAAAACACAAAAGTTAATCATTGACAATCAAATAAATATACAATATAAGATGTACCATAGATAATTAGCTATAGCTTTGCAAAAACATTTATGGTATGAAAAATTAAAATTTAAAAAAAGGAAAAAGAAAATATGGGGAGTAGACTGTTCTACATTAACAGAGACTGAAAAAGATTATCACTCTGCCCCTCACTTTTGTTGAACACAGGGACAGGGAATTATAATTACCTAAAATTTACTGGTAGTATTCAAGTCCTTGATTTGGATGGCTAATTCATAAGAATTTAATTTATTGTTATATGTCAGGTTTCATGTATGTAATATTTATTATTTGATATTCTTGCTTAAAAACCAATTTAACCTTTCAAAGTCTGCTTATACCACGTAGACTATCATAGTTAATTTTATATCAATGTCCCTTTGTCTAATATTGTTCTAAATACTTTATATGTATATTATATAATGTGATTTAATCGTAAAATGATTATAGTAGAGATAATATTATTTCCCCATTATAAAGAGTAAATTGTATCACGTCGAGATTTAGTAATAGGTCTCAAGTCACATGGCTTGTTAATGACCAACAGTTTGACTCCAGGTGTTAGCAGTGAAACACCAGAGGTTAGATCTCAATTCAACACCTTAGTATGTGAGTTCTGGCTAAAAAATAATTCAGAGCCAAGACTCCAATTAAAAGAGAAAGTCTACTTAGAAAGTCACAAAGGTAGAAAAAGTCGAGCCAGTTGAGATGCATGGGCTTGGGAAATAAGTAACAGAAGCAGGAGAAGGGCCTTTGACTCTGGAGCTTTGGAGAGAGAAAAGCAAAGGTAACACACCTGGGGGAAGATGAGAAGGAAGGGAAAGGCAGGTGCCTGCCTCAGAGTGCAGGCTGGGCCCTCTGTCTTAAGGTTTTTATCTGTCATTCAAAAGGTGAGCACCCTAGGGGAGGTCTAAGGGGAGGATCTCAATAGAATATTCATCAGCTTTATAGGGTTACACCATAATGAGATTTATTTCCTTGACCTCACCCAACCACAGGTGTGGTTGACACAAAGGTGCTAATTGGAATGCTGTTATCTATCTCCCTGGGTGGGATGATTTAAGCTATTGACTCACAGCTTGGGGAGGAGAAGTGTAAACCATTAACTCCTAAGTGTCCTTTATCAGGGAAGATAGGATTTGCTGTTTACCAGATGGCTGTAAAGTGCTTCGTGTTTTAACTGGTTGTCGTGGCTTTCCTATTTCATTTGTCCTGGCCTACTAAACTATCTCACAGGGACCTGCTTTGTAGTCACTAAGCTACTAGTTAGGTTTAACATCAAGTCTGAACTTTTAAAGTGGCTCAAGAACCCCTTTCCCCACCTCTGCCCATTCGCTATATACAGCTAAGGCAGTGTAACAGTGGGGAATTGCAAGTGTTACTGAACAGCCTGTGGGGACCTACTGCCCCCCTCAACCCCAGGCAAAGGTCTGGTGATACAAGAGAGGAGTCTTTATTCAAAAGCTACACAATTTTGGGAAAACAACTTTCCTCGAGCATTAGTCACTTAAGCTTTTTCACTTAAGGCTAAAATCTTTANGGCATTGAGAGATGTGTTTCCAATTGGCGGCGGACAGAAGAACCCTATAGATATTAGAGTATCGTCCTTGGGAGGGGCCCCTGTTTTCTGTAGCAGTTTTTGGCATCCCTCGGTGGGCCAAGTATTGCCCCCCCTCGGACCCTTTGTTCGGTAACACTATTTCTATAGGATTAGTTTACACATGAAAACTACATAAGGCAAAAGCTACACAAGTTTGGAAGAATGTCAAGCTTCTGCCTCAGAGCCTGTCCCCTCTAGAAACCCAAAGAATTAACCTGCCACCCCCTGCCAGGCCAACCAGATCCTAGGCTGTACCTGGAGTTTTTTCTCCTGTCCAAAATACCATCCTTTGGGAAATGCAGGCAGCTGCAGCACAATCATCCGGGCATCCTTGAGGGAGAGAGCCAGAGAGCCAGTCTGTGCCCTCCTTTTATTTTAAATGTTCTGGCCCATAATTCCTCGAGCTCCCGAGGTAATCAGCTTCTTAGTCAACCCCACCCTAGGCCGTCCACTGTTGCCTCGGACAACCCTCTCCTACGGCCCCTCTCTACTTCTACCAACGACTGTCCATATCAAGAGGAGGTTATTGTAACCCAGCCACCACTCTTTTGACATCATTTCCATAAATGCTGACCCTGATTAATATGTAGCTTGTAGATAAACAGCATGTTTGTGTAAGAATCCTACGAACTAACCTCAAAGGATAAAGACTCCACCCCTCCCAGCTCTGGGGGATTTGCTGACCTTCCACCATTAAACCAGGACAACATAAAAACAGGATGATGAAAACACGGATGACGCACATCAGACCATCACTGGACCAGTTTTGAAGTCCTTGTTCCAATAAACTGTGCTTGTCTGCACAGGNGAGGTTATTGTAACCCAGCCACCACTCTTTTGACATCATTTCCATAAATGCTGACCCTGATTAATATGTAGCTTGTAGATAAACAGCATGTTTGTGTAAGAATCCTACGAACTAACCTCAAAGGATAAAGACTCCACCCCTCCCAGCTCTGGGGGATTTGCTGACCTTCCACCATTAAACCAGGACAACATAAAAACAGGATGATGAAAACAGGGATGACGCACATCAGACCATCACTGGGCCACTTCTGAAGTCCTTGTTCCAATAAACTGTGCTTGTCTGCACAGGCAGAACTTCCCAACCCACTCCCCTTAATCTCTTCCTTCTGCTTTCCCTCTGCCTGCACAAAAACAAACAAACAAACAAAACCCCCCATGCAAGCACTGAGATGATAGATGGGCTTTGAGACAAGAGTCCCCCATCTTCTCCGACTGCTGGCATCTAAATAAACCACTTTCCTTTCTACCTGCACCTGCCTCAGGAGTTTAGCTTTTGTTGCCGCAGGCAGCCAGACCTGTGCTCTGTTATAGTAGAATCCTGGTATGTGTCAAAGCCAAGGGCATAACAGGACTGTGTTACAACAGATTGTGCTTTTAGGAGGAGGAAAGTTAAAGTTTCTGCAATCAAGCAATTTCTATTCCTGTCCATTAGTTTTCTTTCCTTTTAGTTTGCCATGCTTTCTTCACTATCCATCAAATCCTTTTTCCCCCACAAATACGTGTATTTGCCAGTCACTCCCCCTAGACATTGTTGGTACATATTTGAGCAAGATCACGTGATCCCTGAGTCACAAAGTTGACAGAGCTTACTCCTTACACCGAAACCTAAGGACTAAGAATTTGAGTACTGCTGTGCTGCTGTGATAAGGAAAGTACAATAAGCCTATGGCAGGATTACCTATTACAAAGCAGCACAGGAGCAGAATTTGCAGGGTCTAGAGTGTAGCACAAGGACTACAAAAGCTGATGACAAAACAAGAAGCTAAAAGGAGACGTCAATGAGAATGCGTCTGGCGAGGACAACGGAGAGTGCAGTTGGGTCTGAGGAGGTTGTTGCCTATTGTAATGACAGAGGACAATGGCCTAGAGGAGGGTAGTGTCAACAGGGGTAATAGGAACCAAACACAGTATAGGTATTTAGGAGCTAGACTTTGTGGGATTTGACCTTGGCCAGACACTGGAGGTGCTAGAAAAAGGAAATATCTGAGGGAAAAAATATTTAGAATGAAACTATGTGACTCAACGAAACAGGGATACAAAGTCCTTCTTGGTCAAGGTCAGTTTGCCGTGACATGAGTTCTATACTGGGTTTCGAACTGAGGGTTTAGGCTAACAAATCAGGTGTGTTTTCCTATTTCATATTCACTTTTCCCGAGGGCTCTTAGAGCAGTGAAAGACGGCTGTTCAAGTGATTCAGAGATTCAGAGTCCTGAAACAAAACAAAATACACCAAAACAATAACTGAACAATAACATTTTAAAATCCAAAATCTGTTAGAAGTGTGTGAATAAGTGACTAATTATAATTATTTGCCTCTGAGAGCTGAAATCATATCCTTGAAATAAAATAAATGCTGTGGAAGGAAAAGAATAGACAATTTGAAACACTGTTACACTCCCAAAGGATTTTGTTTTAATATAAAGCAATTATTCCTGTGAATACTGCATATTTAATAATAGCCTTCCGGGAGGCCAGGGCATGATTAAGTGAAGACAGTTTTGAAGACGGAAGCCTTCTGTTTCCCCATCCACGTGAAAGGCAGCAGCACCGTGCTGGTGGATGCAAAATGCATGAACCTGACTTGCCTCTCAGTTCCTCGACCTTGCATGCAAACTTTTCCTCTGAGATGGAAAGGCTTGCAGAGAAACCCAGTTTAGGACACCTGCACGAAGTTCATATTTCAGGAATAAATGAAGGGTCCAAGATAATGTTTTTTTTCCATGGTTCTGACAGTATTTTCAATATATTTTTTACAAAAGAAAGCACCTATTATAATCCTTAACTTTGGACTTGTGTGTATAAACTACAAGCGACTGTGAATTCCAGTTTTGATCTTTTACCCTATTGAAACTATAATATATAGTATGCGTATTATTGCTACACATATTATATATACTATCTCAATAGTATAGTACAGTCAGGTACTTCATAACAGTGGACCACATGTACAATGGTGGTCCCTTAAGGTTATAATGGATTATAATCAAAAAGTTTGTTTGCAATATTGGAAAAAAATGCAGCTTTCTACCATGTTAAGTTTACTGCTAGTCCTGGGTGGTTTAAATAGATGAGGTGGCTCAGAATGCTGTCCAGCTGCCCTGCACCTGACCTGGGCTGGGCTGGAGCCCAGAGCCCAGACCTGACCAGGGAGCAAGACGATCGGGCTGGGGAGGAGGGGAGCCCAGGAGCCAAGCCCCTGTCCCCTCAACCCCACACCCTCTCCTCCACAGACTCACACACTTCCCCTTCCCAGTTTCACTTTACCTCTCTTTCCTCCCAGTCCTGTGTCTCCATTCTCTCCCTCTCTCTTTCTCTGATTCTCTTTTGCTCTCACTCTCTCTTCTCCCTCATCCTCTCATTATCTCTGTCTCACGCTTTATCTATTAGAGGCTCTTTCAATCTCCGTTTCCCCTTCCTCTCCCCTCTTCTCTCCCCGTTCCTTCCCCTCCCCCTCCTTCGTCCTGATGTCCATTTTCCTTCTAAAACCCTCCATCTGCTCCTCCAACACAGGCATATATTTTATCTTTTATAGCATATCCGTACTATACATTTTCTGTGTTTAGATAGGCTCACATACACAGATATTTGCTAATATGCTGTAATAACTACAGTATTCGGTATAGTAAAAGGCTGTACAGGTTTGCAGCCTACCAGCAATCAGCTATACATACAGCCTTGGAAGTGTGGTTGGCCAGACCATCTGGGCTTGCATAAGCGCGCTCTGTAATGTTTGAACAATGACAAAAACGCCCAACGATGCAGTTCTCAGAATGTGTCCCCATCAGGCGACACTTGACTGCTTCTGGTGTATTTAGAATAGAACAAACTTCGGTGCCTTTGACATGGGCTAAACTGGCTATATAGGACTCAGATAATGGATAGAAAGTGTCTTGATACAATTTCTCTGTCACAGTATTAAATTTTAATCTCAAATTCTGGAAGAGAATAAAAGTAAGAGGTTAGAATAAATTTTGACCCCCACCTTCCTCAAAGAAAGAAAAAGACAAATATCTTAGTTTTCAATAAAGATGTTTTAGGCTTTCCTCTAGGTCTTTTTACTTCAGTAACTAGTATGGCATTTTCATCACTGTTTTAAGAGCTCAATACATAAAATAAAAACATTGCCCAACAGAACACATTTTTGCAGTTTTCAGTATTTGTTTAGTTTTGTTTTATTTTTAATCCTGAAATCCCCGGGGCTACATAACCTAACCCACTGTTTCATTTTCTGGTTCTATAACAACAGAATAAAAGACGACAATGCCCTCTTAACAGCAAATTTTAAAAATGCACCAGGGCTCCAAAGGGAAAGTACACTGAGAATTATAAGTTCTATTAGGCAGTGTCCCACGTGTGGGGTGGCATTTATGTGCGCGCTTACATCACATTGCTCCTCACGAGGTGCCACAGATTGCTTTAGCGTCAGCAGTGACTCACCCACTAAAACTATCACCAGGGAAGCATTAACGTTACTTTTCAGAACCATATTTCCAGATCTTTGTATTTCACCTTCAAAAGTGGCACCCACTATAACCACCCTGAGAACAAAACTGGAAAAACATATGAAGGGGATTTTAAAAAGACCTGGAATTATCTTCTGAGGAGTGGGCCCTTTGTAGCACAGGCTTCCCCCACTAGCTGAGTGCTCTAGGAACCCCTCCATATCAGTGCACCAGCTGGCATTGTTGTGAGAGGCTGTGTTCCACTTCAGTGACATTGTTTTCACGTCTCTTTCAACATGTTTGCCCATTTCAAGGTGGGTGTTTTTTGAGGACACCTGCCCATGCTGTGCTGAGTGTGCAGCAGTTTTTGACCAAAAAATGGCATGATCCTTGTCCTCCACCTCCCTGTTCACCCAATCTCCCCCAGAGCAACCTTCTTTTGTTTGTTTGTTTCATGCATGAAACATTCCCCTCAAAGGGAGATGGTTTGCCTACATGGTAGAGGTGAAACAAAAAACAGCAGAAGCACTAAAAGGCATTGAAATCAATGAGATCAAAACTGTCTTAGAGCAGTGGGAAAAAAAGTCTTGATAGGGGTATTACATCAAGCAAAGAGTATTTAGAAGGTGACTGAAGTTTAAACACGTAAAAATAAACCACAATTTTTTAATAAATAAATCCCATGGCTTTTGGCCCTCATGATATACCATATTTGTATTTAGTTAATCTCATAAAACTGATGATCTTTTATAAATTCCCCTGGAAGAAATATGCAACAATTTTATATGTGTGTTTTATATATGTATATATACACACATGTTATATATATGGATATACATAATATATACACACATATTTATTTTACTTTCTTTGTTGGTTTCTCTGTCTAAATGTTCCACTGAGCTGAGTGTTCTCATCAGCGAGGCTGCGCCTGCACCAGGGTTGTGAAATGCCTCAAATGGCATTTGAGCGAGGCTGTCTTTCCTTGGTCCCGTCTCTACTGATGCAATGATGAAAAGTTAATAGGCCAAAAACACTTGCCATTTTTAGGTACTTGAACCTTAATAGTGAATTCTTTCCTCAGCTCTCAATTTGTGCATTGTCACAGCAACCTATTTCTTTAGGATGTTTAACCTCTTCAGGGTTACAGCATGAAAAATTAACCAGTAGAAAGCAGGGTTTGTGTTTGTTTTTATTGTTTAGTAGCAAGATTTAACAACCAAATCTGTGGAGATATTTCTATAATGCAGGGAGTGGAACAAGCAAAAGGACCCATGGACATGAATGCCGGAGAGACCCCGTGGACTCACGGACTTAATCGCAGCTCAGGACATCCCCCTACCGTTCGGACCCTGTACACCACTGTTACCAAACTTGCCAAATTATGAGAATCACCTATGGGGCTTGCGGTTAGACTCCGAGGGCCCCCTGGAGAACTCAGTTCAGTAGATATGGAGCAGAATGTGGAAAACTCAGGTCATTGATTCAGTATGTCATCAGCAACACAGTCTTCTTGCTGTCTGTAGCTTATTCCAGCACGCCAAAAAGTTCACTTTCTGAAATTCCTGACAGGTTTCAGAAAGGGTTCTTTTCCCTGCTTATAGCATATCCCCAATATACTCCGCATGTACGTGCATGTATGTTTTCCCTACTGGAATGCATTCTGCATAGTGCAAACCTGAGATGGGTTGCTGTAACCTAAGATATAGCTCGCTGCTATCCTGAGCTGTTGTACGTCTCACATGCTCATGACTTACTTTCACATAAAAATATTACTTTCAGTAATAGAGTTCTATGTGTTTAGGGCTGTGTTCTCTGTTTAACTCTCCACTGTATAGTGCTCAGACAAATAACTGTAGCTCCTCAAAAACAAACATACACATTGTATTTCCAGGGCAGTTCTTCTCAGGGGCCCCATCTGCTCCAGCACATCTTCTCAACCCAGCCCTTTGTTCCAGCTGCGTGAACCCGAAACAGAGAAAAGCTGCGTCTCTCTGAGGACATTGTGGGGTTACGCTTTCCCTCAGCTGAACTCGTCCTGTGTCCCAAATGAAGCTGGAGGTGTACTCTTCCTGTTACTCGGTGCCCAGCAAGAGGAATGGGTACACGGAGGACGCCAGCCCCACCGCTGCATTCAGGCTGAGTGCAGCTTCCCTCTTACAGGCTTACCATACACACTGGTTTGTACTCGATGACAAATTTCTGAATATGCCTAATTTTTTTTTAATTTTGGTTTCTTAATTCAACTAAATAAAAATAGTAGAGAGTTCAATCACATTAAGAGCCCAGAAAGGCAAGTAGTTAAAACACCAGGTGTTTACTTTTTCTGTTTTGAATAGGAAGGTGCTTGAAGTTGCTCGATTTATTTTTGTTTTGTGTTCAAAGTTCTAATTTAATGCAATTGTTTAAACAAACAACATTTGAGCTTTAATCCTCTGTGGACAAAGAGAGATTACTTTTTCATTTTATGCCGAGAGAAAAAAAGTACCCAGGCCCCCAGCACACACCAGAACTGCTGTCAGTGTACAGAGCACACTCAGAAAGAAGGCTGCCTGCGTACAACGGTAACTACATTTACTTTCTTTCTAGACCTTTAAAAACACAATAGTTCCCTTTCCCACAGCTTAGTTCCAGAGTCATCCATCCATATTATGATATTCAAAGCAACTATTTAATTCTTAGATTCTTCATTCAGATCTTTATTAAAACATAGCTCAAGTAGTATGCCATTTCTCTAAAAACAAATCAGCTACATATGGATAATACTTAAGTATAATTTCAAAGCTCAAAGTTCTTTACAGAAAATGCATAAGCCACAGATGTCTTAGATCTAAGTTCAACAACTTTTCAGTTAGAATAGAAATCTAAACAATAATAATAATTTTAAAACTCTGTAGGATTCATGAAAACAAAAGGCAAAATTCACAAATAGAGCAGGTGATTGATATGCTCAAGAACTGTTAGCATCCATCAATTGTCTGCAATTAGTTCCATTTCTCTATTCCCACGAATAACTGGGCGTGTTCCTCCCACACACAGTGCTTAAAGAAAACAAATCATTCCTTTGTGGCTTTCAGAAATACAACATGATTTATATTAAAATTTCTCTCTTGTAGCCACCTGCATTTCAAAATTGTGTGCTTACTTTTACAAATTCTTTTAACAGAAATAAAGCTCCTAATTTTTGTTTTCCCATCTGTTCTTTTACTTAAAAAAATTTCAACCACCATTTCTTCAGTCAGCTTTAACTGTAATCAATTTTGACATTCTGACTGCCCTGTTCTTGGGAAGGTAGATTGCTTCATCTTCTTTGACCTAGAAATAATATCTTTCTGTGCTTTATACATTCATGTACCAGATCTTTTCAATTTTTCTTGGTGCTATCTTTATCGTTTTGAGTAACTAGATTAGAAAAATTAGCATTCTTCAAATCATATTAATGAGCTACACACTGTGATGACTTTTATATCCAGCAAACATTGGGAGCAGAATATAGACATAAACTTGGGTAATTACCTTATTATAGTGAGTTCTAGACTTGTTTATGAAAGCCATGTGTATGTATGTGTGTGTGTATAAGTACATAAATTTTAATCTGTTTCTCATTACTGCCATAGCAAATTATTGCAAACTTATTTAGACTTTAAACCACACAAAATTATTAACTTGCAGTTTTTGTAAGTCTAACATAAGTTTTCTTTTAGGCTAAAATCAGGGTGTGGACAGGGCTGTATTCTTTTCTGGAAGCTCAAGGGGCAAATCCTCTTCCTTGCCTTTTCTGACCTCTAGAAGCTGCCAGGATTCTCCTCTCTCCATCTTTAAAGCAGGCAGAGTGCACATCTCTGACTCCAGTATTATAACTTCCTCTGCCCACAACTGGGAAAGGTTCTCCACTTTTAACAACCCATGAGGTTAATGGGCCCCCTCCACAATCCAGATATTCTTGCTATTTTGAGGTCCTTAACCTTAATCACACTTGCTAACTTTTTTTGTCACAAGAAGTAATTTACTCACACATTTTGTGCATTAGGATGTGGATATTGTGGGGTTCATTAATCTTCCCACCACATTATATTTTATGATATATGACAGATCATATTCATAGATACACAATATATGTATACCGCAGTCCCCCCTTTATCTGGAGGGGACATTTTCCAAAACCCTCAGTGGATGCCAGCAACCTTGTATAGTACTGAACTCTACATACAAGATGTTTTTCCCATCTATGCATACATACTTATGATGAAGTTTAATTTGTAAATTAAACACAGTAAGAGATGAACAACATTAGATAATAATAGAACAACTATAACATTATACTGTAATAAAATTCATGTGAGCATGGCGTTATTAAATAAAATAAGGGTTACTCAAACCCAGGCACTGTGATGCCAAAACAGTCGCTCTGATGACAGAGACGGCTGCCACGTGCCTAGTGGGCGGGTGGCGTGCACAGTGCGGAGGGTGGTTCACGTCCTGGGCGGTTCACGTCCTGGGCGTGATGGAGCAGGACAGTGTGAGGTTTCATTGTGCCACTCAGATGCTGTACAATTTAAAACTTAGGAATGATCTTTTCTAAAATTTCCATTTAGCAAATTTGGGCTGTGACTGAGCACAGGTCAATGAAAACAGGGAAAGTAAAACTGGATCAGAAGGGACTATGGCATTACATTTTTAAAGTATATCGTGCAAACAGAAGCATATGTAAATATATATTTATGTACTTAGAGGAGAGAGACTTAAGAGAGTGCTCACATAATAATCGAATGAAAACAAATTACAGTAACAATTAAATGCAAACACATGTACCTACTATCTTGGCTAAAAACCAGAAAGAAATATTACTGATAATTAGAAGCCTCCCTCCCCTGGTTTGCTCCTCTCCATGGGCATGCCCCTTCTTCCTTCCCTGACTCTCTTTCTAGAGAACATTCAAACTGGATGTTGTGGTAAATACTCTAGGGGACACTAATAATGCTCATCCATTCCTTGGGTACCTTTCCTACCTCTATGTATAGGAGAAAAACTTTCCCAGTCCCTGCCCCCATTCAACAAGTAGGCAAGAATATGTACTGCAAAGAATGAAATAGGGCTGGACAGGAAATTTCTTACTTCTGTGGGAACCAAAGTACAATTCTATACAGTGCTCAAATCTGGTTTGGCTTTTTGGCAAGGAAAACTAACTGGACACAAGACTAACTGTTGTGTCTGAAGAGAAGATAACGACCGATGTGAAGCTAGCCTATTCATGTCATAATATTCTCTTAATACCTACGTTTTATTTGAACATTCTTTCTGTACACATGACAACATGTGCATCACTTCCCCAAGAAAGCCTTTGTAAAGCTCCATTTAATCACTGCGTTCAGCTCAATCACAGTCTCTCCAAGGGATGGTCAGTCCTCTCCACTATGTCCGTTCTTATTTCTCTTACACTAGGCACACGTGAAATAAAAAGCCAGGGTTTCTACTGCACCTTGAACAATTGACAGCAGTGAAAGAGTGCACGAAACCTGTAATAAAGACACTCATTCATAAAATGGTGCACGTGAAACATACAGCAATCAATCACTGGCCACAATGATTGTGAAATCAGGCTGACTGGCCTTGTACAATTCCTCTGCCCTGTTACTTTAAATACGAATTTCTTACAAACAAACAAACCTTACAATCTATAAAATAGAATTGAATAGCAAAGGATGCAATTCCTTGTTTACATAAAGCAAAACATATTTTCCTATTTAACAATGACTGTTATTCAAATGGACTTCTTCCATCTAATGGTTTTGTCATGATTGTCAGATCACTGCCAGATTTTCCTGTTACCTTAAGCTTGCAAGAATACTGAGAGCATGGAGGATAGTAAACGAGAAAATTCTACGGGCCTGGTCCTGGAAGGAAACCACACCAGCTCTGCTCAGTTTCTAGTGAACTAGAACTTCATCATATGACAGTTTTAACTGCATGAGAAGCACATGGATTTAGTCAAGTTACTGCCCAAGAAGAAAAAGAAAATTAATTTCACAAACATCTGCTTATATTTGCCCATATTTGTTTATGTTATATAATTTTTTCCTTGGAAGACAGATATGGGATTCATGCCAGAAATAAGTAAAAATATTAAGTCAGAATCATATAAAATAATATTAATAATTATATTCAATATTCTACTCAGCTGGTGGTCCGTATGTGTCAATAGCTGTGATATTTAAATGTATAATATGTAATTCTCATGACAGCTGAAATAAAGAATTTTGTTATTTACATTTACAAATAAGGAAATTTAGAGAAAGTATCTTACCTCAAATCACATGGTCAGTGATATATTGTCTGCCTTTAGTCCTGCTTATCTGATTGCATAACCCTCACTACTACATATTGAATGTTATATTCTACTGTCAAGTATAGATGAGGTCATCTGCTTATAGCAATGAATTAAATAAAGAAAGGATATATTTAGAGGTTAAGCAAAGCAGGTGTATTAAAAAAAAGTCCTGGCTGCTGTAGCTCAGTGGATTGAGCGTAGGCTGGGAACCAGAGGGCCACTGGTTTGATACCCAGTCAGGGCACATGCCTGGGTTGTAGGCCAGGTCCCCAGTGGGGGCCATGTGAGAGGCAAACACACATTGATGTTTCTCTTCCTCTGTCTCTCTCCATCCCCTTTCTCTAAAAATAAATAAAATCTTAAAGAAAAGCAGGTATATGCTATGAAATTAAAATATTATAATGTGTATGGTATATCTCCAGTATACATATTTTGAGGTATAATGTGCTTCCCCCCTGTTTTTCTTGTTGTGGTAAAAAAAATCTGTAACTAAAATTTGCCATCTTAACCATCGAGGTGTATAGTTCAGTAGTGTTAAGTACACTTACATTGTTTGGAAATAAATCCCCAAAACTTTTTCGTCTTGAAAATCTAAAACTCAATACATACTAAAGAGCAATTCTTCTTCCTTCTTAATATGTATTTAAGGCACTGTAATTTTTGGACTTAAGAGAAATGAAAAGATCAATGGAGAATGATCTCCCTTTAGATATAGAAATCAACCCTGTCAATACACTCTTCAGTTGCACTCAAGATCCCCAGCCAGTGTATCTTTGCATGTCAGAAAGTACTCATATCTACTAAGGGTGAGAAAAAGTTTAATATAAAGATGGATAACACAGCCCTTGAAAAGTGAGCACTCTGCTGTTTGAAAGGCAGCAAGCAGTCACTGACTCACCAGATTTGCGCGGGCATGGGGGGCAGTTAGTTCAGGACGAAAATAACGGCAATCCTCTGAAGAAGCCAGTGTCTATGCAGGAATTCTTTGTACAGGAAATAGCCCTGAACCGTGAAAAGGACGAATTTTAGAACAGTGACACTGGAGTTCAAACCCAACTTCTACCATAGAACTGCTGCTTGCCTCTAGACAACGTACTTCACCTCTCCGAGCCTTAGTTTCCTTGTTCATAAAGTGGGGTGGCTGAAAGTACCTAATTTATAGCATTACTGTCAATATTAGGATAGTCCACACAGCGACTCTTACGCAGTCGTGTTTTATTGCTTCTAGTCACCCTTCTGCTAGAGATCCGGTTATTGCAGGCAGGAGCCGCAGGGGTTGTAGAGAGGCGGACGCACATTCCAGCGGAGTGAGGAAGAAACAAACCAGGGGGTGTGAAAGGTGCAACTGACCTTATGCCTAATTAAATAAGATCTCTTTCCCCAACGGCCTAATGTAAATCTCACTGTAGGACCTGAGAATATTCTGGTCTCCTTATAAAATCCTTACAAAGAATGCCACCTCGTCTACAGGCAGTCCTGTAATAATCACAGAAATCTTAGGGATCTCTGTAACTAATTATAGACAAGTCTGTCCAGAGAAATTAAGGGTGTTACCTTGCCACAATGTTTCCAATGTGTCCTGTTTTTGTATTCAAATAGAAAATTCAAAATTTTCCATTAAATTGCTATATGACATATTCAGACTTCTTTGACAAAAGTATTAAAATAATTTTTTTTTGCTTCAGAGGCTTTATTCTGAATTTAAGTAGACCTGTCAAAATAGTGACTGCATTCTTCAAAAAACAGAATTGCAATCTCACCTCTAAATATGCTTTTGTTACTATTCTAAGCCATAGAATAGAAAGAAAGAAAAGATAAATATTTGCCCAGGAAGGAAATTTTGAATAATATAAGATATATAAATATATAACATTTAAAAGTGAAGTTATATTTATCAAATAATTTGTTAAATATAAGTAAACTTTTAGAATTATGTAATATATCACACAATGTATTATATAATATGCACATAGACTATGTATGTTAAATATAAAACATATAATCGTGACTATATGACTGCATAGTTAGGTAATTATGTAAACACGCCTAAAAAATAAATGTATATCACTTTGACTTAGGAATTACTGCCTATATAAATGGCTGCCTGTATAAATAAGAAAATTTGAAGATTTTCTTTGCTGTTTAAGACCATTCCACTGTTAAGCAGCTTTGAAAAAATTCATTCTCCTCCCAGAGCCTTCCTCTTCTCTTGATGTCTGAGAGCTGCTTAAACCTATAGCAGAATAATGCTTACTGTACTGATAGGATTCTTCTTATTGGATTATGAAAAAGGCAGAAGTTATCTGTGAGGGTTTTGTAATAGAACGACTAAGAAGATTTTCTTCTACATGGAGATTATACATTTTGGTTTTTAATAGTGCTTAGGTTCACTGTTATTTATGCTTTAGTTATCTAGAAATGACTGGAAGCAAGAATCACCATGAGACTGAATTTCTGCTAAATAGGATATTCAGCAATTATTTGAGAAACATGCTAGTTGTTGAAGATGAAGGCAGAATGAAACCAAATATCCCAATATATTGTTAGAGGAAAGAAGTCATTACTAGGACTTTAAATGTACACTTTGTTTTAAATGCTCAGGTTTGACAGCTTTAAGGGAACCCTAAAATACCTCTGCCTAAAATGCATACACTAACCGCTTGGGAAATTGCCTCATTCATTCTTTTCACTGTTTGTGTGTTCCTTCACTACTGAGCTGCTACATCAGTTTCCTCTCCATAACAATAATGTAACATAAATGATAAAGAGTAGTACATTATCCAAGAAAGACCCCAGCAATTCCTGCTACATCACAGCATCATTTCTATGCATAAGACCCTTAATAATAACATTCAGTAGACAAATACTCTTTATCTAAAATGTATTTAAAATGTCAAACCAGACCCCTTGTCTTTAAAGGATTCTAGAGCTATAAAAAAACCACATCCTTTCCTGATAATGAACTTTTCAATGTTCTTTGAGCATGTGCACAGGGACCTGGCTGCTGCCTGACTTTGAGTCCAGATGGTAGGGCAAATTCCCATTTAATGAGGGGCAGAGAATAAGGGGGAAAGTGCATAACAACAACTTTTCAGAAATATGACCAAAATTTGGCATAAAAACATTTTCCTGTGGCAACTGACAACACTTTGTGATCTATGACACCACTGTATTCTTTCAATTCCCGGTGGCAGACTGGGCATCCTTCCTGAAAACCACCAGCCAGAATTTCCGGGACTAGAACTGAGGGAAAAGTGAGGGCCTGCATGGACATCCTAGAGCAAACTGATTTAATGCAAAGGCATGGATCTGCTTACTTTGAATAATCAGTAGCTTTTGCCTTGATGAGTTACATTCTTGCCCTGGTCAGGTCCTGTCTTCCCAGGGATTTCTTTCACCCATGCATATTTAAAATCCCAGTAGAGAACCAATTCCTTAACAATTTTGGGTTACTCTTGGGTTGGTCAGAGCCCAATCCACAGGCATAATTCTACCATGTTGGCCGAGGTCTGCCTTGCTCTTTGCCAGGCAGCACCCTCAGCTTCACGGTCACTGTGGTTCCGTGTTTATCTACTACTTAAGCCTTCTGCATGTGGAAAACTACCTATGAAGGCAAGAACATTCACAGCAAGGCACGATGCAAAGAGATCTAAAAATAGTAGGCCAGAGGAATAAGACAGAATTCAGACAAATACTGAAGACTGCATTATACAGGTGTTCTGGGTGATCACTGCAGGTACTCGGTATCGCTAGTGATTCACAGGTAGACGTGGAAATTAAACAGGAGGAGATGATTACCGGTAATGATGATATTAAAGGTAAAAAGATATGAAACAAGGAGTAAACTCTAGTGATTTAAGGGAGCCACTGCTATTATTATGATATGTTTACCGTTTACAGAAGCTGAACCTGGACACATCTGTATCCATCATAAAATAGTTTAGAAGAAGAATTTATGAAGAACTTAGGGTATATTTGTGTTTCTGTAATTTGGGAAAGACAGACCCTGAATGAAAGACAGACTAGTTTTTTGTTAACTTTGATGAATTTCTCTGTCCTTGAAATTGAGGATTTTATGGAAATAGAATGGTATGTTATTATGGATACTGTTGTTTTTTCTAGTCTTTCTTATCTGAGCTAAGAGTTATCCTCTGAGTAACCCCTGGAATTTCTATTTTATGGGGAAGTTTCAGAGCTGAGAAAACATCCTATCTCTTCAGTTCAGAAGATTTGGGTAGGGAATTATAGCTGATGCCAGAACTGATGTTTACTGAAGAGCCAAGACCTGTGGGACACGAGAATCTGTTATAAATCCAGTATGTTTTGCCTGCTCCTTACTTTGAACTTCATATAATGTGTCATATCATCTTATATGATATGCTCCTCTTTCTTTAGAATTCACATAAAATTTAGTCTGGAAGTCTAAGAACTTAACATGATCAGAGAATCTGATTGTTAATGAATAATTTTTCTAATCCAGGGCATCAGTGTCATAAGATTTTTTTCAAGCAATCAAAATAAAAAAAAAAGAGAGAAAGCAAAAAAAAAGGAGAGAAAGCAAAAAACATTTGATCCATGTGAGTTATACCAGCACACCAGTTTAACTGATACCTGTTTTGCTCAGCACTATCATCTCATTTGGTCATCACAGCTGGAATTGTTACATGACTTTCACACATGCAATTATGCAACCTTTGGCAGCTCAGGTTCTCAGAGTCCGGTCCATCCTCTGTTAAAAAAAAAATGTGTCTGAGTTGCTATTTTTTAGCATTGTTTCTTTCTATTACATTCTTATAATTTGGAATTCTCAAGCTATAAAAACCAAAATGACTAACTCTGTAAAAGCAGAATCCTACCTCACAGTTACGCAAAACTATTCCTTTGTCACACTTAGGAAACAGAACAGAAATGTCCACTGTTCTGAGTCTCAAAAGTGCCACAACCCACGTTCTGTTCCATCTAGGGACTGAGATTTTTAAATTGCTCCACATTTTAGATAATTGTTAATAAAATAGTCGTACACTTTTCTTATGAGTGGGTCTAATACCTCTTTTCAAATGTCCAGTGTCTTAGGGTGAGGCTGCCTAGGATCTGAAATTATAAACTGTAAAATTTTCAGCCAAAGCCACAGAGTAATTGTCCACAGTGTTTGAACCCAACCTGCATTTGTCTTTCATACTGCCCTATTTGCAAGTGGACCTGACACATAAAAATAGCTCCAGCAGTAAACCTTTGGTCTCTGAGTCCCTACCGTTCCCCATGAGTGCTTTTATAACCACAGCTGTACTTTATAGTAAAGTTGTAATGACAGCTGTCATCAAAAGGCTTTCATGAGGCATTTGCTGACCTTTCGATGCAGTGTGTAACAAGTGCCGTTGTAGTCTTCAGGGTCTTGCTTTGGAGTTTCCTACTTCAACATAGTTTTCATATGGTTAACCCCTAAAATACCCAACAAAAATATGATAATTTGAGCTTTCTTTTTTTTTAGATTAACTTGACAGTTTTTTTAAGATTTTATTTATTTATCTTTAGAAGGGAAGAGAAGGAGAGAAATATCAGCGTATGGTTGCCTCTCGTGAGTTCCCTGCTGGGAACTGGCCTGCAACCCAGGTATGTGCCCTGAATGGGAATCGAACTGCAATCGCGTGGTTTGCAGGCCCATGCTCAATCCACTGAGCTACACCAGCCAGGGCTTTGATAATTCAAGTTTTCGCCTAGCCTCCCAGCTCTCTTATTCCATAAGTATTCATTGAGTCCCTCCTACATGCCAGAAAATACATTATATCCCAGATACCCAATGATGAACAAAATAATCGTGTGCCCATATCCACTGGGAAATTACTACCTAGTGGGGTTGCTACACAGTAAATGAACATACAAATAAATATGTCATTAGATTTCTGATAGCTGTCATGAAAAAAACTGTAAGATGCACTCAGAAAAATGTAGGGGAGAGGAATTTTATAACCAGAAAACAATAAGGTCAAGAGCAATGAGAGAAGTGGACCCTAAAGGAGGGAAAGAAGCTACTGGGCTGAGACCCAGACAGACACCATCCTGTACAGGATGGGCGGACAGAGCACCGTCACCACAGTGGGGAGATGAGGTTCTCCATAAAACTCAAAATATTTAGAGGCTTCAGAAATTTTAGGCAGCTCAAATAAAAGTGTATTCCTATCGAAGCTCTTGAAATAAACTTTAAATTTGGTGTTTTTAGAGGTTATATTTCTAAAGAGTTTGTCAGTAAATTTTTAACATGAACATTCAGATTTATTGGCTGTCTCCAATTTTAACACTGAATAGCAATAAATCCTAAACATTCATCTCTTAGAAAAGAAATGTTGTGTTTTTCCACAACAGTGTGTAGCCCTGCAGGCCAGTTTTGTAATGAATAAATACATTTGCCAAGCACTATTCTTTTTATTGACTTACTATGATTCAGTGTTATCTAGACACTGTTTATTGTTAAAGTCACAAAGACCTCAAGAGCAGGTGACAGTAAAGAATAAAATCCTTAGCCCTGGCTGGTGTAGCTCAGTGGATTGAGCACAGGCCTGTGAACCAGAGGATCGCAGTTCGATTTCCAGTCAGGGCACATGCCTGGGTTGCAGGCCAGTTCCCTGCAGGCCAACTCCCAGCAGGGGACTCATGGAAGGCAACCATACATTGATGTTTCTCTCCCTCTCTCCTTCCATTCGAAAAATAAATAAATAAAATCTTAAAAAAAAAAGAATAAAATCCTTATTTCCTCTCCTGTGAGAAACTTCCTGCATGTTGTTTCATCCACTTACTCTTTACCAACTCCTGTCCTTGACTATATACTATTATTACATTTCACAGCACTTAGTAATTTTCAGGACATACTTAGATCATTCCATTTTTCTCACAAAAACAAAATAGTGGTAGGAGGAATATTTTTCAATGGAAGGTAGGTGACTTTTTGGAAAAAGGGCTATAGGTAGAAGATGACTTCTATCATACTCCTTGAGTTGTTGAGAGACGGCTACCTGGTTCCTACATCATTATATTGGCATGACTTTCACCCATATTTTTCAAAAACATATAACTTCTTAAGTACCTCTAGGTGATTGACAATCAATGTCCTTTAAAGGTAGGGCAAACACTGGCAAATTTTAAAGGCAGTGGGTAAGAGCTGCTCAAACGGCAGTTACAAAAATCCTCAGTGAGCTGATGGGAAATATATTCTCTTGGGCTCTGTCAGTTTTGCAAGGTAAGTATTACTATGTTTTATGAATTTTCAATTTCCAATATCTGTAATCTTAAAAGAAGCTTATACTTGATAACCTTAAAGACCATGATCTCAGCACGTGTGTTAGGAGTATTTCAGCGCAGGTTGGTGTGTGACCTCACACCTGTGTGTGCACACCTGCTCCGTGGCATGGCGATGGTGCAGTTTCAACATGTAGTCCCCTGTTTCTGAAACCGAGATTTCATTATGTGTCATTTGGCAGTTGCTGGACTTACTTAGACTACAGAAATTTTAAATTTCACTTTCAATCTGTCCTTCTGACTTCATAAGGTATAATGTATCAAGAATAATCACTGAGGACGGAGTTTGTTTTCATGCTTCCTGGTGTGTTTTTTCCCTGAGGACAGACTTTATCTGGGCACACGAAAAGGGTCTCACAATGGAGACAACAACTGTAGAAGCAGCAAACAAATAAGAAAAGCCTCGGGGAGATCGGTCCAAATTACAGTAGAAAATTCAAATGCAGATAATTGTTAGCTTAACTGTCTTACATGTGGTTTATCTGGCTAGATTTTAAAAATATACCTGAAAAAAATTCTGGCACATGGGTGGGGGGTAAGTTACAGCACCCCGTCTTTAACCTACAGTAGACTTTGTAGGGCTCCCTGTTCCTGCTTTCTCTAATTCCCTTCTCCCCCGGAGCTCAGCACAGAGTTGCCCCGCGCCATCCCATCGGTAGATTTAATCGGTTCAGAATCGTCACATGCCTCCTGTGAACAAACATGAAAGATTGAAAAAGCAAAGCTGCTCAATACGATGGGGGCTCATTAACATTGTTGTCACCAGCCCTCATGTATGCCAGCTGTGGTCCAACATACAACCCTAACTTGGACCCTCACTTCTCAGCGGGGTGAGGAGGGCGCTATTGAGTGCGTGTCCGAGTGTGTCCGTCGGCGCTCTGTGTTTGGTGCCATCAAGGACAGGGGACAGTTCAGACTCCAGCTCAATTTGCTTTGGATTAAGCCCCTGGCTGCCCTAAAAAGACCCCTGTGAACTCACACCTCGAAGACAGAGTAGGAGAACATGATGAAATAGTGTGTGGTTGGCATTTACTTTCACAGGAGAGATATTTAAACTTCCTTCTTGAGGAGAAAGTCATGTCTCTGTTTCACCGCTTTGTTAATAATGGAACCTGCACACGTGCTCGCATAGGGGTCAGCAGGAAGGGCACGGTGGGAACCTGGTTTTACCATTTAGAGACCGACAGCCTAACAAGTCACCGCCAAGTTTGGCATCTGCAAAGTATTTCCCTACAACACGACATCTGGGATCAGAAAATAAAATACACACTCAATGGCTAAAATACATGTGTGTATTTTATTCGGAATCAGCAATTCGATAAATCACACACAACACACATCTGTTGCAGCACTAACATTGTGCACAATAATTTTAAATGTAAATTTTACAAATTATAAACGGACACACACTTTTATTAAAAATGCTAGGTAGTAAAAAGTATGTTTCTGGGAAATTTTTCCTAAACATAACATAAAACATTTTCTTATTTCTAAAAATGTGTTGCTCAAAAAGGTTTTCAGGACATGTACACAAAGGACATGAATATTTTAGAATATATATCTCTAGGCTTAGAATTGTAGAAGGAAATACTTTTTTTGCTGGAGAATCAGTCTACTTAGAAAGAAATAAAACTTTATTAAGACAAAATTAAATCTGATATTTTAAAACATTTATGCTGAAATTTCATCTGTGTCTTCTAACCCCATAACTGCTTACGTACTGGTGAACTAAATGATTACTTTCACTATATACCCAAAGCTAGGTTAAAACAATTAATAGGTAAAGGATACAGTGCTTTTGTTTTCCACAATTCTCTCTTTTGCTTAAAATTTGAAGTAACACTCCATTTTATTCAGAGTCAAATGCAAATTCTTGTAATTGTTATGTAGTTACCCATAAATCCATTTATTATTCCCTACTCACCCTCTTCTCCAGTTAACTCTCTCACCCTTTTTGTTATTTCCTTCTTAGCCAATTGTTCCAAACTGTCGCTGGCTGTCTCCTCTGCCTCAGAAGTTCTGCCACCAGATTCCTCATGGCTAACCCCCTTTCTCCTCCAAGTTTCTGACTACTTGTCATCTTCCTGAGGAAGTCTGTTCTGTAATACCATATTTGAAACTGAAACCCCTTACCGCTTGCCTGTACTCTGGTCTCACTTAACCACCCCCCCACCTTTTATCAACAGTAGTAATCACTACACAGTGTAATTTCGTATATGTTTAATGAATATAGACCCCATATTCTCAGCTACAATGCAATATTAGATAAATCAAATAATATACTTGTTGATTTTGCTTATTTATTGTTTCCACAACATAAATACAAGCTTCCTACAAGCAAAAGTTTTGTCTTTGATTTACTTATGTTTTTATACTGAGACTGTCTACTTTGGTAATGATTGAGTTTTTCTAAGAAAAAAATTTTAAACTCCAATACCAAGTATATCCTTCTATTTTCAATAGATTTATTTATATTTTAACTACCATGTAACTTGGTTTATGCCAGATACTGCACTGTGTAAAATTTTTCTACTTTAATCTTTTCATGTTTAGTTCTTATATTTCACCAAACATCAATGTGGCTATATGTAATTATGTATTATAATTTACTAAAATCTATTTGTTTACCATATTTTTTCAAACTTTCCTTATTAAATCAGAATGATTCTTACAATTGGAATGTAGCTGTTGTTTCATTTGTTAAGCTAACCTAAGAACCTTGATTATAGCACAAGAATTTAATAAATTTTCATTTAGCAAATGATGGTTAAAAGTAACACTATTAATTTTATTTTTCTTTCTAGTTTATGACTTATGTAACATTTCCTTGTCCCATCCCCACTGTGATATACTAAGATAGTTTAGTAGTTATTTGACTTTCCTTTAGTGAATTGTTCTTTTGTTTTTAGAGCTCTTATTTACAAATTATATTAAAATTTTCCTAGATTACTTTTTATGTCCTTTATGAATAGCTACATATATTTAAAATAAACTACTAGGTATATTTAAAGTGTTTAAATATGTATCCCATTATTTACATATAGATAAAAGTTATATAAAATCTTTGTTGTTAACTGCATCCTCTTCAAATCTTTATCTTCCTTCAACCTGAGGTAATTACTTTTGTTTGTCATTATTATCACAGTTGTGCTTCAGTATTCATCAGTTTCAGAACTCATCAAACCCTGTACTTGCTACATTTTAATAAGAAAAAAATTTTTCAGAACTTGGAACTTTCTTGGGACTCATCACACTTGCTAGAGTTTGGACGAGTCACGCTGCCGCCTGCAAGAGAAAATGCTTCCTAGTTTGGTTCTCATTAGTTCCCACACTCACCACAAGCTCCAGAATGAATTAACCATGAGTACCAAGGTACCACTGCAATTATTACTCGTATTCTTCCAAAATTGGGTTCTGAAGTAATGCCTGAACAATACGCTCTCTAAACTCTTTCATATCCTTAAAACATCCTTACTTTGTCTGGTTACATCATTAAAGAGTATGGTCCTTTTTTTCCTTTTTTTTCTTTTTAGTCTGTATAAAGACTGGAGATGGGGTAACTCAATGACAGTCTGAATTTTTTCATTTTTTTGTATGAAACTTGTACTTCCTGCCTGGAAGCTTATGAGACTATTATGATTTTTTTTCTTTTGAGGTGCAGAATTTTATCAATATATTCATACAAGCACTTACTCTTATAAAGGCAGTTTGAAATTTAATAAGGCATTTCAGTCTGCACAATCGGATTCTTACTAATTTTGAGGCATTTTCTTTTATCTTGTGTGTGATTATTGTCTCCCTTCACTTATTCTTTTTGTCTTCTGAATTTTTCATCTACCATCCTACTTTTGCCATTTTAGATTTATAGTTCTTTATATTTTATAGGCACAGATACAAACCCAACTCCCATTCAATACATTTATTTTATTATTAATTGGACATGTGTTTTCTTTCATTTATGAGTTTGTATGAGTTATTTTTTAATTACTTACAACACTGTAGAGAGATAAGTATGTAATTAATATGGTTATTTATTTGCTCCTTGGAATTAGACACAATAGTGTGAGTTTAAAGACAAAAGAGTAAAAACAAAACATTTTCAGCATTCCAAAATTGTGAACATCCATGTTATACAATTTTAAAAATTGAATTTCATAAAATATGAATATATACATGTTTAAAAATATAGTGAGCCACTTGTTTTTATGAAAAGAGAAACATCAGCCTCAATTTTCAGAATGAAGTTTCTTTTGACACATTTCAGACTGAGGAGTCTAGTGAAGCACATTTTAAAAATGATACATATGTTAAGTTTAAGAGAATTTCATAAATAAGAATATTTGGTTATGCCTAATGTTCAATTTATTTATTTATTTATTTTAAGCATTTTTTAAATTTAATTATTGTTCAAGTACAGTTTTCTGTCTTTTACTCCCATCCCAGCCCACCCCCCCCAGTGCTCCCCACCTCCCTCTCATTTCCACCCCCCTCAGTTTTTGTCCATGTGTCCTTTATACTTGTTCCTGTGAATCCTTCCCCTTTTCCCCTGAAATTCTCTCCCCTCTCCCCTCTGGTCCCTGTCAGCCTATTCTGTATTTCAGTGTCTTTGGTTATATTTTGCTTGCTTGTTTGGTTTGTTGTTTAGGTTCCTGTTAAAGGTGAGATCATATGGTATTTGTCTTTCACCACCTGGCTTATTTCACTGAGCATAATGCTTTCCAGTTCCATCCATGCTCTTGCAAAGGGTAGGAGCTCCTTCTTTCTTTCTGCTGCATAGAATTCCACTGTGTAAATATACCATAGTTTTTGGATCTAATGTTCAATTTAATATAAAGCAATAACCAAATGCTCCATTGGATACCAAATGTTCCACTGCAATATTTGTATGTATTTTTTATCCCATCTCACAAGACCAATTTCAACATAGTTCACCTATACCAATAAAAATTATATTTAATTTTTTTCTTTGAAATTTAAAAAAGTAATTACTATCTTGCTTACAAGATACAAAGAATACAAAGAATAAGTTTGTGGTATATTTTCTCTTAGTTGTTTACCTTTTAAAAAACATTTAAACTCTTTCTGAATGCCACTAATAAAATTGTGAAGTACAAAGTAAAAGACTCCTCTTATTATGTAACTCACACATATGGTTGTTTTCCTTGTATGAATATGATTTATTAAGTAATTCAAAATACTGTAGTACTGCTACTTTACTGAATTCATCTATCAGTTCTAGTAATTTTTTGGTGGAATCTTTAGAGTTCTATGTACAGTATAATGTCATCTGAAAATACAGTTTTACTTCTTCCTTTCCAATTTGGATATCATTTATTTCTTTTTCTTGTATGATTGCTATGGCTAGGATTTCCCATACCATGTTGAATAAAAGAGTAGAAGGTGGGCATTCCTGTCTTATTCCCAATCTTCAAGGCAATGTTGCAGTTTTTGCTAATACAATATGTTGCTGGCTGTGGGTTAATCATATATGGCCTTTATTATCTTTAGGTATATTTCCTCTATTCCCACATTGCTGAGAGTTTTAATCATAAATGGGTGCTGGATTTTATCAAATGCTTTTTCTGAACTATTGATATTGTAATGTGGTCTTTATCCTTCATTTTGTTTATATGGTGAGTCACATTTATTGATTTGCAAATATTGTATCAACCTTGCATTTCCAACATAAATCCCATTTGATCCTGGTGTATGATCTTTTGATACATTTCTCTATTCAGCTTGCTAATATTTTGTTGAGGATTTTAGCATCTATGTTCATCAAGGATATTGGCCCACAATTTTCTTTTTCTGTAGTATATTTGTCTGGTTCTGTAATTAGCATAATGCTGGCTTTGAAAAATTAGCTTGGGACTCTTCTCTCCTCTTGAATTTTTTGAAATAGTTTGAGGAGAGGTGTTAGTTCCTCTCAGAATGGTTGGTAAAATACACATGTGAAGCCTTGTGGTCCAGGGCTTTTCTTTGTTGGGATTTTTTTGATTACTGCTTCGATTTCACTAGGTGTAACCTGTTTATTCAGATTCTCTGGTTCTTCCTGTTTAGTTTTGTATGTTTCTAGAAATGTATCCATTTTATCCAGGCTGTCAAAATTTATTGGCATGTAGTTATTCATAATATTTTATTACAATCCTTTGTATTACTTTGGTGTCAGCTGTTTTTTTCCTCTTTCATTTTGATTTTATTTATTTGGGTCCTTTCTCTGTTTATATTGATGAGTCTGGATAAAAGTTTGTCAATCCCATTTATCTTTTCAAAGAACCAGCTCTTGGATTCATTTTGTGTATCATTTTTTAGACTATTTTATTAACTTCTGCTTAGCTCTTCTTCTACTCACTTTGGATGTTGTGTGTTGTTCTTTTTCAAGTTCCTTTCAGTGTAAAATAGATTATTTATTTGAGCATTTTTATGTTTCTTGAGATAGAAATCTATAATGCTATGAATTTCCTTCTTAGGATTGCTTTCCATTTCCCACAGACTTTGTGTTGTTGTGGTTTCATTCTCATTTGTTTCAAGATATCTTTTGATTTCTTCTTTGATCTTGTTGTTGACCAATTCATTGTTTAATAACATGCTATGTAGTCCCTATGTCTTTGTGTATTTATCAATTTTTTTCTTGTGATTTATTTTTACTTTCATAGGATTGTGGTCACAAATAAGTTTGATATGATCTCAATCTTCTTAAATTTATTGAGACTTGTTTTGTGCCCTAACATGTCATCTATCCTGGTAAATTTATCATGTGCACTTGAAAAGAATGTATATTTTGCTGATTTGAGGTGAAAATGCTCGGAGGATATCAATTAAATTCATTTGATTTAGTGTGTCATTAAAGGCTGCTGTCTCTCTTTTGCACTGTTGGTGGGGATGAAGATTGGTTCAGCCACTGTGGAAAGTAGTATGGTGATACCTCAAAAAAGTAAAAATGGAACTGCCTTATGACCCAGCGATTTCACTTCTAGCAATTTATCCAAAGAAACTTAAAACACTCATTTGAAAGAGTACTAACGTCCCTGAGTTCACTACAGCATTATTTACAATCACCAAGATATGGAAGTAGCCCAGGTGTCCATCAGTAGATGAGTAGTTAAAACAACTATGGGGCATTTACACAATGGAATACTATGTGGCCATAAAAAAGAAGAAAATTTTACCATTTGTGACAGCATGGATGGACCTGGAGAACATTATGCTAAGTGAAATAAGCCAGTCAGAGAAAAACAAATATCATATGATTTCACCTATATGTGGAATCTAATGAACAAAGTGAACTAACACACAAAATAAAGACAGGCTCATAGATAGAGAGCAGGCTGACAGCTAGTGGTGGGGGGAGGAATGGGGGTGGAGGGATTGGCAAAAAGGAAAAGAAGCTCATGGACATGGACAGCAGTGTTGTGATTGTGGTAGATGATAAACTGTAATGGAAAATATAATAAAAATAAATTTAGAAAAGTAAAGAAAAAATACCACAGCCCTAGACATATGATACTATGGTTTAGTGATTTTATTATAAATCATGCAAAATGCAATATCAATGGAAGTCATCACTATTTTTGAAAAAATGAAACTATGTCTTTAGGTTAAATTAATAATATTATAATCATTTGTGAAAAATAGAAAGCATATTTTTAAAGATACTCTATTAACAATATACTTTTTTCCTTTTCTTTTCCTTTCTTTTATTCCTAGCTCTGGAGGAGGAGCTTTACAAAACATAGATTCTCTCCTTCCTGGGAGCATGCCCATACCTCTTCCCTACCCTTTTTCCTCCCCCCAGTTGTGTACCTTTACCTCCCTCTTCATTAAGCCCTAAGGACCCTTCCTTTGCCCCGTACCTTGCTTTCTGAGTCAATTTCTTCTACTGTTCACTTTTTTTGCCTCTGTGACTTTCTAAGTAAACTGTCTCTTATACTTTGTTCAATCTTGTCATTGAATTCTTTTCTAGCCAGACTCAATTTGCAACCATATGGATGCACCTGGAAAACATTATATTAAGTGAAATATGCCAATCAGAGAAAGAAAAATACCATATGATTTCATTCATATGTGGAATCTAATGAACAAACTGAACTAACAAGCAAAACAGAGATAGGCTCATAGATTGAGAACAGTTGGGGGTGGTTAGGGGTTGGAGGGATTGAGCAAAAGGGGGAAGGACTCATGGACATGGACAACAGTGTGGCGAGGGTGGAGTATATAAGGAACTACATGGTAAAGGAAAATATAATAAAGATTATATCTTTTAAAAATTAAAAAATAAAAATTGCATTTATATTGAAAAAAATGTAAATATAGAGTCTTTGTTACTAATTACATTAACTACAAGATAGCATTAATTAGGGAAAATGTGGATAAGGAAGAATGAAAATTATTAACTTTCTTTTCCTGACAAACACATTTTTCCCAGATTGTGAAGATAAAAAATAGATTACATTATCTTTTCCCCACCCTCTACCCCCAGGCATATTTTCCTTGACCCCCTTTTTTCCCTAAGCTCCGAGGGCCTTTCCTTTGCCTCTGCAACTTGTCTCCCGAGCTCATTTATTCCACAGCTGACTTCTACCTCTTTGACTTTCTGAATGAACTTTTTCATATATCTGAGTCTTGGTTCTGAATTCTCTCAGCCAGAATTCAGATACGGAGGTGACTGACCCGAGTTTTGGACTAACTCCCCCGGTCTAACAACCGGTATCACTGCATGGCCTAAAGATCTGCCCAGTTAATAAAGCGCCCTGGAAATAGAATAGAATACAAATTCATTAGCATATTTAATGTTCATACAATGTAACTGAATATCTAAAGCAAAATTAATAGAATGAACAGAAGCATCTGAAATGGAGTCATTAAAGTCAAGGGGACGAAATGTAAAATAGCGAGTCCACTGGGGAAGCTGGTTTTATGCACTTCTACACCTAGATGGAGTCTGAACTTTGAGATTGTGCTGAGCAAAAAGGGTTACATCCTGCTGCAGTTCTCAGAAGGAGGTTTACTTTGGCAAACTTCAACCTAACAACTAGCATGGTGACCTCGCCCACATAGATTATTGATAGCTATTTTTGCCTACATCAACCATAATTCTTTCAAAACAAGGCTATGGTTTTTAACTTTATAAACTCTGCCTTTCTCTGCTGCCCTCAGAGCACATTTCAGGTTCCACCTGAAATCTGTGTTTCAAAAATTTGAGTTCATGAATACTCCAAATAAACTTTTGGTTTAATTTTCAGCCTCAGTTTGTTCTTGTTTAGGATAAGTTGCATGCTTATAACATCTATAGAAATGAAATGTTTTATAAAAATAATGGAAATAAAGTAAAAATGGAATGGTGTATTTTTAAGATAATTGTACATGTAAAGCAGGCATAATTTTATATGAAGGTAGAAACTAATTAATATAATATGGCTATTTTCAATCCTGGGGCCATTATTTAGAAGGTATAAAAAAGGAAGCCAATAGTGGACATTATTAGAGTATAAAATAATACAAAGTAAGGCATAAAAATGAGGGAAAGTAAACAGATGGAACAAATGAAAAACATCTAGCAAAGTGGTCAATTTTATTCACTTTTAATAACTACATATAAATTGTCGATTAAAAGCAGATTGTCATATTAGAGATAAAGCAAAAAAAAATCTGTGTGTTCCCACAAGAAAACTATTGTAAATATAAAGATAGAGAAAGGCTAAAAGTAAGCAGATGAAAAATACACCACAACAGTACTAATGAAAGAAATCTGGAACAGCCATTTTAATGTCCTGGGGGTGCAGAAAACCCTGTTCCTCCATCCTTCTAAATTCTTCTGGCTGAAGCCCTGGCTGGTGTAGCTCAGTCGATTGAGCGTGGGCCTGAAAACCACACAATCGTGGTTTGATTCCCAGTCAGGGCACATGCCTGGGTTGCGGGCCAGTTCCCAGCATGGGACACATGAGAGGTAACCATACATTGATGTTTCTCTCCTTCCCTTCCCCTCTAAAGATAAATGAATAAAATTATTTAAAAAGTGCACACTCAGTCAAGAAAATGAGAAAATCAGCCACAGACAGGGATAAAATATTTGTAAAAGACATCTGGTAAAGAACTATTAATCCAAATATACAAAAAAAAACTCTTAAAAACTCAACAATGAGAATACAAACAACCCAATTTTTAAAAATAAAATAAATAAAAATAAATAAATAGATAGATAGATAGATAGATAAATAAATTCTTCTGGCTGAGTTGAAGGTCCAGTTACCATTAGATAAATTAGAAGAAAACAACCAAATTAAATATGTAAATATATATCAGGATGCCATAAAAATGTAACACCCAGGAATGGGTAGCTGAGGCTTATAGTCATTCTGGACTAAAGAGAAGGGCAACAAGGGTTTGAGATTTCAAAAGAAAAGTAAGCAATTCACAGGCAGAGGAGAATGACCAAACATCTGATAAATTCTTTCTGGGCCACCCAGAAACAATGAGCACAGAGGGGTGACCCACACACAGGCTTTGNTTAATATAATATGGCTATTTTCAATCCTGGGGCCATTATTTAGAAGGTATAAAAAAGGAAGCCAATAGTGGAGATTATTAGAGTATAAAATAATATAAAGTAAGGCATAAAAATGAGGGAAAGTAAACAGATGGAACAAATGAAAAACATCTAGCAAAGTGGTCAATTTTATTCACTTTTAATAACTACATATAAATTGTCGATTAAAAGCAGACTGTCATATTGGAGATAAAGCAAAAAAAATCTGTGTGTTCCCACAAGAAAACTATTATAAATATAAAGATAGAGAAAGGCTAAAAGTAAGCAGATGAAAAATACACCACAACAGTACTAATGAAAGAAATCTGGAACAGCTATTTTAATGTCCTGGGGGTGCAGAAAACCCTGTTCCTCCATCCTTCTAAATTCTTCTGGCTGAAGCCCTGGCTGGTGTAGTTCAGTGGATTGAACGCGGGCCTGCAAACCACACAATTGTGGTTCGATTCCCAGTCAGGGCATATTCCTGGGTTGCGGGCCAGTTCCCAGCAGGGGACTCACGAGAGGTAACCATACATTGATGTTTCTCTCCCTCTCTCCTTCCCTTCCCCTCTAAAGATAAATAAATAAAATTATTAAAAAGGTGCACACTCAGTCAAGAAAATGAAAAGATCAGCCACAGACAGGGAGAAAATATTTGTAAAAGACATCTGGTAAAGAACTATTAATCCAAATATACAAAAAAAAAAAAACTCTTAAAAACTCAACAATGAGAATACAAACAACCCACTTTTAAAAAATAAAATAAAAATAAATAAATAAATAAATAAATAAATTCTTCTGGCTGAGTTGAAGGTCCAGTTACCATTAAATAAATTAGAAGAAAACAACCAAATTAAATATGTAAATACATATCAGGATGCCATAAAAATGTAACACCCAGGATTGGGTAGCTGAGGCTTATACATCATTCTGGACTAAAGAGAAGGGCGACAAGGGTTTGAGATTTCAAAAGAAAGGTAAGCAATTCACAGGCAGAGGAAAATGACCAAACATCTGATAAATTCTTTCTGGGCCACCCAGAAACAATGAGCACAGAGGGGTGTCCCACACACAGGCTTTGCTAGATTTCTCCTGTCACACTGAGGTCATATATCATGATTCCAAGATGATGCCTCCTTCCTTTAAGCAGGTTTTTCTAACTGAACTGCTTTAGGCTGGAAATGGGAGAGGGTCAGAGAGAGGTTCTTTCTGAGTCCTTTGTTTCTTAAAAACAACCAACTTAAAGTCAACCTACCAAAAGGTACATTTTGGGGTGGCAAGACTTTGGGACCCTTCAATATCACATAAATTAGAATTCAGAACAAGGATATTTATGAGTTTAATAATAACATTGCAAAATGCTAAGGGTGTCAATTCTCTAAGAAAACACACTATCCCAAAATGTGTGCACATCCAATAACAAAGCAAACATAACATAATAGTCGATGGTGCTGAAAGTGAAGTAGGTTCACCCACAATTATACGCAGAGACACTGACTTTTACCTTACAATTTTTTTAACAAGATCTGAAAAACAACATCAAACCTTTTGGCATAACTGACATTACAACTCCTTATGAAGAACATAAAAATGTACATTCTTTTCAAATTTACAAGGAATATTTATAAAAATAAGCTATATTATGGGTCCTAAAATGACCTTAATATATTTAAAACTAGTCATTATATAAAACATGTGATTTGACCTTACCTAAATGGAAAAAATAACACAAATATATCAGGAAAATATGCAAATATTTGAAAATTATATCCTTTCTAAGTAACAAAAGGGTCAAAGAAAATAACACAAATAAAAACAGAAACAGTTTGAGGAGAATGAACACAAAGACACAACATACCAAAAGGTATGGAATGCTGCTGAAGTGATACTTAAAGAGAAATGTATAGCATTAATTGTTTATATTTAAAAAAGAAAGTTCTCAAATGAACCATGCTTCTATTTTAATAGGCTACACAGAAAATAAGAAATTGATTTCAAACAAGCTCAAAGGAGAAAATAAAAATAAATGCTTAAATATACAAAACTGACAAAAATATAACAAAGGAAAAATTCAGTTAAAGGAAAAGCTGGTCCTCTGGGGGGGAAAATGGTAAATTTGATCATTCTCTAAATTGACCAAGGCATAAAATAAGAGAGAGAGAAGATACAAGCTACTCATATTAGAAACAAATGATGGGACAGCATTATATAATCTGTAGATAGTATAAAATAATTAAAATCACTACAAACAAATTTATGCTCATTGTCTTGATAATTAAGGTGGCATACAAAACTGTTTGAAAGAAATTGTCAAATCTCACTCAAAAACAGATAGCCTGAATAGCCCTGTATTTTGCAAAGAAAATTTATTCTCACCTAAAAATCTTATCAACATAGAAAATTTCAGGTTCAGGTGGATTAATAAAAAGTTGTATGGCCCCGGCTGGTGTAGCTCAGTGGATTGGGCGCGAGCCTGCGAACCAGAGGATCTAGGTTCGATTCCCAGTCAGGGCACATGCCTGGGTTGCAGGCTGGTTCCCTGCAGGCCAACTCCCAGCAGGGGATGCACGAAAGGCAACCATACATTGATGTTTCTCTCCCTCTCTCCTTCCCCTCTAAAGATAAATAAATAAATAAAATCTTAAAAAAAAAAAAAAAGTTGTACTAGCATTTAAGGAGTGAGGACATGATATCAATTTTATAGAAATTCTCCCTGAATACAGAAGAAACGGCTCACTTTATGAGAATTCACCTGATAGCAGAATTCACCTGGTAGCAAAACACAATAAAGAGAGTTTAAGAAACTGAAAATAGACACCAATGTCATTCAAACATTAATGCTGGTAGGGAAACTGCACCAGAATGTTCCTAGTGATTGGACCTTGGTTAAGCAAACTAGATGCTTGAGTTCTGGCTAAGAAAGAATTCAGAACCAAGAGTCAAATATAAGCAAAATTTTATTTAGAAAGTCGTAAAAGTAGAAGAAGTGAGCCATGAAAGAAGTGAGCCAGCTGAGCTGTGTAGGCTGAGGGAATAAGTTACTGAGTGAAAAAAACCGACACTTGGAGGTTAGGAGAAAGAGAGAGGCAAATAAAATATTCTGGTAAGGGTTCAGGCTCCATAGAGAGAAGCTGGCACTGGTCCTCTAGCCTAAGGGCCTTTAGGGTGGGTATTTTAGGGGAGGTCTTAGGGGATGATCTCAATAGAATGTTCATTAGCTTTCCAGGTGTGGCCTTTCAGGGCCATGGTATCCACTAACTGGTCTGTGCCAGGGCAGGGGGACATTAGTAAATACAACTGGTCCTGAAGTCAGCCACGGCATCTCTTGTCTCGTTTGCTGTTTTTGGACCTGGAGCTGAGACATAACTGAGGCCTAGATGTTATTTCTAGGGATTAATTATTAAAGGACTTGTTCGTGCATGGGAGGGGTATGAGGCCACTCTTCTACCCCTGTCCCTCCTCCCAGGGGGTCCACCACGTGACTAGAGACGTGTCGGGGGGAGGACAGGCCTGGGGAGGGTCCAAATCACATGACCAGTAACATGAAAGGTCAGAGGGTTTAAACCACATGGGCAGCAAACTGTCAGGGGAGAAAAGGTCACCTTAGGAGAGAGGCCCCGGTTCTGCTGTTGCCAGGCACCTGGGGCTTACCACCCTTGTGACCTTCTGAAGCTGGCCCATTGTCCTGGCTCTGCTCATCCTTTCTAACAGCCTACCACATTAGTAAATTGAAACCAGCAAAATATAAATAAGATATTACAGTACAACCAAGTAAGTTTCATCTTCATAAAAATGTTTGTTCAATATTTTTAAAGAATCCATGGGATTCATCTCAATCGAATGTTAAAATGCAAAATCAGATAAAAATTTTTACAAAATTCACATCCATTTATCATCAAAATTTATGCACACTAGAAGTGGATGGGAATTTCCTCCTTATGAATTTTCTTTTTATTATAAACTATAGATTTAAAATAAATCTACAGTTAATATCATATGCACTGATGAAAATAAGTTTCCCTCCATTCATTACCAAGGGACAAAGACAAGTTTGTTGGCTTGCCACACTGGAGATCCTGTTGGTTTAATAATGCACGAAGAGGAAATAAGAGACAGATCAACAGGATGGGAAGAAATAAAACTGTTTTGTTCACAATTAACATGGTGGTCTTCATATAACTCCAAAGAACCTACCAAAAATATGGCTAGAACAGAATATCAATGTATAAAATAAATTATATCTAGAAAAACTGAATAAAATGTGTATTAAAACAAATCTAAATTACTACTTCTTACAGTAGCACCAAAATCCTTATACATTTGCCTAAAAGTCTTGCAAAATATGTGCAAGGTCTGTATGCTGACAACTATAATATACTAATGAATAGTTATAGTATGAGAATAAAAACCAATTAAAGTGGTATTCCATGATCACAGATTGAAAGATTCAAGATTAATTATTATTTTCTCTATAAGCTGTAAACTTACCTTTCTCCCACACTGTATTTATCTGTTAAAAAAACACACACTCATGCAATGATCTATATGCAAATATTTCTAGCAGCTTTTTTCATAATTAACAAAAACTGAAAACAAGCCAACTGCACTTCAACTGTGGAACCAATGAATGCATGATGTTACGTCCATACAATGGACTACAACTCAGGAATACAGATGAATGGACTGACACACACAGCAATATGGATGAATCTCAAAGTAAAAGAAGCCAAAATAAAAATACTTCTTACTGTTTGATTTGGTTTATTTTATCTTTCTCACACACACAAAAGTAGAGACAGAAAACAAATCCATGGCAATACCAGGGAGGACCCTGTCTGTGAATGAACATGGAAGGATTATTCAAATGTTGCAGCTGCTCTATATCTTGATATTAGTGAGGGGGGTCACGTGACAATGTATTTCTGAGACTAAAAAGGGTAAATTTTACTATATGTAAGTTGTACTTAATTAAAAGTGGAAGACCCTACTTACATTATGTTTGCATATAGCTGATCACTCCAAGTTCCAGTCTAATTTAAGCTAATTTCGATTTTATAATAAGAATTAATTTTCTCAGAAAACTAAAAATGGACCTGCCTTTTGACCCAATTTTATTGCTGGGATTATATCCTAAGAACCCTAAAACACCAATCCAAAAGAACTTATGCAAACCAATGTTCACAGCAGCACAATTTACAATAGCCAAGAGTTAGAAGCAACCTAGGTACTCGTCAGTAAATGAATGGATCAAAAAACTATGGTACATATACACAATGGAATTCTATAAAGCAGAAAAAAAGGAGCTCCTCCCCTTTGCAACAGCATGGATGGAACTGGAAAGCATTACGCTGAGTGAAATAAGCCAGGTGTTGAAAGTCAAATACCATATGATTTCACCTTTAACAGGAAGCTAGACAACAAAACAAATGAGCAAGCAAAATAAAAACAAAGACACTAAAATAGAGAACAGGGGACAGCGACCAGAGGGGAGGAAATTTCCAGGGAAAAAGGGGAGGATTTAGAGAAATTAGTATAAAGGACACATGGACAACAACTAAGGGGGTGAAAATGGGAGGGAGGTGGGAGCATGGGTGGGGTGGGCTGGGATGGGAGTAAAAGACAGAAAACTGTACTTGAAAAATAATTAAATAAAAATAAAATAAAATGAGATAAAAACAATTTGAAAAAAAAGTAATTAAGCTCATTTTTCTCTATTATATACCAAAAAAATTATTCAATAAAAATCTATCCAGTTATTATTTTACAATTAGTTTGAAATATTTGTAACTACTGAAAGTCAATATTCTTACTTTTTTAAAAACATAATTTTAACTATACATATATATAAAAATTAGCTTCTTAAAAATTATAATAAAAATGCCTCTTTTCTTTCAGAACACAATTATGAATCTTCCTACTATAACCTTTAAAGCCTTATGAGGACTGACTTCACTGAGACAGATGTGTTTTATGTTACACAGTTTCAACATACTGAAAAACTCAGAGCAAGTGTTCAAATAACATTTTTAGGAGATTTGACAAAGTACTTTTCAAAATGTATATTGCAATCTACATAGAAAAAGCTGTTTGAAAATTGCATAATATCATAAGTAAAGTTAATGTAATATGACCTTTAGAGTGGCAATAAATTACACATAGAGGTATTTAGATAAACACTGCATTTTACCATTAGATAACTTTGTTCTTTTGTATTTTTGCCTTCTGAGACAAGATTCTCCCACTTGTAACTTTAGGATGGAAAGACATAGATATAATTAGGCTTGCAAATTGATTTAATCTATGACTTAAGTTTTAACTACAACCTAAGCACATATTAACTATAAAGTAGATTCTAAAAGTGGAGAATAGAAAAGAAAACTAATAAATAGGACCACATCAAACTAAAAAGTTTTCACACAGCAAAGGACACCATCAACAAATCAAAAAGACAGCCTACAGAATGGGAGAAGACATCCACCAATAACACATCAGAAAAGGGGTTTGTATCCAAAATGTATTAAAAATTTATTCAACTCAACACCAAAAATATCAAATAATCCAATTAAAAATGGGCACAGGGCCTGATTGGACATTCTCTGAAGAGGACATACAGGTGGCTGATAGACATGAAAAGATGCTCAATGACACAAATCATCAGAGAAATGCAAATTAAATCCACAATGCGATATCAGCTCATACCTGTCACAATGGCTATCATCAGTGCATCATAAATAAGACAACAGGATGGGGGCACCGAAATTTTAAGTGACAGAGATTTTTAGTAAATGTGTGCAGAAATACTGAAAGAAAAGAAAATTAATCACAAGAGTTGGCAAGGATGTGGAGTAAAGCAGACACTTGGGTCTTGTGTGTGGAAATGCATATTGGTGCAGCCACTATGGAAAGCAGTATGGAGATAGCTCAAAAAATTAAAAATGGAACTGCCTTATGATCTAGTGACTCTACTTCTGAGCATATATCAGAAGAAATCCAGAACACAAATTCGAAAGAATATATGCACTCCTATAATCATTGTAAAATTATTTACAATACCCAAGCTATGAAAGCAACCCAAGTGTTCATCAATAGACCACAGAATTGCAAAGTGGTGGTACATTTACACAGTGGAATACTCCTTGGCCATAAGAAAGAATGAAATCTTGCCATTTGTAACAGCATGGTTGGACCTAGAGGGTATTTTGCTAAGTGAAATAAGTCAGTCAGAGAGAGAAGAGTACCATATGATTTCACTTATATGTGGAAACTAAAGAACAAAGTAAACAAATAAATAATAAAAAAGAAACAAACTTGCNTCCTCCCCTTTGCAACAGCATGGATGGAACTGGAAAGCATTACGCTGAGTGAAATAAGCCAGGTGTTGAAAGTCAAATACCATATGATTTCACCTTTAACAGGAAGCTAGACAACAAAACAAATAAGCAAGCAAAATAAAAACAAAGACACTAAAATAGAGAACAAGGGACAGCAACCAGAGGGGAGGAAATTTCTGGGGGAAAAGGGGAGGGATTTAGAGAAGTTAATATAAAGGACACATGGACAGCAACTAAGGGGGTGAAAATGGGAGGGAGGTGGGGAGCACGGGGGGATGGGCTGGGATGAGAGTAAAAAACAGAAAACTGTACTTGAAAAATAATTAAATAAAAATAAAATAAAATAAAAATAATTTGAAAAAAGTAATTAAGTTCATTTTCCTCTATTATATACCAAAAATTATTCAATAAAAAATCTATCCAGTTATTACTTTACAATTAGTTTGAAATATTTGTAACCACTGAAAGTCAATATTCTTACTTTTTTAAAAACATAATTTTAACTATACATATATATAAAAATTAGCTTCTTAAAAATTATAATAAAAATGTCTCTTTTCTTTCAGAACACAATTATGAATCTTCCTACTATAACCTTTAAAGCCTTATGAGGACTGACTTCACTGAGACAGATGTGTTTTATGTTACACAGTTTCAACATACTGAAAAATTCAGAGCAAGTGTTCAAATAACATTTTTAGGAGATTTGACAAAGTACTTTTCAAAATATATATTGCAATCTACATAGAAAAGCTGTTTGAAAATTACATGATATCATAAGTAAAGTTAATGTAATATGACCTTTAGAGTGGCAATAAATTACACATAGAGGTATTTAGATAAACACTGCATTTTACCATTAGATAACTTTGTCATTTTGCATTTTTGCCTTCTGAGACAAGATTCTCCCACTTGTAACTTTAGGATGGAAAGACATAGATATAATTAGGCTTGCAAATTGATCTAATCTATGACTTAAGTTTTAACTACAACCTAAGCACATATTAACTATAAAGTAGATTCTAAAAGTGGAGAATGGAAAAGAAAACTAAATAAATAGGACCACATCAAACTAAAAAGTTTTCACACAGCAAAGGACACCATCAACAAAACAAAAAGACAGCCTACAGAATGGGAGAAGACATCCACTAATAACACATCAGAAAAGGGGTTTGTATCCAAAATGTATTAAAAATTCATTCAACTCAACACCAAAAATATCAAATAATCTAATTAAAAATGGGCACAGGACCTGATTGGACAGTTCTCTGAAGAGGATATACAGATGGCTGATAAACATGAAAAGATGCTCAATGACACAAATCATCAGAGAAATGCAAATTAAATCCACGATGCGATATCAGCTCACACCTGTCACAATGGCTATCATCAGTGCATCATAAATAAGACAACAGGATGGGGGCACCGAAATTCTAAATGACAGAGATTTTTGGTAAATGTGTGCAGAAATGCTGAAAGAAAAGAAAATTAACCACAAGAGTTGGCAAGGATGTGGAGTAAAGCAGACACTTGGGTCTTGTGTATGGAAATGCATATTGGTGCAGCCACTACGGAAAGCAGTATGGAGATTGCTCAAAAAATTAAAAATGGAACTGCCTTATGATCCAGTGATTCTACTTCTGAGTATATATCAGAAGAAATCCAGAACACAAGTTCGAAAGAATATATGCACTCCTATAATCATTGTAAAATTATTTACAATACCCAAGCTATGAAAGCAACCCAAGTGTTCATCAATAGACCGCAGAATTGCAAAGTGGTGGTACATTTACACAGTGGAATATTACTTGGCCATAAGAAAGAATGAAATCCTGCCATTTGTAACAGCATGGTTGGACCTAGAGGATATTTTGCTAAGTGAAATAAGTCAGTCAGAGAAAGAAGAGTACCATATGATTTCACTTATATGTGGAACCTAAAGAACAAAGTAAACAAATAAACAATAAAAAAGAAACAAACTCACATATACAGAGAACAGATTGATGGTTGCCAGAGGGGTGTTGGGGGATGGGGTTAAAAAGATAAAGGTATGAAAAAGTACAAGTTGGTAGTTACAAAATAGTTGCAGGGGCATAAATTACAGCACAGAAACTAGAATAAAACTGTATTAAATATACATGGTGCCAGGCAGGTATGAGGAATATCATGGGGTCAGGCATCTTTGTAAAGTGCATGATGGTCTAAGCACTATGCTGTACACCTGAAGCTAATACAAATCAATATTGAATGTAAACTATAAATGGAATATAAAATAAAAATAAAGTAGAGAATAACTTGGATCAGGGAAAGAATGGAAATGGAAAGTTGGGTAGGTTGCCAATTTCAGAGGGTGTTTGACTAATGAACGGCAGTGGAGATAAAGAAAACCATACTAAATGTGATACATTTATCACATATTTACCTTAGAAAAGCTAAATAAAGGTAACTGAAATTAATATGCAAAACCTAGTTGTAACATGCAGTGGGTGTGCCTTTTGCCACATTACTATATCGCTAAGCAAAGAAAAAGGAGCAGGACAGGTAGAATGGTGGGACCAAGAATTTGGAGTCATCAAGGGGCCCTGAGCAGGTCAAAATGTACAAGCAAAGGTAAGCTCCACAGTAGGAGCCACAGGCTCACAGAGGATTCCCTGACAGGGTCAAGCACTTGGGAAGGGGTTGCAAGTAGGGTGACAGCCAGGCATATGGGGGTGAATGAGTGAAGCCCTCTGCACTCACCTCAAATCTCACTATTCCTGGGATCTGCTCTGGGGTGGGCAGATTTGCTCATATAGACAATTTTTTTTTCCCAGACAAGGACCCTGACACATGGAGAAATTAAGTAACTTTCCTGGGATCACACAGAGTTGAGTTTGGATAGGAGAATGAGGTTTGGAAGCAGGCTGGTCTGGGAACCAGAAGGGAGGGGCAGTGTTCCCTTCGCTTTTTAATGTGATGGGTTTGGCCTGAAAGGAGGCATGAGGAGCTCCTGCCATTCCCTGGGCAGGCTATCCAGGGAAGTGCAGGAGTCTGAGGTTCGCCCACCCTCACTCATGAGTACAGGACTGCAAACAAGTTAAGCAGGCCTCCAGGCAGCACAGCACTAAGAAGAAATGAGCTGTCAAGCCATGAAAAGAGAGGAGGAACCTTAAATTGCACATTACTAACTGAAAGAAGCCAATCTGAAAGGGCTGTATACTTAGGATTCCAACTATATGACCTTCTAGAAAAGGCAAAACTATAGAGACAGTTAAATCTTGTCAGGGGTGGGGGCAGGGAGAGGTAAATGGGCGGAGCACAGAGAATTTTTAAGGTAGTGAAAATACTGTATATGATATAATAATGGATATGTGCCATTCAACTTTTGTTGAAACACATGTAATATATAACACCAAGAGGTGATTCTAAGATAAACTCTGAAGTTTGGGTGATTATGGTGTATCAGTGTAGGTTGACCTTTGGTTTAAAAATGTACTATTTTGGTGAATGACAATTAGTAATGAGGAGGACATGCGTGCTTAGGGAGGGACAAAAGATATATGAAAAATCTCTGTAATTTTCTCTAAAGGTTGTTATAAACCTAACATTGTTCAAAACTTAAAGTCTTAAAAAAATTCATTCCATTGAGTTTCCTAATCTCTACTAGTAAGTAGTTTTAGCCAAGAAAGAGTGAATGCATTAATAATATAGCAATAATACAAACAATGAAGTAAAACCTTTGACTTCCCCATAATGCATAGTATATGAATTTCATCACATAGGATTTTTATTTTTCATTTAAAAATTGATTGAAGAAGTAATTTGTATCTAAAAGTAAATGACCTAAAAAGTAATTGCAAAACAAAACTTGAAGTGGAACTAGAAAAATAAGATCAAAATCAAAGTATTTCACTTGAAGTAAATAAAATGTATTTCAAATGAACATTAATAAAACTATAAGCAGAATTGGAAAAGAGTGAATGAAATGGAATTTTATTGTTCTAATTTCATAAGCTCTCAAACTCTATTTGATACTACAGTGATTTTCCAAGTAGGTCACATTTTTATTTTTAAATCATTGGCAAAGAATTCAGACACACTGTCAGAAAATGCATTGAACTCTTGAAGAGCAGCTTTCCCTGAGAGAAAATATGTGGATCAATGCATTAGAGATATTTTATATCACTCAGTAGACCAATTAAAGTTTGGTGTGTAGATGGTCTAACTAAAATTATACTACTTAATATATTGTTTCTACTTCCAATTGAGTGACAGATAAGAATCAACAGTGAGAGAAATGTGACCTATTACATACTCTTATATGCAAATGTATGTTTTGGTCAACATTTTCCCAACAATTTTCTATGATATTAACCTTGCAGGCAATTTATTTTCTTTCTGCGAATGGTATATTGAACATGTTGGACCTTTTTTACTATCTTGTGAATGTTCTGATTTAGCTATATTGTATTATAAATAATTAGAATGCTAAAAAAGACACAGATTCTTCATTATAAAACAGTGTTTCCATTAACAATGAAGTTCTCACCCTGGCCAGATGGCTCAGTTGGGTGGACGATCATCCTGAGCACCAAAAGACTGTGGGTTGGATTCCCAGTCAGGGTCAGGGCATATACCTAGATTGCGGGTTCAATCCCCAGTTGGGGTGTGTACAGGAGGCAATTGATCAATGTTGTGTCTCTCTCTCTCTCTCTCTCTCAGAATCAATAAACATATCCTCAAGTGAGGATTTTTAAAAATTTCTCCCTAAAAAAAGCTAGAAAAACAGCACAGTCATGTCCTGACCACCACCTCCCTTTCCCACATGCTACCTGCCCTGATTTCTTCCTCCAAACTACTGCTGTCTCAAGCCTACCTCTTTATTTCTTGAAGTCACTTGCTTCCTGGCATCCCCAGCTTCATAATTACTTCCTTTTTTCAATTAGCTCTTACTTTTAGCTCTTACTTTATAGTGGCAATATCATCTTACCTTATTTACTTTTCTTCATACTGTTTTTGAATATCTAGTAAATGAATATGTTCTCCTAGACACTCGAGTAGCCAACATTTCTGGAAGAAGACAGGTTACATTCTTGATGTCAGTAGCTCTGGGCATGTGCTTTGCTTCTTCTGCCTCATTGTTACCATTGTGTTATACTGCCTGCAGTCTACTCATTGTTGACCGCAGCCTTCTATGTAGTCCACAGACTTCTTTGAAAATAAGAGTCAAGCAACAAGAAGTTGTCAATGAGGTGTGCTCCTCACTTTGTCACCACCCCAGGTGTTCAGCACCTTGAACAAATTCTAACAGTGTCACTGCCCAAATAATTGGCTGTCCTTTTTCCAGTTCTTGAAACCTTCAATGATTATATTCTCTTCTTTCTCTTTTTTTAACTGCTGCAAACTCTTGACTTTCTCACAAGAGCTGTTTCTGTCAAGTCTCCAGTGCATTCTGTGGGGGTGAGGGGTTACACTGTCAAGTTTTTGTCACCACAACCAAATCATTAACTCATTTCTGTAATTAAATTCTGCAAGTTATCAATTAGCTTTCCTACATGATAAATGCATCCTCATCAATATTTTTGTATGTGACATTTTTATTATATTCTCTATATCCCCAAAGAATTATGAGTCATTACTGACCACATTCCACAGCAAAAAAAATGTCAGACTAGCCCATTATACAATGATAACTAATATAGTGTCATGTATATTCTGGCTTATTCCAATGATAATTTTTAGCATACAGATTTAATTTTAATTTTTACATCATTTCTCAACCTATGTGGCCTACTTATACAATGTTGTTGTTGTTCGTTTTGTTTTTTTGCTTGAAGTTTGTTGTGTCCTTACCTCTTTTATTAAGGACTATTTGCAATGATATTTTCATGATCCTCGCCTAATTTATGAAGACTAAGATATTTGTTTCATTTATTTAGTTATCTCTTTCATCATGCACATTAATGTTTTTTATTGAGTACAATACACATTCATTTTTAAAATACTTTTCACTACATGTGATTTTGCTTTATTCAAATCTCCTTTTTCAAAGCTCTATATGAACCCCTTTTATGATATATTTATATATTTATCTTTATTCTTTTACTATTATTTAGTATGTAAGGTCCACGGGACAAACATGCAATATATACAATTGTTTTCCCACAGCCCCTGCACATAAGGTCAAATTTTTATCTTATTTTCATTTGGTTAGTGTATAAATATAAATAACCCCTGAGATTTGTCACTTGAGCCTCTGATTTATACCTTTGAAGATTCATTATTTTTTTACTGCTTTTTGGGGAAAAAAAAATCTTCGCTGTCGCTTTTCCACGGACAGTGATGGATCAAGGGCTCAATTATGTTTCTTCACAATTCCACAATTACCAAATAAGCATTTATGAAATTTGTTTCATGCATTAATTAAGCAGACTACAAAGGCTCCAGTATACCAAGTAAAATCAGTTATACAGGAAGACTTTGCCAATTTTATTGAGCTCATTTTTCTCTTCACTGAGAACAACATGCTTTATATTTCTCTCTGCCCTAAATGTACTGGTAAAGGGCTTTGTCTCAAGTAGGATGAGTATGATATTAAAATGTCATCTTTAGAAACATACTTTTTTTCTGCCTGAAATGCAGCATTTATTGAAAGTCTAAATTAAATACCAGAAGAAGTGCTTTTATGAAATTCTGTTATAGCTTGAAATTGAAATCTGATGGTAATTGATGAGCTACTGACATTTCAGGTTTTAGCCCTTAATGCATAGGAAACCAATGATTATCCAAATGACAACATATTTGTAAGTCTCTTATTGCTGAGAACCACACAGTCAATAATTCAGCATTTAACTGTTCTGTGGCTTTCTTTTCAGCTCTATTTATTGTTGTACATTTGTGTGTATCCAAACTGTCATTTGTGCAGATGGGACAAATGAATGATTCATTTGTGATCTTTCCTTTAGAATATATTGGTTTAACAAATGCTAGTTTTCCTCCAAATGGTAGTAAAAAACTTAATTGGAAGCAGTAAAATAGTATTTTTAAAAACTATTCTTAAGCAAAAATGACGTTTTATTTTTTTAATCGTTGTTCAAGTACAATTGTCTCCATTTCCCTCACACTCTCCTCTGCCCCACCCACTCTCACCCTCAATCCTACCTCTTTTTGGCTTTGTCCATGGGTCCTTTATATGTGTTATTTGACAACCCTTCCTCTTTTTTACACCATTATCCACCTTCTCCTTCCCCTCTGGTTATTGTCAGTTTATTCTTTATTTCACTGTCTCTGGTTCTATTTTGCTCACTTGTTTGTTTTGCTGATTAGGTTCCAGTTATGGATGAGATCATATCGTATTTGTTTTTTATCCCTGGCTTATTTCACTTAGCATAATGTTCTCCAGGTCCATCCATGCTGTCACAAAGGGTAGGAGCTCCTTCTTTCTTTTTGCTGCATAGTATTCCACTGTATAAAGGTACCTCCATTTCTTGATCCACTCATTCACTGATGGGCACCTAGGTAGCTTCCAGCACTTGGCTATTGTAAATTGTGCTGCTGTGAACATTGGGGTACATAGGTGCTTTTCAATTGGTGTTTCAGGATTCTTACAGTGTAATTCCAGCAGTGGAATTGCTGCACCAAAGGACAGTACCATTATTAGTTTTTTACGGAAATTCCATACTGTTTTCCACAGTAGCTACACCAGTCTGGATTCCCAATAGTGCAGTAGGCTTCCCTTTTCTCCACATCCTCTCCAACACTTGTTTGTTGATTTGTTTATGATGGCCATACCCACCGGTGGGAAGTAGTATCTTATTGTATTTTTAATTTGCATTTCTCTGATGGCTAGTGATGCTGAGCATTCTTTCATATGTCTCTGGGCCCTCTGTATGTCTTTCTTGGAGAAATGTTTGTTCAAGTCCATTGCCTATTATTTAGTTGGATTGTTTACCTACCTGGAGTGGAGTCATGGAGTTCTTTGTATATTTTGGAAATCAAACTCTTGTCCAAGGTATCATTGGCAAATGTGTTTTCCCATACGGTTGGTTCCCTTTTCATTTTAATGCTGTTTTCTTTACCCATGCAGAAGCTTTTTATTTTGATGAGATCCCATTTGTTTATTCTTTCTTTTATATCCCTGGCTGGGATATAACGCACAGGAAAAATACTGCTGCATGGAATATCTGAGATTTTTCTGCCTATGATCTCCTCTAGCACTTTTATTAAGTCATGACTTACATTTAAGTCTTTTATCCATCTTCAATTTATTTTTGTGTATGGTATAAGTTGTTGCTCGGTTCATTTTTTGCCCAGAGCTGTCCATATCAAATAAATGAATAGTACAGATGCTATAAAACTGTGTTTTTGAAGCTTATCCAAGGAACTCCTTCCTTATATTGTTTGAAATGTAGACTTCTGTGCTTCATCAGCACTGCTTCCAGTGTCTTGCTTCCTTAAAATGGAGACTCAGACAATTTGTTAACCAACGCTTAAAATAAAGGTTGGAAACATTGACTTGTGCAATACCTCTGGTTTTTGTATGTTTGTTTGTTTTCTATGTTGAATTTGGAGTTGGTATGCATAGAAAAATGATTTTCAATGTACACAGTCTTGCAGTATACACTTGGGAACATTCTGGGGTATTTCTCTACTTGGTATTTTCCACTTTGAAAGCAATAGCTGGAGTCTACAAAATTGTCAGGAAGGGTGAAAATTTAGGAAGACCTCCTGAGAATAGGAGGAGGCATACTTTTCAGTGAGCTTCTGGTGTCTGGATAATCTGTGAGTCACTGTGTGATATTAGTTTACGGAATTATCTTTTTACATTGTTTTACAAGCCTGACTTTGCAGTAAGTGCCACATATTATCTTTCCATCACTCATCAATATTATATTTAAAAGTAAATATTCCCTGGTATAAGGTCAATCTAAAACTATAAAGAAAGGTTTAAATTAAACATAACTATAGTTATATCCTCTAAATGTGCTGGATATCAGGGGAAAATATATGTGTATACTTAATGTGCTGATATTTCAATAGTTTAATAATTAACCTTAAACAGAATCTGGTTTTAAAAAGGTAATGAGGTGTTTGCTAGATTAATTAGGACTCAGGCAGGAAGTAGCATAAATTTTATAAATATAGCATATGACAAATGGCATAGCACATGGTCTTTTAATGCACTATTAAATTGCAACTGTCCTGGGTAAAAGAAATATACATAAAGACTGTCAGGAAAACTTAAAGTGATGTGTCATCTTCTCATAAATAATAGTTACCTGTCACCAGGGAACTGCTTTGTGTGCAGTAATCAAGTTAAAGAGTAGTGTTTCCACTGCCTGCGTGCATGCACTGCAACAGTGTATATTTTTTGAATTCAGTTTCAGAAGCACTTAAGACACTTCTTATGAATAACAATAGAAGCATACGCATTATTTAGACAGGAAGGTTCAACTATCACATAATTTTAAAAAGCCATTTTCCCAGTTTAAATGCATTCTCATTTAAAAACATTGTAGCCACCTGATAAACACTGTGAAAACTTGAATTCTATCACTATTTCAGTTTATTTATTCTCAAATTCATTTATAATAGATAGTTTTATAACAATGCCGCTTATTAGACTCTCATTTAAGCCTCACAATGACCTTATGTGAAATATAGTTTCATGGTATACTAGGATGATGTTTCTTTTGATGATAATGACTCTCATAAAGGTTCAATAACTTACCCAATGTAACAGATTCGATATGATTCAGAGGTTGGATTCAGACCTATTTTGGTTAAATTCCAAGGGCTTATGTATTTCCAAAACATTATATGCTCCTACATATTCTATGTTGTGTGACTAAGCAATAATTACTAGTAAAGATTAACCTTTTAGAGATTCCGATTCTGATGTTCTGATTTGAATTTCTAAATACTATTTTGATTAGATTCTCATTGGTTAATTGAAACTGGGATTAAATTAAAACATGGGATAAATAAAGTTTAGAAAACTGTTGATATAAAAATAAATTAAAAATTAGTTTGATAGAGATGTTGAGTAGACTTATATCCAATGTATTCTGACCAACCCTAAATTTGTTGCATAAGTACAAATATATCCTTTATACTATAGTAGTATAGATTAATAAGGAAGGATTCATACTATTGAAAAGAAGTTTAGTATCTATGCTCTATAGGGTAATGATTAAAGAACTGTATTTCCATTAGAATGGACTCTCTGATTTCAATGTGAGTAAAGAGGTCCTAGAACACCAGAATAATGTATCATCACCTAGCAAGCCAGAGTATTGCTGTGGTTGTTAGAATAAACAGCAGAGTCAGTACAGCCATCAGAATGGTAAAACAATAGGCAAATGCAATACTGACCAAATGATCATGGCACCCAGGTGATGCAGACCCTGGCCGGCAGTATCCATGTGTTGTGGTTGTGGTGAACAAATTCACAGGGATTACAGAAGTCCTGTGGAGAAAAAGGGATGGCATGGCTGCTCTCTAAGGGAGACAGAGGGCCTAACCCCTGCCTGGCTTTTATTGCTTTTCTGGGTATATTACATTGAGGATGGTTCTAATTTACTATGCACCAGTTCACTGCAGGGGATTACCTTTTATAGATAATAAAGGAAAGAATGTTCCTAATTACTTCAAAGGGAAGGATGTTGCAGACCAAGAGGAAAGTTGGTTGAATTGGTTACACCCCATACTTGGGAAATTTAGCTCAGATTTTAGGAAGTTACTTTAGAGATATGTAGTAAACATTTCCTGCCTCAACCCAGGGTAAGAGTGTTTTAGCAAAAGCAAGTCTCATAGCAGCCTAGGTACCATGCAGGCCTGATTCCCCATGGGAGAACCTATCTATGGGCATGGTTCCCCATTGGCCTTTCTGAGTGGGGGCTGGGCTACACTCCCCATGCCATGCGGAATGGTCCTCTATATCCAGGGACAAAAATAAATAGGTGTATCATCTATACTGAAATAATAGAAACTTCACCATCCAATTTTTGTCATCCAAAACTGTTTAAACCAAACAACATAAATAACAACAAAGAAACCAAAATAGCCCTGACTATTGTGACTCAGTGGGTTGGGCATCATCCCACAAACTGAAAGGCTGATGGTTCAGTTCCTCGTCAAGGCACATGCCTGGACTGTGGGCCAGATCCCTGGTTGCAGTTGTGTGAGAGACAACTGATCAGTTTCTATTACACATTGATGCTTCTCTCCCTCTCTTTCTTCTTCCTTTCCCCTCTCTCTAAAAATAAATAAATAAAATCTTTCTAAAAAAAGGAAACAAAACAAAAGGACATTGAGCCATCCCAAAGATTTATGATCCCTATGAAATTGTCAAGTTTTGTGTCTTTCTCAAACCTGAAAACACCTGAAGAGTGAGGAGTACCCTTGAAGACTTACTCTACATCTTCAGGGAGAACTCTCTAACCTAGCATTCCCTAAAGGGACTTATACAGGGAACCAGAGAAACTTATAACCAAGGCAACTGATACTTATAACCGAGGTCATTGCACCAGGTAAGGTACGATAATCATCTCATCAATAAGTGACCAAAGCAAATATTGATAGCTTGGGAACTTAATGCCACTTTGACAAATGGAATTTGGCTTGTTTCAAGCTCTTAGTGAATCCAGTGGTTCTGTAAACACAACCTGGGTTTATCTCATCAGTTTCTGACTATATAGTTGGAATGACTACACAAAGTCACTGGCACAGTGACACACATAAGGATCTAGGTATCTTGTCTACCAATAGGACTACCCAAAAGAAATACTTCATTAAATTCTTGAACAACACAGGGCTCACAAATTTCTTATCACTTCTCCACTTCAATTACCTGACTGACTTATTACAATCAAATAGTAACTCCATTTACAGTAGCTGTTACAGATGTGCTTTCTGAAAAAAAAATATATTGAAAAAAATCCCAGTCCTAGAAACTTGGATATAGAAAAGTCCAATTCAGAGTACCAACAGAGCTCTTAGGCCTCCTGCCACGTTTTGCCTAAGTGCCCTTCATCTTTCTGGATTGGTGACTTATTTACACCAGTGAGATTTTGATCATCTCATCATCCCACAGGGGACATCATGCCAAGATTATATGGTGACCTGGAGGTAGCACATACTGTTACTGGGGAGACTTTGGTACCAAACTCTGAGCGATAAATTCCACCAACAGTGAGGGGGGCCTGCCTTTTCAATAAAGTTACGTGGGCTCTGTGCGTAGGATGTTAGAATGTACTTACCACAGAGAAAGGCATATTGCTTAATTTGAATTACTTGCTCAACAAAACTGACACAATGCTTAAGAGTTCTTAGTTTTGGATTAAAAAAGTGGCTTAATCCTAATTCAGTTATTTTATTGCCCATAAGGCCTACTAGGTTTCAATGGGGGCACTGGGTAGACTGGCTGTCTGGCGTTTACTCAGAGAATACAGTGATACAAAAAGTATCAGCCATTAACAAGTTCTAATAGGAAAAATACAATAGTTGGTTTTGGTGCAAAGAAATGTTCTCTTCGGGAAGTTTAATCTTCTTTAATATCAGCGAGGGCATATTATTTAGTCCTTACTGATATTAACAATAGAAGCATAAAATAATAGTTGAATATGTGGCCTAACTCTTCATTAGGAACCACGTGCAATTTGCCAAGCCAAAATGAACACAGGCAGCATTGTTCCATCTTGTAGTGTAAGTGGCTTGACCCAGGAGAAATCCTGTAGGTATATGAGTGTGTTTGTGTACCTGTACATATGTATTCACATATGAATTCATAGAGAGAGGCTGTTATTCTGTCAGTTCCTCTGTCACACCACCGTCTTAACTTTAATTTGTAACTGGGAGATGACGAGTTTTCTAACACTAATTGACTCAGTAGGAAAATAACAAGTCTCATTTATAGAAGTATAGCATAATTGAAATAGTGTCATAGTATGCTTAGTAAAAGCTCTGAAAGGAGGAGATAATTTTTTTGTAAAATAAAACACTGTATCTATGATTAACTTTATCTAGAAGGAGAAATGAGCCTGTATACAGATCTGTGCTGATTTATAATCTGTTAACAATTTGTTTAGCTTCTCAAAGATTTGTAAGAGCAAGATTTCATAAGGAATGGAAGATTGAAAGTAAAGGACTGTGGAGAACATTATATGAGTAAATTTCTTAAAACAAGCTGCAAATAGTGAAACTGTGTCCCATATTAACGCTCAAAAATACATGGACATTCTCAGTAGTCATCTAAGATCTCCCACTTGGTGGGTGTCAGTTGACTTTGTCCCCAGCCACCACAGCAGCCAGTGATAGTTGTATGAAAAAGGAAGGCATCAAAGTGGAAAGTAAGTTGTACATGCAAAAAATATATATATTTATTCTCACCATGACTGTCCTGGATACTGCTACCTGTGAGTGGCCTACTTGCCTATAACAGTGACAAATTATATGCCCTGAAACGAACATACCGGTGGCAGGTTGAGTATATTGGACACATGGAAATGGAAATAGAAGTGGTTTATCTTACTAGAATGGAATATTGATTTGCTTTCCTTGCCATCTATGCTTCAGCTGAAACCATAGTCTGGAAAACTGTTGAAAGCTTTATTCATCATCATTTTGTCCTATCTAGCGTTGCTTCTGAGTACAGAACATTTTCTGATATTAAAGCAATTTTTTTTCAGAAAGCTGAAGATTATAGAATGTATTGATTTTGCCATGCCTCATTGCCAGAAATAGTTGAGGCCAAAGAATGGCGCTCTGGTTTATGAGGACTCAGTATGTGTTCAGGATGGTGGTATGGCCTGACGAGTGAAAGATGCTGGCCTGGCCTGCGGAGCAGTGTCTGCGCCTTCCACCAGGGCTCGGTACAGATGCTGTTCCAACTGCAGCCACTGCACCTGAACTCAGGACACACTACTGTGACATTACGAGTTGGTGCCACAGGTTATTTTTATCTCATAAAAACTAAAAGATTTTCTTTCTGTCCCTGTGACTTGGTCCTTTGCATTTTATAAGCTTTGGTACCCAAGGGAAGAAAGTTCCCGTTATGCCAGTTAACAATTTATTCATTACACTGAAATTTGATTTTGCCTTCTGGCCATTTGAGAGTCCTCATGTCAGAGATGAAACAGCCAGAATATGTGGTCAATAGGTTTCATGAGGTGACTGACATGAACATTATCAACAGGAAACACGATTGTGTTCGAAGTGTAACTTTGACACAATGTTTACAGGGAAACTTCTTGGTTTCTTCCTATACCGTGTCATGTTCTATGTTAGAAGTGAAGTGCTCTCTGAAGTGTAACTTTCTCTTTATTTATTTCATTTCATTGAATAAGACATTAAAAAGGAATCCCTGTTTTAAGCAAAGTACTTTTCTTATTGTTGCAACTCTGCAGGCTCTTTTTTGGGAATGACAATGAGCTCTCAGACTATGTTGCTAAAAATCACATTGTAATCATTTTGACATGTCTGCCATGTGTGGTAGATTATCAAAATAGTCGCAATACTGTCAAGATCTTCCCACCAGTAGTAGATGGAATTCATTTCCTTAGACTTGGATTTTGATGTGGCTTGTGACTTACTCAGATTGATCAGATGCAGAAGGAGTCACATTCTGACAGTTATGCCAGTTCTGATCCCAGGTCTCAAAGGTCTGCCACACTTCCTTTCTCACTTGGAACGCTCTTACCTCCATGGAAACAAGACAAGAATAGTCTGCTGCAGTGTAGGAGTCAAGTGAAAGCCATCTGACTTGCCATTCCAACCAAGGCAATGAACCAGCCTGACAACCAGGAAACAATCCAGCATTGCCCTGCCCAGACTCGAAGAACAACTGGCCTAAGAATTACAAGTTAAATGCATGACTTCTATTTTAGAACACTGTGTTAGAGGTGGCTTGTCACAGAGCTAATATTAATTGATACACTATATGAAGGACAAATCATTGCATGGCAAGGTCAGTATTATTCTACCTCATGTGAAGTAAAAATAATTCCAGAGAAGCTCTTATAATCCTATGTAACGAACAATTTTATTTGTATTTTTCAGTATTTAAATTCCTTTATTTTTACCTCACCTTGAGACACAGTTTAAATTTATATTAATTCAAAAAACAAATACATTAACATTTTAAAAAATAACACTTGTAGCATTCTCAAAATTTAAGTCAACTTCTACAGCAAGTATATACACTCTGGTTTCTCTTCAGATCGTGTTAATTTTTTGCCTTTTATAGCAAGTATATCAGCACAGTTTGCTTAAATTGAGAAGAATTGAATCCTCTGCCTTATAGAGCAACTCACTGTATGTACTAAAAATCTTAGAACTGAGGGTTCATATTCTTTTAAGATAGAGGCCAAATTATTATACAGATTTTATCTGTATCCCTATTTCTACTGAGTAAAGTCCCAGATGATGTTTAATTGAAAAGTTAAAGAAAAAGAGATTTATGTCATTTTTAATTGTTCGGTTTAGTAAGGAGGAAAATACTATACTCCCTAAAGGTCTGCAATGACTGAAATAAACTCTTTTCTAATAAAGAAAGAATTAATTAACTGATGTTTTCAGACAGAGTGCCACTCTATCACGGTCACTCTAAGAATTACAGAAAGCTTTGCATTATAGAAATTGATGGAAAATAATGTTCTAAGGTGTGTGTGTGTGTGTGTGTGTGTGTCTGTGTGTCTGCATATAATATGACATGGAGGATACGGATTCTGGGGTAAAAGTATGGAGACCACAGAGTGTAGCAGACCAGAATGATGTCCTTGAACTCTGGCATTGGGGAATTACAGACAAATCAACTATAATTGTCCATGGAAAATAGGATGCCCTCCAAGCAGTTATTAAACACATATCTAAGTCACGCAGGCACATGTTTTCCAAAGCAGTTTTCATGAAATCTTTTTAATGATGGCTCAACTAGATAACAAATCTCATTGTCCTTTGATTATTTTTTCTTTTTCTTTTTGGAAGAATGTTGCTGGTAATACCAACGAACTCACTGGCAGCCTCTCTCACATCTTTTCCTGGCAATCTGTGATTTTCTAGACTTCATAATGTTGGGGCAGCCCAGGTTTTTGTTTTCTTACGTCACTTTTTAGTCTATCTTACCTGATTTTATTTAAAGTATTTTTATAAAAATACTGTGTAAACATCTCTATTCTCTGGTCTGTAAATACAATATCCTTTTGATTTCATGATCTTACTTTCATACAAACTTTCCATCATCACAATAATGTCACACTGAGATGTACTCACACACAACACAAAACACAGGAATGCCAAATACAGGTGGCTTGCATAAAGACCTCCTTAAAACAGTGTTATTTATAATTTACCAAAAAAGTTTCTATTGTGAGAAGTAGAGAAAAATATATTTTGTTTTCAACCAGAATTATTCATCTATCTCCTTTCTGCATTTGTAAACTTTTGTAAAATGTTTAGCATTACTTCTTTCTTATGCTGACAAAATTCTACAATTATTTTGAATTTTCCATTGTTTACATATTTGAATGTATTGTTGTCAGCATAAGAATATAATTTTCACTTTAATTTCATGACAATATTTCCTTGAAATGATAGAAATAGGTTAATTTGTAAGGATTTCGTCAGAATTGTTATCTTTACTTCTTTACTTTAGGATAACACATTCACACTATTCCTTACAAAATTTCAGAAAGCAGAAAATGAAATGATTGGTGCTTGAAAATTAAAACATTTTGTTCTCATATCTTTTTGAAGTAATCACTGAAGGAATCATAGGGACCTAGGGTTTAATTCATTTAAAATCATATGTATTCCGCCCTGGCTGGTATAGCTCAGTAGATTGAGCATGGGCCTGCGAACCAAAAAATCGCGGTTCGATTCCCAGTCAGGGCACATGCCTGGGTTGCAGGCCACTTCCCAGCAGGGAATGTATGAGAGGCAACCATACATGGATGTTTCTCTCCCTCTCTTCTTCCCTTACCCTCTAAAGATAAATAAATAAAATCTTAAAAAAATGATTTTAAAAAAATCATATGTATTCCTTTCACATAAGCCTTATCAAGGTTACACAGCTTGCTGCTTTTACAGAGACTGTTAGTGCTAAACAAAGTGCCCATTAAAATAACCTTTACAGGTGAAGAGAGCATCAAAATGATAACATACTTCCGTGTAGGTATTTTCTTACATTCATTTTGTCACTTAGGTTACTAATATTATTTGCAGTTCTAATATCAACTTGCAAAAATATGATTTGTAGTATGTTTAAATACCATTTTAAGGCAACTAAAAATAAAAAAATCACATTTCTAGAAAATTAGAATAGGAATTGTAGTGTTAGATACTCTGAAATGGCTAAAAGTAATTTCTATATTTTGGAGTAAATATGATATCTAGACTCAAAAAAGTATGCTCATTTTTGTAAGCTAAAAAATTGATGTCAAGATTCACACCTCTGACTATTCCCAGAAATACATAGCTTAAATTTAAACAAATGGACTACTCAAAAATCCTTGTTGGGCCTGACTTTCATACAAAGTTCCTTATTTTCAAGAAAAGTTACTGAGATATTATAAATGCCATTTAGGAGTCCATGCTAATTCATTTCTATTTACCTTTTTATTCCATCATCTTCAACTTCTCTTTTACATGCTCCACAACTAAAATTAACTACTTAAAATTGCTGCATACATTTTTCCAAGTCTTGGTTTATTCTCATTCATTCTGTCTCTCTTTCTCTCCCCATCACTCTCTCCACATATATACATATATATGAATTATTTATTTATCCACAATATTTTTAGTTTTCTCATTATTATAAATCCTAACTCAATAGTAACTTTAAATAAAATTTTCTAGAAATATTTAAAATTATTTCTGCACTGTTTCCTATCACCCTTTTAATATCTAACTCTGTTTTAACTTTTGACAAAGTTGTAAACTCCTTTAGGGCAAGCACATTATAATATCAATTTTACTCATCAATACATTGCCAAGATGTTGGATCCTTAATATAGTTATGGTCTTTGATTTCTTGGACAACCTATGAGATGATGATGTTTAGCTTATTTCACTTGTACAATTTAATTGCTGACCCCAATTTTTGTTTTAGTTGGAGCATTTCCACAACTATTATTCCACAGTATGGACAATTTGGCTGAAAATTTCAATGTAAACCTTTTATCATTGCTATCTCAAAACTCTGTTTAGAAAGCTATTAGAAATTTTAAATTGAATAGCAGATTAACTTATGAATTGAGTGCCAATAAATAATGAGGGACAAATTTAAAGAAAATCACAGCAACCTATTATATTATTGAAAAATAAATCTGTATTGTTACTCACTTGAGTAGTAACTCTAACATTAGATTCTTTTAAAATTCAACGCACTTCTTCAACACATTTTTGTTAAAAATTGCATTATGCAATAAAATACTAAGCCATAATAAACACACCTTTATCTTTCAGAGGATGTGGGAGATATTTCAAAAATCAAATAACACCAAATAAACATATAAAGACATTTGGATAAGTGCTTAGACACAGGGCAGCAGATAAAATGGCATAATCTTACTCGCCTGGACATTCAGGGAAACACTGATGAAGGAGTCGTAATTGGAGCTGAGAGTGCACTCTGTAAATGAAAGTTCAGTAAAAGATAATGAATTTTTAAAGGGGACATACACTTGAACCTTTCAAAATAAAAATTATATAAATAACTCAATATATGTTGTAACTATTTATCAAGCACATTCATGCCGGTCACTTGCAAAGTTCTGAGAATCTAGAGGTAAAAAGAAAGCAGAGACTATTTTTTTTAATTTAATTCTTATTCAAGTACAGTTTTCTGTTTTATATTCCCTGACCTTCCCCCCTCCCAGTGCTCCCCACCTCCCTCCCATTTCCGCCCCATTTCCCACCTTAATTATTGTTCATGTGTCCTTTATATTTATTCATGTGAGTCCATCCCCTTTTCCCCTATGATTCTCTCCCCTCTCCTCTCTGGACCCTGTCGGCCTGTTCCGTATTTGAGTGTCATTGGTCATATTTTGCTTGCTTGTTTGTTTTGTTGTTTAGATTCCTGTTAAAGGTGAGATCATATGGTATTTGTCTTTCACCGCCTGGCTTATTTCGCTCAACATAATGCTCTCCAGTTCCATCCATGATGTTGCAAAAGGTAGGAGCTCCTTCTTCCTTTCTGCAGCATAGAATTCCATTGTGTAAATGTACCATAGCTTTTTGATCCAGAGCCTATTTTTAAAGAAAACGTTCTAGTGAGGGAGACAAATGAGAAAGTCAGTGATTATGTTTCATAATTGTCAGTAAATTAGGTTACAAAAGTTTAAGAAGATATTGTGGAAAAAGATGCATTTAGATAAGAACCAACTCATTGGTACTATGAATTATATTAAAGGTTTTATTTATTTATTCCACAAACTCTTATTGAACACTTACTAGGTGACAGGCAGTAATTAAGCTCTTGGGGTCCCTATAGTCTCAGTCTGAGAAGAATCCTGTTACTAAAGACCATATTTTTATATTTGAAAAACAGCTCCATGGTATTAACAGAAGGTTAATATGAAGAACAAACTAATGAAAATGGGATTTCAAAAGTTTTCTGAGCAGTAGGAAGAACAAGTTCTTTAATAAAGGGACTAAGTTGTACCCAAAGGAAACCTGAGAACAATAGGTCTCACTCATTATCTACACACTCTTACTCATTGAAAAGGGATGTTTCAGAGAAAAGTATGACTGTCATGTACATTTTTCTCCAAGCCCATCGTCTATGGGTTAATATCTTATTGCTTAAGTATTTCTAACATTTGAACACTAAAGCAGTCTACTCAAAGTGTGGCCCACTTCCTGGATAAATCTTCAAGATCTGGGAACTGTTACAGATACAAATGCTATGGATGCAACCAAGACTTACTAAGTCAAAATCTCTAGGTTTTTGCCCCCCAGGAATCTGCTTTAACAAATTATTCTTATGCACATTAAAGTTTGAGAAGTACCCCATAAAACGTCATAAGTTAATAATGAGTTTGCCAAAGGAAAAAAAGAAAAATATTTTGAAAATATCATGCATAATGGCTATATTTGCCTTGCTTTGTTTAAGTTGTTTATTATCTCCTTGTGAATTATTTAATGTCATTTCTTATATCTAAAACATCTGTTGTCTTTTCCGCAGACTAAGAATCTCATGCCTCTGATTGTATCTCTTGAAATTTTCTTTTTTGCCCTGGCTGGTGTAGCTCAGTGGATTGAGCGTGGGCCTGCAAACCAAAGGGTCATAGTTCGATTCCCAGTCAGGGCATATGCCTGGGTTGCAGGCCCGGTCCCCAGTGGGGGCCATGTGAGAGGCAACCACACATTGATATTTCTCTCCCTCTCTTTCAGTTTCCCTTCCCCTCTCTCTAAAAATATATATATATATATATATTTAAGGATGTCAGAGCTAACTTAGAAAAAATAAGCAGAAAAATAAACAAGTATACTTATTACATATTCCATAACACTAATTCCATACCTTTGAAGCATTCTTTCACTTGAAATGTTTATATTCTTGTCAATGTTTTTATTAAAATTTCTAGTCAAGTGGTAAAGCAATTATATTGATTTGGCATCCTAAACTCTTTGAAGATGGCATTTGGTGAATATTAACAAAGAAAATATGACATCATAAATTAGCAAAAGTGTATTTTATATTTTGTATCATACCCTGATTTTATGTATGAAGACCTTCACACAATATTCACATTATGATTTTAAGCATGATATGGACTTTATTAGTTGGAAGATGGTAGAAAGTAAAAAAGAGAGAAAAAGCCAACATTTTTTAAGTGGTGCCGCAGACCAGATAATATTAAACTCAATCACCAGGCAAGAAGTCAGCGAAAGAGGGGAACAAAAGAGGATTTTAATTAAAATAAGTTCACTGTGGTTTCTATCACACTTTTTGAGGAATCTACTGTCACAGTATTAAGTAGAGAAATTTGTCATCACCAGAATTTATGAAACTGTGGTTTTGATTCAGAGTTGATATTCAGTTCATCAAAAGTACATCCACAACAGCTGGCCTCTCTAGCCTGTCCACTCTCTGTATTTCTCTGAGAGTGCACTTTGGCTTTCTGCTTTAATAAACCTTGCTACCATTGCTTAAAGAAAAAAAAAGTACATTCAAAATTATGTACAATCTAAAGTCCATGTCTTGTTTTTATGTCTTTATTTTGTGATACATTATTTCAATGTACAAGAGTATATTAAGAATAATGGACATTATTTATTAACAACTGCACCTAAAACAAAAGCAAACTAAGAGGACAGCTAAAATAGGAGCAGAGCCACAGAAATGGAGATCACATGGAGGGTTAGCAACGGGGGAATGGGAGGAGGAGAGAGGGGGAAAAGGTACAGAGAATAAGTAGCATAGACAGTAGGTAGAAAACAGACAGGGGGAGGACAAGAGTAGTGTGGGAAATGTAGAAGCTAAAGAACTTATGACACATGGACATGAACTAAAGGGGGGGAATGTGGGTGGGGGTTGCAGAGTGGAGGGAAATGGGACAACTGTAATGTCATAATCAATAAAATATATTATAAAAATAATGAACATTAATTTTTTATTGTTTTCATACTTTTTCACACAAAAATATCAGCTAAGATAGTTTATAAAGTGCTTTAAACTGATAAGGATATGTTGTTTCCCTTTGGTAACTTAGACATAAAACAACACATAAAAAATTACCCATCTATTCATGTCTTAAATAAAAGCAACATATTATTTAAATAAAACTTGACATCTTTCACCAAATACATAGGAGTTTAGTTATTTTGTATGTATATGTATATATATATAATTTTGTATTTTGTTTATACTGTTCTGAGTTTAAATTTCTTCATCCTCTTCAGTATAACAGTTCCACGCACAGACTAGTTTTATTTTCTACATGTAGTTCAGATACCCTCTCCCTTTTAATTCTACCCTCCTTTCCATTCTCATTCTTTTATAAATATTTATAACTAATTTTCTAGCATCTAAACCTGCATTTGATTAATGTTCCATTTTTGTGATATATTATTTATCATTTCATTATACATGTACATATACAGATATTCTTTTTCTTTATTAAACTTATATACAAAACTTCAAAGTTTATTTTCTATTATGAGAAATGCTTAAGAAAAATTAGTTATACTTGCTTTAGGTAACATTTTCATTTCCCTCCCAATGCATTTAATAAAACAATAGGGTTATGTCAGTAGAAATCCATATAGACATAACAAAGTGTTATTTTTTCCTTTGTAGTCCCAGCTTTAAAATCAATTATGTGTGGGAAAGGGAGCCTGAGGTTACCAACTGAGTCAACACAGTATTATTGATACTGGCCTGATTTTACAACTGAAATGTACTTTAGCTGTATGTCAATCACATTCTAGCCACAAAAGCCTTTATTATTTTCCCTCTAGATTAATTCTTTCTTCTCAGTTTAAATGGATTGGAAAATTGAAATTCTATTTTGCATTTTCTGCCTCCAAGTGAAAAAAAAGAACTAATCTAAAATGAGGCAACCAGCAATATATCAACTTTGTCAATCACTATTGACATAATATTCAATTCTATCTCTATGCTAATATCAATTTATTCCTTGAAATGTATTATTCAAGTATAAGTCAGCTAAGAACATGAAGCATTAATATGATTCCAGTGGGCAAATATGAATAATTTTTAGCATTATGGTGTCAGTGATTATATTTTGGTAAAATTTAGATAGAAAGCAAAAAATCACTAAAATCGTTCAGAATTCGTTGACATTCATATTGAGTTTTAGAGCTAATTTGGAACCCAAAGTACTAGCTATGACAAGATATATTTTAGTAAGACCAACAGGTTATTAAAACTACTATTTTCCTCATAAAATACATTTTGAATAAATTTCTGTTAGAGGGTTTTATAAATAAAATATTTGCAGCATTGATTTTACATTATTTGCAAAAGGGGGACAAGTACCCCTAAATTTTAGTTTGTTACTTTCTTTCAGTAGCTAATTTTATAGTGAATGAAAAATATATGATTTTATAAGTTCATTTAGAATATTTTAAGTATATTTTATTGATTATGCCATTATAGTTATCCCATATTTTTCTCCCCTTTACTCCCCTCCACTTTGCACCCCCTTTCCCACCAGCATCACCCCCCACTTAGTTCATGTCCATGGGTTGTACATATCATGTGTTCTTTTCCCATACTATCCCATATATCCCCCGCCATTTCCCATACTATCCTTACCATCCCCCTGTCTATGTTGTACCTACTATTTATGCTTCTTATTCTGTGGGGGCAAATTTTCCCGCAAGTCCCCCATCTGCCATGGTTGAAAGTAAACACTACCAAGACATGATCTGCTTGGGGAGGAGAAGTGGTCAGTTTCTCCAAGGAAAAAAGCCTTAAGCCCCTTCCTCCAGGGGCTTTTATTGGGTTGTAATACACAGGAATACAGGGTGGCAAGGATCAAACAGTAGATAGCATTTCAAAGAAATCTGAGGGCTTAGTCTGAGTCAGAGTCTGTCAGGAAGGGAGTTACAGAAACTTTAGGATTTTCTGATTGGACCCTTAACACATGAATGAAAACACTCTTAGCAAAGCAGGTTTCACAGGATTTTTAGGAATACTTTGTGATGCCATATTTTCCCCCAGATCCACTCTAGCAAGGCAATGAGCTGCACTCCTCCCTATCAGGTTTTCAGGCTTAAGTGGATTAGAGCCAAGAAGCATTTCTCCCAGAGGACATGGGGACTCAGGCTATGTCCCATGGCTGGGGGGCAAGGTTCTATTGCTTGCCCTTTGTTGCAGCCCCCTGAGTCCTTCCATGATGGCCTCCCAAGTGATCATGTCTGGCTTAGGTTGCCCCTCGCTGTGAAGAGCCTTACCAGTCATGGACTCCCGGCCATGCTTTGGGGGCAGGGAGGAAACTGAGGCAGCATTTGCTACTAGAGACAAGCTTTGTCTCCTGTGGCTCACATTTGGGAGGTCGCTCACTCATTCTTAGCCAGGGTGGGTAATTACAATTCCTGAAACCAGGCAGAGTGGTCCCCAACATTATTCCCTGTACCATTTTCCCCATTCTCCCTTCTCCCCCTCTCCATTGCTAACCCTTCACATGACCTCCATTTCTGTGATTCTGTTCCTGTATTAGTTATTTGCTTAGTTTGTTTTTGTTTTTTAGGTTCATTTGTTGTCACTTAACAGTTCACAGTTTTGATCTTCTTTTTCTCAGATAAGTTCCCTTAACAACATTTCATATAATAATGGCTTGCTGATGATGAATTCCTTTAATTTGACCTTATCTGAGAAGCACTTTATCTGTCCTTCCATTTGAAATGAAAGCTTTGCTGGATAGAGTAATCCTGGATGTAGGTCCTTGCCTTCCATGACTTTGAAAATTTTGTCCCAGACGCTTCTTGCCTGTAAGGTTTCTTTTGAGAAATCAGCTGCTAGTCTTATGGGAGCTCCTTTGTACATAACTATCTCCTTTTCTCTTGCTGCTTTTAAGTTTATCTTCTTATCTTAAATTTTGGATAATTTAATTATGATGTGTCTTGGTGTGTTAATCCTTGGGTCCAATTTCTTTGGGACTCTGAGCTTCCTGGACTTCCTAGAAGTCTATTTCCTTCACCAGACTGGGAAGCTTTCCTTCATTATGTTTTCAAATAAGTTTTAAATTTCTTGCTCTTATTCTTCTCCATCTGTCACCTGTATTATTTGGATGTTGGGACATCTAAAGTTGTCCCCCAGATTCCTAAGCCTCTCCTCATCTTTTTGAATTCTTGTTTCTTCATTCTGTTCTCATTGAATGTTTATTCCTTTCTTCTGCTTGAAATCGTTGATTTGAGTCTGGGTTTCCTCCCCTTCATTGTTGGTTCCCTGTATATTTTTCTTTATTTCATTATGCATACCCTTCACTTCTTCCTCTATTTTGTTGCTGTACTCAATCATTTCTGTCAACATCCTGATTACAAAGTGTTTTGAATTCTGCATCTGACAGGTTGGCGGTGCCTTCTTTACTTAGTTCTTTTTCTGGAGTTTTGATCTGTTCTTTCATATCTGTTATTTTATATTTCTTTGCCTTGGTGCATCTGTTATGTTCTAAGGGGTGGTAAGCCTTAGGTACTCACGAGTGCAGGTGTGGGGGGCAGCCTACTTCCTGTGTTGTGCTGCACATGTGGGAGGGGTCAGAGAGGAAACGATACCAGTTGCTTGGCTATTGCCCAACTTTCAGTCACTTCCCCTGCTACCCACGAGCAAATTGGGCCCTTCTGATGTTAATTCCCAGGTGGGTGGATTTGGGTACATAGGTTCCTGTGGGTCTCTCCAACAAACTCTCCTGTGAGGCTAGGAGTTTCTCCCACTGCATCAACCCCCAAACGTTTTTATAGCCAGAGGTTTTGAGGCTTTCTTTTCCCACACTGGAACCCTGGGATGGGTGGCCTATCTTGGTCCCCAGTTGTTCCTACCACTTTAACTGCACTCAAATGTGGAACTTGCCTGGTCTAACAGCTGCCACCTTGCCATGCATTATCCCCACCCTGGCTGCCAGTCTGTACCCTCCTACCAGTCTGGGTGAATGTTTCTTCTTTACCTCCTTGGTTGTTGGACTTCTCTATCATTCGATTTTCTGGTAGTTATGGGTTGTTTTTTTGTTTGTTTGTTTTTAAATTTGTTGTTGTTCTTTCAGTTGTATGAGGAAGCGAAGCATATCTATCTACACCTCCATCTTGGCTAGTAGTCCCTCATTAAGCATATTTTGTTTCAATGAACTAGAACTTGTCCATGAATGGTGATAATGCTTGACTCCTTGTTAACTTAAGCTTAGAAGTTAAAGTTTTATAACAAAATATGCAAATAGTTTAAGTAATAAATTTTTCTTATCCTTTTTTTCCAGCTTAAAAATTTTATTTTTAAAAAAGTCTCTGTGAATCTGCTAGAAAAAAAATTCCAAAATGAAAAGAAAAATAATAGTGTAATAGGGTTCTCATAGTCCATATTGCTTTATCATTATTAAAACTTTATAAAATATTTGTATAGGAAGGCTATACAAAATAGAATATTTCAGAATCAAGTTAGTATTTTATACCAGTGTGAAACACTTCAGACATAGCAAGTGTAAAAATTGTTTTAAAAAATAATATAAAAATTATATAGTCTAATATTAAAAATAAAAAATTTAAACTTTAATTTTGTTTATGAATTAAATCACATTGAGTTTAAACATATATCAGATTTGTGTTACTGCTTATATCATTGCTTCTTCCCATCCTCATTCATTCAAAATTGGTCTGTTTTGATCCAAGTTGTATGGTTGAACAACCTTTCACTAGAATGGACTTGAAAGGTTAAGAATGTGAAATAATAAATCACTAATTATAATAAAATGCAGAAACAAACAAAATGAAATTAACTTTGTACCCATTGAATTATATTCAAATTAACATGCAAATATTAGGAATATATATATTTACACATGATGTAACTATCTCTGCTCCCCAAACACATCAAAGGTATATTTTCATTTGTTAAAAATGCTAAATGAGTGTGGAAGGTGGGGATAGTTAGGGTAGGGGGAGTGGTGAGGGGGAAATGGAGTCAACTGTACTTTAATAACAATTAAAAAAAAGAAAAATGCCAAATGACAGTTTCAAATTCATCCTATGAAAGTGACAATAATTTATATAGCAAATAGGTTGTCACCAATAGCTAGAAAAGCAATCGAATATTAAACCTATATGATTTTATTTTGAAACTAGTAATTTTATAAAGTGTTAGAATAAAAGTGTAAAATGACTATTATAATAATGTGAATCACTGATCAGAAGCTGTAAAAACACATCACATAAAAACAGTCCAGTACTTTTCATGTGGTTTCCCTATTTATAGATATCTGAACTTCCATCAGGATTACCCCAAGTGATAAATTCATACATTTTTAAAATAATGAAGTGCTTTTAAATGACTATTTATGAAATATTATTTTTATAATTAAAAGTATAAATAAAATGTTTACCTATTTAAAAGCTGGTAGTAAGCAATATAAAAATATATGAGCACAAGAAATATTCTCTTCAAACTTTAAAACATTACTGAAAGAAAATCCTTAAATTATATTTATTATAAGTTCACTTTTGACAAAGGTACACCTTTCTCCTGAGATGAAGGAAGATTACATGATAGATAAAACACATTTTTCTGTCATCAGGAGCTTATATTCAATTTCTATCTTGATTTTTTGCTTAAAATTATGTAAAAAAAATCAAAATTTCTAAATATAAAACTGATTTAAGGATCCCACTGGTGACCCAGACTTCGCTAAAGTGCTTCTTCGAAATCACCACCTTTTGCTTCTATGTTTTATTGTCCAACATTTATCATATGGCCTCAACCTAAATGGAAGTGATATAGCACAGAAACAATTTGTAAAGAAGCAAATGCATATTTGCTTAGTTACCTAATCACAAAGATGTTCCGAGGAATGATCTTCCAAGTATTGATGATTATTTATGGAACATATGAATGAAAAAATAAATAAAATATAATCAAAATTGACTGAAAGTTAATGGAAAATTAATGTCAAAGTTACATTGGAAATAGCGAGAAAAGCGCACATTCCTTAATTATCAATAGAAGAAAAAGCCACAGCTTTTAGGAATAGTATACCAAATGCTTGATTTATTACTAAAATGATCCTTGGCTTAATATTTATAAGTTGTGAATATCACAAAATAAGTCATCTTTGGTAGCAAATTGAATACACTACAAAAATAACTTCCAAATTAACTGGTTTTAATAAATAAATACCAAACCAACGAACAGTACTCTTAATAATCTCATAAATCAAGGAAATAAACATCAGACCTTTTTATAAAGTTCACACTTTCTTTTTTATTTATCACTGAGGATACTAGAGAAAATGCCTTTATAAAGTACCCTAAAATATATTTAAAGACATACATCACTAATTAATTATGACTAATTGTGGTTAGTCCCAAAATGCAAAATTGATATTTTTAAAAATTCAATGCAACTTCCATGTTAATAGAATAATTGAGGAAATCCACATAATCATATTAATAAATTAAAATACAATATTTTAACAAAATTCTATACCCAGTGCTCAGCAAGCTAGAACCAGAGACTTTTTAAATCTGATAAAGTTTTTCAATGAAACAACCCACAATTCGTGTCATAATTATGAACATGGTGAAAGACTAAATGTTCCACCTCTACAAATGGAAAAGCAGAAATTAAGCCTACTCTCATTATTCCTATACAATGTAAAGTTGAAGGTACCAGCCAGTGAATTAAATAAGAAAAATAAAATAGCACTTGTGTTTGTTTTTCCTTAACTTGTGGGCAAAGACTACCTACAAGTGTGGAAAACAAATCCTCTTTTGCAATCCAGAACTCAGAGTTTGGTATAAGTTTTGATACATAGACAAAGGAACATGATACCTGAACAAGAAAAGAGAAAAAAAGAAAGAAAATAAAATCTATACAACTCAACTGAAAAGGAAGAAGCAACACTGTTTTTATTTGTTTGATTGTGAACATGGAGGAAATGCTAAAGAATCTATAGAAAACCTACTAGAATTAAAAAGTAAATTTAAAAAGTGAGGTCATATAATGAAAGACCATTATAAAAGTCATATTTGTTTTTATATGACAACGAATATTTGGAACATGAAATTTTTTAAATGACCTTAACATAGTAGTGAAACATAATTAGGAATAATGTGAACAAACATACAGAACCTCTGCACTTAAAAACTGCAACACGTTGCTGAGAGATGTTACTGAAGACCTAGACCTAATTTATTGTAGAAGTACATAAAGTGTACGGACTGACAATCCAATACTGTTAATATATTTGTTCTCTTGAAAAGGATCCATAGATTCAGAGAAATTCCAAACAAAATCCAAGCAGCGCTTTCTTGAGGAAATTGGTAAATCAATTCTATAATTTATGCCAAAATGTAAAAGACCTTTTATAGCCGACATAAATTTGAAACAATAATAAATTTGGAAAATATATATCAGCTTATCATGATACTTTTAAACCATCTGGTACTTCTGTGTAAAAAAACACATTTGTAGAACAAAATAATGTACACAGATCCTGAGAGGTATGAACATATGTCCAATTGACTTTGTGCAAATGTCCCAAGGTGTTTTAATGGAGGAGAGAATAATGTTCTGTAACAAACTGTGCTAGGAAAAAATGAGTGCTGTAGTGGAAAAAGAGAATTCCCAACCTTTATACCAGGACATGCACAATGTTAACTTAAAATAAATTCTAGATATAAATGTAAATAAAAACTATAAATGCTGAATAAAAAACAGGAAAACATTTTTACAGCCTTGGTATAGTCAAAGATTCCTTACGCAGAAAACCACAAGAACTAACCATTAAAGAAAAAAAAACTGATAAATAGAACTTCCAAGTTCAAACATTTCATCTTTATGATTTTACTATTAAAATAATTAAAAGGAAGTCACCAACTTAGAAAAACTATTCATAATTCCTGTATACAACACTGGGTATATATTCAGAATTGATAAGATGATAATGAATTCCTACTATTCAATAGAAAATGTCGTATCTTCTATCACACACCCACCCACACTAGCACACTAATAGTAATTGAGGTCACTAATTAAGTAAGTCAAAAGAATAACTATCCTGTTTGATCTGACCTATGTAGATGACCTATAAATGGGATTGGACCGTCCTCAAGTTAAAAAGATGGGATGTGTGAAACATCTGCCAAGATGGAGGCATAGGTGGAAACCCTGTGCCTTCTCCCATAACCAAGTTTGGATACAACAAAAGTTTTGGAGAACTAAGACACACCCAGAGACCAGAAAACCGAATTATACGGAAGTCCTACAGCTACGAACCGTTCAACGGGGATGGTAAGAGAGGCAGAGCCAGCAGCGGAGCAGGGTCGGGGACAGACCTAGGAGCGCAGGCAGCCCGGACCTAGTCGGGGTGCGGGGCAGACTGACCAAGGTCACACATTCACGTGCAGTGAGACGGACCACGTAGGCCCCAGGGGGCGAACCCAGTGGTGGAGGGCTGACAGCGGTGGCACACTCGTGTGCATTGGAACGAAACGCGTGGGCCTGGTGACGGTGGTGGCTGTGGCGCTGGGGCCAGGGCAGCAGGCGGCTGGGCAGCAGGCTATTGTCCCTCTTTGACCCCGCCCCCACATACAACGTCACAACCCAGCGACTGAGTTGCCCTGCTCTGGTGAAAACCTAGGGCTCCGTTCCTGCTACTTAACAGGCACAAACAGCCCAAAAGATGGTGCAAGAACTTAAAGTCCCAGAGCCAATAACTCTAAGCGACCAACAGATTGCCAGCCTCTCAGAAGCCCAATTTAAAACACTATTTATCAGGATGCTCACAGAATTGGTAGAGTACAGTCACAAATTAGAGGAACTTAGTCACAAATTAGAGGAACATATGAAGGCTAAACTAATTGAAATGAAGGGAGATGTCCAGGAAACCAATAGCGATGGAAAGGAAAATGGGACTCAAATCAAGGGAGTGGACCAGAAGGAAGAACGAAACATCCAACCAGAAAATAGTAAAGAAACAAGAATTCAAAAAAATGAGGAGAGGCTTAGGAACCTCCAGGACATCTTTAAACGTTCCAACATCCGGATTATAGGGGTACCAGAAGGGGGAAAGAAACAGCCACGAGTGGAAAACGTATTTGAACAAATAATAAAGGAGAACTTCCCCAGTCTGGCAAAGGAAATAGACTTCCAGGAAATCCAGGAAGCTCAGAGAGTGCCAAAGAAGTTGGACCCAAGAAGGAACACACCAAGGCACATCATAATTACATTAGCCAAGACCAAAATGAAGGAGAGAATCCTAGAAGCAGCAAGGGATAAGGGGACAGTCACCTACAAAGGAGTACCCATCAGACTGTCAGCGGATTTCTCAAAAGAGACCTTACAGGCAAGAAGGGGCTGGAAAGAAGTATTCCAAGTCATGAAATCCAAAGACCTACAGCCAAGATTGCTTTATCCAGCAAAACTTTCATTTAGAATGGAAGGACAGATAAAGTGCTTCTCAGATAAGGTCAAGTTCAAGGAGTTCATCATCACCAAGCCCTTATTATATGAAATGCTAAAGGGACTTATATAAGAAAGAGATGATGAAAAATATCAACAGTGAAAGGACAGCAAACACACAGTTATTAACAACCACACCTAAAACAAAAGCAAATCAAGAGGACAGCTAGATCAGGAGTGGAACCATAGAAATGAAGAACACATGGAGGGTTAGAAACAGGGGGGTGGGAGGAGGAGAAGGGGGGAGAAGATACAGAAAATAGCATAGATGGTAGGTAGAAAATAGATAGGGGGAGGGTGAGAATAGTGGGGGAAATATAGAACCTAAAGAAATTGAGACACGTGGTTATAAACTAAGAGGGGAGAATAGTGGGGGAGGGAGTGTGCGGGTGGAGGGGAATGAAGGGGGGGATAGAACAACTGTAATGGTATAATCAATAAACTATATTTAAAAAAAAAAGAAAGAAACTCTTATCACTGGATTTATAGGTTAAAGGGAGCAAGACAGCCAGGATATGAGAACAACCTCTAATGCAACCCCTGGCCAGCAACCAGCAAGAAACCAGGGTCCTTAATCTTACAACTAACTATAAGGAGTTGAATAATTTGTGAGCTTGGACAGGACTCACAAGTTCCAGATGGAAATGTAGCTACCTGACATAATTATTTCAGCTTTATGTGATGTTGAGCAAAGAATACTCTTGAGCCCTACCTAGATTCCTGAATATAGAAGTGTGAGATAATGAATTTGTGTTGTTCTACATCACTTAGTTTGTGGTAATATGTCACACAGCTCTGAGAAAGCTAATAGCTGTGTATGATTAACCTTTGCATGAAGTGTGATTATAGCACATGATGAATATTTGCTTTTCCTTTGAGCATTTTCTTTCAACCTCCTAGATACAGGTGATGGCATTGCATTTGTACACATGACCAATGAGAGGCTCACCTACAAACATAAATATACTAAAACTAATTTGTGAGAACATCATATTTTTATGGGAAGAATTTGAAATTTTGACTTTATAATTCTTGATTTCTTAATAACATATAATTTTAAAACATATCAAGAAAATATACTTCTAGGATTATTATTACAATTAAGAGTTGCCATACTACAAAGAAAAGTGGAGAGAATGCTTGACCATATGCAATAAAAGCTGAAGTTTATAAAGTCAGTCTGCTGAGAGAAGAATGAAAGACAAAAATATGTAGAGAAAACAGAACTATGACCATGTGGGCCCAGAAAGGGACAGAGAGAATTTTCACAGCCATGATGGTTTCTCTGCTGCAGTTCTTACAATGTTTTGTTGCATAGGGGGTCTATTTTTCTTTTTACTATTTTCTAATAATAAGCATACTGTACCCTTTAAATAAGTTATTTTGAATGACCCTGAATAAAACTCTACTCCATGCAACTCAACTAGCTTCAGGCAAGACACGGAACTATAGTGAGAATAGGGCAACAGATAATCTCTCAGAGAAAACATGGAAGAGTGTGTTGTGCTGTTTTGTGTGTAGGGTAGTAAACCCCTTACACTCTGGGATAGTAGTGGCAAAATTACTTGCATAGTAGAATAAGAGTGGTGAAATTCCTCTAAAACAATACAAAATTTGGAAGAACTTAGTACATTTATGTAAAGATAGTAGAGTTTTGCCTATTTCAACTAAACTTAAGTATATCAAGAGAAAGGTACACTTAATTCCAAATTATATTACTGGAAATATAAAAGAACTATATCAGCAAAGTGTGAACCTGTTGCAGAAAGACCATTTTGCCTACAGTAGAGTCTAAGATTGTACAAACTAAAAACAAAATTTTGCATACTGCAATATAAAAACCAATTCCCACCACATTTTCTTTCTGATCATCAAAATTATGCTCTGGATGACAGTTTGGGATCAGGACAATTCACAGAGATGTCTCAGAGTTGCAACAGACCTGAACCCCTACAAAACCTCACTTGTCATGGCTCCTCTCCACCATAGCTCCTAGTTCTTTCTGCTTCCCATTTATTTAGAATTAGATAAATATCTAAACTATCTCCCAATAGGGAGTTGAATGTTAATATATATATATATATATTAACTCTTAACTATAATAACGATCCTATAAGTATATTTTCTTGATATGTTTTAAAATTATATCTCTATTATTAAGAAATCCAGGTATTAAGACACCTGTATTAAAGAAGTACAACCTATTCTAACACACACACACACACATTCCTGTATACCCTACAAAACTATTGGCTATTTTGGCTATAGTGGTCAGAAACATTATTCTCACATGATCATTCATATATATATATATATATATGTATATATATATATATATATATATATATATATAAACTGTAATAGAGAATGCTTCAATATATTAGTCTTCCAAATAGTTCTGAGGCTTCAGTGATTCCAAAAAGGACTAGAAACCTGTGATTGGTGAGCTCTGACTTGTTGCTTCACAATAAAATATTTCAGGCATGGTTCCTCAGGCTTGCTTGTTCTGAGTATGCCAAGAATAAAAGTGGCATTTTATTTTATTATTTTAAAATATATTTTATTGATTACGCCATTACAGTTCCAACCTGAATGGGACAAGGGGAATTTTAAAAGTTTTTGTTGTATTCTGGATACAATACTGGGGCTAAAGTAAGAAACTTCCATTTGGAAAATATAACATTTTTATACAACATATAATATATAACATATATTATAATATATAATATATAACATATATTATACAGACATTCCATTTATATAATATATGTATAGATATATAATCTTTTGGTAAATACCTGGTAGGAATATTTAAATCTAGGTTTGTGTGTTATATATACATGGATCAGTGAATATACAGAATTAACTTATAATGCTTTTTTGCACACAGACCTTTGCTATCTCAGCAACCACAATCTATAAAATGTTGCTTTATTAAGAGTCCTCGTACAGCCCTTGCTGGTGTAGCTCAGTGGATTTAGCACGGGCCTGGGAACTAAACAATTGCGGTTCAATTCCCAGTCAGGGCACATGCCTGGGTTGCAGGCCAGTTCCCAGGAGGGGACTCATGAGAGGCAACCATACATTGATATTCCTCTCCCTCTCTCCTTCCCTTCCCCTCTAAAGATAAATAAATAAAATATTTAAAAAAAAGAGTTCATGTACAAAATAAAGCTATATAAATAAGCCAGGAGAAAAATTAAACTCTGGACTAAATATACAGAAAGAGCTAGCAATGACATAATCATGTCAGATGCATGCACAATATACATTCTGGCATATTATGAGGCCACATATATATAATTATTATGCATATTATAGACATATTTGTACACAATTGTATATCTACATATATAATAAGTGAATATAAATACACTTATGTATGCAAATATGCATAAACTACATGTATATATGTGTATTTATATGTACAGACTATATACATATAGACACACATGGTGGTGTTAGAAGGTGAAGTCTTTGGGGTGATTTGGTCATGAGAGTGGGCCCCTTATGGATAGAATGAGAAAAGAGATCCTACAGAACTCAGTTCCTTCAACCATGTGAAAATACACTGAAAAGATGCCAGCTATTAACTAGGAAAAAGGTCCTCATCCAACCATGCAGATACCCTGATCTCGGACTTTCTGGCCTCTATCTAGAATTATAGGAAATAAATTTCTGTTGCCAATAAACGAACTAGTCCCTGGTATTTTATTACAGAAATCCAAAGAAACTAAGACACCTGCATTAAAGGAATATAAGCTATTTTAACACACACACACATTCCTGCATGCCCTACAAAACTATTGGCTATAGTGGTCAGAAACATCATCCTCACATGATCACAGGCTCCCTTCTAAATATTAATCATATACAACAATAGCAGGAAGCTGTAAAAACAGCTAAGAGGCAGGGGAAGTTTGCTCTGGATTCTGATACCTTGGAATAGGCAAGCACTCTTTTTTGTCTTAAACAAATGATCAAGGATATTTATGGTACACTAATAGTTTCAGAGGTGTTTACCTTGGCATATTGGTTGTACCACTGGCATAATTTTGTAAATTATTCTCTAATAAAATATCTACCCATTATATGTGAGTATAAATTTTAAAATTAATCATAGAGCTCATTTCATTGTGTTCCACCGAAATGACACGAGATCAAAATCTGAGGATCCTGAAAACTCTCCCGGAAGCTGAAAAATTCACTCTTCGCTTCAGTTCACACACTGAGATATAAAGTCTTGGAGCACTCATGATCTGCAAGTAATTAAATTCTGGGTTTGGTTAAATATGTCTTCACTCAAAAATAAGTAGGACAAAACTAAACAAACAAAAAAAGCAACATGTTCTTACGGAACAGTCTGCACCACAAGAGGCTATCCAGAGAAAACTTACAACTTACAAATTTCTCTACTAAATGGAATGGAAGTTTAGGCAGTATTTACATTATTACTCTCAATAATGTTGGACTACACAGACTTTCTAAGGCCAGGGTGCAACATGTATTGAGCAAACTACAACTGACTGGAGTGAAAATGAAGATATATGACTTTGAAAAAATTATCTTTTAGAAATCCAATTTAATGTCATACAATTATTTGAAGCCATTAATGATGACACTTACATTGTAAAAAATGTTATCACTGCTAAGGAGGACAAATTCCTCCTAGTAGTAAAGGACATGTAAAGAAAATAGTTGAAAAAGAAAAGGAGATGGAGAAATGGCTGAAATTTTGAAGACATAATACAGAACAGCCATACTGAATGTTGGTGTAGCCTCTACCATTCAGAATGCATCTGAATTTTCAGGACATTTTTAAAATTAGAAACAGTTTTCTTGAGATTTGAATATAACCTCTAGATAGAGTACATTTTGATTCACAATTTTTGCATGTTATGAATCTTCAATACATTAACTCAATAAATTTTTTTTCAAACTTTTTAAGAGCCCTGGCTCAGTGGATTGAGTGATGGCCTGCAAACCAAAGGTTCACCAATTTTGATTTCCAGCCAGGACACATGCCTGGGTTGCAAGCCCGGTCCCCATTTCAGGGTGTGTGAGAGGCAACCACACATCCGTGTTTCTCTCCCTCTCTTTCTCCCTCCCTTGACATCTTCCTAAAAACAAATAAATAAAATCTTTAAAAAATAAAATAGAAGAAAATTCATTAAAAAACTATTTAAGAGAAGAAATGTTCCTTATTATAATAATAATATGGATTCTTTTACACCTTCCTCAAAGACCTCTTTAGCTGAAACACTCACATATTTTGGAATTTCAAGGAAAAGAAAATGCTGCCTTGTAATTAAATATTCTAGGTACATATTTTTCTTGTTTAATAGGTAAATAGCACTTCTAAGGTCCATAGATTACAAATACATAAATTCTACTCTGGGCTCAGCACTGGGAATTTCTTGCATCAGATGATGGTGTGCAAATAATATAATGTAAAATATTTAAATTATTTTTTAAAATTATATTTTGGTGGAATCACTGAGAGGACCACTAAGAGTCTTCAGTGCTGTGACTATCACACTGAAGTTTGAGTAAATATAATAATTACAACTGGTTTTCAACACATCAACCAATCTACATATAGTCCTAGATAGAAGTGTACATTGTAACTAGCATCCTTAAAGTTTTTCCATGAATTATATATAGTAAGAAATACTTTTAAATAATTATATTTTTCTTTATATGGTTAGAAGATTTTTGGCCTTGTACATTTCTTCACTCATGAATTTCTTTGGCTTTGTGTATTTATTTAGACATATGTGGGAAATAGTCTCTTGGAAAATTATTTCTCTTGGAAAAAAGGAGTTATTGCTAGGTTTTGAGCAGTCCCTTTAAAAGTGTTGTCAGAACAAATACATCAGGTCACACTGCAGGTGGTTTATCTCTGTGAAAGCCTGAGCATTAGAATAGAGAAGGCTGCAGACTAGTAATTAAGTATTGATTGATTTATCTAACACATTCCACCAGTTTCTGAACAAATGTGGGATTGGTTCTGATTCTTTCCTTTTCAACCTTGAAATCAGTCAGTGCATTCATTGCAAAGATTATATAATATAAAGTACAGTTTTCATAACTTATTCACTAATTACATTCACCCCAATCGATAAACTTCACAAAATTATTCCTGTCACAGACACTGACACAAAGATCAACGGAAGCACATTTATACCTCCAATAGATACTTCTACTTTACATCACCAGAAATATATATTTTAAACATTACAGAAGACTCACACACATGAACTTTTCTTTTAGAAACATACAGCATCACAATGTCCTGCAGAAGAAAAGAGAGAAGCGTAGAGTCACAAAACAAATTACCAAGGGTCGCACCATTAATCAGGGCACCAATGTGAGAATATAAATGAGAAAGTAAAGTTTTAGAGAACAAGTGCCTACCTAAACTGATAATAATGTAAAAATACAACAATAGACTGTAACAGAAAAAATAAATATGTTAGTTGAAAGCATTAATAAAAGATTTAAATAGGTTTGCAAGATCATAATAGCATTTAATGTTATAGAATTGAAATTCTTATTTTGTCCAAAAGTGGTTACAGTTTAATAGAATTAGGACTGCAGGATAAGAAAAAAAACAATTTGATATTTTTTCCAAATAATGAGTGAATTTTTAGGAAATTGGGAACAGATGAAAGAATCAGGAAATGAAAAACAAAAGTATAGTATGTGTATTTACACTATAGTTTTTTTCTCCACTAATACAATAAAACATACTTATTTTTCATTTACTGATAAAAGCCAGTATCAAGTTATCAAAATTATTATAAAAATAACCCAATGAATTAATTTAATTTAGATGTGGGTATAAACAATAAAAATATATCTAATTAAATTTTAAAATAAAACAAAACTACACTACATCTTACATATTATTCTTATTTTGATCATTAGATTGAATTACCAAGAACTGCACTTATTTCTTGATTATTCTATCTAAATAGTGCATTTTGTCATATCTTATTTGCTCCTTGGACAACCCCAGTCCTAACTGTCAAAAGTTACTTGCCTTGCCCAGGTGACATAGTGGGCATGACAAAGCTTAAAAGTGGCCCCAGGTGCATGCACTTTACATCTAGATGCACAGTACATAATACATGATACATCTAGATGCGTGATACAAGCTACATGCTACATCTAGATACATGGTACATGAAACATCTAGATTTACCATTATGCATGAGGGTCTGTATTGCTAAGGAGCAAATCAGAAATAAGTAAAAATGCTTAGAATGTAGTCCATATTCATTGTGAAGAAACTTTTCTGCTTGTCTTTACACATTTTCCTCAATGGTTTCAAAAAGGAGAGCATAAACAATGAAAATATGTTGTATTTTGCATATGTATGTAGATTTCTTTTTTCACAAAAACATTAATTTGTGACAAAATTAATTTGATCTTCTGTAAGGCTGCTGTGCGTGTGTGCACGCGTGTGTAGATGTGTAGAGATATACGCCATGTGAAGAGCTCAGAAAGTTTTCCTGTTTAGCACCTAAGATATTGCAAATGTAAATGTGTTTTTCAATAATCTTATTTCCTTGCCTATATGTTTCACACATCAGTTTTATATCATTCTTTCAACCATAATTTATACATTTTATTTTAGACAAAAAGTATGTAAAAAATGTACCTAATGGGGTATAAAATTAAAGAATTAATTTTGTTCACTGCCTTCATCCAAAGTATTTTTCATAGTTTACTTGTGTTTTGAAAACCCGTATAGCCCAATGGAAATGAAACATAAATATGTAGAAGGTTGCCAAGGCAGAGAGGTACAGTTTATATAAGGGAAGCATATTGGGAAAAAAATATTTTTAAACTTCTAGCTGTAAGAAGCTTATTTAAGGTTAATATAAAAACATATAACAAAAAATGTGCATCTTCACTCGTGTTTATTTTTTAATTGAAATCATTTTTTTAACTTTCAATAACAGTTGACATCCAGTATTATACTATTTTCAAACATACAACCCAAAGATTAGACATTATATAACTTACAAAATAATCACCCCGATAAATCTTGTACCCATTTTTCACCAGTTATTCCAATGTTATTGACTTTATACAGGATGAGATAGTGCTCAAGGTACTATTGAATCCTTTTTAAGATAAAGTACATAGTCCTGCTAAATTTCTTCACAACTGAGTCCCTGATTACTAGCATTTTCACCTCATTTTACCTTTGCTGTGTCTGCCCTTACTTATTATCTTTAATTCTTCAAGCAAATATGCTCCCCTTTATACCTGAAGTGTAATGCCTGGAATATTCCATTCCTGCCTCTTGCCGATCAATTTCTAGCCTTCCTCTAGGAATCTAGGTCATGCATTCCAAACTTGACTGCACGTCAACATTGCCAGGAAGGATGTTAAAACACACGGCTGCTCACCACTCAGAGTTGCTGGTGTTAATAGGTTTGGGGAGAAGCTCAAGAACTTCCTTCCTTCAGTTTCCTCCCAGGGGACCGTATTTTGAGAACTACTCCTTTAGGCTTCAACTTGAATGTGAATCCCTCACCAAGGTATTCCTGGCATCTCAGAGTACTAGTTAAAGACCTTCTGTTGTATATTTATAGTGTTCTCTCTTTTTTTCTCTTCCATGATATTAATCAGTTTCTTTTCATTCTTACTCAAAATGTGCCAGCCCTGCTTGCCATCTCTGAGAAAGCAATGACTCTACCATTTTTGTTCTCTAAATTTATATCAATTACCTTCGACGTAGAATAAATTGGGTGCTTAATAATTAAATGAATTTAATCTATCTTGGAAAAGTGCTTGGTATGTCATTCAAACTAGAACAAATCTGTGGTATTTGAAATTCTCGAGGCTTTCTTGTAATCAAAACATACAATTTAAAAGTTGTGAACCCTAAATGTACAGTATGCCATCGAGCAACAATTTTGCTGACCACGTTCTTTGTTTAAACAACATCTCACCTAGGATTTTATCCTGTGATAAAACATACAAGCGTATGTCAGTTAAGTTAACATTTAACTGTAGGTAAATTAAATTATTAAATTAAAGTAAGTAAAAGGTGTATACATTGAGGTGGTATTTAAGGTTATCTTTGCATTGTTCTCAAATATTAAGCTCTACAATTCTTAGTTAAAAGTTTAGCTTTTATGTTTGTGTAATTTTCCCCTTTAGCCTTCTTTTAGTTTTCTTTTTATTATAGTGTTTATCTTAAACATCAAATAAAAATCCATGCTAGTGGTAAAATAGGAAGCCACGAGGTTATATAACGAATTAAAATGGAGGGGGGCACATATTAAAAGAGTTTACAATTACTACATGTTTCTTTTATTCTGATTTATCGTGCAAAATACTGTGAGAGTAATAATTAAAAGTTCTCCAAATGAGTTGTTTACCCAATGAAGCTTTTGACCAAAATAAGCCAGTCATTTTAATGGAAATTCATAGAGCATACCAGTTTGTCTCCAACATATTTTTAGAACGTTTCTCTCATACACTCTCATTGATGCATTCCAGATAGCGACACAGATCTGGAATGCTCGCCATTTATGGTGTCGCTTCTCATTTGCATTTTATGTCTTTACTTAGGGTTCAACTACCTCCCTAGATCATTCTCCACATGTAGCACACCTGCTGATAACCTCTCATCAAGGCCCCAAATAAATGTCACATTAGTCCCTTGATTATATCTTTTCTGACCCCAGAAGCTGGTAATATCCCTAGGATCCTAGGAGGGTTTAGGATCTTCTGCTTAGTATTTTAATTACTTCTGTGCATGCTCAGTGACTCCTTTAGGGTATGCTTCCATGAAGGTTTCTTTTAAAAATTATTCTCCTATCTATTCTGTTATTTCTGAGAGTATATGATCATAATCTATGGTATGTGGGCAGATAGATTCTTGACAAGGATCCATGGAGATAATAAATGCTATAGAGAAGGCCATGGAGAACCAGGGAGCCCTGATGCACCTACTCGGCTAATACAGCAATGTGTTCTCATAGGGCTGCTCTGTTCAATCTCATGCGTTGTAAGAACTAATAGAAGATAATAAGGCTAGACAGTTTAATTATAAATATAATCATAAAAATACATTATAGTTAAAACATATCTTGGAAAAACAGTAATTCCATCATATTTTTATTAAAAGATCATTAAAATTAATATAAAGTACACATATTTGTCACCTCTTCTGATTTTTAAAATTTAAGTCCACAAACAAATAAGAAAAATTTTTTAGGATACTAAGTCACTGAGCAAAAATAAAGTTACTTTCTTCCAATAAATATAAAATATTATGCCAAATTTCATACAAGTTTTTAACTTTATAAATGTGTTCTGGTACAACATTATTTGTGGAATGACTAACCTCATTAAGAGTAGTTTACTTGCCAAAATTGATAATACAGCATTAATGAGAATGTAAAAAATTTTGATAAAGTTCTATTGGAAAACTGTAAATGTAAAAATATTCTATGATATTAATCATATTCATTATTTGACATAAGCTGAACAACTGGCATGAAGTTTGGAGAATTTCATTTTATTTATAATTTTAATCTTTTCATTACACTTTAAATAATATAGGGTTTGCTTATATTTTGTCATTTGTTTGCAACTATAATTGTCTTACTTTCAATTATGGAATTTAAGTATTATTTTATTACTTTTTAAAAAGTATATATTTAACAAATAGCCCTAGAGCATTAATTTTAATATGCATATAGATAACCATACAAATTGGGAAAGAATTATTTTTCATGACTATTTGGTGATCCAAATGTATTTTTACCAAATGAAAATTTTAAAAATTGATATATTTTCCTTAAAATGAATGACATTTCAAATATTGACAATAAAAACTGTTTTCTTTTTCAAGGAACTATCTCCTTCCAAACACACATTTTCTTTCCAATACGTAATTAGTTTACATGACAAACAGGACATCTTCACATGGGTCTATGTGGGAAAGGTTGCATTTATCTCTCAGGTTAGATAAGAGTTACTCTGTATGAAAAAGCTAAGGATTTAGAGATTTATTTTTTTCCTTTCTGTAATCCTTTATTATGAAAAAACCTTTTTGATGCAAAGATGACATTTTCTGGAAATCCCTAAGGATTATTGTTTCCTTGGACTAAACTGAATCATCAGTGATCATTTTAGCTGTCAATGACCTATAGATGACATTTGTATCTGATTAATTAGATGTCTTCTTTTGAAAGAAACAGTTCATTGTGCATAATTAGAAGAGATACCAAGGTTGGAATCTTTGGCTCATTAATTTAATGAAGCTAGCCTATGGCATTTCTATTACTCAGTGGTGATGTTATTTTATTTGCAGTTAACAATGCTATATATAAAATGTTAATTCTTAATAAAAATGTAAATATTAAGCACAGCATAATATTTCTGATGAAATTTTAAATTTGGTTGTTTAGCATACATCCTTGTCAATTATTTCTGCTGCTAGGAAATGAAAACTTGAGACATTATTTTTGACTCAAATCAGCTATCTATTGATGATATTGTGTCCCTGTCACAGAGGTTGGCACGTGCCAATTCCTCAGCAGTGATGTGGTCCAAGTTGTACTATGATCCAGACATGTTTGCAATGTTTGCGTCCTTTTTAGACATTTTCAAATTGTTTTGAGAATGAAGTAGCTTTTTCCTCTTTGATCATAGAACTGTAAGAATATAAGCCCGGACAAGAAGCCAGCCATAAACCCAGATGACCTGAGATCATGAAATCATCAAAGAAAAGCAGAGATGAGAGGACAAAGTCCCAGGTTTCATTAAAAAACTTGAGCTAGCTATTTCTAAGGATGACATCACTGTAATAGCATAAACAACAAAATATTTTTTAAAAGCCTGAAATTTTGTTTTTTGCTTTTTTTAATTAAGAAATATAATTTGTTTATATTGTTTTGATTTTTCTTTAATTGGAATTGAAATAGGTCTAATTATATAAGATAGATTTGACTATCATAGAAATTCAAAGTAAACTATTGCAGAAGAAAGCAAATAAAGATAAAATCAAACAGTGAATAGTATTGTATTATAAATTAATCTTACAGAATTTTATTGTATAGAAGTTTATTATCATTCTCATTACATAGAAGAGGCACTGGTATCTGTGAAGTTATGTGAAACATGAAACCGTGTGTTACATGATTGAAAGCCAGTTCCATACAATTCCAAAATCCATAGGGTATATAGAATACTACGAAGAGCACTACAGTAAAATTTTTAAAAATTTATTGGACCTAGTAGAATAGCTACCATGAAGTTTATATATATATGAAAAACATATAGATGATGTTAAATGAGAGGCATTCATTTCTTATTCTTTTTACCTAGGATTAACCTTGGCACAAAAATAGCTGTTTGGGTTTTTCAGTCTACCCCAGTGTAAGTGTCGGACTCAAAGCTGGAATATATGTGCTTGTGATGCTTATAACTGGAAAGAGGAAAGACAGAACATGCTGTCAATCTTCATAGCAAAAGCATCAGCAGCAATTTGAACTCATTTAACATGGGGGCAAAACACTTTTTATGCACCAAAGGCCACACACTATGAAAACATTAAAATATTACCAGTGAACTATAGCTAGTTTAATGGAAAATGATGCTGTGTCATACTTTGGAAAATATTTTAACTAAAATAATTTTTTTAAAGATTTATTATTTACTCATTTTTAGAGGGGAAAGGAAGGAGAGAAGGAGAGAAGTATCAATGTATGGTTGCCTCTTGTGAGTCCCTTGCTGGGAATTGGCCTGCAACCCAGGAACGTGCCCTGACTGGGAATCGAACCGCGATCGTGTGGTTCTCAAGCCCGCGCTCAATCCACTGAGCTACACCAGCCATGGCAAAAATAATATTAATTAGAAATAATTATTAAAATAAGCTTAAGCCTTAAATGTATAAATTTCAAATATTTGCACCATGAGCATACAAGGAAAGCATCATTCCTGGAATAAACAAACTTGCATACCATTAATATATAGTTGGCATCTGTGAAATATGTTCCAAAGTAATCCTTATAAAAATAACCAAAAGTGATTATGAAAGTCATATTTTTCCTATAAATAATAAAGAAATAATATAAAATCTCAGTCTTGGGAGTTTATGTAGGCTCACAATTTACATAGTGGGTGACCTCCATCAAAGTTTTTAACTACTATAAACCTGAGTTTCCTCTGAATTAATAGTATCTCTTTTACAGGGTTGCACAAGAATGCCATCTGACAATGTGTGAAAATCATTAGGCACAATTATTTTTGCTCATCAAATTATTCATTAAAACATAGTTCCTATTATCAGTTACTCTATAGATACTTGTGGTCAATGAAATTGTTTAACATTTGGAGACTCACTGAAGGTTTACTTTTAAATAGTCAATGAATAAAATTGTTTATTAATATCAAATATATAAATATATGAGTAATCATGAGCTTGAGGCCTGTCAAATAAAAGATTATATACTCAGTAGACTTCAGAGGGCAATAAGACTTAAGTTTCATTTGGGTCTTTAATAGACCAAAATAGTCCATAATCCTTGGTAGTAACTATCAAAGCAAGGATAGCATAGGAAATTTAAACAAGATTTTATCCATAGCTATTGCAGTAAGAGAGAGTGTGGAGGCAACTTTGCCCGCAAGTTTCCCCGTCCACCATGGGTGAAAGTAAACACTACCAAGACATGATCTGCTTGAGGAGGAAAGGCGGCCAGTTTCTCAGAGGAAAAAGGCCAGGAACCCCTTTCTCCAGGGGCTTTTATTAGGTTGTAATACACAGGAATGCAGTGCAATAAGGATATCAAACAGTAGATAACATTTCAAAGAAATCTGAGGGCTTAGTCTGAGTCAGTGTCTGTCAGGAAAAGGGATTTGCAGAAACTTTGGGAGACATACTCATTTCCTGCTCGGACCCTTAATGTATGAATGAAAACACTCTTAGCAAAGCAGGTTTCACAGGATTTTTAGGAATTCTTTCTGATGTCAGATTTATCCCTGGATACTGCTCAAGCAAGTCAAGGAGCTAAACCCCTCCCCATCACAGGTTTTTAGGATTAAGTGGATTAGAGCCAGAAAGTGCTTCTCCCACGCGGAAATGGAGACTCAGGCCATGTCAGAGTAGCGGGGGAAGGGGGGAGGCAAGGGTCCATTGCTCTCTCTTTGTCACAGCCCCCGAGTCCTTCCATGATGGCCTCCCAAGTGACCAAGTCTGGCTTACGTTGCCCCTCGCTGTGAGGAGTCTTACCCATCATCGACTTCCGACCCCATGCTTTGGAGGCAGGGGGAGGAAACTGAGGCAGTGTTTGCTACCAGAGACAAGCTTTTGTCTCTGTTGTGGCTTGCAATCCGGAGGTCACTCACTCATCCTTAGCCATGGGGGGTAGTTACAATTCCTGAAACCAGGCAGAGTGGTTCCCAACAAGAGACCAGAGTGTGGCCTGGACTCAACTCCGCAGAAGCAAAGGGCAGGAGAGGCATTAAGAGCTGGGGTGGAGGGGCTTGTAGGCTATCTATGTTTCCTCATTGCCCTTACCCAAATACTTCATGACAGGAGGAAGTTTTACTACTTGAAGTAAGAAAATCATAGAAAGACAAATACCGTATGATCTCACCTTTAACAGGAACCTAATCAATAAAACAAACAAACAAGCAAAATATAACCAAAGACACTGAAATTAACGATAAGCTGACAGTGACCAGAGGGAAGAGGGGAGGGAATTTCAGGGGGAAAGGGGAAGGGGAATTTCAGGGGAACAAATATAAAGGACACAGGGATGAAAACAAGGGGGGTGGGATGGGGGTAAAAGGCAGAAAACTATACTTGAACAATTAAAATAAAATAGAAAAATTTTTTAGAAAAAGAAAATCATGGAAGTCAGACTCCCACCATCCCAGCACAACTAATAGCTGAGCATGCTATATTTCAAAATGGTGGCTCCCAGATCCTCCACAAAGTCTTCTCTGGGTTGTATAATTGGCAAGAGCCTGTTTGAAAGGGTTTACATACACTGTAAAAGGACACAGAGAGAATTTGTAATTACAGGATTTCTAAAGTAAATAGTCTAAGAAATGGAAGAGGAGAGACTTATGAGGTTAGGTCAAATAGATTCTGTAAAGAGCTGTTATGAGAGGGAGATCAGGGTCCTAACAGCAACAAGAAGCCTGTCTAAGGTTCAGCTGGCTGAGAGAACTATTGGGTTGGCCAAAAAGTTCTTTCGTGTTTTGCTTTTCCTGCACAATGTGTCTCTTAGCACTTAGTTGTGTTTATCTTCACTTGAAACAATTTTGTTAGATTGTATTGTGACAGCTGTCATATCAGCATGCATTTAAAAAGTATCAAAATTGGTGAATTTTTGTGTAGTCATTTTTAATATTGAAGATGGAAGAAAATAAGTGACATTGTCAGCATATTATGCTTTATTATTTTAAGAAAGGTAAAAATGCAGCTAAAAGACAAAAAAGATTTGCGAAGTGTATGGAGAAGGTGTGATTGATCAAATGTGTCAAAAGTGGTTTGCAAAGTTTCATTGTCTATGCAAAGAATCTTTGCAAAGATTTCTCTGGACAATGTTCCATGTTTGGGTAGAACAGTTGAAGTTGATAATGACCAAATCGAGACATTAATTGAGAACAATCAATCTTATACCATGTGGTAGATAGCTGACATACTCAAAATATCCCAATCAATAAATGTATAGGTGAAAATGAAAAATTTGTCTTTTGTTTATGGGAAAAAACACAGACTTTTTGGCCAAACCAATGTTAAGGCTGTTTTGAACACTATCTCTTGGAATCAGTTTAAAATTCATGGGTTTGCTCATTTTAATATTCTGGTAGCATCTATTGTGAGTCAGTGGAGAAGAAAAGAATTTCAAATTCAAAATGACGCAAAAATTTTCCAAGATTCTGAATGTTAAAAAGACAAAACTAAATGTCTCCATTACCATTTGTGTAAAGTCTTCTATTTTATACTTATTATTTGATGTGCATGGATTTATCACTCAACACATATAATTATGGTTAACTAAATTAAACATACCCATAATAAGTTTCCTTGTAAAAATGCTGTTTTTAATCTAGATCTTATTTATATGATCATAAATAAGATCAGAAAATCAATGTATACTACTTTATCATAGCAAAATTGAAAAATGTCATAGATGTGTGGGTAACTTTTGGCTAAATTTTAAAAAATCACTCTAACCCTGCTAGTGTGGCTCTGTGGATTGAGCACAGGCTGTGAATTAAAGGGTTGCCGGTTCAATTCCCAGTCAAGGCACATGCCTGGGTTTTAGGCTAGGTCCCCAAATGGGGTCCATGTGAAAGGCAACCACACATTGATGCTTCTCTTCCTCTCTCCCTCCCTTCCCCTCTCTCTAAATAAATAAATAAATAATATTTTTTAAAAATACTCTATTCACAATAAAACACTTTACTGTATATAGTTCTTATGTCTTTATCATAATATTGATATGTTAAAGACTGTTAAATGTCAAAAGATTTATCATGTATAAAATAATTAATTTGATTAAAACAAAGAAAAACAAACATTTCTTTATACACTGCTGAAATTTTTTCTTTTGCTCAACAAAAGAAATTGTTCATATCAGTAACTTTCAGACCAGTTTGAAAGAATTGATGCAAATAATAATGACTGACAGTTAGATGAAGTAACATATGTCTCTAGAAAATAGCACTGCCTTTCAAACAATTAAACATTTGTTTTTCCTTGGTAATAATTTGTTGTTCAGCCTATACAGTAATTATGAGATGAGGATGAGTGAGTTTAAATTAAATTTCTACAAATGTGACTATATACCTTCATTAATTCATTTATTTGATAAGCAATATTTGAGTTCCTTTCTGCATTTAGCAATATGAGAGGTTCTGATGGGAAGTACTAAAAAACAAAGTATATCATATTAAATAATGTTTTCAGTTGTAAAATTCAGTTGCCTTTAGATATATCCAAATTAAGTCTGAATAACTGACAATTTTTCTGAGAACTATGAAAAGAAACATGGAGTTGAACTATTTCTAATTTTTTAAGTAGGTTAAATAGATCAAGTAAAATTAGTCTTGTGATCATTTAAAGCCTAAGAATAATGTTTAATTCTGATATTTTGTTGCAGTAAAGAACATACATGCTTCTCCTACGGCAATATTCACATTAAAATATTTGCCCATTAACAGGAATCTAAACAACAAAACAAACAAGCAAGCAAAATGTAACCAAAGACACTGAAATACAGAATGTGCTGATAGGGTCCAAAGGGGAGAGGGGAGAGAATCACAGGGGAAAAGGGGAAGGACTCACATGAACAAGTATAAAGGACACATGGACAAATAACTAAGGTGGGGGGCGGAAATGGGAGGGAGGTGGGGAGCACTGCGGGGGGGCAGGGCTGGGAATACAAGACAGAAAACTGTACTTGAACAAGAATTAAATAAAAATAAAAATAAAAATAACAAAGACTTACAAAGAAAGAGGTAGAGAGAGAGAATATTTAAAGAACTCAAATATTCTGTCTTCCTTCCCTGGGGGTATGTTTTAAATTACTATTTTATATTAATTTAAAATATAATTTTAAGTATTGCCTGTTTTGATTTTTGTTGTTATTATGAAAGGAGAATCAAAAATCTCATCAATTATTTGGTCTGATCTAGCAAAACCATTGATACAAATTCTCACCTGACAAAGCACAGTGAAATTAAACATATGTATGTTAATACTTGTGGGTTGTTTTAGACATTTAATTGGAAAAGTAGAGTTTGATTTAAAATATTGTTTCTCTGAAAAAAGGAAATATGAGTGAAATACTATATAGATAAAAGCTGCAATCTCTTTTATAGAACTGAATCATATGTGTTTTAGATTTTAATTCCTTGAATTGACTAGCTAGCTAAAATTTCAGCTTTACCAAGTAAATACATATTTCTGTTCCTTCATATTCAAGGCAGCAAACACGTAAAAAGCATATATCAGAAACCTTATGAACAAACTCTTGCCCTAAGGTTATAATAAAGAGCATATCACTTTTCTTTGGGAAAAAAAAGGAAAATGTTTTCATTTCAGTACATGCCTTTGCTTCTCAGTTATTTTTAATAGTATTGTTTCTGTAAATGTAGATAAAAGTGGCCTTCCTTAATGAACACACAAGAAATGAAAATTCACATAAAGCAAGCTACACAGCTTTACCCCTTTACTCAGGGGAAGAATACAGTTAAAATGGACAAATGTATGTTCAGTATGAGTGAAGCTTTACATCTCCCCTGCTACTTCCACCACCCCTGGTTATATTTTTTTGCCACAAATAGGCGAAGCGCGTCTTTGCGGGTCTCTTTGGTGACATCTCCTGGAGAGAGCAAACACAATCATCCTCAGTAATTGCTACTGAACTGTGACTCGGGCCTGCTGCTTCATTCTACACTTCTGTAATTTTACTGTTTGTTTGCAAGGAGCTAAGGAAGCTTTGTGGATGACTTTTTACACGGTGCCAGACTGAATGGGATTTTTAAAAATATATTTTCCACTCTTGACATGGGGAAATAGTAGGTTAACTGAATGGATTTGATCTTTCTGACAGGTGGCAATGCTACAGATGTGAATTCTGTATCCATTCAACCTAGAATAGTCCTGTGGATTTCTAGATCACTTTAAAATTAGACAAAAAAGAGAAAAATAGCGAAGCAGGACTCATGGAGACTTTGAAGGCAGAGTAAAGCTGTGGATTATTTCAATTATTTCAGTCTCAAATGAGTATTACACTTATCTCCATTCTGAATGTTGAAAATAACAAAATAATTTTTATTTACAAAAAATAAACACAATAATTATGGAATCTGAACATGGCTAATGTGTGATAGTCACTCCCAAAATATTTACCAAAAATAAGCTTAAATATTAAATGATATTCATATACTCTGATTGTATCACTTAACCTATATCTGTATTTATTCAAATGTGAATATTTCCTGTTATTAGGATCCTTCTTTCATAGAAGTTCTGAAGTACTATTAACATGATTATTAATCCTAATTATTGATAGTTTATTAGATTATCTCTATGGTTGATACATGGCACCTTTTTCACTGCAAGAGAGGTATACTATTTGTCTCCAAAATCTGTTTTAATTTAATGGGTTGACTTGTATTCTGGCTGTAATTCCCTGAGCCTATCTCCTTCCATGACCCCTTCATAGTCCACGGATTAGTCCCAAGATTGGCACACAGAAAGAGATCAATGAGTGTTTACTAAATGGAATCAAATGCACTGACTCTGGAATATAGAACTGACCTTCACGAAGCTGTGAACTTTAGTAAAAATCACAGCATTCAAAATTCATGTCTGCTGTTGTAAAATGTACTTTTTTCCTTTTTCTTTTTAATTATGGTCAAATAGTAGTCCGTTGTGTAAATGTACCATAGTATTTTATCCTTTGCAATAGCATGGATGAACCCAAAGAACACTATGCTATGTGCAATAAGCCAATCAGAGAATGACAGATACCATATGATCTCACTCTTATGTGGAATCTAAGGACAAGCTGAACTTACAAGCAAAATAGAAACAGACTCATAGATGGTGAGCAGGATGGCAGCTGTTGGGGTGGCAAAGGGGTAGAGGGATGGAGCAAAATGAAAGGACTCGTGGACATGGAAATAGTGTGGTGATTGCGGGGATGGGGGAGGTGGGGTGAAGGTGGAAGAGAGTATAAGGAGGGTAATGGTAATAAAAAATACAACAAAAATTCAAAAATAATTTTAAAATTTCATTTCTTGTTTATAATGCATTTGTACTATTGCAAGAAATAATTTTTAATGTATTATATCAAAATATATTACTTGTGCAATAGGTTAGTTTTGTTAATGCTACTTACTCTTCTATTCAGTTGGTTTACCAGAGAGACAACCTAAATCCTTCAGAGAGGCTCAGGCTCCCACGATCGATAGTTCGGTGCAGTAATGCATTAGGCAAGCTCAGTGAGCTGCAAGGTCATCCATATGCTAGACACTTTATATCACTGCCTGGATAAGTAGAGGTACTTCCTCCAAAGACAATTTCCAGAACGTTACAGATAAACATCTTAAATAGGCACCCTAGACTGGGATGTAATCTTCACTTCTGACTACCATTCCCCTGACAATATGAATATACATAGTATGGAGGCACACATTTTTACATCTTCTAACTCACCACTACAGACTCTCTTATTTGGATAACTCAGACAGAAATCCATTTTCCAAACACATAAAAATGTCTGTTACCTAACCACACTACTTTTTCCGCTGCTTTAGAGTCCTACTGTAGTGCCGTAGCCCTACATTCCTACCTCCCTCACCCCACTACTGCCACTTTTTTGCCTCTTTGCCTTTGATATTTACATCCAATCCAAAGATAACTCTGCCTGAAAAATGATCTTCCTAAAAATGTCAATCTGTTTATGTCACAGTTCTATTTAAGTACCTTCTTTGGTTCACTTTCCATATAGAAATCTAAGAACTTAGTGTAAAATGCCTCCAATGTTCTAGTTGTTGTCTATCTTCCTAGTTTCTTTTCCCCATTTTTCTACTCTTGAGTCACCAAATCACCTGCAACATATTGTATACCTTATACACATGTCTGTCAGAAACTTCCCTCCCTCTAAAGCCCACCTCTTCCTGATGACCCCTTCTGAATCATCCTCTGAATCACACTGTGGGTCCTCATTCCATGAAGAACATGTCTTACACCCTAAATGAATGATCCCTACTTTTACCAAATTCATTTACAAGTCTCTGTTATGGAACTTCCCATGATGAGATAAAAAGCTATGTGCTAACCTGTCTGTCTCCCTAGGTAGACAGTGTAGAGTAAACAAACAATGGGAAGCTCGTGCCACGTTCATCCCTTTATTTCCAGACACCATCACAGGCCCTGCACATGGTGAGTTAAATGTTACATTAATTGATGTAGTTGAACATACAAGCTAAATAACTATTAAAATTGAACTTAGGTATATCAGAAGGTCTAAGATAATAACTAAATAATGAAGTGCAGATCATGAATGTGATATTAATCTAAATTTGTGGTTAATACTTTTCATATTTTTTCTTTGTGAGGAAACTGCATTCTATAATTCTCTATTTTTCATGTTGTCCTTTCTTTCACAAGCCTTCCTTCCTCTTCCTCCTCCTTCACTTGCAACCCCTTCCACTTCCTTGTATTTCAATCAAAGCTTTTCCATAGACATACTCGCCTTGCCTTGCATTTTTCTTCTGGCACTCTTCCAGTTGTTGTGAAGTCCTGGAACTTCACATCTCTATTACCAAAGCACACAACTCTACGATGTATTAAGCCTTAGGCTTCTTCTGATTCTAAACTGCCATTGATTACAATCTAAATTTTGTATTGGTAGCACAAACTCAACCTACTGACACTCTATTCAATCTGTTATCTGAAGATGTTACAGTGAAACTGAGGAATTGGTTAGTATTGTAGTCAAATCCTGACTCTACCCTTTGTCAGCTCTGTAGTTTGAGTAAATCTGTGTACCTTTTATATACTTGGCATTCTTCCCTATGAAATGGGTATAGTATACTTACTTTCTTTAATTATTTTTTTCATGTCCCATGAACTCTGAACTTTTTATTGGCCTCCTGCCCTGCCAAGGGCTGCCTCATTTCTGCTGCCTTTAACGCCTCAGAACTTTGGTGTCTTGCCCTCAGATACCACTTTGCAACCCACGGTCCTGTGGGTCATAGTCTTTTGAATGGTTTGGACAGAGTGGTTCTTATCCATGGTGTAAACAAGAGTGAAGTCTTCCCCTTCTTCCAGTAGACTTCAGCAGGTGGCAGTTTCAGCCTCCAGCTTGACCTTGAGCTGGGCCATGACATTCAGCAGGGCCTCATACTCCTGGGCCTGGCACTGCCCCTCTGCCCTTGTCTGGGCCAGCACCGACTCCTGGAGCAGCAGAATCCTGTACAGTTGTTCCATCTGCATGTCTTAGCGTGTCTCCACCTCTCCCAGGCTGTTCTCCAAACTGACCTTCAGATTTCTCACTGAGTCCAAGTCAGTCTCTAAGGACTGGACTGTATGTGTCAGCTCCGTGAGTGTCATCTCACCAGCTCTTATCTATAGTGTTCTCAATTTTTAATTCTATATTAAAATTAAATGAAGCCAAATTTGCAAAAATCTTAGCTCAAAAGTATTACAGGGGCTCTGGACAGTGTGGTCAATTGACTGTATCGTCATCCCATAAACCAAAAAGTCACAGGTTCGATCCCTGGTGAGGGCATATGCCTGGGCTGCAGGTTTTATCCCTGGCGAGGCACCTATGAGAGGCAGAAGATTGAAGGTTCTCTCTCACATTAATGTCTCTCTCACTCTATTTCCTTCTCTCTAAAATCAATTGGCATATCCTTGAGTGAGGATTAAAAAAAGGGTACAGGATAATTTTTAATAAGTAATAGGCAATATTATTGAAAGTGACTGACTTGCCAATTTCTATTAGTGGACTCCCCTTTCTCTTAGTCATCGAAAACTTGAGTTTTCATGGGCTCTTTTCTTGCTCCATGTACTCCATTGACAAGTACTATTGATTCTTTATCAATCATAACTTGCTTATGTATATTTATGTATCATTTTCCAAATTCATCTTGTGATTTCAATAATCTATTTTTCCAGGACTATTCATGGAAAATTCTGCATGGTTTCTCACCCCTTGTCTATCTTGCATACTCTGCCACTGGTACTGAATCAGTTCTAAACTCCTCAGCTAGTTAATTTGGACCATTGTATTTCCAGCCACAACCTGCATTTCCATGCATCTGAGTAATCATGTACGTAGACTATATCCTATATATAGTGTATGTATTAGACAATAGTACAGTCATATTGAACTATTCAACTTTACTTCAAAATATCACCTTTCTTTGATAGATCTACTTGATGTCTCTTCCTTTGAATGAAATATACACCTTTATAATTTCTGCCTGTCACAGTTCGCTTTACCTCATCAGTAAAATAAAAGGGTGGAAGGTGAGGATACTAAAAAGGCCTTTTTGTCTGTGAAATTCTATGGTTATGTGAAAAAGTGATTCCTTTTTATTGCCCATTTTAAATGCAACTGATGTCATCAAGCCTTTAATCTCCCTGTGACCTGTACGTGGAGGTGGTTGCAAAAGTGTTTATGACCAAGCTTTTGAGTTGGACCAGCTGGATTTTAACAAAGCTCTGCATCATACTAGCTTGCTGACTTCAGCTAAGCTTCTACGGCTCTCATTCTCACCCTCAGTTACCTCAACAAGGAAATAATAATATAATTGTTCCCACAAAAATGAGGTGACTTGTTGAAAAATATTTAATGAATTAATTGGTATAGATTTAGAAAATATTACTGTGTCGATGAAATATTAAATTGATGACCAATGGAATCCCAGGCATAAGTAGGCAATTGTCCTGACTCACACGTAAGCTCAACCATCCCCTAGTTACATGACATTAGACTTGGTACTTAGCTACTCTGTGTTCTCAATTCTTTACCTGAATACAGGATATCTACCTCTCAGATTACTAAAGACAGAAAGAAATAATTTTTTACTTTTAATACTTCATTAAAATAGAATTTACTTTTGTAATAGTACCTGGGACCAAACAAGGAGACAATAAACATAATTTTCATGTAAATATATGTTTAATCCATTACCTGGATCATATAACATTATAATCTATTAAAACTACAACAAAGCAATCTGAAGTGGGTAAATGTTACATCCAAATTTATTTTATGAGACTTATTTTTTAACTATTTGTTCCTTGATCCACGTGACACAAACCTCTTGCACACAGGCTGTGGCCTCCTGCACTGGGCTTGCTCTGGTTCAGATGCGGTGCATTAGCTCCAGTTTATTTCTTATTTAGAGAGCACACACTACATTTCTAGGCCCCGTAAGACAGTATCAACACCATTTCCCTCCAATTCAGACTCATTAACAAAATCAATTATTGACGACCTCCTAGGTGCCCCACATTACCCTAAGTGCTTTACTTAGAATATCTTAGTTTGTTTTTCCCCCCAGAATTCTAAGACATAAAAAGAAAACAATTCAGAAAAGAAATAAAAACCTCATGAATACAAGACAAAAAAAGGAATTGAAAACGTGTAAAAAGTCCTAAAATATAAAAGTAAATATTCTACTAAGTAGCACTTAAATTGAAATCCCAGACTGTCTGTTTAAATCAGAGTCCGGTCACCATGCTCTGTGGAAAAATTTTAATAGGCAGAACTCCTTCTGCCCAGGGACTGGACAACAGTTCAGAAAGATCAAGGGAACACTGCAATAGATAGGGTGACCTGATCCGGTGAAAGAAGTCGCCTGCTTTGTCCTTAGGTCCAAGACACTCTCATTTCCTGTAAACACTATTAATTTTATGAAAGATGCTTAATCGCTAAAATTAGAAAAATTCTCTAATGATATAGAAAAGCTTACGGGTAAAAATCAGAGGGATGAAAGGTCAGTCTGACTTCAGACTGGCAGAAAAATCGGGAAAAGAATTCAATGCCATGCGGTCTTTGTCCTCAGTCAGCTCTAACAGTGCCTCAGTGCCAAGCTTGCCATTTTAAAATTTTTTCCTGAAGCGAAGCAGTGCTTAATATGGAATTGTTGAAAGCATACTTTAAAAGATGAAATAGGCATTTCCCCTTGTAATCAGTCCACTTCATCTGTTTTCTCTTTAATGTGTTGCTTGTAGAGATAGATCATTCAGGAGGCAATTAGATGATCTTGATTGATACAGGCTCTAATTTTTTTTAAAAGAAAAGTTCTAATAATTAAGCACAGAGACTCTATCTCTGATGGCAGTTGGAGAAATATTTCTGTTTCCAGGTAATCTTTTAAGGTTCAAATGGCTTCCATTTTATGATTGGTTCTAATTAAATGAAGACAGGTTCATGGTAACTTTTATAAAATAAAATGGGATTTTTTTTCTCAATCACGTTTAAAGTACTGCTTTAACTCTCTTTGAAAAGTAAACTGTGTATTTAAATTTAGTTGAATCTTCACATCCCCAATGATATCACCTTTATCAAATCACTATTATTTTTCTTCTTTATATGTGATGAAAAACAGCTTGTTGTGACTTGGAGGCCAGGCAACACTATTCATATTTGGAATGTCAAATATCCACACTTTCCTGTGAGGTGCAATATGAATGCAGGGTCTTGGGAGAGAGACGGTCAAAGGAGAGTGAAAGGCAGAGCCTGCAATAGTGGGATTCAAGAGTTTGATGCAAGGGTTTCACACTTTCATTCATCCCAGATATTTCCCAGGTGTGTGGTTGAGGGAAAGGCAAAATGCAAAAGCACTCATTTGATCATTTGGAAATGCTGTAAAACAGGAGAGGATTTTGTGAGTCGGGGGAAAGGCTTCATCCATTAGGATTTGATCCATAGTACTTTCATATCTCTAACACCGTAATTTTCCACTTGCATTGGAACTTAGTTTGGGAAGGAGAAAATGAGAGAAGGGCAGGATGTCAGAGAGACTGAAGAAACAGGATGACACAGCATCTTCCTGCTTGGGACAGCCATGGGGAAACCACATTCACCCACCTCCTGCCAGATGGCCACCAAACCTATCCTCCAGGAGCTTTCATTAACAGACAACGATGAGTTCAGGCAGCTGAACTTCTTGAAATTACACATCAAACACAAAAGTATTTGCTCCTTTTGTAAGCAGTTGGATGCAAATTGTACTGAAACTCTGTTTAGTGGGCTTGGTTTTAAAAATGCATAGTTGGGGGCAAACATATCTAACACTTTGAAAGCCTAGAAACTTATTTTTCAGGTGTAAGCGATCAGTGCTTTTAAGCGCCTGTAGCTCTGGAATGCATGAGATCACTAGGGGGGGGCAGAACAAGGAGCCTGTGGCCTTGCATTCCCTTCGTCAGGGAATTTTCTAACATTAAAGCCCTGCCATGCACAAAAATGGTGGATTTAATATTCTGTTTGATTTCTCATGTGTGTAGTTTTTGCTGTGCCCACACTACAAGTTTTTTGCTTAGAAAGTCTCTGTAAGAGTCATCTAAAGTCTCTTTTGTGAGCTGAATAAACGGTTCCATTGCTTTTCTACTTGATGGGTTTTCTTCACTTAAAATTTTGATGAAGTGGTCTTTAGACCCTAATCCCTTCGGGCACTTTGTTCTGATCTCTTCATTACTCTCCACGCATTAACTTCCCACCCTGTTAGCTCCTGGAGTGTTTCTAATTTTCTCAGTCCTTAGTCCTTCACTGGAGAGGTATCCCTGCTTTCCAGACTTCCAAATTCTGCCATTCATATTGAATATTTCCCTGGAGAGGATAAAATAGTTGTACGGAAAACATGGAGCCTGGTACATAGGGAACTTTCTCCTACAACTGCTACTCTGTAGCACTGTCACTAGCTGTCACTAGCTTCTCTGACTGTGCCTTCCCCACCATCCTGGGGGTGGCGGGGGCTTCAAACAGGGCTCCCTGCAATGAACATCCCATCCCATTGTCATAAGCAGTGCACAGGGAGCAAAAACTGAAATGGTTTCCCATTTAAACACAAGATTCTGCAAAGAATTTGGCAGATATTAAAAAGAGGGCTTTTTCTGTAGTCACAGAAAGGAAGTCATACACAAGAACCTACCTCTGCAAAAATATGATAGGAAACAGTCGTTTGGTTATTGCACCCCACTCTACTTGCTGTGTCCACCTTAACATTTCACATTTTCCCAGAGATTGCTCTGTAAAACAAAGACTATACCTTCTCAATTCAGATGAGTTTGATTTCTTGCTAAGGGCTAGGTGCTAGAGATTGAATGGTGTAGCTGCATTAGATAAATATGCAAACAGGTAACTTCTTGGAGAGAGATTACTTGCTGTTTTAGGAAAACCTCTGCTTTCAGGTTACCAACAATCTCTTACAGTAGGCCATTCAGAATTGACTCTTTTGCCCTGTGCTCTAACCAGATACATATTTTTTTCTTTTTCCTTTAAACATTTCTTACCAGTCTCAAACTCATTCTCTCTTTCTTTTATATTCCTCTCAGGGATGTGATGAACTAATCTGACCCAAGGTGCTAAGAAATGGTAGTGCCAATATTTGCCTCAATGTGTAATTTCTTAATTTTTTAAATAAGGTGACCTAAAGAAGTAAGTAATGTGATGAAGTGCAGTGCACCAAGAAAGCATATTTAGGTCTTTTCTCTTTTGTCATAAAACTTGTCTGAAGCACCAGTTATCCCACATTAGAAATAGAGCATCACTCACCATAAGGAATGAGTTTCTCTCAGCATAGAATTCATGACTGAAAAAAACTTCTCTTCTAAAATTCTTTAAACCTAAACTTTTTAAATGCTAATACTGAAATTTTAGAGCTTTCTGAAAGTGTTCACACTTTTTGCAAAAGGAAATTTAAAAAATGAAATTGATTCATTAATCATGAATTACCAAATTAGATAAACTGGCATTAAAAAACTACAGATACACTTAAATCTAATATGATCTATATCTGTTATGGGTTAAAAACACACACATACTTGACAGAAAAACAAAGCAAAATGAAAACATAAGGTGCCCTTCACTGGCTTTCAAAAAAGTCCTCAAGAATCAAGTATCTCAATGTTTTCAAAATAAAAGCCATGTTATGGTAAAAAGTACAAACAAATTTGCTAAAAAGAACTAAATCTGTAGAAAACAAATATGGTTTTCTATATTAAGGCTTTCACTTTTCTTGGAGGCTACCTAAAAAAGTCTTGCAGTGTGAGAATTTGGCACTAGGGAGTGAACACTGAGAAACATCATTCTGACAAGGTGCTAGTATCTCACGGAGGCTGAAAGCAGTCATTTTATTCAGAAGCTCAGTTTAGTGGAGAACAACCTAGGACTTGGAAGTCAAAATAGGAAGGCTCATCCTGGGTAAACTTATTTTTTTTTCTCCAGGATCCAAATGGGATACTTGAAATATCTACAAGTTATGATACTTGAAATATCTACAGGTCGTTCATCTAAACAGCCGTGCATCGGGAAGAGAGCTAATTGCTCATTATTTTTGCAGCATAGCTTCAAAAAATACATGAAAGATTGCTCAGAGGGTTTGTGTTTCAATTTTGAAACCTGGGGTGAAAGGACTTAGACTGTGATCCATTGTGCAAGCTGACTGGCAACTTCGCCTGCTGCAAACACCCACTGTGCCCCGCGTTCTGAAAGCATACAAGCCTGCTGTGTCAGCAGTTGTACCGCACACACGTGAATGAACTTTCAGAATGACCGCTTTATTATGTGTATCTAAAAATGAGACCAACCCATATGCCTGGGGTTAGGGTCTTCAGAAATCAGGATGCACTTTCCCTTATTTTAGAAGGGCAGAAGGGATGGTGCCTGTGAGATCAATCAGAGACGGGACCCTGCTTGTTCTCTGTGAATCCCACATGGCTTCATGTAGAGGGGATACTAATGGGCTGCTGAGCTATTAATGAAATTCAATTTCAAACCATGTCTCATGGCCAACCATGCTCCAAGGATACAAGAACAACAAGCACAGCACTTTTAACAGCCCTTTCAGGTTGAATTAAGTAAGGATGAGAGAAAAATTTCATGTATAACAAATTTTAAAAAAGCTTTGAATAATGGAATCAGTATTAGGTAGTATGGTAGTTCATTGTTAACATCTTACAACCTCAGAATACAAGTCTCTATTATGTTTGAGCATTATGTGATTCATGAAGTGATGAAAAATGGATTGAAATGCAGTGCACTTAATTTTTTATTTCTTAGAATTATGTGATAAAAATGAGAAAACACTATTTTTGGAACCATAAAATGTTCATGGAATTTCTCTAAAGACTGACCTAAAATTTTACAACTCTGATTTACTTTTTTTCATTATATTAATAATCAGAAGCTCTCCTCTTTTCAATTAAATAAGTATGCCATTACTTTACATGTAATAATATTTAGATTCTTTTATTGAAATTATAACACAGCAATCATCTTCTTATTTCTTTATTTGGTAGGATTTAATACCTGCTTCTATTCCTTCCACTATTACTACAATTTACAAAAATTTTATATAAAACTTCTTATATCTATCCAATTAATATTTCCAAATATTTATCCATTTTGGGTATTTTCTGCCTGTATATTTTATACACTTATTTGCACATTATATAAATAAAGACACTTTTATTTCCAATAGTATGATTTATTAAAGGATGCATTAATTCAAAAATATTTTCTTAATTTGGTACTATTTCTTTTCAAATCCAACTTATATTTAATACTTGTGTATGTTTAGTTGCTTGATGCTTTCTTTTATGTCTCTGTTGTTTTTTCTAGAATTTCAGTAATAAAATCATATAAGTTTTATGTCAAGTGGTTCTTTGGAAATTATCATCTGAAATTCTCATTTCACAGAGTAGATAACTAGGTTCAGATATAATGAAAGATGGGCAGTAATGTCGAAAGCATATTCCTAATAAATAAGTATGGGAAAAAATCTCCTTCATTCTAATCTTTTGCTATTTCTATAATCTAAACCATAACATTGACAATGAACATATAATATCTTAAGACAACTTAAATTATTTATTCTTAATTTAATGTTCTAGTTTTTCAAACTCCTCACTGCTTCTAGAAGGGATGCCCCTTAAAAACAGGTGACATGGAGTTAAGACACAATATAAATCACAATTAGTATATGTATCTCCAAGCAGTCTTTCATAATTCTTTATATTTTCTTAAACTAGAATGATTGGTTGATTGATAGAACCCACAGTGTGCATTCCTGATGCCTATTTGAATCAATTCCTGTTTCTGATTACTAATTGGCCTGCTTCCCTTCCCTAATTGCATTTTGTAAGGACTACTCTCTGTGATCTGTTTTGAGAGCTCATTAAGAGCTTTGTTCATCCTCAGGGAGGTTAAGACAGTGACTCAAGGTCATACACCTATTTAATGGGAGTCTGGTTTCAAACCCGCATCTGACTGAAACCAATTCTACCCTGAGCTGTAAAAGCTCAGAGGACTACTGCAGAGAAAAGCTAAATTAACTCCATGAGTGCCAGGACAAAAGCCTAGAATTTAGAAATGAAGCAATGTTTAAAAGTACGTGTTATACTACTTCTAAAAATTACCGGTGGTTGAAACTGAAGAGTCGCTTTGAATTTTTAGTTTTTCTTGCTATGATATTTGGGCAGGAAACATATTGTGGTAGTAGTACGTCCACAATATCTCCAACATCTCTGTGCTTCCTGATTTACATTCTCATTGCTTTGCTCCTAATGTGTGAAAGATTCTTACAATCACTGATAAAACCACAAATTCTCACTATGTTGAAGATTCTATACTACCTACAAAATTTTACTATGTTGAAGGTTCCATATTTCCTTGTTAAATGTCTATAGTATATCAAACAGGGTGGGGCAGAAGTAAGCTTACAGTTGTGAGTACATGAAAGAGTTTATTCTTATATTATTATTTATTAATTATTGTACTGTTTTCCAGTGGAACAACTGTAAACCTACTGTACATACCCACCCTGCACAGACTAAAGGTTTTTAAAGCAAAAGTAGCTTCCTTAATAAGATGTGTGCTACAAACATAGTTCTTTACGTCAGTGAGGTAAAATTCTGAAATAAGCATCTTCCTGCCTAACATTTTAAGCCACCTCCTTTCCAACTGGAACACTTGGGTTATCGCTGAACCATACCGTGTCTAATATCAGAAGATTGTATCATTCTCCTTCGGCTTCAAATTTCATTAGTAGGTTTTTATTGTTTCTAATAATGGTTAACAGGCAAAAGCCAAGAACAGATTTACAGAAGATAACTAAGACTCTTCAGTACACCTTTAGAGTGTAGATTTTGACCTTGAGTGTTTTATGAGTGACTTTGTTTTATTAAAATCTTAACTCATGAACATCTACATTGTCATAGATTTCATAATCAAGAAATGATCAGAAACATAGTCATAAGGAATTGCTTAGCTTAATATTTCTTAGTAGAATTGTATTAGTCCTTGATTCTTTCCTTTAAATACAACAGAAACGTATTTTCTAAGTGGCTCTGGGCTTTTACAAGTGACTTACACCAATGCCCTTGGTCCCCAATTCCCATATCAATTGCTGAGGCTATAGTAGAAGAATATTCCCCATCTGGTGCTTTTGTAACTTTTTACGAGATCCTAAATTTTGGTGGTTATAGTGCTTTGAAGTAAGGATCCTTTTTTTTTTTTTTTTACAATTTGTTGTTATTGTTGTTTTTAGATTCTCTTTTTCAAATTTTTTTACTGTTGTTCAATTACAGTTGTCCCCCTTATTTTCCCATTACTCTCCCCTGCCTTGCCCACTAAAAATTAGATTTCATTTGGATAAGTCTTCTCTAACAGGAATTCTATGTCTTTTGAATATTTTTATTCTATATTTTATAGTTTAAAAATTATTCTCTTAGAATAGATGTTCTGAATATAGTTCAAATCATTGGCTGTCCATTAAAATTTCTGTAAGACTTGGGTCATATTTGGCTTAACCTTTATACACACTTTCATTTAGTCACATGCGTTACTTTACTAAGTGTTCCAGCTTGAACATACTCTCCTCTTCCTCCCTAGCCTTCTAATCTGATTTGTCAGTCATTGCTACAGCCATGTCAGTTTTATTTTGCACATTTATTTTTTCCATCTTTATTTGGTTCATTCATGATTGTGAAGCCATGCATTTTCTTAGCAATTCCTTATTATGCTTAAGCTAGTTTTTTTTTCCTTTTTAAGCCTCAGAGAATCTAGAAACATTGTTGTTGAATATATTTTACCCCCTAGAAAAATAACAGACTACTTCTTTTGTTTTTACTTATTTAAGGTAGGTATTTATCAAAATTATTAGTAAATATGATTTGGACGTATATGCATTTATATTTACTCCCTTATTTATTCTTTAAATTGCCCACCCTACCTTAAAATGGGCAATTTAATCTGATTGGTCAGAATATAGAACAAAGATAATGCCATTTGTATTATTTGGGTCCCGACAACGTAATTTAATAAGTGGTATCTCCTTGGCACACATGCTTCAGAAAAGGGAAATAGATTCTTGCTCTTATGAGCGAGAGCCCAACTCCTCTCTTCAATTCAACAATCTGAGACACTTTCTTCCCATGCCTCTCTTGTTCGTTTGATCATGGGCTGAGGAGAAGAGAGAGTTAAGGAAGATGTGTGCCTAAGCTAAGTTTTCCACCTAATTTGCCACCACTTCCTGTACTGAGATTTAGGTAGAAGCATAAATTATCAAGTACTACCTTGCTTTTATTTGTAATTATTCCTTTTTTTTCAATCTATCCAGAAAGATCTCTGAGAAATGGGGGCTATGGCCTACAATTCTGTTATCCTTGTTTTTTTCTTTCTCATAATGCTATTTAAATACCATGAGTAATAATTGTTACTCTTTACCAGTGCAAAAGCCAATATAACTCTGAATACGTTGTTAGTTTCAAAAGTATGAGTTAATAGCTTTTGGATCTTTAAAAAAAGATAACTTCTGTTATTTTTTATTCTTTGAAGAATAAGTGGATTCTGCCATGATAAAATCTCTTCAATAGATATCTATAAGCCTTAGAAATATATATTTGGGTTGTAATTTTCTAGAGAAAATATTGAACAATGTATTTAGCATGTAATTGGTATGATCCTCTACTTCTTCTGTGGGTACTCATATAAGTCTCATAGTTTCCTTTATTTTATTTTATGTTTTTCATCAAAACTTGGAAATAATATTAGAATATCTCAAATGTTGCCTTGTAAATGAATCCAGGGTGTTCTTTGGATATTTATAATTCTGGAACTAGAACTTAAAACACATTCAGAAACCCCAACGGCTTCTGTTTTCTATTTTTGTGTATCCTCAGTGCAAAAACACCAGTAACTACACCTAAGTGTAATCCTCAGTGTTCCATGTTAGCCAAGTTCATTTTGTAGAAAAATATTAGCTTTCACACAAATAATTTCTTAAGTCTCATTCTTCCTCCCAGTGTGATCTCTTCCTGTCAGGGAAAAGATCTTCTTCATTTAGGAACACCCTATGCTCTGTGTTCATCCTTTAGCAGTGTTTTAAATTTAGGCACAGTTCATGTCACTCATGATGAGTCCATCCTTCAGTGAAATACAGATGCATGGATATAAAACATGCATCAGCCTAGAGGGTCTCTGTTGTATTCTTTACAAGTGTTCATACCTCTACTCATGGGAAAATCTAGAGCTATGTGTTTGTGTGTGTTTTTTGACTCACAGAGAACAGAGAATAGCAAGTGCAAAAAAGCAATCCCTAATTTTACCCACAACAGTGTTCAGTATTTACAATGATGAAAGGGGGATATTCTCCAGAATTACTAAACATCACACAAATATATATATGTGGATGCAGCTGCTTTAGTTGTTGGCTTTTCTCTTTTTTAAAATATATTTTACTGATTATGCCATTACAGTTGCTCTAATTCCCTCCCTTCATTCCCCTCCACCCTGCACACCCCCTCCCCCACCATCCCCCCTTTAGTTTATGTCCACACATCTCAAGTTCTTTAGATTCTGTATTTCCCCTACTATTCTTGCCCTCCCCTCTATTTTCTACCTACCGTCTATGCTACTTATTTTCTGTATCTTCTCCCCCTTCTCCTCCTCCCACTCCCCTGTTGCTAACCCTCCATATGATCTTCATTTCTATGGTTCTGCTCCTGATCTACCTGCCCTCTTAGTTTGCTTTTGTTTCAGGTGTGGTTGTTAATAACTGTGAGTTTGCTGTCCTTTCACTGTTCATATTTTTTATCTTCTTTTTCTTAAATAAGTCCCTTTAACATTCTGAGGTTTCTCTCTTGTATAAGCCAGAGATGACTTTTTTTTTTTATCTGTAACCCTACCCTCACACTTTGAGCATAAACAGATGTTTCACATCTGACTTCCTGGTTTTTATTTGAAAGTAGGCTAGGCTTTGGGCCACTTTTGTTGCATTCTGCCTATCTTCCTTTTGGGACCCAGGTTGAAGAACAACAAACAGTACTTGCAATGTGTTTTTCTTGTGGTGGAGAGTGAACAGGCAAAAAGGATTGTGGAAGCCTTCAATATTTTGAAAATCATTACCCTGCAACATTTACAGGCCACTTTATCTTCTTTAATATCTGATTGGTCAAAGACAGCCAAACCCAACATGAAGGGGTCAAAAATCTATACTCAGCTGACTGTAACAGGAGCCAAAGCAATATCACATGACAAAGGCTTTGGGTGTGTTTTCAAATCTCAGAGGGCAGGTGAAAAGTGGGGAACAATAATATAATTGATAATAAATAAGGTAGAAGAAGTTGCCATAAAATTTTCATCTTAAAGAAATAAAGATCACTTAAATAGTACTCATTGCTATTTAAGAATGCTTTACTTTCTTTTGTCTTGCTGGATTGGATTCTTCCTTAGCAGGGAAGTATTCTTGCGCAATAATAGAGGAGGCAAAGAGCTGAGGTTATTAAATAAAAGGTATCATCTCTCCCACCTCATTACAATGCATCTGGATCCTGAATACCTCAATACAGGTTAAAATAACTCACCCTTATATCACTCTTATATTGTAAATTGTGCTGCTATGAACATTGAGTGTATAGGTTTTTTCAAATTGGTGTTTTAGGATTCTTAGGGTGTCATCCCAGCAATGGAATTGCTGGGTCAAAAAGCAGTTCCATTTTTGGTTTCATGAGGAAATCCCATTCTGCTTTCCACAGTGGCTGCACTGCTCTGCATTCTCACCAACAGTGCACTATGTAATTTGTATTATCAATACAGTAAACCTGGCATTGAGTAATATTGAAATTAAAATAGGAAGAATATAGCCCTTTCCACTGTGTCTATTCAGCCTTGGATTAGAGGTTCTGGCCAATGCAAGAAAATCAGAAATAATATAAGTCACCAAAATCATAAGAAGATTTAAAAATGTCTTTGCTTTTAATTGACTTAATTGACTATATAGAAAATCCAGTAACTCACATGCGTATACAATTCAAATTAATAGGGTAAATAAGTTGGTTAGCTAAAAATATTATATAAAATAATTATCTCTCTTTGGAGACAAAGATCCCATTTATAACTGGCAAAAAAATCAAAATATAGCTAGGAATAACCCTAGGGAAAAAAAACACACAAAGTTTCTAAGAAGATAGTTAGAGAAATAATAGAAAGACATAAAAGCAGCCTAATTGTTCATGATCTGGAAGACTCAATAAAGTAATACATTCAGTCCTCTCCTAAATTAATCTACAAGGATAATGGGACTCACTTTAGCAGAGATTTTCTATAAATTTACAAATATTAGAACAATGTAGTATTCATGAGGGGTAGAGACCCCAATCTCTGCAACAGAAAAAATATTATTTTTTTAAAGATTTTATTTATTTATCTTTAGAGGGGAAGGCTAGGAGAGAGGGAGAGAAACATCAATGTACGGTTGCCTCTCATGAGTCCCCTGCTGGGAACTGGCCTGCAGCCCAGGCATGTGCCCTGACTGGGAATCGAACCACGATACTCTGGTTCGTAGGCCCGTGCTCAATCCGCTGAGCTATACCAGCCAGGGCAGAAAAAAATTCTTAAAATTAAACAATCGTACAGAGAATCTTGATATAAGGCAGCAGTGATATTATAAATGAATGATATAGGGTAAAATTTGATGATATAGAAAACATTAAAATGTGTTTTATTTACACAATAATTAATTTAACTAAGAAATTGTAAGAATAAAACACATACTGGAAGATAATGTTAAGACACATAAAACTAACAAACATTAACATCCAGAACTTGACAAATAAAATAAAATTCTTTTCAATCACTCTATTTCCAACATAAGAAAAAAATAGCTTAGATTAGTATTATTAAAACATTGACAAATTTTAATTCAGAAACTTTCATGTTTATAAACAATATCACACTGGCAGTTTTCAAGTGAAAGCTAATAGAGTGACTAAAATTGTCTGGTACACCATTAAACAAGACAAGGAAAATAAAACAAAATATAATAAAAGCTACACTTGCACTACAAAAGGAAAAGAAGCATAGACCTATCAATTTTATATTTTGTTCTATGTCTGATAGCATTATAATATGACCATTTATTGACATAAATATCTTACCATACTTTGTATTAAAACAATTTTAATTATTGTCAAATAAAGACACTGTAAAATTTAAAAATTCTAAATTTGTGAAATAGAAATAAAAAGTTCTTAATTAAAAGACTTCCCTATTGGTTAATGTTTATAGTTGTCACACAAATGTACCCTCCATTAGAAAACATTGTCACGGATTTACACAGCTTAGTTTCTTATATATCATGTTGCTACTGCTCTCCTCTAAATATACATGGAGGAGTTAAAAACACAGCCAGGCAAACCTAAGAGATGATGCTATATAATTTCCAAGGTCTTATTTTCCCACTGTTGCTGTAACCCACCCTGAGTCTTAGTTCATTGTGTGCATTTCTGTATCCATCATGGAAGGTAATGTTTGCACTTGAGTGCTTGCCTCTGACATGGGCTGATTTAACCCGAGTGGACATTCTTACAAAACCACTCCAAAGAGGCTGCCTTCCAAGAGTATCACTCTTCTATTGTAGGTGGTCACCACATTAGTCCAACTTTTTGGAGCATTTTGGAGCCAGGCCTTTCTCTGTAGAGTATGATATCTTCTCCCTCCCCATTCTGCCTTATTCTCCTCTACTGGCAAACTCACCAAGTCTGATGAGTTTTGAACTCATATTTTTATAAATCCAATAAATTAGGAAAGTGATCAGTAGCATTAAAAAATGCATTTGAAAATTATTGTGATGATTTTGATGAGCAAAATGGAGATTTGATGCCTTGGAGATTATGAGAGCTTTGCTCATAAATGCTTGAATTTCTCAGTGTGGTGGAACAAGCATCAGGCTGAAACCTAGCTGCTCATTAGTTGGTGATATTGTTGTTACCTCTTCTGTAAAATAGAGGCAATTAGCACAATAGTTTTTGTATATAATTGCAGGGATCAAGAAGAATGTTTAAAACATTTTATTAAGTTATCTGCAAGTGTTCTAAAAAGAAGCCAGTCCCCTTATGAATTAAATATAACATGCATTCCAAATACTTTCTCATTAACAATAAGTAAATTAAAATTTTAATCAAATTTTATAATTATTTTGTGACTTGTACAATTTTATAATGAAATTATTTATTTCCAAATGCTGCTTAATGGTTAGAGGAACTTAGTGTACATTACATACACAATACCTCAATGTCAGTGTGAGACCAAAATGAAGCCAATAAAAATTACAGCTCACCCTCACAAGGATGGATCAGAGCTGCTTGCTTTCAGCTACTTTCACATCAGTGACAGCTAGCTCAGGAACGTTGAATGCTAGCAGATTCTCTGGCCTCTAGTATGCTATCAGACTTTTGTCTAACATAGAACAAAAGATTAATTAAAATATTGCATTTAGGTTTTTTTCATCTTTTTTAGTTCTTTTTTTGACTTTTTAAAAAACTATTTTATTTTTGTTCAATCACAGTTGTCTGCATTCCCCCCACCACTCCCCCGCCCCCAGCCAAACCCCCTCCCTCCCTTGCTTCCACTCCCAACCCTTGGTTTTGTCCATGAGTCCTTTATAGTAGTTCCTGAAAACCCTTCCTCCAATTATCCCCTCCCACTTCCCCTCTGGTTACTGTCAAATTGTTCTTACTTTCAGTGTCTCTGGTTATATTTTGCTTGCTTTTTCCTTTTGTTGATTATGTTCCAGTTACATGGTATTTGTCCCTCACTACCTGGTTTATTTTGCTTAGCATAATGCTCTCCAGTTTCATCCATGCTGTCACAAAAGGTAGGAGCTCCTTTCTCTCTTCTGGGTAGTATTCCATTGTGGAATGTACCATAGTTTTTCGATCCACTCATTTACTGATGGCCACTTAAAATTTCTAGAAAAATATAATCTTCCAAAACTGAATGAAGAAGAAGCAGAAAGCCTGAATGGACCAATAATAGCTGATGAAATTGAAGCAGTAATCAAAAAACTTGCAAAACACAAAAGCCCTGGACTGGATGGTTTCACAGAAGAATTCTACAAAGCATTTAAGGAAGAGCTAATCCTTATCCTTCACAGACTATTCCAAAAAAAATTCAAGAACATGGAAGACTCCCAAACTCTTTTTATGAAGCCAGCATCATCCTAATCCCCAAACCAGATAAAGACACAACAAAGAAAGAAAACTAAGCCAATATCGCTGATGAAGCCAAAAGCCTCAACAAAAATTGGCAAACCGTATCCAGCAATAATTAAAAAATTCATACACCATAATCTAGTTTTTTGTTTACAAAATATTTATTGACCAGTTACCAAACACAAAATCAAGTTCTAGGTAGCAAAGATAAAGTAGGAAACAAACCTCATAATGCTGCCGCCTCCAGGAGGTCTACAGTGTAGCTCAGAACATAAACATCTGGACAAATAAATACTGTTGTAGACTCTTGTTAAAGGCTCACAGATCCCATGTCCATGTCCTGAGCACACAGCACACAGAGAATTACATGTTCTGGCTTCCCTTTTAGGTACAACGACACTGGAATGGGTGCTGGGTAATTGATGTGTGTCACTCCTAAACCTCACTATGATAACCCCAGCATTGTTGTTGACTCTGCCTGTCTCTATGATAATTTATTGACCATTCCAAGGACTTAGAAAGTGGCAGAGGCACACAATGAAATGACTCTGCTTAGAACAGGACTTCCTGACAAGTGTCAAAAGTATAATATGAACAAGAAATCAATTTTCACTGGATTAAACTGGCATATTTTAGCTGATTGTTTGTTACAAAAGCTATGGAGTTAATAACAAATAAAAATGTGTAATTTATTGCTAGGTAGTGACATATATACTGTGAAAAGATAAATTAAGGGAAAAGGATATATAGAGGAAAGAAATGCTGTTATCTCCACATAATGAAATTAGAAAATGGCCTTTTTGTTTTGGTGAAGGTTGAACAGAGAGATGAATAAAGTGAGAGAGGAAACAATGTAAATATTTGAAGAGTAGCCCACTCTCTAGGTACTTAACATTTAAAAATGCCCTGAAACAAAACCCTAATTGGATTGGTTGGGGAACTAAGAAAGGGAATATAGTTGGATACTTTGGAGAGAGGCCTAGAAGCCAGCTCATTTGTAGGCCACCATAAGGACTTGATTCATAACTGAGAGAATTCATAAAAAAATTTCATTAAGGTCATAATGATGAACAACAAAATTGCAGCCCAGTTAAAAAAAGAGTACTTCGCAAGTGCTAAGTCAAAGTACATATTTGATCTACAGGGACTGTTCTTCACAGCACTTGCTGGTAGTATCATTGTAAACACTAACTCATCCATTTGTATCGATTCACAATGCTGCACTATTGTATCCATCTTTGTTACTTAGGTCTGTTGTCCTTCTTCGCCGTAGTAATATTGCCCTACAATCTTGGTGCTTGCAAATTCCTAAAGCCCTCAGGCCTGTACCACCTAATACATTTAGTTTTGACCAAAGATCATTAGCTACTTTTCTATTTTCTAGGGGATGGATAATTGTGTAGTTTTATATAACACCAACAGCAAACAAGCAGCCAACATATACATTCACTTAACTCTAAATCTACTGTTCTTCTTTTTCAAGCAAAAATATAAGCAACACATTTGCCTTTAAGAGTTATATTATTTAACTGCTTTATAAAACCTATTGAACATTAAAAATCAAGAGAAGTTCAAGGTCACCTATGTTGTAAGTGACTGTATTGATTGCATATCCCATTTCTTCCTGGCTCCAAAGTATTCAATTGTTTTAGGATAATTCTCAGGAAGGGCCTTTTTATGTGTGGAAGAAAGAAAATATGTTTTCAAATAATGCAATGTGTAATTTTAACATTATCTGTTACATTTTCTTTTAAAAGCTAGAAGAAAACTAGTTGGATTTTTTTAAGCTTAATTCTGTTTACATTAAAATATACAGTGAGAAACAAAAGGATATTATATCCATAAACACCGTGATGGTCTTCAGTACCTGTCTTCCCTTAGTGGTGCCCATCAACATAAAGACCATCACTGCCAGAACACATGTAAGAAACAGAAGAAAAGGCTTTATTAATCAGGAGATTTAAAAAGGTAAATATATGAAGGGATAGCTAACATAATGGTCTGACTATGAATTACCTTTTTATAAATTGAATAGTAAGCCCATGAATTAAATGCATTATTCCTATAGAGAGGTGATTTAGCTCCTTTGTTCCAGTGACACTAATAATAAATATAAAAGCCCACCACCTCGTTAATAATAATAAACTAGTCTTAATGATGTCATTGAGAACTCATAACAAAAATCACAGCACATAATATATTTCTCTAAATTTGTGATATTTAAGTGGAAATGTTTATTCCAGCTTACTCTGCAAACAATTAATATTGAATTGAGAAGTAAAACAAAAGGGAAAGGATTGAGTATAAAATTTATACTGGTTATTCAATGGTTATTCAATATTGTTTATAATGACTATTCAATATTGTTTAAGAAATTTTCTACTTGAATTCTGTCATTAATATTATGGAGCTAAATGAGGAAAAATAAGGACTTTCAATAATCATTGATAGATATTAAGTTTACCGAGCAGGTTCTTGAAATATTTCATTACTTTTTTGCTTTTTAAATATTTTATTGTTTATGATATTATCATTTTCTCCACTTTTTCTCTCTTTGTTATTTTATCTCATATTTTTGAAAAACATGATAGAAATTTATTTATAAAGTTTTAGCATTTTTTTATTGTGTTTCATGACTATAATTGTATTTGTTCTGGTTGTCACCCTCCATTGTTACCATGAAATATACAAATAAACAAGTGGACTCAATAGTAGAGTTCAATTGGAAAACTACTGAATTTTTTAATGACTTTTTTAATGTAAACAGTATCGAGTAGTTTTTGTTTACACAATAAAGAACAGAAATTTAATTGGATTCTCTTATACTAAAGCTCTTTGTTTGAAGAATTACCATTAAGAAAATAATTTCCAATCTGGTCAATTTTATCTTATTTCCTGGTACTATAAATAGCCCAATGGCTCACCGAGCTCAGGAATTTTGGCAACATTTTTCTGAATGAATGCATATATTAACAATTGAAACTTTACTCCTAGAAGAGAGAAAATGCGGTACCTTTTGCTATGTTTTGAACAAATGTTTTTGAAAATGACACAATCTAACAGTTTTTTTGAGAATAAATGCTTTTTATCTATGAAACATTATATAATTAGCTATAAAAGGACCTCACTTAAATCTTAGGCTTAAAAAAAAACAGACGTTTTACAAACACACAGCCAGGTGTTTTTAGATGAGAATAGTGACGATAGGGTATTTTTCGGACTTGAGAGTTATGTATTCCTTTAAAGTGATCTGTTACTTTTATAAAGCAGCAACCCATGAAAAAGAACAACACATATGTTTTATAGGATACATGGGCCAACTCAAAGTATTACAAATTATTAATTAAAGGTGAATAGAAAGTCATCAACCAAATTTTAAAAAATCTCATGCTATAATATTTTACATGTAACTCTTTCCTGTAGGAAAGTTTTGCTTGTTGGTACCATAATCATCTAAATGTACTAGGCTCAAGCAGTATGCCGGAGAATGAGGCAGAATTGAGGGCTAAAGTTGAGGTGGCTGCTTTGGTTCACTTAGTAGGTGGCCTTCCTTGCTCACAGGTATCAGTATTTCCCTCAGAATTGTGTCCTTAGTATCAGAGGATCAACTTCATAGATAGGAACAGTTTTTACTAAGAACATGCCCATGATGTGATTCTTAATGAGTATACAAGTAGCAATACAAGTTTGAGATCTTGAAATAAACATTTCATTTGGAAAAAATACTATGCCATTCAAACAATAAATTAAATATTCTAAAATAACAAATATATATTCCATAGAGAAACCAATCTCAGTTCGGGGGGCGGAAATGGGAGGGAGGCGGGGAGGATGGGGCGGGGGACGGACAGGGTTGGCAATATAAGACAGAAAGCTGTACTTGAACAAGAATTAAATAAAAAAATTTAAAAAAGAAGAAGAAACCAATCTCAGTTTATTGGGATCTGTTTTTCTGTTATGAGCAAAAATACCTTTATTTTTTTAGCTCTTGGACCAGCACCTTCCTACAAATGACAATGCATGCCAAAACTGTGAGCCAAGGATGTAATTTTATTTTTTTTTAATTTTTAATTTTAACATTACTTTTATTGTTTACACCATTATGGATGTTCCCACTCCCCTCCCTTTCCCACCTCTACTCAGCTCCTGCCCCCCTTTCCCTCTGGCCATCCTCGCATTGTTGTCTGTGTCTATGGGCCATGAATATACCTTCTTTGGCTAATCCCTTCACCTCTTTTCTCCATTCTCTCCTTTCCCCTCCTCTCTGACAGCTGTCAGTCTGTTCCTTGTGTCCATGCCTCTATTTCTGTTTTGTGGGTCAGTTTATTTTGTTCATTATATCCCATATGTAAGTGAGATTGTATGGTATTTGTCTTTCATTGTCTGGTTTATTTCACTTAGCATAATAATCTCCAGGTTCATCAACATATTAAAATAGCCAAAAGGAAAAAGATGTAAATGATTTTTATGTTTTATTTAACCCAATATATCCAAAATAATATCAGGTACAATGATTAATGAAGAGTTATTTTAAATTTTTGTTTTTTCATGTTGTTTTTGCAATATGTTTTATGTTTCACATTTTCATAGATCTCAGTCAGTTCAGACTAGCCAAATTTGAAGTGCTTAACAGCTAGACCTTGCCATCCTGTAAGTGGGAAAATTGCATCCTCCAAAATTGAAGTGTTGGACCAACAACTTCACAACTTGCAGTGCTAGAATCTGACTACATTAAATTTTGTTTGACTTACAATCCAGTGTTTCTACTCTCTCTACCACACAAAAATGATACAAGATATTTGTGGTAGGTGGGGAAAAAATAATGTCCTATTTCCTCTGAAGAAGTAATTTTCTTTTTTATTTATTTTATTTGTTTTATTTACTTATAATGCTTAAAGTAATGAAGAAGATAGAAGGGAAATAAAGCAACCTGTAGAATAAAGTGTGATGTGAAGAAAAGCTAACTAGTTAGGGCAATTCTTTTTTTTTTTTTTTTGCTGTATCTACAAAGAATAAAAGAATAACAATATTAACGTTTTTATTGGAAAACAAAGCTATTTCACAATATGGATACAAATAAGTGTTTCGGTATTAACAGGCTTTTGACAAAACTTGAGACCATAATCATAGGCAGCCCACGAAAACTTTCTTTAGTCGCTCAGAGACACACTTCCACAATGTATCGGGAAAGGTGAATCATTGATTCTCCATCTTGGGAGAATCTCGGGTCTTGGGAGCTGTGAGCTGATGATCCACTTAGTGCTCTCATGCATTTTGTAGTGGGTCATTTTTCCCCCTAACTATGCTCTTTGTTACCAACTGCATTTAAGATCATCAAAAGCATTAATGGAATCTCAAACCATGCAGTATATAACCCTAAATCTGAATGAACATACAGAGTTACTAATAGGCTTTGGGTTCATTCTTTGCTTATATTTAAAACAGTTGTTGTTCAGCAGCAGCGTTCAACGCTTAGTCTTTCATCTATGGAGAACCAGAATAGGGGACCCTTGGGCCACTTTTTCATCCACGTCAAAGATGTTAATAATGTGTCTGCCTACCAAAGTGACAAAGACTATATATGTCTGTTGGGTTCTTTTCTTTGAAGCAAAGTAAAAACTGAAAACTTTCATTTGGCCATTGAAAATCCTTTCTTATAATTTTTCCATCTCACAACCCCTGTGGAACACTATAGGCTGGGTTAACTCTGGGCGTAAGAAATTCATGGAATCGCCCCTGGTTAACAGATAATGGGAAAAATATATGTATTAGTGGCACAGTTCTTCTTTGGTATTTATGCAGTTCAAAGAATACATGATCGAACACTTTATAAAAATTGTATAATATATGCATTTTTAAAAAGGAGAAACCTGAAGCTGAACTGAGTAAAAAACACTACCAAATAAATATGAAAAACTGTTACCACTTTAGGAGAGCTTGCTTTCGATAAAGCAATGTATTATCTCTGAAGGCAGGGCTCTAAAATTTTTTATAAATAGTGAATGGTACTGAGCCATTTGCTTGTCACTCTGTCTGAAAATATTCTGACATTGACTGTAATTGAACAGTTATTCAAGTTTGTACACGTATTTACTATTCATTTTGGTATAAAAGCATTCAGTAACTTGTTAAAATACTTGCATCCCATCAGGAACAGAGCAATACAAGCCAGTGGTTATCATGCTAGGTGAGACCATGAACGGTAACACAAACATGTGTCCTTTTGAGAGGATGAAAATGGAGTGTGTAATTGAAGCAATCTTGCATGCTGCTGCAGAGACAATTTAAAAAGGAAAATAATGGCCTCATTAATCGTCAGTCTCCAATGCCATGAAATTTGTGTTAAAGATCCTGTTCCTTTTGCTAGTTAGCAAAGACCCAAGCCATTGGTAGTAACCATTCTGACTAATTTACACTCTCTGTGTCAAAAGGAGAAATGAAAAATTGGGATGGCAGAGGTGAATGGAGCTGTCCTTCCTTTAATTTTGTTTAACTCACCATAACCTGCTTTCTCAAAACGTGTTCCAGGAATAATTTGTTTTTTTTATATTATCCACCAGCACCACCAAGTGGAAAAAATTGTACTTTCTCCCGTACAGGGATCACTTGAAGACTAAAAAGTACTGGGAAAATATTAATACTAATGAAGCATCTGAAATGTATCCAATAAAAAGTGTATCTCAGAATTCCCAGGTCCCATCAAAGAGACACTGGAAATATTATATTTCAGAAATAAAGAAATGAGACAATTTGATGAATAGATTGATTATGCTTATCTTTCTTATTTATGTTATCTATATTTTGTTCCCCAAAGAGATCTTCTACTATTATAATTTTTTAAAATTTTATTTCCCAATACCAACTTTACTATAACAGCATAAAATATGTAATCTCTTGGTTGCATATTATTCGATTAGGTGGCAGAATAGCTAGTGAACTATGAATTTAAATGCAGGTTGGGGCAAAAGTAGGTTCGAGGTTGTGGGTACGTGAAACACAGGTTATTCTTGTATTACTATTTATTTTTGTATTATTTTTCACATAAACAACTGTAAACCTACTTTTTTCATAGCCTGTATTTGTTATTTCAGTGAAATAATATATGAATGGCTATAAAACTTTTAAAAATTAATACAAAAATCATTCAGTTTAGTGTACATAAAAAATAAGGCATAAAGAAATTACTATAAATAAAACTTCACACACATGCATTTTAAAATATATCTATTAAATATGACACAGTTTTAAGTGTTATCACTTTGGGGTTTTAGTTATTTCATTTTCTAAAATATAAAAATATATCATTTATAAAAATAAGCAATGACAATATCAGACAGCAAAAATGTTGTGTTGAAGTCTGCCCAGTGAACTGCACCAGGGTCTAGTCCCAAGTGGCATTACAACCACCTAGGTAGCGAAGAGCATTGAGTCTGGTCTTTGTGATTTTAAGGATGGTCTTGCTAGTGAGCGGGTGGGGACATCTAGTTCAGTTGTCATTTGTTTACAGTGTAGACCTTTGGACTAAGGGGCACAGGGAGCAATCATCTTGATGTGTGCACTGATGACTAAAATGTGAATCTTGACAAGTTAATTATCGTATTTGGTTCAGTCTTATTTTGCAGAAGCAAGTATTTCCCAGAACAAGTTGTTAAATAACTTTTCTCCAACCCTAGTATTGCTTAGCACAAACACAGAGAAGTAATATTTATCAAAAAATTGTTAAGACATATAGGAAAGTATGTTTGGTCCAGAATTGCTTAATATGGTAAATAGTAAAATATGGCAGTTTTAGTTCTCTCTTTATTTCTTAAAACAACATCAATGAAATCATGTCTATTACAGTTGTGGAAGACAACTCACTAGGAATCCTGTGCATTACTGCAAGCCTTGCAAACAGAGGCACTATCTTTGCTCTGGACTATCCTTTCAAGAGTGTTTGTACAGTGAGCATTTTGGAAAATAGAGCCAGAGGCTTTTTCTAGAGCTGAGTCAGGGATTCTCAAGGCTGATAGGTGGCATTAGCAATGAGGTCCTTGCTACCTAATACACAACTTTAGACCGAAACAGTGGAAAGTTATTCTGGTTGAGCCATGGAGCTCAGATAAATGCCAAGTCTTATTTGATAGCTTAGAACACAGGTCTCCCTCAATGTCCCCTTAACAGTATCTCCCCCTCTATTTAGAACTCAGGGACTTTATAGTGAAAGATGATTAAAAGTAAGACTAAGGATACCTTGTCATGAAGGGGTATCAAAATCTACACGCACTCATCTGAGTATACTGGGGCATTCTGAAGCAACGAACTCAGTCAGTTACAGCCCTGTAGAATACAGGAGCCAAAGTTATGATCCTGCCTGCAACTGTGGAAGAAAAATTTTCCCTTATTCAGCTACCACTGTCTCATCAGAGGTCGCTGCAGAGAAGAAAAGCTACCAAGTCCCTGTTGTTGGGCCCGTTGGGTCAATTGACTGTATTATTGTTGGTCCTAAATATTACGGCACTATAGAAATTAATGTGTTATTTACATGTGCCTCATGTTCCTTCATACAGAGGGTATACTTCTAATCAGGAAAAGCAACAGGAACAGAAGTACTAGCGGGGCCCAAAAACAGCTACCAAATTTGCCCTCCTACAACCTCCTGGGTGGTCCAACATAATCAGTATAGAAAGCCAGGAGAAGAAATGAAAAATCATTACCTTAACTGGCTGGCGTAGTTCAGTGGGTTGAGCGCAGGCCTGTGAACCACACGATCGAGGTTCAATCCCAAGTCAGGACGCATGCCTGGGTTGCAGGCCAGTTCCCGGCAGGGGACTCATAAGAGGCAACCATACATTGTTATTTCTCTCCTTCTCTCCTTCCCTTCCTCTCTAAAGATAAATAAATAAAATCTTTAAAAGAAAAGAAAAATCATTACTTTAAGTAAAGAGTTAAAGGCATCAGGAGCAGGATAAGATGCAGTGCCTCGGTACAATAGCCCTGTGTGTCCAGTGGTAAAGGAAGATCTCAGTGAAACGTTGGGAAATGAACTCAGCTGTTGCTCCCATAGGCCTGGCTCTTCTGGACTTTATGACTATAACTGAATCCATGGCAAGGACTGATGGCACTTGGCACACAGTCTTGGACATATCAGGATCAAGAAAAGTTCACATTTATGTCACAAAGTCTCCAATATATGTATTTAATACTGCCACAGGAGCATCTAAACTACCCTATTATTTGCCAGCCTTGGGTAGATCAGGGTTTAGCATGAATGGAGTTACCTTCTAACATTCGAAACTTTCACTATGTAGATGGTGTACTTCTGGATAACTAATAAGAAGCCTAAGACTCAATACCACTGTCTTTTGTGTTATTAACTCTCCTCGGGAAGGTGTCAATGATAAACTTTGAAAAAAAAAGTCAAGGGCCTTCTTGGAAAGTGTAACCTTTGCTGAAACCATGTGAGTGAATTCACAATGATTAAACCTCTGACAATCAAGGAACAATGTCTCTCCTCACCTCCCCTCTACCCAAAAGGGGCCCAGCATCTGACTGCAATCTCTAGATATTAGAGATATTTGTGCCTCACTTAGGTATTCTACTTGGTTCTTATATAGGCTAAGCCACCCCTTACTTTTTTTTTAATGTCATCCAAACCGAGAATCCTAGAATCCTCCCAGCAAGTTGTTAACATGTTTTGTATTGGGGGGACCACACAGCCTAGTGATCCCTTAGGGCCGCATGTGTCGGTGAATGATGATTCTGCTGATTGGAGCTTTGGCAAAAACAAGCAGTCTCTACTTGCAGGCAGCCTTTTGGTTTTGGATTCACCTTGCAGACATGGCTACCAGTTATGATAATGTTTTTTTTTTTTTTTTAGCTATTAGCTTGCTATTTCACTCCTGTTGAAACTCAACTCCTGACTGAAGGAGGACTTGTTAATATCTGGAATGGTTTTGACATTTGAAGGTAGGTCAGCTTAATTGCTAACAACCCAATGGTTAGTGAGTTAAGAAGGATCCAGCCAGCCTCACTTATGAAATGGGTATTTAACACTCAAGTACAGACAACAGGGTCCCAGTGTTATTTCACCTTTACTTGAAAAATTGTCAGCTGTCACTTTAGGGGAAAATTTATCCCCAAATGTGCTGCTTGAAGTGAAGCTGTTGAACCACCTGGATTCTAAATCCATAGAGATTCTCCTAAATTCCAGGCCTTATTTAAGGATTATTTATATAGGATGAAATTTGATGGTGTCCATTAGGCTGCAGTAGCTATTGAACCTCAGGACCAGCTACACAAGATCACAAATGAATATGGTAGGGTACCAATCAAGACCATTTTCATAGTTTTGACCAAGACTTTGCATAATGAAATTTATACTGACGATTGAGATCCACTAATAAACTGGCTAATTTGTCTGACATTTGAAAAACTTTAGACTGGCATATTGGAAATACCTGTCTTTGGGGCCACTTATTGAAGAAATAAATTGCATCTGCTGAATGAACTGTCTGGGTTACACATGCAGACAATAATTATAAGAGAACATTCTCTAGTGAAACTGACCAAAAATAAGCTACTGATCAAGCCAGATTCCCACCATCTCCGTCTGAATTGACCATCGCACCAGGCAGGGAAACACATCACCAACATAAACTGTGCTCTAAGTAAGTTCTGTTTCTGAAGCATATCGGAACTGGTTGCTAGATTTCTGACACCTGACAAAAGTTCACCTAGTTGCCTTGTACTGACTGAAGTGTTTTTGCCACCTGCCCTTGGCAGGTTGACTACACGTGACTTTTGGGCTCCCTCACGAGTTATCAGTAGTGCCACACAGTTGATGATATGTGTTCAGGTCATGATGTTGCCATTCCAGTCTGATCACACTGACCTTTGAAGCTACTATTTGTCATTTTTCAAGTTTTCCAGATCATTTCCCATGTGACAATACTGTATCTTTTGTCACAGAAATCACGGAACACTATGTTTATATCAAGTTATTTAATGAATCTTCCACATTTCCCACCATGCACTGATATCTGGTATTGCAGAGTACTAGAATGGTCTCCTCAAAACATCCACTCAGATTTCTGCTTTTCACAAAGATGGTGCTGAAAGGGAAGAAGGAAACCCCTGCTCCTACCAAAGCCTAAGCCAAAGCAAAGGCTTTAAAGGCAAGAAAACAGTACTGAAAGGCATCCAAAGCCATTAAAAAAAAGGAAGTTTCCCATATTATCCACCTTCCAACAAGCTGAAGGCCCTGAATCTCAGAAGGGCAGCCTAAATATCCTCGGAAGAGCTCCCCCACGAGAAACAAACTTGACCACTATGCCATCATCAAGTTCTCCCTGACTACTGAGTCAGCCATGAAGAAGACAGAAGACAACAACACACGTGTGTGCGGATGCTAGGGCCAACCAGTACCAAATCGAACATAGAAGAAGCTCTATGACATTGATGTGGCCAAGATCCACACCCTTCTCAGCCCTGATGGAGAGAAGGTAGCATTTATTCAACCCTGCTACCAACCATACTGCTTTGGGTATTTCCAACAAAATTGGGATCACCTAAACTGAGTCCCTCAGCCTAATTCTAAGTATAACAATTTTACACTATAAAAAAAATCTGTATCTTCCTCACTTCTTTTACCTTAATAATGCAGTTTTGTCACTGAATATACTATTTCCAGAAAAATATCATTTCCTTTCATTCTAGGTAATCATGAATACAAAATGTATACACACTATTTTTGAAAATTCGTAATTGTATCCTGACTATTACTGGGTACGATGCTTTCTTTTTCTCCTATGGCAACCCTGGCCAAGCTGGTTGGTAGAATTTCCAGGTTTCAGCAGTTTAAAAAAAAAAGGTCTTGGGAATTTAATATTAATTCTGTTCCAGCCACCTACATTTTTACTTTGGGGTTGACACAATCGAATACCATAAGAATAATCACCAATTTGTTTAATATACTTTTTACTGAGTTCCCCTCAGACCAGTAGGTTAAAGTGATTTAGTGACTATCTATAGGGTTTACGAAGATTACAGAGTCCCTCTGGCATCTGAGCTTCAAGAAGAAAGATCTGTGTGAGAGAAGGGGATGATTGGGCAAAGGTAAATTTGTAGATACCAGAATGGTGCACAATGATTTTGTGGTGGTTGAGGGAAAGCAACCACTTGGCACCTGGGAAGGGGCCTCTTTAGAATATAGGACATATGAAATACAGAACAAACTGACAGTAGCCAGAGGGGAAGGGGAGAGAGATAGTGGGGGGAAATAGGGGAAGGGCCATCAAGGAACATGTATAAAGGACACAGAAAGCCAAAGCAGGTAGGTTCAAGGGTGGGAGATGGGGATGGGTGGGTGGGGGGACATGATGGGGTGAAAATGGAGACAACTGTACTTGAACAACAACAAACAGAAGAAAGGAAGGAAGGAAGGAGAAAGGAAGAAAGGAAGGGAGAAAGAAAGAAAGAAAGAAAGAAAGAAAGAAAGAAAGAAAGAAAGAAAGAAAGAAAGAAAGAAAGAAAGAGAGAGAGAGAGAGAGAGAGAAAGGAAGGAAGGAAGGAAGGAAGGAAGGAAGGAAGGAAGGAAGGAAGGAAGGAAGACATATGGGATAGAAAAGGACATTAATGGCATGTCTTTTGGAATGAAACTCTACATCCTTCTACATGAAGGAAAAGACCCTGGTGCAGGTCCTACAAAACATTGTGAGGACCTTACATTTAACTCACTCTGGGGTCTGCCATTCCCTCTGAGATAGCCTGATTATAGTAAACAACAGATGTTCCCAGACCCTGTACCTCCCCCTCAAAACACCTGTCAATTACTCCCGATGTCTTCTCCAACTCCACTCCTACAACTGTCACTTATCATGCCGTAGGGTAGGTGAATGTCATTTGATTGATGAAATGGACATTAGGACAGGTTGAACTGACTTCCCTCAGGAAGTCTTTGACAACAATTTTGCCTTAATTATTCACACTCAACTGTGTAATATATGCCCTACTCCATGACTCGGAGATCACTTCTAAATTTGGAGGGACTGCCAACCTGCACTCAGCAAGTGAAGTATATCTTGTATATGTGTAGGGAGGGGAATGACAATTTTTAAAAATAATTTCTTTGGGGGCATTAGATTACTAGGTTTTATTTCTTGTGTTAAAGTGAGTCATTAAAATGCCTCTTTCCTGGAAAATTGGTTATAGGCACTTTGGGATTTAAGAGATCTTTAATCCTGAGGACACACACTAATGGTAGATGAGATAACTCTTAGCTACAGATGTCTCTCCAAAATGAAGCTACACTTGGTTTCTTGGAGAAACTTCCTGGAATGATGATTGGCCTCATATTTCTAAGGTTTGTTAGGTGAGATCACAGTAGTACTCATTTATTTTGATGGATNGGAATGACAATTTTTAAAAATAATTTCTTTGGGGGCATTAGATTACTAGGTTTTATTTCTTGTGTTAAAGTGAGTCATTAAAATGCCTCTTTCCTGGAAAATTGGTTATAGGCACTTTGGGATTTAAGAGATCTTTAATCCTGAGGACACACACTAACAGTAGATGAGATAACTCTTAGCTACAGATGTCTCTCCAAAATGAAGCTACACTTGGTTTCTTGGAGAAACTTCCTGGAATGATGATCGGCCTCATATTTCTAAGGTTTGTTAGGTGAGATCACAGTAGTACTCATTTAGAAATAATTAGTTCTCACTCCTCAGACAATGAACACCCTTCTGTGCACCAACCCCCATTCCCTGTGGTTTTCCTCGGTGGTTGATGAGATCCTATGAATCCAGGGCTCTAAACTGTTACCACTAATCCTTTGCCCCGGGTCTTCCCTGAGCCTTGTGTATTTTTTCCCACACATATGCACCTATCAATATTCAATTAATTATTTGATAGGTACCCTGTGAAGTTTTCTGGACGTTCATCTCTAATTCATTAATCTGTGAACCACTGTTGACATCTTGGTCTCTGTGAACTCTCAGTTTGCTCTCCTCAAATTGGAAAGTCTACTGGGCTCTGTCTGTGTTCCTCTTAACGTGTCATGGCCTGGAAACTCTCAAAAAAGAAAGGTTGGGTAATCATAGGGGTGCTCTTGTTTTCTTATTGCCTGCTGTCTGGTGTTCTGAAATCTGTGGTTTAACACTTTTAGCTATTTTGTCTTTGTTTCAGATAGAGAGTGAATCAAGTCCCTGTTAGTCCATTTTAGGTGGAAAAAAGAAGCCCCATTTTAGGTGGAAAAAAGAAGCCCCAATTGCTATTATGGATTTTAGTATTAGCTAGGTAACTTTCACCAACCAACAAATGAATAAAACTATTTAATTTTTAAATAAAGTCTTATTGAATTTACCAATTAATCAATGGAGGATTGACATTTTTATAAAATTGAGTGTTTTATTTCATTGTTATTTTATGCCTCAGCTTATTAATGCCCTTTATCTATTTATTATGGGTTACCATTTGAATCCTAAAAGGTTTACACAGTTTTTATGCCATTTATTTCTGTAGCTTACAGATTCCATCATTATTGAGAATAGAATTTTTACTTGTTATTTTACTCCCAGATTGGTTATTTTTGAAGTAGATCAAATTTTTTATTAAAGATAGATCTTATGTACAGCATCTTTGATTAACTATATTATAGATTCAATTACTATATATTTTATAAGATTTAAATTTTTATATTCTCAGGTTTTTTTCATTTCTGAATTATTTTGTCCTTTATTTCTAGTTACTTATGAATATTATTTCATCCTTTTCTTTTGAAGATAATTCCAATAAATTATCACTTAAAGTACTTTCAATTATTTTATAATATTCATTTTAAAAGTATTAATTAATTATATAGTTGTTTATTTTGATGGATGCCTTTCTAGTGTTAGACTTTTTCTTACATATCTAATTTAGAATTTCAAAATTGGGGTTTGCCACATTATTTTGAGTGGAACTGGTTTATCTGTAGTGTTATGATTATCTCTACTCAGCTCTCTGAGGTCCTCAGTCCAGAATCAAAGCTTGTATGACGATCCCAGATGTCTTGCCCCAGAGCGATAGTGAGAGTATCTTGAATCCTGTCACAAGGCCAGCAGGATCTTTGCCAGTCATTGGTTTAGAAATCTCCACACTCTGTGAGGCCGGGAATTCTACTTTCATTGTAATTCAGTCAATCACAGGATGAGTTTCTGCATTTGACTTTCAGCCAACTCAGTACTGTGGCTGCAGGAGAAAAGAATCCCCTTCAGTAAAGACATAGAAGCTTTCAGATAATTTCTGTGGTGACTGAGCCTGGGATTTGGATCTCTAAGTTTGCCTTTGTCTTTCACTACTTTGTTGAGAGACAGACATTATGAGCTAACCTCATATAGGGTTAATTATAACCATAAACATATGGGGATAATTATTTCCCACTGTAAATGATAACTACACTTAAATCTCCTCACAGATAACTTCATTTAAATTTAAATTGTATCCCGAAAGGCAACCAGCAATAAATTTTTTAGGCTTTATATCATGAGCATGGCAAGTATACTATTTGTGCATAAGCAAGTAGTCTTCTTCATTAAATGGGAAACTTTCCTTACTTTGTAGTAATTATAATATAGTGTGGCTCTCTCTACTTGCATCTGAACATACAGTTAAATGGGTTGTTGGCTTTAACTACCAATAGCTCTATACTTCTATTTTATTTATTATGGTCCTCAAATATATTTCCCTTTTAAATTTTTTTCTTGTATTTTTCTTTCAATGTAATTTTTTATGTCAAAGTACACTTTTACTATAATAGATATAAAGAAAATTAATTGAATTCTAATGTAAATTATAGTTTGCACAGTATTTCATTTATTTACTTAAATCTGATCTCCTGCCAGAGATTATTTACAGTGGCTTAAAAGATACATTAACTGTAGCACAAATGCATACACTAAAATTGGTGGGAGGAAAAGAGAAAGTAAATAAGGAAAAAAAAAGAGTAAGGACAACAAAGTAAAGAAGACAAGGAAGAAAACAAATCACGAGATTAAAAATGAATAGTATAGCAGTGACCAATATGGCTCAGTTTTTAGAGTGTCATCCCATAGCCAGAGGATTGCAGGTTCAATTCCCAGTCAGGATACATGTGTAGGTTGTGGTTTCAACAATCCCAAGTCTGGGCAGAACACGTGTGATCCCCAGTCCAGATGCAAAGGATCCCCCATTGGAGTATGGATCCCTGGTCCCGGCTCGTACAGGAAGTAATCAATGAATGCCTTTCTCCTACACTTGTGTTTCTCTCTCTCCCTACCACTCTTCCTCTCTCTCTGAAAGCAATGAAAAAAAAAAGTGTCCTCAGGTGGGGATAAGAAAAAAGAAACGAATAGTGTAGTTGTAAAGATTTTATGGCTCAAATGCTCTCTAGCATTTAGAAGGTAAAAGTAAGGACAAATTCCATACCCCAAAAAGTCTACTTGTGGCTTTAGTTCAGCTTTTCTCCCAGGTCAGGAAACCAGAGTGGAAATTCCGCTAGGTTTTGAGAATATCTATTCTAATGCATTGTAACAATGGAAAAATAACCACAGAATGGGTTTGAGAACCACTTTGCATTCTGTGAGATGAATCTAGTTAAATTGTATCAACCACCTGCATAAGTCACTACTCTGACTAATGAACCACAGTAATATTTTGGGTCTCACATTTAATGTCAGTTCGAAACCAATGCCCAGTATTCACCCACATATCTTATTATTTCCTTTCTCCAATGCAGTTATTCTGGAAAAGGCTTTAGATCCCTTTGGAGAAGGCCAGGAGAAGGATCAACAGTATGAACTTTGGGCAGTGTACTGGGATCATCCCTCAAAGACACGCGGCCTTCCCTTTATTCTAAGGGTTCTGGGACTATAAATTGGCTCAAGTTGGGGAATGATTGAGGAGCCATGACTTTCTGTTTTTATGATTCAGGGTTGATTTTTATTCTTGGACCTCAAACTTTTCATCTTATGCAGATGAAGTAAGAATGTACTAAGCTTTTTATCTACTGGGAACACAATGATTAGCAAGCAACACCAAAGGTCTGGTGAGTCAGACCATTCTGATTGCTGGTTTGACTCTGCTGTCCCTTTTAGTAACCACATCAAGCTTCCATTTGGCAGTGACAGCAGTCATTGGCTCCTGCCTTTGAGGTCAATTACTCCCACTACATTTAACTGTCCCAATTCAGAGATTGCAGTCAACACTGTAAGATCTGGCCTATTGGAAGAATCTATCATAGACTTTTTCAAGGATGCTGGATTCCCTTCACAAATTTAATTCTCATAGTATTTAATTCTCATTTCACTCTCATAGTGAAAGGTGTGTCTTCTGTATCTTCCCAGTGTAGATAAGTAAGTCTTCAATGACAAGTCCACTCTAATATCTCAATCTCACTAGGCCTTTGAATCTTTTCCTCTACATTAAATCAAGATAGGTCTCGATTTTCTAATTTGCTCTTGGGACACCTTTTAGTCCAAGTTTCAGGTCAACCAACCAAAAAACAAAACAAATGAATACACTCTTAACCCTTCCTAACTCCCCAGGTTGCAACATTAAATGCAGAATTCCTGCTTGTTGAGCCTGAATTAAAAGGTCACCTTATCCAGCTTCTTTGATGCCTTTTATCAATATACCACACTACTAATATTCATTCCCACACATGTTCCTCGGATTCCTGTCTATATACATTAGAAAATACAAGTCGATTTTTGTAGTATGGCTTACCTCCTCATGAATCACACTTTGTACTTCTTTTTTAGGGGCTTGCTGGAACTTAAGTCTAGTCTACAAGCAAGAAGAGTTGGTAGGGGTGGTCCCTAAGGAGAATGAGCATCATCTTGAGTGGCAACTGCCTCAGGGGAGGCTATTTTTCTCAGGCAATGCAGACTGGGCTGGGTGAGCCAATACCACTAGCAAAGAAGAGTCATTATAATTTAGGGATTCAATGTCCCCAGCTTTATCAGGTCTTCCCACTCATCCCCATTCCAGCTTAAAATATCTCACTCTTTCCCAATCAGTGCCCTTATTTTAAGACTATACACCCTGTGAGGCTGGGAATTCTACTTTCATTGTAATCCAGCCAATCACAGGATGAGTTTCTGCATTTGACTTTCAGCCAACTCAGTACTGTGGGTACAGGAGAAAGGAATCCCCTTCAGTGCAGACATAGAAGCTTTCAGACAATTTCTGTGGTGACTGAGCCTGGGATTTGGATCTCTAAGTTTGCCTTTGGCTTTCACTACTTTGTTGAGAGATATTACAAACCAACCTCAGCTAAGCCATATTAGTTAGTTTTCCAAAAATGTTTGAAAATATAATATACACAGTCACTCAGCTCTTTGCTTCTTACAAGTGCTAGACTAAGAGTATCCCAATGGAGATAATTTACACATCTGTTAATGCCAGGTCATTCACATACATGTGAATGTAAGTTCTAGTCTGAGTCCAAGTCCAAAGACAGAAGATTGATATTTTATCTTGAAAACAGTCGGGCAGAGAGAGAGAATTTTTTTCTTACTTTAGCCTTTTATTCTGTTTAGGCCTTCAATGGATTAGAGGAGGCCCATTTTTATTGGAGTCTGAGTCGGCAAATTGCTTTATATTATCTACTGATTCAAATGTTAATCTCATCTAGAAATACCCTAATAAACATACCCAACTATTTGGGCACCCTGAGGCTCAGCCAAGTTGACCTAAAGTTACCCATCACAGTTGTCTTTTAACATTTAGAAAAATTATTTTTCTGACTTTATGAGTAAAATGGAAAACTGGGTACTTGATTTTCCCTTGGAAAACATTCATTCATCATCTACTAATTTTTTCCCCTTTAGATTCTTAAGCTATTGCAAACCAATTGTTTTTTCAATATACATCTTGCTTATAATACCTACCGGGATCTTTATTAAATGCATTTTTCCTCAGCTGCTTGGTAACTTGAGTGGGAAAATCTAATTGTTTTATCTTGGTCATCATTTTATTCTGAGAATTGCTCTGCTTCTGTCCTGAGGCTCACCAAAATGTTTACACAGATTTGAAGGCTTGAGGATGGGATAGTTTCTTACTCTGTTTGCAAGATAAATCTCATATTTCTGGTTTTGGCCTATTTTTAAAAAGTCAATAAATAGCTGGGGTAACATTTTCTTAAGGATTTAATTCAAAGCTATATAAAGACATAAGGGGTAAGTTTATCCTTCAACTCTCCAGTGGACTCAGCTTCTCATTACTTTAAAAACTGAATTAGAGTCCCAGCTGCTTACACCGGGAGGAATTGAGGACGGCCTCAAAAGGTCTTGTCTCTGAAGTTCATGGTTTCTAAAGTCATTATTAGGGTTTTCCCATTTTGACTCTATTGTTCAAAGTGTTTTTTTCAATCTTAGGGTCCAACTTATATATGATTAAATTGACGAATATTCAGTCTTAGATTAGATAGTAATATAACTATTCTATATAAGCTCTAAATATCTGTATACATATCTACACACATATATGTATTTTAATTAACTATTTAAATGTCTTTAACAGTATTTCTCCACTCGGAAAAAGACATGTGCTTAACATAAACCGTAATCCACTTGCACGGAGCTATAAATGACCAGAAAGTAGGGAATTCGGTATACCCATGAGAAGAAGTGCAGGCTCAGTGAGATGGCAGGGGTCTGTCTAAGAGTGGGTACACTTAGAGTGAAAGACGTGCAAGTTTGGTAACACTGATCAGGTATATCACTTACGCACATTATGTGTTTGAGGGCCCAAAAGTAGTGATAGAACATTTCCTATAGCAGTATCAGTACATATGATATTCTGAGCAGAAGAAAATTTTGGAGAAGAAATTTTTTCAATAGTATATATTAACAACATATATATTAATATTATATATATGGTACATACATAATATGGCATATATATGGTATATAATAAAACAAGTTCAAAAAACTCTCATAAGGTGACTCAAGGCAAAGTTTATCTCATAAAGTGTCTAGTCTGATGAGACCTTTTGATCTCATCACACTATGTGTGTTCTCTTCCCCAGAAATATTTACTTAAGGACTCTCAAAGTGAATGAGGACAACTAGACTGATATCAAGGGTAAACCTTTCCAAATAAAATGAGTTAACTAAAATAACACTAAAAAGTTTTTTAAGTATTGTTATTACTATTCCTAGAAATCAAAATGAACTCAAAATTTGGGGACATGACAAAGGACAATCAGAGTGGGGCTTTCAATTTAACATACTTAAGGCCTTTGGATTTGATGACAGCAAACTTCCCAAAATGACCATTGATCAAATAAGCCTAAGTTTGTAGAGCCTACATCAGGAAGAGAGAACACCTTGCTGACAGATTTCATAATATTTTAGAAGTAGGTAATGGTTGGTATTCACAGAGTTGGAAGCGAAGCTGTGATCCAAATGCTTCAGAGATTTAAGCTGGATCTTCTACAGCATGTATATCTTGTTAGGAGTAGGCAAATTTTTAATATGCTTATTATTGGTAGTCAGAAAAAGTGAGGGTCTTAAATGAAGTCGATAGTTAAAAGTTTAACAGTGAGCTGGATGCCTGGGTCAGAAATACATTGCCCTGAGAAAGGAAGTGTTTATCCAGATGAACAAGTTATTTGACCTAATAAACTAGATTTCATAAATATCCTAATTAATCATAAAACATACTTTTTATTTAAAACTTATCTTTCTGGAAAAATAATTTTCTGGAACAAATAAAGAGTCATACTCACAGAAATGATCTCAGTTCTCAGTGGGTAAAAGAAAGAAGATTTACAGTAAATTTAAAGTTTTACTACTGAAACATACTGTGTTTTCTGTCCTGCAAATGTTTGAAAATTCTCACACTTACAAAATATTTTATGTAGCTATCTGGAATGTTAGAATGTACGCAACGGTGCGGATTTCTCAAAATGTCCATTGAATTCTGTGGTAAGTTAATTTTTGGTAAAATTGCCCAAGCCATTAAATAATTTTTGTTGTTTGCTTCTTTATTTATTTTCTTTAATAAAATCTGTTCAGCATATTTCAGTATTTGTTACTTAGACCAAAATTACATTCTCAATAATAACCAAGATAATTTAATATGAGCAATTAGAAGAATATATTTTGGGGAATTACATTGATACATTATGTATATAATTTTTATATTTCTGTCATTTTAACCTTTCACAAACAAGTTTCCATTTTCATCATTCACTGGTCCTTGGAGTACACAGATGGTCTGACCAACCATATGGTCACTAATCCTCTTTACAGAGTCAGTTGACATGGAAACAACTAGTCAAGACCAAAAAACTAGATTATTATGTATAAATAGCTGCCTCTTTGTAATCATAGCAAATATCTTATTTATACATGAGAGGAACATTGTAGAGTAGTTCAACAGTTTGCAATGATTCTTTAGGATATTTATATGTGATATTTATATGTGACACAATACAATACCTTAAAGATCTTTAGATGTTTGCACATAAGACTAAATGGATAGTCAATCTCAAGGAATGATTCGCATTTTTGAAATTATGTTTCAAGGCTTCAACATCTTTTCTCATGTTTTATAGCTATAAAATGATACCTTTGACTTATTTAGATTATTATATTTTCAAAGAAAACTATATTTGTGAATATCATAGTGCTAACCAAGTTATAGAAGCTGAATGTTGCAGATTTAGTTTCCTTTCACTTAACTGTTATGTAATATGTGCAGGTATTATATCAGCTATGGCTCTTTGATGACATTAAAATTTAGTTTTCATTTATATCTTGAATAATTGTGAAATGCAAAATAATGCATTTATATCTATTTTATGACTTTAGAAGGAAAAAGTAAGAAGTACTTTCAAATTGTTTCTTAAATACATATATCTAAATTTTGACATGTGAGTAATGAAAAATTGGTGATAAATGCAACTATGGGGTTAGACGGAGTTGTAGTCACAATGATAAGATATTGATGCTCAATTCTGTAAGGTGGGTTTTTGCATTAACAAATATTTAATGAAAGCTTATCAGTTAATAATAATAGACCACTGAACAAAACAGACAAAACTTATAGACTTCATGAATACTTCATTCTAGTGAATGAACATAACAGTAAAAATATAGAGAGATATATTTATTTATATTTATCATATACATCAACTTAGAAAGTAATCTGAGCTTTAGGGAGAAATAAATAAGGAAAAGGCATATGCAATGTTATGGAGTAATATTGGGTTTGCAATTTTAATCAAGGTGGTCATGGAACATTGCCGTGGAATACTGACATATGACTAAATCAGGAAGCAAGCCATACAAAGATCTTAGAGAAGTTTATTCCTGGCTGAGGGAACAGCAAATATAAATCTCCTCCTTGAGTTTGATAATACGCCTACTATTTTAAGAAACCTCAAAGAAGACAGAGTCACCGGAGTGGAGCCGGCCAGAGAGAGCATTACAGGAGGTGAAGTGGGAGAGGCAAGGAGGAGGCAGAGCCCAGGTAGACCCACGCTTTTCAGCCAAGTTATTTACTTAGGCATTTATCCGAGTGATGTCAGAAGCCACTGGAATATTTTGAGTAGAAGAGTAAAATTATCTGTCTTTTGTTTTAACATAATATTTTTAGTTATTTTCTCTTCTTTTTATTAAATTTATTGGGTGACATTGGTTCATAAGATTATATAGGTTTCAAGTGTACATTGCTATGATACATGATCTTCATATTGCCTTGTGTGCCCAACATCCAAAGTCAAATCATCTTCCATCACCATGTATTTGACCCCATTTACCCCTTACTAGCTCCATCCCAATTCTGTTTTCCTCTGATAACCCCCACACTGTTGTTTGTGTCTATAACTTTTGTTTGTTTTTCTTGTTTATTCATTTGTTGCTTTTGGTTTTATAAGCCATGTATGAATGAAATAATATAATTCCTAACTATTTTCTCCGACTTATTTTGCCTAGCATGATATTCTCAAGGTCCATCCATGTTGTCACAAATGGCAATACAGTCCAACCTTACTTCTCAAACAACTAGATTCTCAACGAAATTGTTCATGGAAAGAATATCTCTGTCGTCAAACAAAACTTCAGTTCTCTATCCAACAACCTTTTCATGATGATACAGTATTTCAAATGGGAAAAAAATGATTCTATTTTTGAAAAGACTGCTTCTCGAACAGCTTTCTGGAACAAATTAAGTTTAAGAATGGAGGTTCTACTGTATTTTTCTTATAATATTCTAAACACCATATTGCTAATAGACTAGAAGTGCTATTAGAAGCAAAAAAAACAAGTAAGAAATGTGTTGCAATAACTAGATAAATGAGAGATTTGGCATACATAACTTACTAAAGAAATGTTTTCAGAAAAAAAAAACAGACAACAACAACAATAAAAAAAACTATAAGGTGAATTCAAGTATGAAAGAGAAGGAAGAAAAACTAAGCAAAACCGTGGTAGCTGGTGAACTCTAACACTGGCCTGATGGAGGGGAAGCTTCTACAGCATTCACGCGTAAGCCGCATTTCAGAGTTGTCATCTGTGAAAACCTAATTTGGCCACCTGGGAAATAGTAGGGATCTACCATTCTTGTTATACGGCTTTTCTGAGTTAACACCTACCTTAGGAGCAATTACAGGGCAATACTTACAAAAGCTGAGGGTTGAGTACTGACATTTTAAAGGAATTCTGGGAGAGAGTATTTCTTTACAGTGTCAGAAAATACTGACTTTGTAAAGTCAGTATTCACAATGGTGTTTGTAAAAGTATCAAAAGACCGTATACCATAGAGAGGTTAGAAAAAAAGAATTTCTTTGATTTTAAGATATATGTTCAAGTTACATAAACGGGATTTGTGATGGATTAAATGTTAGCACAAGACAAGTAAAGGAATCAGTAATTATGTAACATAATTGACCTGGATAATTGGAAGAATGGAGTTTGTATTTACTGAAGTGTAAAAGATTGCAGAAATGCCATATTTGAAGATAGGGAAAATCAAGAGTTCAGCTTTTTAACATTAAGATTCTGATATACCTATCATGTATCCAAGTGGGACCTAAATATACAGGTTTGGACTTCAGGGAGGAATCTGTTTAGAGATGTACATTTAGAATGGCCTTCATTTAAATGGTGTTTAATGCTACCAGACTGTTGAGACAACCAAAAGAGTGAGTGTAGAGAGATGGCCAAGGTCTATGCCCTGCAGGTTTAAATTATTACAAAATTGAGAAGCTGAAAATGAAGCAGTAAAGGAGAGACTAAGATGGATGTACTGATTGCAAACAAGTCTTGAGGAGTTTTAATATAAAAGAAAAAAGTGAAAGGGGCAAGATAGACATATGAAAATACGGTCAACAGGTTTATTTCTAACATAGACACATATTGGGGTATTTAAGTAAGTATAAATGATGAGATAAAAATAGCAAAGGGGGAAAGCACAAGTGATTCAGAAGAGAGTGAGAAAATTGTGAGAGCAATGTCATTAGGTAGGTGAGAGCAGATGGGGTCTGGTGTACAGTTGGAGGTACCGGTCTTTGCTCAACGGCATGAGTGTCCATCAAAGTGCCAGGGAAGAAAGCAAAGTCCAGAAAGCAAGGAAGTAGACAGGTTGTTCAATAAGGGGATAGAGACATGTGGCACTTTTCTTTTTTTATTTTCTGAGAAATCTTTGAGTTTTGTTGAGACATGATTAAGTCACCCCATTTATATAGCAAAATAATTTATTTCGATGGAAATAGGATTTATTTTACCTATTTGCTAGATACTTATTAACAAGGAGCAATTACAGGGGTTGATTTATAGTAGAAACCACAGCCAATTTCAACAGCAGGTATCTATTGAGAGTAACAGGTTATGACAGAAGGGAGAGGAGAGGGAGAATTGAAACTCATTTTTATTGGGCTACATTGCTGTGGTGTGCTGTTTAATATAATTTATATATTAATTGTATATTTATAAAATAATATCTTGTTACCTCCATTTTACTTACAAGGGGTTGAAGTCCTTATAAAATAATTTTTCAAAGCTCGTAAGTTAATAAAGGTGAAGGTAAGTTTTTAGCACAAGTTAGTCCATTAGCATACTATGAATATTATTGTTTAACATGCTCCTCTGACTCCTGAATTTCATGTGAGTTAATGGAGACAAAACTAGAGACTTCAACAGATTCAAAAATACTTTTTCTAAGAGAACATTGTGTACGTACTTTCTAAAAGATCACCCCAAGAGGTCTACATTATATGATTACCTCTCTTTATATTCTGATTATTTTCTTGCTTTCTGAAGTGTTAAGATATCCTGGATTTGTCTTGTGCATTTTCTGTGTACACCTGGGATTGGCCGTTTATTCGAAACTCTTGCTTCCTTTCAGTGGGAATGATATCTAGTGGGCCCAAACATAATGCTACACGTTTTCACTACTACTTGGTTGTTGTGGTAGGTTGTTTTCAAAAGTGGATAATGTAACTCCCTCCATCATGTATGCTCTCATAATATTTACCACTCCTCTCATCAAGAGGGATAGCTATTTCCCTTGGGACTGTGTATGTGCTGGCCCCGAGACTTGGTTTAATCATGGTAGTGTTGTGGAAGTGACACTATGTGACTTCCAGAACTAGACCTTAAGAGATGTTGTGCTTTCCATTGTTTGCCCTCTGGGAGGTCAGTCATCACTTCAAGTCAGGGTTGTCTGAAGAGAAAAGCTGTGGAGGAGAAGACTCCAGGTGGAGAACAGCCAAAGATCCAGAAATATAAAACAGGCCCCAAAAGAAAGAGTCTGGGTTGTCTCAGAAACCCCACCTAAATCAATCTGAGCTCTTTTGAGCTGATCCCTGGCTCCTACTGTACTGCCCAACCAACACTATGGGAACAGAGATGGTCATCCCTTCCTGAATTTCTGGCCCTCGGACTAATGAGCATTATAATGTCCATTGCCTAAAGCCACTAAGATTTTTTTTTAGTACAGCAACAGACAACTTAAAGGGTTATCAGAGTGGCAAAATTTGGTTATTTTATCTTGAGATATTTTTCCATATCTCAGCTATTCGGTGTCCAGCGATACATGAATGGGTAAAGAAGACATGACCTACACATATGCATATACATTTATATATGTACAATGAACTATTTTCCAGCCATTAAAAAATACCGGAATCTTGCCATTTGAGATATAGATGGACATTGTGGGATCAAGCTAAGTGAGATAAGTTAGACAGAGAAAGATAAATGCCATATAACCTCATTTATATGTGAAATTGAGAAAAAAGAACAAACAAACAAAAGAAAAAGCAAGCTCATAAACACAGTGAACAGACTGCTGGTTGCCAGAGGTAAAATTTGTGGGGAAAGTTAAATGAGCGAAGAAGTAAAGAGGCAAAAACTTCAAGTTATGAAATAAATAAATCATGGGGATATAATATACAATATGGTGACTATAGTTGTTAATAAATATTTAAAAGCATTACATATTTGGAATTTGCTAAGAGACTAAATCTGAAAAGCCCTCACCACAGGCAAAAAAATGTAACAGTGTATGGTGACAAATAGCACATAGACTTATTGTGATGATCATCTCAGTGTGTACAACATCAAGCCATTATATTGTTCATCTGAAATTACCATGTCAATCATACCTCAATCACACCTCAATACAAAAGTTAAAGTAAGCTTAAAATATGTGGTAGGGCATCATCAGCAAAACTGCTAGTGTAAAACTGCTGAAAATTTCTTCTTCCATAAGAGCAATGAGAATACTGGCAAAGATAAAAATAAACATTTCCAGAAGTCTGGAAATTAATCAAATACCTGCAACAATTGGGGTTGAGTATTTCTCAAGAAATATATCTGAATCCCAGTACAAACATTGATTTTTGAAGAGCTTCCACTAGCCCTATCCTCATTTTCTCTGCTTCAGCTGCACAATAGTCTTGAAAACCAGCCACTTTCAAGAACAATAAAAAGCATAGTCTAGAAACCATGACACTAAAGTGTTACAAAAAGAATTAAAATTGTACATTTGAAATACCATCGAAGAAGACAGCAACAGAAGAGGACAGGCAGCAGAGCATAAGACACACAGAAAACGCAGAGTAAGAGACAATGTCTACTGTATCAATAATTATTAAGCATAAATGGATAAACAATTCAAAAGGTATGTATGGCAGGATAGATTTGAAAACCAAAACATAATCAACTGTATTTTGTTTATAAGAGACACAATTAATATTGAAAGATATGAGATATTAAAAATAAAAATATAAAGAAATATATACTATTTAAACAGTAATCAAAAGAAAACTGCAGGAGCCCTGGCTGGTGTAGCTCAGTGGATTGAGCACAGGCCTGCGAACCACACGATCGTGGTTCGATTCCCAGTCAGGGCACATGCCTGGGTTGCAGGCCAGTTCCCAGCAGGGGACTCACGAGAGGCAACCATACATTGATATTTCTCTCCTTCTTTCCTTCTCTCTTTCTCTTCCCCTCTAAAGATAAATAAATAAAAAATTTAAAAAAAAACTGGAGGAAATGCATTAATATCAAAAAATGTCATTAAGACAAAATTGCTACTAGAAACATAAAATGATATCTTATAATGACAAAAGGGCCAATCCATCACAAATATTGATACATCACACTTATAGAATATATCCATCTAACAATGAAGTTCAGAAATACATGAAACAAAAGATAGAATTGAAGAAGACAATTCAACAATAATAGTTGGAGACTATGAATTCCCCCTTGCAATAATGGGCAAAAACACGAAAAAGGAGATCAAGAAGATAAAAGTTAACACTATAAGCCAATTAGAACCAAAAAATCCCAAAGACTGTTTTGACAGCAGTAAAATACCCATTTCTCTCAGTATGGCAGGGAGTTTGGAATTATTAAATGATAAATTTAACTATGATTAAGATGTTAAGGAATATAAAAGAAAAATGTACAGCATGAAAGAAACCATGTTATATAAGTAGAGAGTTGGGGATTCTAAGAAACAATAAAAAAATTTTTTGAAGTAAAAATATTATAATAGAATTTCTTTAAATGCCTCTAATAGGACCATCAGTAGATTGGACAAAGTAAGAAAAGAATCAGTGAGTTTAAAGATACATCAACAGGAACTTCCAAAATTGAGAAGAATAGAACACAATATTCGAGAACCATGGAACCATTACAGTAGGTTAATATATTATATTATATATTATATTATATATTATATAATATAATTATATATATTATATTATATTATATTATATCTAATATATTATATTATATATTATAATGGGACTACCAAAACAAGAAGAGAAAAAGGAATAGAATAAATACTTGAAATAATGTCTGAATATTTTCCAAAATTAGCTGAAAGGTACTAAAATCACATATTCAAACTACAAAAATATCAAAGACGAAAAATAGCTTTGACACCATTGTTCTTGGTGAAGCACACCCCTACATATAGAACCAACCTGGGTTTAAGCAAGAGCCCCACCCTCTGGACTCTCTACCCACTCACCCTGGAGCTCTTCCACCTTGCTGAGGAGTCTGCCTGGGCTGGGGTGCAGAGGTCTGGACAGATTCAGGGGGTATCAGTGACTGAGTTGCATGGCTTTGGGATGAAGACCATTCGCCCCATGCTCTATGAACCTGACAGGTACCCATCAGAGGATATACTGCTAATCCCACTCTCCAGGCTTCCTGAAACCCCACATTGGTCACTNTCTGGACTCCCTACCCACTTACCCTGGAGCTCTTCCACCTTGCTGAGGAGTCTGCCTGGGCTGGGGTGCAGAGGTCTGGACAGATTCAGGGGGTATCAGTGACTGAGTTGCATGGCTTTGGGGTGAAGACCATTCACCCCATGCTCTATGAACCTGACAGGTACCCATCAGAGGATATACTGCTAATCCCACTCTCCAGGCTTCCTGAAACCCCACATTGGTCACTGCACTCTCAACTCTTCATGGCTCTGTCCTGCTGAGGTCTGGATAGAATCTGGAACAGATTGAGTAGTGTGACTCTGGGGCAGGGGCCACATCTTCAACTTCACCCAAGCCTGACTGGCACCTCCCCTTCCCCTAACTCCCAGCAGACCCACCTTGCTGAGATTGGGCTTCTGCTACAATATGGGACAGACTTAGTTGTATGGCTTTAGGATGGGGTAAATTACTCCCTCCCATGCCTTACCAGTGCAGAACTTCCCCTTCGCAAGGTCAAATCTTGGTCTGTTTGGGCTTGATAAACATTGCTGCCCTTACTCCAATGACTCCCTGCAACCTGGCCCCACCACAAAGCTACACAAGCACCCAGGGGATACACTCTGGAATATTTGCTAATTGGCCTCAGGGCCAGCTCTGACACCAAGTTTGAACCTGTGTAGATCTGGTGAACACCTCTCTCTCCTATCTGGTGACTCACTGAGAACTACTGCATGCTAGCCGAATATCACCAGAGTCTCTTTTACTGACTGAACTTAACAGGCAGCCAGCAAGCAGAGGCAAGCAGAGGCAAGCAGAAGCAGACATTGGGGTCCTTTGAAATTTTTGCTGACCTGCCCCAGAGCCTACTGTGGGTAAAAGCCAGACTTGGTGTTCAGCTTGATCCTTCCCTCACATACCAGGGCTCACCAGAGAAAGCCACAAATAGTGGATCACTTTGTAGCTTCAAACAGGCTGCCAAAGGCCAGCCACAAGCAATGTTTGACATTGGTGTGCACCAGAGTCCCTCTCAAGAGGTCCCAGAATCAACACACCCAGTGACCAGCTGCAGACATCATCAGAGAATGATTCAATTGGCCTCGTAAGCTGTGGCAGCCTCCTGCCAGCAGAGTCCACCTGTTGTGACTGATGATGAGAATGAATGCACAGGCTACAACAATCCTGTGGAGAAAAAGGGAACAGCATGACTACTCTCTCAAGGGGAGAGTGCCTATGGATGCCTTGGCCACTCCCTCAAGAGGGGAGCACCCTGACCCTTGCCTAGACAGGCTTTTATTGTTTCCCTTGGGTCTTACATTAGAGAAAGATTTATTATCTATTACATAGAATATTATTGTCTACATTTTATTTTCATTTCCTTGGTAATGAAATGAAAATAACAAGGAAATGAAAATAACATGCAGAGGGGAATGGCGATAAGCTGATTAGCTCTGTCCTTGGGCAAATTCACACAAGCTTTATTATCACCTTGAAGATAGAAAATACACATTTGTTGTTTTAGACCAGGGTGATGGAGTTTTAGCAAGATCAAGCCATAACAATCTGTATGCATTTTCTAGGCCTGATTCCCATGGGAAAACTCGGTTTGAAGGTCTGGCTCCTGCTCACCACTTCGCTTCTGTAGGTTTTCCATGCAGAGCTGAGTCACATCTGCCAGACTTAAACGAGCTGGTCCCCTACAGTAAGCAGCATATACAACGGGAGAACATGGCAGGCACCAGACCCTGCTGAGGCAAATTTTGCTTCCTGTGATCAGCACCTGCACTGCAGCTCACACACAGGGATAGGGGCTTATTCTCTCAGTCAACCAGCCAGAAGGTTGACCCAACACATGAATGGGCTAATAGTAATCAAGACCCAATTAGAACAGGAAGGCTAACATAAATCAAACAAAAGTCATGCTTGGGGCACTCAGCAAAGGTAATCAAAGAGACTGCACCACAGGGGCCCACAGAGTCTCACAGGGCCTCTATTATACAAGGCCACCCTACAAAATCTTGGAGTCATAGCAGATCTACCTAATAATAAAAATAAACACAAAGAGAGCCAATATGGGGAGACAAAGACATATGTGCCAAAGGAAAGAACAGGAAAAATCTACAGAAAAATATACAAATGAAATGGAGCCAAGTAATTTAAAAGATATCGAGTTCAAATGAATGATTATAAGGATGCTCAAGTAATTTAGTGAGAGCTATATGGAACTTAGGGAGAATTACAAGGAACTTTGTGAGAACTACAACATAAAAAAGGACATAGAAACCATGAAAAAGAACCAGGCAGAAAAGAACTATGCAATACCTTAAATGAAGAATTCACTAGAAGGCATAAGTAGTAGATTGCATGAAGCAAAGGACTGCAGAGAAGAGAATTTTGAAGAGAAGGCAGCAGAACATGCCTAGTCAGAGCAACAGCAATAACAAAAACAGAATTTTAAAAATTAAAATAGTTTAAGGGACCTTTGGGACAACATCTTCTTCATAGGAGTACTAGAAGAGGAAGAAAGGGAGCGAGGCATTGAGACTCTGAAAAAAGAATGACGGAAATTCCTTAACCTGCTGAAGGAAACCTACATACAAATCCAGGAAGCACAGAGTTCCAAACAAGATGAACTCAAAGAGGTCCAGTGGAGACAACTGTACTTGAATAACAAAAACAAAAAAAGTTGAAAAAGAAAAAGAGGCCCAAACCAAAACCCATCAAACAAAGGCTAAAGGCAAAGAGATTATTTTAGAAGCAAAATGAAACAGTTTGTTACCTACAGGGAAGCTCCCATAAGACTGTCAGCTGATTTCTCAACAGGTACATTTCAGGCAAGAAGGGACTGGCATGGAATATTCAAAGTGATGAAAAGCAAGCAGTTGCAACCAAGTCTACTTTACTTAGTAAGGCTATCATCTAAAATTAAAAGACAAATAAAAAGCTTCCCAAATATGAAATAGCTAAAGGATTTTGTTACTGCAAAACCAGTATTATAAGAAATGTTTAAGTGTCTTCTTTAAAAAGGAGAAGAAGAAAAAGAAGAAAAACAGAGGGTCATAGTTAAAAGAATAAAATGACAATAAATACATACCCGTCAATAATCACTTTAAATGTAAATGTATTAAAAGCTCCAATTAATTCCTGGCTGGTGTAGCTCAGTGGATTGAGTGCCGGCCTGCAAACCAAAGGGTTGCAGGTTCCATTCCCAGTCTAGGGCACATGCCTGGGTTGCAGGCCTGGTCCCCAGTAGGGTGCACATGAGAGGCAACCACACACTGATGTTTCTCTCCCTCTTTTTCTCCCTCCCGTCCCCTCTCTAAAAATAAATAAATAAAATCTTTTTTTTTTAAAGTTCCAATCAAAAGACATAGGGTAGCTGCATGAATAAAAAAACAAGACAATATATATGCTGTTTACAAGAAACCAATTTCAGAATGAAAGATACACAAAGCTAAAAGTAAACAAATGGAAAAGGATATTTCATTGCAAATGGAAATGAAAAAAAACCCAACCCTGGAGTAACAATACGTATACCTGACAAAACAGACTTAACACAAAGGCTATATACTAAGAGACAAAGAAGGACACTACCTAATAATGAAAGAAGCAATCCAATGAGAGGGTAAATTCTTTGTAAACATTTATGCACCTCACATTGGAGCAACTAAATGTATGAAGCAAATATTGATGGATATAAAAGGAAATATTGACAGTAATACAGTCATAGTAGGGGATTTTAATACCTCATTGACATCAATGGATAATTCTTCCAGACAGAAAATCAACAAGGAAAAGGCAGCATTCAGTGAAACATTTAATCAAATGGACTTCATTGATATCCTCAAAGCATTTCATCCCAAAGCAACAGAATACACATTCTTTTCAAATGCACAAGGAACATATTCTAGGATAGACCACATGTCAGGACATAAAACAAGTCTGAATAAATTTAAGAACATTTAAATCATATCAAGCATCTTCTCTGACCATAATGGTAAAACTAGAAATAGAAGACAAGAAAAAAATGAAAAACACACAAAGACATGGAGGGTAAGTAATGTGTTATTAATAATGACTAGGTTAACGATGTGATCAAACATTGATCACATTGATTACAAAGTATCCAAGGATACTTTGGAACAAATAAAAATACACACACAACAACCCCAAATTTATGGGACACAGTGAAAGTAATACTAACAGGGAAATTCATAGTTACAGTCCTTGAAATTCCTCAAAGCACAATAGAAATCTCAAATAAACAATATAACCTCACACTTAATGAAACTAGAAAAAAAGAACTAACAAAGCCCAAAGTAACTAGGAAAAAGGAAATAATAAAGATCAGAGCATAAATAAACCAAATAGTATGTGGAAATACAATAGAAAATATCAATGAAAGCAAAAGCTGGTTCTTTGAAAATATGAATAAGATTGACAAACTTTGAACTAGTTTTATCAATAAAAAGAGGACCCAAATAAATAAAATCAGAAATGAAAGAGGATAAGTAACAACTGGTTCCACAGAAATACGAGGGATTGTAAGAAAATATTACAAACAACTGTATGCCAACAAATTGGACAGTCTGGACAAATAGATAAATTTCTAGAAACACATAATCTTCCAAAACTGAATCAGGAAGAATGAGAAAATCCAAATAGAAAGTTTACAACCAGTGAAATAGAAGCAACAATCTAAAAAACACAACAAACAAAAGTTCTGGATCAGATGACTTCACACGTGAATCTTACCAAACATTCACAGAAGAACTGACCCCTAACCTCAAACTCTTTTGGAAAATTCAAGAGGAGAAAAGACTCCCAGGTTCATTTTTTGAGACCAGCATTATCCTAATTCCAAAATGAGATAAAGATACAACGAAGGAAGAAAATTATATGCAACTATCCCTTGTATACATAGATGTTAAAATCCTCAACAAAATATTAGCAAACATGATCCATTAATACATTTAAAAGATCATACACCATGATCACATGAGATTTATTTCAAGGATGAGAGGTAGATGCAATATCCACAAATCAATAAACATGATATACTACATAAACAAAATGAAGAACAAAGACCACATGATCATGAATAGATGCAGAAAAGGCATTGTATAAAATTTAGCACTGATTTTTTATAAAAAATCTCTAAAAAGTAGAAATATAAGGAACATACCTCAACTTAATGAAGGCCACATATGACAAATCACAGCCAACATCATACTCAATGGGCAAAAACTATAAGTGTTTACTTTAAGATCAGGAGCAAGACAGGGATGTCCACTTTCACCAGTCTTATTCTGTAGTATCTATTTTTTAATAATAGTTTGAATGTGCCCTGGCTGGTGTAGCTCAGTGGATTGAGCACAGGCCTGCGAACCACACGATCATGGTTCGATTCCCAGTCAGGGCACATGCCAGGGTTTCAGGCCAGTTCCTGGCAGGGGACCCACAAAGGCAACCATACATTGATATTTCTCTCCCTCTCTCCTTCCCTTTCCCTTTAGAGATAAATAAATAAAGTGTTTTTAAAAAATAATAATAGTTTGAATGTTGTCAGAGGAGAAAAACAGAGAGGAAGCCTTCTTTATAGGATTATAAACATTTTTAGTCAAAGTACCTTAGAATTAAGATTTTTCTTTCCCCCAAAATAGAACTGGTAGTATGTGTTAACATGCAGAGTAATATTTTCCTTAAAACAGAGAATAGTTTATTTCCACTTGGGGGATAATATAGAATATAAAACATAGAATTACAATGTAAAAATAGCTTTATGCCATACTAAATATTAAAAGGAAAAGGTGCTCTCATTAGTGTAGCTCAGTTGGTAGGACGTTGCCAGCAAAGCAAAAGGTTGCCAGTTCAATCCTCATCAGGGCACATGCCCAGGTTGCTGTTCAGTTCAGAGTTGGGGCGCATGTGAGAGGCAACCGATCAACGTTTCTCTCTCACACATATGTTTCTCTCCCACTCTTTCTTCCTCCCTTCACCTCTCTCTAAAAATAAACAAATAAAATCTTTAAAAAACATTCAAAGGCTCTTGTGATTTTTCCTAGTCTTATTTAGATTCTATTTTGAAAGGCATAAATGTTACTTAAATTTTTATGAGTTTTTAGTGTTAGAGTACAATTTTAGAAGGTTTTAACTAAATGCAGATATTTCATAGCAAAATATTAAATTTTAATATTAAATATTCTTCTCCAAAATATCCCTTGGAGAAGAACAAGCAGAATTGTTACTAAGTGACTAAAACTAATCAGGTTGCTCAGCAACGAGGCTTCCAGGGATCAGGACTTTTCCCTTCTTTGGTCCTAAAGGAAATTTTCTGAGACATCTACTAGGGCCCCTCTGCGGGGCCTCTGTACCCTTTTACAAGGAGGCCAGGGCATCTTCACAGAAAAGTCTCCAGACAATTAACCTTCACACACAGATTTTTTATTTTTTTCTTACCCTGCCTTATTGATTTAACATATTTAGCAGTGTGCCCTATCTTATGTAGAGCTTATGATAATTATAATTAACCAGAGTTTGTAAGTCTTAGTGCAAATACTTTGTCACCTATTGACATACTCATAAGCATTTTGGACCTTTATTTGGTAATGTAATGATGTGTAAATTAATCTGAGCATTCTTCCATTCCTGAAATAAATTTATCGCCATGTTATAACTGATTTAATATATCCCAGATTAAATTTGTTTATTTCTTTCAGAATGTGTTTTTATATGCAATGGTACATTATAATGGTCTCTAATAGTCTTGAGGAGATCTGAATTTTGGGACTGAATCACTTACTAGTGAGAAAGCATATGATAACTTTTAGGTTAAATAATAGAACTTATGTAAATAAGCAAGCATCTATTTATCCCCTGTCTTTGTTTCCTCAAAAACAGTATTCATTGAAATTTTATGTTAAAAAATGTCAACTTCTAAAACATTGCATAGATGTAGAATTTTCATGTTATTGAGAGTGGAGTAAAAGTGCTGATGTCAATTTTGTTCTAAATAATGTATGAGGAGCTAGAGAAAAATATTTAAAAATCTTATTACAGTGAATGTAAGGCATATATTTTCTATAAAACTAAAGTAATTTATAAAATACGATTTTTACTTATAAAGTACCCCATGTGATTGAAATGACTTACAAATTCATAAAACAGTGAATGAACATTCTCTTTATCCTTTCATTATATAATGGTAATCCAGAGATTTTTTTTTCATTTCTAAATAATACAACAAAAAATTACCAGGATTTTAAAATAGCAAATTAAACCAGTATTTTAAAAATGGCAAAAGTCATTGCTTGGTTATGTAAATAAATTAACATATTTGAAAACTTACCTTTGCTATTTATTATAACTTTTTCAACTTACTTTTATAACAACTGACTGAGTAAAATTTTTAGAAACTAGCATAAAATCCTCAAGTAGTTTTTCAAGAAAATTATAGGTATACTTATCATATCTTATAAAATAATTCTTATTTTTATCTTATAAAAATATGTCTTATTTTAGAACTGGAGAAGTTTTTAAAAAGATGAATAATAAGGAACAGAGTACAGACAACACAACTGAGTTGGTGGTTGATTAAAATTAACCTTTTTGTTAGTCTAGTTATTTCCCATCACTTTAGCAAATTTAAATGCTTTTAAAAGTAAAGAAGATATAGATTCAATTAAGTATATAATTCTGAACATCATGGTAAACTAAAATGCCTAAGTGTCTAAAATACAGTCTGTTACCAACAGGGAAGATACACCGGTAATTGGTTGTCATTAGAAAGGAGCGTGATGTATCACTGCAAAAGCTTTAAAGTTGGTTATCGATATTCAAACAATGACAAATTGTTTCCTGGCTACAATATAAAACACAGGGCTGGGCAAAAGTAGGTTTACAGTTGTTTGTATATAAAATAATACAATAATAAATTTAATATAAAAATTAAACCCTGTGTTTCACATATTCACCACTATATAAACCTTCATTTACCCATGCTTCTATATTAAATATATATTTTAAAAGAAAATAGTCTTCTTGTTTATGTTATTTTATGGTGAAACATTCTACTTTTAGAAATATTAATTGATTCATTTCCCTTTTGGATAATTTAGAACACTGTAAAATAAGGCATATAATTCAGGGCAAAATTACTTAATAATCAGGAGAACACATTCATTTTCTATTGCTGAAACAAATTAGCCATTTACACAATGATTAAATCAATGAATTTATCTCACAGTTTCTGCAGGTCAGAAGTTCAGCATAGAGTGGCTAGACCTTCTGTTTAGAATGTCACATGCCTGCAGCAGAGGTGTTGGCCCTGTAGGATTCGTTACTAGTGGTCAAGAGGAAAATCTGCTTTCAAGCTCATGCAGGTAGTTGGCAAAATTCAATTTCTTATGTTTGTGAGACTGAAGTTCCTGGACTCCTCCATTTGTAAACTAGCGAGAATATATGTGCTTTTGTTGTCTCAGTTTCCCTGTATCACTTGCCCAGAAATTTCCTAACTTAACTATCCTGTCACAAAATCATTGCACATTTGTCTTTCTCTCTCTGACTTGACTTTACTCAGCACAATTCCCTCTAGGTCCGTCCATGTTATTGCAATTGCAAAGATCAAATCATTTTCTTTATGTCTAAGTTATATTCCATTGAATAAATACTCCAGTTCTTTTTTAAAAAAGATTTTATTTATTTTTTTAGATGGAGGAAAAGGAGAAAGAAAGAGAGGAAGAGAAGCATCAAAGTGTAGTTGCCTCTTGTGCTCCCCCAACTAGGGACCTGGCCTGCAACCCAGGCATGTGCCCTGACTTGAAATACAACCAGCAACCCTTTGGATGCAGGCTGGCACTTAATCTACTGAGCCACACCGGCCAGGGAATGTTCCACTTCTTTATCCATTCATCTATTGATGGCCACTAATGTTGCTTCCATATCTTGGCTATTGTAAATAATGCTGCAATGAACATAAATGGATGTCTAGAAGTTGTCTTTTAGGCTTAGTGTTTTGGGTTTCTTTGGATAAATACCCAGAGTTGGAATTGCTGGGTCTTTCTGTATCTCTTGTTCTATTGTTCAAAGGTAAACTCTCCAGTAAGCACCTTGCAGGGTCACAGCCTACTAGGTCACCTGAGCTGAGCACCCCAGGTGCGCCCACCATGTGGGCTGTGTACACTCTCCTGTTGTAGAGAAGCCTTCATTGCTGTTGGACACTCAATGGGAGGGATTTAAGCCACAGAGCCATCATCTGTGAAGACCAGCTGAAGCTATTGTGGAGAGCAGCTGTGCAGGGGCCAACCCCATAAAGCAGGGTTTACTTCATTGGGGCTCTAGTGTCTGCTGATTCTGACCCTGGAGTGTGATCCTTCTGGAGAAGGTATGGTGATGCTTTCATATGTTCTAAAACTGTTCACTAGGTGTACTGGCTTGGGGGCCTCCCAGGAGGTACAGCCCAAGTTCAGCTACCACCTGCACCCTTCCCTGGCCCACCTGGCATGAGGAACGAAGTTACTCATACGCAGATGGTTGCTATTTGTGCTGGGCTAGGAGATGCAAGGAGAGGCCAGCCTGTGAACCAAGGATAGCTCCTAGTAGTGTTGGGCCTGGGGCTACTTAGTGTGAGGTATGTGGCACGCCAAGGCCAGGTAAAGCTTGAGTGATTTTGAGAAAGTCCAAGGCATGAGCCAAAATAGCCCATTTGTATGGAAAGGGCATTGGAAACTGCTTCAGTGGGCCTGCAAATTGACCGGGATGGGTTCTAAAGAAATCAGCAGGATGAGGTAAACACTGTTAGAGAGCTGGATGGAGAGTCTGCATGGCACCCACCTGCCGGCTCTGTGGGGGGCTCAGAAAACAAACAATGGACTCTGCCAGCACTGGGAGAAAGCTGCGCCTCCAGCTCCCACCCAGATTTCAGATATTTCAGTTACTCCCCATATGTTCTTGGTGCCTTTCGAGTTGCTGTCCCAGTGCTGGAGCTCAGAGGGAGCTCAGAGGGGGGCTCAGAGGGAGCTGTGAGTCCATGTGAGTTTCTTCACAGGCCCATTAAGAAGAACACCTGGGATTCCAGAAGCTCTGTCTTATTCAGCCACGATCCCCCCTGGATTTTACAGCCAGAAGTTTTGGGGTCTTTTCTTCCTGAGACTGGAACCTTGGCTTTGGGTCCTGTGTGGGACTTGAACCCCTCACATTTCAGGAGAAACCTCCACAGTCAAAATATCTCTCTTGATTTTTGTTTGCCACATGTGCATGTGGAACCAGCCACTTCGACCTCCCCACTCCTTGATGTACCAGTCTTGATGTGGCTTTTTCATTATATCCTTGGTTGTGGGACTTCTGTTCAGCTAGATTTCATGGGATTCTGAATGATGGTTGTATTGTAGTTTAGTTGTAATTTTGATGTGGGGACATTCGAGTACCACATGTATCTTCATGGCCATCTTGATCAGTCGGGGTTCTGATAAGAAGCCCAACTGATCTTTTCAAAGAACAGTATAGTGACATTTGTTTCTACCTTTTCCTATTTCAACATCATTGATTTTGCTCTAATTTTGATTAGTTATTTTTTCTACCAGCTTTAGGCTTTTATTGCTCATATTTCTCTAATCTCCTTAGGTAAAATCTTTGGTTATTGGAACATTAACTTTTATATCAATTTTAATTCTTTAGAAAAATTATCATTTTATTACCCAACTCTTAATTTATATGCACAAATTGATATCATGTCTTTGGCAAAACTAAAGTAATAAAAACAGAAAAATGCTTTCTCACCTACATTTGCTAACACCCATAGGGGCGGCCTAACCTTGTTCTTGTAAGAAAAATGGAGTTGAGCATGAGAATCGTTTTAATAATGATAATAACTAATATGTATTTAAAATGCTCCATAAATTCCATTCAGGGGAAATGTGTTCGTATACAAACAATATAACTTCAAAATTTTCACACTCTTCTGTTGTTAAATGACAAGTTATAGCCCTAGCCAGGTAGCTTGGTTAGTTGGTATGTTTTCCCAATACACCAGGATTAGATTCCCAGCTGGGATACGTATAAGAATCTAGCAGTGGGTGCCTGAATGAATGGAGCAACAAATTAATGTTTCCCTCTTGTCATTCTAAAATCAATAAATACATTTTAAAAAATAAAATGTCTTAAATTATAGTAAATTACAAGTAATATATAATTATCTGTACTTCAAAAGTAATGTTAGAAGGCTAATAAAGGTAACTAATATTGCTGACTTAGTAAATTAGGACTAAAATGCAAGTATTTGTATATTAAAGTATATATTCTCAGTCACTGTCTTATGATGAATATAACCTCCCAGTAGTTATGTCTTAGCTCATTACAAACTTATTAGTAGAATCACTCAAATGTAAGATGTACAATGAGTTAACAATGTTTACTAAAGTAGATAAGATATTATCAAGTGTTTCATTTAACCACATAATTTATATGGTTTCTTCTTGAGTGATCCTATGATATAAAAATGCATATGCATGTCCTAACAGGATCAAAGAATTCATTTTCTACTGTGCCTTTTGTGTAATATCTGAGACTGTAATGTGGTAGTCTGAACACTGGTTTCCTAAAGATGGCCATGCTCTAAACCCAGAACCTGTGAATGTGTTGCCTCACAATAAATAGGACCTTGCAGATGTGATCAAGGATCTTGAGATCGACACACTCATCTAGATTGTCCAGGGGAGCCCAAACTAACTACAATGGTTTTTATAAGGGACAGGCAGGAAAACCACAGTCACACATTAGACATAACGTGAGGAAGGGCCAGAAGCCAGTCTCTGTTGCGGACAGTCTCTATTACAAAGGCAAGGAAACAAATTCTCCCCTTAAACCTCCTAAAAATATAGCTGCGCTGTCTCCTGAATTATAAACTTCTGGTCTCCAGAACTATAAAATTCTTCGTGCTGCTATTTCTCTTTCCATTATAGCCATCATAATTCATGGTGTACCTAACAGAAACTTAAAATCTATATTTGGAGGAATATAAAAGGTATACAGAGTTGGGAGAGAGACAGAGAAAGAGAGAGAGAGAGAAACAGGGAGGGAGAGAAAAATAAGGATCAACGTTTTTTATTATCAATTAGAAAGCTGTTTCTATGAATAATTGCAGCGTTTGACTTCTTCCCTCATCATCAGCGTTTTCACACCACCTTCCCACTCTCTTAGAAACTGAAGGCTAAGACCATAAGGTCTCAGAGTAAGTGTTGCATTGTCACCTCTCACTTAATTTACTTAATAATTGGTTACCATTGTTCAATTTTCAGATCTCTGACTGAAATCTTATACTTTAGAACATGGAATGAACTTGAACAGCAGAAGACTAACTTTATTTTTGAGCATCATGAAGTTTGAATTATAAAAATTGGTAAAAGGCAAATATAAAGTCTAAAAACTGGGAATAAAGCATCTTTACAGTGAGTATAGTCAGGTCAAGACACCCAAAATGAGGTGTCTTGGGTACCTTAAAATACTAACTAAATGATTGTACAAGTCATTAGTTTGTCTTTTTTTAAAATAATTGATTTAATATAGCCCTGGCCAGTGTGGCTCAGTTGGTGGGAGTATCATTCCGTACACCAAAAGGTTGCAGGTTCAGTTCCCAGTCAGGACACAAAACGAGACTGCAGGTTTGATCCCTGTCAGGGTGTGTATGGGGGGCAACCAATCAATGTTTCTCTCTCACATCAATGTTTTTCTTTTTTCCTCTATTTCTAAAATCAATAAATGTATTTAAAACTCTAAAAAATAATTATTTAATATAAAAGTTTTCTAAATAAAATTTCTTTCTTTTACAAACTAATCTATTCAATATATACATGAATCAAAATTATGTTCCAGTCAAAATCATGTATGAGTCAAATGTATGAGTGTGGTAATTACTAAAGATACAAAGCTGAAAGAGGACACAGACTTTATTCAAGAATCTTACATTCATGTGGGGAAGACAGACAAGTTCAATAGAGTTGGCATAACACAGAAATGAGCACAAGTTGTTACACCTGATAGTTGGAAGAAAGGAGCAAATGGGTCTCCAGCAAAAATTTATGAAGATAATTGATTAATAGTAAAGCTTCCTAAAATATGAGATGAAAACATCAGCCCTGGCTGGTGTAGCTCAGTGGATTGAGCACAGGCCTGCGAACCAGAGGATTGAGGTTCGATTCCCAGTCAGGGCACATGCCTGGGTTGCAGGCTGGTTCCCTGCAGGCCAACTCCCAGCAGGGGATGCACAAAAGGCAACCATACATTGATGTTTCTCTCCCTCTCTCCTTCCCCTCTAAAGATACATAAATAAATAAAATTTAAAAAAACTTAAAAAAAGAGAAAACATCAGTATTACTTTTACTTCATAAATAATAGTAATAATAATGTTAAGCCATGACATTATGTGAAAACAAATACTATAACTTAATAGGTATACCAGAATATCTACTTTTGATAAAATATACACAAAGCTGAATCAATATAACATTTGCTATTAAAAAGCCTTTTGAGTTTATATAGTATTCTAAGTACATCATTCGTACCCATTGAATAAACTATAGCATTGTCATTTATTTGGTTATAGGCTATTATCAATAATTGTGACATCTAATTGTTGTGAAAATATCCTTAATGTTTCCTTATCATCTGATTCTTCCAAACTTCACTAATTCCCTTGAAGACTTATCTTCTGATTTTGGTAAGAGTGCCTAAATAAGAATCCTAGAAAATAGAGGATAAAATAGAAAATGTATCCTCTATCTGCTAGCAGGAGGATAAGTCTGAGAGACAACTCTTTCAGTTTTTGTCCATCAGAAGTTTAGCATAAAACAGGCACTTAGTTAGCCACGAGGAAAATGGTGGTAAGAAAACAGGAATGTGAGGGGGGTGGGGGGGTGAGCCACAGATCAGCTCATGGTTCCCACTTCACAGAAACAGGTGGCTTGAAGGCAATCTGGCTCAGGACAGTACATCTTGTATGTCTGTTGTTATCAAGGAAAAATAACATTTTAAGTAAATTCAGGAGCACAGCTTAATAAAAAAAAAGCAAGTATTGTATACAGACTAAAGGCAACTTTTTGCCTTTAGATCTTAACTTTATTCATCGTCCACCCAAAATATTTGTGGTATAATTTCAAACTGATATTTTTGAACACAGGAATACTTATAACTACTTAAAATAAAACAAGATATCTGTTCATTTTGGTTTTGTGAAAATTAGCTCTATAATTAGAGAAAACTGTTCCTAGTTAATCCATATCATCAAAAATTAATGCTATATTGTTCATAAAACTAGCTAATTAAAATAATTGAGATACTTTTCACTTTGAAAAACATTCACTTAAGACAAATGCCAGCACTTTAAGACACTAGGCCAATTTTGTTAAAAATAAACACCTAAGTTAACATCAATGGACACAGCCACTGCACTGATAACACTTCCCCCTTTTTTAACATGTGTTAAATATAGTTTTCAACTTCTGATCTCCCAATTCAAACAGTGTGCTGGGTTCTAAACTGAAAAATGAGGCAAGTGTCTGTGCTGTTGCAGTATTTCCCTTGCCCTCTCCCTCCCCAGGCTGCTACTTGAATTAAGTGAATATACTTCTGAAATGTGTTACAGCTAGGTAAGAGGGTTTTTTCTATTACTACTTTTGTTCTTTAAATTGTTTTTGTCTTTATTCATTCTACAGAGAGGGGAAAAGAAGAAGAGAAACATTGATGTGAGAGAGAAACATCGATCAGCCTCTTCTTGCATGTGCCCGGACTGGGAATTGAAATCTTACGGTTTGCAAGATAATGCCCAAACAACTGAGCCACACTGACTAGGGCAAGAGGGTGTTTTTTTGACATCAGTACATGCAGCCTGAATCTATAAGCCTCTTTTAATTTTCAAAGAGTGACAACCAGTTGCCTTTGAGGAGTCAGAAATGCTGGCTTTAGAAAAACTCAGAAAGACATGGCTCAATCGTGAAAAAAAACACACCCAAATGGAGCACAATTTTAAAAATACCGAACCAGCCAATCTTCTTCGGGCTGTAGCCTTGATGTTAGAGCCATCAAGCAAACACATCTGGTAGACTTTGAGGTATGCTGAGTGTTCTTTCTAGGTCAAGCAAAAAACTATAGGATTACTTGAAATCACAGTGAAATTTATTAGTTTCCATTTTAAACTAAGTTTTGGACATGGACATCACCTATAAATATTCCTATTCTTTTCATTATCCTCCTCTCTCCTCCCTCCTTTGACTAAGAGTGCCATGATCGTCACACTGTGCCCAAGGGGCTTCATATTAAAAAAGAAAAGGACTGCGAAGCATAACAGGTGGACACTAGCTCCACACACTCTGCCTTCTGCTGTGCCCTGGACCTGGAGAAATGGAAAATTAAGTACTTTGGACACGTGGGGAAAAATGGAATTTGGCAACATCATTTTTTTTTTACTATCTGCTATTTTAAAGGTACCGTACTTAACATAATTAGGTATGCAACTATTTAATCTTCATGATAACTTTAAGAGATAAATATTGCTACCACTTTACAAAGAGTCATGTAAGTTTCAAAATGTTAAATAACAGTTTACACAACTGGTTAGAAAAAGAAACAGAATCTGTGTATGATTAATCCCAAAGGCCTGTGGTTACTACCACATGAAATTTACCAATACAAATTATATTTGTATCAAATTTAATTGACCCTGGAGCTATTATATAATATTTTCCTTAAATATATTACGATAATTTTCTCCTGACAAATGCTTTTGAATTTGCACAATTTCTATGTATTTTTCCACTTTCACACATAATACCCCAGATAAAACTAAACACTTTATTTGTCAACTATTTACAGTGTATATAGCTTCAGGGTTTTTTTCTTTTAAGCAAATAGAGGTATTGTTGCTGGTATTCTTTAATCATTACTAAAAATTTTGGCTTGTTACAAAAATAATATTTTATTTTACTAATTGAATTGGCATTCATGATTAAAAACAACTTAATAAGTTATACTAAGTACTTAAAATATTGCCATATGTAAGGCAATTAATGATCTGAAGTTTTCAGTATGTTATTAAGTACAGACATTGTTTTCAGTAAATATCAGCTTAACTCTCTTAGTTAAAAAATAATGATTTTAGGTATATTACTGCTACCAAGAAGCTTACAACTTCCCAAAATATGTCAATAACCTCATTTCTCTGAATCACTTCTCTGTGCTTTTAACACTCCCACTTGCTTTAAAGCTCCTCTTGATTCCAACTTTCTAAGGACGATGAAACAGTTTCCTGTAATGTTTTCCCTGTGCTATTGATTTCTGTACTTTATCCACGCCAATTAAAAAATCTACATCTCTAAATTTCCCTCATCAATTTCTGCATGTTCAAATTAGAGAAAGGCATTATTCTGATTGGACAGCCTAGATACCCATACTATTGAAACCCTATTTTTTTTTCTTTTTCATCCTACAACATTCTCAGTTTTTCAGTGAGTTTATTCCCCACACCTCAAACACTGCACCATTTCTACACTGAACTATGTGAAAGCATCTTCATTTACATAGCTCCTGTTCCCTTTGTCTTTGTCATGAACAGAACAAAAATCATGTATGAAACCAAAAAGGTTCTACATGTTTCTAAACTCTTCACTTGCAGAGATGTTCGTCCTGCCAAATGTAACTTCTATACCTGTATTTTTGATCCTATTATTTTACTTTAACCCAGAGCTGTTGCCCAATTATCTTTCTGATTTCTTGTATTATCATTCATTGTCAATTGCCCTTCCTTGCTTTAAGAAAATATTTATATGTGTAAGAACTAAGATCTATTCAAAGATTTGGTATTTTGATTCAGTAAGCCACCTCTCCATCTGTGACCTTTTTATCTCTTTTTCCTATTGATCAGCTTATACCACCTCTCACAGAACTATGGTTTCTCAGAAACAGAAAGGGCTTAGCTTATTGCCTGTCAACTTAACCAAAAGGCAGAAAATTTGTTCTTTTAAAGTTTCAGTTAGAGAGTTAGCCCTGTCTAGTGTGGCTCAGTGGATTGAGCTCTGGCCTGTGAATCAAAGGGCTGCTGGTTTGATTCCCAGTCAAGGCACGTGCCTGGGTCACAGGCCAGGTTCCCAGCAGGGGGTGCACGAGAGGCAACCACACATTGATGTTTCTTTCCCTCTTTTTCTCCCTCTCTTCTCCTCCGTCTACATAAATAAACTCTTTTAAAAAATTATGTTAGAGAATTAACTTTCTCATAAAGTACCTCACTTTCTTTATTTTTAAATTAAAAACTTTTTTAAATTTTTTACTGTTATTTAGTTACAGTTGTCCCTGTTTGTTGCCCCCTCTGTCCTGCCCACCCCCTCTCCCACATTCAGTACTGGCCCCCCTCCATGTTGTTCTTCCCCATGGGTCATCTATACATGTTCCTTGACTTGACCCTTCTCCTTTTCCCTGTTATTCTTATCTTTCCCTCCCTCTGGTCACTGGTACTGGTCCATGTTTACTATAAGGATCTGTACAGCATGTCTTATCTAATATATTTCCACTTGTTGACGTTCTGTAGCAGTGAAGAATAACTAACAGTATTTTTAGTTATTTCACCTTCTTTCTACCTAACCCTAACTATCTTCAGGTGCTACATAATGATTTTTTTTTTCAACCACAAACCCCATATAATATGGTGGTCCCATAGAATTATAATGAAGCTGAAAAATCTGTATCTCTTAGTGACGTCAGAGCCATCATAATGCTGTCATACAACACATGACTCACACATGTGTGGTGATGCTGTTAGTTATATAAAAGGAGAGCACATACAAGTACCGTAGTAGGCTATGCCATCTAGGTTTGTGTAAGTACACTGCTTTTTACAGTGACGAAATTGCCTGGTGACACATTTCTTAGAACATATTCCTGTCATTATGCTGCACATAGATATTCAAATTTTCATGTTCATATTTCTTGTCTTTCTGCATAGTCCCCAGAAATGATTTCATCTAATCTTTAAAATATGTTAATATTTCTCCAGAGCTTCATATCACATTTCTAACTTCTTGATCACATTCTCATTTGAATAGACCACCTGTCCACCAACTCATAATATTGAAAAATTAAACTAATCCTTAACAAACTTGAAACTTAACCCTTTAAATTTCTATTTGTTGTAGGGGTAGTCAGTTTTTACTTTCCTTTTTTACTACGTTCAATTTTCAATCAGCTTGGAAGTGTTAATCATTCCATAATCTATTGTTGTCAGTCATCCAACAGCAAAGTAACCCCTGAAACTGGGAACCGGCCTGGTCCTACCAAGGAGACCTTTGTGTTGCTATGAACGAGACCTTCCTTCTGCACTGGGCCATGGTGTTCTCCTGCAGAGCATAATCGTCGTACGGAACAAGGCTGCTCTATGACTGTGATAAATCAAAACAAAAACAAGACCACCCAATAATCACATCTATATCAAAGGAAAAACAATGTTCAAACTACAAAAATGACCAAACGCCCTTGCCCACTCCCCAAATCCTGGCCAATATAAGTGATATATCAGAGTTTTAACTATGTTTCTCTTTTTCCACCTTCTAGATAGTAAGTATTATGATACTATTATAGGTTGAATTGTGGCCCCTTCCAAAGGTATGTTGAAATCCTTTGCCTAGTACCTCAGAAAGAGACTTTATTTGGAAATTGGGTCATCACAGAAATAATTTTTTAAGTAAAAATGAGGTTGTATTGGAGTAGGTGGACCCATAATCCAATGTGACTCATGTTCTTACCAGAAAAGGAAATACCACATGAATACAGACATATAGGCAGTTTACCACGTGATGGCAGATGTGAGGCTGGAGTAGCGTAGCTGCAAACCGAGGAACACCCAAGGACTGACAGCCACCACCAGCGCTGAACAGAGGCAAGAAAGGATTTTACCCAGCGTCTCAGCAGAAAACAGCCTTGCTGGCCTCTTGATTGTGGACCTGAAAGGCAGTGAAAGATCTCCCTCCTAGTTCCTGATACTCTACAACTGAAAAGTTGCAAAAGGCTTCTAACTACTATGCTCTCACTATATTCACTTTCTGATCCTTTAGTTAATTTACTAACCAATTTTTCTAAGTACAAACTGTGAGGTTTTGGTAGTGCCCAATAAACATGACTCGTGGATTAGTGTAAATGTCTCTTCTTTTTTTTAAAATATATTTTATTGATTATACCATTACAGTTGTTCTATTCCCCCCCTTCATTCCCTTCCCCCCCGCACACTCCCTCCTCCACCATTCTTCCCCCCTTAGTTTATGACCACGTGTCTCAACTTCTTTAGATTCTATATTTCCCCCACTATTCTCGCCCTCCCCCCTATCTATTTTCTACCTACCCTCTATGCTATTTTCTGTGCCTTCTCCCCCCTTCTCCTCCTCCCACCCCCCTGTTTCTAACCCTCCATGTGATCTTCATTTCTATGGTTCCACTCCTGATCTAGCTGTCCTCTTGGTTTGCTTTTGTTTTAGGTGTGGTTGTTAATAACTGTGAGTTTGCTGTCCTTTCACTGTTCCTATTTTTCATCTTCTTTTTCTTATATAAGTCCCTTTAGCATTTCATATAATAAGGGCTTGGTAATGATGAACTCCTTGAACTTGACCTTATCTGAGAATCACTTTATCTGTCCTTCCATTCTAAATGAAAGTTTTGCTGGATAAAGCAATCTTGGCTGTAGGTCTTTGGATTTCATGACTTGGAATACTTCTTTCCAGCCCCTTCTTGCCTGTAAGGTTTCTTTTGAGAAATCCGCTGACAGTCTGATGGGAACTCCTTTGTAGGTAACTGTCCCCTTATCTCTTGCTGCTTCTAGAATTCTCTGCTTCATTTTAATCTTGGCTAATGTAATTATGATGTGCCTTGGTGTGTTCCTTCTTGGGTCCAACTTCTTTGGGACTCTCTGAGCTTCCTGGATTTCCTGGAAGTCTATTTCCTTTGCCAGACTTCTAATCAGTGCTGGCCGTGTGACCTACTTTAATCAATGGAATATGGCAGAAGCCATGTTTTGCCAGTTTCCAGACTAAGCCTTACAAACATTTGGCATTGTTCAGTTCTGTGCTCCAAAGGAAAACTCTCACCATGTATAAAGGCTGAATTATGCTGAGATCTTCATTTTTGAGGCCAAGAGGTATAAATGAAAATATGTGAGATCTCACATACTACATCTATAAATATTTAAAATTATTATTCAAGTCAAAAAGTTTTAAAAAATATGCCTATAGTCCATAATTCAGAAATAAATGTTATTCATGAGCTGGAAGACCAATTTTTAAGTGCTCAGAATCTTAGATTTTTCTGCTGGAGTTGGCTGGTCTGGTGATAGCAGGCCTTGGCTGCTGGTCCCCACTTCACTGGCTCTGAGTCCTTCAATTTCCCTCTTCTCTTCCCCAGTCCTAGTGTGTGCTGAACTTCCAGCAGCCTCCCACACACACTCAAGATGGAGCCTCATCCCTAGAAGGCAGATGTCATCTCACGAGTGATTATCAACGTAGAAGACCTTCAGCAGCACAGAAGAAAGGGTGAGGTGTGTACGGGCCTTAAAATAGGCTCAAAATTGTTTTGTTAGGAGACTGCATGTTCCAATTAGCTCTGTTTGCTTTGGAGCTTATAGGAACAGGGGCTAAACCCTGAATTTGTAGTTTCCTTTAGCCTGTACCTGCCACATTGTGTCAGTCAGGGTATGGCTGGGAGAAGGCAAGAGCATCACTCCACACAGTGGGGTCCCCGGAGCAAGGTTCTGATAAAGGTCTAAGATCTGTTAGTACTGAACACCACTCTCTGTATCTTGTGAATTGTATCACACATCACACTATAATATAAGCCATTATTTTTGTGATTATGAATGAAATTTTCTCTGTATATACAATATTAAGATTAATTCTAGACCCAAGTGTGGTTAAGTGAAATTTGTTCATGATATGCCCTACTTCAGCATGTAAATTTATTTTTATGAATCATTTTTCTTCAAAATAAAATAGGATGTCTGATTTAAAGCAGAGTTTGGTATCTTTTTTTTTAAAGATTTTATTTATTTATCTTTAGAGGGGAAGGAGAGGGAGAGAAACATCAATGTATGGTTGCCTTTCATGCATCCCCTGCTGGGAGTTGGCCTGCAGGGAACCAGCCTGCAACCCAGGCATGTGCCCTGACTGGGAATCGAACCGCGACCCTCTGGTTCACAGGCACGTGCTCAATTCACTGAGCTACACCAGCCAGGGCCAGAGTTTGGTATCTTAAAAAGACAATAAAAGTTGCTAAATTATCTAAATTTATTTCAAAACAACTAAATTTCTTAGTTTCTAATGAGTTACTAATATTTTATTTTCTAATATTTTATTTTCTAATAAAATATTTTTCATTTCAAAATTTTAATATTTTCATTTCAAATTTTTTTTCTTGATTAGATACCTTTATTGTTTCTTAAAATTTTAACATTTCAAAGCAGTCAAAAATTAGTGTGCCTTCAAGAGGCAGGTCCACTATCACAGTGTATAAAGAACTTGAACTCAGCTCCTCCTATGGACATACTAAATATACACCTACATGTAGAGCAATTCCTCCTGAAAAACTAAGGGCTGACTGGGTAGCTTCCGAACAACGAGGGGTAGAGATATCACACAAAGAAAGGAAGGAAAGATGGTAGCAGTGATACACCCCTCACTCTGATGCAGTGAGCTACAGCAGGCAGGGCTATCACCGAGGGGCGTGTGCACAGACTCACCTACTCTGGGTCAGGAAAAGAAAAACAGGTTTAAAGGGCAACTAGATGATACCTGAATAAAATCTATTTATTTACCCTCAAGTATCTGCCAGATGGGTGGGGAACAGGTGGAATCCTCTGAAAATGAAGGTAGTGGTGAGTGCCAATGGTTACATTCCCCCTCTATGTAAATAGTGCTGGTGGGAGTTCAGTCCAAGTGCTTTTGCTGACCGACTAGGTTGCCTCAGTGTGCCCCAGGCCCATGGCCCATACCAGCTTCAGCCAGCTATCCCACCACGGTGGCCCCAGGTGGCACACCATAGGCCATCTTACTTTCTATGGCAGTAGTGGCACTGTGAGTCCTGGAGCATCTTAGCTGAAGTATAAACACACAGATGCATACACACACACATATACAAGAGCTGTCCTAAAAGTATCCAGTATGTGTAAGAAAAACAGAGACATTTATTGAAGAAGATACAAGATATAAGAAACGTTGTACATAGGACACTGATGCCTCAGTTTCCTTCAAAGTAGGCTTTGATCTCACACAGTTCTCCCCATCACCATCAACTGCCTCATCGTATTTTCCCTAATCTCATTGATGGTTTGAAATCTTTTTTCTTTCAAAGGTGATTTTAGTTTTTGGAAAAAGCCACAAATTTCAGGGTGCCAAATCTGGACTGGAACATGGCTGAGTCTCCTGAATGATGTGATATTTTGCCAAAAAACCTCTGTACCAGATGTGATACATGAGGAGGCACATTGTTATGGTGAAGCTACCAATCACCAGTTGCCCATAGTTGTGTCTGTTTCCATGTATTGCATCTCTCAACCAATAGAGAAGATTGAGGTAGTACTCCTTATTAATTGGTTGGCTTGGTGAGGTTACTAGTGATGGACAACACCTTTCCAACAACAACAAAAAAATACAGTTAATATGGTCTTGATCTTGTTGCGACTTTTCTGCAACTTCTTCAGGTGTGGAGAACCAGGAGACTTCCATTGGAATGACTGGGTCTTCATTTCCAGATCACAACTATAGAACCATGATTCATGTTCACTTATGACCTCCTTGAGTAAACTAGTTCATTGGTAGTGATTTCAACAAAGCCATTAGCAACTGCAGCACAATGTTCCTTCTGCTCTAGTAGCAGAAGCCACAGAATGAATTTTGCTACAACACATTTCATGCCAAGATCCTGTGTCAAAAATCTTGGACATAGTAGCTTTTGGAATCTCCAGATCAGCTTCTAGGTCTTGCACTGTCAGTCGCAAATCTTTGTTGATTGTGACCTGTACACGTTCAACATCCTCAGGTGTTCTGTTCATTTCAGACCTCCCAAAACATACATCACTTTCAACAGATTCTTGACTGTATTTGAAGCATTTCTGCCAGATTTTTATTTGCACTGCACTCATTGTATCATCCCCAAAAGCCTTCTGAATCACCCAAATAGTTTCTGCAGAGGAATGTTCAAGCTTAATGCAAAAGTTGACGTAGATTCATTGCTCTACTTGCTTAGTTATTTTGAATGTGATGACCACACAGTCCACATGCTCATGCAACAGCATTTACCACCCCTATCGACTAATAGTTAAGTCATCATTATTCACACATGCACATTCCAGTCCATTCTCCTCAATTTCCAGGTTGCATCCATGTCCGGCAAACCATTCTTTTCTGGACAGCCCTCATATGAATGAAACAAGATAGAAAGAGACTCATAAAGAGAAGAAACCAATGGTTTCCAAACAGGGAGGATGTTCGTGAAGGATGGGTAAAAAAGGTGAAGGGGATTAAGAGGCACAAGTTTCCAGTTATAAAACAAATAAGTCATGGTGTTGTAATGTACAGCATAGGAAATACATTCTTGGATACCTGGAGCTTAAGGGCACTGATCAGTCAAAAATTCATGTATAACTTAAATCAGTCTGCCACATGTATGAATTCCCAACCATGGATGGAAAGTACAGTTGAGCATTGGATGATGCAAGTTTAAATCATGTAGGTGTACTTATATGCAGATTTTTTTAATGTAGTCTGTAATATCATAATAGCTGTGTGTGGTGACAGACAGCCATCAGACTTCTCACAGTGATCACACTGTAAGGTATGTCAGTGTCAAGCTACTATGTTGATACCTGAAGTTAATATATTATGTGTCACCTATACTTTAATAAAATAGATAAACATTTTAAAACTAAAAAAAAATTAGGGTGTACTCAATTGATTTCAAGTATTTTTAAGCAACTTGCAGTATCAATAGTAAATATAAAAGAGAATAATTTTAAACTATTAGTGCTCTCAGGACAGTGCAAAAATGGCACTGTCAGAAAACCTCTAAGACATGCAAAGTCAGTAAATGATTGCTTAAAGCCTAAGTTCTATAATCATACTTTATTCGTTATTACAATATTAGAAAATTTTACCTCAAAATATGTTTTCAAGAATTGGAGAAAGCATGTTATTTGTGGTTCTGCTAGACTTTTCTATTTTTAGGGTTAATTTATTTCTAGAAGTTATGGAGAAAATTGTCACTCAATATGACTTTGGGCAGTTTATCACTACAAAGTCAAAAGGCATGTTTCTAGGATTAGCTGCAAGGAGACTTTGGAGCTAAGTAAAATTGATGTAAGTGTATATTTTCATTAATCTCAGATTTTAAAAGATTTTATTTGATTTAACTGAATGTTTGGGTGCAACTTTTAATATGTCATCATTGCCATTTCCCTCTCATATATGTGAAGAAAACCATGAGTTGAATAGGAGGAATTAAATCCAGAGACAAACATGGAATGGACTTTTGTTGCTATTAAATGATTCTAAACCCTTCATTATATTTCACAGTTGTCCATTTCAGCTGTGATTTCTAGGCTGCTCAAGATGTAGCACACATGCTGGTGAACACCAGCGATAGCAAGCCCATATTAAAGTATTACATTTTCCCAACCATATTACCAGTATCATAAAGAAATATTTATAAGTTCATCTTCTAATTCAGACATTCCTGAAAACACATGTCCCATTAAGAACAGTTATGATTTAAGGGACTTCCAGCCAAGATGGAGGCATAGGTAGATATGCTTTGGTTCCTCTCACAACCCAAAGAAGGATGACAACAAATTTAAAAACTAAAAACAACCAGAACTTACCAAAAATTGAACTGTATGGAAATCCAACAACCTAGGAGTTAAAGAAGAAACATTAGTCTACAGCAGTAGGAGGGGCAGAGATGGGAAGCCAGGCAGAGAAGAAATGGGTCAGAATGGGGGTCGAGAAGGCAGCTGGTGGACTGAGTGTGCCCACATTCATGTGCGGATAAGCCAGGAGGAAAAATGGGAGAGAGACTGACTACATAACCCAGCGTTCCAGAGAGGGGAAATAAAACCTCAAAACCTCTGGCTAAACACCTGTGGAAGTTGTGGAAGTAGGAGAAACTCCCAGCCTCACAAATGAGTTCATTAGAGAGACTCATAAAACCTTAAAATATACAACCACCAACCACCTGGGAATCAGCACCAGAAGGGCTCAATTTGCTTGTGGGTAGCAGGGGAAGTGACTGAAAGAGGGGTGAGAGCCAAGCAGCTAGCATTGTTCCCTCTCCTACCCTCCCCCACATACAGCAACACAACACAGCCAAGTGGGTTGCCCCACCCTAGTGAATACCTAAGGCTCCACCCCTTACTACATAATAGGAGTTACAAGACAAACAAATGTGGCCCAAATGAAAAAACAGATCCAAACTCCAGAAGAAAAACTAAGCAACAAGGAGATAGCCAACCTATCAGTTGAAGAGTTCAAAACACTGATAATCAGGATGCTCACAGAAATTATCAAGTATAGTTGCAAAATAGAGGGAGAAGTAAAGTCTATGCAAAGTGAAATAAAGGAAAATAGACAAAAAAACAACAATAAAGGGAAGGAAATTGGGACTCAAATCAATAATTGGAACAAAAGGAAGAAATAAACATCCAACCAGAACAGAATGAAGAAACAATAATTCAAGAAATGAGGAGAGACTGAGGAAACTCTGGGACAACTATAAACATTCCAACTTCTGAATCATAGGGGTACCAAAATGAGAAGAGGAAGAGCAAGAAATTGAAAACTTATCTGAATAAGTAAGGAAGGAAACCTTCCCCAATCTGACAAAGAAAATATATTTCCAGGAAGTTGAGAAAGCTCAGAGAGTCCCAAAGAAATTAGATGCAAGGATTAACATGCCAAGACACATCATAATTACATTACCCAGAATTAAAGATAAGGAGAGAATCTTACAAGCAGCAAGAAAAAAAAGTTACCTACAAAGTAGTTCCCATAAGACTATCAGCTGATTTCTCAAAAGAAATCTTGCAGGCAAGAAGGGACTGGAAAGAAGTATTCAAAATCATGAAAGGTCAGGACTTACATCTAAGATTACTCTATCTTGCAAAGCTATCACTTAGAATGGAAGGTCAGATAAAGTGCTTCCCAGATAAAGTCAATGAAAGGATTTCATCATCACCAAACCCTTATTCTATGAACTGTTAAAGGGACTTACCTAAGAAAAAGAAGATCAAAACTATGAACAGTAAAATGACAACAAACTCACAGCTATCAACAACTGAGCTTAAAAAAACAAAAATGAACTAAGCAAACAACTAGAACAGGAACAGAATTACATAAATGGAGATCACATGAAGGGGTAGCAGTGGGGAGGGGGAGGAGGGAGAATGGGGGAAAAGGTACAGAGAATAAGAAGCATAAATGGTAGGTACAAAATAGGGAGAGGTTAAGTATAATATGAGAAATGGAGAAGAACCTATATGTATGACCCATGAACATGAACTAAGGGGGCAGGGGAATGCTGGAGGGAGGGAGGGTGCTGGGTGGTGGGGGGATAAAGGGGAGAGAAAAATGGGACAACTGTAATAGTATAATCAGTAAAATATACTTAAAATGGATAGCTAAGATTTGAAAAAAAAATTTTTGATATATCCGTTTATTTAAACGTGTATCTTAAAAGATAAATGGCCATGATATTTTGACTGGTGATTTTCACCATTTTCTTTAACAGTGACTCCAAATCAAAGAAATATTTTTTCTGGTAATTATTTTTTGAATAATGCAGTTTTGAGGTTGTTATTAAGATGAAAAATCTTTTATGTCTCTCCTAAGATTTTTGCTGCATAGATAATAGTTCTGTCAATGCTGCTCAACATTATTAGGATAAGGAGAATATTCTTGTCCCTACAGCACACATTTTCAATGATGAATGGAATGAAAAGTAATTAAGGACTCTCTTTTCTATATCAAAACGCATTTGCCAGGAGGTGAAAGATTCTCTTCATGCTAGTGTGTGTTCCATTATAAGCTAAAATATCAGACAGCCCCAACTCTTTACAGTAATTGCTCTTGCATGTTATACGCCATTGTTTAGAATAGTCAAGCATGTAACTTGGTAAGCTTCAATTTCTCCCCCAAATATATTATGAGCTACTAACTTTACAGGTAGGCGGCTTGTAAGCTTTTTAACAGTTACTTTCATTATACATTTCAAATATGTAAAACATGTGAGAGTCACTGTTTCATTACTTATTTTTCTGGGACCAACAAAAAACAGAGCAACTGACAGTGTACTGAGGATCACAACTTTCAAAACACTGCCTTATCTCGAAGGAGTGAATATGAAGTAGTAATATTTACAAAAAAAACTTTGGAATCTGGGTGTGCTATGAATTTTACATACTTTTCTGGAGAAATTCTAATATGTATAGAATATATATGTGAAACCACACATTTACATTTGACACATTTTATGTAGTATTACATTTAAAGTCAATATTTTTTACCCTAATAATGAAATATGGACCCTTCCAAGATACACATTGCAGTATCATTTACTGCCAAGTTTAAACTTTAATCAAAGTGATGTTATATAGTGTAAATTAAAAGGCACAATACCTAGCAAGTTTGCTCAGTTTGCTAAGATAGGCATGTTGTAGAGGTATATTATTAATAGAAATATTTTAAAAATCTATTTAATAAAATATATAAAATAGTATTATCATTTCCTTATACCTGAGAGTTATCCTAAATCATTATTTACCAAAACTCTCAGGTAATAACAAGGAGAAGTGCTGAATATGCATATTCCTACTTAGTGGCTGTGTTGGTATCCAGGAATTGCTATTTTAACCACTGCCCCACTTGACTTTTGACAGGAAACACAGTATTACAGTTAAGAACATGGGTTCTCCATAATGGTTTGACAACCACTTCCATGAATTTAGATGTAATAAATTACTTTCTTATACCAGATTCTCCTTATTTGAAAACCTGGGATGTCAATAGTGTGACTATCAAATATAAATAGAATTCATATATGAAAGTACATAAGAATACCTGATTCACAATACTTGCTCTGTAAGTGATAAAAATTACTACTACTCCTACTATTAGTACAACTAATTATTTTAAACATAACATACTTAGACAATGTGTTTTATGAGAATTTAAGAAAGTATGAAATAAGATTTTCCATTCCTTTTTCCAAAGCTCATACAGTTAGAATTCACAGAATTTTTAGTAAAATGTTCATCTCTCCATCCATTCTCTTATTTACTGTGAGAATGTCAGGAACACAATATTAGTCAGATAGACAGCCCATGTACTAATGGAGTTTGTACTGGACTATATCTATCATCTAATCAGTAAAAGTTTTTATTGCTTTCATACGTTATTATAAAAAAAAGTCTTTTTTTTTTTTTTACTTAGCATAGTGTTCTCCACGTCCATCCATGCCGCTGCAAGTAAGCCAGTCAGAGAAAGACAAATACTATATGATTTCACTCATTTGTGGAATCTATTGAACAAACAAGCAAAACAAAGACAGATTCATAGAGAGAGAGCAGACTGACAGCTAGTGGTTGGTGGGGGGATCAAGTGAAAAGGAAACAGGACTCATGGACATGGACAACAGCATGGTGATGGTGGCAAAAGGGAGGAGGGAGTATAAGGGGATTAAATGCTAATAAAATAGAATAAAAATAAAGTTATATACACCTCTGCTTTATTTTTAAAAGCAGAGGTGTATATAAATGTTTATGTAATGTCTGGATGGCTTATTTATCAAGAGAGGACATATAAAAGGCCCACAGATATATGAAAGGATGCTCAGCATCACTAGCCATCAGAGAGATGCAAATTAAAACCACAGTGAGATACCACTTCACACCAGTCAGAATGGCCATCATAACCAAATCAACAAACAAGTACTGGAGAGGCTGTGGAGAAAAGGGAACCCTAGTGCACTGTTGGTGGGGATGCAGACTGGTGCAGCGACTGTGGAAAACAGTATGGAGTTCTTTAAAAAACTAAAAAAAAAACCAAAACAACCTGCCTTTTGATCCAGCAATTCCACTGCTTGAATTATACCCTAAGAGTCCTGAAATACTAATTCAAAAGAACCTATGCACCCCAATGTTCATAGCAGCATTATTTACAATAGCCAAGTGCTGGAAACAGCTTAAGTATCCATCACTAAATGAGTAGATCAAAAAACTGCTACATTTACACGATGGAATACTACACAGCAGAAAGAAAGTAGAAGCTCCTACCCTTCATGACAGCCTGGATAGAACTGGAGAGCATTATGCTGAGTGAAATAAGTCAAGGGGTGAAAGACAAATACTATATGATTTAAGCGGAATCTAATCAACAAAACAAACAAGTCAGCAAAATAGAGAGACATGGAAATAAAGAACAAACTGACAGTGACCAGAGGGGAGGGGCTTGGAGGATAATGGGGGAAGAACAGGAAGGATCAAGTCAAGGAACAGGTATAAAGGACTCATGCACAAAGCCAATGGGGAGGGGGAGGTTTGAATGTGGGAGATGGCGGTTGAGTAGTGGAAGGGAGAGTAATGGTGGAAGAATGGAGATAACTGTAATTGAACAACAATAAACAAGTCTAAGAAAGTAAAATAATTGAACTCATAGAAGCACACAGTAGAATGGTGGTTGCCAGGGGTTGAGGGCAGGAAAAAGAGAATGTTGGTCCATGTACACAATGGGTTAGTAATGCAAGATACACAGGCTCTGTTGATGTGTTGGATAGTATGGTCACCGTAGTTACCAGTATTGCCTTGTATAATAGAAATTTGCTAAGAGGATAGATCTTAAGTGTTCTCACTGCACATATGTAAAAAGGTAATTATGTGAGTTGATATGTTAACTAGTTTAATGTGGGGGATTATTTTACAATGTATGATAACATGTATGAATGTATCTATTTTGTAGCTACTGATTATACCCCAGTAAAACTGAACAACAGAAAAATATATTTCTCACAGGAAAAATATATTAACATTGTAGAAACCTTAAAAAATGATTTTTAAAAATTACCAGATAAAAGATTGATGAATTCACTCTAACAGTTTAGACCAGATGATATACCTTGATTTTTTGAAGAGATTTTAACAGAAAAAGAAGTGTACTCCACAATGCAAAACATCAAGTAATTTTAAGTTTTCTTTGAAAAGAGAATACTGTCAATGTAGTATCAAATGCCACACCCAATGATAGTTGGCATCATTCATAAATAGGAAGTTAGTGTGACTTATACAGTGGTTATACTGTATTGGCAGACTTTCAGAATATTACTTCTGAGATGTAACTTTCAACATCATGATGAAACAAATTGGACCACATTCCTAACATATGTGTAAGCAATCCTTAATAAATATAATTTTGTCAGCTCATTGAATCAGAAGTTAGAAGCTGTAATTATGAGAACAGCATCCTTCTTAATTACATGCATCCTTGCTGTGCAAACTTAATGTGGTGCAAACATACATGATTTATCAAAACTGTTACAAGATAAATGAACTTAAGATTCCAAGATAGTGATGCTCATCAAAGTCTATGAAAGAACCAAGTGATGTTTAATAGGGGCAGATACTAAAATTTAACTTTCCAAGGAAAGAGTGTGAAAACTAGATATAAGGAGACAAAAAAATCTAAATTGTTGCCAGACTTACAAGCACGTTTATTGTAACTAGAGTTTGTAGTCATTGATGGTCCATAGAAAGTGGATTGATTTTGAGCAAATGGAATCTGAGTTGACTTGTGTTACCCTCATTATATCCTGGCATATTATATCATGTATACGACTGGTAGAGAATGTTAACAATATGGTTTTAAACACTCTAAAAATTCTAATAGATAAAACAGTTTGATAAACATTCAGTTCAAGAAATTTCCACATTGTTTTACTGTGGTTTTATAAAAATAAAGTGTATGGAATGAACAGATACATATTCATGCAGAAAAATTTAGCATCTGTGCAACACTTTAAGATATCCAACCATTATGTAGGCTTTGTCCTCACAAGACTCAACAATGTTATAATTTTTTGATACTTAAGAAGAATTAAGAAATCAGTAAGCTGGAGTGATTCATCTACAACCCCTCAGGTATTAAGTGCTGGGGGAGCTGGGAGAGTATTTGCAGGCTGTTTTGTTTTGTTTTTTTACAAGCATTATTTTTTTTTACTTTTCCTTTCCTGTAATGAAGATACAAAAGGTAGAAGGAATATGGGGCTCTTTCAGGGTTTCAGCCATCATTTTCAAGAGGCTTCATCATCACATTTTTTGAGGACATGGTCCATAGCCAGGGGCCTGACTGCTAAAACTGTTGCTGTAGAAAAAATACTTACCTGCGTTCCAGAGTTCACTGTATTTCATCAGGCTAACTTATACTAACTAACGTCCCCTCAAATTTAAATACATACAGGAAATGAATTAGCGTACTAATTTATAGTGGGCAACATCCCTATTGCACAGCTAACACACTTGCTGTTGTGGCCAAAAAATCAATTTGACAAACCAAATCAGTCAGCAGTTTCTATCCTAAGCATGCAAATTCAAAAAAAAGAGAGAATGATTTTGCATGATTCAAATATTAGATGGCATCAAGCTCTGATTGCTTCATTTACAGGCTTTTATTGTGGAAAGATGTCTGTCATTAACACCAAACAGCTGAGATTTATGTCAGAAATCTCTGTTTCCCTTGCATGGTGTTGAAGGGAAACTGCCAATTTTGCTTCCCTGTTACTCAATGTTATTATTTCATTTCATTTTTAATTGTCTTTTTTCCATTACATTTATCCTCCCTACACCCTCTGCCTCTTCCACCCTCCCCCTCCCCACCATAATCACTCCATAGTTGTCCGTGCATATGAGCCTTCTCTATTTTTTTTGCTCCATCCCTCCTCCCTCCAACCCCCATGACCTGTCTGCCTGTGCTCTATCTATCTATCTATGAGTCTGTCTCTATTTTGCTTGTTAGGTCAGTTTGTTCATTAGATTCCACACATGAGTAAAATCATATGGTAATTTTCTTTCTCAATCTGGCCTATTTCACTTAGCATAATGTTTTCCAGGTCCATCCATACTGTTGCAAAGGGTAAAATTTTCTTCTATTTTACAGCCAGGTAGTATTCCATTGTGTAAATGTCCCATAGTTGTTTTACCCACTCATCTACTGATGGACACTCGGGCTGCTTCCAAATATTGTCTATTGTATACAATGCTGCAATTAACACACAGGTGCATATTTTCTTTCATATTAATATTTTGGGTTTCCTTGGAAAATTCCCAGAAATGGAATCACTGTGTCACCAGGCAGTTCCATTTTTAATTTTTTGAGGTTACTCCAAACTCCTTTCCACAGTGGCTATACCAATCTGCATTTCCACTAATAGTGCAAGAAGGTTCCCCTTCCTCCATATTCTCTCCAACACTCACTGTTTGTGGATTTATTGTTGATGGCCATTCTAACAGCTGTGAGGTGATATCTCAATATGGTTTTAATTTGCATTTCTGTGACAATTAGTGATGTTGAGCATCTCTTCATATGTCTATTGGCCATCTGTGTTTCCTCTTTGGAGAAATGTCTATTTGGGCCCTTTGCTAAATTCTTAATTGGATTGTTTGGGTTTTTTGGTGTTGAGTTCTGACTCCTTTTCTTTCCCCTTCTTCTCCTTGCCCTCTCCCTTCTTCTAACTGATTTATTTTTAAGGTATGTTAAAAATATCTATTTAATTATTGTCAAGTTTCACATTGTCTTGGAGGTCAATCTCTATTTCTGTTATTCATAGAAATATATTATTTATAATCTTATTTTTCACTACTTATTACTATTCATTAATATCATTTAGTTTTGTTATTTATTACTTAGTTCAATTTATGTAGGGCAATAAAGTAAGATTAATTTTGGTTTCATATAACAGGAAAATTCAAAATAACAGTGGTATAAACATCATTAAATTTTCTGGAAACATGTAGTCCAAAGTACGTACAGAGGCTCTGTAGGACATCAAGAACCATTATATTTCTTTAATATCCTTATTGTTAATGGTTTTCATCATCAGTATTGCTTCATGGTCCAAAATGACTATCAGAGACCTGCCTGGAGCAGTGCTTTGAAAGTCATACAGTGTCCTGCCATTATTAGTATATTCTTTGCATTGGAAAGGTGGTTTGGCTTTACCCACCAAAACTTGCACTAGTAAGTGCATGAAGTGCTAACTTAAGCTTGGCGAGGTGTAGCAGGGTCTCCAGGAAACACAAAACTGAGTTCCATCTCTTCCACTTACTGGCTCTACTCCTCAACTGCCACAGCCTCAGTGACCTTCCATCTCTTCTTATTTATGGTGGTTATATGTTTAATGAGGAACATTGAGATAGAAAACAAAACTATTCTAAGAAGTATACAGTGCAGAACAAGTCAGGTAAATGAATGTTTAGGCCACGTGTTAAAATGCGTTAAAATATAATTTTATTTTTCCAAAATCTCTTCACCTTTTCAGAGCCTATTCATCTGAAGAAAAAAGATGCTCTCTGTAAATTCAGCACAAACTTGGTTTCACTACTGAAACACGCCACTTCAGAATGTTCTCATCTCTGTTTTCTCCCACAGCTCTAACTGAGCTGTGACACTCTTACACTTTCATGGATTTGTCCATTTTATCAAACTTTTTCCATTCTGCTTTTTCAGGCCCCTGACCTTTGGGTTCCATTGCTGTCCACTTTGGAACTACCACTGCTAAAGGGTCACTTCCAAAACCACTCCTATATCTAAATCCTTGCTTTCTCATCTCTTGTTTTCTTTTCAAAACCACCTATTAGCTGTGTAATTGTTACAGTTTGGACAAATTAGAAAACCTCATTCTAACTGACCATATATAAGTTATATAAATCAGGGTGTTGAATTATACTTGTATCTAAAAAATTGTATCTTTCAAAGCTATTGTCTGTAGCATCAGCTTCCAGAGTTTTTTTTTTTTTTTAACTTAAAATCTGAGAATGGTATCATGAGGATATGGTGACCAAAACTTAATATGAAATGTTTTGTGAGTCTGGAAAGAGTTCGTTAATGGTAACCAGGTAAACAAAGTAATAACTGTAACTTAAATAAGCCCATGCATGTGAACCTCAAGTATTATTCTATCGGGAAACACAGTATACTACTGTAGAAGCAGCNGTTTTTTTTTTTTTTTTAACTTAAAATCTGAGAATGGTATCATGAGAATATGGTGACCAAAACTTAATATGAAATGTTTTGTGAGTCTGGAAAGAGTTCATTAATGGTAACCAGGTAAACAAAGTAATAACTGTAACTTAAATAAGCCCATGCATGTGAACCTCAAGTATTATTCTATCGGGAAACACAGTATACTACTGTAGAAGCAGCAGCAGTACAGTAATGGGCAACTCATTATGTCCATGAAGGTCTCACCTTTCCATAACTCACAAACAATGGTCAACCCCACTCAAAGGGTGGTGGGGAGTCAGAAGTTGTGCCTGTGCCAACAGCTTATGTAACGTGCAGTGTGGAGTTATGCAAGCATCCTGTTGTTGATTAAGAAAGTGCAGAAGATTCATGAAATTGGCATAAATACAAATAGGAATGATGCATTCACCATAAATTCTACTGAAAGCTGAAATTTTAAAAGCCTTTAAGGTTAACTTACATTTTTCATCCTTTAATTCAAGTGTGAATGATCCAAATACACCTAGTTCAATGACAGCCCTGTGATTTGTCACCACAAAAATAGCTGCCATTGGCCAGTTAGTCCAAATACGAAGGCAGAAAAAGGGTAATGGGTAAAATTAATGGAATTGTTTTCATCTTTAATACTCATGTCCATAGAATCAATTTTCTCATGCCATGGTATGTTCTATGATATATGAGCAGCTCAAGAAAAGAAAGAAAGGGTAAAGAAATATTTTTGTTCCCCATTCAACTCAAGAAATGAAAAGTTTGTTTTTTCCATCAAGGCAGCATTCCCAATTTCCTAAATCTCTTTAATTTAAAAAAAACCTGATCAATTTATCTTTCCCGATTCCCTATTCTATTTTCTGAAAAATAACTCTTATGGTTCCCTTCTCTATTCTATTTTGAAAAATAACTTTTATGACACAGAGTTAGAAATAAGCTCACACAGATCTGATCTAATACTACAACTGTAATGACTTATTATTAATATACGACAAGATTGGCCAGCTGGTGATACTTTTCTAAGCCTCTCCCTTTTACAGATTAATAAAAACATTAACATATACATCAAGGTTTATAAACACCTTCTTAGAAAATATGTTAATAGAAATTAAACATTTCTGAGAGAGAATGAGAAGATGGCGGNACTCTTATGGTTCCCTTCTCTATTCTATTTTGAAAAATAACTTTTATGACACAGAGTTAGAAATAAGCTCACACAGATCTGATCTAATACTACAACTGTAATGACTTATTATTAATATACGACAAGATTGGCCAGCTGGTGATACTTTTCTAAGCCTCTCCCTTTTACAGATTAATAAAAACATTAACATATACGTCAAGGTTTATAAACACCTTCTTAGAAAATATGTTAATAGAAATTAAACATTTCTTTTTTTAATGTTTTATGTATTTACTTTTAGAGAGAGGAGAAGGGAGGGAAAGAGAGAGGGATAGAAACATCGATGCGTGGTTGCCTCTTGTGCACCCCCTACTGGGGACTTGGACTGCAACCCGGGCATGTTTCCTGACTGGGAATCGAACCAGTGACCCTTTGGTTTGCAGGTTAGCACTCAATCTGCTGAGAGCTTCACCAGCCAGGGCTAAACAAAAGATATTTCTTATAAATGATACAGAAGTTATTTTTTAAAACTATATTACATTTATAATTATTAGGCCTGGATTGTAGGGTTTCTGCACCCACCTGAGTGTGTGTGTGTGTACCACGGCACACATGTACACATGCACCTCATGCTCAGCTTACTGGTCCCAGGACAATATTTTGAAGATGAGAAAGCAAAGATCTAGAGAGATTAAAGTAAACTCACGGCCAAGCTCAAGTCAGAGACCTGACTTTCAAATTAACAGTCTATTTTTTCCCAATAGCACCAACTTGTTATTTGTTATTTGATGTATCTCGTATGGAGTTCACCTCCTTTCAAGAACACTGTGGCAGTGAGAAGCTATGTTCCCTTAGTCCCAGGCACAGAACTGCAGTACTTTGAACAACTCTTCTCAGGTACGTGTGGCTGAGACTCTCAGCCCTGACACATGGAACGTGGGTAGGGATGAGACCACACTTTGGGGCCTGCCCCGCGGCAACCTCCCACACAGGGGCGCACGCAGACAGCAGCCTCTGTCGGCCGGGGCTCTGGACACTTTTGGAATCAGGGAGTCCGTGGACTTTGTGGACTTCATGGACCCCAGAAATATCCACTCTTAAAATTCGCACAAAGAACAAAACAAACTTCATTTACTTAAGCTACTAACAGTTATGGGTTTATCTGTTACAAAATATAGCATTATCTTAGGGAATCCAGACATATTAAAGTAATCTGAAAATGAAATTCAGGTCTCTAGTTTCAGGTGAGTACTATACACTGTATTTAATGTGAAAAATGCACTCAATTCCACTCTAACATCCTGTTGAAAGTCTCCTCATGAATACTACTTGTGAAAAGAAACTCTTCTTTTAAAAAAGGAAAAAGCAATCAACATGTCCAGGTATTTTAATTAAGACACCAGAATGTTGCATATGAAGAAATCAAATCCAAAAGTCTCTTAGAAACTCAAGAAAAGAGATCTCTATATTTTATTTTTATTTTTGGCTGTTTTGACATTTTTGACAGGTTCAAAACGATTATTTTTAGTTATTCAAAATTAATATTTATTTATTTATTTTATTGTAGGGTTTACAATAAAATAAAATAAATTATTTATTTATTTTATTCAAAATAAATAAATGATTCTTTATTTCAAAATGAGTATTTTTTGCTGTACTTCTCTAGATTTTAAAATAAAAAAGTTATTCTCACTGGTATAAGGTAAATTTAAATTAATTAGCACTGTTTAAAAATTTCATAACACATTATTCAGTATAACAGTTTATTGATGATTTAAATAAATAATGGTCACATTTAGGAATACTCTCCATTATGTGGGGTATTAACGAGTGTCATATTGATGAGTCCTGCAAAACTATATGCATTTTACTCTTTCCCTTCATCAGCACCTCAAAGACACGCTAGCTCGGGGCTTCTGGAAGGAAGATGCACTGTGTCAGCTAATGTGGGCCAACAAGGGCCCGAATGAAAGCCTGGCTGGGACAGCTACAGCCTCAGAACACGACCTCCCACAGTCCTGAGAGAAGTGGGTATGGATGTATCTGAACTCATGGATAGCAGTGAGCAGCCCAGGAGCTGAAGACACTGAGGCTGACCTTTCATGGCCAGGATGGCCACTCTGGAACAAAGAAATTGAGTTCCACTCCTTCTTTTTTTCTTTTTTTTTGCATTTATGTATGTGTCACTTAACTTTTCCAACCAACATATATGTGTATATATGTGTTTATGTGTATATATATGTATATATGTATTTATATGTATATACATGTGTATATATATGTATATATATGCTAATACATATATATATGTAGCCATTTTTTCTTTAGTATAGGGGCCTTTAAAAAACAGTTATTTGTTTTGTTGAGCAGGAGAAGGGAGAGAGATAGAGAGGGAGAGGCACATCGATGTGAAAGAGATGCATTGATTGTCTCCCTGCCCAGATGGGAGACTGCACCTGCAACCCAGGCATGTGCTCTGATGGGGAATCGAACCCCTGACCTTCCTGTTTATGGGAGGCTGCTCAGCCACTGAAGCCATGCCGTCAGGGCAGTATAGAAGCTTTGATCAATGTATAAGAAGATGACCAATAATGCTATAGGAAATAAACAAAAAATACATAACTTCATAGGAAAAGGAACATGCTTCTTAAACATATAAGAAGATACTCAAAATAAAATCTAGACTATAATAAAATTATACCATTTTACCTATAACATATGCACATTTTAAAATCTTGTAATATTAGTATCTGTAGAGTACGTAATAATATACAATAACTAATATTGAAATAAAATTGTCAGTGAAAATGCCATGGCATTGAACATTATTTTTTTAATTGTCCAGTAAAATATTCTTTTAAAAGTGATCAATTTATTTTAAAAAAGTCTAATTCTCCACTCCCCCTTCATCCACAGTCCTTGTGATATATTTTTGAAATACCTCACATTAAAGGTAGATTAGATTTAGTTTCCTGCCCATTTGAATCTGGTAATGGCATTGACCAACAGAACGCAGCAGAGGCGACAGTGAGCCTGCCCTGCGCCTTTGCTGTGAGGCAATTCCATGCTTCAACTCTCCCTTGTGCCATGAAAGAGAGATTAGAATGACCTTTGAAGAATAAAAGACCATTAGGCATAAAACCAGGGAAGCCTACTTGTCCAAGGTAAACCTCCAACATGAGAGAGATCAGCCAATGTCAGCAAGTGCTATAAACTGAATGTTTGTAACTGTTGGGAACCACCCTGCCTGGTTTCAGAAGCTGTACTCCCCCATGGCTAAGGCTGAGGTAAAGGACCTTGGAACCTGTGTAAGCCACTTGGGAGACAAAGCTTATCATCCTTGTAGGGACACCACCTCTGACCTCTTTCTCTTCATCCTGCTTGGCCTCAGGCAGATGACTAGTTAGCCAATGACAGGTAAAATTCCTCAAAGGAGGGATGGCCTAAGGCAGGCACAGTCACAAAGGGGCCCTCAGGAAAGGACTTGGAAGGCATAGAAAAAGAGGGTGATGGACCCTCATCCCTTGGCTTTGTCATAGCCTGAGTCCTCATTCTGTCTACAAGAAGTCTCCTAATCTCTTGGCTGCCTTACTTCCCCTGCCTGATTCAAGCCTGAAACAATGCTGGAGGTTGGTGCCACCCTGTGCTGAAAAGGGTGGGTTCCCCAAGGGGATCAGGCCTAAGAAAGAAAGCATAAAATCCTATGAAATCGGCTTTGCTGATACCCTCAGTTTAAATGATAAGGGCCCCAAGCATGAAGCGAGTTTGTTTCTTAAAGTTTATAGCCCTTTAACTATCTGACCCTGACTCAGAATAAGCCCTCAGAGTTCTCTGAATGCTATCTATTGTTTAACCATTTCTGCCTGACAATGACTGATGAGCTTTACGTATACACCCTGTATTCCTGTGCAAATTGAACCCAATAAAATCTTGTTAAGGCAAGGGTTGGAGGCCCTCTCCTCTTGAGAAGGTGGCCAAGGCACTCCAAGGTTTTTTCTCCCCGTGAGAGAGTAGCTGTGCTGTCCCTTTTCCTCCACCGGACTCGGTAGTCGGTGTGAATTTGTCTCATTTCATTTGTCTCATTTGTCTCATAACCCCTTGGACCCCAGGAGCCGGGATCCATGACATATAACCCCTCCACGTCATATGTTAAAATCCTCCCCTTGATAAGACTCAGGAGGAGGGACATGGGGGGGGTGATAGGTGTTGAGGGTGAAAACCTCAGGAACGAGATTAGTGTTCTTATTAAGAAAAGGGCTCCAGAAAGCGTCCTTGCACCTTCTGCCACATGAGCTTAGAGGAAGAAGATTGACAGCTCTGACCACGAATCTGCCAGTGCCTGATCTAGAATGTCCCACCATCCATAACCATGAGAAATAAATTTCTGTTGTTTATGCCATTTTTGTTCTAGCAGTCTACGTGGATGGTGACAGTAAGTGACCTAGCTACCTTACAGCTGTCCAGAGACACGTTGTTGAACCTTGCTGTGTGAGGCCATTGCGTTTTGGGGAGATTCGTTTACCGCATCATAACTATGAAATACCATATTATCACCTGCTGTAACTATAGTGTCTCTCTGAAGAGTCTTTGGGCTTATTGTGTACATGTCTGCCTAGATCTGCAATCAGCACACCAGAAGTAAAAACCCTCAGAATCACTCAGTGTACCGAGCACATAAATTGTAAGAAAAAAGGAAAATGACAGAGAAAACCTACAACTTTACAGACTTAAGACACACTTCAGAACATGCAACATGAGTCCATGTTTGAATTCTAATTTTAACAAATGAATTATAAATGAAGGCATTCATAACTTAGAGAAATTTGAATACTGAGAATTATTGATAATGGTTTTTTTTATATTAATGGTATAATAATGGTATGGCTGATTGTTTTTTTATTTTATTTATTGTTTTTACAAAGAATCTTATTTGTGAGCTTCATTAAAAAATATTTTAAGAGGATGTATGTTTGGAGTTTGCTTCAAAATAATTCGGTGTGCCGGTGGCAGAGTAGTGGGTTGTAGGAGAGATCAGCGCTTCTGAGGCTTGACCGTGCGTGAGAACCCTGTGGGGGTCCTGTTGGAAAGCCTGTTTGGACGCAGTCCTTCCGCAGCGCAGCCTGAGTGTCTGCCTGTCCAACAGGCTCCCGGATGATGCCAATGCCACCCAGAATGGCCCTTGGGTGCTAAGGATGTCAATAAAAATGCGTGGCCATGAATTAGTCATTTTGTACCTGGGTCACGAGTACATGAAGGTCCACAGAAACATTTTCCGTACCTTTATCTATTTTTAATGTATTTATAAAGTTGCTTAAAATAATATTTCCAATTCAGTTGAGCAATGGGATAGTGTCACTATCCGGTTGACACTGGAACAGTGAGATCCTAAATTGTGTTTTTCTCACTGACGTAAGGTATACTAGCTATTTTCCAAAAATGAACCATTGGGACACAGAGGCCATGAAGGCTTTGTGGAGGAGGTGTCGTTTCTACCTGGGCCCTGACAAATGGGTAAGGTCATAACTGTGGTATGACGGGGCAAAGTGTGGACTGAACATTTCAGGAGACAGAAACCGCCTAAGAAATGCATAAAAAATACTATAGCATACCATAGCATAATTGCATAAAGAAAGACTAGCTTGCATGCTAATTGAAAGATATTTATGAATATGTAAGGTCACCATGGAGTTTAAGAAGTCAAGATATGTATTGCATTCTTTGCAGGGAATAGTAATCAACTGGTATAAAACTAACCAGGAGCATAATTTAATTTACCACAGGGTGGCGCCAAAGTCTTTTTCACAGCTAGACTTTGGCCCTGCTCCTCAGCTCCATGAAGTCTAGAGTAACATCAGAATATAGAATAGAAACTTAGTGTTTTAAACTAGTTAAAAAAATTAAAATTTGAACCTATCTATTACCAAGAATGGTTTAATCGGTTTAAGCATGAAGGAACTCATGCATTTTAATCACAGATATTAAATTCATTTATTAGTTCACACTAAGTGTTGAGAAGAGTTACACATTCATATTTGATAAGTTTACTCTTCCTTGAATATCTTGGGTAAACTTCAGATAAAGCTTTACTGGCAGCACTAACAATACCATTAAAATTAATTCTGCATTCTTACTCATTTTATCCATTAATGTGAATGGTTTTTGAACACCTTCATGAAACTGATGAAACAGATTTAAAAAACAAAAGAAACAAACAAAATCTAGTGAAATTTTTCCCTAACACTTTCATAAAAGAATGAGCTTAGCACTATTATAAAAGAAAAGAAAATCTTTTTTAAGTACCAAAGTTATTTTAGAGAAATATAATCTATAAGGTTTAGATTCACTAGGTGCTGTTTCGACCGAAGGCCACTCTGCCCCTCTCCTTAGGTGCTCAGTGTCTCCTTGCTAAGTCTTCCAAGGCACCAGAGACCAAGAGGTTGGTGATAGTATTAAAACAATGTTATTACTGAGGTACATGTGAAACTTGTCTAAAAACTCCAGCACCAACCAATAAACTTTAAAAGTACTGACTGTGTATTTACTAGGTACTATACAATGTATGATTTGAGTGATATTCAATGAAATAAATAATGCTTCTAATTAATAATGATAATTTTTAAGGAACTTAGACATTTTACTTATTTAGGAATTTAGGATTATTTTACTTACTGCTTATTTATTTTATTAAATAAATAAGCAATTTAATAATTGCTTAGCAAACATGTTTCATTAAAAAATGTTAGGGTAATCAGCTTGTAACTTCCTCCAGTCCTAAGTCTGGAGGAGATTCATTAATCAGTTTATTCTCATAGAAATTCACACATATTACTTGTATGGGCCTTAGGCCTATAAATAGTACAGTTGCTTAAATGTTAAATGTGATAAACAGAAATTAAAACATAAGCCCTGGCTGGTGTAGCTCAGTGGATTGGGCACAGGCTGCAAACCAAAGGGTCACCAGTTCGATTCCCAGTCAGGGCACATGCCTGGGTTGCAGGCCAGGTCCCCAGTGGGGGCCATGTAGGAGCCAACCACACATTGATGTTTCTCTAACTCTCTCCCTCCCTTTCCCTGTCTAAAAATAAATAAAATATTTTTAAAAAAGAAATGAAACATGAATAAAAACATGAATAAATATAAAAATGAAATTATCATTGTGCATAATTAGTTATTAAATTAATTATACTCTTAAAATTTAGAGTTCAAATGCTTTTTAACCCAATAGAATAGAATGTTTATGTTTTTATTTCCATAAAGTTATTTCATATTTTTTCCTATCTATTACTTAAACACAAAGTATAATGTCTTTGATTTCAAGGTAATATTGTTTAAATACACCTAAGTGCTGCCTTGGCTGATGTAAAACGCTATAACTGCTTAGGGGAAATTCAGTGGAAAGAGATTTCTTAAATAGGAGATTCTTAGCTTTTATTATTTTACGATCAGTTATAAAAGAATGTTGAAATCCTTTATAGTTGGAATAGTTTATAAAGAACTTGCACATAATGAGAAACCTGTTTGGAGAAGCAAAATCAGTACAGAACATTTTAGCAGCAAGAATCTTGTTTTACTGTTTGTGTTAAAACTATTGTCATGCAAGGGGCACTTAGAGAACTTAGTCAGTGGTATTTGCCTCAAAGTGCACAACTCATTTCTGTTTGATTTAATAATTAACAAGATGTCCTGCTCTCACACTGCCTGGAAACCACATTTTTGTTATCTGTCATGTTTTGATGATCAAGAGGTGATTTTTGTTCTTAAGCAGTCTTATGTGTATGGTGTTTTCTGTTCAGGTTCAGGTTCAACGGACATTGCTGGTTGTGGGGAGGGTAGATATAGTTGGGTGGAGCTTCACGTTATCAATAATATATATTGATATATTTATTATTACGTTACATATATTTTTTAAGATTTTATTTATTTATTTTTAGAGATGGGGAAGGGAAGGAGAAAGAGGGGAGAGAGAAGCATCTATGTGGGGTTGCCTCTTACACCTCTGCTACTGGAGAATTGGCCTGCACCCCAGGCATGTGCCCTCACTGGGAATCAAACCAGCAACACTTTGGTTCACAGGCCGGCACTCAATCCACTGAGACATACCAACCAGGGCATAAGTTACCTATTTTGTTCAAGAAGACATTGTTTTCTAGCATTTGTTAATATTTTCCTCCTTAAGGCTATGGATTTAATTTTGTTTCTTAAGATTTTCATTATGTTTACAAGTGAAGAGAACCAAAGTGTTGTCATCTGAAGCTGCCTTTCTGGGGTATTAATTTTAGGATATTTGTTAAGAAACAAGATGCAGAGGGGAACTTTGACCCTGCCCTCTTTTTCTGTCTGAGAGATTCAGATGGAGAAACCTGTTCTAGGAAGGGAGTCTTGGCTCACCTGAAGAATCTTCCCTCTAGCATTCTTTAAGCCTTTAGCTGGATACCTTGTGTCCTACTGTTTCTCAGTCTCCTGGCAAGAATTTGCCTGCCACATGTGTTCAGCTCTTCCTCAACTTCCTGTAAATCTCCCATTCTCACTTCTAGAATCTAAGACCTCATCCCTGCCCCTTTCTCCTTTGTCCCCAAATGTCTTGTATACCCATTCTTCCCTGTCTTTGGAATTTGCATGCTTATGTGAATTCCCATGCACATGTCGTAAACTTTGATTTTCTCCTGTTAACCTGTCTCTGTTAATTTGATGATTAGCCCAGTCAGAAAAATTTTGGAGGTGGCAGGAAAAATAATAATTTTTAGCCTCCACACAAGCAATAGAAAGTTTTTTAAAGAATCTATTTATTTATTTTTAGAGAGGGAAATGGAGGGAAAGAGAGAGGATGAAAAACATCAGTGTTCAGTTGCCTCTGGAGTACCCCTCACTGGGGACCAAGTCCACAACCCAGGCATGTGCCCTGACTGGGAATCGAACTGGCGAACCTTGGGTCCACAGGCTGGCACTCAATACACTGAGCCACACCAGGCAGGGTAGAAAGTTATTTTTTTATGTCTATTAAATTACACATAACTCAAACTGATTTATAATATGAGTGTTTCATCCTTATAATTCCTGACAATGTCTCAAATTTAATTTGTGAAAAAACATAAGTCCATAAGTGAAAAAAAAGTGTGTAGGATCTCTGTATTAAATAAAAGTAAACTAGTTAAAAGTTTGCAACAGCATGGATGGAACTGGAAAGCATTATGCTGAGTGAAATAAGCCAGGTGTTGAAGGACAAATACCATATGATTTCACCTTTAACAGGAAGCTAAACACCAAAACAAATGTGCAAGCAAAATATAACAAGAAACTCTGAAATGAAGAACAATCTGACAGTAACCAGAATGAAGAGGGGAGGTGGATAATGGGGGTAAAAGAGGGAAGGGTTTTCAGGAACAACTATAAGAGACACATGGACAAAACCAAGGAGGGGTGAAAGCAAGGGAAGGAGGTTGGGATGGCTGGGCTGGGGGAGGGGGAGGCCTGGGGTGGGTAAGTACAGAGAACTGTAATTGAACAACAATAAATTAATTTAAAAAACAACAAAAATACAAGCCAGGGTCAAAGTTCTTCCCTATGTCTGATCAACTGGAGAGAGTAAGGTGTAGTGTGAAACTCAGTACACTGGCACCGGACACACAGTCAAACTACCAGCTCCCGTTGTGTGTGCTGCTGGGCAGCTGTGGTGGAAGTGGGTTGAAGGGGCCGGGCCGGAGTAATTACGTAACATTCAGGTCCTGGTTTAAAACCCTTACATAAACATACAGATCTATGACACAGAGAAAACGTGAAGTTTCCCTCTAATTTTTGTTTCCACCCTGTAACTGACGATCGGCAACACGGACAGAGCAACTGAGAGATGAAAACGCGCTCCGAGCTGCTCGCAGTCATCCTCTTCTCACTGCCTTTGTCACCGCATTGTAAGTCATTTTGTCTACTGAGCAGCTGCATCTTCCGGTTTTAGTTTTAAAAGAAATTTTACTCACATTCATTTTTCCATTCGCTAGAGGAAAATGAATTGCTAGATATGTGCAGATCAAAATACTGCAGATTATTTGAATTATTTGAAATCAACTCATAGATCACAATTAGGAGTGAACTAGTATAACCTTCCCTATCACTTAAATATTAAAGGGTAATAAAGATAAAATTTGATTGATTTAATTTTTCATGATTATCCTTCTGATAAATATTTTACAATGATTATATTACTAAAATAAATATATATCATAGATTTGCAGCTCTACTCAAAAAACATTTTCATCTTTGAATAAATTAGATTTCCCAATGCTATAAAAATTTTCTTTGAAGTTTAAAAGTTTATAAATGTAGTTTTTTAAAGATTATTTATTTGTTTACTTTAGAGAGAGCGGAAGGGAGAAAGAAAGATTGGGAGAGAAACACCAGTGTGTGGTTGCCTCTCCAACGCCCCCAACTGGGCCTCTGGCTCCCAACCCTAAAATTCAACCAGTGACTTTTCACTTTGTGGGAAGACACAAAACCCACTGAGCCACAGCAGTCAGGGCTAGAACTCAAGTCTTAAAGGAAGCATGAGCCTAATGTAATGATGATTCTTACTAAAAGAATGAATAAAATGCTTTCCTCATTGTTGCCGTTAGACATTTAAAAGGTAATGAATGAATGAACAAATGCTACCACTCTCCCTTGAGCTAGAATTACACCTTTAGTAATGACTATCTGAACACTAATTTAAAACTAGTAGGCTTTATGTCTTTATGTCTACATCATTATTATTCTCACACTAAAGTTTCTTACCAGATTTTATTCAAATGAAATCCATGTTTTTGTCATATAATTATTTTTGTAAAATTACCACAAAACTAATTATTTATATTTTAAATCAATAATGTTAGTTGTAAAGTGAATTTTTATTGCTATTTGTTGTGTTCTTATTGTAGGAAAAAATGAAGAATTCGCTGTTTTTGTTACTAATGAGTAAAATATAAATGCATGCATCAATGAATCAGCTTTGTAATTTATCTTTCTACGTTCTCAAAGTTCAATGACCATTCATTCAGCAACCACCTATTGAATATTTACTATATTCCAGGCAGTAATGAGGAGCTCAGAATATGGTAAATCACTAAACAAAACTAAAAAAAAACCAAAACCCCAAACCAGAGCTTGCCATGTGGAAAATGCATTTAGAAATTTTGCTTTTAAAAAGAGAAATGGCAAAGAGAGATTTTCACAGTGCACTCCAGCCCGCATCTTTTCAGTTTGGATTATGCCCGTGCCTGCAGAGAAAGCTCTGAACAGTACCTCTGGCCAGTGACCGAAAAACTCGTCACCAACACCTGGGTGAGCAGGGATGAGCACCCACTCTAACTACCTGTGAAAGCCTGTAGAAAGTGTGTAGTTGAAAGTATTTACAACATTCTCAGTAAATTAATAAGTTGTTCACGGAAAGCAAGTAACCACTGATCTGTTCTGGAAAATAACAGGTGCTGCCCCTGTATTACACATATGGGGCTGTTTCTCTTAAGACTACATACTCCATACTTGACAGTAGAATACATAATGAATTATTCACTTAAAGATAATGTCTTCCCACAAATAGTTATTAGATGCTCTGAAAATCAGAATAAATATAAACAAAGCATTAAAATGTAAAAGTTAAACACAAAATTCTCAGTTACACATGTATTGAACAGAAACATTTGACTTCTGCCCTGGCTGGTATAGCTCAGTGGATTGAGTGTGGGCCTGCAAACCAGACGATCGTGGTTCGATTCCCAGTCAGGGCACATGCCTGGGTTGCAGGCCAGTTCCTGGCAGGGGCCAGTTCCCAGCAGGGGATGCACAAGAAGCAACCATATATGGATGTTTCTCTCCCTCTCTCCTTCCCTTCCCCTCTAAAGATAAATAAATAAATATTAAAAAAAGAAACATTTGACTTCTAAACTCATTTGTACCTTTGCCTTCTTAATCAACATTTGTTAATGCAGAATATGTATTAACTTAGTATTTTTAAAATTAATTACATCCTGATTGCCTAACATATTGCTATCTTAAAACTTTATCAAGATTAAATGTATAAAAAAATGATTATTTGAGTGTCCATCGCAATGGAGGTTGGAGCTTTTTCTCTGAAGCAGAACGAAGAACTATCTCAGATGTGAACAGCAGGGCCCAAGCCATGCTCAAGTCTCCACCAAACTGCCCTCAAGTTAAAAGACAACCTCTTTGTGATTTGTAATAAAGTGGATCATCAGAGATTTTAGAAAGGTTTGCATGACTCTATTTCCACTTCATCAGAACTAGGTGTGCCACCTTTGCCTATTAGAATGAAAAGTTGTTTTATTTCGTCTCTTCCTACAGAGAGGATTTTCAAATCGAAAGTCCATCTATGAACTGATTTTCGTGTTGCCTAGGACCTTAGGAATTGTAAGATTTTAAAGTGTAACATGGTCAACCATTACCCTAGCAGTAGCTCATAATAAATTCTTAATAAACCAATCAATATATATCATCTCTCAGGTAAGAAATCAAGATTAGAAAAAAATAGATATAATTTATTTCATTTCCTTAGTTTAAAATGAATTTGACAGCATGGTAGCAAAATCTGAGGGAGTACTATTTTTCTATGATCTATTAATGTCACTAATCTTAGTTATGCTTATTTTTATTATCATCAATAATGAAAAGCTGGCTTTAATGTTTACACTGATTACTGTTTTTAGAGCATTAAAGTAAACAAGGAATAAGTCATCTCTGTTATTAGTGTGGCTCTTTCAACATGGCAGTTTATTTCAAATATAGATTCGATATAACAATGTAAAATATTGATTTTCTCTATTTGGGTACTTTCGGGATATTTTTATTTACTTTAACAACTAACAGTCTCTCATACAGCTAGGGGATTCTAAGTGTAAATGTCTCATTTGAAATATAGCAATTGTGTCATAGCAGAAAACAGGAAACCTAAGGAACAAAACTAGTTTATGAGTCTCAAAAGCCTAGTTCTTGAAGTACTTCAAGCCAAGAAGGAAAATAAGCCTAAGTAAATGTCTCTGCCCCCAAAATGAGAAAAAGTCCTCAAGGTAGGAAGAAAATAAATGAAAGATAAAGGAACCAAAACTACATGCACTGGAATACCAAATTTGATTTCTTCTCAGGGTGAATGTTGGGTTGGGGCAGAAGCAATGTGCATGTGTGCGCACGTATGCACATGCACACACAAGAATGGAAGTAACTGATGCCTCAGTGTCTAAACTGAGCAAAACCTATGTGGAGATAGTATGTTATGCTTAATAACACTACGTATGCCTATTCTGTTGGTCAGAAACATTTGCCCCGGAATCCCAAAGTTATCTTTTATTTCCAAGATTTTAATTTTCATGCAGTCCTATGGGCAAGAAAACAAACCCTACCCTCAACACACACATATACCTGCCATATTAGACTACCTTGTTTTTCCCCCCATAAACATGCATCGATATCTGACACGCTATAAATGTAACTTATTTGTCTTCTCGCTCCACTTCCTACTCCCACTGGGACACAAGCTCCTGATGGCACAAGTGGTTGTCCATGTTCCTATTGTTGATGATGTCATTTCTACTGTTCTTTCTGTACCATCTAGAATACGGTCTGGTGTGTGGCGGATGCCCCAAAACATGCATGAATTAATGAATGTAAGTAAATGGAGGACAAATGTAAAATGAGCACTGCAGGTATGAAGTAGTATGAGGATTTAGAAGTCTTAGCAGTCATTCACAATGTTAATTATCACACCGTTTTACTGAGGAGGAAGGGTGGAGTTTTAACATTTGTAGAGAGAGGGGAGGCACATTTTCCACTACGTAGCTGTGTGCACTGAATCGTTTGGAGGAAGCAATATACGTGAACAACCAATGAGAGGCACATATGTAGTCCAGAGAGTTGCTCCTGGAGAGAAGGTTTTATTGTATAAAGTTGGAAGTGAGCATAGTCTATAGACTTTAATTAATAATCAAAAAGGATCTACTTAAATTGTTTTGGCAAGAGACTGGCAAATAAAAATCTAACAGAAATGAACGGTGAAAAAATAGAGACAAATGGTATGAGAAGACTAGAAACACATTAGCGTGTGTCTGCCAATAAGCAGAGAGAAGAAAAGAGTCTCGGGTATGAACAGCTATTATACAATTTTGATAATGGAAAGGTAGACAGACTGAGGAATGGTATTGGTGGTTTTATAAACACTCGAAACATTATTCCACTGAATCCCAATAATGCTAGCAAAGAAGGACAGATGTTCTCATTCAAATTTTAAACAAGTAAGAAATTGAAGTTTAGAATGATTAATGCTGGTTCAAAACTAAGTGATTGAATGGCAAACCCACACAGTAAGTTTATGTTTGACCTGATTCTGAAATTGAACCCAGTGATTTTTCTTCTGCATCATGATTCTGCTCACACTGTCTAGTTTAACACTGATTTAAATACAAGGACACACCAGTGGACGGGATCCTGCATGAAATGACGCACAGAGGGCCGAGACTGGTTCAGGCTGTCCATCACACTCATCGTGGGGTTGCCACGTTCAGTTTCCTAAGTTACTTTAATTGTGTATTACACAGTCATTGATTAATTAGTTTTGTTCCAAAATACTGTCCCTTCTTTACCTCTGACTCATTTTTCTGGCCCCATGCGTTTAATAAGGACCTGGAACTGTTGCTGCTTTCACTAATGGATATGTCTTAGAAACATGATTCAGTAAGCTCTACGTTATAATTTGAGTTGTTCAACTAATTTAACTTCTCTGTGACATGTTTTTGAGTAAAATGAACCTCAAACTGAAGTCAAGTCTAGTGAAAATAGTCCCATTTATAAGGTGAACTTAAAGTGTCAAGAAAAAAATAAAAGGTAATAACTTTGCAAAGTTCATTTCCTCAAAGACATAAGCATTTTTATTTATGTACTATAAATGCATAGGCATTTGCACTTATGTTTTGCAAATACTGTCTTACTAACTGTCATGCAATGGATAATTTTTCAGTGAACTATGAGTATGTTGGTCCTTAGTATCTTTGCATTAATACTTTTGGAAATGAATGCATAGTAAGTAAACACTGTGATGTAATTATTGCTCTATGCTACAAGACTTAACAACTTTTTATAATACTTCATTTTACCCTATGTTTCACATTCGGAGTGATGTGTGTCTAACCTCAAAAGAACTTGTCAAAAAACAATGCAGACATTTAGAATGCAGGAAGTATATTTAGGTAATATATTGCATGAATAGGAATAATAGTGTGGGGAAAGTAGCAACCTATAAGTTATGTATATATTTATTTACCAGACGATTTGGTCATTAATTAGAAGTGAAACAGTAACCAATGGTACTTACAGCCCTTTACCCCTTTCCTTCACCCATTATCAAAGCTAGCAATTACCTTCAGATACGACAGATCACGATGCTTCATTTCTTCCTAGTTCCACTTGTCCTTTTAAATATGTTTTCTTTGTTATTGTTTTACATTAACACTGTGAAAAGCTACTTCCTATGTTTATAAAAATACAGGTTACCTCTACAATTATAATATAATACCACATTCGCACACAACTTACATATATATTAAGGTCATTGCATACTATGTACTAATATGTAAGTGTGTTAATCAATACAGACACACTCTTTTTGAATTTCTTAATTCTAGAGAATGAGATCACATCCAAATTATAAGAATAAAATAGAAAGAAAATACTTAATATTTCAGCTGAGTTGGCTAGTGTGTTTAGATTATTTAAATGTTTGAAAAATATATTCCTTCAGCTAAGTTTATTAGAAAATATTATATGCAGTTTTTCAAAAAAGGAGAGAGAAAAAGAGAAGGGGGGAAGACAAGAATATATGGGAAAAAACAAATTAGTTAATTCTTTGCTTTAAAGGTTGTAATTTTGTTGTGGGTGTAATTTGAGACCGAAAACATTATGTCCTGGTCACTGTTTTTCTAAGAAAAAAATCAAGAAGGAAATCAGAGTGTGGTGAAAATTGGAAAAGATATTGGAAATAAACAAGAAAAATAATTCACAGAAGCAAGATACATAAGACAGACTGACAGTTGCCACAAAAGAGGAGGGAGGAGGGATGAAAGATGGTGATGGGATTAACCAAAAACCTTTATGCACAGCCCGTGAACAGGGGCAACAATATGGGGATTGGCTTCACATGGGGAGAGGGTGGGGCTAGGTGGAGGTGGGGAAAGAGAGAAAAAGTGGGAACGACTGTACAGCTTAAACAATGAAAAAAAAAGAATTAAAAAAACATGTTATGGATGAAGAAGGCATGCTGGGAAGACATCTTAGACAGGGTAAGTAGATTGAAAGAAAACACCCAAAACTGTGTAAGGCAAGGTGTGACCAGGTGGTACTGGAAAAGTCATGCTGTGAAATAATACCATCTGCATAATTCGGGGAGGCAGTTAATGAAGTAGAACTTGGCTTTTATGAAAGGATTTAAAGTGAATTAAACAGAATATATGGAGCATACAAACATGTTAAAAACAGAAGTAAAATGTTGAATAAAGCATTAATTACCTTGATTTGTTGATGTTTTATTACTTATAACAATATTTACAAGCACAATAAACATATTTAAATTAATGTTGATTCTTCCCATCTGCATATGGGCAGTGTTACATCCTCCCAAACATTAATTACTGAGAGACATAAAGATCTTTATGGGCATAACAAAGTCATTAATATAATCCACAAAGGCTATCTATTCTAGACTGTCTACAAATAATATTATAATGACTCTATTAATTTCCAGGGACACTGAATGCAGGTGATTATGGAGGAGCTGCGCTGCCGTGCCCATGAGTAAGTCGTATTCTATGCTCCCTGGACAATACCTCCTACAATTATCCTGGAAGCTATAAATATGATCTGGACAAGTAAGGGAAGCACTTATGGTAGGTAATGACAATGAGACAGTAAAGCAAAACAGTTGAACTGGAAGTTAAGAGATGTGTGGCCTGTTTGGGTTTTTTCCCCACAAAGTGTATATTTGTGGGAATATACCACTTACTGTATTGGGTCTCACTTTCCTCCTTAGTGATGCTGAGGGTTATGCTAAATTTCCAAATGGCCTTTCCAGTTATAAATCAGTTTGTGGTTTCAAATTAGTTTTGGATGCAAATATAAGCATTTGATTAGCTCAAATAATTATACAGCAATTTACTGAAAACCTACTTATTTTAAATTCTAAACGTTTTATGAAAATATTAAAAATGAATTAGTAATTTATTCAGGATTTAGCTTACACTCAGTTTTTCAGCATGGGACATTTATCTTTTGAGTTGTCAGTTTTACTTTCAAGATACATGCCCCAGTTTGGTTGTTTCTGACCTAGTTAGTAATTAATATGGTTAATCTTGTGGGCATTTAACTCCTACATGAACGTAGATTTGCTGAAAGGTTAAATAAGATTTGTTTACTTGAAATCAGTTAGTGAATGTAGTTGTTGTGAATATTTATCAGAGTGTGATTCAGATATATAATCCTTGAAGAAAGATTTTATTTCCAAATGATATATGCAGAGAGTAGAGATAATGCCTAGAAAACCAAAATTTCTTATATTCTTTTGGAATGTGATAATTAGGAATTTTTGTTTATTGAAATAATACAATGGATGCCACACATTAAAATTCAATTATGATCAGTTGCATACATATATGTATACAAACCGTTGCTACTTTATGCATAAACATATATACATAATATGCTTGCATAAGCTATTTACATAAGTAGCATTTTAATTTGTTAGAATTGTTAGTTATTAATTCTTAGTTCTTTGTATTCCCTGTACAATATTTTTCTGTTTTATATATATATGTATATATATATATATACACATATATACATACAACCATATTTTCTGTTATATATACATACCTACATATATATACACATATAAATGATAATTTTTCTCATTGAGCTTTAAAATATATGCTATAGGCAGTATCCTCTAGGAGTATATAATTTTTGAGTCAAAAAGTTCTTAAAGCTCCTGAGTAACACATATCTAGATTTTGATCTGATTATTACTGCTTCTTAACTATAAGATCAAAGACAAATCATTGAACTGCTAAATTTCAAACATGTTACCAATAACATGGAAATTACACAAGTATAAAATTTATACAGTTTTTGTATAGATAAGTTAATTCACAGTAAATATCAATCAATGTCATCAGGGGACATGAGCATGTTGAGACTGAATATACAAAAAGACAGCAGCCAGAATATATATACAAATAGAACTCTGACCCACAACCTGTGGGAAACAATCCAAGAGACCAATGTCCTTACCTACAAAAACCAGCCTGGAGAAGGTTGCTACCTCCAGTTCTCCAGTGACAATATAGAAAGCTAAGCAATAATTTCTGTACCGATTGGACCCAAATGGACAGGACTTGATCAATAATTGGCAGCTTTCTAATGTGTATCCCTTCTTCCAACCAAGAACCAACCAGAGATAGTCAAATATGAACCCCTGACCAATCACACAGAACGCACCACTCTAGTTGGCCCACCTACAGCCACCCAGGCCTCCAATCATGACACAGCTGAAGCCTTCCCTTTGTTCTACTATAAAACCTTCTTATCATCATGCCTGATTTTGAGTTTCTGCCAAAATGCAAGTGACAGTGGCTGACCTCTTTGTTACAGCAAGTTATAAATATATCTATCACCTTTGCTTTGCTCATACAGTCTGTCTTCATTTTTGTTTTGCATAATAGGTAACATTAAAACTTTTGACATCATTGTGCATTACACAGTATTATGGCAATATATACATTGGAGATACTGTTGGACAGCAATATTATATGTGCATAATTTGATAATTTTGAACTTATTTGCTTCTACAATAACAAGTAGCTTATATAATTAACTAAATCAAAGGGTCATAAGAGTTATCGAAGATGTAAAAACACATTACTCCAATTAATCACCTAGACTGAACTGTAAATTTTTTTTTACCTAGAATTATACTCAAAAGCTCCAACTGGTGCTTTAGCCAGTATAAGAAAGTTAACAGATTGCCTTTGATTGGTTTATAGACTGGTTAGAAGCCAACACCACCAGAATCTCTGCATGATTTTCATATAGCTTCCTCTTATTCATTCGCTCAGCAATATTTCTGAATAGTTATTAAATATGTGCTAGACACTTTGACAGGTACTTGGAGTTATCAACAAACAACACAAACAAAGCTTAGTGATACTGTATAGTCTACCAACATGAAGTTCAATGCTACTGTACAGACACCAAAAAAAAATAATGGCATAGAGCAATACAAAAATGAATCAGAATACATCTTGTGGGAAAATGTTTCAGAAAGGGGAGGCAGAGTTTGCAAAGGGCCTGAGACGGGTGCGTGGCTGGAGTGTGCAAAGGGGGACAACGGAGGCCAGCGCAGCTGGATTTGGGTAAAGGTGGCAGATTCTGAGATCAGGAAAGTAAGCAGGTTGGAGTGAATTGGGTGGGGAGCGTAGAACACGTAGGGTTTAGAGGGCACTTGTGACGTCTCTCACTCTTGTTCTGAAGGAACAGTGAAACAACTGTGAGATTTTGAAGAGGAGCAGTACAATAAGATTTACATTTTAAAATAATAATTTAAATGTTGGGTTAGCCAAAAAGTCCATTTAGGTTTTTTCCCATAAAATAAAAGACATATTTTTTCATTTCCACCAATAACTTTATTGATTTGGATATTTCAAGTATGTCAGCTATCTAGTGCTATTGGCTCCAGTGGGTAGAGGCCAAGGGTGCTGCTAGACATCTTGCAGTGCCTAAGACAGACCCACAGCAAAAAATTATTTGGCCAAAATGTCAATAGTAACAAGAAACTTTGCAAACCACTTTTGACACATTTGATCAGTCACAGTACCTTCTTTCCCACACTGCACAAATCTTTTTTTATGTTTTAGTTATGTCTTTACCCTTCTTGAAATAATAAAGCATAGTAAAGCAAAAATGTTTGTAGATCTTCTTCTATCTTCAATATTAAAATAGCTGCACAAAAATCACCAATTTTGATAAGTTTTTTAATGTATACTAATATGACAGCTGTCACAATACAATCTAACAAAATTATTTGGAATAAAGTTAAGGACAACTAAACACTACTAGAGCCATGATGCAAAAAAATCTAAATGAAGTTTGGGGCCAACCCAGTATATAAAGAATAAACTTCAGGGGCCATATTTACAAACAGGGACCCAAGACAAAGTTACTGCATTAATTCAAACTAGAGATGGAGGTATCCAGGACCAGGGTGGTGGCAGTGACGATGATAAAGGAAGTCAGATTCTTGAATAGCTTGAAAGTAGAGCTAACACTATTTGCTGATAGATTTGATATGTGTTGAGAAGGGCATAAGAAGTCAAGGATAACAACAAGAATTTTTGCCTAACAAACTGGGTGCAATGTCAGGTGGAAAAAGCTACTATGTGCTCTTTGAGAAGGGGGAAAGATCAGGAATTCCTGTTCTTAAGATCTCGGTGATTTTTGTTTTTGGACATTCTCCAGTCCTTATCTCCTGTACTTGTATGATCAGTACATGATTTGTTTAAGTAACCTTAAGATTTCTGTAGTCATAAAATAATGGTTGCTTTAAGCCCTGGCTGGTATAGCTCAGTGGATTGAGCACGGGCCTGTGAACCACAGGATCGTGGTTCGATTCCCAGTCAGGGCCCATGCCTGGGTTGCAGGCCAGTTCCCAGCAGGGGACTTACAAGAGGCAACCATACATTGATATTTCTCTCCCTCTCTCTTTCCCTTCCCCCCTGAAGATAAATAAATAAAAAATCTTAAAAAAATAATGGTTGTTTTAGAAAGGATTATAAACTTTGTCCAAATATAATTGGAATTTCTATTATGATGCAACATTGCTTCATCTTACATTTTAAAAAATTGGAAGCAAAAAAATTAAAGACTAATTCTATTATTTATTTATTTATTTATTTTTGCCTAGAATTTCCAGCCTATAGGATCCACAGCAACACAGCAATCAGCCAGGGAGGCATGTGTGATTGGGAAAAGACTACATTTTTCTTCCAATACCTCTCAATGAATTCTGTTGAGAAGCAGTACTCATGGTAGCCTCAGAGTCAGGAGGGTGAGGGATCTTCTATCAGGTAAGTGAAGAGGGGAACACAGAATAAACTACTATGGCTCCTGACCAATAGAGGAATGCCTTAGTTAAGCATCTCTGAAAGGTCAGAATAAAACCTTTCTCCTACAATGTAGTATAAGAATGTGTTTTTCAGGAAGAAATAAAATTTTCAGCTTAAACTTCAATAAGAAATAGTAATGATTATTAATTACTTATTGAGTTCTATGTGCCAGGCATGGTGTTAATAGCTTTATAGTCACAATATCATTTAATTATCTAAACAGTACTATGAGGCAATTGCTTTTAGTATTGTGAGAACACAAAAATTTCTAGAATAATTAATTTGATAGAATTTAGAAAACGGCACTTGTTTGTTTCTTTGTTTATGATAGCCATTCTGACTGGTGTAAAGTGGTATCTCATTGTCGTTTTAATTTGCATCTCTCTGATAGCTAGTGATAGTGCTGGAGAGGTTGTGGGGAAAGGGGACCCTAGTTCACTGTTGGTGGGATTGCAAACTGGTACAACCGCTATGGAAAACAGTATGGAATTTTCTCAGAAAACTAAAATTGGACCTGGCTTTTAACCCAGCAATTCCACTATTAGGAGTATATCCTAAGAACCCTGAAACACCAATTCAAAAGAACCTATGCACCCCAATGTTCATAGCAGCACAATTTACGATAGCCAAGAGGTGGAAGCAACCTAGATGCCCATCGGTAAATGACTGGATCAAAAAGCTATGGTACATTTACACAATGGAATTCTATGCTGCAGAAAGGAAGAAGGAGCTCCTACCCTTTGTAACATCATGGATGGAACTGGAAAGCATTATGCTGAGCGAAATAAGCCAGGCGGTGGAAGACAAATACCATATGATATCACCGTTAACAGGAATCTAAACAACAAAACAAACAAGCAAGCAAAATATGACCAATGACACTCAAATATGGAACAGGCTGACAGGGTTCAGAGGGGAGAGGGGAGAGAATCATAGGGGAAAAGGGGATGGACTCACATGAACTAGTATAAAGGACACATGGACAAAAGCTAAGGTGGAAGGGCGGAAATGGGAGGGAGGTGGGGAGCACTAGGGGGGCAGGGCTGGGAATATAAGACAGAAAACTGTACTTGAACAAGAATTAAATTAAAAAAATAAATTAAATTAAATTAAAAAAAAGAATTTAGAAAACGGAAAATGCAGGCTATCTGACTTCATTGCATTATACATCTACCCAGGCTGTATCAATTCTATCACCTGTTTTTAAATTGTTACTCAATACAGTTGTCCTTATTTCCCCCCATTACTCTCCCCTTCCCTACCCTTCCCTCACCCTCCACATTTAATCCTTGCCCCCTGCCATTGTCTTTGTCCCTGGGTCCTTTATACATGTTTCTTGACTTGACCCTTCCCTCTATCACTTAAACTTGGTCTATTATCTCCATTTCCAGTGCATGAATTAAAAACTTTCTTAGTGTAATACAGTGTTCTCATCAATTGTCTCCCTCCCCTATTCTTGTCCCCATCATTGGTTTCCCACACAGCAACCACAGCTACCTTTAAAATTGGAAAATAATATCATGTTTACCTTTCTGCATTAAAGTCACTCATGCTATATCGTATTATTCTTAGTCTCAATATAAAGTAATAAGGCCCTATTTGATCAGTTACATGTTTAACCCCTATCTTACATCAGCACACTAGCTTTGTAAACTGATTAGGTCAAATTTTTAACATCCCCAAAGGCAATGAGAAATACTTGTTCGCCGAGTCCAGGCTTGCAAACCACACAATTGCAGTTCGATTCCCAGTCAGGGCACATGCCTGGGTTGCAGGCCAGTCCCCAGCAGGGGACTCACAAGAGGCAACCGTACATTGATGTTTCTCTCCTTCTCTCCTTCCCTTCCCCTCTGAAGATAAATAAATATAAATAAATAAATAAATAAAAACGTGTTCACCTAAAAAAAAGAAACACTTATGAGACTAAAATTTAAGAATATCCTTTAATAATTTAGAATTACAGTCATAACTGCCAAGTAGAGTGTTTTTACCAATCTCCATATTTTCTACCAGTAGTTGAATACATGAAGAAAGCAAAATTGTATTGAGAACAACTTTTGTAAACATACCATCTCTGAATGAGAAATTTGTTGCATGATATCCATAGTAATTTCAGTAAATTATATTAGTCTGTTCAGCCAATCTATATTTGGGAACAGATCAGCTCATTCCCATTCCCTGTAGAGAAAGGAAGACAGTTTGAAGGATTTTCACTCTTTTACATCCCATTTCTTACCTAGATGCTATCATAATTACAGTAACACTTTAACATTTAATTTAAAAAACACAATTTGAGCTTACTTTTATAATTTACAATGATTTAATGGGCCTCATTCAGTAACTGAATCCTCAAATAACCAACATTTGAATCTGACTTTTACTGAAAATTTTAAACCACATATTACAGATTATTATTTAGGGTAGTACATGGATGTACCAAACAAAACTTGTCCTTGTGGGGTTTACATCATATTAGAGGCAGAAAAAAATTAGGCAATAACAATAATTAAAAGGAGTAATTTATATAATCTCTTTAGAACATAAAAGTAGAAATTTTTAACAGTAAAAAGAACAGAATAAGGAGATATGGGAGTATTTGGTAGTTTTGCTATATTAAACAGAATGATGAAAGTAAACCTAATTGAGAATATGATATTTGTAGAAGGTAAAACTTTTAGATATGTGGAAATTGGGTGAATAGTATTTTAGGCAGAGGAAACATGCATAGCAAGGTAAGAGTGTACCTCAGATACGTTCAAGAAATAGCAAGATGGCTAATGTGATTCAGTGGAGAGAGTGAAAGAGGAGAGTAGGTAAATGGGAATGCCCTGCGGACCATTGTAAGGATTTGTACTTTAATTCTGAGTGAAAGGAGTACAGAGAGGGCACTTCAGAACATGTAGCATAGAAATGGCTCAATCTGGATTACATTACTTCGGTATTGCTTGGCTACTGTTTGACTAGAACACATGTGGGCAAGCGCTGAAGCAGATCATGTAGAAAGTCATGCTGCAAGAAAAGAACAGATTATATTAACTTGATTCAAAAGTATAGTTGTAAGAGGTGGTAAGAAGGGGGAACAGAGTCTGTAGCAAACCTGACAGTAATTAACAACAGACTGCATAAAGAGCGAGAGATAAGGAGATTAGTTAAAGATTATTCCGATATGTTTCTCCTGTGCAACTGAAGGATGGATTTATCAACTGAGACTGGAAAATATTAAATGAATCAGTTTCACAGGGAACATTGGGAGTTCAGTTACAGGCATTTTAAGGTATAGCTATCTATCAGAATGGCAAGTGTGAATATGGAGTAAGTATTGAATATGTGACTCAGGAAATGAGGGAGGAGTTTTTTAAATTTTCTTTGCATATTGGTGATATTTATTGACATGAAACCACAACTAATCACCAAGGAAATGAATGTAAGTAGAAGAAAATAGGTTCAAAGTCTAAGGCCCAAAATGTCCCCAAATTAAGAAGTGGGGTGGTGGGGGAGAGAAGGAGGGAAAGAAAAAACTGGTAACTTCGAAAAGCAGAGCTATTTTTATGAATTGGTTTCTCTTTAGGTAGAATTAATTTCAGCAGGTTGGATCATTTTCACTTTTCCTCTTCTGTCTACCATATATTTTATGTGTGATATTTATATTAATAATTTTCTCACTAGACACTAAGAAAATAATAAATGTTGATGGAATTTCTACATGACATCATATTTCCACTGGGCATCTGGACACCAAGAATACAAACTCCTAAGCCTTTCTTTCAGCCACATTAGACCTTGTAGTTGAAGGGATTTTCTATTTGGATATAAGGGGAAGAGTGTTTTGTAGTGTTTATTCTTGTGCTTCTCTACCTATTGTCTCCTATCTGGTGGTTGAAATATGGATGCGATGGTAAGAATAGCCATCATGGATCATGATTCCAGGGTCATTCACAGAGCAAGAATAAAGAAAGAGGAATAAGAATTACCTGACACATTAACATAAAAAAACACCTAACATCTACTCATATTTTTGCGTGAAAAGAAAAACTTTTCTACATCATTTACTTTTGTGTGTGTGTTCCAACAGAACATTTTTGGACACTGAATTTGAATCTCATATAATTTTCACAAAATAGTCTTCTTTTGATTTTTGCAAAATCTTCACAAGGCATTTTTACAAGGTATTCTCCTTTTGATTTTTTCCAACCATTTAAAACAAATTCTTGGGACTTCCACCAAGCTTGAGACATAGGTGGAAACACTGTGCCTTCTTCCACAACCAAGTTTGAATACAACAAAGGTTTGGAGAAACAAAGACACAACCAAAGGACGGAAAATTGAATTATACGGAAGTCCGACTACATCTAACCATTCAACGGGGACAGTAAGAGGGGCAGAGCTAGCAGCGAGCAGGGTCAGGAAGGACAGTTCCCCCGACCCAGGCGCACAGGCAGCCCGGAACCAGTTGGGGTGCAGGGCAGACTGACCGCAGTCGCACATTTGCGCACAGTGAGACAGACCACGCAGGCCCCAGGGGGCGAGGGCTGACAGTGGTGGCACACTCGCGTGCAGTGGGACGAAACGCGTGGGCCCAGTGATGGCAGCAGCTGCGGCACCGGTGAGGGCCGAGGCAGCAGGCGGCAGGCAGCAGACAGGACGCCATAGTCCCTCTTTGACCCCGCCCCCACATACCGCGTCACAACCCAGAGACTTAGGGCCCTGCGCCAGTGAACACCTTAGGGTCCGATCCTGCTATGGAACAGGCACGAACAGCCCAAAAGATGGTGCAAGAAGAACTCAAAGTCCCAGAGCCAATAACTCTAAGTGACCATGAAGTAGCCAGCCTCTCAGATGCACAGTTCAAAACACTGGTCATCAGGATGCTCACAGAACTGGTAGATTATAGTCACAAATTAGAGGAACATAGTCACAAATTAGAGGAACATATGAAGGCTAAACTAATTGAAATGAAGGGAGATGTCCAGGAAACCAAGAGCGATGGAAAGGGAACAGGGACTCAAATCAATGGAATGGACCAGAAGGAAGAACAAAACATCCAACCAGAAAGGAATGAAGAAATGAGAATTCAAACAAATGAGGAGAGGCTTAGGAACCTCCAAGACATCTTTAAACGTTCCAACATCCGGATTATAAGGGTACCAGAAGGGGGAAAGAAACAGCCACGAGTGGAAAACTTATTTGAACAAATAATAAAGGAGAACTTCCCCAGTCTGGCAAAGGAAATAGACTTCCAGGAAATCCAGGAAGCTCAGAGAGTCCCAAAGAAGTTGGACCCAAGAAGGAACACACCAAGGCACATCATAATTACATTAGCCAAGACCAAAATGAAGGAGAGAATCCTAGAAGCAGCAAGGGATAAGGGGACAGTCACCTACAAAGGAGTACCCATCAGACTGTCAGCGGATTTCTCAAAAGAGACCTTACAGGCAAGAAGGGGCTGGAAAGAAGTATTCCAAGTCATGAAATCCAAAGACCTACAGCCAAGATTGCTTTATCCAGCAAAACTTTCATTTAGAATGGAAGGACAGATAAAGTGCTTCTCAGATAAGGTCAAGTTCAAGGAGTTCATCATCACCAAGCCCTTATTATATGAAATGCTAAAGGGACTTATCTAAGAAAAAGAAGATAAAAATATGAACAGTGAAAGGACAGCAAACTCACAGTTATTAACCACACCTAAAACAAAAGCAAACCAAGAGGACAGCTAGATCAGGAGTGGAACGATAGAAATGAAGAACACATGGAGGGTTAGCAACAGGGGAGTGGGAGGAGGAGAAGGGGGGAGAAGGCACAGAAAATAGCATAGACGATAGGTAGAAAATAGATAGGGGGAGGGCAAGAATAGTGGGGGAAATATAGAATCTAAAGAAGTTGAGACACGTGGTTATAAACTAAGGGGGGAGAATGGTGGGGGAGGAAGTGTGCGGGGGGGGAAGGGAATGAAGGGGGGAATAGAACAACTGTGATGGTATAATCAATAAAATGTATTAAAAAATAAAAGCAATTCTTGGTTCATAGTCAATAAAAAATCAGAGGGCCAGATTTGGCCCACAGGTCATAATTCACCAATGCCTAGTTCTCTAAATGTATTCTTTTTTTGTTATATAAAAAAGACTTTAAAATGATTCTATGCCACGCTGGTAAAAGGTGTGATAGCACAGACACTCTCGTGACTTCTGGTAGAAATGGATATGAGCATGGCCTTTCTAGAAAGCAGTTTGGCAATTTGTGCTAAGAGTATTTTTTTAAAGACCATGTTTTTGAGCCAGTAATTGACTCTGGGTGTCTGCCCTGGAGAAATAGATACACGCAGAGAGGTTGGGACATGAAATTATGAGTCGTCCTTACCCATTTATCAGCAGTCCCACCAAATGCAAAAATGTACGTCAGAGGTATGAAAGGATGTATAAGCCAAAGGTTACCGCAAGGGAGTGCAGGTCCTGTGTCAAGGCAAAACAATGTACAGTCAGAGGAAAGACAGTTTGATGAGCAGTTAGCCTGACTCTGCTGCGCATTAAACAAATCATATGGATTCCTTGCCAGAAAAAGCAAATTTAGAGAGGTGCAATCCTGTCGTCCTCCACTGGGGGCAGACGCAGGCCAGTAGAGGCATCGTGATCTTTTTGCCTATTTCAGACATTGGCACATGTCTTCTGTACCATTTAGATATTTGTTTTTATTGTAATTGCTATTTTCCTTACTCACAACTACCAAGTAAAAGGTCCAACTCAAAGTTTATTTTCTTTATATTACATGCAAGTTAAGGAAAGGAAAAGAAATCAAAGAACTTATAGAAAGAAAATTCACATTAAGTTGTAGCAAAACGGAGCAAATGTGTTTTTAACTATGGTCAGAGCAGGGGCTGGAGGAAAATAAAACAAAACAAAATGAAAAAGATGATGAGTGTTTGGATTAAAGCACAAACATTTTATTTGAAGTGAAATTCATAATTCCTCTTGAAAGCAATGCTTAGTGAAGCTAGAGAAAATATGGTAATATGATGTCCTGTCCACAAGTCTATTCCCAGGTTGAATTAATGAACCTAGTGTTTCTCAAAACATATTCTGAAGATATTCCTCAAAAAGAGAGTTTAAGAAGTATTGCACCTTTTAATTACCTTTTGAGGACAATATTTATATTGAAAGAGTGATACTAATAATGCATTATGAACACTTAAAATACTACTGGATTTTGTCCAACCAAAATTCCTGAAGGACTGACTGCTCCTGACAGCCCTTCTCACATTGGTATCCGCATGCGACACATGCTTTGAAAACAACTTGGCAAAGTAAAGTTTTAGATAAATCCATCTTAATAAGAAAATGTCATGTTAAAAAAGACATTTGAGTATTGGCTTTAGTGATGCAGTAGCTAAAACATCTTTGCAAAAATTACCATAGTAAATAAGGGTTCATGTTCTGAATTCGGTTTGTCTTGATTTCTAATTACCTCCTGGGTTTCTATCCTCTCTCTTCCCTCTTCGTTAAAAGAATAATAATAATCAAAGCTATGCTCCCCTGCCTGAAAAATTCCTGACAACCTGTGCAAAAAAGTAATTCACTCCTAAGCAGCCAATCTATTTAATACCTTCCAAAAAAGAGTCACCAACCACGCATTAAAATTACACTTTAATCACTATCAAACAAATGTGGCATAATCTATTAGGTGTTAAAGCATCTAAACAGAATTATCCAAACTCATAACTGAATCTAAGAACTATTTTTCAGACTTAAGGCAGAGATGGCAACACACTCATACCTATAAATTCATTTATGAATCACTTACAGGTATGGGTACAACTACAGCAACCTAAGTGTAATTTTAAACACAGATATTTACTTTTAAAATTGTTACATTTCTTGGTTAGCCACACTTTAATTAAGCTTATGATTAGGTAACTTAAATGACTTAAAAAGTCACAAATATATAACATTAAAATGTTACATAATTTTTCTCAATTCTATATTTATACTTCAAAAATATGTTGAATAAAGTACATTAGTAATTAATCTTCAAATTTTATTATGTTGATTTTTAAAATTTTATCCATGAGTCATACAGTTTTCTAACAGGAAACAAATCATTTGGTCACCAATAGCTTGAGCAAACTACTTTAATACAGTTAAATTTCAACTTCTAAAACATTTGCTTATTAAGGCCTCATTATTAGTCAAGAAGTTTTTTCTTAGTACTAGGAATAAAAGATGAATAATAGATCATTTCTATCATGTTATATGTCCCTTTAACAATAAATTACAACTCTAGCTAAGAACACATCATTCACAAGTTACTGTAGTAAATTGATAGCACCTAAAATAAAATAAACATTATTCAAGTTTATCATCATCACCTATTTTTATTGTAATTTGTTCTTCATTGTGTATCTTCCCTTTTGTTATGAAAGCAAGTATTTGTGTGTCAGTTTTTGACACACAAGTATTTTAAAATATTGGCCAAGTGAATGCTATTGGGTTTAGCTTCTTGTAAATAGTATAATATTCACAAGTGCTTGAAAAAGTATTTATAAAATATTTTCCAGGTTAATTTGTGGATTATGAAATATTTAAAAATTATATAATTTCACACATGCTACATTAGAAAGCTATATAATAATGGAAAGCAGCTAACTTATTCATAACTGATTATAAACAATGCTTGGAGATACGCTATTTCTATGTCACAGTTAATAAAAATAACGACCTCTATGTCAAAGTTATGAGACATGGGAATTTTTTTTAGAGAAGAACTTGAGTAAATGCATAATATCCATTTTATTAAGCTGTGCTCATATAGTTCAAAGCTCTAGTGAAAAATAAAATGGTGATAGACTAGCTCTCAGAATTATATGGTATCATCAGAGGAAGAAAACAATAACATATCTAACTAGGTTTACCCTGGGTGTAATGGGGTACAGAGCATGAGTCCCCTAATAATAGGAGGACACCCCACAATTCTGCCTTCAGGCAGGATTGAGGGCCAGGGAAAAGTGGGAAGCGCGGCATTTTAAGGCACATTGCATAACAAAGGCAGGTTAACAGCCTGTGCCCTCCTGAGAGGAAAATCTCTGAAGCTGCAGAAATGTGTACAACTGCGAGAACGTGCAGTGACTCCTGACAGAGCCAAAAGGGAAGCTCAGACAGCACCTGCAGGAGTTTTGGTAGAGGGCGGAGAGGGGGGTGCCCTCCCTGATGCCTGTGTGTCACTGGGAACTCTCTCCCTGACTACAAATGGCAGCCAAAAGAGGTCAAAGACACAGGGAAGCTGACAAAAATGGTGGACACCGACGCACCATAGGAAGAGCCAGATGTTAGATGATGCAGGAAATTCTGAGCCAAGCATCTAAAACTGGAGTGGCAGGGCTGAGGGTCAGTCTGACATAAGGTCTGCAGAGAAGTCTGCAGAGAAAGCTGCCATGAGGTCGGGAGGTCTGCCTGGAAGTCGGCCTGCAGAAGACAGCAGCAGATCTGGTGGTGCTGAGGGGACCTGCCTGGCCCATCACACAGGGATGTGAGAGGTGCTTGGAGCAAAGCTGTGACCTGGAATGCTAAGCTGCAGACTTTAGCTTTTCTGAAAGAGGATACCTCTGAGTGGTGTAAGTATTCTGAAATTGGCCTGGTTGGGCAAAGGGAGGCAGGGCTGCTTGTTTTGGGGTGTTTTTAAGGGGTATGGAACTTAATTGTAGAAATCTGACATTATTCTAAAATCTGTATAGTCTTTAAATAAACAACTTTATTTTTGACCAAGAGAAAGTCTTGCTTTGGGAATCATACCTATTGGTGGTGGGACTGAACCCCAGGCTGTTCCAGAACACCAATGGCTGGTTCTGTAAGCAGCGGTGACCCAGGTGGGATGCTGATAATTGCTCATGGCAGGTCGACCCCCTCAGAAATGGGAGAGTGAGCCTGTAAGTTTCCCAGACTCTGAGAATTTGTCTATGCTCCTCTTGAGGGCTTTAGCCACCTAAACTCACCTGACAGGTGGAAAGGAAATGGGCCTGGGGAGAGGACAGGCTCTAAGAAATGAGATTGGTTGGCACGACAATTCGTTTGTGAGCACTGTTTGGAATAATGAAGTTCTGAATAGTAGCTTTGTTTATATGCTTCCAGGTTGCCTGGATTTTTGTGGTTATAGCTTTTTGCAGGTATGGCAGGACAACAAGGGCAGTTGTGTGCTGGCCCCTAGAGGGAGCCCACTGGGTAGAATTTTGGAGGAGTGCAACACGTACTCCATTCCAATTGTGTAAGGAGGTATTGGTTCATTACTGTAATACTGTTTTGGCCAATGTTATAAGAATAATCCTCACAGACTGGCAAAACTTATCACCTCCATTTTTGCACTAATCATCCAAACTGGGCGAATATACAGGCTCTCCTAAACAGCTTGTTATATGCAAATGAGAGATGACTGGTTATAAATTGGGCTCATGAAAGGTCCAACATCTCCACCAAAAGGAACCTGGTAGGGCCCGAGACACAGTTGAGCCAATTCCCTCGACAGAACCTAACTGGGACCCATAGGGTAGGGGCCTAGCCTTATTACAACATTACAGAAAGTGTGTACTGGAAGGGCTTAAAAAGGGGGGGGCCCAAGTGAAAAACCCTGAATATAATAAAGGCCCTTCAGCAAAAGCTGAATAAGAATCCTTCTGAATTTTTGGAGAGGATCTATCAGGCCTACAGGAAGGACACTGATGCTCACCCATAGGCAGCAGAGAATGTGCAGATAGTGAACGTGGCTTTTATTGGGCAAAGTGCCCTGAATATCAGGAAAAAGCTCCAGCATGTAGATGGGGCATTGGGAATGAATCCCTCTCAGATAGCGGATATACCATTTAAAGTTTACAATGCCTAGAAAACAAGGAAAATAAATCAGGCCATGGGGTTCTTAGAAGCAGGGTGGGGAGGCCAAAGGAAAAAGCAGGACCCTAAGAGAAGAAGAAGAGGCCCCACAGGTACCAACCTAGGTGCCCATTGAAAGAAGGAGGGCCACTGGAGGCATCACTGCCCAAAATTCAAAAAGGAAAATAGAAACAAAAACCCTCACCAAGAAATGCTGAAAAGGGAGGGGAGTCTAATGACAAATGAGGAGGCCCAGGGGTTCCTTTGGGCATCTCCCGTCCTGTCACTACTTCCCCGTGGAAGCCCCAGGTACAGTTGACTATGGGGAACAAGCCAATTAGTTTCCCTGTAAATACAGGAGCTACACCCTCAATGTTGAGCACAAAATTAACCAAAAAAAGTTCAAATGCAGTAATGGTTACTGAAGTGATGGGACAATTACAAAGATGCATTCTTTCAACCTCTAGAATGCCAGGTTGGGGACCAAAAGCTTATGCATAGTTTTCCCTGCCTGCCAGATTGCCCCATCCTGTTGCTGGGCCAAGAAGGATTTTGTAAATTGCATGCACAAGAACTTTTTTTCCCCCCCAAGAAGAAGCAAGTATGTGTGGAGGTCCTGCTGGAACATGCCCTCCAGCTACAGGCATTCCTGACCTGTCTGCAAAGTCCTGGAGGTGAACTCTTCCCACCTGAGATCCATGAGCAGGTCAATGGAACCGTTTGGGCTAAAGGAACCACAGGTAAAGTGGTTAACGTGCAACCCATAAAACTTCATCTAAAAGAAGGGGTGTGGATCCTACAAAAACAGCAATACCCCCTCAAGAAGGAGGCTGTACACTTAGAGGGAATTCAGCCAGTGTTACAAAAGTTCTTAAAATCAGGACTAATTCAGCCATGCCACTCACCCTACAACATGCTCATTGTACCAGTCAAAAAGCCTCACTCTGATGCATATCGGTTTGTACAGGATCTCAGGCCATGAATGACATCACCCAGGACCTTCATTCCATGGCGCTTAACCCCTACACCCTGTTGACCATGGTGCCTGGGGATCGCAAATGGCTTTCAGTCCTGGCCTTGAAAGGATGCCTTTTTCTGCATCCCAATAAATGAATAGGCTCAGCTGCTGTTTGTCTTTGACAGGTAGAACCCAGAAACTAAAGCCATCTCCAATACTGCTGGGCCATGGTGCCGTGAGAATTTAAGAACTCCACAACTGTATTTGGGGAAGTATTGGCAAAAGACTTAAAGAATGTTCAGTTGAAATCAGAAATTCTTTTATAACATGTAACTGACATGTTGATAGCTACCAGCACCTACGCGGACTGTTTGCTCAACACCATCACAGTCCTAAGTCATTTGGCAAAGACTGAATATAAGGTGTCACCTCATAAGGTCCAAATTTGCAAATAGGAAGTAGTATACTTGGAATTTCAACTGAAACAGGGTACCAGAAACTTGATGGCAAATAGAAAGAAAGCCATTGCTACATTAAAAATCCCACAGAACCCAAGGCAGCTTTGTGGGTTCTTAGGAATTATGGAGTTCTACTGAATTTGGATGCCAAACTTTGTACTTATAGCAAAACTCCCATACAATTTCTTAAAAGGACTGGACTCCACACCCTTTGAATGGACAGGGAAATGTCAGGTAGCATTTAGTACCTTAAAGGAAAAGCTGGTTCTGGCTTCTGCACTAGAGCTGGCCAATTTATAGAGGTCTTTCAAACTGTACTTTCGTGAAAGGCAGGTTATTGAACTGGGGGTACCAACTCAGACTCTGGGAAATATTCCCTGACCTGTAGCCTATCTCTCAAAGAAGTTGGATCACTGGAAAGGATTATGCTAAGTGAAATAAAGCCAGGTGGTGAAAAGACAAATACCACATGATCTCACCTTTAATAGGAACCTAATGCACAAAACAAACAAACAAGCAAAATATAACCAAAGACACTGAAATACAGAATAGGCAGACAGTGTCCAGAGGGGAGGGAATTTCAGAGGAAGAGGGTAAAGGGTTTGCAGGAACAAGGATAAAGGACACATGCACAAAAACAAGGAGTGGGTGGAAACGGGAGGGAGGTGAGGAGAGCTGGGGGGTGGGCTGGGATGGGGTAAAAGGCAGAAAACTGTACTTGAACAACAATTAAAATTGTTTAAAAGTCTGCTAAAAAAAAGAAGTTGAATCACACAACGAAAGGAAGCCATCATGCCTTCAAGCAGTAGCAGCTACCTGTGACATCTTACCGGAAACTGAGAAGTTTACTTTGGGAGATACCACCACAGTGTTGGCACTGCATCAGGTCCTCACTCTATGAGAACAAAAAGGAGGGTATTGGTTGACACTGAGGTTCATGGGCAAACACCAGGTCATTCTGCTGGACAACCTAAATGCTACCTGGCAGACAACCTTATTCCCAAGCATGGAGGGAAACTCAGCCTCCGGTGTAATTGCTGGGCCATCATTGACCCAGTTTACTCTGGCAAGCTGATCCACAGCTGCTGGATCAGTGGCTGGAAGCACCAGAGTGGGAGCTATCTATACACAGATGGAGCAGCTTCATGGGCAATGGCCAATGGTGAGCTGGGTATGCAGTCATGGCCATAGATAAGGTGATAAAAGCCCAAGCCCTTGCACTGGGAACCCCAACACAAAAGACTAAAATAATATCCCTAACAAAAGCCTCTGTACTATCCTAAGGAAAGAAGGTAGACATCTACACAGACTCCAAATATGCCTTCATGGTAATCCATGCCCAAGTTGCAATATGGAGAGAGAGAGGACGCTTCACCTTGGGAAATGAGAATATTACATGTGCAAAGGAGTTTGTACAATTGCTAGAGGCAAGGACTCTACCAGACCAGGTTGTTATAATTCACTTCCCAGGACACTGAAGGGACGTCTCTAAATGAGCCAGGGAAACCAAACTGCTGATTAAGCAGCAAGACAGGCAGCCAAGGAGCTGCCGTGCTTGAGGGCTTTAATCCCCTGTTTGGACTTGTCAGAGTTTAAACCTCATTACACCGAACGGGATGAAGAATGGGTCTGTGAATGCAGATTCACTAACACTGATCCCAATTCTATGTGGAAAATCAATATCCATGGTATAATCTTACTCCCTCAAATACCTACGTGAAGGGATCCATTGTGGAGGGGACACTTTGACAAATTCCATTAGGCCACATTTAAAAGGCCCTTAATGGCATAGGACTGTTCAAAGAATCACCCAAACCTGTCAAATATTTGTACCAAAAACAATCCTAAGACAAAGCATGTCCCAGTGGAAAAGGAAGTACAATATAAAGGGTTATGTCCACTTGAGTACTGACAGGTGTACTTCACACAAATGCCTAAAATCAGGGGCATTTCAAATTTTTGTTAGTCTTTGTGGACACTTTTCTGAATGGGTAAAGTTATACCCCTGAAGAACTAAGAAGGCAACTATTGTGGCAAAACTCTTAAAAATAATTCCTAGTTTTGGACTTCCTTGTAGCATTCAAATGGTCCTTGGACGATCATTCACTTCAGAAATCTCCTAGAAGGCTGGACAGGCACTGCAAATGCAAGGGAAATGACACACATCTCGAAGACCTCAGTATAAAAAAAAATCCCTGAGAAAACGAATCACACCACAAAAAAGACCCTAGCAACCAATATGCCAGGAAACGTATTTAAAGTGGAGCGAGGCATTGCTCATTGCTTTGCTTCAAATTATGGTTGCACCCAGAAGTGGAATTTGAGTAAGCCCTTTTGAAATAGTTTATGGAAAACCCTTTCAAATCTCTAGTTTAGGAATGCCCCCTCTAGATTTGGAGAACAGGGCAAAAACGGAGCAACACGTGCAACATTTAGGGCAAACACGGACATTTTACACGTGTTTGCCCATTGCAGTTCACACACCCACCTGACAACCCCTGCACATGTTTCAGCCAGGGGACCAAATCTTACTAAAGACCTAGAGGACTCAAGCCCTGAACAGCAGTTAGCCAGACAATGGGCTGGTGCCTATGATGTCCCGTTGAGAACTCATTCTTCCCTAAAGCTGATGGGAATCAAGCAGGCACGACCTAAGGAGAATGCAGACCCTGCTGCTGTGGTTATTGCTGAAAGGGAAAGCTGGACCTACAGTCCTGAGGAAGATGTGAAATAATTCCTCTTTGGAAAAGGACAGTGAACCCCAACACAGGGCGACAATGTTTCTTTTACTTTATTCGTGTGCTCGTGAATCTAAGAACTTTTACCTACCAGATACTAAGATTAGGTATGGCCCTTCTCCATGCAGAAAAGAACAAGGATTAAAAGTAAATGATGGTTAAATCCAAATAAGCAAAAATATATAGAAGGTTTGTAAATGTTGCAGAAGGTGTGTAGAAAGTTGGAAAGGCTACAAAAGGTTGTGACAGATTTGAATCTGAAGGAAAGGAAACCTCAGCTGTTAGGTGTGATTGTCCTTTGCTTGGCTGGTCTCTTTGCTTGCTTTCTAAACTTATGGGGACCTAGTTTGAACTTTGCTGTTTTAGTACAATTAGGAATCCTCTGCTCCTTTGGTCAGTGAGACCTAGGAGGGGTCACCTGTAAAACCAGTTGGAGAAAATGGCTTTGCCATTTGGGACCTACGAAGGGCCATGGAGTGCTAGTGGAATCTGGCTTAGGGCCAGAAAGCATGGCTCTGCCTTAAGATCAGGTGGCGAGAGGATACCAGTGGACATGGGGGCCGGTGAGACTGCCTCTGCCAGGGAGGCTTTGGGCCACGTGGGACATAAGACAGGTTGTCTGTGTGACCGATTAATGGACCAGTGGGAAATCAGACAAAATTCTAAGGCTGGTTCTAGTCCCCCTTTCTTCTCTTGGAATTCTACCTTTGCTTTGGATTTTGCTTTGTGTCTGTTCTGGAAGGAAATTAAGGTTGGCTAGGGAAAGTTGAAGCTTCACACCAATGAAAGAAATGAACAAGGGAAAATATAAGGCTTGGAAATGCAATTTCAGTGAATAATAGAGGATAAGGATTTTCCTTCATACTGTATTTTTCTCCTTACCTAATCTCTCCAGAATTTGGCATTCTGAAGGACTAGGTAATGATATTAGGTTTCTTTGGATAAAACCAACAAGACCAGTTGCCAATGGTGGTTTTGTCAATCAAAACTTTGAGTGGAAGGTCATGCCTGACTGGGCCTGACTGGGCTCTGCTTGAGAAACTGAAATTGACTTTCAAAGCTAGCAATAGTTCACTGGAAAAAAAAAAACAGGTACATTGATTGGTTGTGTGGTTTGTGGTAGTTTTTCCAGGGAAAAAATAAAGTTTGCTTCCTTAAAAGAAAGCAAGGAGGAAACTTAAGACATAATGGAAACCTCAAGGATTTATGGGAATAAAAAAGATGGATGGCAGGTCTGTGGTGTAGCTTCTGTACCCTGGAGGGTGGACTAAGGGTCAGTCTAACTGTTCCTTATGTACGTTCTAGCAAAGCAGACTAAAAAATCCTACATAATCAATTGTTGCTCTTGTTGTGTTTATGCAAACAAACAGGCAAAAAATAGAACTAGACTTAATGCAGTTCCTTTAATGACAATAAGGGTAATCTTAGAAAAAAAATTATGGCTCAAAAAAAATCACAATGCTCAGTAGTGAACAATGGTCCAGTGCAGTTGTCTTCAAAGTTTGCTTTCCTTTGGAAGTTGAACTGGGTGTGTGACATCATCAAAGATGCTCAAACTACAGGCAAAAAAAATCTGTCAAATTGTCAATGTTTATTGTAATCCCAACAATTGCCCTGAAACTGAATGTCTCCTCAAAAGAAAGTCGTGGGACCCAAAAGCTGGTTTGTGGGTTGTGTGAATTAACCTGTATGTTCTTCTTTCTGTTTTCACAGGGTGTAAAGCTATGACCTCATTACCTGGGTATTTGTTTATACTATACAGGCCTCAGTTAAGAAGCCTGTCTGCACTACTGCCTCCTAAGACTCATTGGTTTGGCTGGATTAAGCAGATGAGTTAGTGAAGTATAGGGTAGTCTGTAGTCTTTGCTTTAGAACTGGTTTTCTTTTCTGCCCTAATGTCTAGTACAGAAACGGCCTGGATGTTAGATCATGCAGAAAATTCTGAGCCAAGCATCTAAAACTGGAGTGGCAGGGCTGAAGGTCAGTCTGACACAAGGTCTGCAGAGAAGTCTGCAGAGAAAGCTGCCATGAGGTCGGGAGGTCTGCCTGGAAGTCGGCCTGCAGAAGACAGCAGCAGATCTGGTGGTGCTGTGGGGACCTGCCTGGCCCATCACACAGGGATGTGAGAGGTGCTTGGAGCAAAGCTGTGACCTGGAATGCTAAGCTGCAGACTTTAGCTTTTCTGAAAGAGGATACCTCTGAGTGGTGTAAGTATTCTGAAATTGGCCTGGTTTGGCAAAGGGAAGCAGGGCTGCTTGTTTTAGGGTGTTTTTAAGGGGAGCGGGACTTGATGGAAGAAATCCTACATTATTCTAAATCTGTATAACCTTTAAATAAATAACCCTTTTCCTTTTCTGCCAAAATATTGCCTTGGGAGCCGTGCTTCTTAGCAGCAGACAATGGACCCCACAGCTGTTACAGAATGGCAAAGGCTGTTTCTGTAAGCTGAGGAGTCCAAGGCCTATACTAGATAATGGAACCAAGTTATATTTTGTAATTTCATACCACTACTAATAGCTACAGGTAACTGACCAATTGCTATGTATAGAGTAGTTGCTAGGACCTGAGAATACAAATATGATAAAATACAGTCAAAGAGCCCTGTGTGTATGTGTGTGTGTATAACCAACATGTAAAATATTCTAATGCATGTGGGCATAACATTACCCCCAACAAATTTTTCTGATAAAGACCACGAAACTCTTAGTTGAGGTAAGAATATTTAGGTTAGATATTAAAAGCTAGTCTGAGTAGGAACATAGGAGTCAGAGTAAGAGGAAAATGCCTTTTAAGTACAGGAAATGGAATTTTTCAAAAGCATTGTGACATAAGAGCACACACACATCTAAAAATATTCAAGGGTTTTATTTAACTGGAATGCAGCTACAGTAGTGATGAGCAGTGAGAGAATACTCAAAAGGAGAGCTGATGAAAATATGTTTACTACAGTAGTGTGCAATAGGGAAGTTTTTGGATACTATATGTTAGTCAAGGGGAAAGTATTAATTATTTTAAATACTGTAATAGTATTCAGATAATTACAACATATTTGTTGGATAGATTGGGAAGTAAAATAATTTGGAGAGTTACATCAATAAGGTTTATATAAAGTTCAAAAAAAGAGATAAATATGGATCTAGAAATAACATCAATATAACTCGCTGGTGATTTATTTTCTTATTCCTGAATAAGAGACAGATAAAATTTAATCACAAATTGTATAAAAGGACAAGGCTGAAGGCAAGATGTCTAAACCACAAGGTTGAATGGATTTGGGTAACCTTAACTGAGATGTTGAATGCAGAACAGAAGGTATTTGGTAGGAGGGAAATAATGCATTCAGTTATTGATTTAGCTTTAAAATTTAATAATCTTTTAAATAATCAAAAAATATTTATTAACCTCTTGCAAATATGGTTCTCAATATCTGGAAAGACATTGGAGCAGAAAAGTGCATATTTAAGTATTGTCTCATGTTAATTTGGCATCACCTTCTCCAGTCAACATAGCACATGTGGGGGGATGCACCTTGTAGAGTGAGTGTGGGCAATTATCCCTCATGAAGTGACTTGTCCCAAGTTGGTACCTAACTGGTAACAGTGATTCTTAGACTTGACATTTACTTTGGGAAACAAGCTAATCTCAGCATTTGGTGAAATTCATCACTTACTCCTGATAAAAACTGTCAGCAAATATGCACAGGAAGGACCCTTCTTCACCTGATAAAAGGCATTCACAAGAAAAACTAGTTAATGTCATGCTTAATGGCTGAAAAAAATGCTTTCCCCTTAAAATAGGGAACAGGGCAAGAAAGTCTTCTACTACCATTACACTAGACATCACGCTTGACGTTCTTGATGATGTTGTAAGGTAAAAAGAAAAAATAAAATGCTTCTAGAGCTAAAAGGTAACTCTAGAAATGTTGCAGGACACCTGACTAATATAGAGTTATAAATTATATCTCAACATAGTAGCAATAAAATTGAAAACTTTAAAGTCATCATTTTTATAGCTTTGAAACACAAAAAACAATAAGGTAACTAAAATGTATGCAGTATCTGAATTTTGAAAACAACAAAACACTCTGGAAATAAATAAAACAAATGGGAAGACAGACTGTATTCATGGATTGTAAGACAATATTGTCAAGATTTCAATTACTCTCAAAATGATAATAAGCTTAATTAATTTTCAATTAATTTTTAAAAATCCCAGCAGTATTATTTATAGATACTCAAAAGCTGACTGCAAAATTATATGGAAAGGCAAGAAGCAAGAATAGCCAAGAGCTCATGATCTCATGATTCTGTACATATAGAACACCAAGATTCCACCAAGAAATTACTAGAACTGATAGGAAAATTAAGCAAAGTAGCAGAATACAAAATTGACATCCAGAAATCAGTTGCATTTTTATATAATGATAATGAGCTAACAGAAAGGAAAATCAAGAAAACAATCCCATTCACAATTGCTTCAAAAAGAATAAAACATCTAGGAATAAACCTAACCAAGGATGTAAAAGGTCTGTACTCAGAAAATTATAAGACACTGAAGAAATTGAAGAAGATACAAATAAATAGAAGTACATACTTGTTCATGGATAGTAAGAATTAACATCATTAAAATGTCCATACTATTCAAAGCAATCTATAGATACATTGCAATATTAATCAAGATTTCAGTGACATATTCCACAGAACTAGACCAATTATTTAAAAAATGTATATGGCCACAAAAGGCCCTGCACAGCAACAGCAATCCTAAGAAATAAGAACAAAGTTAGAGGAATTATGCTACCTAATATCAAACTATACTATAAGGCTGTATTAATCAACAAAGCATGATACTGTCATAAAAAAACAGACAGTAGAACAATGGAACAGTATAGGGAACCGCTTCCGTGGTGTGGAAATGTAGCTCAGTGCTCACATGGAAAACCAATGGGGAGCAAGTGGCACACGGGACCATGCACGCAGAGAGGTTTTCCTATGGGGAGTCAAGTCTGCATTGTACATAGACTGCTACGAGACTTGCTTTTGCCAAAACTCCTCACCCTGAATTGAGGCACAAGGGCTTACTGCAACTTCCTAAAATCTGAGCTAAACCTCCCAAGTATAGAGTGTGACCAGTTCAACCACTTTTCCCTTTGGTCTGCAACATCCTTCTCTCTGAAGCAATTAGCAACATCCTTTCCTTTGTTATCTGTAAAAGGCAGTTCCCTGCAGTGAACCCTTGCAGAGTAAATTAGGACTACCCTCCACGTAATTGACCTAGAAAGACAATAAAAGCCTGTCCAGTCAGGGACTAGGGCTCTGGCCTTCACACCCTCTCTCACTTAGAGAGCGGCTGTGCGGTCCTTTTTTCTCCACAGGACTTATGTAGTCCGTGTGTATTTGCTCTCCAGCAGCCACAACGTACACGGATCCTGCAGGCCAGGATCCACATCAGAACAGAACACAGAGACCAGAAATAAACCTACACTTTTACAGTCAATTAATAATTGACAGAGGGAGCAAACACACACAATGGGCTAAAGATAGTTTATTTAATATATGGTGCTGGGAATATTGGACAGATACATGCGGAAAAATGAAACTAGGCCACCTTCTTACTAAACACACAAGAGTAAATTCAAAATGGATCAAAGACTTGAATGTTAGACACAAAACCAAAAAAAAAAAAAATCCTAGAAGAACACAAAGGCAGCAAAATTTCAGACATTGCTCATACCGATTTTTTATTGGATATATCTCCCTAGGCAAGAGAAACAATAGAAAAAAGAGAGGGGGGGGAACACTGAGGAACATATTTGCCTCCCATATGCCCCCCAACCTGGGACCAAACTTGTAAGGTAGATAAGTGCCCTGACTGGGAATTGAACCCATGAACTTCAGGTGTATGAGGCTATGCTCCAACCAACAGAGTCCCAGTGGGTAGGGTGGATATTCAGTATCTTTAATCATTTAGTATGTTTTTCTGCTCTCCTCTAATATTGTTTATAAATCATGTGAGAGAAAGGATCATATCTCCTCTTTAAATTCTTACACTTTGCAGAAATAGGGTAGTCTTGTTATTGTTTTCAGTGACATGTAAGATAATAGTAGCTCAACTCATTGTTAATGAAAGAGGTCAGTATAGGGCAAAAGCAGCCAGGCTCCCTCACCAGGATGTCTGGGCTACTGTGGCTTGTCAGTGTTCACATGGCCTTCAGCAGGGGCCAGCATGCATAGAATGAAGCCTTATAATATAACGGAAGCCCAGCACTTGTACCTTGCTGACTTTGTGTGCATTTAGTACATAAGAAAGTCTGGACTTCCTGTGGGGGGACTCAAATCTCGTGGTGTGCATGGATCACCCCAGAATAAAGGCATGTTGGACAACCTGAAGTGTCCACATATATTCTTCCCTCTGCCCAAATCCTGTGTGAACCTGCCAGGCTTTGAACAGCTGTAGGACAGTCAGAAATATCTTACAATGTTAGAATAAGAAAAAGACTTATTTCATGATCATTTAGACACTGTATTTTTTTAATGCATAAAATGTTTCTGAGGGATACTAACCATTTAGACCTTATCACTTAATGGAGTGGTACTACTTAATTTGATTACTAATATGTGCCAAATGATGTTTGATGTAAAAGATATCTTTTTGAATCATAAATTATACTCCAAGATTTTGTATAATATTTTAATTTTTTGTTTTTTTAACTTTAAAATCATATTACATTAATATAAGACATGTATGCATTATTAACAGACTATGGTATTTACATATATTTTTCAACTTAGGTAACAGAATGTAAAGAAATCTCAAGCATACAGGGAGCTATTTTAGCTGTGTGCCTAATCCATTTCTCAGGCATCTCCAACAGAGAGCACCCTCCCTACTGTTACTCAGAGGATCACCATACCCCAATGTTACAAACGTATAAGTACCATCACTTAACTGTAGACAAAGAAACAAATTTTCAAAAATTAACTTGACCTCTATCTTAAACCATGAGTCTGAGAGAATTTAGAACGATTTGTAAGGTCACTAGATAATGTGATATAAAGATCTTGAATTATGTAGCCAAGTTTCGGTTTTTACATTATTTTGATTATTAACATATAACTTTGACTTATGCCAAATGCTTTAACTGTCATTCACAATTCTCAAGATCTGGACCTAGGTGAAAATGTAACAACTATTTTCAAAAAGTAAAATTTTAAATTATTTTTTGATGTTAATGCATCAAATAAATATTTTTATTTGGCATGATTAATCATCTTCCGTATACTTACCACATCAGGAAGTCTAAAAATAATTTTCATAAAAATTGATGGGAGTTTTACTAGATTTTCTGAATCCTTATATTGAAAAATTGTTGTCAAAGTCATCTATATTTTAAATCAAAATGTAATAACTTGTTTCTATTCTCTTTACATCCTGTAATTTACTGAAAGCTCAAAGTTTGAATTGTCAGTCTCACTCATTTTGACAATAAAATTGCTAGCATTCTGGAAGCCCAGCACCACACAAGTCAACAAATAAAGAGAGAGTGACATAAATGAATAAAGCAGCAGTTACAGGATTATGCTAAGAAATAACATATAATATCTTATATTTAAGCTTAATCTATTGTATTATAAACACTAGATTTTTTATTATGGCTTATTTAATATAGTAAATGACTCAAGAAATAACTTTACTGAAGCACAATACAATACAAATATTTTATGAGTAATGGCTATGTAAGTAACTTAGATACATTAAGGAGAGAGTTCAAATATCAATTTTGCTTACATTTCTCTCCTTTATAATGTCCTGCTTCATTATACTTACTAATACAGATAATGAGGGAAATCCACCTCAATAAATATGAAGACTATACAGTGGTATCCCCTAGATACTGCTTTTCTTAAAGGGTAAAGAAAAATAGACATTTCCTAAAACAGAATTATTAAAACCAATTCTTATTCAAATGCACATACATGTATATGTGTGTGCTTGTGTATGTGCATATACAGTATGTAGGTATGTATATAATATGTAGAGAGTGAGCAAAATGAACAATTTTTCTATTAAAACTCTTTTACTTGGCCTTATAAACAGCCTTGGCCAGGCGGCTCAGTTGGTTGGAGTGTATTGTCCCATACACCAAAAGGTTATGAGTTTGATTCCCAGTCAGGGCACATACTGAGGTTGTGGGTTCCATCCCCCATCATGGCACATTCAAGAGGCAACTGATCAATATTTTTCTCTCATATTTATGTCTCTTTCTTCCTCTCTCCCCCCTTCCTCTTTTTCTAAAATCAATAAATATATCCTCTGGTAATTAATTTTAAAAAAGAGATTTCATGCAAACTTTAAATGTCATAAGAACTAAGAGAAAGAGAATATATTAGTTTTTTACTTTAATTTAATTTATTTTTTTTATTTTAAATTTATTTGGGTGATATTGGTTCACAAAACCAAACAGATTTGAAGCTTACAACTCAACAAATCATCACATGCACACTGCATGGTGTGCCTGTCGCCTCAAGCAAAGTCTCTTTGTACCCCCATTTGCCTACCCTTTGCCCACACTACCTACCTTCACCCACTTTCCCTCCAGCCATCACCACACTGTTGTCTGTGCGGATGTGTTACGTGTACGTTTTTTATTAATCCTTTCACCCTCTTTCATCCAGCCTCCTCACCCCCAACATAAGTTTTTGTTTAAACAAGTATATTTAAGTAGATTCCAGGGAGAAACCTTTATTTGATAAAAAACTAAATGCCACGTAAGTTTGCTATTAAATAGACCTTAATGCCTATGACTTTAATTATGACATGGACAATATGTTCATACTGAAAATCATCTAGAATAATTAGCAATAAAATATTTTAGCAAGAACAGAATTAAATTGATAGATGGTAATTGGAATGCTTTGAAACTATTATTTTAGTCTAGTATTTTTCAAAAATGTCCTGAATTCTCATTTTCACTTAACAGCTGTGACTCTTTTTTTCTCAGTTAATTCAGGTTTGTATCCTTATGGCTGATGTTGTCTTTATTGATAGTAACAATGCCTGTATACTCCCTTTCTCTTTCATTTTGGATATTTTAGTTATTACACCTATGCCATATTACATGCTCACCTTTATATAGAAACATTGTGTGAGACAGAAGATGCTGGCCCTGAGTCATGTGAGGATCGGAGGTGCACCTGGAAGGAAAGATCAGACTGCCCAGGACTTCTGATTATGGTTCCCCTGCACACGTGTTCCCAGGTCCACTGATGGGGAGTGCGAATTAGGGTTTTCCAGTGAGCATACTGATGAACACAAACCTCAAGATCCATTTACTTTTAATAATAATTTTATTTTTAATGGAAGTAACATTTGTTGAAAGAATCATGTTAATTATTTGAGGAACTTTTTGAAAATTGGGAAGGAATTGTTTAGTATAAGTAGAAATGATGTGACTACTATTTAGATACTCAATAAAAAGAAGATATTAAGATTTTAAGAGCCCTGGCTGGTGTAGCTCAGTGGATTGAGCACAGGGCCTGTGAACCACACAATCGCGGTTCGATTCCCAGTCAGGGCACATGCCTGGGTTGCAGGCCAGTTCCCAGCAGGGAACTCACGAGAGGCAACCATACATTGATATTTCTCTCCTTCTCTCCTTCCCTTCCCCTCTAAAGATAAATAAATAAAATCTTAAAAAAAAAGATTTTAAGAGAGATTTAGGGGAAAATAGAACATGAAAATGCCAACTAGTGTGTGGCAAGGATTAGAAGTTCATTAATAAACTTTGATAACTCAAAAACTTAAGGAAAGTATGTAGGTTTGCTTGTAAAAATATGAAGAATGTTTTTGAGTGGATTTAGAGAAGTGGGAAGCATGCAAAATATAATTATAAGAAGTTGCAAAATATAATTATAAGTTGCATTATAAATACATATATATATATATATTTATAAATATAGAAATATAGCAATAAAAATACAAGGAGGATCAAATGGATACATCTGGTTATTTCTCATATTCAGGGATAAATAAGTTGTATTTGAAAGTGTTAGTGGTATGAATTAAAAATGTGAGGAAAGGGAGTAAGAATGAAGAGGTATCCTCTAATTGTAAATATTAACTTTTCATATGAATACATTATATTCTGCAGAACTTTAATGAGAATTTCAATTAATGGATTTTAATCTTGCAACCATTTGTTCCGTGGTCCTTGTGATGCCCTTAGAAGGTTAATTTCCAAAGTTTCAAATTTACAGTATTGAGTCTATTTCAATAGTACTGGGATAAAATGTACTCAAGATTCTTCATAAAGATAGATCTATTAACTGAAACTCTCAGAAGTACAGGGATGTATCATATTCTGCCAAGGTTTAATTTTTATTGCCATATGATGTTTAGTGAACAGTTTTGGAGGTAAGGTTTCTTTTAGAAACTGTAGAAGTCCTGTAATCTAAACTTTGGGGGTCTAGGGTATCAATGATATATTGGTCATAAGAGATGATGTTTGACTTCTAGGTAAAAATGGAGAGTCTCTAACGTCTTAAGAGGTTTATTTTAGATCTAGCCTCAAGACACATTTAAAATAGAAAGTCTCCTGAAATTTTAAATTTTCTAAATGTGCTGATATATTTGGCTGGAATCCACAGAAATTCACTTCAAAAAAACCCTTAACTCAGAATACAGCAACTATTCTTCTATACAAGGGAATCAGAAAGGAAGGAATTCCTCCAACCCGAAGAATATCACACATCAGCATTTCTTTTTTTGAGGGTATCCACATGACTTTATTTTTCTTTCTTAAAGTAAGCAGGAAAGTTTTATACTCCTATCCAATGCTTAGCTGGGATATTTTATATCTCTGGACTCTCTGCATCGTCACTTTCTTCTTCTAAGAATGGATGCCTGTTTATTTAAATTAACAGCCCAAAGATATGTAAATGTCCACAAAGCCCTCAAATAGGTTTATTGTTGGCGATATGCCTAGATATGTGCATCTGCTGAACTAACACTATAAAAAAATACAAGGTACAGGTTAAGTAGGAAAAAGTGTGACACCATAAAACAGGACAAAGACAGGTTGCTCCTTCAGAGACTTGGTTTAGGTCTCAAGTTCCCCCTTGCAGTAAAATTAACTATGCCCTGGTTTATTGATACTTTTTAATGAGCTCACAGCAATCACTTTTACAATCACTTCAAATAACTGGTATAGCTACTGCAACATGTTTCTACATAATAGATTAGCACTCAACACGTAACCAGGGAGTGTGACAAAAAATAACAGTTCTAAGTTAATATTAAATAAAACAGAAGTTGTGGAATTATGAGGACAAGTTTTATAATAATTTATTACTTCTTTACAATTCTTTTCTCTAAGATATGTTATAAATATAATCAAAAGTGTCTCATAGGAGAAATCATAATACACATCATTAGAAGAGGTTATCCAAGTAGCAAGATTTCAGGAAACACCACCCTGATCTGCATTGGGCCTTTAATATTTCTAATTAATGTATAAATCAAGGTTTTTTTTAATGCTAAATGCACAGTGTCTTAAAATAAAACATGGTTTGAAGCTATAATGTAAGCCCTGTACCTACCACTTAATGCTTTTGTGATCTTAAGCAAGCCACTTAGATTTGTTTCCTCCTTTATAAAATAAGGCATAATAATTAGATAATAATTAGAAATAATAATTTAGAATAAACACATAGAAAGAGTGATGTGTACTTAGGAAAAACATATTTAATTCTACAGTTCCACACTTACAAACCCAAATCATTTTTATTATAATCTTTACCCATTAGGTGCCAAAAACCATCATAACAATCCAAACATACCCTCACCTAACTTTTAGCCATTCCCCCAACTTCACACACACAAACTTAAAAACTAGAAATGTAGTTATTCACTTTGTAAGAACAGAAAGCCACAAATATACTATGTGATTAAATGGTAAATAATTTTTCTGCTGTATGCTTGGTCTGTTTTTATACTCTAGGTTTATGTTCTTAGGGTTAAACCTTCCGTGTTATTAATGTTTTCTCTACAATTATATATCCTCTACTCTAATATTTTTTCAGAAGAAAAAAGGTGCAGTTATATTTGTTTAAATATGCTTAAGGTGATAAATTCTCTTTTCTTATTTATATCATTAAAATAACAAACTAAAAAGAGGCATGTTTGTCTGGTTAATTAGATATCCCAGTTTTCTTAGAAGGTAGTAAGGAGAAAGGATCTGTATTTTCATCCTTCTGAAGTGCTCCAAAGGAGCTCACTTGTTTCATCTGATTCACTAAAAGCAATCCTTAGACACTTATGAGGGGAGAACCAGCAAAAGAAAAAGAAAAAGGTCACTTGATAAAGGATTGTAAAATTTATTTAGGAGCAAATGGCTGTTTAATTTTTTTGCTAATATAATGAAATTGTTTGAAAAAAGCATGATAAAAATCCCACCTGTTTTTTTATTGCATTTGAAGTGAAATTTATGCTTATGTTTATAAGAGTGAGAGTTTAAGTATAACTGCATTTGCATTATAAAAAATAAACTAAATTTATTGAAACATGAGGTGGGACATTCATTCAAGCATTGTGAAATGTTAATGTTCACACACCAAAGGAAAAACTAAATCATGTGATGACTGTCTAACACTTTTTAAGTGTAAATTGCAATAGTGAATTTTATTAACAAATGTGTATTTAAATGTTATTTGAACCTGGTTGGGCATTACTGGAAACACAGCGGTATAAAGAAACCCTCACTCGATTATAAGGCAAAAACATGGTAGAATTTTTCTTCACTAATTGAGTACATAAGTAAGTTTTTTAAAAAAGAATTCCCAGGAGCTCATATAATCTTTTTTAAGAAAATTCAAATTAAAAGTTTATATAAGAAACTTATGACTTAAAGCAAATGAAGAGAATTCCCTTAATCTTGACAACATAAAATTGGCATTTCCCTCTATTTTTTCCTTGAAAATTTTTATTTTTATTTTTGTTTTTTCACATGTATTATTATATTTCAAGTACAGTTGTCTCCATTTTGCCCCCACTACTCCCCCCAGCCCCAGCCATCCCTATCTCCCACCCTTGATCCTACCCTCCTTTTGGCTTTGTCCAGGCATCCTTTGTACATGTTCCTGAAAATCCTTCCCATTTTTCCCCTACTACCCCCTCCCACCATCCTTCTGGTTACTGTCAGTTTTTTCTTAATTTAAATGTCTCTGGTTATATTTTGCCTGCTTGTTTGTTTTGTTGATTAGGTTCCACTTATAGGTGAGATCATATGGTATTTGCCTTTCACTGCTTGACTCATTTCACTTAGCATAGTGCTCTCCAGATCCATCCATGCTGTCACAAAGGGTAGGAGCTTCTTTCTTTCTTTCTTTCTTTCTTTCTTTCTTTCTTTCTTTCTTTCTTTCTTTCTTTCTTTCTTTCTTTCTGCTGAATAGTATTCTATCATGTAAATGTACTGTATTTTCTTGATCCATTCATTTACTGATGGGCACTTAGGTTGCTTCCAGTACTTGGCTATTATAAATTGTGTTGCTATGAACATTGGAGTGCATAGTTTCTTTTGAATTTGTGTTTCAGATTCTTCAGGTATAGTTCCCTATGGCTCAGTGGATTGAGTGCTGACTTGTGAACCAAAGGGTTGCCAGTTCTATTCCCAGTCAGGGCATATGCCTGGGTGGTAAGTCAGGTCCCCATGTAGGGGCACATGAAAGGCAACCACAGATTGCCATTTCTCCTCTCCTTCTAAGAGAATCACCATCATAAACTTACATTCTCAGGTAGAAGGTCAAAGCATTCCATTAAAAATAATTATATAACGATTTCTCCAATGAGTCAGGAGACATGTTGAAAGAATATACAATTCTTCTTAAGCTTCAAATTCCAGGGCTTTAAAAATATGTGAATAATATATCTATCTTTATCCCTACTTATACCCATAGTTGTGAATGAAAAGAACAGATTGTAAGCCAACTTTGTAAAGTAAATTTATCCTGGGAAAGTCACAGATATTATTCTTAATAACTGCATAGATTTACAAAATAAAGAAAATAAGATCCTTTTCTTATGAGCTGAATTAACTATTGCAGGTCAATGAGGCATGTGTTTGTAGTTGAAGCAGTTTTGTTACATAAGAGAAACACAAAGGTCTCATTTTGCTTTTGCCTTACTGTTTGTTTTCCCTTGTACCACAGTCACAGTTTCAGGTTCTTTGTTTTGCTTTGGTTTTTCACACCAGAATTCCTCAGTGGAAAAAGTATCATTTTAGAACTAGAATTTTATAGCTAGTGTTCAAGTGAGGGAGGAAAACAGTTGTTATTTAGGAAAGAAGCAGTACTTTAAATATTGACAAAACTCATTCATGTTAACATTTCCTTTTTCAACTGATTCTGATACCTCAGGTTAATTCTGTCACTTCTTTCTGGCTGCTCTTACTACATAGAGCAGATATGTTAATCCATATATATTCTTACCTTATTTCTTGTAAACATGTACAATTTAAATAGTATAACTCATATAATCATGAAAATGAGGAAATGGGTAAATCTTTCCAGAGGGATTTGTAACTATAGTAGGAGACCTGATAGAAATTTTTTTAAGATTTTATTTATTTATCTTTAGAGGGGAAGAGAAGGAGAGAGGGAGAGAAATATCAATGTATGGTTGCCTCTCATGCGTCCCCTGCTGGGAACTGGCCTGCAACCCAGGCATGTGCCCTGACTGGGAATTGAACCTGCAACCCTTTGCTTCACAGGCCCTGTGCTCAATCCACTGAGCTACACCAGCCAGGGCTGATAGAAATTTTTGTTTAAATAATTGAGGGGAAATTTTCATAGAAAGGACAAACTTGGTGGTAAACCTATTGAAAGACATGGACTGATACACTAAATTAGTTTCTCAGTCAATTTCATGTGAGGGTCGGATTAAAGGGAATAGAAATTGCAGGATAGAAGACTGAAAATTGAAACTGAGTTTGACTATGATAAGATAAAGAATGCTGGAGGTGTGTCAGCCCTGATCTATATCATCTTCCCTTCGGGGCCTTGCGGGGTCTCAGCACACTGCCTCCTATCTTACAGTGGGATTCCCAGAGAACCACAGCTGTATCTATCGCAAAGGAGAATAGTCACTTCTGGAGTCAATTGCATATGTTTTTTATAATAAAATATAAATTACTAATAACTTTTTTGGCAGATAATTAAAATAATGGCATCTGGAGAATAGTTTAATCTTCAGTACTTAAATTTTAAGGAACTACTTCAAAGTTCAGATGAAGATGCCATGAGATACTGAAACTAATCTATGAATCTGCATCTTCTTTAAAGTCACATATTGCCATCATTGCACTGGGTTTTTATCTCAAAACTTTAGGGCTGTCAATTTTAACCTAGAGTGTTCATCAGAATCACTTATGAGGGCTTATCATAATATATTTTACAGGCCCTCCCTTTGCAATTATGATGGATTATGCTTAATAATCTTAAAACAAAATAAAATCTCTATACAGAATTCTCAATACAACCCCATTGTGTATTTTAGTAGCATGTAATCATAATGCAGATTGACAGAGAGTGAATGACTGAATAGCCTTCATTCAACCTCTGATTACATTTTTTTGAATACATTGGAATAAAATTTTAGGCATCTGGACAAAACTTCAAGCCACACATTTGATCTTATGACTTCAGTTTTTTGAATTACAATGAACTTCTACATAGTTTTTACAATTGATGAGCACTGAAATTTCTCTGCCCTCACTGTCACTCTGCACCTGAAGTAGAGAACACAAGGCACACGAAGAACCACTGCCATCACTTGTTAATGGTCACTCCAAACTAGAAAGAGCCCACGGTGTCTTCAGCTGTCAAACATCAGATCTTTTCAGTGCAATACACTTTAGCAGTAAATAGGAGTAAATTACCAATGTATGTGGTATGAATGACAGAGGCATACAAATAAGGCCAAACTGGAATGGTTACATATTATACAATTGTATGAAAGTGGAATTATGAAAAAGAAAAAACTACAGTGAGATAGTAGTGGTGTTAGGCGTTGCAGTAGGAGGTGTGAGTATACGTGGACAGCATGAGGGGTTACTTAGGGGTTATAGACTACTCTCTAGATTGATTATGGTGGTGATTAAATGAATATATATATATATATCCCAAATGAATATATATATATCTCAAATGAATATATGTGTATGGTTCAAGTCATAAACCTATACCTCAAAAACAGTCAAGTTTATTGTGCACTAATTTAAACATAAACCACACAATTTCGGAAGCGTATTTTGCCATAAAATGTGTGTAGCTTTTTCTACAATGTCCAAAATCACACACACACACACACACAAAAACCAATTAATTTTAATCTAAAGAGTGCAACCTCTAGAAATGTAGAATTCCACGACCCTGCACATCCACCAGAACTCCTTCCCTATGGTGGGTATTCAAACTGGCAAATCAGTTACAGTCCTTTACAAGTTCTGAGGTGGCACAGGAAGGGAATGGATGGCCCAGAAATCACTCTCAAGCTGTATTTCCTAGAAGCCTGGAACGAAAGCCAAGACTCCCATTACATTCATGACTATGAGTAACATGTTGGGTGATCTGCATGGAAGTGCTTAGTGACTTTCTGATACTTGAACTTAGAGTAGAGATGAGTCATTTCAATTCGAGAAACAGTAAGTGCCCACTGAGTACTGTTCTAGTTACTTATAGTCACCTGTCAGGGATAATATGAACCATGAATCTTTTTTTTCTATTTCAATCATTCATTTAACAAACATAGGTGTGGGAAAATGTAGGTGCACAGCTTGCATGGAAAAAAGACATGAAGATTATGATTACTACAATAGCTTTGTTAACTGTTTTTGCATGCTTACAACTTTAAATGGACTTTTGCCCACCACTGAATTTATCAGTTAGCAAGAACAATGTACTATTTAGCCATTAAGGTAACAAGATAAATAATAACTCTGTTGTCCTGGTATTTATATCCCACTAATGTGTACATAGTAAGTAACACTTTATAAAATTTTAAAAATTATATGAAAAAATTTTTAAAAGGAGAAATATAAACTATTAAAATGTTATATAACAAGAGTACTGAACTAGGTCTGCAGACAATAAAAAGTCTTATAAGGTAACAGAGGACTCTTCCTAGATTATTAATTTTGAAAATTAGTTTAACACACATATACCATTTACTTGTGACAGTGTTACAAATGTTAAGCCACATCATTCTCATAACCACCCTGTGAGCTAAGAGGAAGTATTCTTATTCTAATTTGGAAAGTGAGGAAAACAAAGTGGCCTGGAGGTGGCCAAGGCAGGTATTCATCTCAGAAAATCTAGCTCCAGAGACTGTTCTTGTTACAATTACGCTATGCTCTTACTGCCTTCAGCTGTTCTTACAGAATGCAAGGAACATGATCATGCTCAGACGCTCCAAAATTTGTGTCATTACAGTTCTCAGAATCTGCAGTGCATCAGCATTGTGCTAAATTAGGTCAAGGACAGAGCATTAAAGATTAACTTTAGTTAAAGTGAGAGGAATTCAGAGCACAAAGCCCTTAAGAGCACTGTGACATTTTTCAGAGTACCGTATTTTGGAAAAATGAAATCAGTCTTATTCTGAACTTCCAAAGCATATATCTTATCAGTCTAATTTTTAGCTGTTTTGTAACCCTTTTAGATCTTGAGTGTGACACAGACCTGATCTCACACGAATTCCTGTACGTAAACAATTGTGCCCCAAATCAGAACCATTTCAGAAACATTCTGTAATTAACAGCATTAGAAAAGATGCACAGAAGACAAGAAATCAGACAACTGACTAGCCAGGTTGCTTGCTGTACTTTCTCCATGACTTACTTCTAAAATGCTTGGGTGTTTGTTTATGAACTTTTCTACATTAACAGATGGATAGTTTCCTTCCTGCAAAACACTTAACATGGATATTGTCCCTGCATTCTCCATTAGCACTAGGGTTTCATATTGTGCAAATGTGCCAGCATGAATCAAGAAAGCATTGTAAGAAAACTTGTTACATTCCTAGAGATTCGTCATTAAACCTTATAGCATTGGCACTTAAACAGGGAGAATGCAGTTTCCAGGAAATTCCACTGACTCAGGATGTAAGGTCCTTTTCCAGTGACTTCTCACCAGAGTTGGTATATATGTTTGTTCTTGTTCCTTACTTCTCTTTACCACTTATTTTGTCTTGCTTCTGGCCTTCATAATAGCTTCTCTCTGACACAATTGCCACCATATTAATGAGGAAGTTCTATCCTTAGCATTTTCCAATGTAACCATATCAGGTTTCTGAAATCTAGTGGCTCAAAGAAGTAATATACCTAAGGAAAGCACAGCACAAACCCATTCACATCCAGAATAGGAGTGCATGTGTGTGCTTGCATGCACGTGCACACATACTTGTCCAGGTACCTTCACTTCGCCAAACATTTATGGTCTAGTTTAAAATATGAGGCCTGTCCAGAAAGTATCAAGCCGTGGTATGAAAAATAGAGACATTTACTGAAGACACAAAACACAAGAAAGAGTCCCAGGTAATGAGGTGTAGTGGATTGAGTGCCAGCCTGTGAAAGGGTCACTGGTTCTATTCCCAGTTAGAGAACATGCCTGGGTTGCAGGCCAAGTCCCTGGTAGGGGGTGCTTGAGAGGCAACCATGCATTGATGTTTCTCTCCCTGTCTTTCTCCCTCTCTTCCCCTTTCTCTAAAAATAAGTAAAATAAAATCTTTAAAAAATAAAAAAATTATGTTGTTAAAAACAAGAAAAGAAACACTGTACATAAGACAATGACACCTCAGTCCCTTTCAAAGTAAGCACCTTGAGACTTAACACAGTTCTCCCATAACCATCAGCTGCCCCATTGTATATTCCTGAATCTCATCCGCAGTGTGAAATCGCTTCCCTTTCGAAGGTTATTTTAATTTTGGAAAAAGCCAGAAGTTGTAGGGTGCCAAAGTTGGGCTGCAGGGGGCTGAGTCACCTGGGTGATTTGATATTTCACCAAAACACTCTTCACAAGACATGATGCCTGATTATGCATACTGTGGTGATGAAGCTGCCAATCACCAGTTGCTATAGATGCAGCCTTCTGAATAATTTGATTAATTTCTGCAGAGGAATGTTCAAGCTTACTGTAAATTTTGATGCAGATTAATGCCCTACTCGCTAAGTCATTTTGAATGTGATGGCCACACAGTATTCATGCTCACTCAATGGCGTCTACTGTTCCCACTGACTAGTACAGTGAAGTCATCATAGCTCACATGTGCACATTCCAGTCCACTGTCCTTGTCTGACAGGTAACATCAATGTCACACAAATCATTCTCTTTATATTAACAATGGTTGGACTTTTTCCAGACAGACCTTGTATTTTGCATCATTTGTACTTTGAAGTACCCTTAATAGATGACAACTTTCCTCCCCAATCATGACTAAGTTGATAAATAAAACAAATACTAAAGATGGAGGTTGATGTATCACCTTCAAACAGATAGAGACCAGATTGGAAGACATTGTTTATAACTGAAGATACTTTGTAGATTAGAACTTCCTGAAAAGTTCTATGTTACATTCGAAGAGCGAGTAACCAAATGTCCAGGCACTTAGAGCATTTAGATGTTATTTATTGGCCAAACTTTTAACCTGCGCAGGGGCGAACTTCCCCAACTGTGACCGGAGTCACCGTAGCTCCTCAGAGCTACAATATGGAAGTCGCGCCTGGCTTACAGACTAAAGGGTTTTTATAGAATACTGCAAGCAAGCAATATACAGAAGCAGATGTGGCTGTTAGCGATTGGTGCCATTGAACAATAGCCTCCTTACTCATTGGTGGGACCCTCTTGTTGGAAGGCAGAACATATTTTTCTTTTTTTTTCCCTCCTACTGGCCTTCCACATTCTCCTTATCTAGCTTCATGCCTGACTGGCCTTGTACACTGACTACATTCTGGGGTGGGGGCCTAACTATATCCTGTTGGAATTTCTACTTGCAGCTGGCTCTTATCGTAGCTGGCTCCTACATTCTACTTAGTCTCGGGGAGCGGGGTGGGTATTCAGGTAAGACCATGAGGAGAAACCCTTAAGCATCCTTCCACTCAAAAAAACCACAACACAGCTGAGCTCCAAGTAGCCGGTTATTTTTGCCAATCTATCAACTAGGGAAGTCAATGGTTTCCTACTGCCGTTCAGGAGGCTGTTTCCCAGACACTGCCTCTTTTAGGTCTTCCTGGGGACTCCGGTGGATGCTCTGTATTTTTGTTCCCTGTGCAAGGGGTCAGAACTCTTTTCTAGTCAAGTCCATGGCAAGGACAAGTTGCCCTCAAATGAGAACATTTTCTTCTCTATTTTCCTTCCCACGTTGTCCAACATACAAGAATGCATGGTACATAGCAGGCCATCTACACATATTTAGAAAAGAAATATACAATGTTGTTCTTGAGTGTATATCATCATAATAGTGTTTGTAAGATGTGAATGATCAGATTTGCCTACAATAAATTTCTAAATACATAAGCACACATGATTCAATGACCAGGCAAAGCACAAGAACCTCTAGAAACAGAGCACTACAAGTGCACCAGAGCTTCTCTTCTGTCATACTGCACAATTTGCTACAGAAGTTGCCACCCTTTTCAATCTAGCCAGCTGCCCAAGGAAGATCCAGGCATCCTCTGAAACTTACCATTTTTCTTTTAGATTTAAGTAAAACCTTATAAAAATGAAAATAAAAGGCCCTAAAAAAGATGAAACATATGAAGATACTCCAATAGTAGCATGCAAACAATATAGAGATAAACCAAATTTGAATATATCACCTCTTGTTATGAATTTCTAAAGGAGAACTGTAAGTTAAAGTTGTAAATTGCCTTGAAAATTAAAGTTCAAAGATCAAAGGAACTGGAGTATAAGATCCTTTGCTTTAACCTTGAGCATGAAAAGCTTCATATCCAAAATTCCAAATTAAATAAAATCCAAAATAATAGTACCTGGTTTCTTGTCTAGCTTAGAGTCTTCCGGGAGTTTTTTGATTCCTGAATGGAACTTGGACTAACATCAGTTGCTTGTAGCTGGGATTCCTCTCCTGAATACATGATTCCTTTTGAGCTCTGAAAGGTATATTAATTTAATTGGAAATTCCTCCATTTAAAAAGTCTAAAGCCCTAAAAAGATACACCAACTTTTCATAGCAGTGGCCCATAACCTGTGCAATTTAGAAAACAATTCAATCTTTAGTTCCTAAGATAATTATCTCAGGCAAAATGATGTTTGCAAAATCCAGTATTCAGTATTTTGAGACCACAGCAGAAACTGAGTAGTTTTAACTTTACCAGGAGACCAGATGGTCTACACCTGCTATCAGAACTCACAACTTGTGAACTAAAAATGAATTGTGAAAGTCTTCCAGCAACATGCTAAGTTAGTATTTGAATGTATTTATTGGATTCCTCTTGTTGCTGTGAACAATTATCACAAACTTAGTGGCTTACCACCCACCAGCTTAGATCTTACAGTCTGGAGCATTTCAGTGCTCTAAAGTGAGTCTTACAGACCGATAATCAAGATCTCAGCAGTGCTGCATCCTTGTCGAAGTTTTCAGGGAGAAGGCACTACTCCCTCTTCTCAACTTTGGCAGGTTGCCCGCATTTCCCAGCTCCTGGCTCCCTCTCACCTGCAAAGCCAGCAGTCCCATCACCGCAGCCTCTGCTCTGCTGCCACATCTCTGAGCCTGGCTTTCCTGCGTCTCTTTCACTTATAAAGATGTGTCAGGTGATCACTTTGTAAGTTTAGAAATGTCTAATCACTGGGTTGTACACCTGAAACTAATATAATATTGTACTTCAACTGCAATGGACAAATGCAAAATTATTAAGCAAAAATCAAAACCAAAACAAACAAACAAACAAAGATCTTTGCAATCACACTGGAGCAGCCAGAAAATGCAGGCTCATCTTATTACAAAACTATTTTAACATAATTCCATATATAAGGTCCCTTATGTCATGTAAGGTGACAAATTCACAGATTCCAGGGGTTAGAATGTGGACATCTTTGGGGGTATTATTCTGCCTGCTTCAATAATGGTTCATATCCGGCACAAAAGATATCTATGATTAGTGCCTCCTAAAAATGTCATTTGAGACATTGCTGTTTCTCTGGAAAGTACAGATCAGGTTTGAAGTATTTTCTTCTCATGTCAGCATTTGCAAAATTTCGGACCTTCCACCTTTCATTTGATGCCATGATTCTGGAAACACTTTATGGTATAGGGAAAGTTATTGATGTTGGCACAAATCCTGTCAAACTCACAAGGATTTAGATAGAGACCAGCGTAGCACATGATTTCACACTTGCTCTCTGACTGTGGGCAAGCAACATTTGGTACCTCAGTTTTCTTGTCCACAGAACTGTTTATGAATTTTCAATAAGATAATGCTTATAAAACACCTAGACTGGTGCCTAAAACATAGAAGCACATCAGCAGGGTAACAAAGTTATCAAAAGCATTATGATGGATTTGACTATGGAGGAGACTTTCCTCACAAGTCCCCCTGTGTGCCATGGATGAGAGTAAACATGACTGAGACATGGTGTGATCTTCTTGGGGAGGAGAGGTGGACAGTTTGCCAGAGGAAAAAGGTCTTGAGCAGTGGCCAGTTTCTCAGAGGAAAAAAGCGTTGAGCCCCTTCCTCCAAGAGCTTTTATTGGGTTGTAATACACAGGAATACAGGGCAGCAAGGATCAAAGAGTAGATAACATTTCAAAGAAATCTTAAGGCTTAGTCCGAGTCAGAATCTATCAGGAACAGAGTTTTAGGGTTTCCTGCTCAAACCCTTAACATATGAATGAGAGCACTCTTAGCAGAGCAGATTTCACAGGTTTATCAGGAAGTCTTGTGATGCCAGATTTTTCCCCTGGACACGCTCTAGCAAGGCAAGGAGCTGCACCCCTCCCCATCAGGTATTCAATCAAGCTTAAGGGTATTAGGGCCAGAAAACACTTCTCCCAGAGGACATGGGAACTCGGGCTTTGTCAAAGCTGGGGGGGTGAGAGTCCATTGCTCTTTGTTGCAGCCCCAAAGTCCTTCCATGAAGGCCTCCCAAGTGATTGTGTCTGGCCTAGGTTTACCCTCTTCTGAAGGGTCTTACCTGTCAAGGACTTCTGATCATGCTTTGGGGGCAGGGAGGAAACTGAGGCAGGATTTGCTACCAGAGACAAGCTGTCTCCTGTGGGTCTCATTCCAGAGGTCATAGCTCGCTCATCCTTAGCCACAGGGGGAAGAGAGTTACAATTCCTAAAACCAGGCAGAGCGGTCTACAATATTTGATTCTATCACCAATAAATACAAGAGGTTGAGGACCTTAAACACTGGAGGAAAAAAGCCTCTTTCACTAATCACCTCCTAGCCTTCCCACCTTTTTCCACTCATTACTCATGCCTAGTGAGATTTCTCCAGTTTAGGTTGCCCTGAAATCTAGTATCATGCCTATAAATCCATCTGTTATTGCTCTTTCCTTAGATAGCATGTGTTATCTGTCATATGATATTTTACCTCAGAGCAAACACCTATTTTTCTTTTTACTGATCAATTCTCTCCCTCCGCAAGTGCTACTTAATCTATTTAAATCATCTTTCTATCTGATTCACTTAGTATAAACACGCAGGCCAGGTCAATCATGGCTCAAAGCATGCCAGAAAATTCTAAACCTACTATGACTAGAATGATGACCTGGAGTAGATAGAATGTCCTAAACTGAGTTGGATTATGTGTGAATGTGTATGAAGGGCTGGGAGTGTTTTGTTGTAGAAGGTGCCACAAAATTAGGGTCAAATATTATATTACTCTAACCTCCACTCTTTCTTAGGAAAATGAAATAGTAGTTTCCATATCCTTTTCTTTAGGACTACATATTTTATATATTCACTTCAATATATTGGTATTGAATATCACTTATACTCCATAGCACACAGGTGGCAAACACAAGGCCCACAGGCCGAATCCAGCCCTCCACCTGGTTTTATCTGGCCCAGCACCTTGTTTTTACTCAGTGGCAGTGCTGAGCTCTTGTTTAACTGTTAAGTAGTTACATTTAAACATCCCTAAAATTATATTTGGCCCCTTGAAGGCAACTGGGAGGCTGATGTGGCCCTTGGTGAAAATGAGTTTGATACCTCTGCAATAACCTAACAAAAAATACTAAATGTCTAGTAATCCCAGCTATGTTATTTATGCCTTTTTAGCTATTTGAACTACTACTTTTTGAATGTGAATTTTTATACTGATCTGTTTGTCTAATCTTATCCCAACTTTTATATTTTGATAAATTGTAAATGTTTTCCTAACAAATTATTGGTACTACTTGTATTATTCAGTTATTTTTATTTATGTCTTTAAATATTAAATTTAGAACATTTATATAAGTAGTTAATTTACTTATGAATGTGTCTCTTATCATTTTACACAGTTTTAATACTATAGTTTGAACATACATTTACATATATACCTTTACTTAATGATATTAATAAATTCCCTCATAAACTGTTTTGTTTTTTTTAAATTCAAGCATGCTACCTTTTCCATGTTCATAATCATACTAATAGAAAATCACACTATCAAGGACTTCCAGCCAAGATGGTGGCACAGGTAGATACATTCTGCCTCCTTGCACAATCAAAAGAAGGACAACAACAAATTAAAAAAAAAAACAACAACAAGAACTGCCAGAAAATCTAACTGTACAGAAGTCTAAAAACCAAGGAGTTAAAGAAGAACATTCATCCAGACCAGTAGGTGGGGCAGAGATGGTCGAGAAGACTCATTAGGAGGCAGCAGCTGGAGAACTGGGTGGTTAAGGCGGCTGCTGGCTGAGCTGGTGGTCCCACATTTGCATGGGGATAAACCAGGAGGAGCAATGGGGGAGTGAGACAGATCCTGCAACCCAGAGTAATTCCAGGGTAATTTCCTGGTATTCCAGCTCCAGGAAGTAAAGCCTCAAAACCTTTGACTAAAAAAACCTGTGGGGGTTGAGGTAGCAGGAAAAAATCCCAGCCTCACAAGAGAGTTCTGTGGAGAGATTCATAGGGTCCTAGGATGTACACAAGCCCAACCACCCAGGAACCAGCACCAGAAGGGCCCAATTTGCTTGTGGTTAGTAGAGGAAGTGACTGAAAGCTAGCCCAGGGCTGAGCCAGAGGCATTGTTCCCTCTTGGGTGTTCCATAATGTAGACACATGGGTTGTCCTGCCCTGATGGAAACGTTAGGCTCTGCCCTTTACTACCTTATCAGGCATGCTGAGACAAAAAATATTGCCCAGATGAAATAACAGATCAAAGCTCCAGAAAAAATACAATGAAGAAATGAAGAGATAGTTAGCCTATCACTTGCAAAGTTCAAAACACTGGTAATCAGGATGTTCACAGAAATGGTTGAGTATGATTGCAAAATAGAAGAAAAAGTAAAGGCTACTGAAAGTGAAATAAAGGGAAAATGTACAGGGAACCAATAGGGAAGTGAAGGAAACTCGGACTCACAACAACAGTTTGGAGCAGAAGAAAAAAGAAACATTCAAACAGAAGAAAATGAAGAAACAAGAATTCAGAAAAATGAGGAGAGGCTGAGGAACCTCCAGGACAACTTTAAACATTCCAACTTCTGAATCATAGGGGTGCCAGAAGAAGAAGGGTAAAAGCAAGAAGTCCAGGAAGCTCAGAGAGTTCCAAAGAAGTTGGACCCAAGGAAGCAGACACCAAGGCACATCACTATTACATTACCCAAGATTAAAGAGACAATCTTAAAAGTAGCAAGAGAAAAGGAGACAGTTACCTACAAAGAGTATCCATAAGACTATCAGCTGATTTCTCAAAAGAGGCCTTGCAGGCAAGAAGGGGCTGGAAAGAAGTATTCCAAGTCATGAAATCCAAACACCTACATCCAAGATTGCTCTATCTGCAAAACTATCACTTAGAATGGAAGGGCAGATAAAATACTTCCCAGACAAGGTCAAATTAAAGTAGTCCATCATCACCCAATCCTTATAAAAATGTTAAAGGGACTTACCTAAGAAAAAGAAGAAGATCAAAAGTACAAACAATAAAATGACAACAAACACACAACTATCAACAACCTAACTTAAAACAAAAATGAACTAGCAAGTAGAACAGGAACAGATTCACAGAAATAGAGATCATACGGAGGGTTATCATTGAGGAGGGGTGGGGCAGAATGGGGGGAAAATTCCAGGGAATAAGAAACATAAATGGTAGATACAAAATAGACAGGGGAAGGTTAAGAATAATATGGGGAATGGAGAAACCAAAGAACTTATATATATGATCCATGGATATGAACTAAAGTGTGGGAATGATAGTGGGAGGGGGGAATACAGGGTAGAGGGAAACAAAAGGGAGAAAGAAATGGGACTGCTGTAATAGCATAATCCATAACATATTTCAACATTTTTTAAATATTTTAATTAAAATTTTTTAATTTTTAGAGAGAGGGGAAGGAAAGGAGAAAGAGGGAAAGAAACATCAATGTATGCTTGCCTCTTGTGTACCCCCCCACTGGGGACCTGGCCTGCAACCCAGGCATGTGCCCTGACTGGGAATGGAACCAGCAACACTTTGGTTCACAGGCCCATGCTCAATCCACTGAGCTACGCCAGCCAGGGCCAGAAGGTAGTATATTTTTTAAAAGAAAAAAAAATCATACTATCTTTCACAATGTTTTCCAATCACTTTTGCTTTAATGCTAGAAATGCCAAAAAGAAAATTAAAAATAAATGTGTAATTGGCATCTTATTAATTGTTAATATAATTAATATTTATATTTTGCTCTTTATTTTATTTTTTAAGATTTTTAAAAATCCCTACCTAAAGATATGTTTATTGATTTTTTAGAGAGAGAGAGGAAGGGGGTGAGAGAGACGGAGAGTATGAGAGAGAGAAATTGATTGCGTTTCTCGCACATCAGTTGCCTCTAGTAAGTCCAGGAAAAAGTAGTAAGGTATTTTACACAAATGTGCTGGGGATCAGACTGCAACCTAGGTGTGTGCTCTGACAGACAATGGAACTGTCAGATTGCTGATGTACACGATGATGCCCCAACCAACTGAACTACCCAGGCAGGGCTACATTTTGTCCTTGAGAATATCTGCTACTTGTTTTGCTTGAAAGTCTTATATAGAATGCTCAAATTTTACTTAAAAATATTGTTAGAATGACTACTGAATTTCATCAAATGCTTTTTTATGTCAGCTGTAATCTCATTCTCTTTTACTCTTAAAATTCTCTGCCACTCCAATTTCATACAAGTTTAATTATATTACATTTTCTTTGGAAAACAAAGCAAATAGAATCTAATATATTTAGTTGTTTGGGTGATATTATTTTCAGACACACTATTGAAATTTATAGAAAAAAGTGTCCTGTTTTAATACCACAGTAATTGCCTTAGTTTAATTATTTTTAGTTTTTTCTTTATACTTATTTTTGACTAAGGATATATTCACTTTGTTCAAAATTTTGAACAATAAACAAATTTGGAGAGTTTAAACAATTTGTCCTTGTGCCTCTTACTATTCATGTAAGTTTTTGCAGGTTTTTTATGAATTGATGGAGTTCAATATTTTGAAATCCCTTTGTTTTAATTTATATTTCACAATGGACATTTGTTTATTTCAGAGTAGCTAATTTCACAAACTCTCCTGGTTCAATGTCAGATTTTCTAACTAAGAGGAAATATTTTGCATTTGAAATATAGTGGTTCTCAGCATATACTCTTCCCAATGACTCTCCTATCTATACCAAGTTCACAGAATTTCTCATGAGTGATTGAGATCCTTAAAGGATATATCTTTCTCTTATCTTCCAACTTAGTGGTTTCTGAGACTTCTGTCTCTAATTTAATGAAGTAAGGGAATATTTGGTAAGTATTACAAAAATCTATTAGGGCTATATTGTATACAGCTGGGTCAGACAATGTTTTTGAACACCTGCTTTTCTGGTTGGCTAAGCTCATGGATTTGTAAATAGCATTTCCTTTCTGTACCTCTGTCTTTTCTGTCCTTCACTAGTTGAGTTCACTAATCTCTAACAACATGATAAGCGAACATTCTGCCTGGGTTTTGATTTCTGATCTTATTTTGGATTTAACCTCAGAGTCCCTTGCAATTCCAGGTGCAATTTACATGAATTTGTTGAAAACTCTGAAGCATATTCAACACATTGCCCTTCTCACACTAAACCTTTGAATATTTCAAGTACATTCTCTAAGTAATTGTTGCCATGTTATAGGTAACTGTGGGCACATTTGTGTAAAATACCTTACTACTTTTTATAGTGACTTTTTATAGTTTTGTGCTTTTTTTTTACTTTCTGCAATTTTCTAAACATTCAGAGGAACTATAATAGCAATAACTTTGATACATTTTACTAAACTGTATCCCATTTCTTTGATACTAGCACCAGAGAGTCCATTCTGTCATATTCCAGATTTTAATTAAAGGGCCCAACAGTTTCATTGTTGAGTATAATATGAAATGCTGATTCAAGATACGTTGTTAACAATGCATTCTTCCATTTCTAGTAGACTACAGGCTCTTATCAGAAGTGTGTTCAATATAATTAAATGTCTCTCAGCATGTTTACTTATTTTATATTTATGTAGTGTTTTATTAATAGATATCCATTATCAAGGCATTTCTGCATTGATGGGCAATATTCTGTTTATGCCAGATTTGTCTTTTTAATATACCGTTGAGAATACTTCTTGGCTAAATTGTACATCGTGACAGTTTTTAGTTTTCAATAAAATTACTTTTGAATAGTAAGGCTCATTCTCACATTTTAAAATGTATTTAAATTCCTAAAATAAAATATTAGTTAATCAGGTGCAGTGATATATGAAAGGATGTAGTTTCAGTGAATATAATAAAAATTAAAGTCCCGGCTGGTATAGCTCAGTGGATTGAGCTTGGGCTGAGAACCACATGATCGCTGTTCAATTCCCAGTCAGGGCACATGCCTGGGTTGCAGGCCTGATCTTCGGTGGGGGCCATGTGGGAGGCAAGCACACATTGATGTTTCTCTCTCTCTTTCTCCCTCCCTTCCCCTCTCTCTAAAAATAAATAAATAAAATATTTTTTAAAAAATAAAGAAAATACGGACCTTGTATTCACAGAAACACACACATAAACCCACCACACACGCACACGCAAAATTGAGGGTCATCTTTCTGATTTCCCGAAATTGTTCACAGTATCAGGAAAAGGGGAATCAATTACTAAATCATAACAATCAGGGTGTAGACCTATAGAGCTTGTAGTAGTGCATAATTTCATATACTCGTCTTTATTTTTATTAATTTATTTATTTTAAGATTATTTATTTATTTAGTTTTAGAGAGAGGGGAAGGGAGGGAGAAAGAGAAGGAGAGAAACATCAATGTGTGCTTGCCTCTTATGTTCCCCTCACTGGGGAACTGGCCTGCAACCCAGGCATGTGCCCTGACTGGGAATCAAACCAGTGACTCTTTAGTTCACAGGCCAGTGCTCAGTCCACTGACCCACACCAGCCAGGGCACAAATACTCTTCTTTAAATATCAGATTCGAACATTGAAAATTATGGAAGTACTATTTCTACATAATGGGCAATAAAATGTAGAGGCAACATATCAACACTTCTCATCAATAATCTTTACAACTGATCTAAACAAGACAAGAAATTTTTGTTGGATTAACAGGGATAGGATTTAAGCTTCCTCTGTTTAAAAAAAAAGAGGAAAACGGGAAGGAAAGAAGGAGAAAAATATCTAGAAGAGACAATACAGTAATATAATTATCCAATAGAAAAGAATATGATCTCTGAGAAAGAAGAGACAGGCAAAGCGAGACTTGCAACTGATTCAGCATACTGTCTGAGGACACTTTACAGGACACAGTGTTATAAAGGAAAAACTACACCTGACCTGGCAGAAATGCTGGGTTGAAAAAGAGGCCAGAATTCAGGAAGCATAGATGATTAAAATTTGTAAGTTAGAATACCTTATAAGAGGGTATAACATGAGGGGACAAGTTCAAAATCTGGAGAGTGATGTTGAGGTTTTGAGTAAGTACTAATCTATGTATATTTGAGACAAAATCACTCAAGACCAGGGAAAGAACCAAAAGAAAGCAACAGTCCAAATAATCCTTGGAATCCCTAGAGATATGGGAACTGTTTATTTTCCTATCACTCAGAGTATAAACACACAGAGCATTGCATAGGGTACATAGATGGGTGTGGCCTGGCTGAGAGGTAGCGTCTTCTTCGGCCTTTTGTGGTTCTCCACATTGTGCTGAATTTTCAAACCACTCTTTTACCTGAGCCATTTCTCAGGGTTGTTATGCCATAAGGAGTAGTGTCCTCAGCTTCTTATCCAGGAGTTTCCTGCCTTCTGACCACATCCATGCAGCAGTAAGGGGCTAATTCATTAGCACACATGTAGGGTTAAATCTAGAACCCTTTGTTGTTCGTGTCAGTTTTAATAATGAGGATGGTATTCTGTCAGAACATGGCTTCCTGGAATGGGGCCAGATTTGGGGATTCAAGATGTCTTGCTGGGATCTAGTAGCAAATACTATCAGTCAGGTGTTAGGCTGTATGTGGGAGGGGGTGAGGGTAAGATTCCTCCATGACTCTCGCTGTTACACACATGAGTTAAGTTAATAAGTAGAGGCTGAGTGGCAAGAAGTAAAATTGAAACAAGTGCCTAATGGAGTCGTGCTTGTTTTCTTATTTTTTTATGTTTGCCCTAATTTTCTTTTATTTTTCATTCTTGTTTATTCTATTACAGCTGTCCCAATTTCCCCCCTTTGCCCTCCTCTATCCAGACCACCTCTAACTCCCATAGTCCTTTTCCACTCTGCTGTCCACGTCCAGGGGTCATTCATACATGATCCTTGACAAGACCCTTCCCCTTCTTTCCACCATTCCCCTCACCTTTCATGACAGCTGTTAGTCTCTTTCCTGTTTCCACATCTTCAGTTTATTTTGCTCACTAGTTTATTTTGTTCATTCAGTTCTTCTAGGTGAGATCACATGGTATTTGTCTTTTACTGACTGGCTTACATCACTTAGAATATAGCCTCCAGTTCTATCCATGCTGTCACAAATGATAGGAGTTCCTTCTTTCTTTGTGCTGCATGGTATTCCCTTGTGTAATTGTACCACAGTTTTTTAATCTATTCATCTACTGATGGGCATTTAGGCTGTTTCCAACTTTGGCTATTGTAAATAGCACTGCTATGAACATAGATGTTCCTAAATTCTTTCAGATTGGTGTTTCAGGATTCTTAGGGTATATTTCCAGCAGCAGAATTGCTGCATCAAAAGGTAGTTCCACTTTGACTTTTTCTGAGGAAATTCCATACTGTTTTCCACAGTGACTGCACCAATTTGCATTCCCATCAACTGCACTAGGGTTCTCTTTTTTTCACATCCTCTCCAACATTTGTTTGTTGATTTTTTAATGAAAGCTATTCTGACAGGAATGAGGTGATATCTCACTGTGGTTTTAATTTGCATCTCCCTGATGGCTAGTAATGCTGAGCACTTTTCATATGTCTATGGACCATCTGTATATAAAGAGTCTTGATTGTTTTCAATATTTCCCCAAATAGGTGGAAAAAAGAGATGGTATCCTGACAAAGAGGCATAAACCCCAGGCTCCAGACAGAAGCAATGTGTCTATAGCTAATTAGGTAAGGCGTCCCCTAACCTGAAATAGATGGTGTCAGTAAAGTTGACCATACTTACTGACGCAGGGCTTGAATGGGACCAAAGATGTTGGAAATTCACCTGGTTGAGCAGTAAGCAGCCACCATGTTGTTAAAAACAAAGGAAACAGAAATGCCTTCCTTACTGGCACAGAGTTGCTTGCTCAGTGTGTACTGTTTTCTCACAAAACTTTGACTTTAGCTTCTTTAAAGAAAAATAATTAGGTGTGGTTTGAATTCTCTCTATTTCCCATCTGAGCTTACTGGAAGACCCCGGGGAGAAAATATATAAAATTTTAATGGTTCTTATGTATACAAATGCCTAAGTTGGACCACCTAACTCAGACCTCTGAGGGGAGAGAATGACGAAATTCACCTGAGAAAAGCTTACCGTAGGGAGAGAAGTTAAAAGGATCTATTAATTTTGTGCCAATTCAACATATCATTGTTGTAGCCCACACATGTAAATGTATAAAGGAATGGCTTGAAGTCTATATACTTGCACTTTCCCACCCCATAAGTGTCAAAGGGAATTCTACTATTCAGGAGTGACTGAATGCACAAAGATATTAGTAGAACCTGTGGATCAGATCAGCTCTTTGCCCCTTCCAAACTGCCTCTGTGTCTCCTCTAAAGAGGTCTAACAGAAACAATTTAGCATCCCAAACTAGCAATAGGAAATCATGGTTTAATTACAGTTTAATTACTGCCAGAGAATTCAAAGAGACCACTTCCCAATATAATATTTTCACCACACTGATTAAACCAGTTGGTCAACCCCACTTTTTAAAGATATATATATTTATTAATCAGAGAGAGAGAGGGAGAGAGGGAGGTCAACGTGAGAGAGAAACATCAATCATTTGCCTCTCCTAAGCACCCCAACCAGGAATCGAACCTGCGCCTTTTGGTGCACAGAACGATGCTCCAACTAACTAAGCCACTTGACCAGGATGGTCAACCCTACTTTTAAAGTGGCATTTAGGCACCTACTTGGCTTTTGTCAAAACTGAAGTTCTATCCTATGGACATCTTGTGACTCTCAGGCCTGATATCCTCATTTTGCAGTTGGTCAACATGGACTGAATCACTAACAAGGGTTGGAGGCCCCAGCAGGTCTCATTAGTCAAATAAAAATGTTGCATTCAAAACCACAGCCAGTCTGGCTCTAGCAGCATCTCGGTTTTATAGGACATTTTGACACTTTCGTTATTACTACTATCACAGAGGGTTTCATAATTGTGTAAATATTTCAGAGTAAAAAATGAATAGGGTATGGAGACAAAACCATCAAAGAAATACATTCCAGTGGAAAATACAGACATGAGCAAGTGATTACAACAACAAAACACATTGAAGGTAATAATGAAGACTGGTCCCCTGTGGAAGAGCAGTGGATAAAAGGTATATCTAATTAAGACCCTAAAGATAGTTCCATGGGATCCCATGATAGTTCGACACCTGAAATAAACCTCTTTGTTACCAAAGTATCAGGTTTACAACAATTGTTGTAAATTCATGACCAAGAAAGAAAGGAGAGAAATGAGCAAACAAAATAATTTAAAAAACCATAAACATAATATAATGCAAATAACCAGCATGCTAATACGCAAACCAAAATACAGTTAATGCCGGTAGCTTATAAAGAATGTTTTTTTTGGATTGGGGAAAGAAAAGGTACTGGCAGATCACTGTGCTAGCAATCTGTTGTCACACAACAAAGTACCGAACACAGTTTTACTTAAAACAACCATTTTGTGCATTAGAAGTTCTGACAGATTGTTTAAGCAATTATTCTTTCGCATGTGACACTGACGGATATCACTGGGGTGATTCTGCCGGCAGATGGTGTGGCTTTCAAGATCCAGTGCTCTGTGTTCAGATGCACGCAGCCTTGTTCGGGGGCCTGCAGGACCAGCTCTGCTGAGAGTCGGAAAGCCTAGCCTGGTCCTTCGGCAGGGCAGTCTCAAGGAAGTCAAATGTTTTACGTGCTGCCTTTTTGCTCCCAGAGAATGTTTTCAGAGGCAGAGGTAGAAGCAATGAGCCATTTAATACTCCAGCAGTGGAAGTGCCAGAACATCTTATCCACCATATACCACTGACCAAAAAGTTATCTAAATGTCTAGCTAACATTCAAATGAGGAAAATTAGAATTTATTTCTCAATGAGCTGAGTAGCAGATAATTTACCATCTTTACTAATGTACCAGTGGTAAAAAAGTTATTTATATTCTTCACACTTGGAAAATACTGTTCTCCACATTGAAAACAGTGTGGCGATTGCTGGGGGGAAGGGACTTGGGTGGAAGTGGGTACAAGCAGATTAAATGGTAATTGGAAAATACAATAAAAACAAATTTAAAAATACCATTATCCTTTCCTAAGGGTTTCAAAACTCTCATCTCATTATGAAATATGATGCAAGTCCAGGATCCCCTCTTTTAAACAGATGCAGGTTTTCCCACTGTGCATCTTACCCTGAGGGTCTGTGCAGTACAAACCTGTTATCCCCCCCACAACATCCTCCCCAAAGCAACCCCCCATACACACACTCAGACACTCCACATGCAATGGTGTGCTGGGGGAGGGTGAACACAATGAACACTCCTGTTGACAAAGTTAAGGAATAGAAAAGAAACCGCAGTAAATGATCTATCATATCTAAAACGTTGAATAAAACATGTGTGCAGTTCTTTCATGGGGCTCAGAGCTGCCTTATCGGAATGAACCTTCACATCTCCTGCATCTGCCCTCTGAGATGCCGGTTCCTTTCTTCGAGTCCACATTTTACATAATAAATGGCTCACGTGAACAGCTTGACGAAAATGGTCTTCTTGACCTAGCCCTCCTCAGGCGGCCCCAAGCCCTCCAGGCTCTGACTGGGCTGCCGACCTTGCTGAGCCTGCGCCACCCAGTTGTAGCAAGAATTTTGCTCATTTAAGAGAAATCTATGCATCCTTGATATCTCATTACCCTATGTATCGGATCAAATTCCTCATCCTCCACCCTTGATAAAATTATTTAAATATCAAATTAAGTATGTCACTCATAATAGAACACATATATGGACCAGGTGCTGTTCTAAGGGTATTATGATATTAACCCATGTAGTTCTCACAGATGGATTGTTACAGTTAGTATTACCACTGTGTGATTAAGGAAAATGAGGCGCAAAAAATCACAATAAATATTTTATATGTGTGCAAATATCTATAACTTGTAATGACATTTTATAGAAAATACTTTTAAAATAAAATGGCAATGTCATATGCATTTACTTAATATATGTTTAATGGATATTAAAATTAAATGTAATTTTATTTGAAAATCGAATCCCTATATATTAGAGAAGAAAAAAAATAGAAGCATAATCTTCCCATTTATCTTCCAGATCTAATTGTTTCATTAAAATTTTTATTTAGCTATGTAGTGAGGCAGGATATTCTAAGGTTTCTTTAAATTTGAAAGAGTTTGTAAGGTAAAATAAGATATACATGGCATTCTGAGTCATGGTAAAATATATAATGATTTGAATAATTAATAGCATTCTTGCAAAAATCAGGTGTGTCATGGTCAAGGGTAGTTTCAAGTTGTTGAGTAAGGCCTTTTAATCTGAAACATACATTACATAGATATAATTCACAATCTAACTTGTATTGTGCACACTTAAGCCCTAAGGCACCCTACTAATTAATACCCATCATATTCTGATAATGAGCCTAAACTAGACAGCAATGAAAATTAGCATGTTTTCCCTTTATCTAATTGCATCTTTTCTCCTTGTTAAGTAATTTGGCAAGATCAAAGTCTTTACAAGAGACAGCATGTCTTTCTCAAAGAGGTTTCTTTTTTTTTTTTTGATAACTAACCTAGTGACAGCAAATCTGGTGGTGTTATATAGACATTTTAGATGGATAAGGAGTTGAATTAACTTATTTTGGTCCATACTTTCATTTATATAATATTAGTCTAACTTAAAGTGTTTGATGGCTTTGAAAATAAAAGTAGACATTCATATGAATAAGGAGGCAAAAGCATTGCATGAGATATGATGATATACAATTATTTTTAAGCAAGCCAGAATTACATATATATTTTTTATCTTGGGATCCCACAAGATCCTGAGACAAAGTCTTGAGATCAGGGGGTTTATTTGGGACACAAAGTGAACAGTGACATATCAGAGGGTGAGAAGCCAGTAATAATTGCATTCATGGACATGAATGCTGGGGCTAATGGGACTTAACTCACTTCAGGACTTTCGGTAAACCATATGAACCTTTCTTCAGAATTGTCTTGAAAGAGAATAAGGAACCTGGGGCATTTTTAAAAAAACACAAAATCACTTATTTGATGGTTGAAGATTAAACCAAGAATTATTAATCCCTGCACCTTTCCATTTTACAGCAAAATATGGCTGAGCAATCTCCTAGAAGTTGTAGGTGGGAGACTGCAATTATACTGAAAAATATCTTCAAGGGCAAGTGGACTAAAGGGATAGGGAGCAGTACATCAGCAGAGCTGGCTAAATATGAAATCCAGATCTGCTCAAATTCTGCACGGAATCCACTCTCTTAGTGAGGTTTGTGGACAGAGGCTGGCTCTAATCTTAAAAATTCTTAAAATGAAAGGTGAGAGGAATTAGTTGTCATATCTCCTTTTTCAGCATTTTTCCTGTATGCTTATTTTAGATTACCTTCCTCCTCACCCAGAACCTCCATTGTTCTGTGTCGTCTGTCCAGTGGAATAACACAATTCATTAACATAGGGTATGTATGAATCATTTTCATATTTGGATCTTAGTTTTTGCAATTGCCTTTTTATTTTTATTTCTGAGGTGGAAACACCCAAAGAATCCACAGTAAATCCTTCAAGTTCCAGATATTTACCTGACTACTCTCACTGTATAGTAGTATTTCTTTAGTGCTTCCTAAGAAGCAGGTTCTATTATTCTAGACAAAGTAATCCTTTTCCTTTATCTGATAGTTTAATACCATTTTTAGTCCCGAATAATCAGATGACAAACACAACCTTTCAATTAGTAGAACTCTTATTGTGTACCCCCTCCAAATGGGGCCTCTAGTTCTGATGGGAGGTTTAAGTTCTGCAGACAAGAGCCACAAATTCCCCAACTGTTAGTGACAGAGGTCAGTCCTCCCATCCTAAATTCTGCTACCCATGAAGTAAGAACGCAGCATCATTTAATGGGCATTGTCTCAACATACATACCATATTCTGGAAGACTGTGTCCTATTCACATGAAATTTCTCATTGAGTTGACTTTTAGTAATATCTTACAGAGATCATTTCAATATTCTATGTGACTGACAGCTTTCAAATGATTAGCAATATTGTGGCACCAGTAGTTTGTGTGATTATAAACCTATCATAACTCACCCACACTAAAATGAACTCCTTGATGTGAAAAGATGTCATGTGTAATCCTGTATCACTATATCAGGTATTCTGTACATTATTAAATAGTGTTATCATGCATGAAATGCAAAACCACCTTCAAAATTGACATCAACCACAGAAAGAAACATTTCTGCCTCCTTTACAATGAACATGCAAGTGGTTTGTTGGCCTCCTTCATGATAGAACGCTAAGGAAATTTCAGTGTTTGTCTCTACGATAGTTTAAACAGCCAGCACTGCTGTAACTATATTAGCCTGGGTAAAAGGGAGGCCATGTTCTTGGGTGGATGTACACCCTCTTTCCTTGTTACTATCACCACTCTTCTCAAAGTCCAGTGGTTGAGCACTGGGTAAATTGAATAGACAAACTAAGTGGCCTTTGTTAGAAGAATCACTATTCCCACCTGAATGTCTAGTGTGCCTCTGTGATAAATGTTTCTTTGTGAGTACTAGCATCGGAACAAAGATGTGGACAGGATATGCTCATTGGTCTCCTCCTCAGGATTACCAACCTATCCAGGGTGTATCCAAGGTTCTGAAAAACCTGTCAAGCCATTTGCCAACGAAACACAAATCTATGGATATCTATCTCAAAATTTCTTCTCTTCATACAAAGGACAATATCAAGTGTTTGTCATAAGCTCCCCTCAAAGAACATAATTTGCTCTCACCATTAACTTTAGTGAAGCTGTTGTTTTGAGCCACACAAATAAATTAATCTACTATCTGTAAAACAGGCACGAGTTATTTCTTACTCCCTTGGCCACAGCTGAGGAAATACACTCAGAGTCTATAGATGAAAGCTCAAGAAGAAGTTAAGGCTCATACTCTACAAGACACACAAGACCCTCAGAGTTGTCTTGTCTCCCTTTTGGAGCTTTCCAAAGACTCAATACATGTACTTTATTTTCAGTGGATTTCCTAGCATCCCTGGATCTGCTGAGGGACAGTGCAAATCCGACAACCATCTGCACTTGCCACAGAGCTCTAGTGCCAGGTGCCACTGGGTACCACTCAAAACGGGCAGCACTAGGATTCCTGTTAAATGCATGAGGTCTCTATTGATAAATGAAGTAAAGTCTGCCTCCTAAATCCAAAATGCCTCACCAATACTCCAACATTATGCTTGTTTTTTTAATAGGGTAAGCACCTTACACTTCCTATTCTAGAAAAAAATGTGATAGAGATATGATGTCCAGTGTCATTAAAGTTCAAACAGTAAATATTTGCTAACTTGCCTGAAACCAACAAATATAATTTATTTGAATCTCAGCCAATCAACCTTTGAAAGTGAAACTGCTGCTAAAAGTTCTGAAATTTGAATTAATTTAAACAGAGAAATACAGCTCAATATTGGAGATCACTTTAATTATAAAGTTTAAATGTTTAGAATTTGGAAAAGCTAAAGACACAAGTAGTAAAGATCAGAATATACTATTTAAGTAGAAACACAACTAAAAGAAGGAAAATCTCCAAGTACCAAAGTAATCAACCAGCAGAGTGATGCTAGAGAGAGCAGTTTACATGTACTTATTTCTCTACTTCTCAGAAAATCATTAGTTACTAAAGTTGCTCTATCAAGAACAAATTTATTTAAAGTTATAAATAGATATTTAACTCTATCAGTATATTATAAACTTCTTAAAGGCAAACACTACAAGTAAAACCAATTATTAGTTATCCTAATTATAGAAAGAAAATTCTTATAATATTAACATTTAAAACCTCCAAGGGCCAGTAATACTCTAGGTATCAAATCTTTTAAAGGAAACATAAAAAGGGAAAATGTATTATAAAGTATTATGGTAGAACTAAGTCTGAAAATTTGATTTAATGATATGTACATCAATGTATCTATGAAGATATAAAGTCTTTAAGATTGGATGGAAAAGCAAACCTAGAAATACCCCTAAAATGAAATGGTCATATGCATTAGCTTGCCTCTAAGATGGGAGCCATCAAATTTCTTTTTTTCTCCGTGTATTGAATCACTCCTTATTGAAAGACAGTCTCTCTCCTATCTTCCCTTTGTCTGTGTGTATTAGAGTGACTAAAATAAAGCAGAATTGATGTTGGAAGACTCTCGAGACTAGATCATAAAAACCTGCCATCTACCATCTGAATCTTTTGGAATGTGCGCTCTGAGGAAAGCAGTCACCGTGTAAAATATCCCCATACCAGTGAGAAAGCCAAAACTGGCCACATGGAGAAGCCGAGCCAGGAAAGAGATTGACGTGGGACCAACGCTGCACCCTTTCGGCCTTTCCAGGCTTAGCAGCACGTGCGTGAGGGACGAAACTCGGCTGTCACCGCCCCAGCGTCGACAGCTTTGCTCACTTCTCTGTACCTAGTGCCCGAAAGGACCTCACACAGAGGCACTGAGCTGTCATTTATATAATGAATTATTGTAGAGATTTTAATGGCTCAGTTGTAGAAATTATAATTGTAATTATATATATTTTAATAGAGATGATCAAAAGGATGAAATTATTTATCCAGAGATAATATTGTTTCCTACTCACATATGTTATATATCATACATATTTTATAGAAATAATTTACATTACTAATTTTACAATATACTTTTTACTTCAGATTTAAATTACAAATCCATTTTATGTTAGCATACATTGTACAATTCTTTTTTTAAAATATTTTTTTGTTTATTTATCTTTAGAGGGGAAGGGAAGGAGAGAGGGAGAGAAATAGCAATGTATAGTTGCCTCTCCTGTGTCCCATGCAGGGAACTGGCCTGCAACCCAGGCATGTGCCCTGACTGGGAATCGAACCACGATCCTTTGATTCATAGGCTTGTTCTCAATCCATTGAATTATGCCAGCTAGGGCTGTACAACTCACTTTAATAGTTACGTGATATTTCATTTACGCAGGCAATATTAACTGAGAACCTACCACATATTACCCACTGTGCTGGGGCTGATTGTACACTGATAAATGAGATAAAAATGATCCTTGCTGCTGTAGAGTTGTAATCTAATGCGGCAGACAACAAATAAATGTTGCAGTTTTGTTTCCATGGGAAGCTACAGTTGTGCAGGAGGCCTACTGCGGAGTGCCCTTGGTGTCAACACCTGCAGAAGGGGAGGTAGCAGGCTGTGGCACGGGGGAAGTAAGCTCTGATGAAGGCCCCACTCAGTTTTGGCCACCCCACAGGAGACTAGATTTACAATATTATCAGTTTGTCTTCGTTTGAGCAGAGATGACCAGACCCATTAAAGACCCCCCAAGATTCCATTGGAAATTCTTCTATGTAACCTACCCCACCATTCTCCTAACATTGTTTCTGTAAATGATAACTTGTAGTTGTTCACTTGTGGCTATGGGTAAACAGCCTATTTTCTTAAAAGGAGTTAGCATAGTGAGAGAGCAAACCTCTGAAGAAGCAGAGGCATTTCAGCTGCAGGGGGTTTGCTCACCAGCGAACACCAGCTAGGAGACGATTATATGATTATCGGAGCTGACTGCGGACCTGCACACAGCACCCTCACCAGAGAGCCCACAACCCCCTCCCTCCCTCTGTTCTGCCTTCACCTTTCCTGCTCATGAAAACACCTACCTGATGTGAGGTGTTAAGAAGGTCTTGGTGAGATTAGTCTGCTACCTTCTCAAGCTACCAGCTCTTGAATAACCAACTTTCCTTTTCCCAGCCTTTGCCTCTTGATTATTGGCTTTTCAGGCAGGCAGCAGGCAGATAAATCTGGATTCAGTATTAACTATAATTAATAATATTGTATTATATACTTTAAAGATGCTAATAGAGTAGATCTTAAATGTTTTTATCACACACACGCAAATTGTAATTATTGAGGTAATAAATATGTTAACTAACCTTGTATAGAAGTCATTTTACACACTATGTGTTTATCAAACCATCACAATTTTGTATGTCAATTATATCTCAATAAAGCAGCAAAATCGAAAAGAAAAAGAAAGCTTCCTGGTCTACAAACGTGTTTGTGTTGACGGTGACAGGATCACAGCCATACCCTTTCACTGATACCCTGTCTATGACTGCTCTCCTGCTTTCCTGGATGGAGTCGAGCAGTCGTAACAGAGACTGGAAGTTCCAACGGCTTCCGACAGTTGCCTCTTTCCCTTCACAGAGAAATTGTACTGACTCCTGATTTAGTAAATCTAGATTACTTAGTGTAACTTTGATGAGCTTTGATTCATCCGTAAAAAACTATCTTATGGCTATTATAAAATACTATCAAATCCAATTGCAAAATTAAAAATGCATAATCCCATAAATTATAGGTAATCTCTTTTGATATTTTTGGCTCCATTTCTATGCAATTTATTTACAATAAAATTTATTGGGGGTTTACTATGTAACAGGCTATTTCTAGGACTTGTATAATATGAACAAAACGGAAAATATAATTGTATGGAACTTATAATATGAATAAAGGATTTTCTAATATTTTTAATGAGAACACATTGTACAATGTTTTTCTACATTTTACCTCATCATATCCTTGTTGAAAATTTTGGTTGTTTTAGATTTTCATTATTATGAAAAGTGGCCAGTTTGAATTTTTTAAACAAAAATATTTTACAACATTTTTATATGTATAGGAAAAAATTACTATAATTAAAAATTTAAATTTAGAAAATTTGGGGAATTCACACATACTATTGGCAAGTTAACTGTCATAAAAATCTTAGGCAATTATACTCCTATAAGCAATGGATAAGCAATTGCACAATGTCTATCTAGGGCAGGGCAAGTATCTCAATTTAAAAATCACTGGAGCATTGTTTTTTAAATGATGATCCTATGGATGTGAGAAAATATTGTTTAGAATATCTGATGTTACAATCTTCAATTGTATATACGCATATATATTATTATGAATCAACATATTTATTGCTACATACATTAATAATGCATGTTATTACATATATTATATATGCTCATATAATAAATAGATAAGGCAAAGATAGAAAGAAATATGTATGTGTTATATAATTGAGGAAAGCTGGTCCCTGTATATTGTCCTTTATAGTGCAGACCCATTTGCTCAAAAGCCCACTAATGCCAAAATCAAATTTTTGCACCTCCAATTATGTTAACAATCAACAGCCTAAATAAGGAGATTTAGACACATAGAGCCTGCCTGCTTTGCATAAACCCTGAAACCTCACCCCACATCTGTTAGCTGTTGCTAGCTTCTGGGACCAAAAAGATCCAAGCCACTGCTGTCCTTGGGAGCTCTCCAACCCCAAGCCACCTGCTGTGCTGCTGTGCCTCCTCACCTAGGCATAGAAGGCCCCTCTGAGGTCCCAGAGGGCTCTGATGGATGTCTGTTGTGCAGGGCTTTCCCCTGCATGGAGACCAGTCAAACCTCCCAGTGAAGCTCGCCATGTTGGGGCCCTCTGCAGGTTATATCTTTGCTTTGATCAACCCCCAAATCTCTCAACTGTCTACAGTATGTATGCATAATTATATTTATATGTAATAAGTCTATATATTTTACTTGACTATATTTGAATATAAAATCTTAAAGCATGTTAGCATATAGCAGTCTGTTTGGTTACCTATACCTATGTAAAGAAACTGCATAATGAAACTCTGACAATTTCAGGTTTTTCTTAACAAAGGAACCCATGATAAGCCACAATTTCTATTCTTTTCTCTGGTATTCTCTTCTCAATTTGGCTTCTGAAGTTTCCGTTGTAACATACATAGGATAAGTGAAAGAATAATGATTTCATTTTACAAAGTTATTTTGACAAATATATGGCTGGAGAATTCTTCAGGTTTGTTTCTAACGTTGCTTACGGCATCATTTAGATAGCATTGACTTACAAAGGATTTCTTTTTCTTCATTACTTTCTGAAAAATATTTCCTCAATAATTTGTTAGGTCATCCAATTGACTGTGGCATGCTATAGCTTTTCATTCATTTCTCTATGTGTATCCTAGCATTTTTGTTTACTTTCCTGGCTATACTCTCTTTGGCGTCACCAATGCTCTCTGGCAGGCAGATGATGGTAAATGGGGAACATTTTATTTTGCTTCCTCTGGCAGCATGAAGAACTTCCTTATTAAGTTCCCAGGAAATAATTAGTAGCCCCTGCATGGATGTTAAGACACGTCCTCGTAGTTGCACTGCCCCTAGAGATATTTTTCCGTTTCCAGACATAATTTTTAGTAGATTTGAAACTGCATGCCAGTAAGTAATTGGAAGATCTAATGTAAAAATATGTTTGGTCACTCTTCAAAACAGTAAAATCCATTCTTGTATATTTTGTACGACTGTTTTCACCAACCATATTACCTGTCATATATTGAAATATTTCTAGCAATGTATGTGAAGAACAAAGCATAATCTCACATCAGATAATTGTTTCAAAACACAGTGTCAATACTTGGCTATTAAGCAAAAAAAATTGAAACACAATTTACTACTTAAATTACTACATAATTTATTTACTTGGAGTTAGAAAAACATAAAACTGAAGACAGTTACTGTCTAGCCACATTCAAAAAAATTAACGAGCACCTAGATGAGCACTTTGTCCTCCACTGCTAAGTTAGCAGCTGTGAATAAGGCCGATGAGATTTCCCTTTTCAGGACCAAGTAAAATAAAAGCACCGGACCATCCTCTGAGAGGGCATTTGATCATAGACGTAAGTGATAAAAGGACAAAGTCATGCAAAGTTTGGGGGATTCTGTGGAAAAAAAAATTAGCACAGTGGCTTAAATCAAATAGAAGTTTGTTGCCCTCACAACAACTCTAGATTTGCGGCCCAGGCCTTCCTTTGTGGCTTTGGCATCATCAAGGCTACCAAGGTTGCCAAGGTTTTTCCCGTGCTCACCATTTCGTGGCAAGTATAAAGGGTGACAGAGAGAGCACAGGGCAGCAATATTCATGGAAATGACAATATTCAAGGAAATATATTACCTCTCTTCACATTACATTGTCCTACATTTGGCCGCAATTCAACAAAGAGATTGGAAGTATAGTCTGCAGCTGCAAGCCCATTACAGCTACAATTCAGGTGGTTCTATTACAGGAGAGAGGAAGGGAGGGATCGATGCTGAGATTCTGTTATCAGTCGCTGCGCAGGCTCCAAGTTGAATATACAGGTAGCCTTGAAGGGGAGAAACAAGGTTTGTGAATCAAACAGTTGTGTAGATAATTTAGGCCATGTTAGCTGTGATAAGAAATGTGATTTTTACTCAAAGGTATAGAAAAAATAATGGAAGTATTAAGCTTGAGAGTGAGAGATACCATTTGTCATTTTAAAAAATATTAAATTAGGTCCATTATAAAAAATAGATTCTTGGTGAAAATGAGTAGCTGGATGAAGAACAACAAAAATCTGTAGCCAGACTCCTATAAGAAAAAATGATGATAGTAACTATTAAGAATTGATGTTTGCATTTTAGAAATAGGACTGACAATACTTTCAGATGAATTGTATGTAGAGAATGAAGAAAAGAGGATAAATCAAAGATAACATTTGATTTGGTGTGAGAACCAGAGACATAGTGACTTCATTTACTGAGATGGATAATATTGTCAATGAAACAGGTTTATTGGAGAACAAACAATGGCAAAGAAGCCATAAATAATGTTTTGATCATGTTCTGTTTTTTTTTAAGATTTTATTTATTTATTTTTAGAGAGAGTGGGTAGGAGGGAGAAAAACATCAATGTATGGTTGCCTCTCACATATCCCTCACTGGGGACCAGTCAACAACCCAGGCATGGGTCCTGGCTGGGAATTGAACCAGTGACCCTTTGGTTTGCAGGCTGGCATTCAATTCACTGAGCCACGCCAGCCAGGTCTGAGCATGTTCTGTTTAAAATATCTGCTAGACACCCAAGTAGAATTGTCAATAAGCAATTGGATATAGGAATCTGGAACTCAGGGAGTATGTTTGTGAGAGGTTTTCTTAGGCTCCGCCGAGAAAGAAATGCCAATCAGCCATAAAGTAGGCAATAAAGAGCTTTATTGGGGTTTATGCACCCAGGTGAGGTCCCCCAGTCTGCAGGATGAGGCCAGGTAAGTCACGCCCAACCACGGAATGTAGTGGGGTTTTATTTTCATTGGCTCCCCGTAGGAGCTGGGGATTGGTGCCCTCTGAACAAAGAAGCAATACAGCATTGATGGTCTCTTCCTCAGACTCAGGTTACTGTGAGGATGTCCATCTTGGCAAAATCCAGCCAGAGCTTCCTCCTATCCCCGCCCATCCTAACATTCTGACCTCTTTGACAGGATAAGGGGCGACATGTTCATCTGGCTACTTCCTGCTGTCAGATGGGCATAGAGAGGAGGGTCTAGAGGTCAGCTGTTTCTAGTTCACCAGGGAGGGGCGAGTAGGTTTGTGTCTGCAGCAACATCTGGTTAAAAGTAATTCTGGAGGCCTCGCGAATCCTTTCCTGGAGGAATCTCAGGAAACAGGGGCCAAGCATTAATAGTATGCAGATTATTATGATTGGCCCTAGGACTGGGACCAGGGTGGCAAAAAATAGGGAACGCCACCACAGGGTTATTTCAAGAGTGGTGAGGTCTTGGTGTAATTTTTCCCTGAGATTTTGTAAGGTCTTAACATTCTCTTCTACTATGCTGCTCTCATTCACATAGAAGCAGCACTGTTCCTGCAGGAAGAGACACGTTCCCCCTCTTTCTGCTGTTAGTAGGTCTAGAGCTCTGCGGTTCTGGAGGGCAACCTGGGCTATGGAGGTTATCTGTCTCTGCAAGGATGCTAGACAGATGGCTGAGGCATTAAGGACCTGCTCCAACTCAGCCCATAACTGGCGAGTAGCTTGGAGACTGTGTGTTAGCCCAGCACCACGTACCCCACCTGCTCCCAGGGTTGTGGTGAAGGTTAGACCTACTAAATGGGCAGGAAAACAGCTCGCTTTTCTTTATGTTTGGTTAGTCCCTGAGCTCTCCTTTTCCATAATACATAAGCTGTGGGGTCAGCACAGTTGGGAAGCAGGGGAAGGCTGAGAAGGAGTTAATGGTCCACAGCAGTGTTCCTTTGCACCAGAAAAACGTACCTGGGGGTTTGGTAGTGGTTCCGGATATCTGCACAGTCTGGTTCCATGAGGAAGCACCTGTAGTAGTGTAACATACTTTGGGACTGTTCATTATGTTTTGAAAGAGGTACATCCTTTGGGAAAATAGGTGTCGGGGAGTTCGTGACCTTGAGGGGAGTGGGTATGGGAACTGCTGCAATAGGGGAGCGGTCAAGAAAAGCACATAGGAAACAGTCGGTGATGTTTCCTATGTCAGTGATATTGAAGAGCTGAATTCCTTGGCGTATGAGGCTTAGCCAAGAAAAAGGGGCACTCTGTTTTCTTTTTCAGATCTGTGTTTGCAAGGATTGTTCATGTGTTAATATGGTATTAGTTAATAGGGTTGTATTCCATGGTTCTGGAACAAGAGTTTGGTATATTTCAATGGAACTCTGGAGATACGAATATGAGAGGCTTTGGAATAGTTTTCCCTTCACTTCCTGTTCCCATCTGGAGTCCCATGGATCATAAATGGTAAAGCGCCATGATTGAAGAGTATTCCATGTATAGTATCTGCAATAATGGAAGGGGCAGCCTCTATATGTGTCTGGCCAGAGTTTGCACTTACTTTTTGTCTGGTCATAGAGGAAGCAGAGANCAACCACGGAATGTAGTGGGGTTTTATTTTCATTGGCTCCCCGTAGGAGCTGGGGATTGGTGCCCTCTGAACAAAGAAGCAATACAGCATTGATGGTCTCTTCCTCAGACTCAGGTTACTGTGAGGATGTCCATCTTGGCAAAATCCAGCCAGAGCTTCCTCCTATCCCCGCCCATCCTAACATTCTGACCTCTTTGACAGGATAAGGGGCGACGTGTTCATCTGGCTACTTCCTGCTGTCAGATGGGCATAGAGAGGAGGGTCTAGAGGTCAGCTGTTTCTAGTTCACCAGGGAGGGGCGAGTAGGTTTGTGTCTGCAGCAACATCTGGTTAAAAGTAATTCTGGAGGCCTCGCGAATCCTTTCCTGGAGGAATCTCAGGAAACAGGGGCCAAGCATTAATAGTATGCAGATTATTATGATTGGCCCTAGGACTGGGACCAGGGTGGCAAAAAATAGGGAACGCCACCACGGGGTTATTTCAAGAGTGGTGGGGTCTTGGTGTAATTTTTCCCTGAGATTTTGTAAGGTCTTAACATTCTCTTCTACTATGCTGCTCTCATTCACATAGAAGCAGCACTGTTCCTGTAGGAAGAGACACGTTCCCCCTTTTTCTGCTGTTAGTAGGTCTAGAGCTCTGCAGTTCTGGAGGGCAGTCTGGGCTACCGAGGTTATCTGTCTCTGCAAGGATGCTAGACAGATGGCTGAGGCATTAAGGACCTGCTCCAACTCAGCCCATAACTGGCGAGTAGCTTGGAGACTGTGTGTTAGCCCAGCACCATGTACCCCACCTGCTGCCAGGGTTGTGGTGAAGGTTAGACCTACTAAATGGGCAGGAAGACAGCTCGTTTTTCTTTATGTTTGGTTAGTCCCTGAGCTCTCCTTTTCCATAATACATAAGTTGTGGGGTCAGCACAGTTGGGAAGCAGGGGAAAGCTGAGAAGGAGTTAATGGTCTGCAGCAGTGTTCCTTTGCACCAGAAAAACGTACCTGGGGGGTTGGTAGTGGTTCCGGATATCTGCACAGTCTGGTTCCATGAGGAAGCACCTGTAGTAGTGTAACATACTTTGGGACTGTTCATAATGTTTTGAAAGAGGTACATCCTTTGGGAGAATAGGTGTCGGGGAGTTCGTGACCTTGAGGGGAGTGGGTATGGGAACTGCTGCAATAGGGGAGCGGTCAAGAAAAGCACATAGGAAACAGTCGGTGACGTTTCCTATGTCAGTGATATTGAAGAGCTGAATTCCTTGGCATATGAGGCTTAGCCAAGAAAAAGGGGCACCCTGTTTTCTTTTTCAGATCTGTGTTTGCAAGGATTGTTCATGTGTTAATATGGTATTAGTTAATAGGGTTGTATTCCATGGTTCTGGAACAAGAGTTCGGTATATTTCAATGGAACTTTGGAGATATGAATATGAGAGGCTTTGGTATAGTTTTCCCTTCACTTCCTGTTCCCATCTGGAGTCCCATGGATCATAAATGGTAAAGCGCCATGATTGGAGAGTATTCCATGTATAGTATCTGCAATAATGGAAGGGGCAGCCTCTATATGTGTCTGGCCAGAGTTTGCACTTACTTTTTGTCTGGTCATAGAGGAAGCAGAGAATGTGCAATCCATCCTGGGCAGTCCAGCTGTCTAGCCCTCTAAAGCTACTATGGGGAGCAGAGAGATGGATGGATGTAGAGCAACCAGTGGGAGGGCATTCTGCAAAAGTGACAGAGTGAGAATTTACCTGTCTGTTTCTGCAATATGTTTAACGTATGAAGAATCTCCAGATGTATTTGGCTTGTACATTAGGAGGAGTTTTTGGCAGGGGTGGGTGAGCAAGAAGAAGGAGAAGGAGGATTTGTAGAGACTTCATTGGGAGAACCTGGTGTTTTAGTAAAGCGGACTCGGGTATCTCCTATGGGCTGTGCTGACCACTTTCCTGAGGCAGGGGCCAGCTTAAGGCGGGAGAGGTGGACCCACACTGGCTGACCCACCAGCTTCGCTGCTGGGGGCGGTGGTTAAAATAACAGTATGAGGCTCCATCCACTTGGGCTGGAGCAGTCCAGGTCAGAGTTCTTTGAGTAATACCTGGTCTCCAGGCTGTAGGAGAGTGACTGGGCCTGTCTCCTGACCCCCCCCCCCCCATAGGAGAAAGAACTCTGTCTGAGTGTTCACAGAGAAGATGCTGGAGGAGAGAGAGATAGGGCAGATAGGAGGCCAGAGGAGGAGTATATACTGGCAGGTTATGGTTAATAAGAAAAGGGCAGCTGTACAGTAGTTTGAAAAGGTTAGAGTGGACTTCCTTGATGGCTTGGAAAAGAGTGGGATGAATAAACAAGGGGTATAGAAACCTCATCAGAGCTTTTGGACCAATGTGTAAAGATTGGTGAACTTCAGAGAGAAGTGTAGTGGCCTGTTCTTGGGGTAGGCTATTTTTCCATTGAGGAAGACTCATCCCTCATTTCCTGGGTGCCCACCCTGCTGGAGGAGAGTGGAGTATTCTCGGTGGGTATAGGTGGGGCAAATATCAGTGGTCAGAAAGAGGATGGGGTGTGGTGGGGTTTGTGTGGTGAGTTCTGGAGCCGAAGCATCCGCCCGAGCATTGCCATGGGAAAGTGTCCCATGAGGCCTGGTGACCCTTACAGTGGACCACTGCTATGGCAATGGGTAGGTCTGTGGCCTGGAGGAGTTCGGCAATGAGGGAGGCATTAACAACAGGTGAAGTTTTAGTAGTGAGGAAGCCCCTTTCCTTCCACAAAGCCGAGTGGCTATGAACAATCAAGAAGGCATATTTGAGTCTGTGTAGATAGTAGACGGTCTAGAGGCTGACTCAGGAAGTCTAGTACTTCTGGGCAAGAGAGGGCCGGCTCTATGTTCGTAGTGGGGGTTGGAAGGAGGGTAGCTGGATTGAGGTGCGGTGAGAGCTGGAGAGACAGGGCTGTGCCCTCCACGAACAGGAGGTGGAATTCCTGTAGACGGGAAGGGCTCAAGAGAGAGAGAGAGCTCGGTGGGATAGCAGGTCCATAAGGCGATGAGAGGAACATACAGTAACAGGTTGGCATAGAGTGAGTTTGAGGGCTTCCTTCCCGAGTTCAGCTGTACTCCCTAACGCCCAGAGGCATAGCTGTTGTCCGCGTAGGGTAGGGTCAAGCTGTTTTGATAAGTAGGCAACTGGGCAGTATGTTGGGCCTACCGGTTGAGCTAAGACTCCCACTGCAATTCCCTGTCTCTCGTCTGTAAACAGATGGAAAGGACGGGAGGGATTGGGAAGACTCAGGGAGGGGTCCTGTAACAGCATGTCCTGCAGGATGGTAAAGTCCTTTTGCACTAGCTTAGGGGATGTGAGGGGGCCAGTAGGAGTGTCTTTGGCTGCTTCATACAGCGGCTTGGCAAGTAGGGCAAAGTTGGGGACCCAGTGTCTGAAAAATCCAACTAGCCCCAAGAAAGATAGAATTCGATCTCCTGTCGTAGGTGGTTGGACATTGCGAAGAGCTGAGTGCGGTCCACTGTGAGACTACGTGAGGTAGGCGAAAGGGTGAGACCTAAGTAGGTGCCTTGTTGGCTTGACAACTGAGCCTTGTTAGGGGAGACTCGGTATCCCTTTTGGGCAAGGAAGTTGAGATCTGCAGTATGTTGTCTGGAATCTTGCAAAGTGGGGCTGCAGAGAAGGAGATCACTGACATATTGAAGGACTTTGCTGGAACCTAGGTCACAGGAGCTAAAGCCTGACCAAATAAATGGGGGCTATCTCTAAACCCTTGTGGCAAGACTGTCCACGTGACCTGTTGTGATAGAGCAGTGTCAGGGTCTGTCCATGTGAAGGCGAAAAGAAACTGGGACTCTGGGTGTAGTGGGATAGTGAAGAAGGCATCTTTGAGGTCTAGAACTGAGAAGTGGGTTGTATTAGGAGGAATTTGAGAGAGAATAGTATAGGGATTAGGAACTACCGGGTGAATAGGGATGACTGCTTCATTGATGAGTCTAAGGTCCTGGACCAGGTGGTAGGCCCTGGACGGTTTTTTGACCGGGAGGATGGGAGTGTTGCAGGGAGAATTAACAGGAACAAGAAGTTTCTAGTCTAGGAGACGGGTGATGATAGGCTGTAATCCTTTTAAGTTCATGTGGGAAATACGAAATTGGGGTCAAGATGGGAAAACGTCGGGTCATTTCAGGGGAATGACGACTGGGGGGTGATGAGAAGCCACGTTTGAGATAGAAGTGTCCCATACTTGTGGATTGACAAGGGAAGGGGAAATGGGCGGAGCTGAAGGAGGAGTTGGATTTTCTAACAGCAGGAGGATAAGGGGGGAGGAAGCAGTCGGGTTTTGCATGATCTGAAGAGTAGTGCTTAATAATTGCAGAACATCCCATCCTAGGAAGGGAATGGGGCAGGAGGGTATGACAAGGAATGAATGGGAAAAGGGAAAGCTGTCCAGACTACAGCTAAGCAGGGGGGTTCACCACGGGCTAGACAGGGTCCTGTCAACCCCCATGACCGAGCTCTGGGAAGGAGTAAGAGGTCCTGAAAAAGATGGTAAAACAGAGAAGGTAGCCCCTGTATCCACTAGGAAAGACATGGACTTACCCGCTACCTGTAGTGTTACCCTGGGCTCAGCGAGGGTGATAGGGGTCTTTGAGTCTGGGCCGCTTCAATCACCTAGGAGTCCGAGAAGTCCCAGAGTGACCAGGGAAGAGTCCGCACCTTGATCAGCTGGTCCCCCATGTGGAGACACTGGGCACGAGCCTCTAAGGGGACAGGCATCCCTCCAGTGGCCAAGCTCCCAGCAATTGGGGCAAGGCTTGATTGGTGGCTGGGGTTGAGGACACTGGCGAGCCCAGTGCCCTTTTTTGCCACACTTGAAACAGGCCCCTGGTGGGGTGTTTTTTAGCCCAGACTTAGGCTTCACCCCCATGCCAATGATTGTCGCCGGTCACAGGGCGGCTAGTATGGCCTGGGTTTGCAGGGTTACTTTTTGCTGAAGGCGAGCCTGGTGGGCAGGCTCAGCCTCTGCTTCCCGGTTATTGAAAACCTTAAATGCCTTATTTACCAGATCTCAGATGGGGGTTTGGGGACCATCCTTGGCCTTTTTCAGTTTCCTTCTAATATCTGGGGTTGACTGGGAGATAAAGTGAGTAGCTAGGACAGAGGCCCCAGCTGTAGAAGTTGGGTCAAGGCAGGTATGGAGCACCATTGCCTCGTTTAGTCTGTTGAGAAACAGTGCTGGATTTTTCCAGGGCCTTGGGTGACCTCTCTGAGCTTATTGTAATTGACTGCTTTCTGGGCAGATTGGTGCCTGCTATCAGGCACTCGACTATTTGGTTGCAGCATCTTCAACCTGCCTGTCCTACCTGGTAGCCTCAGCCTGGTTCTGCCTCTGGCACACCTTCAGCCCCTACTGGCATGAGAGGATTGGTGGTGTCGGTTTGGTCTGCATGAGCCCTAGCTGCAGTCCAGACATGGTTGCGCTCGTCCGGGGTCATAGTGGAAGTTAAAATGATGTACAGGTCATGCCATGTGAGGTCATAAGCCTGGGCTAGGTACTAGAATTCCTTGATAAAATTGGTGGGGTTAGTGGAGAATGAGCCTAGGCATTTTTCAATTGAAGAGAGGTCAGCTAGTGAAAAAGAAACATGGACCTGAACTACACCTTCTGCTCCTGCCACTTCCCAGAGAGGGCAAATGTGGGAATCTAGGGGCTCTAGATTCAGGTGGGAGTGGGTATATGAGCTGACCAGGGAAGAAAGGTCTTCAGGGGGAGGGGGAGAATCCGGTTGAGAAGGGGGAGCCAGGACTAAAGTAGCTGATGGCAGGGACTAATAAGAAGGAGAAGGAGNGGGAGTGGGTATATGAGCTGACCAGGGAAGAAAGGTCTTCAGGGGGAGGGGGAGAATCCGGTTGAGAAGGGGGAGCCAGGACTAAAGTAGCTGATGGCAGGGACTGATAAGGAGGAGAAGGAGGGGGAGCAGCAGGGTCTTCAGGGGGATCAGAAAAGGGGGAGGAAGGCTCTGGGTCAGCAGGCTTAGGAGGCTGGATGGGGTCAGGGTTCCCTCCAGCAAGGAGTACTTGCCAGGGAGCTGGGCGGGAGCACAGGGCCCAAAAGCTCTGAATGTAGGGGACCTCAGACCATTTGCCAGTCAGTCTGCAAAAATTATTTAGGTCAGTAAGGGTAACGAAATTAAAAGTGCCTTTAAGAGGCCAGGTCTCACGATTATTGAGCTGATATAATGGCCAGGCTGTAATGGATAGAAAAATCAGCCGTTTTCACTTGAGGCCAAGATCAATTACTTCCAAATTTTTCAGAAGGCACTCTAGAGGTGATTTAGGATCTGGCTTGGACTCCTGCCCCCCATTCCTGGTCCCAGGAGGAGCAGCAGATGGGAATCGGCATCCCTCAACCCAATTTGCTGATCTGGTCGGTAAAAATGAGGATCTAGGCCCAGGGGCATCTCCTCCAGTGCCTAGAGCCTCTCAGTGGGAGTCCGGGGGAGCAGCCTCTCCCGGAATGGTCACCCAGATGCAGCACTGTGATTTGGTGGAGAGCAGTCTCTCCAGCAGACAGGGGCCCAGAATCAGTATTCGGGGACCAGAAACTTAAGGACAGCGGCACTTACCCTGGTTCTTTGTCCGGACTGGTAGGGCAGCCATGAGGCTTTCTTGGGGAGCTGGGAGAGGAGTGGTCTTCAGCAGACAGCAACTCCTCCTGGATTTTGGCACCAAATGAGAGGTTTTCTTAGGCTCCACTGAGAAAGAAATGCCAATCAGCCATAAAGTAGGCAATAAAGAGCTTTATTGGTGTTTGTGCACCCAGGCGAGGTTCCCCCGGTCTGTAGAGTGAGGCCGGGAGAAGTCGCGCCCAAGCAGGGAATGTTGTGGGAATATTGTGGGGTTTTATCCCAGCTCCCACGGGGAGTCAACGATTGGTGCCCTCTGAACAAAGCAGAGATATAGCATTGGTGGTCTCTTCCTCGGACTCAGGTTACTGTGAGGATGTCCGTCTTGGCAAAGTCCAGCTGGAGCTTCCTCCTGTCCCCGCCCACCCTAACAGTTAGTATATACAACAATTGAAAGTCTTCAATGTATAGATTATACATAAACAAAGATAACATAGGAGATAGAAGAGGGCTGAGGACAAAACTCGGGTATATGTCAAAATTAGCAATTGTCAAATAAGGGGAATCATTATGATGGACAAAGAGGGGGTACAAGTCAGGAGGGAAGAAAACCAAAAAAAATGCCGGTGCTTGAAAGAATAGTGATGTCAAGATAGTGTTAAGATCATGGTATCAAAACCATTGTTATAATCTCTGAGAAATCACAGAAAACTCAAAAGTTACCAGAAGACAAGTGTTTTAGTTCAAGTTTCCTGGAAACCGACACAGACACAGACATACGCAGGCAGGATTGTCTTTATCTTTTTTGTTTTGGTTGTGTTTGTTTGGGTAGTGTTCTCTTGAAAATAATGTCTATGTGGAAATAGACAGAGGGAGCAGTTGGATGCTTCAAGGCAGCAGAGGCTCCGGAAAACCCCAAGGAGAAATCTGAAACTAGGACCAATCTTTAGAGTTGTCTCAGTAGAGGCACTGGGGCCATCCTTACCCTTCTTCAACCAACGTGAATCAGATATTTGCCACAGGTTGCCCCCATGCATAACCCTGGGCAAAGTATGTTCCTTTAGACCAGGGAAATTTCTAGGAAGTGACTCAGCTGTGGAGCCTTCGGAAGTCAATAGACCGAGCAGATCGTGGAAGGAAGGGAGGTGGGTAGTCGTTTTAGACCAGAGATGGCTAACCCAAACCTCCCTGCAGGGAAGCAACTGTTGCTAGGAGTGCTTACAGAAAAAGGCATCAGCCTCCAGCACCTGCGGGAACTAACTTAGCTTCCGGAAGTTGCATCACCTTTATTCAACCACCCCAGAGGCACATTTCAAAAAAACAGAAGCAAAAAACAAAAACTGAATGTGGTCAGTATAGAAGAGTGATCTTTCTAGCAGAAGATGAAAAATTTCAGAATGGCTATTTCGGTTCCGGGTCTCCCTGTGCAAAGATCAGAGGCTGCCTGGATTACTTCCCAACTCCACCTCTTCCTCTGTCCACTCTGGATTGTTTCCTTTCCTCCATGTGTGTTGGCCCCGATGTCTAATCTTTAAAAACACAGCGCACTCTGATTTCCATTTCAGAAGCTGCTTCCTTGGAAAACCGGATGTCAGTGCTGGGAGCTGGTGAGGAGCACAGGCAGTAGGATGGTGTTCTAGAATTCAACCACTCGATTCTGCCTGGCAACAAAGACCCTGCCACTGGTGTTAATGAAGCACATATAGGCACAGAGACAAGATACAACTGTTAAAATTTTAAACGGTGATGCATTGGAATATTGGACTATACCAGTAAAAGGAAATGTATAAGCTAGTGCTAAAAGTAACTGCAAACTACAGTGAACACATTTTTGGTATGGCCAATGGTATCTGCACAGTCTACTATTCACACTCATGTTATATCCCCTTCTCTTGAGTGTAAGTGGGGCCTGCCACTTGGTTCTAATCGACAGAATATGACAGAAGTGATAATATGTACACTATATATATATGCATATATATATGTATATATATATATGTGTATATATATGTATATATATGTATATATATGTATATATATACACACACACATATATATATATATATACATAAATAATGTGATTAAGTATGGAAGGTTACAGCTCCCACCTTGCTGGTGTTTTTCACTTTGTTATTGTGAGGAAGCAATTGATATGTTAGGGCAACTCACATGGAAAGGCCTGCTGATGATCTCTAGGCGCTGAGGGCAATATGCTGCCAAAAAAACAATAAACACACGTGAAGCAAAGATCTCAGTACTGCCATAAACAAACCGGAAAATAGGTCCTGTTCTAGCCAGGCCTTCAGATGAAATTGCATCCTAGCTTATGTCTTGGTTTCAATCCCAGAACATCCTAAACAGAGGACCTAGCTAAACCATGCCTGGATTCCTGGCACATACACTGTAAGAAAATGAATATTTGCCATTTCAAACCACATGCTAAGTTTGTGGTAATACTGTCATATAGTAATAGAAAATTAAAAATGCAGACAATGAATTCGGGAAGCTGTTGCTAAACTAGATTTACCCACCAGGAAAATATAAAGCAAATCTGAGCAAGATTAACTGGCATTGAAAGCCTATCAGGAAAGCCAGAATATCTCACTGGCAGCATGGAAAGAGTGTCATACCTTGCGAAAGGAAGGAGAGAAAGTAAGAGTGTCCAAGCCAATAACTAATCGTCAGAAAAGTTAAACTCCGGGGAAGGTTTAAACTCTAACCAAAGCAGAGATGCTACACCAAAGTCAAAGCTTCGGGTGGGAAAGAGTGGGACCCTGACATGTGCATGGGGATATCTGGGCTCATGACCTTCAATTCTTGAATCCAAAGTCTGCCAGAGAAGGCTCTCGCTGCCTGCTAAAAAACAGCATCCCCCTCTATTTGAATGTGGGAGTAAATGATTAGGAACACCACTCACAGAAAGAAGATTTAGCACCTGGCAATAAACCCAGTGAGAAGCCAGACTGACTGCTAAGGTGGCTCCATGAAGCAGGGAGAAAACAATGACGCCTGCACTGAGGAAGGTCAAAGTGCCAGAAATTCTCTGGTAACAGTTAATGATGGGATTCAGAAACAAAAGAGAGCGGGCCTACTGGAAAGGATATAATAGTTACGAGGTATAGCCCCAGCAGATGATTATGGTCTAAGTGAGGTCTATAAGGTATATCTTGTTCAAAAGCTATAAATAAAGCATGTCTGGTGAGAGAAGCAGACATGGAACAAAATTTGGAACAATCACCAAGTGAAAACATTGAAGTGATCATCGCCTTCACCTCATTGTACTGCCTTTTCTCCACAATTTGGTCACTTGAATTCTGCGTGGTTTTATCAATCTGCAATGACCTTAACATACTATTCATTGTTGTTTCCTTTCATCCAGCATTTACATATTTCTCTGCGGGGAGGTTAGTCTGATACAAAGCTTCTAAATAGTAAACAGAAGAAGGAGTTCTTGATTAATTATTTAATAGAGCATTTATCTTGTAAGCATTTTATGAATTTACCTAATTCATAATTAACATTACACATGGATCATATTTACCACTGTTTTTCTGCATTGTCTCAATTTTTTTTCTTTTTGCTCTGCTTTCTTGCCTTTTCCTTTTAATAGGATAAAATCTAACTTCTCTTCTTTCAGTTGAAAGAAAAATGTACATATTTAATTTAACAAGGTTCAAGGTTAACTCTAAAACTCTCCAGGCATTCTTTAGCAATTTACATGTTACCATTATTTTATTATTGATTTTGTCATAAATCATAAATGATTATTTTTAAATTTTAGATAGTTAATATTTGTTCAGCTTCTCTGACCTTCTTACACTATCTTCTTTCTTCCTAAAGTGCATATTTTTCTGTAATTGCTAGTTTACTCTCAGTATGGGCTTGCTTGAAAACATCATTATTGTGTTATTCTTTAAAAAATTATTTCACTGGCCATAGCTGTTTTATATTACCTTTTCACCATTTTGAACATGTTATTTCAAAGTCTGTATTCCATTTTCTTTTAAGAAGTCCTTTGTCACTCTAATTATTACCCCATGTTAGGTCATCTACATTTTTGTCTTTGATGCTTTAGCATTCCCTTTGCCTTTGTTTTTCTAGTTTTACTCAAAGAAATTAGATGTGTATCTCTCCTTGATCACCTCTCTTTCTTTCTCTTCGTCTCTGTCTCCTCTAATTGTTTTCTGATTTAGATCATTTGTATTGTTAATCAATCTTAACATATTTTTAGGTCTTACATGTCTAAAGTTTCCCCCTGCCTATCCATTATCTTCTTCTCCATTCTCTCCTGATTTTGCAATTAGAAATTACTACATTTTTTTCTCTCTTAACATCTTTCATTTATTTCATCTTTTTTCTCTGTGTATCAATCTGCTTATTTTTGTTTAACTCTGTGTTCCAGTTTAGCTAATCTCCCTTTATCTGTGCTTAATACTATGAGTATATAGTTTTTAATGTTTATTTTTTACTATTTTGAGACATAATTGTTTTTAACTTCAAATTTTAGATTTTAATTTTGAGACACTATACTACTTTAAATACTATACTTAGTTTTTTTTTATCATAGGGGAAAATAGGGGATGGACTCACATGAACAAGTATAAAGGACACATGAACAATAACTAAGGTGGGGGGCGGAAATGGGAGGGAGGTGGGGAGCACTGGCGGGGGCAGGGCTGGAATACAAGACAGAAAACTGTACTTGAACAAGAATTAAATAAAAATTTAAATAAAAATTCTTTTACTTGTTTTTATATCAATGTTTCTAATACATGTGGCCTTTGTGAAGCTATTATTCAGTTGTCATTTTTTTGTTAAATTTTGTCCCTGTCATGAAGAGGATTTCCTTATGTATTTTACAGATTTTGATTATGAAATCATGTTCCTCAGAATTTTGTGTAGGGATATTCATAAGATATTAGTTATTCTTTATTTACTTCTATGAGATACTAGGTTCAGAATGCAAGCATCACTGTCTTCCATTGATCAGTTTTTAATTTTTTATTGTTCACTCTCTGATGTTTAATAGCTGAAGGCAGTAAATTTGTCTCCCCAGAAGGTCCCAATCAGTCTAGACTCCATGAGATTCCTAGGCCCAATTAACATTTGAGATTAGTCTGAGCATCTCTTTACATTTTACGGGTTCTTCTTTATTCAGTGGCTTTGCTTTAATCCACCATCATTTGTTTTATTTTTTATTTTTATTTCATTTTTTTATTTAATTATTGTTCAAGTACAGTTTTCTGTCTTATATTCCCAGCCCTGCCCACCCCCCCAGTGCTCCCCACCTCCCTCCCATTTCTGCCCCCACCCTTAGTTATTGTCCATGTGTCCTTTATATTTGTTCATGTGAGTCCATCACCTTTTCCCCTATGATTCTCTCCCCATTTGTTTTAATTACAGCCTTTTACTCAGCCTTCTATACGAGCTAATTATAGGTCAAATTGCAAGTTACAAAGATCTAGCAAGATTCATCCCAAGTGTTGTGGACCACTCTGCCTGGTTCTAGGAAGCGATAACCTCTGGAATTCGAACCCCAGAAGACAAAGCTTGTCTCTGGTAGCAAATGCTGCCTCAGTTTCCTCCTTGCCCCCAAAGCATGGTCGTAAATCCATGGTGAGTAAGACCCCTCAGAGGAGGGGCAACCTAGGCCAGACACGACCACTTGGGAGGCCATCATGGAAGGACTCAGGGGGCTACAACAAAGAGCAATGGACTCTTGCCCCCTGGCTTTGATATAGCCCGAGTCCCCATGTTCTCTGGGAGAAGCAATTCCTGGCTCTAATTCCCTTAAGCCTGAATACCTGTTGGGGAGAGGTGCAGCTCCTTGCCTTGCTAGAGCATGTCCTGGGGAACAATCTGGCATCACAAAGACTTCCTGATAAACCTGTGAAATCTGCTCTGCTAAGAGTGCTTTCATTCATATGATAAGGGTCTGAGAGGAAATGAGTATGTCTCCCCAAAGTTCTGCAACCCCTTTTCCTGACAGACTCTGACTCATAGTAAGCCCTCAGATTTCTTTGAAATGTTATCTACTCTTTGATCCTTGCTGCCTGTGTTCCTGTGTATTACAACCCAATAAAAGCCCTTGAAGGAAGGGACTCAATGACTTTTTCCCCTGAAAAACCAGCCACTGCTCAAGGCCTTTTTTCTCAGAGAAAATGGCCACCTCTCCTCCCCAACCAGATCACATCATGCCTCAGTCATGTTTATTCTCACCTGTGGCACATGGGCACCTGAGAAATGTAAGATCCTTAGGTTTCATAGATATTTTCTGACTTTCTCTTTTGCATTGTTTCTGAGCTCTGGAGATATTCCAAATTTCCCTGGAAAGGATATTCATTATAAATATAAGATACCTATTTAAATTTTTATAATTTAGAAATTTTTATATAAATTTAGTTTTGGATATCGCTGAAAATTTAATTCCTCACCCCATGGCCATTATTTTTCACGTAATAACATTTCTTACAAGGTCTTCTCAGAAAATCACAAAGCCCTTATCATGTGTCCTTCCCTGGGCACACACATGGCATTCCACACCACACACAAGCATTTCTGAATGCTCTAATTTTCTGACACTATCTCCCCAGTGTTTTCTCCCTGGCTGTAGACAGTCTGCTGTATGTCTCAACTGTATTCCTTTGCTCCAAGCAACTCCACCCTTAGGTTTTCATTCATCTTACATTATTTTCATGCAATGGCCACCTTTATCCCATAAGAAGTGAGCTCTGAGTTAAGTGTAACAAGGATGAGCAGTGTCTTGCAATGGTCTTTTACATAGTCCAGGGAAGGTTACAATAGATTAATTTTTAAAAATGGGTATAAATTGAGCTTTTCCCTCTGAAATAAATTTACAGGCTTCCATACTGGGAATGTGGATTGCTTTCTTTAAGACCATGGAGAAAGGACAAACATAAATACTGCAAAGCTCTCCTATCATTATCAAGTTGCTTTTTATGGATTCAATACTCATTTCATTTCTATAAATCTTTGTTTTCTATGATTCCAACATAATTACTCCTGACAGCTTCTGCTTGTTTTGCAATGCTTCTTTGGAAAAACAGGACTTTGATTTTCCTACTTTACTATTGCAGTGATCATAAATTATTATTTGCCAACATTAATTATAAATATCAGGGTCAATACTTTCCCACTTGCTATAATAATTCTCTCATCACTTTTTCAGGCTCCACTAACTGATGGCTCACTAATTTTCTAACTGTTTTTCTGCTGCTTTTTTAGTGTCTACCTGTAGCTCAGTCCCAAAGCCAAATCTATATATTTCAGTTTTTCCATTTTGTTTTTTGTTTTTTTGTTTTGTTTTGTTTTGTTTTTATGGTAGCACCCTAAGCATGATACCGTTTGTTTTTGTCAGTGAGAATTTTCTGCATACAAATAATCTCAAAGTCTAGTGGCTTAAAAGAAGAAGCATTCACATATCTACAATGTTGTAGTATGGAAGTTTGGCTTGGACACAGGTGAACATGCCTTTGGTCTCAGCTGGGCACCCTCATGTGCTCTCAGTCAGCTATGTAGCGAGCAGGTTTACGATGCCCTCTACAGGGAGGGTTTGCATCAGTCCTTCATCATTTCTTATCATCTCACAGGGTTGCCTCAGCTTAATCACATGGCTGCCATGTTCCAAGAGCACAAATGTAGGAACTGCAAAGCCCTTTTTATTCTGGACTCATAATTAAGGCACTGTCACTTCCATTTCATTCTACCAATAAAAGGTTAGACTGAATTGAGGAATCAATACATGGACTTAATTTTGATGAGGGGCGATGCACCATTTGCTGCCAGTTGGAATTCTACATTTACATGTACTTTCATCATTCTTCGTAGTCTCACTACTTTTGGTAGCTACCATTGCTTCACTCTTAATGTTAAAGATACTTATTATTTTCTTTGTTAGTGACCAGTATTGCACTGTCTTCATTCTCATTCTAATTTTGTTCTTTCTATGATATTTTTAAAATTAGAATTAGCTTTAAGGACCATTTTGATAGAAACAAGATACTAGTGTAAAAAATACATTCTCATATCCTTGATATTTCATGCATTTTATCTAATCATGTATAGGCCTGATTATTAATAGATTCTGTCTAAATTTAAAAATCGAATAGACTCTTAAAATATTGAAAATCGCATTCGTATTGATGATGCTTTCCTGTCAAAACTTCATTCGCTCCATTGTTTTGAGTAACAATCTCATCACTGCTTCCCAATTTTTCTCTTCACATCCACATCTATAAGCAAATCATCTTACTGTGTGATTATTGCACCTTACTGCAGGGTTATTTCCTTGTTTGGTTTAGTAATGATCATTAGAATCATCTATGAAATTATAATGTGTGTGTGCTCACATGTATACATTAGATTGCTTTCATAGATAATGGATTAATGTAATTGAATCCAATAACTAATGGTATCTACAGTTTTTGAAGTTGTGCTCACAATAAAAAGTTACTACTATGACATTTTATAATCAAGATAATTTTTCAAACAATGCCATTTTCTAAAAATGTCAGCCATATGGACAGAAAATATTCATGAGTATCAGTGCATACATTATGCTTTGCTAATGCCCATAGGGGTATGAATAAAGCTTTCAGAAAACAACATGTTCAGACTGTGTTATTACCACCCTTTTGTGCTCCTCTAATGTAGTAGTTCTAAAATATGTTGTTATTCTTGTTTTAATATTAATATTTTTATAATACAAATAATAAAATGAGGTCTGAATATTAGCTTCCTGTTCTATCAAATGCTACCATAAAAAAAATAAATGTTAGAATATTTTATTTGGAAATTCAGGCCAAGATGGCAGTGTAGGTAAATGAGGTACTCAAATCTTCCCACAACCACATCCAAGTAACAACTAAACTATAGAACAACTATCACTCAGAAGGCCTAAAATCTAGCTAAATGAAAGTCCTACTGTTAGGGATTTAAAGAAGAAGGCACATGGAGACTGGTAGGAGAGGCAGAGAGGTGGAGAAGCAGAACAGGCCGGTTCCACACACCCCCATGTGGTAGCTAAAAATCGGGGGGGATCTTGGCTGTGGAGATCCTCCCTGAGGAATGACGGATCACAGCCTTACACCAGGCCTCTGGGGCCAGGGTTCCAGAGCAGAGAAGAAAAGTTCCCATAACTTGTGGCTATAAAAACCAGCAGATTGTGGCTGATAGAGCAGGAGGGCTCCTGGAGTACCAGGTACTCCTCTTAAAGAGCACCCCCCCACACACAGACTTACTTGGACTCCCTCCTGTGAAGTTAAAGCCTTCAGCAACAGCTTGAAAAGGACCAGGGACACACATGGAGAAACTGAACTGCCTGCCATCAGGGATCGAGGGACAGCCTTCTGCCAGTTAAAAGTGCTGACAAGGCCATTGTCCATTTTCTGAGACCCCATTTCCCACAGAGTGGGCAGGTGGGCACCATACCTGCATCTCCACCAACCTGGTTCACACTGTGTTAACTTGGAAATTCCCTGAGACCCCACCACACCTGACATGCAGGCCCACCCAGACCACTTCCAGTACCTTTTCCATACAAATGGCCTCTCCTGTCTCATGCTTTAGACTTGCCTGAAATCTCTTGCAGCATCTTGCCTCTGCATACCCCATACCTACTCTAAGTGGCCCTGAGCCAGGCATTAGTGGCAGCCAGCCTTGGTTCAGAGCTTGGCCTCTCCTGGGGACCTTCAAGCTCAGCATAAGTGGCAGCCATCTGCAGAGCACTGTGTAGTTCATGCTTGGTGGCCCCAGGCAGAGCAGAGGCAGTGGCTGACCTTATACCTCCTGGGAGGCCCTAGAGCCATTGCACCCAGTGGATAGCTTCAGACTGTGCATCATTACAGCCCCTCTGTAATGGGGTAGGTCAGAGTATGGGTCCCAGAAAGTAGGGGAACTCCACACTCCCACAATCCTGCAAAAGCAGGGGGTGGAGAGCAAAGAGTACAGTATTTGAGACACTATATTCCATAAGAAAGGTAGATTAGCAGCCTGTGCCTTCCTGAAGGGAAGAGCTGCAGCAGAAGGCTGTGGCTTGGAGCAAATCGTGAACCTGACTGTAAGAACGTGCTGGCACAGTGACTTCACAGAGTGACTTGTGACATAGACAAGGGGGAAGTTTATACAGTGCTTGCGTAAGCTGTGGGGTCTAGATTTTTATGCTGGATGCCTATGTGTGGCTGGTATACTCTTGTCCTGACTAAAGATGGCAGCTGAAAGAGGGTCAAAAACAATGGGGAGCTGTCAAAAATCATGGATACTAACACATCATAGCAAGAGCCAGATGTCTGGGCATGCAGGTAGTTCTGAGGGAAGCCTTTAAATTGGAGCATGCTGAGAAACACAAAGGCTGCTAGTCTGGAGGCCTGTTGGAAACATCCCCAGTAAGAAGACATTCTCCCATACAGAAGACAGCAACAGAGCCTGTGGCGCTGTGGGTGACTGGCTTTGCCAAACACACAGACGTGTGAGATGTGTGGAGTTGAACTGTTACAAGGAATGCTGAGCTGCAAATTTCTGCATTTCTAAAGGATGATAATTCTGAGTGCCATATACTGAAACTCGTCTGTCTTCACAGATGAAAAGCAGGGCTATTCATTCTTGGGTGTTTTAAAGAGAGTGGGACTTAATGGTAGGAAGCTACTGTTATTCTAAATCTGTATAACCTTTAAATAAATAACCCCCTTTTCACCAAACTATTGCTTGGTAGTCGTGTTTTTTGGTGGTGGGCAAGTGGGCAAGAACCCCACAGCTGTTCCAGAACACCACTGGCTATTTCTGTAACACTACTAACTCCATGATCAACACACTCAAGGGACAAATGCAGTGAGCACCAGAGCCCCATTGAAGCAAGTCCTGCTCTATAACGTTGACTCCTGCATAGCCTCTTCTCCACTGTGGTTGTAGCCAGTCCTTACAGCAGATTGGCCTAGAGGTCAATCCCTCCCAGTGATGCTGACAGCTATCAAGGCTCCATTATAAGAGAACAGTACACACAGCCCACACAGGGGCACACATGGAACACCCAACTCAGATGACTGGAGAGGCAGCGCTACTGGGTCCTACAGGACACCTATTGCATAAGGCACTCTGACAAATCTGGGAGACATAGCAGCTCTACCTATTACACAGACACAAACATAGGGAAGTAGCTAAAGTGAGGAGACAAAGAAACAGGTCCAAAATGAAAGAACAGGAGAAATCTTCAGAAAGAGAACTAAGTGCAATGAAGGCAAGCAAACAATCAAATACAGAGTCTAAAACAATGGTTATAAGGGTGCTTGAGGAATTTAGTCAGGATGTCAAGAAACTTAGAGAGACTTCAACAGCATGAAAAAGGACATAGAAAGTATAGAAGAACCAGTCAGAAATGAAGGATACACTACTAAAATGAAAAACATTTAATAATAGGGAATCAATAGGAGAGTAGATGAAGCTGAGAATCAAATTAGTGATTTGAAATATAAGAAATCAAAAAACACAATCAGAACAGCAAAAAGAAAAAAGAATCCAAAAATAAAAATAAAAATTTTGTAAGGAGACTCTAGGACAAGTTCAAGCGTATGAATATTTGTATCATGAGGGTGCCAGAAGGACAAGAGAGAGCAAGAAATGAAAAATCTCTTTGAGAAAAAAATGACAGAAAACTTCCCTAACCTGGTGAAGAAAATGGACATGCAAGTCCAGGAAGTGCAGAGTCCCAGACAATATAAACTCAAAGAGGCTCATCCCAAGACACATCATAATTAACATGTCAAATATTAAAGATGAAGAGAGAATCATAAAAGCAGCAAGATAAAAGCAGTTTATTATCTACAAGGGAATTACAAAAGACTGTCAGCTGATTTCTCCACAGAAACTTTGCAGGCCCGAAGAAATTGCAAGAAATATTCAAAGTGATGAAAAGCAAGAACCTACAACCAAGATTACTCTACCCAGCAAAACTATCATTTAGGATCAGAGGGTGGATAAAGTACTACCAGAGAAGTACTACCTGAAATGTTAAAAGGTCTTCTTTAAGAAAGATTAAAAAAAAACTGTTCATAATAAAATACAAATAAATACATACCTATTAGCAACTGAATCTAAACATCAAAATAAAAAAGTAAAATAGAAACAGACTCATAGATACAGAGAACATTTTCACAGTTGACAGATGGACGGGGCTGTGGGGGATGGGTGAAGAAGGTGAAAGGATTAAGAAGTACAAATTGATTGTTACAGAATTGTCATGGGGATGTAAAGAACAAGTATAGAAAATATAGTCAATAATATTTTAATAACTATGTATGGTGTCAGACTGGTATGAGATTTATCAGGATGATCATTTAGTAAGCTACAGAATGTCTATTCACTGAGGTATACACCTGAAACTAATATAATGTTTTCTGTCAACTGTAATTAAAAAATAAAGAGCTGAAATATTTTAATTGGTTTAATTTTTATTGTGAATTCACATATTTTGATGGCTCTAAATATTATAAGAATCTAAAGAACAAAATGCTAATTTAAATAAATTCTTAGCTATTTTAATTTATAAATTAATCTGTTATAGAATAAATCTACTTACTTTAGGCAGCATATAATAGAAATCCATTTGTAAAAATAAAGCAGGTTAAGAAACATATATGACAAGTATGTGTCATATAAAAACTAGAGCCTAGTTTTTAAAGCAACAACAAATATGAAACCAATTATAAAATAAAACTCAGTAATTACTTGAAGTTAATTTTGTATTAATAAATTCATTGAAAATACTTGTAAGGAATAGAGAAAATGAAAGTTACAAGTAATAAAATTTCAACCACTTAAAGTTAATAATTGTTAAAGTCATTTCTTCTGGTATTCTTCCTATAAACATAGTTTATATGATTTTGATAAGATATTTTATAAACTTGTATCTTAATATTTCTTATAATGTATTACAATTAAAGCATGTTTTAAACATGACATAAACACATGTTAAACCAATATTTTATAAGCTACATATATAATTAATGTCCTATATTTCAGGTGGAATTAAATATATATTCTATAACTTACTTTTTTAAAATATTACTACAGATGAGCTCTAATTAGCTCTATCTTTTCTGTTGTACAATTTTTCTCCACTCACTTCAGAAGATTGAATTAAAATAATTCTCCTCAGATATCTGACAAAGATTCTTCTGATGATTTTCCAGGATAAAATAAAATAATTACAACTGATACTTGAAAAATAAAATCAGCATTGTTTATGCTTACCTTATGAAAAATATTGGGTTTTATGAAGATAAAGCCCGAATACTAGAAGAAGAAACCAAAACCATGAAGTATGGGAAGAGATAAGTTATAATTTGTCAGTGTCTTCAGCTCTGTACAACAGAAATAGAAATCAGACCAGATGATACCCAGTTGTGAACAATTGTGAGTTACATCTGACAGATGTGCTCATTGCCCTATGAATGGTCTGAAGCTTCCATCAATACCACTAATGCCAACTTTGCTTTGATTCCATGGTCACCTCACTATCATTGCATAGTAATTACACTTATTCAATGACTTAGTTTAATTTATATTTTTAAGGTTAGATCATTGTTGACCACCATAATCAAAGGTGGACATATAACTGGAAAGCACTAAACACTATGATCATCACCACTGGAGTATCATTGCTTCTAGTCCCATTCAAATGAGAATGTTCCATAACCCAAAACTGCCACAATGACCTTGGTCTGCCTACCTCCAGACTCCTTGTATGTGAGTGAAAAACCAAACTGCTATCATTTGGCTTTTCTGTTTCATTCAGCCACATATGATGCTAGCTCATACATTTTTAAAATACCTTTAGATAGAATTTCTTAAGTAAAGTAAATCATTTTCATGACTATTTATCATGCCCCTACCCTCCCCCCCAAAAAAAAGACATCTTAGGGAAGGTCATTTAGAATGGATCCTAAAGAATAAAGAGGAGAGAAGGGATTTTTAGAACGTGAGAAAAGGAAATGAAGAGACAAGGAGAGAGGGAGTGAAAGAGATAGAGGGAGAGAGGGATAGAGAGATGGGGTGAGAGGGGGAGAAAGGGAGGGGGGAAGCATAAGAGGAGAAGGGAAAAGGGAGAAAAGAAAAAAGGAAGAAAGAAAGGAAACCTGGTAGCTGCGAGTGATCTGGGCAAGAAAGACAGTATCATTTTACCACGGAGGTGAGTAAGAGTATATACTAGGGACAAATGAAAAAATGATTAGATAGCACAGGCCTTGTTGGGAAGTCTTTTTTCTCTCCAGGATTCTGAGGACATGAGTATTGAATCTTTTGTTATAGTCACAGAGGTTCCCGAAGTCATGCTATTTATTTCTTTCAGGCTATTTTCTATTGCTTTGATGGAATGATTTCTATTGTTCTATCTTACCATTTACAGATTCTTTATTCTGCAGATGAACTCATTTGATTGTTTAAATTCAGTAATTGCAATTTTCTGTTCTAAAATTTCCACTTATTTTTCCTTTTTATTCTCCATTTCTTTGCAGAAGAAAAGGAGAATTTATTTTCCTTTTTATTTCTTTCCTTTTTATTTTCTTTAAATTGTCTTAAAGTGTTTAAGTTGCTCATTGAAACAATTTTCTGATGACTGCTTTAATGTTTGTCAGATGATTCTAACTCATCTGTCATATTGGTAGTGATTTTTAAAAATTATTTTCCAAGATTATTGAGATAAAATTGATATATATCATTCTAAAAGATTAAGATATACAGTTTGTCTATTTCATGTATGTATATATTGCAAAACAGTTACCACAGAAAGGTTAGTTAACCCATCATCTCACACAGTTAACATATTTTTGTGGTGATAAATTTTAAGATTTACTTTCTTAGCCACTTTTTTGTATGCAACAGAGCAGTTTTAACTATATTCATTATGCTAACATTAGATCTTCCGAATTTATTCATCTTAGAAGCAAAAGTCTGTACCCTTTAACCACCTTTGCCTTCGTCACCCTGGCATCCACCAATTAGCTCTTCAGTTTAAATAAGTTGAGGCTTTTAAATTTTTTTTATTTAATTTTACTTTATATATTTATTTTTACTTCACACCCAAGGATACTTTTTCATTGTTTTTGGAGAGAGGAGGGGAAAGAGAGAACATGAAGGAGAAACATCAGCTGGTTTCCTTCTGCATGTGCCCAGACAGCCCAGACGGGGGATCAACCTCCAATCTAGGTATGTGCCCCTGACAGGAGGTTGAACCTGTAACCCTTTAGCTATGGGATGGTGCTCCAACCAACTCAGCAATACCGGCCAGGGCAAATTGAGGTTTATTCTCTTTCCGATTTACTTCACTAAGCATAATGTCCTCAAGATTCATCACTGTTGACACAAATGACAGATTTTCTTTTTTTTATGGCTGAATCACACACACACAATGTATATATTTTTTATATATATGTACACACACCATATTTTCTTATACATCCATCTATTGATGACTGCTTGCATTGTTCTCATGTTTTTGCTATTGTACACAATGCTGCAATAATAATCTTGGGGTACAGATATCTCTTCAGGAGAGTGATTTCATTTCCTTTGCCCAGAAGTAGAATTGCTAGGACATATGGAGTTTAATTTTTAATTTTTTTAAAGATTTTATTTATTCATTTTTAGAGAGAGGGGAAGGGAAGGAGAAAGAGAGGAAGAGATGCACCAACGTATGGTTGCCTCTCTCGGATCCCCTACTGGGGACCCAGGCATGTGCCCCGACTGGAAATCGAACTGATGACCCTTTGGTTTGCAGCCCATGCTCAATCCACTGAGCTACACCAACCAGGGTCTATTTTTAATTTTTTAAGGAACATTCATACTGTTTTCCTTACAGCCCTATCAATTCACATTCCCACCAACAGTACACAAGGGTTCCCTTTCCTCCATATTCTTATCAGCACTTGTTACTTAGTCTTCTGGATAATAGCTGTCTAGCAGGTGTGAAGTGACATCTCACTGTGGTTTTGATGTGCATTTCCCTGATGATCAGAGATGCTGAACACAGTTTAATATACCTGTTAGCAACTTGTATATGTCTTTGAAAAATATTTTCAGATCCTCTGCCAATTTTGAAATTGGATTATTTGAAATATTATTATGATTAATATTAAAATATATTAATATGATGTTGGTATATTATATAACAATATTATTATTGTTATTGAGCTATATGAATTCCTTGTATACTTTGAAAATAATCCCTTATTAGATATATGACTTGCAAATATTTTCTCCATTTATAAAGGTTTCTTTTCATTTTAGCAATTATTTCTTTTATTCTGCAGAAGCTTTCTAGTTTGATGTAGTCCCACTTATTCATTTTAGCTTTTGCTTTAGATGTCATATCCAAAAAAAATTGTTGCCAAGACCAACGTCAAGTGGCTTTTATCTTATATTTTGTTTAGGAGTTTTACAGTTTCAGGTCCTATCTTTAAATTTTGATTCATTTCCAGGTAATGTGTGTGAGTTGTGTTGGGCAGTGTCGTTTCACCCTTCTGCGCGTGCACAGGGGTGTCACAGCATGGCTCCCTCCACAAGTGTTCTTTGACCATACGTATGGGCTTATTTCTGGGCCCTCAATTTTGTTTCAGTTTTGCGCCAGTTTTAATGTCAGTATTATACTGTTATGATTACTCTAGCTTTATAGTAGAGTTTGAAATGAGAAAATGTGACACTCGCAAACTTGTTCCTTTTTTCTCATTGAACTTCTTATTTTGTTTAAACATATTTTTCCAATTTCATTTAGTCGTCTGTGCGATTTAATAGTTTGCTGAACTTCTTTTAAGATACTTTACCTGAATTCTTTGGCAGACAATTGATAGAGCTCCATATCTTTAAACTCACTTATCAGAGTGTCATTAGTTTCCATCGATTATGTCATTTTTACCTGATCTTTCATGATCCTTATAAACGTGTGTTGTGTCTATGCATTAAGTTATTTGTCTTCTGGACTTTACAGGTTCACTTTGGCTGGGGAGAGCTTCACCAGTCAGCTCGCCTTGAGTACAGGATGGGTCAGCTGGTAATGTCTGTGAGCAGATGGGGCTTGCTATAGGTGTCTCTGGTTGGAGGAGACTGGGCCTGGTGCTTTGAAGCTGGAGCGAAGCCTCGGCTCCACAGTCGGGTCTGGCTGCTGACTCTGTGCTGCTGTCTACATTTCTCAATGTAAATTATTGGATTACTGTTCCCTTGTGTCCACCATGTCTCATGATCACATTGGTCTAGGTTATTTTCACAATTTGACCAACTTAGGGGTGATGGAAAAACCAATGTTTTGTTTTTCCAAAACACCGAGACTGCTCTGTGTTATGTTAGGCAATGAAAAATAATAATATATTTTCAAGACATAAAATCAGTTGCCTCAGACACAGATAGTAAAAAAATAAAATAAAACACCAACTTTAAGTTTTCAAAACAGTGAGCCATAGGCCAAAGCATGCCCGTTTTAAATTTCTTAGTACTATTTTCTTTAGATCATGATACCCACGAAAGGAATTAAAGCCCTCTTATTCCAACTCCACTATCTGACTTGGCCTTGTCATCCTTGTCATCCTTAACACCTTCCAACCTAACACAACTCGTGGGTGTGAATTCTGTGTCACAATGGTTTCGTATATTAGACTTGCTATTTGATGGTGACTGGATTGACTCTGTGACCATCCACCAGACTCATTCCCTAGACAACAAGTAGTAGACAGAAGTTTATAGTTTGCTAGAATTTTGCCAAGCTACTCTCACTCTGAGACAACTGACAACTGGTCACTCTATTTAAGATGATTTTTAAAAAATCAATAGGCTGAATTTTGCTAATTTGTCTAGTAAAGAATATTAAACATAATGTAGATAGTAATGGCCAAAAATGCTTTATACCTTTAAGGTTAAAAATGAGCTCAATGACTTTATTTTGACCTCTAAGATTCAGGGGAATGCACATATTGTTCATTCAATCCTGCTAACTGACATAACTCGTTAACTGAAGGGAGCCTGGGGGCAGGTTAACACTTTGGAAGGATGGCTGCAAATGAGTCACTTCCCTAAGGCAATTCAGGTGGAGTGAGCTAATCTTCAAATGACTCCCGTGCACAATCTCTCTCCTTTCCACTCCGCCTAGTAGAATCATTCATAAATGTTGACGCATGTTAACAAAGAAACTTCTCTTTGTGATCTACAAACATTTACAAACAAGTCTCCAATGAGGGCAACAAAAATGTACAGAAACAGTTTTACCCACCTGTCAGTGTTTTCCTAACTATTGAAGGGCATGATTAAATTTCACATCTTAAAAGGATTTTTCCTGGTTAAAAAATCAAAAGAACTCAACGTGTAACCAATAATCCATGTGTTTTGTGAACGTATTTTTCCTCATGTTAATCAGTATGTGAGTTTAGGAATATAAGCATTTGAGATAAAAAACGACTGTGTGGAATATTTAAGTTTGTTTTCTATGTCCTAAACAATAAAGGATTTAAGTACATATGGAGGAATTATGATGTGTTTCCTTAATTTTCCTTATGAAATTTCCTTAATTTTGAAGTGTGAAAATCTATAAAGAGGCAATAAGAAAATTACTCAAAGAAAGAATTGTACCAATTAACCTGGAAGTTCCAATATTCACATATATTTTTATTGAAGAAAGGAAGGTTGAAAATGAAGAAATATTTTCATTCTGACTTTATTTTACTTTTACTACACTCTTATTTGTTTTGCACGTCTGCAAAATGGAATGTAAGAAACAACACATTATTTTTGTATTGTATGATTATGGTCCATGACCTAATTGAGAAATACCGTATCACTCCAATGATGGCTGTGATCTGCTCCTGGATGTTAGATCCACCAACCACGAGAACAAATATCGGAGACTTTCAGGGATTCAAAGATGTTAATTTATTGGCCAAGTTTAACCTGTGCAGGGGTGATCCCTCCAGAGACACTGTGCCCACTGGGGGCTCGTCTGGGATTCGCGCCTAGTGCTTACAGCTAAGTACTTATATACAGGTCATAAAGCAGGCGTGTTTTTTTTTTGGGGGGCGGGGCACAGAGGCAGATTATTGGCTTACAGGGTCTCTTCTAGGGTTTCAGGCTCCTTGGTGCTGAGGCCATTGTTCTTGTTCCCAACATTCCCCCGTTTTCTTTTGGGGGGGTGTATGTCAAACCTTTGATTCTTCATCACTTGGGAGGATGGTGTAGGGTTGGGAGAGTACCATTAGCTTAACTATTTCTATTCTCTCCTTGATGAAAGCAAGTACTTTATTTAAGATAATAGGTCCTATTGTGACCACTAATAAGAGTACTAGGAGTGGTCCAGCAATGGCCGATATAAGGGTGGTTAGCCAAGGGGACGTTTTGAACATAGATTCATACCAATTAGAACTTTCTTCTTCTCTATTTCTATCTTTTAACCTTTTGGTGAGTGTTTTGATATTTTCTTTAATTATTCCAGAGTGGTTAGCATAAAAACAACATTCTTCTCCTAATGCAGCACATAACCCACCTTGCTGGAGGAGGAGGAGGTCTAGTCCTCTCCTATTCTGTAAGGCTACTTCAGCAAGGGAGTCTACTTGGTGCTCTAGATATATTATTTGATCTTGTAGGAGGGATATGTCCTTTGAGAAAGTTTGGGATAATTGCCTGAGGTTGAGCTCCCCTTGTATGAAAGCCCCCGCCCCTACAGCAGCGGAACCTACAATCCCTATAGTGGCTACAATTGGGATAAGCAATGGGGCTCGTTTGGTGCGCTTAGGGGAGGCAACTAGAAACTCAGGATTTCCTCCATACAAATATACTTGAGGAATAATATAAGCACTAACACAGAGCTCAGGGTGAGTGGGGACAATGCATTTAAAAATGCCTTGGGTACAGACAAACCATAACCCCTCAGAAGCTTTGGTTATGAAGGGGTTCCCTGAGGTTATTTGCAGGGCCTCTTGATTAAGACAGTAGTCACTATAGTTTGGATTTTTGTCTAGAGTGGAATTTGCTTGGAGGTAACAGGTTCCCCTCCCATGGAACTCCGCAAGGGTGAGGGACCCTTCAGTAACACAGTCCTTCATCTGGTCTTGATCTCGGTCTATGTCATTTGTAAGAGTGACTGTCTTAGGGGCTAATTCTCCTCCTCTGGAGGTGTTGGCTCCTAATCCTATATAAAAAGGCGGCCGGGGACTTAAACATAGCCAGCAGGACTCTGTAATTTCTGGCTGAGTGTTGTTGAAGAATGGGAAAACTTTATCCAATAAATCTAAGGCATAGATTTCTTGGTGATGCGGTCTTTCTAACGGTGGATTAGGAGTGTAGAATGGTGGCTTAGGGCTCTGGTCTTCTAATTCTTCTGACTTTTCAACGGGGGTTACAGGCAACCTGCTCTGACTGGGAGAACTTGTGGTGGATCGTGGTGGCCCCCTTGTAGTGGGCTGTGGTGGCTTTGGTGGGAGACCACCTCCTGCCCCCTTTAGGAGTGACTCAGTTTTCGTAGGGAGCTTCTTTATAGTAAACAGGGTTCCTGGATCCTGTCCAGTAACATATAATCTTAAACCCCAAGTTCTCCCTTTAATCCATTCAGGGTCTTTTGGGTTCTTAATAGTAATGACTGTTGGGTTACACTTATTTTTTCCACAGTCTTGAGGTTTCCCCCATTTACTTTCCCTATCTAAGTTAATATGGGGATCTTTTCCTCCTCCTGGGACCCATCCTCCCTTGCTGACTAAAGTCTCACAACCCCAACTTTTGCAGTAAAAATCTCCTTCCCATCCACAGCCACGGGCTCTTTTCCTCTCCGGTTGTGGACACCCGTAGGCTCCCGTTCTACTTAATTGTTTATTTAAAAATTCTTCTTCATCCACTGGTATGGGTTTGGGGGGAGCCCCTCCTCCAACTATCCCAGTGGATACATAAAGGTTTGAAGTCCCTAACCTATCTGACACTGAGGAATCTTTAAGAGTGTCTCCAAAAAATTTAGAAAAATCAGCTTGTAGGGTTATTGGGCCCACATCCCAAGTAAAATTTTTAGCAATAGCACTTCCATCGGCTGTTCGAATTAGTACCCATTCTCCTCCTTTTAACCCCATATTTTGACCAAACAGGGAACAAAGAATCAGTAGTCTTAGTTGGCAGAAAAAGTCAACTTCAAGGGTTCCCCTGGTTTTCTTTTGACTTGCCATCTCCGGGGATCCTCGTCAGGGGGGTTGGCTGGTTTCACATGGGAGAGATGGATCCAGTAGGGTTTCTCTGCCACTTTAATAGCCGTTGGCGTGCTTAAGAGTACCTGGAATGGTCCATTCCATCTCGGTTCCAGGTTACCCCGCCTGTGATTGAGGATCCACACCCACTGTCCAGGTTCTGGTGGTTCAGGTATTCGGGTGCCACGATCAGCGTCTGATAGAGCTGTCTTCTGAAGGGCTCGCACCTCGCTCCGGATGTGCTGTAGTGCCTGTAAGGACTTGAGGAAGTTGTGGTTAGAAACTTCTATCTCTTCTCTAGTTAACCGAGGCACAAGAGGTATTGGTTGTCCAAATAAAATTTCATAAGGGGCCCATTTCTTAAGGTAAGGAGTACACCTTGTTCTAAAAAGGGCGAAAGGGAGTAGCTCAACCCAGTTTTCGCCGGTCTCTTCCCTTAATTTCATTATGGTTTCTTTCAAAGTCCTGTTCATCCTTTCTACTTGTCCTGAACTCTGGGGCCTATAGATGCAATGCAATTTCCAATTGATATTTAACTTTGTAGCTAATTCTTGAGATATCTTTGAGACAAATGCAGGTCCATTGTCTGATCCTAGGGCTATGGGAATGCCATATCTGGGTATAATTTCCCTCAATAAAACTTTGCAAACGGTGGAGGCAGTCTCTCCTCGTGTGGGGAATGCTTCTACCCATCCCGAGAAGGTGTCTACTAATACTAATAGATACTTATAACCTGATTTCCCAGGAGTCATCTCTGTGAAATCTATTTCCCATAACTCTCCAGGAGCTTTTCCCCGATACCTTACAAGGGGAGGCAATTTCTTATTCTGCGCATTTACCCTAGCACAAATGCTACATCTAGAGACAATGGAGTGAATAATGTCCCTAATGTTGGGCCCTAAATAGTATTTCTTGACAAGCTGTTCCAACTTATTTTGCCCTAGGTGGGTACTAGTATGAATATCCTTTACTATCTCTCTTATTACTCCTTGTGGCAGGTAGAGTCTGGAGTCGGGAAGTTCTATCCACCCCTGCTGATTTTTCTGCCCCTTTAGTTGTATCCCTTCCTGCTCTTCCTCGGGGGAATACTTAGGATCCGGAGGTAGCGTTGGCTGAGGCAGTAGGGGGAGGAGGTTTTCTTGTTGTCCCGTAGCTGCTTCTTTCGCAGCCGAGTCCGCCAGGCAATTACCTTTTATAACAGGGGAATTCCCCTTTTGATGTCCTTTGCAATGAATGATGGCAACTTTGGTGGGTAACCAAATGGCGTCTAGGAGGGCAAGAATTTCACTGCGGTTCTTAATGTCCTTTCCCCCTGCTGTTAGGAGGCCTCTCTCCTTATATATGGCCCCATGAATGTGGGCTGTGGCAAATGCATAACGGCTGTCAGTGTAGATGTTGGCCACTTTTCCTTCAGCTATCCGTAAGGCCTCGGTCAGCCCTATCAGCTCTGCCCTCTGTGCAGAGGTCCCTGCAGGCAATGCCCTTCGCCACAAGACCTTATCTCCTGTGGTCACTGCTGCCCCCGCGTACCGCTGTCCATCCTTGATAAAACTGCTCCCATCAGTAAAGAGGGTCAGGTCTGCCTTTTTATATGCCTGATCTCTTAAGTCCGGGCGGGAGCCAGTCACTGTGTCAAGGATTTGCTTGCAATCGTGGACTAAAGTGGAATCCGGTACTGGCAGCAGGGTCGCCGGGTTCAGGGCAGCTGTTTTAAGGAACTGAACAGACGGAGGGTTTAATAGTTGGGCCTGATACTGCGTTAGCCGTGCGTTAGTTAGCCACCTATCTGGGGGCGCTCGTAGCACTTGCTCTATGTAATGTTCCCCAATCACCTGTATGTCCTGTCCCAGGGTCAACTTACTGGCCTCCTTGACCAGGGTTGAGGTGGCAGCAAGTGCCCTCAGACATGTTGGCCATCCTGAGGCCACGGGGTCAAGCTTTTTAGACAAATAGGCGACGGGCCTCTTCCATGGCCCAAGCTCCTGGCTCAGCACCCCTAGGGCTACCCCTCCCTTTTCTGCTACAAACAGCTGAAAGGGCTTAGCCAGGTCCGGCAGGGCTAAGGCTGGGGCAGTCACTAGGGCCTCCTTAAGTGCTTGGAATGCTTGCCTCTCCTTATCTGTCCATGTGAACTGCTCTTCTTTTCCTCTGGTTAGTTCATGCAGGGGTCTAGCTAGTTCTGCAAAGCCTAGTATCCACAACCGGCAGTATCCTACTGCGCCCAAGAATTCTCGTACTTGCCTTTTGGTGGAGGGCTCAGGAATCTGCAGAACTGCCTGGATCCGCTGGCTGGACAGAGTTCTTTGTCCCCCCTGCAAGTTATACCCCAAATAACTTACAGTCTGAGTCACAATCTGGGCCTTCTTAGCTGAGACTCGATACCCCATCCGCTCGAGATCCTGTAACAGATCTGTGGTGGCCTCTTCACATTCTCTTTTATCCTTGGCTGCTATGAGAATATCATCTACATACTGGAGCAGTACGATCGACGGGTGGGAGGAGCGAAAACCCTGCAGATCCTTGCCGAGGGCCTCATTGAAAATGGTGGGGGAGTTCTTAAACCCTTGTGGTAGCCTAGTCCAAGTGAACTGCCCCACCAGTCCATTTTCTGGGTCGTTCCATTCAAAGGCAAAGATCTCTTGGCTCTGGGGCGCCAGGGGAATACAAAAGAAGGCATCCTTCAAGTCTAGGACTGAATAATAGGTATGGGTCAGGGGCAATGAGCTCAGCAGGGTGTATGGGTTGGGCACCGTGGGGTGAATAGTCTCTACCCACGCATTCACCTCCCGCAAGTCCTGCACCGGGCAGTAGTCCTGAGTCCCTGGTTTCTGGACAGGGAGTAGTGGGGTATTCCATGCGGATTGACACTCTCGGAGTATGCCTGCCTCCAGCAGGCGTTGCAAGTGTCGTGCAATGCCCTGTTTGGCTCAGGCTGAGACTGGGTATTGCCTAATTCTAACTGGGCTGGCGGTGCTCAGCAGCTGCACCAGGGCAGGTGGCTGGTGGATGGCCAACCCTGGTGGATTGGTCTCTGCCCATACTCCAGGTATCTTGGTGAGTAGGGCATCAGGGACCCCTGCTCCTTCCTCCTTACCTCCTTGTACAACGGCAAGTAGGTATTCTTCAGACAGTGGGACAGTTATCTCCAAGCTGATCTCTGCCTCCTTGCCCTTGTTCCTCGAAGGCCTCTCCTCACATCTGAAGGTAATGGTGGCCTGAAGCTTCTGCAACAAATCTCTCCCAAGCAGTGGGTAAGGGCAGTCTGGGATAACTAGGAAGGAGTGGGTGATGGTGCCTCAGCCTAAATTAGTAATTCTAGCAGTAGTCCATGGATAGGCTTCTGCTTTGCCAGTCGCCCCAACTATTTTGGTGGTTGCCTTCTGAATTTGCCCCTGAGGTTGTTTCAGGACTGTAAAAGTGGCTCCCATGTCGACCAGGAAGTCTATTGGCTTATCTTAGACTGTTAAGGTGACCATGGGCTCCTGGGAGCCAACGGGAATGGAGCCCCCTCGGTCTAAGGTCTGGAGCAAGACTTCAGGGCCTTGTTTTTGTCCCTGACTGTCTGCCTTCATAGCCTTCAGCTTTGGGCAGTCTCGCTTCCAGTGTCCCTTCTCCTTGCAAAAGGCACATTGGTCCTTGTCTATGTCTGTTCGCCGTCCCTGACCCTTTCGTTGTCCCCCTTTTCCTTTGGGAGGAGGCTTCTGAGTGGCAATCAAAATCTTGGCAACTTCCTTTGCTCTGCCAACCTCCGGATCATCCCTATTAACGTACACTTTCTGTGCTATTTCCAGTAACTTGCTCCTATTCTCTCCCTCAAACCCTTCTATCTTCTGAGCTTTTTTCTGATATCTGACGCTGCCTGAGTCACAAAAGCTATATTCACTAGCCTTCTGTTCTCCTCTGCCTCAGGATCTAGAGGGGTATATATCCTGTAGGCCTCCATGAGTCTTTCTAGGAAGGCTGCTGGGGACTCCTCCCGCCCCTGGATGACCTCACTGACTTTACTAAAATTGGTCGGCTTTCTAACTGCTGCCTTCAGCCCCCTGATTAGAGCCCGGGGATACTGAATGAGCGAATCTCTCCCCCCTGTAGTGTTGGGATCCCAATTAGGAGGCTGGGAAGGGAGGATGCCCTCAATTTCCCTCCTTCCCGCCACGGTGTCCCTCTCCTCACCCAGGACTGCCTTTGCAGCCTCCCTAATAATCCTATCTCTCTCCTCCGACGTGAAAAGGGTCTGCAGAATCTGCTGGCAATCATCCCAGGTGGGTTGATGAGTTCTAAATATAGTTTCGAGGAGGGAGATTAGCCCTTGGGGTTTCTCAGAGAACGGGGGATTCTGATGTTTCCAATTATATAAATCACTGGTGGAAAAAGGGACATAGACAAATCGAGGAGGAGCTAGCTGTGGGACGTCTGGTAGGGGCGGTGCTTCTCGGAGGGGTAAGATGGTGGGGGTTCCCGCCACAGGCAGAGGGGTGGATCCCTCTGACCAGGAGAAAGCAGCAGGGTTGCGCCCCACAGGCAATATCCCCTCCCCGTAGAGTGCCACCCCCCCCCCCGGGTGTGTGACGGGCTCATGGAGTCGCCAACGTCCCAATGCAAGGAATCAGGTTCCTGTTTGCGTGGGTAAGGTGGAGGAGCGTTCACTGGATCTGGATCGAGATTGTCCTCCGGCGGTTCTTGCAGAACAGGATAAAGCCTATGCTGACTCCGGGGCTGTCTCCGGGCGGCACCAGCAGCTCCGCCCCTCCCCTCCTCCCCCTTTTCTTTGTTCCCTCCGGCCAGGAGACAAAGGGCTCATCTGCCCCGCTGATTTCCTTTTAAAAATTTCCTAATATATCCAGGCCGCTCAGTAGCGATATCCACCCAGATATCTATGTACAGGTATTGGTCGGGGTGGGGGACTCTATAAACAGTAGCCCGGACAGCAAACAGGGTTGGAAGCTCAAAAGTTCCCTCCGTGGGCCATCCTACATTAAAGGAGGGCCATTCTAGTTGACTCAGGGTTGGGATGAATTCAGGGTCCGGCGGCTAGCCACCATATCCTTGGGCTCGCCTCTGAAAATCAGAAAAATTTTTCAACAGGCAATCAAGCGGAGAATCGGGCACAGATTCTCGCTGACCCATCTGAGAGACCTTAGAGACCTCAGAGGCCAAACCAATACACTAAATAAGACAAACAAAGACCCGACACGCACAGGACGGTATGAACACACAGATTATCCGAGTCCCTAAACATACACACTTGCAGGCACACCAAGCACACTCACAGCGCGGCGCAGCGCAAGGAAATAGAAACCTAACCGGACCGGTCCCAATCTAAGTCGTCAATACCAAATTTCAGAGAGCAGCGTCCTACCTCTGACAATCCCTGGGTGGTCTTGACAGCGTCCTGTCTCACACCACAGGGTCTTTTAACTCCGGAGGACAAACACTAAGAGGATCCTAACCAATTACTTACTCAGCTGAAGTCACCCATCCGGTCTCCGAGGAGGGACATCTCGGTGGAACCTCCAAATGTTTGATCCACCAACCACGAGAACAAATATCGGAGACTTTCAGGGATTCAAAGATGTTAATTTATTGGCCAAGTTTAACCTGTGCAGGGGCGATCCCTCCAGAGACATTGTGCCCACTGGGGGCTCGTCTGGGATTCGCGCCTAGCGCTTACAGCTAAGTCCTTATATACAGGTCATAAAGCAGGCATGCGTTTTTTTTTTTTTTTTGGCACAGAGGCAGATTATTGGCTTACAGGGTCTCTTCTAGGGTTTCAGGCTCCTTGGGGCTGAGGCCATTGTTCTTGTTCCCAACACTGGACATTTATAAATTTAGCTCCTTTTCAGCTCAAATATATTTATTTATGGTTAGTTAATAAAACTTTTAATTCTCAGTTAGGGAAATGTGATCTTGTAAGTACACTGTAATTTAAAGTTCTGAATTTATACTCAATATTATTGGAGAAAATTCATATAAATTGTGCTAAAATATATACAAATACTACAAAGAAGGGAAGCACACTGATGTTAAGTATTGGAAAAATACTTTTCTACATCTCAGTGGTAGCTGTATGATCTGGGGGACATTGCTTTTCTAAGAGTTTATAAGTAAACAGACACAGTGATACTGAACTTGTAAGACCAGATGTTGTAGACCGCTCTGCCTGGTTCTAGGAATTGTAACTCTACCCCTTGTGGCTAAGGAGGAGACAGTGACCTCTGGAATGCGAACCACAGGAGACAAAGCTTGTCTCTGGTAGCAAAGGCCGCCTCAGTTTCTTCTCCCTGCCCCCAAAGTGTGGTCGGAAGTCAATGACGTGTAAGACCCCTCACAGCAGAGGGCAACCTAAGCCAGACTCGATCACTTAGGAGGCCATCATGGAAGAACGCAGGGGGCTGCAACAAAGAGCAATGGACTCTTGCCCCCCGGCTTTGACATAGCCCGAGTCCCCATGTTCTCTAGAAACACTTCCTGGCTCTAATCCCCTTAAGCCTGAATACCTGATGGGGAGAGGTACAGCTCCTTGCCTTGCTAGAGTGTGTCCTGGGGAAAAATCTGGCATCACAAAGACTTCCTGATAAACCTGTGAAATCTGCTCTGCTAAGAGTGCTTTCATTCATATGTTAAGGATCCGTGCAGGAAACCCTAAAACTCTTTTCCTGACAGACTGACTCATACTAAGATTTCTTTGAGATGTTACTTACTGTTTGATCCTTGCCGCCCTGTATTCCTGTGTATTAGAACACAATAAAAGGCCCTGGAGGAGGGGGCTTGAGGCCTTTTTCTCCTCAGAGAAACTGGCCGCTGCTGGCCTTTTTCCCCTGAGAAACTGGCCATTGCCCATGGCCTTTTGCCTCTGGGAAAATGGCCACTTCTCCTTCCCAAACAGATCACATCATATCTCAGTCATGATTACTCTCATCCGTGGCACCTAGGGGGACTTGAGAGGAAAGTTGCTCCCACAACCAGAGATGAATAAATGAGACAAGGTGTGAATGTTACAGAACAGAGGTCCAAGGGGGGGACAATATTTGGCCCACCAAAGGCTGCCAAAAACTGCTACCGAACGACAGGGGTCTCCCCCAAGGATGGTATACTAATACCTACTGAGCTCATCTGTCCGCCGCCAATTAGAAAGACATTTCTCAATGCCAGAGATTTGTGAAAAGGAAACAAAATGTTTATTTAATGCTATTCAGGCCTAATGCCTCCATTAAATATCAAAGTCCTTTAGGATATACACCTATCCACACACATACACACAGCGCTTCCTCCTCCCCCTGCCGTAATTTGAGGTACTGTATCTCAGGAAAAGAAGCACACATCTGTGTTTCAGGTCGCTGGCACCATGAGCTGTGTCGCCGTGCAGGCAGGATCTCCAGTTAATTCGAAGTCATGTGGCACCTTCTCATGGTCCACTGGCAAGGGTTCTCCATACCCATTTTTCCAGGCAAAGTCTCTCCTGCTTCCCACGCCACACGGCCAAAGGGAGCACCCAAAGCCGCGTGGGCCTCAAAGCTGCGGGGCACAACACTCTGACCAAAAACGTGTGGCTTTCTTCTTCACCTGGCTGCAGGGGTCCCCATTCTGGCAAAGCTGAGTGGTTTTCCCTTTCACCTGACTGTTGGGGTCTGCACTCTTCCAAAACAGCATGGCTCTCTCCCCTAATGGCTGCCGTGTCTGCGTTTAAATCCCCGCACCAATTCCTTTGTAACCCCATTTCCGACTCCTCCCACAATCAGTTATACCTGCCAGTATTTCTGTATTATTACAAGTTTACTGGGCTGCCATAGTCAGTCTGGCCAGGTGTGGCCCCATGTCCTAGAGCCAATCTTCTTCAAGCTTCCACGCAGGTGCTGTAACTTGGGAGACTTGCCCCCAGTTACATCCTGGGGGGAAGCGACTTCATCCCCCTGGCTCCAATCCTGGCCACAGCCATTTAACATATCTATGAAACCAGTTAAAGGTTATAGATATGTTAAATGACCATTCCAGAGGTTAGCTGTGAAACTGTTGCTGTACAAAACAGCTCTCAATGGCCCTGTTCCATTTGTCCCTTCCCCCAACTGACACCTGGGGGGTGGGGGCGAGGACATCTTAATATTTTCTGGACACCCTGAGCTCTAGACCCCATTCCAAATTCTTTTCTGGGGCCCGCCTCTTGGCTGCACCCTGTGACATGAATATGCTTAACCCACTAACTGGCACACTGTTAGCACTAAATGTTTGTTAGCTCTTTCAGTGCCCTCAGATGATTGAAAGTCGGAAATGTCAAAGCTAGTTCTCCACACATGATTAACTTTATTTCTTAAACATCTCTGTAAGTGACATAAAAATTATAGCTCATTAATTTTTAGACACTTTAGTGAATTGTAAATTCAGTGACATCTAAAGAATGAAAAATATGTTTAGCAAATGCTATAAAGATAATAAAAATAGCATACTTTAATAAAAGTCAATCTTGCAAATACTGAATTCTACTAAGTATTTAAATTAAACAAACCATAAAGATCTCACCAGATAATTGCAACTGCATCACTTTAATTTTTCATATAGTCCCATTGAACCCTCTGCTGAAGGTCAGATATTTTTGACAAAGACCTTTATTCAAGTTGCTCCACCTCATCTCTCAACTTTTTCTGAGGTTCACCACGTGTCTAGACATTTTAGACTAAGCTTTACAAGTTTTTCTTTTCTCATTATTGACTGCATATTGAATCCCCTGTTATCTCACACATGTTCTGGTTGACTTTGGCAAGCCATTTAAGTGCTCTCAAACTGTAAAACTTAGGCTTAGAGCAACAATCCCTTGATGTTCTAGCTATAAATTTAAATGTTTTGATAAGTATGAAGACTTTCTATGTTTACATGTTTAAATACGTATGAGTGTGACAATTCTGAGACTAATCTTCACCAGCAATGGCATTGGCTGGAAGGGCCTAATTTCTATTCTGACATTACATGTATGAGATATTGGTATGACAGAAATATACTGTTTCCGGGGGAGGGGAGAAGATGGTGACAGAGTAGGATGGAGAGGATTCCAGCTCCCGTACACATAGGAGAAAATACTGGCAGATCTACTGAGGAACAGCACAGTCATCCAACAGTTCCCCCAGCATTTATGAAAGTAAGTGACCAGAGATTCTAACGGAGGCTGAAGGACCAGACAGCTGCAGGTCAGTGGGGTCTCCGGGACCTGAGTAAAGACAAGAGTGGTGGCCGACGAGGCTGGAGCCCTTGGCCAGCGCCTAGTGGCCTCAGTGCTGCCAGGGAAGCCCAGGTCCAGAAGCCCCTGGTCTATGACCAGCGCCGGAGGCATCTGCCATGGACTCTTCGGGAGCCAGCACCCAGTGGGTCTATGGCAGACTCTTTGAGAGCCTCAGGCCTGCTGCAGGGTCCTTGGGAGGGAGCTGGGTCATCAGCTCCCTCCCTCCCCGTCTAAGCAAGGCTGGGCAACACCGGGCAGAGACCTGTCTCCTTGAGTTTACAGAGAGGGTAACAAGGACAAAGGGCTGTGTTCAACTTTGAACTCTGTGGTCCCCAGCCCGGGAGAATTGAGAGGCACATTGTCATCACTGGTCTGGCTGGGGATTGGGCTGGGCTGAGAGGCAGGCTTTCTGGAGAAGTTTTTTTTTTTTTTGGAAAGTGGACTGAGGTGTTCTCCCGAGGCTGCAGCTTGGCTTGCTTCCTACCCAACCTGGCAGCAATCCAAAGGAGGGGTGGAAGCACTTGGGTCCCGCCACAGAACTGGGAAGGACCATGTCAGATCCCATGGGACCCAGGCAGCCTGACGGGCATGTGGGCACCCGCACCCCAGTTCAGCAGCCTGGCTGGTGTGCCTGTGCCTGCACCCCAGCCCACAGAGAGGACCCCTGGGAAAGGTGCTCTGAAAAGAACCTAGGTCCCCCTCATGGAGCGCTGGGGAGAGGCTAGCTCTTGGGAGAACACTCTCAGAAAGACCACAGCAATTGCCCGAAGCCTGCTGCTACCAGAAAAACCGGTTTGGGCAGTTTGAAACTAACAAGGAATTTTGTTTTCTTTAGTAACTTTTTTTTAGTATTCTTATGTTTTTTTAATTTTATTATTGTTTTATCTTTTTTCCTCTCCTTTCTTTTTTCCTGTTTTAGTCCTTCTTCCTTTCTTTCCAAACATATCGCTTTTTCCTCCCTTCTTCTGCTTTTCTTTTTGTTGCTTTGTTGCTTTGTTTTCTTTTAACCACAAGGGACACAAACAACTGGGAACCTCGAAAAGACCAGAGTGGGACCCAAAGACGGTGCATCCCAAGCGTAAAGACAGAGAGACAAATTTCACTTTGCTATAGCAGAGAAGCCACAAGTTGCTGCATATTTGTATTATTTTTTCATTATTCTCACTTCTTTTATATTTTAATAGTATCCTTGTATTCCTCCTCTTTCTGTATAGTCTCCTTAGTCTGGGCTGGTTATATAGTACTATTTGACAGGTTTCTCCTGTTCTCTCCTCCACAGTGTATTGCTAATTTTCTATACTTCACGCCACTTGTTTTCCTTTAGCACACTACCCAAAGTTCTATACCCCCTATTCAGACAGATCACATAGAGTTTGTCATATGACTGTTGCTCTAATATTATTGTAAATAATAGGTGTTCTATACAACTGTAAATACTTAAAAACACATCTCCCGGATCTTAGCCCACTTTACAGGTTCCTGACTTCTATTACTGTTTGATTAACTCTATTTGCTTACACACTACACCTATTTACTATTCTTTACTCTCACTTTACTTCAAAATCTGACTGCCCACAACCTCACTCCTTTCTAGATCCAACTCACAAGCCTCCCCTCCCCAACAAGACTTATCTTTTGTCCATCCTTCCTTAAAAGTGGCAAGTTGGATTGAAGATTACGGTTAACACTATATATAGCCTGAATATCTTCTATCTCTTCTCTACTGGCTGTGACTGTAAATATTATGAAATACTCTTCTGCTTTCATAAACCATTTTACCTACCCCTCTAACTGATCACACACACACACAAAAAGGAGTAGGTGGAAGTGCAGAATATCAAGATACCTGCAGGAGACTGCACCACTGAATTTCACAGGTATCCTACCACAGAAGTTCACACCATAAACCCAGGGAACCAGAATAGATCAATTTAAGAAGCTGAGGACAACAAGAAGAGTATCACAAACAATGGGAAGACAAAGAAACAATCCCCAAATGAAAGAAAAGGAGGAAGCCTCAGAAAGAATGTTAGATGAAATAGAGGCAAGTCAACTATCAGATATGGAATTCAAAGCACTGGTTATCAGGAAATTCAAAGAGCTCACAATGAGCTACCAAAAACTACAGGGGAGCTACAATGAACTCACTGAAAACTATGTCAACATGAAAAAGGAAATAGAAACTATCAGCAAAGGCCAAGAGGAAATTAAGAATACAATTTAGGAACTGAAGAACACAGTAGAAGGAATCAAAAGCAGGATCAATGAAGCAGAAGATTGGATCAGCAAATTGGAGGCCAAAGTACAAAATACTCCCAGAAAGAACAAGAAAAGAAAAAGAGGCTCAGAAAGAATGAAGAGTGACTAAGAGAAATGCAAGGCAATATTAAACATAGTAATATCCAAATAATAGGGACACCAAAGGAGAAGAAGAAGAACAAGGGATAGAAAAATGATTTGAAAAAAATAATGATGGAAAACTTCCCTACTCTGATGGGAGAAAAAAATCACACAAACCCAGGAATCACAGAGAGTCCCAATCAAGAGGAATCCAAAGAGGGCCACTTCAAGACACATCATCATTAAAATGGCAAAATTGCAAGACAAAGAGAGAATCTTAAAGACAGCAAAGGAGAAAAAGGAAGTAACATACAAGGGAGCACCAATAAGGTTAGCTACTGACCTCTCAATGGAAACACTCCAAGCAAGAAGAGAATGGCAAGAAATATTCCAAGTAATGAGAACCAGAGGCCTACAACTAAGGCTACTTTACCCAGCAAGGCCCTCAATCAAGATAGAAGGCCAAATAAAGAGCTTCCAAGACAAAAGAAGTCTAAAAGAATATGCTTCCACCAAACCAGCTCTACAAGAAATACTAAAAGGACTGCTTTAAGGAAAGGAAGGAAAACAGAGAGACCGAGAGAAACACAGGTACATAAATGGCAATGAATAAATACCTATCAATAATAACCTTAAATGTAAATGGATTAAATGCTCCAATCAAAAGACATAGAATAGCTAGATGGATAAGAAAGCATGACCCACACATATGCTGCCAACAAGAGACCCACCTCAGTACAAAAGACCATCACAGACTAAAAGTGAAAGGCTGGAAAAATATTTTCCAAGAAAATGGACAAGAGAAAAAAGTCGGGGCAGCAATACTCATATCAGACAAAATAGACTTCAAAAAGGGGGCCATAAAGAGAGATCCAAAAGGTCACTTCATAATACTCAAGGGAAAAATACACCAAGAAGACATTAACATCATAAGTATATATTCACCCAAAATAGGAGCATCCAAATATATAAAGAAAATCTTAGAGGACTTCAAGAAAGATACTGACAGCAACACAGTTATAGTAGGGGATTTTAACACCCCACTGCCAAAAATGGACAAATCTTCCAAACAAAATATCAACAAAGATATAGCAGCATTAAATGACACTCTAGATGAAATTGACTTAACTGATATATATAGAGCCCTTCATCCCAAAGAAGCTAAATACACATTCTTTTCAAATGCACATGAAACATTTTCAAAGATAGACCACACGATAGGACGTAAAACGGGCTTCAACAAATTCAAGAAAACCAAAATCATACCAAGCATTTTCTCTGACCACAAGGGACTGAAATTGGAAACCAGCCCCAAAGAAAAGAAACCAAAACACTCAAAATCATGGAGACTGAATGGCATGCTATTAAACAATGAATGGGTCAAGATAGAAATTAGGGAAGAAATCAAAAAAGTTTCTGGAAACAAATGAAAATGAACTCACAACAACTCAAAACCTAGGGGACAGAGCAAAGGCAGTCCTGAAAGGGAAGTTCATAGCAATACAGGCCTATCTAAAAAAGATAGACACATTTGAAACAAACAACTTAACCCTACGCCTACAAGAACTCGAGTAAAAACAACAAAGACAGCCCAGAGCAAGTAGAAGGAAGGAAACAACCAAGATCAGAGCAGAATTAAATGACATAAAGACTAAAAGCACAATTCTAAGGATCATTGAATTCAGGTGCTGGTTTTCTGAAAAAATAAACAAAATCCACAAGCCTTTAAGTAGGCTCATCAACAAAAGAAGAGAGAGGACCCAAATAAACACAATCAGAAATAAAAGAGAAGAGATTACAACTGACACTACAGAAATAGAAGGAATTGTAAGAAATTACTATGCAGAACTGTATGCCAAGAAATTTGAAAACCTAGGTGAAACGGACAAATTTCTTGAAAAATATAATCTTCCAAAACTCAATGATGAAGAAGCAGAAAGCCTGAACAGACCAATAACAGCAGATGAAATGAAGCAGTAATCAAAAAACTCCCAAGACACAAAAGCCCTGGACCAGATGATTTCACACGAGAATTCTACAAAGCATTTAAGGAAGAGCTAACCCCTATCCTTCACAGACTATTCGGAAAATTCAAAATGATGGAGGACTCCCAAATTCTTTTTATGAAGCCAGCATCATACTCATTCCAAAATCAGATAAAGACACAACAAAGAAAGAAAACTTCAGGACAATATTACTGATGAACATAGATGGTAAAATCATCAACAAAATATTAGCAAATCGCATCCAAAAATACAGTAAAAAGATCATACACCATGACCAAATGGGATTCCTCCCAGGGATGCAAGTATGGTTCAATATTCGCAAATCAGTAAATGTAACACCTCACATAAACAAAAAACATATGATCACATTAATAGATGCAGAAAAAGCATTTGATAAGGTACAACGCCCATTTATAATAAAAACACTCAGCAAAATGGGAATAGAGGGAGCATTCCTCAATAAAATAAAGGCCATATATGAGAAACCCACAGCCAATATCATACTCAATGGGCAAAAACTAAAATCCTTTCCACTAAGATCAGGAACAAGACAATGTTGTCCACTTTAACCACTTCTATTCAACATAGTATTGGAAGTTCTAGCCACAGCAATCAGACAAGAAAAGGAAATAAAAGGCATCCAAATCAGAAAGGAGGAAACAAAACTGTCATTGTTTGCAGATGAAATGATAGTGTACATGGAAAACCCTATAGACTGTACCCCAAAACTGCTCGATGTAATAAATGAATTTGGCTAAACAGCAGGATACAAAGTCAATATCCAGAAATCAAAGGCATTTTTGTATACTAACAATGAATCAGCAGAAGCAGACATCAAGAAAAAAATCCCATTCGATATAGCAAAAACAAAAATAAAATATCTGGGAATAAACCTAACTGAGGTAAAAGAACTATATACAACACTGAAGAAAGAAATCAATAAGACATAAACAAATGGAAACATATACCGTGTTCATGGATTGGAAGAATTAACATCATCAAAATGTCCATACTACCCAAAGCAATTACAGATTCAATGCAATACCTATCAAAGTCCCAATGGCATATTTCACAGACATAGAACAAACATTTTTTAAAAATATTTTAAATTTTATTTATTTATCTTTAGAGGGGAAGGGAAGGAGAGAAGGAGAGAAATATCAATGTATGGTTGCCTCTCGTGAGTCCCCTCTTGGGAACTGGCCTGTAACCCAGGCATGTGCCCTGACTGGGAATCGAACTGCGATTGTGTGGTTCGCAGGCCTGTGCTCAATCCACTGAGCTACACCAGTCAGGGCTACATTTCAAAAATTTATATGGGACCATAAACAACCCTGAATAGCAGCTGCAATTTTGAGAAAGAAGAACAAAGTAGGAGGGATCATAATACCCGGAACCAAACTATATTCAAGGCCACGTAATCAGAACAGCCTGGTACTGGCATAAAAACAGGCACATAGATGAATGGAACAGAATAGAGAGCCCAGAAATAAACCCAAGTCTCTATAGTCAATTAATATTCAACAAAGGGGGCAACAACATAAAATGGAATAAAGATACTGTCTTCAACAAATGGTGTTGGGAGAACTGGACAGCTACGTGCAAAAAATGAAACTTAAGCACCAACTTACACCATACACCAAAATAAATTCAAGGTGGATAAAAGACTTAAATATAAGCCGTGACACCATTAAAATCCTAGAGGAGAACATTGGCAGGAAAATCTCAGATATTTTGAACCGAGGTTGCTGTGGCCACAACGCAGAGTACTAACCACTATACGATCACAGTGAGCTTACCAGAAATCCCTAAATCTCAGATATTTCACACAGCAATATTTTTACTGATACATCCCCTAGAGCAATGGACATAAATGAAAGAATAAACAAGTGGGATCTCATCAAAATAAGAAGCTTCTACATGGCTAAAGGAAACAGTATTAAGATAAAAAGAGAACCAATGGTATGAGAAAACATATTTGCCCATGATACCTCAGACAAAGGTTTAATCTCCTAAATATACAAAGAACTCACACAACTCCACTCTAAGAAGACAAACAACCCAATTAAAAAGTGGGCAAAGGACTTGAACAGACACTTCTCCAAGGAGGACACACAGAGGATCCAGAGACACTTGAAATGATGCTCAATATCGCTAGCTATCAGAGAGATGCAAATTAAAACCGCAATGAGATACCACTTACACTGGTCAGAATGGCTACCATAAACAAAGAAACAAACAACAAGTGCTGGAGAGGATGTGGAGAAAAGGGGACCCTAGTTCACTGTTAGTGGGATTGCAGACTGCTACAACCATTATGGAAAACAGTATGGAATTTTCTAAGAAAACTAAAAATGAATATGCCTTAGACCCAGCAATTCCACTGTTAGGAGTATATCCTAAGAACCCTGAAACACCAATCCAAAAGAACCTATGCACCCCAATGCTCATAGCAGCACAATTTACAATAGCCAAGAGCTGGAAGCAACCTAGGTGCCCATCAGTAAATGAATGGATCAAAAAACTATGGTACATTTACACAATGCAATTCTATGCAACAGAAAGAAAGAAGGAGCTACTACCCTTTGCAACATCATGGATGGAACTGGAAAGCATTATGCTGAGTGAAATAAGCCAGGTGGTGAAAGACAAATACCATCTGATCTCACCTTTATCAGGAACCTAAACAAGAAAACACACAAGCAAGCAAAATATGACCAAAGATACTGAAATACAGAACAGGTTGACAGGGACCAGAGGGGAGACAGGAGAGAATTTCAGGGGGAAAGGGGAAGGATTCACAGGAACAAGTATAAAGGGCACATGGACAAAAACCAAGGTGGGGAGCACTGTGGGGGGTGGGCTGGGCTGGAAGTATAAAACAGAAAACTGTACTTGAACAATAAATAAATAAATAAACAAATAAATAAATATTAAAAAATACTTAAAAAAAAGAAGAAATATACTGTTTCCCTTAAAAATACTAAAAATTGTGCCAAATATTCTTAAGGGTATAAAAAGAGTTATTTACATGTTTTCTGCCTTTTGGGGAAATGGAGATTAAAACACAACCCAGCACCACATTATCATATTTCTGAATTTTCAATCCTTCTTAATAATAATATTAATACTTCACTCATCCTTTGCCTTTCATTTTATACTGTGCTTTACAGCTGTTACCCCCTTTAATCCCATAAGCCACACTGAGTGCTGGCAAATACAGAGGGGTTAAGATAAGGTGGACATAATAATGGCTCCTTATGGCATTATTTCTGACAATCTGCTAAGAGACAGGCACTATGTAACGATCACCACATGATAATTTCTTGTCCTGTTGAACAGCAATTTTAAAATGTAGTGTGAATTTAACATGGAAGTTACAAACTTGGGAAACACAGCACAGAGAGTTAATAAACTTACTAAGTATAACACACCAGATGATTTTTGAATAAATTAGAATTTTATAAAGAAATGATTAATTTTGTAATGAAATTATTCAATAGATATAAAGTAGTTTATAGTAATTAAAACAATCATTCAGAATACATTTTTAAAAATTACTTACCATTTTCTGATTTTTTAAAATCATGGCTGGGATTCTTATATATTACCAAAATCATGAAATATCAAATTCCAAAAAACAGAGACTCAGAAAAAGGAAGGAAATTAGCAGCATTTATTCAACAATTGTTATTTATGCACTGACTGGTGTGGCTCAGTGGATTGATTGTGGGTCTGTGATCCAAAGGGTTGCTGGATCAATTTCTACCTGGGGCACATGCCTGGGTTGCAGGCCAGGTCCCCGGTAGGGGGTGCATGAGAGGCAACCACACATTGATGTTTCTCTCCCTCTCTTTCTCCCTCCCTTCCCCTCTTTCTAAAAATAAATAAATAAATAATTTTAAAAATATATAAAAGATTTTATTAAAAGAACTATTTATTTATATATTAGTAACTTGATTATTACCATCTTTTATATATTTATATAAAAACTTTATGTGTATATATTTTTTATATGTAAAACTTGGAAAGCATTTAAAGGTATACTTTTATAAGCAAGCTTAAGTCATGTGGTTTGCAAACAGCCCACTAATTGTTTCAATGCTATCATTTAAAAAATACTTTTTGATCTATAATCAACATTGCTACTTTTATGCTACAGAGAAATTACATATTTAAAAGTTAAGGTCTTTTATGAATGCTATATTCCTTTTTGTTCAGAGAAATGTTTTCAGAAAAAGATTAATTTTTAACAAAAAAAACCCCAAACCTATAATGCTCAAATTCTCCAATTTTTTAAAAACACTTAAGATAGAATGACTTATTTAAAAACAAAATATCCTTTTTGGCTTGACAGTTTTATCTTTGAGTCAATTTTACTAAACATCATCCTCAAACAAGGCCACAAAGAGTATTTCGGACTAAGGCCCAAGTAATAAGAAAAATAACATCTTGACTCTCCAATATTCTATAATTTTAAGTAATAGGGCACAACCCAAAAGACAGACATCCTGATAGATATTACTATATCTGGTATATTATATTCAAAAATAAAAAAATAATTCAAATATTAAAATGTGCCTATGAGGGAAACATTTCAAATGTAAGCTAATTTACTGAGAAATGGCCCACTTATTTGAAAGAAGGATCTGCTAAACTTTTAGTGCCTGTATTGGAAAAAATTAATTTCTTCAAAATTTAGAGTTTTCAGCAGTAGGTACCTCTCCCCAAAGTCCCCTTGCTTTCTTTACTGCCCATGTGCTACCTTAATCTCTTGACATGCAATTAGCATGTGGACTCACATAATTTACATGAATACTCCAACAGAAAAAAAATGACTTTTACTCTTTCTAATGACATGGCTGAATGAGAAGAAAAAAAGGAAATAGAACCATCAGAACCCAATAAAATAAAGTCTAATGTTTACACAATCACTAAGTTTTTCCTATTTTGAACAGACCATAACTTAGATTTGTTTCTCTCCTAATATTATTTTCTGCTTGCTTAACCCTATGTATGATGCATTAGTCATATATTCTTGCTGTTTAAGTCTAAATAAACACTGCTATGACTTTAGAAATGACTCACTTTTTGTTTACATATGAAAGTACTATAAAATCCTCTCTGACTTTAAATTTAAGAGTCTCAGATGAGTTTTTCCTGACTCTAGAAGAACAGAGGATCACAAAAAGATGTAGTAATACCTATTACCCAGCAACCCAGGCACTTCTTGCTACGTACAGAACTGGCAATTGTAAAGATGCAGCTGTTTTGGAAGTTTAAAGTTTCTGAGTAAGTCTCCCTCACAGATCCTCACCTAGGTTTGCCAAACTACATGAAAAGTCAGACATGGCTGAAGAGAAGCTTTGGCCAGTTCAGTCTGATTTGCCAGCCAGCTGTATATTGTGGCTGTAGAAACCCTACTGTGATAAAACGGTGTATCCATGTACAAAAGGCATGACAGACATACACTTCATTTCCGGGGAGTGACTTGGCTGCTAACCCCTCTGTCATCAGCTCCATAGTGAACTCAGCTTAAACTGCCTGGAGTATTCCTTTGCTCTGCTTGCTTGAGGTCCAAAACCTACAACCACCTTTTAGAACCAGCAGTATTCACCCTGGCATCAACCCAGTTCACATTTGAATTTCCAGATGAACAAAGGACAGTTACAGAAAAATGATGGTGAGAAGATAAAGGCTTCATGCTTCTTCCTAAGTGGGTGGAGTTCCTTGGCTATGTTAGTTCACCAGCTCTGGAAGGAAATTATTGGAGAAAAGAATTTTGAAAGAGAGTAAGAGAGATTGCAGAAAAATGCAAAGTAATGAAGAGAAAGATGGTGGAATATATTAATGGTGAAAATAATTCTCTCTCATACAAGGAGAAGATCAAAACCTTTCCAACAGAGTGTTTGGGTTATTTTCTTCATCTACATAGATTATTGAGGAATTTTCTTAAATCAGGTTAAATATGGTCTTACTAGGAATTTTGTTTGTTTGCTTTTTTCCTTTTTTAAAATTTAGTTTTAGTAGATATGCAAAGAAAATAGTGTATAATACTTCTGATAATGCATAGGATTCAAAACCTATGAATTAAAATACAATTCCCTGCCCTGGCTGGTGTAGCTCAGTGGATTGAGTGTGGGCCTGTGAACCACACGATCGCGGTTCGATTCCCAGTCAGGGCACATGCCTGGGTTGCAGGCCAGTTCCCGGCAGGGGACACACCAGAAGCAACCATACATTGATATTTCTCTCCTCCACTCCTTCCTTTCCCCTCTAAAGATAAAAAAATAAAATTAAAAAAAATAATAATAAAATAAAAATAAATAAATAAAATACAATTCCCTGGGCTATGGAGGGACTGTAACTTGGGTTAAATGACATAAGAGGGTTATACAGTGGCCTCAGCATTTTCCCCTCCCTGTAGACTAAAATTAATGAGCAAAGAAACATTGCCTTTGCTAATATGTCACTTAACAAAGTTGCTCAAAGGTAAATTTAAACTTCTCAGCAATATTTTTTGGCTATAAGACAATATGCATACAAAGACTCTTAGGTATACTCTTTCATTTATCCATTGCTTCAATATGTATTTATTAGATGCTAAAGATAATGCCCCCCACAAGCTTAAATAAGAAAGAGTAGATGGAGAAAGATGAGCAAATACAACATGGTTTTAAATGTGCTGAAACATGCTATCATTGAGATGATGAGAGCATCCCCAAGCAAAGACAGAAGAAAATATGACCTGGGAAAGTTTCCAAAAAGGATGAAGCCCAAGCTCAGATTTTAGAAACAATGAGGCATGGTGTAATTGGCTAATGAGGTGAGGAATTTCAAAACAGGACAAAACATTTGCAAATACAGTTGACATTCCTCAACATGGGTCTCAACTGCATGGGTCTATTTATTTTGTGGATTTTTTAATAAGTGTATTGAAAAAAAATTTAGAGATTGGTAACAATTAAAAAAACTCACAGATAAACCACATAAACTAGAAATATCAAAAAATTAAGAAAAAGGAGTTATGTCATGCACATATAAAATATATGTATATGGTAGTCTATTTTATCATTTACATAAAATATACACAGATCTATTATAAAATGGCAATATTGTCAAAACTTATGCATACACTTATTGACCATCCACGGTGCCACCTGCAGTTGAGAGAAACAAATGTGTAGATGCAGTATTTAATCATAACTGCATAAAGTTAACTGTAATGTATACTGTGCTGCTGTAATAATATCGTAGCTCCCTCCTGCTGCTATTTTGGTGAGCTCAAGTGTCGGGGGTACCTGCTTAAAAAGCTGTGTGATGCTAATCATTCCTACATGAGCAGTCCATCACTCCAATAAATCATACACCACAATCAAAAGTGATTTCTCGTTGTTCTTATGTATTTTTTCATCACGTTTGGTGCAATACCACAAGCCTTAAAGAAACCATGGGGCCCACACTGCTCCCAAAAGAAGCAGGAAAAAGTCATGATATTAGAAGAAAAAGTTGAATTGCTTGTTATGTACTGTAGATTGAGATCTGTGGCTGTGGTTGCCTACCCACCATCTCAGGGTAAATTAGTCCAGTGTAGAGACCACTATAAGAACTGGAAAGGAAATTTGTTGAACCATCATTGCAGCTACTTCAGAAGGCATGACAACTTGCACTTTTTGCAAAATACCTTTCTTCTTGTACTGAAAAATTCAACTTTTATGTGGGTACAGGATTGCTATGAGAAAAGTATGTCTTAGACTCTAATATGATCTGAGAAAAAGTGAATCCATTAAATGACAACTTAAAGCAAAACAAAGGTAAAGAATCTATAGCTGGAAAATTTAATGCCAGCAAAGGGTGGTTTGATCATTTTAAAAAGAGGTTTGGCTTTTAAAAATATCAACATAACTGGAAAAGCAGCTTCTTCCAACCAACAGGCCATAGACCAATTCCCAGACAACCTTTAAGAAAATTGTTGAGGAAAAAAGTTATCTGCCTGAACAGGTTTTTAATTCAGACAGAGGTACCCTATCTTAGGGGGAAGAAAAGCACAAAAAACATTTATTAGTAAGGAAGAGAAGCGGACATCAGGATTTAAGGCAGGAGGGAAAGGCTTACTCTATTGTTTTGTGCAGATGCAATCTAGCTCTGATCAGGGCTGCCTTCATTTGTAACTCCCGAGTCTTGAAGCAAAAAGATAAACACCAGCTGCCAGGCTTTTGATTGTGAAACAAGAATTCCTGGACAATTTGAACACGTTTTGGATCAGTTCTACAGATGCTTTGTCCCCAAAGTCAGGATGTATCCTGTCAGTAAGGGGCTGCCTTTTAAAGTTCTTGGTATTGGACAGTGCCCCTGGCCACCTAGAACTCCATGAGCTAATCACCAAAGGTGTTGGAGTTGTCTACTTGACCCCAAAGACAATGCTTCTAATTCAGCCTCTAGATCAGAACTCCTTACACATGGTACTCTATGCAGAGGACTGCCAACAGTATGGAAGAGAACCCTGACATGGGGTATCACAAAAGTCTGGCAGGATTACACCATTGGAGATACCATTGTAGTTACAGAAAAAGCCATGACTGTCTAGTGTTAGTAAGACTTACAACATCTACAGTGGTTTGTATTATATAGATAAATACTGTTCATCTTGTAAACAGAGAATGTAAGCTTAAGATATTGATAAATATAGTACTGTAAATGCATGTTCTCTTCCTTATGATTTTGTTGATAGCATTTTCATTTCTCTCACCTCCTTTATTGTAAGAATATAATATAGCATATTTATACCAAATATGTCAATTGACTGCCTGTCATCAGTGAGGCTCCAAGTCAACAGTAGGCTCTGACTAATTAACTTATTGGGGAGTAAACATTTATATGTGGTTTTTGACTGCAACCACGATCAGCATCCCTAACCCTTGTGTTGTTCAAGATTTAACTATATGTGAAAGCAGGGAAATTCATCACCTGAATAAGAAGCTGCATTTCAAAGTAGTTAGAATATAATATATTAGTAAGAAGAGTGGTACTATTTGAGAGGCTAGAATTAACAATAAACAAATTATGAATACTCTTGTGGCAAGACTAAAGTATGATAATTCACAAAAAAGCTAAGGGAGCAGATTAAAATGCAGTGGAACCTCCATTCTCAAACTTAATTCATTTCAGAAGGCTATTTGAGAAGTGATTTCTTTGAAAATCAAATGTCCTTTGTCACCTGAGAGACATGTGGCTGATCATACAGGTGTCAGCATGAAAGGGTTGTCAGGCTGACAACTAAGAACTTCTCCCATCCAAGTACTAACCAGGCCCGACCCTCTTAGCTTCCGAGATCAGACGAGATCGGGCGCGTTCAGGGTGGTATGGCCGTAGACGACAACTAAGAACTTCTTTCTGTGAACAACTTGGTTAAGAACCAAACTGTTTAAGATGGGAGACATTCCAGAACTGAGATTCGACTGCATTGTAAAAAGTGAAGTAGCAATTTGCAGTTTGGTTATTTTATAGGCTGAAATGGAGGGCATGCCTGAGAATGGCAATCTTAAGGCAGTAGGGTTGTTTCAATTTGGGGATCTTGCTTCTAGTAAAGACACAGTAATTAGGTTGATCTAATTTCAATGATAACACAAAATTGAAAAAGATAATAAATAAATACATAAAAGACAAATATTTGAAGGTACTACAGAATGGCATAAATAAAGGAGGAACCGAAGAAGAATTTACTTGAACGGTGTCTGTTTGGGCTGCTGTAATAACCATTGACTGGGTGTAATAACCATTGACTGGGCGGTTTATAAACAACAAAAAATGGATTTCAGATAGTTCTGGAGGCCAAGTAGTCTAAGATCAAGGCATCGGCATATTTGGTGTCTAGTGAAGGTGTGCTGTCTGGTTCAAAAGCGACAACCTTTTTATTGTGAATTCACAGGGCAAAGGGGGACAGGACGCTATTTGGAAACTCTTTTATGAGGACACACATTTTTATCATCATCCTATAGTCCCACCTCCAAATACAACCACATTGGGGGTGAGGTTTCAACATATGAATTTTGGGAAGACAAGAACTTTTATTCTATAGCACAAGGTTAGCCCTGAAAGAACAGAACTGCGATGAGTAAAATTTGCCAGTTTGCTGCTTTATGATTTAAGTCATTTCTCCGCCCACAAACCTTGCTGCAGGCAGTGGTACGCTGCAGTCATGCTGACTTGAGGGCTCAGAGGACACTTGTCAGGCAAGCAGAGCAAGTCAAAAGTTAGAGAAGTAATGGAAGAGCGTCCCAGCTGTGGCAAACCCCAAGATACGCATGTAAATGCCAGCAAATATTTGCTTGCTAAATTATAGACGTATAGGAGACACACAAGTAGGGCTGTAAAGAGAACAAAAGCAGAAAGCTTACAAGTATATCACTGGATGTTTTCCCTGCTAATCACCCAAGGGAACATTAAGCTGGTATTTGATTCCCAACCAGATTTTTGCTATAATAAAAGTAAATATGCTTCAGAAGAACATGTCAGAATTCACAACCTCTAAAGTATATCATCCTTAATGTCTAATATACAATTACAAACTTACCAAACTTGTAAAGAAACAAAACTATGATAATAGCTGAGAGAAAAATAATAAAAAACAATGAACCCCCAAACCAAGATAGTGCAACTAGCAGAAAAAAACTATAAAAATAAAAGTCATTTGAGCACTTAGTAATAGATTCAAGGTGGAATTTGATAGAATCATTAAACTTGTAAATAATTTAATCTAAAATCACATAGAGAAAAAAAACATGTATGAGAAAGATGCTCAATGACATGTGAGAAAATACCAAGTCATCAAATATACATGTAATTGGAGTTCCAGGAAAAGAAGAGAGAGTAAAATGAAAGAATAAGACATTTTAATAATCAATAGTTGAAAATATTCTCAGATTGATAATAACCATAAACTTAAATACTGAGCAAATTAATGAGGTGAATCTCCCAAAGAGAGACAAATACAAATGAAATCCACCTAGGCAAAACACAATCATGCCCAAAAATCTAGACATGGAGACAAACTCTTGAAAGCACCCAAAGATAGTTGTCACATTCTGTTCAGGAAAATGAAAATATATTTGACATCTGAGTACTACTTGTCAGAAAAAACAGAGGCTAGAAGATAATGAAACTGCATTTTTAAATGCAGAGAGAAATATAAACATATGCCAAGCAGAAGTCAATAGCTAACAAACAATGCTTTCGAATTAAAGATGACAGTTCTACTACAGGCCATGACGGTAAAATGGGGACCAGCTTTCTTCTGTTATTGCTACCAGAGGAAATATTTTGTTCAGCAGTGTTGTGGGAAAATAATTTTAGAGACACCCATGGAGCAGGAGTTTGAAGCAATAGCGGCAAGATTTAATAGAGCTAAAAATGACATGCACTCTCAGAGAGACTAGCGCAGGCAGAAGACGGCAGTGGTGGCACGGACTCAGGACAGGAAGTTACTAAAGAGGCACAAGGAGAGTACCCTGCCACTGCTCATTGCTCTCTGGTTGTACGGCTTGCAGGGACCCCCAGGGCTGAGAAAGAAAAGAAGGCAAAACATACATGTCTGAGAGAAGGGCACAGTCCTCCAATCGTCCAGCTTCTCTGTATTTCCTTATCTTTGGAAATAGCAGGCCTTTTGCAAACTATCCAACCGCTCCCCTGGCTTTTCTGGGGGCTCGTGTCTGTGCCCTCCCCCTGTCTGACCTCGTTTCCCAGACTAGTGTCCTCCCCTTTATCATCACCATTTTGGTTTCTCCTGCACAGGCCTCACAGTTTTGCCTCATCATTTGGCTTCCACTGTGCATGTTCTTAGAAGAAGAAAACCCCGTGGCTGTTTTATTCCTTCTCTGGTTAATCCAGGGAGGGGTGCTGCTTATTCCTCTGGTGACTGTTCTGTTTGTTCCCTCCCCTTTCATTAATAGCTAACTAACTACCTACTCTGCACCATAAATGACAACAACAAAAGAAACATGGGACAACAGAAACAAACAAACAAACATTTGTCGGGCACTAGAAAATGGAAGAGGACAGTGTCCTTTAAGGAATGGAAACAAATATGTTAAATCCAATAAATGTTCCATATCACCAGCTAGAGAGTGTTTTCAGGCTGTTGAATAGGCCAAGGAGCCCAAAGAAATCCAAGAAGTCCTCCTAAGTTGAAGCAACAGAGATGAGTTCTCCTGGTGACCGCAGTAACTAAAATGTATGGGTAAGAAAATCAGATAATAAGAAACTAGTGAAAAACACCAGGAAACTGCATCAAGAGAGAGCTCAGGAGATCTGCAAATAATTCTGAAAAGTTCAGCTGAGCACTGACCACTGCATACACGCAAATTACCCAATGATAAGAACAAAGAGCAACCACAACAAAAAGTATACTGCAATGAAACAACAAACATTTTTGCTGCACACACTGAATAAACTTCATATTCTTACAGCATACTGGGAAAAGCTTCACACAACATAGATAATCGGACAGAATAAACAGAGATAATATTGCCATGGTTAGGAAAAACAGCCCTAACCCAAAGAATCGTCAAGCCCTGAGTGACAGAAGCATCCATCAGATCAGTTAAATTGTTTCCCAGTAAAGCACCTTATCCAACATAAATTTTCAGAATATTGAGAAAATTGAAAAAAAAATTCATCTATAGGATAAAACATACAAAGTCTGGTATCCAGTCTCAAAGAAAAAGGAATAGAAAGAAATAGGAAAATATAACCCATCATAAGAAATAAAATCAATGTAAATAAGCCTAGAATTACAGATGATAGAATTAGTAGACAAGGATGTTAGGGTGGGCGGGGATAGGAGGAAGCTCCAGTTGGACTTTGCCAAGACAGACATCCTCACAGTAACCTGAGTCCCAGGAAGAGACCACCAATGCTGTACTGCTTCTTTGTTCAGAGGGCACCAATCCCCAGCTCCCACGGGGAGCCAACGAAAATAAAACCCCACGACATTCCCTGCTTGGGCGTGACTTCTCCTGGCCTCATCCTGCAGACTGGGAGAATCTCACCCTGGTGCGCAAACCCCAATAAAGCTCTTTATTGCCTATTTTACGGCTGATTGACATTTCTTTCTCGGCGGAGCCTAAGAAAACCTTTCAAAGGATATTAAAATAATTATTATAAAACATTCATTTGATCAAGAAGAGTACATTATAACTTTATTCACTGATATATATATAAGTTGTTGATAGCTAGATGGATAATACTCAACTTGTCCAAGTAAAACTATTGCTCCCTAGGATGAAATGTATACTAAATGCGATTAACAGCAGAAAGACAGGGCATTTAAAATATCAGTGAACTTGATGCAGATAATCCTTTCAGAGAAAAAGATGATCACTTGATAATCATAAAAAGATCAATCATCAAAAGGGTGTAAAAATTCAAAATTTATATGCAATTAACAACAAAATACATTAAATTAATCAGACTGCAAAAAACTAAGAAATCCACAATTACACCTGGAAATTCCAAAACCAGTCACCAAACAACAGTTAGAAACTACAGAAAGAAAACTAATACAAATATAGAAAATTTGGAGAATCAAGGAGCCTGACATAATTAACTTCTTTCTGTAGAACACTAAATGCAAAAACAGAAAAGTAGACTTTTTATATGCACATGTATCAAGTAGACTTTATTATGGTTCTGATATCTGAATACATTTAAAATAGTCACAATACACAAAATATGTCCCTTATATTGGACTTACTAGAAATTAAAAACAAAACTCTGGAAAATTCCAAATATCTGAAAAACATGTACATTCATGTCTCACCAACAATGTGTAAAATTCCAGTTGCTCTACATAATCACTAACAGTTGGTGTTGTGAGGACTTTCAGTTTCTGCAGTTCTAAAAGATGCAGAGTAATATTAAATAGTTCAAATTTGCATTTTTCTAATGATTAATGATTTCAGCACTGATATATTTGTCATTAATATACCTCTATTAAATGCCTATTCAATACTTTGGGTCTTTTTATTTTTAAGAAAATTTTGTCATTTTCTTATTGACTCTCAAATATAGGCATAATACATGTATATTTCTAAATAAGAGATTTAAAAAGTAATTCAAAAGCATTTTAATCTAAATTTTTTTAATTTGTGGAATGTAACTGAAAGAGTAAGTAAACAAACAATGTATTCTTAAATAAAGGCTTAATATAAATTATCTAAGTTTTTACCTTGAAATCCTGAAAAGACAGAGCAAATAGAATCCAATGTTATTACAATAAAATAGCATAGGAAAATAAGTATAATTTTTGAAAATGATAATAAACTTTATAATAACTTTAGAAGATTAAGAGAAAGATATTAAAATAAAATATATGCTCAACAAAATATTACATACATTGTTAAGAAATTTAGAGCATTGTACTGTGCACCAAAAGGTTGCAGGTTTGATTCCCGGTCAGGGTACACACCTAGGTTACAGGTTGATCCCCCGTTGGGGCACATACAGAAGGGAGCCAATACTGTTTCTTGCATTGATGTTTCTCTCTTTCTTTCTCTCTCTCTCTCTCTCTCCCCCTCTCTCCCCCTTCCTCCCTCCCTCCCTCCCTCCCTCTCCCACTCTCTCTCCTTCTCTTTCCTTCTCTCCCTCTTTCTTCCTCTCTCCTCTCCTCTCTTTTTGAAAATCAATAAACATATCCTCGGGTGAATATTTGTAAAAAAAGAAATTAAGAAGCATATCAGAGACTGGAAAAAATATGTGGAAAATACATACTTGACAAAAGTCTAATATCGGATTCTATCAGTTATTAACAAAAAGACAAACATTTAAATAAAAAATATTTTAAAATGACCCAAAGACATGAACAGTCACATTAAATATATATATATACATATATATAACAAATAAAGAAAAATAAAAATACTAAAATCATTAGCCATTAACAAAATGCAAGCTCGAATATTACACCACTGTACATCTTTTAGAATCATAAAAGTAAAAAAATATACCTCACATTAAATGTTAGTAAATAGTAGAACAACCAGAGCTCTCATGTATTGATAGCGAGAATGTAAAATTAGACAAATGCTTGGGGATACATTTGTCAGTACCTTAGAAATTTAAATACAGTCATGTGTTCTGGCCAACTATGCCATGGGTGGGTATTTACATAAGAAAAATGAAAACAATTGCTTTATTCATAGTAGCCAATAGTGGAAGCAACCATAGGTCCACCTGTAGAAGAACAATTTCATGAACTCTAGATATTCAAACAGTGCTACACACTCAGTGACTTAAACAACAAAAGGGCTGCTATACAAAATCATATGGGCAAATGGGCAAATTTTACAGATACTATGCTGAGCTACAGAATCCGGCACTAAGATACACTGTATGATTCCATTTATATAATTTTCTAGAGCTGGCAAAAGACAGATGATGCATACATACATACATACATATATTTACTTACATGCCTATATGTGTGTGTATACACACACACACATGTTATCATGGCTCCTGAAGGAATGTAGAAAGTTACCTGATGGAATTTTATGGCTTGATAATTTCATGGGTGTGGGAAAAACAGTTTATCCGTTAATCAAAATTGTAAATTAAGACTTGTATATTTGAAGTGGTAGGATATTAGTGATTAACGAAACTAGGTAATTAAGCCTGGTGATTCGTAGACTGAAAAAAGGTGAATGGGTAAGAAATAAGAATGAAGAAGAAAGTTTTTTCCCAACAACTTAAAAGTTTCTTGTTGAATATATGAAAAGATAATATTTATATCTTTATCCAAAAATCAAATTAGAATGGTCAAAGCCTTGTTGATAGGTAAGAAATAAAGCCCTGTTTTNGGCTTGATAATTTCATGGGTGTGGGAAAAACAGTTTATCCATTAATCAAAATTGTAAATTAAGACTTGTATATTTGAAGTGGTAGGATATTAGTGATTAACGAAACTAGGTAATTAAGCCTGGTGATTTGTAGACTGAAAAAAGGTAAATGGGTAAGAAATAAGAATGAAGAAGAAAGTTTTTTCCCAACAACTTAAAAGTTTCTTGTTGAATATATGAAAAGATAATATTTATATCTTTATCCAAAAATCAAATTAGAATGGTCAAAGCCTTGTTGATAGGTAAGAAATAAAGCCCTGTTTTGGACATAATGAATTTGAAGTTCCTCTTGAATATCTAGGTAGAAGAGTTTAGTAAATTTACATTATACAATTTACTAGTAATCTAAACACAGATGTCCTCTTTTCAGGGCAACACACACTGAGTTTATGTCTCTGACCAGTCAGAAAATGAGTTAATATTTTTAACTAAAACCAGGGATTCAATTATTAAAAAGTTGATGCTCATCAACTATGTTGACATTAACTTATCCCCTTGTGCAGAACTACTAATTCTACTTGGTGGTTGTAAAAAGCTGAAACATTATATTTAATATATACTAAAAGAAGAAAAGTAGCTTCAATTAAAAGTTGACTCCTTTAAATTTATGGGCTGATTTAAAACTAAGTTGTTGCATTTTTGCCCTGGCTGGTATAGCTCAGTGGATTGAGTGCAGTCCTGCAAACAAAACAACCATGGTTTGAATCCCAGTCAGGGCACACGCCTGGGTTGCAGGCCAGTTGCCAGCAGGGGATGCACGAGAGGCAACCATACATTGATGTTTCTCTTCCTTTCTCCTTCCCTTCCCCTCTAAGGATAAATAAATAAAATCTTAAAAAAAAACAAGTTGTTGCATTTTAAAATAATATTAGTTGCCCAAGGCATACTTTAAGCAAATATTATATATTTAAGAATTCAGTTTCATGTCATTTTTACAGAAGAAATCTGATTCTAGATTATTTTTAAATCCATTGTTAGTATTATACTACTTAGATCTATTTTTGTATTTATAATATCAAAGTTGAATTTTCAAAAAACCTTTGAACACTATATTAACACACGTAGAAATGTCAATTCTATTGTACCTGATGTACTTTTGTTGTTTTGAAAACACTGAAAATGCAATGTGTGTGTGTTTTTTTTTTATTTCCCAATGCTTTACAATGAATTTACATTTTATTTTCAATCCCCATAGAATCAAAATAAATTTTCAATAAATCCATCTTCTCTGTCTCTGGACAAAAGTGCTTTATAAAATAAGAGATTTTTTTGTCAAATGTTGACAAAAAATGTAATTTTACATTCCTTCAAGGAATACTGCCTATAGGCTAACAGAAAGGATGATAAATGCTGAGTAGCACTGAACAGAGGTGACATAATATTCGAGAACAGTACTCTAGATTGACAAATAAAATAACAACATGTATGAATGCAGGGTGCAGAAAAACTTACAAGGGAATAAAACATTGAAAAATTCCATATGCATAATGAATTATGGACTACCCAGGAAAATATCCAAACAGAAAAGAAAACATTGAAAAAGTAATGATTTTTTTCTTTACAGCTCTCTAGATAGTTTGGAAAAAAACAAACAAAACACTAAACTAGCATGATGCCTCAATTTACACTTTATAAGGGTATATTTTTAAAAGAATGCTTAATTAAAATTGTATTGAAAACCTCAGAACTGAACATCTGCAAATTTTATATCGACTACAAAAAAAGGAAGCAGAGAGTGGCAAATCAGAGTTTTTAGAAATCTTAGGCTATTTATAAACTGCAATGTAAAACAAAATCCCACCATTTTGACAACATGAAGATGTTATTAGATTATAAAAACTTAAATGAAAATAATAAATCAGTAGTCACCATCTATGCTGTTTAAAAAAATGACTCAGAACAATATTCAGCAAGTAAGAAAACAAACTATTTCCCACCAGAAACCTAGAAACACTGTCCTCCCAGCTAAAATCTGTGTGAACAGCTTGTAAAACAAGACTGCTGAGTCAAAGGTAGAAGAGAATATGAAAAAGCCATATTGCTGATAGACCTGAAAGAACAAATTACCTTTGAAATCGGAAATTCCTGACCACTCAAATGGGATTTTTTGAACTGAACTTTTTCATTACAAGAAGGAAAAAAAAATACTAATAATTTAACAACCAAACCCTAGATAGATGCTGAATATTGGATTTGTAAACTCAGTCATTTTTCAAACAAAATGAATCAATCATAATTTTGTAAAATTATAATTATTGATTATTTCAATCATAATTATTGAAATGATTTAAAGATGCTTAAATTGATTTAAGATTTAACATTAAACTTAAAAGGATCAGCTCAACTGAGGGCCACAGATGGTGTTCAATTTGTTGAATGGAAGGATTCTAATAGGCTATTACATTCTATTACTCATTTAAAATATCAGAAGGGTAGTATTTGTCTGTGGACTGTCAAATAATACTTGTGAAAATGGTGTAACTTTAGTAATTTGCAAATACAATATACTTGTATTAAGGATCCTCAAATTTCTTATTATGTTAGCGTTGGATGGACCATTTCATCTATACTCGTGGAAGCATCTATGAGACAAAATTTTCCAAGGAATCACTCAAGGACATATTTCCTTTCACAAATAAAGACAGTGGATGAGGATGTCAATATAAGTATATAAAATTTGTGTCTTTTAATTTTTTAAATGTCAATACAATAAAAATTTAGTTTGGGGATATTTTATTAATTTATAAGAATGCTTTATTAATTTTATCAATGGATATTCATCAGTCCCTGATCTTGGTAAAGTCTCAAGGAACAAGGGGTTGAATCATTGTGTGATTTGAAAACCTCTATAGTTTTCCAAATTGGTGACTCTGTATTTACCTTGTGGATGGGTTTCTTTGGCTATATCACTTCACGTATTGAGCAAATAAATAAAACTCTTGGCTAACATTTTACCTAGTAACCCAGATTCCTGAATTCTACTTGTTCTTTATCACATACCAGTATCTCCACTCACATGATAACTGTAAGGCTGTAGATTTTCATCTTTCAGCCTGTCCTCTCTCTACAGACTTTTGAGGATTTTAAGACTTTGATCTAAACTGTAGTTCTGTATAATAACTAATAAGCTGGGCAAACATTAGTGATTCACTTAAGCACTATATTCTTAAGGTTCTTGTTTCACACACACAAAAAGAAGAACTAAATTGTCATCAAGTTTATCCCAAGATCTCTGTTCTCTCTTCTGTGAAACATACTTTACATATTCAGACAAACTTGCTATCGAGGACCATTGTGAATATTATGCTATTATTATTGATTTTATGCCATCCTAGTAAATTATAAGGGGGAGAACAAAGCCATATTCATTTTTAAGCCCCAGTTCTGGCATAGCATCTGATATACTATAGACGCCTTGATGTAGTGTTTAAAAATAAATGGTTGCCGTCATCATTCTCATCCCCAGAATATGTCCATCCCCTATTCTTCGAAATTCATTTGTATAAAGTACCTTAAAGAGCTGATGTAGAGAATTATTTTGGTGACTGATTTTTATATTAAAATGCTACTGCAATAAAATCTTAAATCAGAAATGTATATCCTAAAAAATCCAACTTTTTATTATGTTAAAACTGAGCTAAAAAATGAAAAAAAAATCTGCAGNTCTCATCCCCAGAATATGTCCATCCCCTATTCTTCGAAATTCATTTGTATAAAGTACCTTAAAGAGCTGATGTAGAGAATTATTTTTGGTGACTGATTTTTATATTAAAATGCTACTGCAATAAAATCTTAAATCAGAAATGTATATCCTAAAAAATCCAACTTTTTATTATGTTAAAACTGAGCTAAAAAATGAAAAAAAAATCTGCAGCACAAATTGATCCAGCTTCAGAGAAGAGAGCCAGTTATAGGGGGTGAGAAAGACACTCTGTGTATTAGGAAAAGACAAGAGAGCTGGAAGAAGAACAGCTGTGAAGCAGGTGGCAAAGTATCTTCAGAGGATTTTAAAATAATGATGGCAATTTTGAACCAGGTCATGCTATGAATGAGGACCCAAATCTCTAGTGAAGTTGAGAATAGTATGATAATGATTTTCTTTTTATACATGAGAAGAGGCCAGTAATATTATTTGTTTGAACAAGCTAGTTAATAAGTTAGGTAAGTAATAGGAAAGAAAATCAAAATAGTCCATCTCTAGGATTCAGTTTCTTGAACACTGCTTTTCTATTGTTGTGTCTAGGGATACGACATAAGTTTTACTCCCATATCTCCTAACATTCTGTGGACCATTAACTGTCATAGAATTTGCTTACCATATCTATAATACTTTGCCTGATATATAGAACAATTTCCTACCAAATAAAGACTCTTTTAGAAAAAGAGTAACAGAAAAAGCACATCCTGAATCTAAATGATTTTATCCATTGCTCAGTTCAAAGAATGACAAGCTGAAACTATCAGTGTTTAGTTGGTATTGTTTGCTTTGTTTTTCTTTTCTTTCATGACAAATATTTAAACAGTTTTTTTCCTGGAACTCTTTGTATAAATAGCTGTCAAGTAGATAACACACAGTCTTATGTATTTCTTTTAAAATAACATAACTTGTAAGTTTAAATTGTAAACTTTTTTAGTCAGCGAAGAATCAGATCAATGATCACACACTATTGAACCCTTTTCAGTGAAAGGCATATTTCCTTGAGATATTGAATATTTAAAGAGAACTATAATCAAGAGGAAAACCACCTGTCCACTGTGTGCTACTTGATTACACTCCTAAGAACAATTGCTTTGAGGGGTCACACAGGCAAGCCAATGCTGTCTCTTCCCTTGCATCGTTAGCTCATTGCAATAGAATTCCTGTTATTTTCTGCATTCCTTAATAAAGAAACATGCCATTGATATGTAAAATCTAAGTAGTTCTATACTTTTTTTGTGAGTGATTGAATATTAATCAGTCAAAAACTCTGGATAAGTTGCAATAATAGCTTTTCATCCTGTGGTATTTTAAGGAATTAGGGGTGGTAAAAGGGGGAGCAACAGGGGAAAAGAGTAAACAACAGCATTTACAACATCCTAATGTATTTTTTTGTAAATCTGGTTATTTTCTGACGTCTAAAAGTCATGTCTTTGTCACCATTTCCTAAGGCTCTGCTAGACCAATGAGCACTGCATTCTGTTGTGTTACTCCGGGCCTCCAGGAGCCACACGTCTCAGAGGCGAAGGCCCCTGGTTTTGGGGACACAGAGAGGTAGAGAACTGGATGTTTCTAGCTCAACTTAATTTTAATGAATAGTATGTCATATGTTAATTAATCTGAACATCTACACAGTGGCATCCTGTCTTTTACATTGTAATGTCTTCTGCAAGTGTATTTAATGAGCTCTGAGAAATCTAACTTAACCTCCAATACTTAAATGTAGCCTGTCTTATATGTTATATGACCCACGCGGATGGTAGAAGTGACTCCTGGTTCTTCTACATTCTCACACGATATTTTTCATGCCTCCAATCACAGATTTTGCTTAGATATCAGTGTCCTCTACAATACTACGTGCCTTTTGGAATTACCTCAACTTGCAAAGATATCACCATTTAAAGTACAAACTAACACACCTTGTTTTGGGAAAACTAGTTTGGTATAATTGTAACATTTCCCTCATTTGATTTGTCATTTCCTCCCTCCATATATAAATATATATAATATATATAAATATAAGTATATAAATCCATATACACACATATGTTACAGTTTAAAAAACCAAAAAATAAGACAATAATCCAAATTGCAGTAACATGCTAAACTTCACATCAGCCAGCTCAGACGTCACAATTTGACTCTCCCAGAAATGAAACCTTAAAGCAGTGAATCAGGAATCCTCTGACAGGCACTAGATAGGTAATCTGCCGGATCAAAGCCTGCCGTGCCCTAAAGAAAAGAAACCTGGGAACGACCATTGTTGTTTTTTGGCTACTGCTGTTCCACCTCTTTCTCTCTGGCTCTCCTCTACCCTGTCCCCCAACTCTGCTCCCCACCCATTTTTTTAAAAGAATTTTACGGAGACATATTAAGGAAAATGCATCAATTTTTAAAAGATTTTATTTATCTATTTTTAGGTAGTGGGGATGGGTGGGAGAAAGGGAAAGAAACATCAATGTGTGGTTGCCTCTCATACATCCCCTACTAGGGACCTGGCCTGCAACCCAGGCCTGTGACCTGACTGAGAATCAAACCCTTGACCCTTTGTTTTGCAGGTTGGTGCTCAATCCACTGAGCCACACCAGCCAGGGCTTTCTTTTCTTTCTTTCTTTCTTCTTTTTAAATCTAGTATAACTTCCTTGTTCCTGCTTACTTCCAACTAAAAAAGTCTTTCATTTTGTAAAGCTACTCAGAACTCCTTTCTATCTGCTACATTAGATGCTGCTCAATTCAAACTGGTTTCTGCACAAATAAAATGTGTAATGTGCCTCTACACTTTTAAAATGTGTAATGTGCCTCAGTTTATCTTTTAAGAGTTCTGATGTTAGAGGGAACCAAAGGAGCCCCTCCCAACTCCAAGGAGCAATGGGAAGCCAGATGCAGGTCTCTGCTGAGCTCCAGCTCTCTGCTCTCCTGCCGTCTCCGGAGGTGCTGTGTGAGATGCTGTGTGAGATGCTCTCTGACCCTCGTTCTGCAACTTTTGTGTTATAAGCTCTCAGTCTTTCATGGAGCTTTTCTTTTCCTGGACTGGGTCCGACTTGAAAATTGGATTGGGTCCAGCATGAGGCCCCAGGTGAGTCAGATTTTGTTTTAAGGCTGAATGAGTAGGCTGACTTTACCAAAGATAAGCAAATGACAGCAGCCCCCATGGAGAGCTTTTAACCATCTTTTATAAGCTTATCCACTCATGAGGTTAGCAAGAACTAAAAATTTTCATGAGTAATCTAAACATAATTGTTAAGAACGAGGAAATTAAGTAGATGTAAACGTTTATAAATAAACTTTTCAACAATAATTAGACTTTACACAATGTCTCCATTTATCTTTTATCAACATATACACATATTCATATATGAATATATTGTGTACATGCTTTATATTTATAATATATATAATTTATTAATCTTCATCTTGATCAACACTATGTATAATGACATAAAAAATAAAAATCACCCCTTCTTGTTATTCAGATATTTTACTGGGAAAACAAGAAAAAGACTTTAAATGAAATGGTTGGAGGTTTTGCAATACCTGAACATGATGGCCAGGACCCCAGTCAGAGATAATGTGCCATCTTAATCTTTTAAGTTAAATTCCAGGCTCACTATGTCTTTCTCATAGAAACACGACTCAGTATTCCGCCCATTGCATTAGTGATCTAGTCGTTGGTATCCACCATGTCTTTCTCTACAAACACAAAGGTCAATAGGCTACCATGAGAAAACTCAGAAAGTTATCTGTTCATACTCAGGGTATTTAAAATGTCATTTTTTCTATTATGCAGCATGTCATTTACATCAAACCATATTCAAAATGTATATTTATACTATAAATAAAATTATAAAATATTTATGTGTATACAGTAACTTAAGAAAAAATGATACCAATACTTCCAAATTTGCCTGTGTGCTCCCAGTCAGTGCTTCTTTCCCACTGAGAATAATTCCTCATTATAGCACATATGTGGCCCTAAATTTATATTTCATTATTTTTGACAGGATATAATCACACTGTATGAAATATTTTGTCATACACTACTATATGGTCAGCTTTTGTAAAAACACTTTTTTCAACTTTCAAATTTAGAAGTGACATCATACCATTCTCTCTGTGACTTTACTCCTGTCACCTCTAGGTGCCTACCTGCCTGGTCAAGAGAAAGAGCATTGTATCTGGAACTGGTCAAAGCAAGCATTTATAATGTAAATACTCAGACCGGAACCTTTAGAAAAACATAAATAACCATTCTTTTCCTTCACCTACCAAGACGGTATTGTAAACATAACAAATTCTGAATATGTATATCTCCTAATCATAGGAAATGTAGAGCAAACGTATAAATAAACATCAAAATGTATCAGAAATGATTCAATGACAGAAGGCTTTAAAGAAGTAGCTCTTGAACACTCATACCTTTTCCAACTAAAATGTCCACACTATGGCATTTTTAAAAGAACATTTTTCATAATTCCTTTTGATTTCCAAAAGAATTAGAAATGTACTAAAAAGAAAGTGGATCACAGTAAGTCAGCTGACTCTCAAGAAATAATTCCTGGGTAATGATATCTGTTGTGGAGAGAATCCAGCACATAACTGCAAAGTGACAAAAACTCAGGATGACCTGGAGAAAGAAATTCCAAGTGGCAGCTGTATGCAAAGTCCACATGGTATCCGCAGACATACAACTCCTGGCTATATTTTCCAGTATATTTGTCTAGGCACCAAGATAATCGCTAATAAAATTAGCTTATGTAGTGCTGAAAACAAGACAGCATCACCAAAAGGCATTTTGTGAGACATCTTGTCTTCTGGAAAGGGAGGAATTTGAACCCAATGCCTATGGTCATTATTCATCAGTCCCTTCTCCTTTTTCAGCTTAGGTGGTCTCTGTGAGTTCCATTTTCTCTAAATATTCTGCAAGCTTCTCTTCTCCTTCCTCCTCCTTCTAAGGACAGATGTCCTGGAAGTTCTGTCCTACTTGACCTAGAACTGGTCTTTGCAGATCAACACTTTGGTCTCATCTGAGCATCAGTGAAAGCAGATGTAATGCTGACTTGAACTCTCAGTCAGGGGCCCCTGACTGTTTGTTCCCTTAACCTACAGGCAGTTCCAGTGAATGTGGCCCTTTGGCAGCCCTAGTCCTTTCTGCTGGCCGCAGTCCATGGCTGCTGCTGGCTGACCCCACAGTGGTGGTGGCGGCAGACAGGCAGGCTGTGGCTGTGGCTGACATGTGGACATGACACTTTAAAATGTGTGCTACATTCCTCATGATATACATGTGTTTTAGTATATTTTTATTGAGTTTATCTGGGTGACATTGGTTCATCAAATAGGATTCAAGTGTACAATTCTGTAATGCAGCATCTGTATATTGTATTGTGTGCTCACATCCATAGTCTAGTCTCCTTCTGTCACATTTATCCCCTTTTACCCTCCTCTACCTGCCCCAACCCCTTCCCTCTGCTAACATATTTTTGAGATTAATCTATATTCAGCCCTCTGGCTGCTTTTAGTATTCTCTCTATCTCCTAATTTACTCTTCTAGCCTTACTCTTCTAGCCTTGTCACTATTATAAAAAATTATGTTTATCAATATTTTCCTCACAGTTCCATAAGCATATATACTAAAGAGTAGAAAGATTTTGAGGAAAAGAAAGAAATTCACTGCTGGACAAACTGAGTTTGAGATCTGTATTATGTACACAATCGAAGCTGTCAATAAAATGTTTAAAATCCATGGCTGGAGTTCAGTGAGATGACTGGACTAGTGACTAAGAGAAATAACTAAAGATTTCCTGTTTCATAAAATAAAATTCAATTCCTTGATGTATAATAAAGTCTTCTTTATCACAGTTGCTGCTATGCTAGTATTCATTGCTCCCTTTTCCCCAAATCAATATTCTTGTCAAATCAAGTTAGTAATCACATTTGCTTCAAGTGTTAAAATTCACAGAGGACATGGTGACAACGAGATGGAATACCACCACTCAGCCCCTCAACAGAAAACTCGGGCATTTAACGGTGTGCGTGTGCGCGTCCTGGCAGAGATGTGGGGACATGGGTGCATCCCTGCTCAGTGAAGTCCGGCAGCTTGAACAGGACGCCTTCATGTGAAGTCACTGTTACCCGGATTTGCTTTCCAAACTGTTACCAGTGATATCCTGCATTTATGTGCAATCCATCTGGTATTTTCAATGTTTCACAATCTCTTTTATGACAAATTTCTGAAATTTCAATGAAGTAAATAATATGTATGTATTTTAGAGGGAACTTCTTGAAAAACAAAATATGTATTAAAGTTATTGAAGAAAGCTTTCAGTGGTTACTTTCATTTATATTTCAAATTATGTCTATGACAAATTATAATTTTTTACATTAAACTAACAGCCCAAACATTGAAATCATTTTCTTATATATTAAATACCCAACATTACAGTACTGCTGCTGCTTAAGCAATACTAAATTTAAAAAGGAGTCAATACTAGAACATTGGCCAATAGTCAAGGAATACTGTACTATTAAAACAACTCAGCAATGTCTCTGAAAATATTCTTATTAACTGTTTATTGATTTATTTTTCTTAGAAAACATAGATTTCTTGAATCAGTGATATCTTGATTAAAACGACATTAGGTAGATTAATTACTAAGCCAGCACGTGCTTGACTGAGGTCGTGTTTTGTTTTTTCCAGGTGAGTGTGTATTTGTGCACAATCACAAAACCAGCACATGATCAACTGAAGAGCGCTCTCTGTGTTTTCTTACCATGTACATAACTTTCGGTATTTGTACATTCATGTTTGGGACTGCGATTGCTGTCATGGCCGTGGTTATTATTTGGAATATGAGATGTAGACAGTTTTATTCTAGTTGTAGCTAGAATAAAACTTGTCTATGGAGGGACACCCATTGTGTTATTTCTAAGTCATTTGAATAAATAAAAGAAGGGAATCTATAGCATTATAAAAGATTCAGGGAATAATTTTACTTTATTGAACGTATTGTTTCACATAAACCAAAAGGTAGAGTTGGTCAAGATAAAGTACTGTATTTTGTCATGTATAATGCACCCTTTTTTGCCCAAATTTTTTAGGGAAAAATAAGGATGTACATTATACATGGGTAGTACCTATAATACTCTGTATCTGTTTTTGTGTTTTATAATTATTTGTTACATAAAATTTCTTTTACTATGATATGGTCAAAAAATAAATGCTAAATAATAACACAAAAAATAATGCTAAAATTCTTTTAGAATATAAAGCACAAATATCTAAATAAATACATTAAAAATTAAAATAAAAAATTTTTTTCCTGAAAGCTTGGGCCAAAATCATGGGTGCATATTATACACAGCAAAATATGGTGCCTTATCAGGCAAATCTAAAGTCAATTAGACAGCAAGACTTTCTCCTTGTACAACTGCTAATTTCCTGTAAGTTTCAAATAATCATTTAGCAAATTGTGGATAGCTTGATTTTCAATTTTTCTAAATAAATATTACAACTTTCTAATGGGATTAATAACTAAACCAAAGCACATCATTTTGTACCCCAAAAGTTATCACAAGCTCTTTATTCTATTAATTAATAATTGCTCGAAATATAAAAGAGTCCACATTGATGAAAGTTACTTTTTACACCAGAGTGAAAAAAATTCATTTTCTTGTGAAGTCACTGACAGAAAAAACATAATGGTCTCCTATAGGGTATATTTTTTCTGATATAGAACATTTCAACACCTAACATTGTCTAATAGAGTATTTCCAATATTAGTAAAATTCTTTTTATTGGTATTTCAAACTTAAATAGCCTATAAATATATGTTTTACTTACCCTAAAATAACTTTTGAGTAATGCACAGCTCTGCTTATAAAAAATCATTCACGGCCAGCAAGCCTGCAGAAAGATTCTAACGGCCATCCTCTGGCATGAGAGGTCCTTAAGTACCACCTGAACGACTGGATCTGCAATCACAGTAGAAAGGATCACGCTGCACTGTGTTAGGACAAAAATTTCAATTTATGCCTCAAAATAAATTTCCACCCAGTGTGCATCTTCACAATGCCCAACAAACTCTTAGAAGCCCATGTTTCAAATTTCATGAAAAATGTTTCTACTGACTAGATATCTAAACAAAAAAGGGAATGAAATTGTCTTCTGTGTTGCTATAGTGAATTATAAGATTTTAGTTCATTCACAGTGAAAGGACAGCAAACACACAGTTATTAACAACCACACCTAAAACAAAAGCAAACCAAGAGGACAGCTAGATCAGGAGTGGAACCATAGAAATGAAGAACACATGGAGGGTTAGCAACAGGGGAGTGGTAGGGGGAGAAGAGGGGAGAAGGTACAGAAAATAGCATAGACAGTGGGTAGAAAATAGATAGGGGGGAGGGCAAGAATAGTAGGGGAAATATAGAATCTAAAGAACTTGAGACACGTGGTCATAAACTAAAGGAGGGGAATGGTGGGGGAGGGGGTGTGCAGGGTGGAGGGGAATGAAGGGGAGAATAGAACAACTGTAATGGTATAATCAATAAAATATATTTTAAAAATAAGGTTTTAGTTCATTCATTAATTAAATGGTTAATTCAGCTCAAAATGCATTAGAATTATATTGTGGCTATTATATATTATAGCATATAATATATAATGCATATATCCACATACATGAATATATTTCTAATATATATTACATTTTGATCATGTTTAAGTTTTTTGCACATTGGTTATATACTACTCATAGTGTAATGAGCTCTGTAAAATAATTTCCTGAAAAGATTTTGTGGTGTATGAGATTACCCCAGCAGGGTTACAACTGCTACAGTAATGGTGTGGCACCTGCCTAGTAGTATATTGGATAAGCCAGGACTAAATTAATGTTCCTGGATTTGCTTAACTTGTGTTGTGGAATTAAATCAGGTGTTGGCAATCTTTCCTTGAAAAGAGCTAGATAGCAAATGCTTTATTATATGTGGCCCATATGGTCTTTCACAGAGCACCCACCTCTCCCATTTTAGTACAAAGCCAGTCATAAATAATACTTAAATAAATACATATGGTTGTTTTTGCCCTGGCCTGTGTGACTCAGTTGGTTGGACCATCGTCCTGTAGACCAAAAGGTCATGGGTTCGATTCCTGGCCAGGGTATGTATGACAAGGCAACCAATCAATGTTTCTCACATCTCACATCCATGTTTCTCTCTCTCTTAGCAAGGAAAAAATGGCCTTGGGTGAGGATAAAAAATATGTATGTCTTTAATAAAATTTAATTTATTTATAAAAACTGGCAATAGTCTGGAGAACCTGCAGACTACAGTTTGCCCACTCTGAATTAGTCTAACACCATTGATTAACATCTACTAGTTATTTAAAAGACAAGTCAATCTTGAATGCAAACTGATGATCTATGCAATTCCATAAGCTGCAATTATTATTCTTGTTATTGATAGCTATGAAAGAAATATGCAAGCCTTTCAAGTGGTCTGGGAGAGAGATATTTCACAAGTTGTCTGTAAGGACTTACAAATATAAGAACAGGCAGAACTAGGCACATGCAAATGACAACATTCTAATTCCCCACCTCAATAATGTCAGGAAAAGGTGGTGATTGTAAGTACTTCCAGAAATTTGGAAGAATAAGTATATACTTCACTTGCATGTGAGTTTACTTTTTAGAAGGGAATAATTTTAATTTTATATAGAAAATTAAATGCATGAGCTAGAGTTTAAAATGATAATATCATCTACTGGGTGATTCATGTGTGATAAGAAATATTCTCTACATATTAACTCACATATCCTCAAAACATTCCTGAAAGGAAAGTGCCGATCACCATTCCTACTTCACAGAGGATGAAATTGAAGCAAAGACATATTAGGAATCGCCCAAGGCAGAACAAGAGGCATCTAACAGGCCCTGTTTTCAAACCCTAGCAGCGGGACTGTACAGACTGCTTCTAGTCCCATAAGGCTTCTATTTTGCCTTGTTTATGTTCCCAATTGCAAAGATTCTTGCTACTGATGACCAGAAAGTGATTTAATTTCTTTGGTTTTTGGTTCCTCAGGTGTGTAATGATTAAGCTTGAACTAGATCATCTATAAGTCCTTTTAAAAATACTATGATTAAATTCATTAAAATATTGCCTTCATAAAAAATTTTGAGCTTTTCAAAAGTTTATACATGTTATTTTATATAAAATATTGTTCTGATATGCTAAAGCCACTTGAATTTTTCCTTTAGTAGTGCATCTTATTAGTGGATTTAATTAAAAATCCTGTCTGGGAAGAGAATGAAATGACAGAATCCCAGCACTGTGGTAGAGAGACTACGGAGATTGAAATCAGAGAACCAGGGTCCTGTCTACTTCCCTTTCAGTCTTGCCAGTCTTCAGTTATTTTTAAACAAGAGGATTCTTGAAAAAGAGGGAGTATGAAAACTATCTGAGAGTTGCCATGAAATGAAGCATATTGTGATATATGAATGCTAAGACTGTTGCCAGTGACAACGAGCTCTTTCCCACAGTCTAGAGAAACAAATTTCCAATGGCACATGCATAGAGAAGTTTAAACGTGATGGCAGAATTTTATTGGGGTTAAGGGACTCAATACGCCATCAGCGACCTAGAGGGTCTGCAGGCTCTAATGGCAACTGCCATGAGGCTCTTATTAATTCTACATATGTTTTTTTGGTTCTTGGTAAAGAAGGTGTCACTGAAAATATCAAACCCATCTTTCTGATTCTTCTTGGGCTACAGTGGGGCCCTCCCCCCAACCAGCCCCTTTCCCAAACCTGCTAGGGTTCTAAACCCTTTATCCAATCCAGTTACCTTTATACTTTTTCCCAGGAGCAGGTTTCCCTGCTCCTCTTGTTGTGACCTGGGATCTGACTGCATACGTTCAAAAGTAGAAACACCTCCCTCTACACTATTTTGACTTCTTTTGTGCATATGCAAAAGTTCTGTTACATCATCTGATTTCCATTGCAAGTGCCCAGCAGAGGAAATGCCCCTCCTCTTCCCTCGGGGAATCCAGTACTGGGCAGGCAGCACCCCACGCGATGCTTCCCTGTCCGGTCTGAGGATTAAGTCTCCTTACTGGAAGCCACCTGGAGTGTATGAATGAGTCTGTAAATGCCACAGCTTCCTGACTAAGCAAGCAGACATACTCCTCCATATATTAAATCCAATGTCTAATTCCCTTTGATCTCTTTCTTATTAATAACTAGCTAACTACCTATGGTAACAATATTATTGACCCAAGCTATATTAAATTATAAAACTTTCTGAAGGAAGCATTAACAAAAAACCTAAACACACATATATGAATTTATTTTAAGTGGTGACAGTTTCAGACATTAAAGTTTTAGTTGTTTGAATCTTTTTTTTAAATTCTCACTCAAGCACATTTTTTTTCATTGCTTTTAGAGAAAGAAAAAGAAACATCAATGTGAGAGAGAAACATTGATTGGTTGCCTTTTGTACATTCCCTGGCTGGGGTATAGGCATTCATGCCCCGACCTGGGTATCCCAAATGAAGATTGAACTTGCAAACTTTTGGTCTGTGGGAAGACACGCCAACCAACGGAGTCACACTGGCCAGGGCTCGGTTATTTAAGTCTTGGTTTCAGTGGTGATTCCACAAATTTAGGAACTTAAATTTATCTACTCAGCAAATAAATTAGTCTGATTTTCTTCAGAATCAAGTTGTAGAATAGTATCTGATATCATACGAAATAAAATAAGAATAGAAACACAGGCCTACTTAAAAGTAAAATGTAATATGTACATATATGAATTTTGCAGCATAAAAAGTATATTCAAGTAAATATTGTATATATTTATATTTTCACGTATTCTCTTTACCCTGACAGGCTGGCACTGTTGAAAGAATTCATTTAATCAACTTTAATTTTACTTATTTATAAATGATAACTGTTTCCCTTTATATAAGTTGTAATATATCATAAAACAAGCTTTTGCCTAAATTTGAACATCTTTGACCCCCAGCGAGACTTTATATTTCATTGTCATTGTCATTGCTCTGGTGCAGAGTCAGAAACTACTCTGTGGAAAAGAGAAGTAAAAATAATACAATGTTCATACTTAATTCAAACTCCCAATGCTCACAGACATATTAAAAACCAGAAATATTGAAATGATTAATATGCTTCTATACAAGGAAAACGGAATTTTCACTTCATTGTTAGTAAACTGTAATAATTTTGAGATTTCTAGTAAGAAATTAAAGCCTTAGGTCCTTACGCTGGATGCAGAGTGTCCTGCCACAGCCCGTGAGCCTCACGTGGCCCAACACAAAATCATACATTTGTTTAACCCCTTGTTTTCGCTCATCAGTGTTTGCTAGTGTTGGTGTATTTAATGTGTGGCCCAAGACAACTCTTCTTCTTCTAGTGTGGCCCAGAGATGCCAAAAATTTGGACACCCCTGTTAGCAGAATGAAAATGATGATTCTGTATAAATGGTGAAGAGCCCAGAAGGGTAAGCTTCCAGGCATGGACAAATAAAACTCAATGCAAGTGGAAGGAAGGAAGTATTAAATATTAGACCAGAAATAAATAAAGCCTACATAGAAAAACCAAAAGGAAGCTGATTCTTGGAGAAGAATAACTAAATCCTACAAGCCTGTATCTAACCTGACAAACAAAAAACAATGATGACTCAAACTACTAAATTACTAAAATTAAGTTGAAATGGGACATATCACTACTGACCTACAGAAATAAAAAATTGTAAGGTATTTTTCAATCAGATATCAAAGGTGAAATGAACAAACATTCTGTCCTAGAAAGACAGAAACTACCCAAACTAACAAGAAGAAATGTAAAATGTAATGGTCTTATAACAAGTTAATAAACTGAACTAGTTATCAAAATACTTTCTATGCAGAAAAGCCCAGGCCCAGAAGGCATCACTGGTTAATTCTATCAAACCGTTAAAGAAGAATTAACACCCTCCATTTGCAAATATTTTCAAGATTATTTTGAAAGAAATGAACAGTTCCCAATATATTCTAGAGGCCAACATCACCCTGACACCAAAGTCATACAAAAACATTATTTACTGATAAAAGGCTATATAGGTTACCCCCTAAAATCAGGAACAAGATAAGTTTGTCTTCATTTCTATTTGACATTATGCTAGAGAATACACAATAATTAGGCAGGAGAAAAGAAAAAAAGTACCCAGATCAGAAAAGAAGAAGCAAAACTATCTCTATTTGGATATGACATGATCTTAGACATAGGGAATGTTAAAGAAAAACACGCACATATCAAAAAACACCAATAAAAACTATTAGACATAATTGATCAGTCCAGTAATAGGGCAAAATACAATGCAATATCCCAAAAATCAGTTGTATTTTTATAAGCAATGTAAATTTTACAAATGAAAGAAAATAAACAATTCCCATTATAACCCTCACCCCAAAAAATAAACAAACAACTATGGTTATAGTTAACAAAAGTACAAGTTTGTACACTTAAAACTACATATCACTGTTGAGAGAAGTTAACTAAGAACGATTTTTTTTAAAGCAACAATCCTAGGTCATCCGTAGGAAGAAATACTGTTAAAATGGGAAAAATTTCCAAACTTACCCCTATCACTATTTAAGTTTCCTTTTCCCCCCACAAATTGACAAAATCATCCTAAAATTATGGGGACGTTTTAGGGACCCAGACTGGACAAAACAATCTGCATAAAGAAGAACAAATTAGAAAACTCAATGTTCCTGATTTAAAATCATATTGCAAAGGGACTGTACATGAGAGAGTGTGATAATGGCATAAAGATGGATGTGCAGAACAATGGTTTGGAACTGAGGGTCCAGAAATAAACCCTTACATTTATGGTCAATTGATTTTGGGCAGAGTAGCAAAACAATTCAACCAGGAAATAAACACGTTGTTTTCTATAAGTGGCACTGGAACAACTGGCTACAAACATACAAAAGGGAAGGGAAGGGGAAGGAAAAGAAGAGGGAGGAGAAAAAAATCTTGGACTTCTGTATCATGCAATATGGAAAAATTAACTAAAATGGATCATAGAATTAAATATGAGGTAAATGTCTCTTCGTAGAAAATATAGGAACAGATTTGTGTGACTTTGGGTTGAGAACAGTTTTTTCTTTTTGCTATAGTAAAGAAGGCAGTAAATACATAGTAAGTTAAATTTCATTCAGTTAAAAACCATTGAGCAGCAAAGCATATTGTCAGGGACATCAGAAGAAAATTCACAGGATAGGGAAAGATATTCGTAAGTCGTATTTCTTCTAAGAGATTTACATCCAGAATATATGAAGAGTTCTTATAATTCAACAATAAAAAATCCAGTTAGACAGTGGAAAAGAATCTAAATAGACATTAAAAAATATCAGATAATTAGCACATGCAGAGATGCTCAACATTGTGAAATATTAGGGAAATATAAATCAAATCTACAATGAGACATGCTTCACACCTGCTAGGATGACTTAAACAAGATAAAGAATAACGAATGTTGGCAAGGATACGGAGAAGTTGGAAATGTAACACATTGCTAGTAGGACTGACAGATGGTTCAATCATTCTGGAAAACAGGCTGACAGTTCCTAAAAATGTTAAACACAAGATCCAGCAATTTAACTCTTTGGTATATCTCAACTTAAATGAAAGCACATGTCTACACAAACACGTTTGTGTAGACATGTAAACGACAAAAGCAGTGTTATTCATTTAAGGAAAGAAATGGAAGCAACCCAGACCCCAACAAGGTGAATGAATATGTGGTATTTCTACACAGTAAAAGAAGATTGAAATAGTGATACATGTTACAACCTAGATGAACCTTGAAAACATTATTCTAAGTGAAAGAAGACAGTGACAAAAGATCACATGTGTAATTCCATTTATGTACGATGTCTGTATTAGGAAAATAAATGGGTCCTAGGGACTGGTAGCTGTGGGCATGGAGTGTGAATGTAATGGGTATGAGGTTTCTTTTGAGGAAGATGAAATGTTTTAAAAGTAATGGTGATGACTGTAGAATTTTCAAAACACTAAAAACCACTGACCTGTAATATTTAAAAGAGTAAATTTTATGGTATGTGAATTATGTATCAATAAAGCAGTTATTAAAAAAACAATGGGAAGAGATTTACGATCACTTACATGTGAAAGGAAAAAAAGTTTTGCCACCTTAAAGCTGCCTTTTTGGGATATTAACTTTAAGCTCTTTATTAAAAATAATACTGAGAAAGTATCTTTGGTCTTCCGTCTCTTTTCCTGTCCAAGAGATTCAGAGAAAAAAATCTTCATTAGGAAGGAAAAATCTAAGGATGTTCAACTTGATCTAGTTTGAATAAGTATGGTAAATAAGAGGGCTTCATACAGGGGCAGGTCTGCTAGGTACCTTCTGTTTCCCATTGTTTCCGAGTTGCCTAGGAAGAATTTTCCTGCCATGTTATTTTCTTGTCTTCTTCAATTACCTGTAAATTGCCCTTCTGACTTCTGAAATGTGATGCCCTATCCCGTCTCCTTTTCTCATTTGTCCAAAAACATCATGCTTATGTGGGTTGCCCACATGCATGAATTAAATCTTCCATTTTCTCCTATTAAAATGCCTCTGTTTAATTCAATTGATGGCCCAGCTAGAAGAACTGAAAAGGTAAGAGAAGTATGAATTATTTTAGCCCCCACACATCTTCACATTTACAAATATTAATGTATAAGTGATAGTTAAAATTAACTCAAATGTAAAATTCTTTATAACAATGAGTGATATAAGAGAGAAAAATGATTAGCCACTGAAATTTCAATACAGCACTCTGAAGATAAGCACATCTCAGTTTCTGAATCACAAGTCAAAAAAGGATGCATTTCTCAGAGAAATTATCTCCTGAATTTTCAACTATCAACATGACAGCTCAGTTTCAAGGCTCCGTTACATTTTGCCAGAAGTGACAGAACTCTGTGTTCCAAGATTCTTCTAATTACCACAGAATGTGATAAAGAGTAGAAATTGATATTAAACACAAAATACAAATACAGTGGTACCTTAGTACTCATTGTTAGTTCATTCTGGGGGCTAATGAATGCCAAAACCAAGGAGTACTGAGGGATGACTGTATTTGTAAACAAGCCATGCCTTTAACTGTAGTCAGATATGCATGAGCTGTTTTTATTTTATGCTCCCTAATAGCCCAAAATATAGGTTGAAAACTAATTACTTTATCAGATGAAAAAGAGAAATTCTACTAAACTCAGAGTTAGTAAAAGGTCTCGCACAGCTACAATTTACTGGAGAGAACCAGATTTCAAGTTTACATAGTGAGTACTCAAAACCAGCTCCAGCCTACGCATACAAAAAAGGTTTCTACACACAGTGCTTGCCTTAACTATGTATACCTCTCTCTTTCAACTATTCTTTAAAAAGAAGATAGCCCTAAATATTTGCGCAAAGTGTAAATAAAAAATCAAGTGTTGAAAGAATCTATGATATGGTAGCTAATACATAAATAGCTTCAATAGCTGATTAACTTATTATTTCAGAAGGCATGTAATAAAAAGCATATATTAGTAAAACCACACTGAATGTCATAAATACATTTTAATAATTTAGAATGTACTCTTATGTTTAGAAAATATGTAAGGTTCATTCTGAGTAACACTAGTTCCTAGATTCTGCAAGCCAAAAAATATTTTTATATAATGAAAGAAAAATGTATGGGGTATTTTTTTACTATACATTTTTATAATGGCAGATGCCCCTTTGTGAAATGTTACTTGGAATCATACAACGATAATAAGAATAAGAGTTTTCTGAAGTCTAACATTTAAGATCCAAACCTGGTGATTTTAAAGAACCACTGGACACAGTAAAATAAATGGTGCTTATAAAATACAGATGCCTCTCAAAATAATATTAATAATATAATTTTTGAACATTGGACAGCAGACACTGATTCACTACAGCAGTTAGAAAAGCCAATCCTAATAACAAAGCAAATATAACTCATAAATTTAAAAAATAGTATTATATATTAATATCTGTAGGTAAAATTTTATTGTAATAAAACTGTGAAGGTTATATTCTCCTTTACCTGAAACAGTCCCCTGCAGAAGAAAAATAAAACAAAAAATGACTCTTTTTTTCCAGCTCAACAGAAAAAAATCACATAAATCAAAACGTCATCCGTGAACTGGTAGTACTATAACACGTAGCCATTCACAGATTAATGTAATACACAGATTAAATATCACAGAGGAAGTAAGGCAAAATAGAACCCTCTGAGGTGCTGTGTGAGAACTCTTACAGTAAGTGAGCAAATACCAGTGCTGCTTTTTCGGCCCTTGTCCCTCGAGGAGGAAGGAAGTCACTGAAGGCAGAAGTCCATCAAGCCTGACTCTGCATCTCACGGCCACTGCTAGACAACACTCCTGACACTAGATGTCATATCAATTCAATACGAGAAATTAACAGAGAGAAACTCATTCTTCTCTTTTTGTAAAAATCTAATTCCTTTCTTAGATGTCTCTGGGTATATATTGCTGCTTTCACTGTAAAGGCAATTCCAAGTCATGTCTACAGACAGGCTTCTGAGTCTAAGGTCAAATCTGAGTGTGTATGCTTAAAGGAATGAAAATCAGTTTAAAGGAATAAATAAAGCCTCTAGGAAAATGAGGTAACATTGTGCTTATTGTGGGGTATTTCACTTCCATATTAGATAATTTTCTCATAGATATAATTTTAACCAAATTTATTTGTATCATCTGGCAAAAAAGAACTATACTGTATGCAATCGGCATAGAAGATAGATCAGAAAGATAATTTTACTCTTAAAAGCGTATAGGTTAAAAAGGTTTGGGCACTTCATTTTGAAAAATTTTGAGAAAAATTTAAAAAAAGAAAAGCAAATACAACTCACAATTTTCCAGGCTCAGATTTTCTGCAGGGTGTAAATGTATATGTGAATAGGAATTACTTGATATACAGATAATTTTATTTTTGGTAGTGATTTTGCAATGTACTTGTCATGCATCTCAGTTAAAATAAACAGAGTGAGACTTCTAGTCAAAATGGCAGCAGAGTTAACCATGCCTTGCCTTCTTGCATGACAGCAAAGTTACAATTAGACTACAAAACAAATGTCACCCAGAATCGCCAGAAAAGTGAGCTATATGGAAGTCTGACAGCCAAGGAATTAAAGAAGCCACATTTATCCAGATGGGTAGGAGGGGCATAGATTTGCAGACATGTATAGAGATGCAGAGATGCACAGGACATGGAGACGTGCAGTGGGTTGTTCCAAACACATGTGTGGTAAATAGGAATTGGGAGCGATACCCTGGAAGCGAGGGATCCCAGCCCCACACCAGACCACACAGCCGAGGGTTCCAGTACCAGGAAGATAAGTTCCCGTAACTTCTGGCTGTAAAAATCAGAGGGGTTGGGGCAGTAGCAGAAACTGCAGGATTCTCAGGAGTCTCCTGTTAAAGGGCCCACAACGGACTTAGAACTTAGGCAGACTCATTCCCTCTGGGCTTCAACTGGAGGGGCACCAGTGGCATATGGGAAGAAATTGAAGTATCAGACAGAGAAAATGCTGGGAAGCAGCTTCCTCCTAGACAAAACTTCATAGGCCAGGCAGCAGTACAGCCCCCTTTCTGAGTACTCTCCAACACAGAATGACAAAGAAGTGACCCAGCTTGCTCCACCGTGGTTATTACCTAAGGCTCCACCACATCCAACTTACAGGTGTACTTTTCTACAATAGGCCATGCTGCTAAGACAGGGAGTCACACAGTTCTACCTAATACACCAAAACAAATACAGGGAGGCTTCCAAGATGAGGAAACAAAGATATATATAACCCAAATGAAAGAACAAAACAAAATTCCAGAAACAAGAACTAAATGAAATGCAGATAAACAATCTATCAGATGCAGAGTTCAAAACACTGCTTGTTAGGATGTTCAGGGAAGTCACTGGGTACTTCAACAGCATAAGAAAGGCCAAGGAAGAAATGAAGGTTACACTAAGTGGAATAAAGAAAAATTTACGGGGAAGCAACAGTGGAGTGGATGAAACCAAGAATCAAATCAATAATTTGGGACATAAGGAAGAGAAAAAACATTCAGTTAGAATCACAGAAAGAAAAAAGAATTAAAAAAATGAGGATAGGCTAGGCTAAGGAGCCTCTGAGGTATCTTCAAATATACCAACATTTGAATCATAGGGATGTCAGAATGAGAAGAGAAAGAGCAAGAAATTGAAAATTCATTTAAAAATAAATGATGAAAGAAAACTTCTCTAATTTGGTGCAGAAAATATACATGCCCCGGAGGCCCAGAGAGTCCCAAACAAGATGGACCCAAAGAGGACCACACCCAGACACATCATAATTAAAATGTGAAAGGTTAAAGATAAAGACGGAATCTTAAAAGCATCAAGAGAAAAGTAGTTATCTACAAAGGAGTTCCCATATGACTGTCAGCTGATTTCTCAAAAGAAACCTTGCAGGCAAGAAGGGGCTAGAAAGAAGTGTTCAAAGTGATGAAAGGCAAGGACCTACAACCTAGATTACTCTGTTCAGAAAAGCTATCATTTACAATGGAAGGGCAGATAAAGTGCTTGCCAGACAAGACAAAGCTAAAAGAGCTCATCATCACCAAGCCATTATTATATGAAATGTTAAAGAAAATTATTTAAGAAAAAGAAGATCAAAACTATGAATATTAAAGTGGCAATAAATTCACAACTATTAACATTTGAATAGAAAAAAAAACAAACTAAGCAAACAAGCAGAAGAGAAACAGAACCATGGATATGGAGATCATTTGGAGGGTTATCAGTTGGGAGGGAGAGAATGGGGAAAATGTGGAGGGACTAAGAAGTACAATTTGGTAAGTACAAAATAGGGGGACATCAAGAACAGTATAGGAAATGGAGAAGCCAAAGAACTTATATGCATGGCCCATGGACATGAACTAAAGTGGGAATTGCTGAACTAAAGTGGGGGTTGCTGGAAAGAATGGTGTACTGGGTAGAGGTGGGCAAGGGGGAAAACTGGGACAACTGTAATAGCATAATCAATAAAATACATTTAAAAAATAAAAATAAAACACATGTATCCAAAAAATAAAGTAAAGTAAGCAGACTGAGTTTTTGAGGTCTCAACTGCATTTACTTCCTCCTGCAACTAAGTCTGTACTCTGTTAAACTCAAGAAAACACACCTTTCATTTTCTGCCATTGGTTACTACAGGGAAGTTAATAAACAATGTTAGACTTCAAAAATCTCTGTTTTTTTTATTCTAATTACCAGATTCCAACTAACGTTTCATACATTCTTCAATACTGACTGACCTCGTTGAGTAGAATGCTACAGCCACACTCATTCTCATACCAGATTGCCTAGTTTATCTGCTTTGGCAATCTGTTGCTATATGTAAATGATGTAAGGCATTCAGAAAACGTGCAAGCTACCAACTTTCATTTCCATAAAATTAGCAATATGGATGATACATGCTGTGATTTGATCTGAATTTTATTACATCAAAATATGATGTATAATATAAAATATTTCCTAAAATTTTTGCAAGAGATTTTGAAATATATGTATATTTCAAAAATATATGTATATATTGAAAATATATATATATATATAATATATGCATATATATTGAAAATCTCCCAATGTTCAATCAATCAGAAAACAAAATGCTTATGTGTCCATGTTATACCAGGTCCAATGTAGGCAAGTCCAAGGTTTGGAATGGCTTTTTGTCACTGAAATATCTGCAACATAAATTAATTGGCTACATAAATTTAAAAAGTTATACTATGGCACATTATTCATATTTTAAAAATAAGAAAAAATAATTTATTTCCCTTAGAAATTGTGAGGGTAAATGATTCCTTAATATCAGACTGGTATTGATGAGTATAATGCAGCCATAACTTAGTGGCCCAACCTCAGATGATAGAGATATTCTCCATTTGCCAAGCCAATGAGTCTCAGGAAAATGAGAAAATTTGTAATAAAATTATAGGAGACACATTATTTTTATTATTAATGGAGATAAATTAATAGGAAGATAAACTTTTCAATCAGAAAGCAACTATGTATAAAACTAAGAATGAATGTAGCAGAATCAGTATTTTTACACCAGGTTATACTTTAGAGATATGCAAATATTCTATTTTTATTCGTTGAAGACAAAATCATAAAGTTATACTAAATGAGGACCATGGGTAATTGAATTGTATTCCACAAAAGGAGATTTATGTTAATTCTTGAATTCTGTTTATGGTTTATTTAATCATCCATGACCTACTCAATATACTTTCTTTTTTTTAAGATTTTATTTATTTATCTTTTAGAGAGGAATGGAAGGAGAGAATGGTAGAAACATCAATGTATGGTTGCCTCTCATGCGTCCCCTGCCAGGAACCATCCTGCAACCCAGGCATGTGCCCTGACTGGGAATCGAACCGCGGTCGTGTAGTTCACAGGCCCGCGCTCAATCCACTGAGCTACACCAGCCAGGGCTCTATATACTTTCTTATATGTCACTGGAAAAGTTTTAAATTAGTTGAGAGGATACTGATGATCACAACAAGCATCATGGAAGCTTTAGACTTAGGACAGTAAATCCATCTGATTTAATATAGGAGGGGTCTTGCCTCTCACAGAAGTGCTATGAGATTCTAGCTCAATTTTGTTTGAATTAAGATGATTTCAATTTCTGATTTTAAAGGTTTTGCAATATTTATATGATCCTAATTCAATATTTATAATAGAGTTATAAAATACTCACCATACATAATTAGATACATTATAACATATATAATATATATAATAGGGTGGGGCTAGATATAAAACAAAATCAAAGTAATTTAAATTACTTATCCTATGAAATTTCATTTCAGATATATTTTGATTCCCACAGTAATTTTCATAGATATCTGTGGCTGCATTTTCACAAACATTGGATTTTGCAGAAATTTAATCTGCCTAGTTTTTTTCTCTGAATTTATTTATTTATTTAAAGATAGAACATGGTAATTAAAACAAACATAGCATATAATATCCATACAGAATAAAGTTGGGAAATTAAGTTGAATTGTTACATTTCATTTAAATTAATAAATGTTTTTGATACTATGTTCTTTTCTGATTCTCACCTGAAGACATTTTTTTCATTGCTTTTTTCTTCTTTTTTTTTTAGAGGATGGCAAGGGAGAAAGGAAAGGAAAGAGTAAAACATCAATATGAGAGAGAAGCACTCATTGGTTGCCACCTGAATGTCCTCAGACCAGGGCTCATGCGCCTAGACTGGGGATCGACCCCACAACCTAGGTATGTGCCCTGACGGGGAATCACGCCACAGCTTTTCAGTTACGGGATGATGCTCCAAGGGGCTGAGCCACATCAGCCAGGGCCGAACGCTTTGTTTTCTGAACAACTGGCTTGATGAACATATTAAGCGTAGAACATGATGACAGCAGATAATTCAGAGCCGTAGCTGATGATAAAGTGGCATACCAACACCTTGAGTTTCTGCCTTCCACTTTTCTACCCATGATTCTTTCCATAAATGGGAAAATCAATAAAACTAGCGGTATGAGAATGAAGCCAAGTCATCTGCCATGCCCACATCAAACCACGCAGTTGTAAGAGTCCCTTCCGGAATGGAGAAAGCCCCAGTAATACTCGCTATTGTTGCAGCAATTTAAAGAAATCCATTGTGCACTGCCGCTCTAGGGTCATCGCTGCTCTTCACTTAGAGAGAGAGGAGGACATAGCAAAGCCAGAGCACAAGCCGTATACAGCTCTGTGGCCAACTAGAGTATTACAAGAGACAACACCTTTCTCATTCTCACAAAATCCAGGAATCTCATTCAGTTGTTCTTCCACTCCTGGTATTAACATCACACGAGCTACATACTCTCCGACAACCGAGAAAAGTGCATAGATGAGCCTGGTCACAGGGGAGTTGTTTGCACTAGGACAGCACCAGCACAGAAAACACAAGACACTACCACACAAACACTGTGTCCAGCTCACTGTGGAGTGCAGTCCCCAGATGCTCCCCATCTCCAAAAACACCGCAGAAGCAGCCAATGCCAACAAAATGGAGACAGTCCTGAAACATTCCTCTGTTGTTTTTACTCATGTCATTTAAACTAGAGACTGACCTGTGATATTTGAATGATGAAAACAGGTTATGCTTGTTTTACATTACTATTTTAATTGCCCCCGTATAGAAGAGAAGTCAAAACTACAATGGTGGGCTCAGCCAGCCTGGAGGTCACATTTGGGAAAGGATGCTTACTAGCTCTATGACTTTGAGCAAGTTCTTCAAATTACTCTGAAAAAATACACAGGTAGGTTAATTAAGAGATGAAACTTGGCACACATTATTAGTAATAGCTCCTATACTATGCTCAATAAGAAAAAAGGCATTTTTATACACAATAGTTAATAGGAGTTTATGTTTACCATTGTACAGAATATGAGGTCTACCCAGGAAGTATCCAACTATGTAAAATGAAAAATAAAAACATTTATTGAAGAAGACGCAAGATACAAGAAATATTGTACATGAGACAATGACACATCAGTCCCCTTCAAAGAAGGCACCTTGAGACCTCACATAGTTCTCCCAATTGCCATCAGCTATCCTGGTGTATTTTCCTGAATCCACTTGACAGTCTGAAATTTCTCCCTTTTCAAAGGAGATTTTAGTTTTGGAAAAAGCCAGAAGTCATAGGGCACCAAATTTGGGCTGTAGAGGGTCTGAGTCCCCTGGGCGATTTGATGTTTTGCATAAAAACTCTGCATGAGACGTGATGCAGGAACAGGTGGATTATTGTGATGAAGCTACCAATCACCAGTTGTTCTTAGCTATAGGCTTCTGAATCATCAACACAGTTTCTGAAGAGGAACGTTCAAGCCTGATGCAAAATTGGATGCAGATTCATTGCTCTACTCAGTCAGTTTGAATGGGATGTCCACACAGGACACATGCTCACTCCATGGCATCTAACACCCCGCTAACTGGTACAATGAAGTCATCACTGTTCATGCATGTGCGTTCCAGTCCACTCTTCCTGGTTGCATCAATGTCATGCAAATCATTCTTGTTATATTAACAATGGTTGGATTTTTTCTGGACAGACCTCGTAGGTCTTTAACCCAAAATTTTTAGGAATTTCCTTTGCATGTGTTTCACACTTCAGAGGATCAACAAAGAGCTCAGCAGAAAAAATATTGCTATTGTTGGGAAAAAAAGACACAACTAAATATATTATTGTGTTAAGAATGTTTAGGTCTTGGTAACATAATTCCCATCTCAGATCCCACTTTTTTCTTAAGCTCCTATAATCTTATTGTCTTTATTTAATTATTAATGCTACACTTGGAATCCTTTTCCTCCTCCTGCAGCTACATTTAGTCTCATACCAGGTTTCCTAGTGTATTTTTCTCTATATTTTGTTTCTCCCTTTATTGTTTTTTCAAGCAATTATTTCTGATTTTGGTAATATTGATTGTTTACAACCTATTTATACACACACAAATTTAATTTAAGTGACCTTGTTTTATTTTGATTACAATAGTATTTTCTGTTCTCAGATTGCTTTTTTCAAATAATTTTAAAATAATGCTACTGCATTATTTAATAAGTCAAACTGAATTATGCTTTGTTTATGGTAAATAAGAAGGCCTGTTTACTGCCTTCTGTCCTTCATCCTCTGAAGAAACTAGAAGACTGAACAAACTATAAAACATAGAATGGAACTGTTAAAAATTTTAGAAAATGACCCTAGCTTGTGTTGTTCAGTGGACTGAGTGCTGACCTATGAAGCAAGGAATTGCCAGTTCGATTCCTAGTCAGGGCACATGCCTGGGCTGTGGGCCAGATCCCCAGTGCGGGGCACAGCAGAGGCAACCACACATTGATGTTTCTCTCCCTCTCTTTGTCCATCCCTCTCTTTCTCCATCTCTTCTCCTCTGAAAATAAATAAAATCTTTTAAAAAATCTTCTTTAAAAAACGTAGAAAATTTATAAAACCAAGTATTGGGAAAAATCTGTTGCCACTGGAACTTTCAGAATGAAAATTATACAAAAGCTACTGTAGAAAACATTTTGGTAGTTTTCCTATATTTAAAACTTAAAGTTATGCAATGTAGTAATTTCATTCCTAGGTATTTACCCAATGTGAATAAAACATGAGACTATAAAATCTTTTCCTTGAATTATCACACTTGAGTTGTTCAAAATAGCCAGTTCTACTTTCTGTTTTATGCAGATATAAAAGGCTTATGGAACTGTATAAGTTTACGATACACTGTATAATGACTTGACATCAATGTGAGAAACATCAATCAGTAGCCTCCCATACGCCATACGCTCCCTGATGGAGGACCCAACCTGCAACCTAGGTATTCTCCCCACTGGGAACTGAACCCATGATCTTTCAGTTTATAGGACAATACTCCAACCATCTGAGCCATATTAGCCAGTGATCTTTCCGTTTATAGGACAATGCTCCAGCCAACTGAGCCACATTTAGCCACACAGCTGCCATTTATTTTTATATTCTAATTTAAACTTAGGGAATATCATATACATGATAACATTCAAGGTATACACTCAGGATAACAAACATATTAATAAAATTTGGAAATATTCAACATTGCCAAAGTTGTTATAATAAAATAAAAAGAATCTACTTTTTCATAGATAAGTAGGTGAAGCTATCAAAAGAAGATTCAGAGGAAAAATAAGAAATAATTTGTAACAAATCAATGAATTATTATGCAAATATATAACTATAAAATTCTTATATTAATTGTTGTGGACTGCTCTTTCTGGTTTCAGGAATTCTAACTTTACCCCCCATGGCTAAAGATGAGTGAGGGACTTCTGGAATGCAAGCTACAGGAGATAAAGCATGTCTCTGGTAGCAAACGCTGCCTCAGTTTCCTCCCTGGCCCCAAAACATGGTCGGAAGTCCATGATGGGTAAGTCTCCTCACAGTGGGGAGCAACCTAAGCCAGACTCCATCACTTGGAAGGCCATTATGGAAGGACTTAGGGGGCTGCAACAAAGATCGAGCAATGGACCCTTGCTCCCCAGCTATGTGACATAGCCTAAGTCCCCATGTCCTTTGGGAGAAGCACTTCCTGGCTCTAATCTCCTTAAGCCTGAATACCTGATGGAGAGGGGTACAGTTCCTTGCCTTGCCAGAGCAGATCCCAGGGAAAAATCTGGTATCACAAAGAATTCCTCAAAAACCTGTGAAACCTGCTCTGCTAAGAATGTTTTCATTTATATGTTAAGGGTCCGAGCAGGAAACCCTAAAGTTTCTGCAAACTCCCTTCCTGACAGACTCTGACTAAGCCCTCAGATATCTTTGAAATGTTATCTACTGTTGGATCCTTGCCACCCCATATTCCTGTGTATTACAACCCAATAAAAGCCCCTGGAGAAAAGGGCTCCAGGCCCTTCCCCTTTGAGGGATTGGCCACCTCTCTTCCCCAAGCAGATCACGTCTTGGTAGTGTTTACTTTCATCCATGGCAGATGGGTGGACTTGCGGAAAAAGTCACCCCCACAAATAGTATGACAAATTAACATTTTCCACTAATATTTTCATTGTCAATACAAAATCTTGGTTTTATTTTGCTTTGGTGATATAAAATTTATATAAAATTTTAAATTATTTATATATAAATTTTGAAAGGGAGTCACAATGTACAGCCCATATTTAAGGAGTGAGGAGTTATGCTTTCCTCCCTTAGAGGCGAAATGTCTACATGTTTTGGGATTTTTCTACATGGGGATTTATTACTTTTCTCCAGCCATATATTCACTTAGTAGTTTATATTTGTATGGACTCTGGGACATTTATTTTATACTTTGAGTTGTAATTCAATACGACTTGTTTTATTTGCTCAAACTGTTTCAAATTTGCTCAAACTCCATCAGGAGTTCTTTCATTCCTCTCTGGTGTCTCCTCGTCAGTATCTTTTTGTCATTCTTGTTGCCCGTGTTGTTGTGAGTCCTTTGGCACTGCCTTACTTCCCTGCATTGCGAGATGCTCCGGACTCATCCCCCATTGCTCCAGGCTAAGTTGTTGATGTTAATGCTTTGTTTAAGGAGTTCGGCTGAATATAAGCTAAATTTAAAATCAGATTCTAACTTTTTTAAGTTTTTGGAATTTTTATTTAATGGCTTTAAATGCACACTTTAAGGAAAACTCATCATCGTTACAAGCCAAAGGGGTCTGTCTGAGAACCTGACAGTCTGGTCATTTGTATAGTTCTATATGATGCATTTTTCCAAAGGGTCGTAGTTTGTGTGAAGGTCTTCCACATTTTAACTGGTGCTTTAGGACTAGAGTGAGGCTTGCCTCTTAAAATGAGTTAAAATGTGTTCTTTCCATTTTTATTTTATGAAATACTTTACTGAGAATTGCTATCACTGTTTCTTTAAATGTTTAGTAGAATTTTCCAATGATACCATCTAGGCCTTTTTTGAAATATTATTATTGTTTCTTCCATTTTTTGAATATTGTTGTTGACTCACTGTTCTCAGTAGCTATTGATTATTCAGATTATGTATTCTTTTTCTACGGGTTTTGGTGGTTTTTGCCTTTCCAGAAAGTGTTTCATTTCACCTAAGTTATCAAATTTGTGAACTGATTTGTTAATAGAATCCTTCTGCACAATTCAAGAATTTATTGTCATACTTGCAAAGCATGCTGCCAAATGCACTAGCAAAAGATCGATGTAAAAACAGCCCAGGATTCTGCAACTATGCATTTAAAGTTATTATTCTTGAAAATGGTTGAAAGGTTCAACATTGTATTCTTCCAGTAAGTTGTACTGAATATTATTAGAACTAGCACTGAGTTTGCAGACACAATGTAACACTTTAGGCAAAGCAACAATAGAAGTGTATGTCCACCTAGTTGAGGTAAATAGTAGTGTCCTTATTAGTTCAGTGTTGGTAATCCTGCAAGATGGTGGTGCTAAAATTCATAGTTTAAAGATAAAATATTTTACAAACTATAAATATTTAACACATGAGTTTTATGTCTACTTACTCGAAAATGAAGGAAGGCATAATAATTTTGAATAAAGTAACATGAAAAGAGGAACACATTTTTACTAATCTGAAAAAAAGAGTTTTACATTATCAGAAAGATTTTATAATGCACAGAGACATACTGCTCCTGAAGGAGAAGTTCCATATAAAAACACTTACGGTGCTAGCCAGTGTGACTCGGTTGGAGTGCCATCTATAACCTAAAGGCTGCAGGTTCAAAAGTACATTAAAAAAAGTACATCTGTTCAAAGTACATTCCTAGGTTGTGCGTTTGATCATTCACCCAGGCACGTATGAGAGGCAACCGATCTATGCTTCTCTCTTGCATTGATGTCCTTCTCTCCTCCCCTTCCCTCTCCTCCTCTCCCCTCTCCTCTTCTCTTTTCCTCCCTTCCCCTTCCCTGTCCACCCCTCCCCCGCTCCTCCTCTCTTCTCTTCTCTGATAAAAATAAAAGCCCAATTTGGGGAGAGATGACAGGTGTTAAAACAAGGAAAAGTTTAAGATAACACTGATAATACCAACTTTTCTTCATCTGTTGCTTTTCACAGAAATTAACCTTTTAAAACTCTTCCCATGACACTTTTATTCAGCTTAGTTATTCCATGTACAGTGTGGTATAAACTAATCACTTCCTATTTCATCAAAATACTGCTTCTGATCATACATTTTGCACTGGACACCCACAACTAGCAGGAGCATACCTTCGAGGAAACAGAAGTAAGATTTCTGATCAAAATCTTGGCAAAAGATAATAAAGTATTTCTTTTTTTAAGATTTTATTTATTTATCTTTAGAGGGGAAGGGAAAGAGAGAGGGAGAAAAATATCAATGTATGGTTCCCTCTTGTAGATCCCCTACTGGGAACTGGCCTGCAACCCAGGCATGTGCCCTGAATGGGAATCGAACCACGATCCTTTGGTTTGCAGGCCTGCACTCAATCCACTGAGCTATTCCAGCCAGGGCAAAAGATAATAAACTATTTCTTAATTGACTACAAAATTAAAAGACTGATTTAAAAAACTGAATTGTTATTCCTACTCCATTATGATAATGGCACAAATTATGTAGCAGACATTGGCTGACAAATTATTGAATGTGCAACATTTCATTAAGGGAGGTGTTTTGCTTCACATTGTCTGAAGTGTTTAGTTAGTGCTCAGTAACATACAACACAAACTTAATTCAGAAGGTATTTTGGCAACTCAATCTAAGTTAGAATAGGAGCTACCAAAAAAAACACAACCCAAATCTTTAAGAATGCTAGTCCTTTTAGGGCTGAATTGTCATAGAATGTAGAAGTCGGACATTATACTTTGAACAAACAAAATTAAAATTTCTTCCTGGTTCCAAATGGTTTCATGAAAAACCTAATCTGGGTCAAAAATTTGGCATTCAATGTGAAACCTTCAACATTTTCGAGCAGAGTGTACAAAAGTTCCAAGAGGGACAGGATAAGAAATGAGGGGCTCAAGTATTACCAGCAGAGGGCATTTTTCTCCTCCCGTTGATGAGAGAGGCCAGAGATGTGCTGGAATAGCTTCCTCAAAAACGGTCTTGAGGTTCCCATGGGTGACAGCCAAGCAATTCAAGTCTTTTAACCCCAAGCCTCTTCACCGCATGTATCTCTATGGATAATGATGGAAATCAGCTTCTTCTCCTACAGTTTCTTGATTACATCGTTATCATCTCTACGATCAAGTATAGTTTCCACTAGGACGATAGGAGTATTGGGATAATGGTCTCACTCCGTAAATGATGCAAGACTCATGAGGAAAAAACAAATTATATCTGTTTGTAGATAAAATGATCCGCATAATCCCCCCAATCTTCTTATTCAGCTGCATTCCATAAACTCAGAATCGTTTTTTTTTCTGTCTACCATAATATGGACAAAATAGTTCTCAAAGGCAGTGGGGATAGATTCCTCAGCAAATACCCTGGTGGTGCAAACTGATTGGTGGACAAGTTTTACTTATGTATCCATCACCCACTTTCATTTGGGCCACTTGGGACACTGGTCCAGAGGCTGAGAAAGAATCAGTGGCTTGGCTTCTCACGTACACAACCTGCCAGACCACATATTTTGAGACTAGCCCCCCTCCTAAACAATATTGTACATTTAAGAATGTCCTAAAGGGAGAATATCTGACTTGAAATCCTCTGCTGTCTGGCTTTGGAAGTTAATGTGCATTTCTTGGTATAGCTTCCTTGTAACGTTCACCTATCAAATAGGTAGAATATAGTAAATGCAGTAGTGAGTATAAAACAAGATTATACAAGTACTCCAAACAGCACCTGGTTTTCAGTAAGCGTTCAATACATATACATTACTACGACTCCTCAGTTTCCTACCCACGCGGCCCGAAAATCTATTATTACTCATTCTCTCCCAGGAATAAGTAGCCATGTGCCTTAGTGATACCAAAACAAACAAACAATATGTAGGTTACTTCAGTCCATTTGTACTCACTGGCACTTGGCATAACAGAGAAGGCTTTCTGCCTTCTCCCGAAGGGAAGGAGACTGACATCTAAGGCACATGTGACTTGGGGAACTCTTGGGGGAAGTCTGGGTAAGAACTTCAAAGCCTAAACTGAGATTCACTTTTCAGCAATAAATAGCCAGTATGATATTTCTCAGACAGTAACTAATTTTTTGTAAGATTATATTCACTTATCACCAGGATATGGGTTCATTAATTAAATAATAGAAATAAATCATTTACAGTTTGTTTTGCCTTGAGAGGTTACTTCTATCAGACATAGTTTAAATTTTATATAATTATAAAAATTTTGCAAGCCCATGCACTATGCAGAGATTTTCATGTTATAGTGACTAATATAAAGCTAGAATAGCAATTACACAAAGCTTGACCTCTCTAGAGGGCAAAAATGTCTCACAGAAATGGTAACAAATCCATAATGTATAAGAATTCAAAACATCAGATACTGGAAAAGGTATTATAATCAAGCCATTCCAAATCAGTCAAAAAGGTGTATGATGAAATTTTTCATTATCATATTTTATTTAAAATGCATTTTGCATGATAAATAATTTTTCAGATGTAAAGCCAGGCCTGGCCAGGGCATTTCCCCTGTTTTAGAGAGAGGATTAACTTCCTACTACTTAAACAAGCAGTGTTCTGAATATCCAGCAGTATATTAAATTGTCTGTGACCACTTAAGTCTTAAAAATGTTTATATTCTACTTAAACTAAATATAATTTCCCAATTGCATGGGTTATTTTTTAAAATACTACCTGTATCTGAGCTTAATTTTCTCCAAATGTTTTTATTTTTAAAATCCTTAATGGTAAAAAGTACCTACTAAGGTATGTGTGTGAGTGTGTACAACCTCTCATAACCCTAGACTGAAGTAAACTATTACATATATCATTTTACCTTAGAATGTTTGACAATACATTTTTGGCCAATTGGCATAGATTTTACTTCAAAACAGCACCACAGTTTTCTGCGAGGATTATTTTAAAGCCTAGTTTTCAGACTGTCCCACCCTTTTCACTCTATTCTTTAGCACAAGTGGTAGGAAACAGATTCGGCTGCTGGTATCACAGTCCCATAACTAATATAAAGTCCTCCAAAATTGTATTGTCCAGAAAGATTCCATTGCACTATAGAAATCAGGCAATTCTGACACATACATTTTGTAAGCCTGGGTATTATAATAATTTCCTTAGAACATGCCAAGGTCTGGCATCCGACATGTCTCTACCTGTGCAGGTAACAAAGGAGACCAGAAAGCTTTGTCTCCCCAGGATATTTCTTTGTTGATATTACTTGACTTACCATTGTAAACTGAATCTATTCCATTGTCCAAATTGTACATACTACTGCCTAGAGGATTGTGAGCAATTGTGCTGTAACCTGAAGCAATTAGTTTGGAAGCCAAAATGAACTACAGAAACAACAGAAAAACCTCTTGTGATCACACCTTGTGGGGTTTGAGGAGAAAGTAGCCATGTCTGAGGTATGGAAGAATTAAAAAGTTCCCCTTTTTCTTTTTCTTTTTTTCTTTTTTCTGATTATTGATGTTCAAACACAGATGTCTTCATTTTCCCACCACCACTTTCTGATTCATTGCAATTGTTTGAATCTTTNCGGCATGTCTCTACCTGTGCAGGTAACAAAGGAGACCAGAAAGCTTTGTCTTCCCAGGATATTTCTTTGTTGATATTACTTGACTTACCATTGTAAACTGAATCTATTCCATTGTCCAAACTGTACATACTACTGCCTAGAGGATTGTGAGCAATTGTGCTGTAACCTGAAGCAATTAGTTTGGAAGCCAAAATGAACTACAGAAACAACAGAAAAACCTCTTGTGATCACACCTTGTGGGGTTTGAGGAGAAAGTAGCCATGTCTGAGGTATGGAAGAATTAAAAAGTTCCCCTTTTTCTTTTTCTTTTTTTCTTTTTTCTGATTATTGATGTTCAAACACAGATGTCTTCATTTTCCCACCACCACTTTCTGATTCATTGCAATTGTTTGAATCTTTTTGTTTTTATTTTGATTGCTGTTCAAGTACACTTGTCTGCCTTTCTACCCTTCTACTCCTCCCCCCACAGCCATCCCCATCTCCCTTCCCTGATTCCACCCTTCCTTGGTTTTGTCAGTATGCCCTTTATAGCAGTTCCCGAAATCCCTTTCCCCCAATTATCCCCTCCCACATCCCCTCTGGTTACTGTCAGTTTGTTCTTAATTTCAATGTCTCTGGTTATACTTTGCTTGCTTGTTTGTTTTGTTGATTAGGTTCCACTTATAGGTGAGGTCATGTTTGAATTTTAAGTACCTTTAGAAATGTTTTAGTGATACGTCAATAGTCCTCAACTGTCCCTGTTTAGAGGATAAAGTAAATAAACTGGAGAAATTACAGGAATATCATTTTCTCTGTAATGCTCTGATTGACTAAGAAGTCATTTCTAATTATAGCTTTGTATGTTATCCAGCTTTATGTATATTACTGAAAGGTAGTATAAATGATTAAAAAGTATTAGACTTGAAATTAGAATCTCTAGATTTAGTCTTAGGCAATTGTAATCCCAGTTTTCTCGTGTGTTACATGGGCATAATGTGTCACCAAAGTGAGTGTAACTATAATAACTGAATCACAAATTCATAAATAGTAGGCACAGCTTTTGATCTGAGGTCACTTGTAACCAGTTACATTTAAAAAGCTAAGTTCTTTCCCTGAAAAAAAGATAGAGAGGTTAAACAATTCTCCAGGGCTGAGAGCAGCCCTCAGTCTAGACCCATGAACTGTTAAGGCACAAAAGCAACCATTTAACTGTGTAAATAATACATATTGACTTGAACAGATATACATTCTAAGTGAGGAGTAGGAAATCTCACAGTAGGTGTGGCAATGATATTCTTGGTCACATCAAAGAGGAAAGAATCCTAAGCAATGAATGGTATCATGCCATTTATTGGTATGCTTTTTAAATGTATTGGGTTAACATTGGCTAATAGGATCACATAGGTTTCGAGTATGTATTAGTATGATACCATATCTGTGCATTGCGCTGTCTGCCCACCACCTAAATTCAAACCATCTTCTGTCACCATATATTAGGCCATACCATCCCCTACCTCCTTCCCTCTGGCAACCACCAAACTGTTGTCTGTGTCCACAAGTTTCAATTTTATATTCTGCATATGAGTGAAATCCTATGATTCTTAGCTTTCTCTAACTGAATTATTTTTCTTAGCATGATATGCTCAAGGTCATCCATGTTGTAGCAAATGACCGTATTTTGTCTTTTCTCACGGCTGAGTAGTATCCCATTGTATATATGTACCACATCTTTATACAGTCCTCTACCAAAGGACACTGTGGTTGTCTCCATGTCCTGTCTAATATGAATAATGCTGCAATGAACATAGAGATGCATGTATCTCTGCAAATATAGAGATGGGCTTCCAAACTTCTTACTTCTATATAAATGCCAGAGCCTTGGCTAAAATGATATAAATAAATTAGTGTGAAATACAACCCATATAACCACGATTCATTCATGCATTTGCGAGTGTTTTGAAAGGGGAAAAAAAAACGAAAACCACATTGCTCTGTGACTGCAAACTTTTCTTCAGTAGTGTAATAAGTCTCTGGGAAATCATTCAGCACTGGGCAAAAGGCCAATTTTTCTGGCTACAACTGGCATAACTGGGCCTGCAGAAGTGATATCTGTCCTAGGATAATCTGCATTGAAAAATACATGCTATGAAAAACTGGTAATATTTTCCCTAATATTTCGAGCCCAAAGAGAAACATTTGTTAGGTGATACAGTGTCTACAATTGTCCTGCTTTTTATACAATGTACTGAGTTTATTTATTTTTTTAATTATTTTATTTATTTATTTTTTAGGGAGAGGGGAAGGGAAGGAGAAAGAGTGGGAGAGAAACATCAGTGTGTGGTTGCCTCTCATGCATCTCCCACTGGGAACTGGCCCGCAACCCAGGCATGTGCCCTGACTGGGAATTGAACCGCGATTGGCTGGTTCGCAGGCCCGCACTCAATCCACTGAGCTACACCAGCCAGGGCTGTACTGAGTTTATTTTAAAATAAAGTTGTAATTTAAGTTTCCTTATGTGGTGAAAAACAATACATCTGCATAAAGATGTTATTTTTGTATCAATGGAAATACTTACCTCCTGATTTATATGATTGAATGCTAATGCCATACTGTTTTAATTACTTTGGTTTTGTAATATATTTTAAAATATACAGGGCGGGTAAAAGTAGGTTTAAAGTTGTGAATACACAAAACACAGAGTTTATTCTTGTATTATTTATTAATTGTTGTATTTTCACTTGTATTACAGCCATAAATCTACTTTTTCCCTCCCCTATATTTTAAAACTGGTAAGTATGATGCCTCTAGCTTTTTGGTTCTTATTGCCTTTATTTTTAAATCTAATACACTTTTAATTCTATTTGTCATGTAAACCTCTAAACAGTCAAACAAGGAAATACTATATATTACACATGAACTTCAAAATACAACTATAATTACATTTTTCATACATTCCTGTGATCTTCCCTATGTCAGAATCTATCTTCTGTCTTTGAACACACAAACACAAACCCCTTACTATGAAATTAGGATAATCCCACTTTATACATACTAGTTTTTTTGTCATTGAAAAAATGTAAAAATTATGTAATATGTTGATAATATTCTTATGACCATAGAAATTTTTACCTTTAATTATTTGTTTACATCAGTATATTACAATTACCTAAGTTCCATATTTACAGGGAATTTATATTGTTTCCCCAAAGTTTTCGATGATAAACAATGCAGCAATTCTCCTTTCTCTAAAAGATATACAGTAAATCCCTTTTCCTGTGTCTGGGCTCTATTTCTCCCATTCCTGTTGTCCTCACTCTACTTCAGTTATACTTCACTCTTGCTTTACTCACTATCTTGAAAAATCTGTTTTATTCCTGGTCTCTTTTGTTATATGCAATCATTGAGTATGCAATCAATGGCACTTCAAAAAAATCAAATATGTGATCATGCCATTTCCATTTCTACTGTTCTCAGTAGAATGTCTATGGTCTCAAGTTAAAAGAAATTGTTTTCAAAATGTCTTATATGATCTCTCCTTCAGGTATATCTTGAGCTACTTTCCTTCTCACTGAACATGGCATTATTACTATGATATGCTACCTTCTCATGACTTCAGGACATTATCCATTTTTTCCTTTCCCTGGGAAAGGAAAACTTACCCTTGCTCATGCTCTGCCCTCCACACATATACACACATAGACTAGCTCAACCAATTTCTTCTTTTGTGTCTCAGGTTGTTTCACTCCCTCATCATCTGCACCATCTTAAATCCCTGCTCCTTGAATCGCTAAAGTATATTGTATAGCATATCCTTTAGTTGTCCAAATTATTTATTTTTCCTTAATTCTATGATGCTAGATTTCATTGAACTACTTTGTCTTTATAATTATCACTTTCCTAGAACATTGTTTTTGCTCAATTACTAGTTTTAATACTGAATTGAAGACCATGGGGAGCTGTTGAAGGTTACAAGTGATATAGACACATAGTAACATGAATGTAGAAGATGAAAATTCACTATTCATTTTTAGCATCTACGTTGCTTCATTTTACTGAAAAACCTAGAAAATATAAACTATATTTTATATATACTCATTAGTTATAATTTTTGATACAAAATAGATCACATTAATTAAATGCATTCATGAAATATTTAGAAAGGAAAAAGACAGATACCTTTTTGCTGTTTTCAAATTTTCTGTAAATAAGCAAACTGTACATATGTAATTTTCTCATGGCAACTTTGGTGGTGGGGACTGTTCTTGGTATTCCTATGCCTAGTTTCTCTCTTCCTGGACAACAATAGGAAAGTATGAGAGCAGAACTAGAGAGGTTGTCTATTCCATTTCCTTGTTCTTGAATTGTAGCTATGGCAGGCTACTTTCTGTCTTGAATACATCTTGAATTCAATAAGAGTAGCTTATTGAATTCCATTTCCCCGGAGCCTCAAAGATTGTATAAGCAAGAATATTCTGACATTAATAATGTTTTCCTAGAATGCTGAGGGTACTTTCTCACTTCCATTAGCAATTTTAAGTGACACAGAATTGGAGCCAAAAGTGGTTACAGACACTTACGAAAGAAAATCTGCTTGATTATTTGAATGGCTTATCGCAGAAGGCAGTTATTATGTGGTTATTATTAAAAACTGGGACAGTAGTTGATTGTGGCATGCAACAGCAAAATAATTAAATTTAGTCAGTGGTCATCTAAAATAAATAGTAAATTAAGATAACTGTTTGAAAGACCACATGAAATGTCAAATGCCTGCTGCAGTAAGACATATTGATGGAGCAAAGAAGTGCATAAACTCTTTCCTTCTCCCTTTGTGAGAAAGACTAAAGAAGTAAAATGGCAAGAGCAAGAATTTAAAGTAGTAACCCAAAGCACAAGAGAATTGGAAAGGTCCAACATCCAAAATAATATCTCATTTCTTGTAATTATAGAGATGTTTGCACAAAATGTGAGAAGCAGGGTATGATAATGTGGGTATTGCTGAATTACTATATAAATTTAATTCACATTCTTGTCATAGCAATTATTTAATATTAGGAAATATGTGAAATAAATTGATGCTGTGAGAATTGACATGAGAGTTTGGATGACTGTGACTATAATTACAGGACAGACTTATGGTCTGTCTAGTATTTGGCTTATTTGAAAAACACTTAGTGACTAATCCTATGGTAGTTAACTTGCAAGGGAACCCCAGCGGACCTCATGGTGCCCCCCAGCTATTCCAATTGCTATCTCGAGCATAAGCAGACTTAGATCTCAACATAGACTTGGGGAGACAAGTGCAAAGTTCTTCTCGACACGAAAAGGCTTACATGCATAAATACCAAAGCATTATTTTTAAATATCAGTATAAATCTGGGCATTTATAGAAATTTTCTATTTGTTAGAACTATAAACAAGGACCATATATATATTTTTTTATTTTAATTGTTGTTCAAGTACAGTTTTCTGTCTTTTACTCCCATCTCAGCCCCCTCACCCAGCCCTTCCCCCACCCTCCCATTTCCACCTCCACTAGTTTGTGTCCATGTGTCTTTTATACTTGTTCCTGTAAATCCTTCCCCTTTTCCCTTGAAATTCCCTCCCCTCTCCCCTCTGGTCACTGTCAGCCTGTTCTCTATTTCAGTGTCTTTGGTTATATTTTGCTTGTTTGTTTGTTTTGTTGTTTAGGTTCCTGTTAAAGGTGAGATCATGTGGTATTTGTCTTTTACCACCTGGTTTATTTCACTCAGCATAATGCTTTCCAGTTCCATCCATTAAACCAAAAATAAGGGTGTACAGAACAAAGATTCTGGATTCAAAGAACTAAACTGAATACCTGCACCTAATTTTGAAATTTGCTCCTGTGGTTGACTGAAATCTAGACTCAGTGGATCTGGAATATCAGTTGTTCCTTCTGTCTGATAATGATGAGGACATGAAAGATTAATAAAATAGAAATGTTCAAATAGATTATCAGATAACATTTGCTTCTCTTCATCTATTTTAACTATAATCCACAAAAGAGCCTAAACTAGGTGGTAAAAAATAAATTGGAGACAAGAACACTGGTATCCTTAAAAAGCTTTGCATTTGCTATACTTATGGGTCCTAAAAGATACTGAAGGTTTGATGGGATCCTGAAGCCATGGGAGCTAAAGGCAGGTTGTCTCACCAGAAACTTTACTGTAAGAGTCAGCAGTGCCACTTGGTTACCAGAAGGACTCAATATAGTAAATTTCTAGTTAATTAATTATGGGGTTCCAAGGAGTAAAACACATATTGAACCTCTCCAAATCCTATCTGATTTGTGTAAAGTGTGTGTGTATTTGTGTAGAGGTATAAAAATACAGAAAATAACTCTGCTACAGAAGGTCTAGATATAAGAGACTATAAAAGAAAGTACAAACCCCTACCTCTAATAGGCATGGATTAATTTACAGATGCAGAGAAAGAACAGACCTAGGACTCTTTCCTTTTTGTTTATTTGTTTGTTTTTTGAATTTGTAAAAATAATTTTTATTAAATTTATTGGGGTGACATTGGTCAACAGAATCACATAGGTTTCGAGTGTACACCTCCACGATACCACATCTGTACACGGCACTGTGGGTCTACCGCCTAAAGTCAAACCAATCTTCTATCACCATATATTAGACCTTCTCTATCTCTCAATGCTCTCATCCCCTTCCCTCTGGCAACCACCAGATTACTGTGTCCACAAGTTTCAGTTTTATATCCCAGATATGAGTGGAAGCACATGGTTATTAACTTTTTCTGACTGACTTATTTCACTTCGCACAATACTCTCAAAGTGACCCAGTAAGCTTTCTCCTGAGTATCTACCAGAAAAACTCAAAAACACATTCACAAAGATGTATGCACCACTTTGTTCATTGCAGCATTATTCACAGTGGCCAAGACAGGGAAAGAGCGAAAGTGTCCTTCCATAGGGGACTGCATAGAGAAGATGAGGTACATATACACAGTGGAATACTACTCAGCCCCAAGAAAAGATGAGATACTGCCATTTGTGACAACATGGATGGACCTTGAGGCCTAGGACTGTAGAAAAAAGACTTCATTGCATTGCAAGTCTTCATTCTACCATTTGCCAAAGTTATCCAAGCCCCCTTCTTAGGACAGAAGGTATGGGAAAGGGACAGAGTGACATGTTTGCATAGTTGTTGATCACTCCTCTGAGTCAGCATTAACCCCTGGAGGCACAAAATGCTGTTACTACTCATGGGTCAGCATGAAGACCTGTGGAGGTCATGAGAGAAATGGAATGCTGGCCAATTTCCATCTCACTGTGAACCCAATATATCCATAACATCATCCTCTGATTTTTGTATCAGCTCCTGAGCCCTAAAGAGGCAAGACCAGTAAATCTCAAAATCCAATCTGTTTTCCCTATTTAAAAAAGTATTTTTTCTGGGTTAAAGTTGTGTGTGTGTGTGTGTGTGTGTGTATTTAATGTACTGGCATTTGCCCAGATGATGCAAAAGCAATAGCGCATAAATATGATAGCATTCTAGCACAAATCAATTCAGTGGGATTGCTGATACTAGTACACATTGTATCCTTCTCAGCCATGCATCTGAAATAGACATGCATCCTGCAAAACAACCTTACTTAGGAATATCCTAAGTAAACAGTAAATAGTACTCATTTTTAATACCTGACGTGTGCAACAAAATGGGAAGTATGAATAAAGTACTTTTGCTGAAAATCAATGTTGAATGCCTGTTTACAGCAACAGCATTTTGTAACTTTTTCAGTAACGAGCTGAAATAGCTTCTTATTTCATACATACAACAAGGTTTTCACTTGAAAGAATGGCTGGTAGAAAAGTCACAGTAATAAAAATAGGCATTTGGCTGATAGCTTTTTCAAAATAAATAGAGGGAGTTTCTTTTTTCAACATAGAGCATGTGTTGCCAAGAATAGCTTTCCAATATTTAAAAAGTATTCAAATAAGATTCATCATTGCATTTATGAATGAGATTTTTGATGTTGCATAATAAAATCTGTCAGCATTTTAATGCTCTGCATAACAATATGCATGTTTCTAAATGATTAATGTATGATATAAAATCAAGCAGTCATTAAAACGTCCATTCAAAGTGCCAATAGGTTAATCTAAAAGGGTGTAAAATTTATTGATAAGGTTTCAAATTCTGTGTTGCAGGAAACTTTTAAGAAACTACCACTTTCCAAGTTTGTCATAGTATTGAAAACTAGCCATAACTACCTGAAGTACTATTAAAGTGTGCCTCTCTTCTCTAACTACATGTCATTGTAAGACCAAGTATTCTTAACATACTGTAAATGAAGCAACACAGAACTGATTATGAGAGTTCAACTTTGTTCTATTAATCCAGACATTCAAATGATTTATAAAATTATTAAACAATGACACTCCTCACTATTTTAAAAAACATATAGTATGATAAAATTACATTTGATAAATTGTCATATAATTATTTCTTATTATTTTTAAATGAATCAATAAATACCTATTTTGCAAACTTTTGTTTTAATACCTAATTCAGTACACATCTATAAATTTTACCCATATAAACAAAAGATCTTTGGGGCTCTTAATAATTTCTTAGGATGTAATGTGACTCAGAGGCCAAAAAAAGCTGAGAACTGTTCAACTCAGCAAGAAAAGTTTCTGATGAGAGTGATGTCACAACATGGTGGAACAGGTGGTTCCTGACTTCAATCCCCCTTATAGGTAGACCAGCTAGCAACTATTCATAGATAGCTGTCTTTGCGAAAATCACAGAAACTAGGAGTGATGCCAAACACCTCTGGGCCAAAAAATTGATAAAACAGTATTAGAAGGGTAAGAGGAGGGGTTTCACCTTGAACACATCCCCCCCTTCCCAGAGTGGCACAGCGCTGCTCTGAGAGCATCTCCAAGTACCTATGGTTTCTACAGTGGGAAAAATAAAGTTCAAAGTGGTCTTCCAGCTTGCCCAGCATTAGAGGACACTGCCATATGAACCACTTAGGTCTTGTATCCAGGGATCACTGGGAGAATCAACAGGGTTAGACTGTGGGGATCAGCAAGAGACAAAGGAGGAGGTGGGGCTCGCGGCAACCAGCATGTAGATCTTGGCAGACCACATTCCTGCTGGCAGGGCTGCCTAAGCAGAGACCCCAGCTGGTGGTTTTCTCCATCTGCAAAGCCAACCCAGTAGCCCCATCTGGCCAGCATGGTTAGAGGTTCATGTCCAGTTTGAGTCTCTAGACAATGGGTTTTCCCAGCTGCAGAGAAATCTGACCGTGCACCTAGGCAGGGAAGCAAGTCAACAGCCCAATAGATCAATATAGCCTTAGGGAGCCCAACATGGCTGCTGGAGCAATCTCAGACCCATCCTACAAATCCACATGGGCAAAGAGCCAAGACAGCAGCTCTAACCAATTATGAAACATAACCTGTGGCCCTACCGTCCAATCATGAAGCCAAGCCTTCAGTCCTGCATGAGTGCAGATTCTAGCAAGCAGCACCACCATGGTAGAGAGTACAACCTGACTTCAATTTCAAAATTCAAAGACAAAGAGAAAATTTTGAGGCAGCAAGAAAAAAGAGACTTGTCTCATACAAGTGAGGCCACATAAGATGGTTAGTGGCCCTGGCTAGCATAGCTCAGTGGATTGAGCATGGACTTGTGAAGCAAAAGGTCTCTTGTTCAATTCCCAGTAATGGCACGTGCCTGGGTTTCAGACCAGGTCCCCAGTAGGGGACACATGAGAGGCAACCACACATTGATGTTTCTTTCTCACTCTTTCTCCTTCCCTTCCTCTCCCTCTAAAAATAAATAAATAAAATATTTTTAAAAGATGGTTAGTGAATTTCTCAGCAGAAAACTTGCAGGCCAGGTGACAGTGGGATGATGTATTCAAAACATTGGGGGAAAAACTTTCAACAAGAATGCTGACCTGGCAAAGTTGTTCTTCATAAATGAAGGAGAGATAAATCTTTTCCCAAACAAATACACAAACAAAAGAAGCTTAGAGAGTTCATTACTTTAACCTGCCTCATAAGAAATGCTAAAAGGAGTTCGGGCTAATGTAAAAACAAAACAAAACAAATAAACAAATGGAAAATTGAATAACCATATATCCTCATGAATACATAAAACTCAGTGATAAATGTAAATATATAATCAAAGTAAGATTTTCTAATATTGTATTGGTAGTACATAAATCACATCCAATTCCAGTTTAAAAGTCAAAAAATGTACTGAAAATAACTATAAGAATTTGTTACTGGATTCACAATATAATAAAGATTTAAATTATAACACCAATAACCTAAAATTGAGTGTGAGAGAGATACAGAGTTTTTGTATGCTATTGAAGTAAAATTGTATCAGCTTGAAATAGGACATTAAAACTGTGAGACATTTTATGTACAACTTATGATAACCTCAAAGAAAAACCTTTGTGTAGTAGACACACAAAAGATTAATATAGAAGAATCAAAGCATAAAACCACAATTCATTACATCACAAAGCAAATCAGAAAGAAAGGCCAAGAAGAACATCAATACCATCAGAAATGGAAATCACAAAGTCTTTATCTATCAAGAATTACTTTAAAGTATATAGATTAGACTTTTCAATGAAAAGGCAAAGAATGGTTAAATAAATAAAAACACAGGCCCAGTGATATACTGCCAACAAAAGCTTCACTTTAGGTTTAAGGACCAGAAAGGCTGGAAATCAAAGGGTAGAAAGATATTCCAAGCAAATGGTAACCAAAAGAGAACAGAACATGGCTATATTTACACAAAAAACTTAGACTTCAATTTAAAGTGGTAACAAGAGACAAAAAAATTGTTATATTATGATAAAGGGGCCAATTCATGAAAAAAGGGATAATTGTAAATATTTAGACAGCCAACGTTGCAGCGTCTAAGTATATGAAAAAAATACCAGCAAACTAAAAGGAGGGGGCAATGCAGAAGCCTGCACAATTACAGTAAGGAACTTAAGGCCTCATTCTCAACAATGAGTAAACCATCCAGTTGGAAAATCAACAATGAAAGAGTGGATTTCAAAACCCTATAGAGCTAATGGACCTAACAGAGAAACACACACCAGAGAACAGTCCAGTCAAAAACATCAGAACACATTCTCCTCGAGTATACAAGGAACGTTCTCCAGGATCAATCATATCTTAGGCCACACAATAAATCTTAACAAATTCAAGAAGTTTGAAATTATATTAAGTATCTTTTACTACCACAATCTAATAAATTAGATATCAATACCAGAGGGAAAACTGGAAAATTCACAAACATGTAAAAATTAAATAACACATTCCTGAACAACCAAGGAATCAAGGAAGGAATCAAAAGGAAAAATCAAATAATCTTGAGACAAACAAAAATGGAAATACAATATACCAAAATGTATGGGATGCAGCCAAAGCAGTCCTAAAAGGAAAGTGTATAACCTATGAATTTCTACATATAGGAAAATGTAAGGTCTCAAACAATCTAATGATACAGCTCAAGGAACTAGAAAAAAAGAACAAACTAAGGTCAAAATTAGAAGAGGAAAGGAAAAGAATAAAGATTAGAGTAGGAATAAATGAAATAGAGACTAGGAAAATTATAGAAAAGATCAATGAAACCAGAGTTAGTTTTTTGAAAAAACAAGCAAAACTGACAAGCCTTTACCAAGATTAACCAAGAAAAAAAGGTAGAGGATTCAAACAAATAAAGTTATGACTGAGAGAGGAAATATAACTGATATCACACAATACAAAGGATCATAAGAGACTACTGTGAATAGTTATGTACCAACAGATTGAACAAGCTAGATTAAGAAATGGATACCTTCTTTCTCTAGGCTAAGTGGGACACCATCATCTTTGAAGACATGCGTGTTGTGTGGCTTTTGTAGGAGATGAAGATATGTGCCTCCCATAATGAAATTTCATCCCATCATCTCAACAGAAGTTATGTGGTCCTGGGGAATAAAGGCCAAATTTTATTAACTATCAGATCAGATGAGCACAGACACTAGAGTAAACCATGAGATTGGAATGTTAACACAGACTACTGTTTTATAAGACATCTCCAGTGATGGCTGGTTAATCACAGTGTCTTCAAAGAATTAGTACCTATTCAGGTGCTGCTTGATGTATTAGAAGAAAAATGTAAGTATCATAACTCAGTTCACAGTTTCTGAAACTCAGCCAGTTCACAGACCTGGAGCCCCCTGACTGTGGGGAAGACAATGCCTTTTCATGAGAGGACTGATTCATAGTTACATTTCTAGTCCATGAATGTTCTTTAATTGTTCTTCATTTTGAGAATGACTGTAAACTTGGGAAGGGTATAACTATACTTTTAGAAGTTATTAGATGTTAGCTCTGTTCTAACATTTACGCCGAGAGACTCAAAATGTCACTGAGGTCCAAGAGTGAGAATGGAGATGTGAAGAGGTCAGGGGTTAAATAAAGGTTTAGCCCACACCCATTAACAGTACTTCCAGTGGAACTGTGGATCCACTGACAGTCCGCAGACTCCTTAAGTCAGGGCTCCTATGGCAGTAAAGACTAAGTGGAAGTCCCAGAAACTCCCCTTCCTTTCTAGAATATCTATCTACCTAGCCCAATTGTAGCACTTTCTATTTCTTTAACAATAAACTGAAGGTAATGCCAAGTCTTTGGGGACACTTCAGAGATTAGTACCACCATGAAAACTGAGAGAGACAAAGAGGTATATTCTAATTGTAGACACATCTAATTTGTCACATTACTCTGCAAAAGAGTTCCAGATTTTTTTATGTATCCTGTTAATCATTTTAGTTTAGGATCATCTAAAAGGAACCAAGAATTTGAGTGTAGTGTTATTTGGCAAATTATTCCAGGGCTGTGAGACAGTTGAAGGCCAGTTCTGTGTCTCATTTTTTCATTTCTAGAGCAAAGAACTTTATTCAGTGCTCTGTAGGCATTAAATAAATATTCTCAAAATACATGAGTAAATGAGTGAATTACACAGAAAGAAGATAGATTTACTAACTCAGTATTGATAACTTAAAACTGTATCAGTTTATAAGGATATTACAATCCCAAGAAGTATAGAAGTTGCTGGAAAACAGAGATTCAAATAATTTCTTGAATTTTGTTTCAATTACACAAAATGTATAATTATATGACTATCAAGATATGTTTGTAGAATTTCTTTTTTTTAAAGATTTTATTTATTTATCTTTAGAGGGGAAGGGAAGGAGAGAGGGAGAGAAACATCAATGCATGGTTGCCTCTTGTGCGCTCCCTACTGGGGACCTGGCCTGCAACCCAGGCATGTGCCCTGACTGGGAATCAAACCATGGTCGTGTGATTCGCAGGCTCGTGCTCAATCCACTGAGCTACACCAGCCAGGGCTGTTTGTAGAACTTCTTGAAATACTAGGATAGGACACAGACTCTCAAATGTACTATGTGTACATGTACATATATATAATGTGTATATATACAAGTAAGTGTGTCCATACAAATCATAATATATAAATTTTGAGTTATATATGTCAAAGTATATATGTACATATAAAACAGATATATCAACTGAAGACAAAATTAAAATCAATTTTGTCTTAAATCAAATAATTTTGTTTTTATAATGGTTTCCTCCAGTATTTTGGGATTTCTTTAGATTAAATTAGAGATATTCTTGACATATATTTTAGTTATGTGTAAATATAAGCCCTCTAGCCATTAGGAAAAAAGAAAATTTTTCCAAATTCAATAAAAGAATCAGATTTACAATTTGAAATTTATTATAAAAACCTGGGAGTATACAAATACTCTATTACTTTCCTGAACATTTTACACTGGTATGAGATATTGTGTAAAAGCATGGCAACAAACAAAAAATATGTTTAGAGCACCAAAAATCATTCGATCAAAAATTCTTCCCATCCTCACTGAGACTTGCAGTCAAAAATGTTTAAATTCACCTCCAAATAATCTGTATAGCTTTCAGATGAAAATAAGTGTAAACAATTTTACATCTGTTTCCACATCAATGAGTTACTATACTTAAATTATTGACTATAAGATACGACGGTTTTCAAAGGTTTCATTTTTAAGTGAATAGTGAGATGAGAAAACTTAGGAATATATTTGGTTAAAAATTTGAACATTTAGCAAACAATGCCCTGTTTAAATACAAATTTAAAACACTTAATAATTGGAAAGTATTGTGGGCATTGAGAGGTTTTAGTTCCTATATAATTTATTATATAAATTTATATAATAATTTATTATAATTATAAATAAAGTAATTTATTATTATAATACTGCTACATAAAAATAATACATCCCAGTGACTTTCAAAAATAAGTGTTTATGCACCTGGAGTCCACTGGGGGCAGCTAGGAGATTGATCACCTTACCTGGAACGACGGGCTAGCGACTGGTCTAAAATGGCCTCAGCTGGGGCCACTACAGCACCTCCTCCTAATTTGTGTTTCTTGTCCAATAGTTTTCATGGGTCTTACTCAGTGTCCTACGGAGAATCAATGTATAAGGTGCATGTGTATTTATACATTTACATATATATATATATATGAGTGTGTGTGTATACACACACACACACACACACACACACATATATATACATAGAGGGAAAGAGATTACAATGAATTGGCTCACAAAAATATGGAGGCTAAAAAGCCCAAAATAATACACAGAGAGATAAACAATTGAAGTTATTAATGCAATTAATCTAAAACATTAATAATATTTAATATGATTTTTAGTGGGAATATAAATATTTATTTTACAATTCTTTTATTTCCACTTGTTCTTGAATAAGTAATACAAACCCTGTGGTGGCAAAAAAAATCATATTTTTTTCTATTTTCCTAGAAGAATATAGAATAATGTTTTCTTTTTTATTGTGTTCAATTGCAGGTTTCCCCATTTCCACCCATTATTTCCACCTTCCACATTTGCTCTGCCCCACCCTGCCCCATTGTCTTTGTTCATGTGTCGTTTATACATATTCCTGACCTGACCCTTCCCCTTTTTTCTCCCATTATCGCCCTATTCCCTCCCATCTGGTTGCTATCAGTTTGTTCTTTTTTTTATATTTTTATCATTTTTTATTGTTGTTCAAATATAGTTGTCTTCATTTTCCCATCACCACTTCCCTTTACCCTACCAACCCCCACCTCTCACCCTCAATCTTACCCTCCTTTGGCTTTGTTCATGGGTCCTTTATACGTGTTTCTTGATGATCCTTTCCCTTCTTTCCCTGTTATCTACCTCCCATCTCTTCTCTGGTTACTGTCAGTTTGTTCTTTATTTTAATGTCTCTGGTTATATTTTGCTTTCTTATTCATTTTGTTGATTAGGTTCCATTTACAGTTGAGATCATGTGGTATTTGTCTTTTACCACCTGGCTTATTTCACTTAGCATAATGCTCTCCAGTTCCATCCATGCTGTTTTGAAAGGTGTGAGTCTTTCTTTCTTTCTTTCTTTCTTTTCTCCTTCCTTCCTTCCTCTCTCTCTCTCTTCCTTTCCTCTCTCTCTCTCTTCCTTTTCTTTTCTTTTCTTTCTTTCTTTCTTTCTTTCTTTCTTTCTTTCTTTCTTTCTTTCTTTCTTTCTTTCTTTCTTTCTTCCTTTCTTTCTTTCTTTCTCTTTCTTTCTCTTTCTTTCTCTCTTTCTCTCTCTCCTTCCTTCCTTCCTTCCTTCCTTCCTTCCTTCCTTCCTTCCTTCCTCCCTTCCTTCCTCTTTTCCTTCCTTCCTTCCTCTTTTCCTTCCTTCCTTCCTCTTTTCCTTCCTTCCTTCCTTCCTTCCCTGTAGTATTCCATTGTGTAAATGTACCACAGTGTTTTAATCCACTCAGTTACTGATGGACACTTAGGCTGTTTCTAGCCCTTGGCTGTTGTAAACAGCACTGCTATGAACATTGGGGTGCATAGGTTCTTTTCAATTTGTATTTTAGAATCCTTAGGGTATAATCCCAGCAGTGGAATAGCTGGGTCAAAGGGCAGTTCCATTTTTAGTTTTTTGAGGAGATTACATAAAGTTTCCACAGCAGCTACACCAGTCTGCATTCCCAACAATAGTGCACTAAGGTTCTTTTTTCGCCACATCCTCTCCAATACTTGCTGTTTGTTGATTTGTTTATAATGTCCATTCCCACTGGGGTGAAATGGTATCTCATTGCAGTTTTAATTTTCATCTCTCTGATGGCTAGTGAGGCTGAGCATCCTTTCTTATGTCTCTAGGCCCTCTGTATGTTCTCCTTGTAGAAGTGTCTGTTCAAATCCTTTGCCCATTTTTTAATTGGATTATTTGTCTTCCTAGAGTGGAGTCATGTGAGTTCCTTATATATATTGGAGATCAAACCCTTGGCTGAGGTATCCTTGGCAAATACATTGTCCCATATGGTTGGTTCCCTTTTTATTTTGCTGATGTTTTCTTTAGCCAACCAGAAGTTTTTCTTTTTTTATTTGATGTAGTCCCATTTGTTTATTCTTTCCTTTATATTCCATTCTCTAGGGGACATGCCAGTGAAAATATTGCTGCATGGAATATCTGAGATTTTCTTGCCTATGTTCTCCTGAAGGACTTTTATGGTGTCACAACTTACATTTAAGCCTTTTATCCACCTTGAGTTTATTTTTGTATATGGTGTAAGTTGGTGGTTGAGTTTCATTTTTTTGCATGTAGCTGTCCAGATCTCCCAACACCGTTTGTTGAAGAGGCTATTTTTACTCCATTTTATGCTTCTGCCCCCACTGTTGAATATTAATTGACTACAATGACATGGGCTTATTTCCTGGTTCTCTATTCTGTTCTATTAGTCTATGCATCTGTTCTTATGCCAGTACCAGACTGTTTTTTTTAAGCTTTAAAAAAATTTTTTTTCGAAGATTTTATTTATTTATCTTTAGAAGAGAAGGGAAGGAGAGAAGGAGAGAAATATCAATGTATGGTTGCTTCTCATGCATCCCCTACTGGGAACTGGCCTGCAGCCCAGGCATGTGCCCTGACTGGAAATCAAACCTCGATTGTGTGGTTCACAGGCCCGTGCTCAATCCTCTGAGCTACATCAGCCAGGGCAGACTGTTTTGGTTACAGTGGCTTTGTAATATAGTCTGATATTAGGTATCATGACTCCTCCTACTTTATTCTTCTTTCTCAAAATTGCTGAGGCTATTTGGGGTCATCATGGTTCCATATAAATTTTTTAAGTGTTTGTCTATATCTGTGACCTATGTCATTCATATTTTAATAGGGACTATAAATTGTGTTGGGTATGAACAATTTGATGATGTTAATTTTTCCAATTCAAGAACATGCTTCCATTTGTGCCTTCCTTCGTTTGCTTTTAACAATCATTTGTTTGTTTACTGATTTTATTATACATAATCCAGAATGCTTTCTTACAGGTAGGTCCAGATAAGATTTATAAGATATGAATTTAAAAGATGTCTGTCATTGTTTGAGAAATTATTAAAAACCATATTATATCACTTAGTACTTATTGATTTTATGTCTTACTAAATAACAAGCATCTGAATTTCAGGTTTTTGTTCTGAAGTTATGTTTTTGTTTCTTCCCTCATAGATAATATGGTAGAAGAAAAGATTGAGAAATTTACATATGAATCATGGCACAGGACACTAAAACTTAAAGACTAAATTAATTTTATATGAATTTTGACAATTCTTTTTATGTTAAGAGAAATGTTGGTACTAATTCTATTTATGTCCTAGCATATCAATATTTGAAAAACAATGTGAAAGTGAGAGAAAGAAAGATTATATTAAGAAGTTTTCTGATGCTCTTTGAAGGTGAAAACATTGCTTAAAGTAGCTAGAAAATTAGTTGTTTATAATTTTATAAAGTATGTACATTTAAATTTTTCTTATATCTCTGGGAAATGTTAATATAACTTGACAATGTTTTAAAATTTTATTCTTTATGAGGAATGTTTTTATCATGCTAATTTGAAATGGCTTTAATTTCTTTTACAACTTCCTACTTTCAGATTTAAAATTTATTCTTCCTACTTGTAAGGAAGAAAAACTCACCTCTAAATTCAAACGAATTATGCATACATTAAATCAACTTTGTTATCTACTCATGCCTTTTTATTTTATAACATCATCCTTTTATCAGAATTCTTATTGCCATTTCAGAGGAAACCCAAGCTCTCTTATTTTTCTGGATTCAAAAATAGATCTATTGGACTTTCAGTTTAAATCATGCCTGTAGAGCACGATGAAAGCAAACATGATTTTTAAAACATAACTCAAAATTGTAAGTAGATGTAAGACTCACATACAGAGAACTTTTCCCTTGACAAAATTTTTCCCAGTTGGGCCTACTCTTAAAAAATTAGCAAAGTATTCAATGAATCATGTCGGTATATATAGAAGTAATACACTTTAAAATTAATATTTATCTTCAAATGAAAGATTTTTATGAAAGTATCATCAGTGTATCATCCCTTTAGAAGATTTCGCCACCTTTTGAACTACTATAATACTAATTAATTCATGAACATTCCAAATAAATTAGAAGAACCTAACTTTCAGGCAACTGTGTATCTTTCTGAAATGCCTTGGATCATCACATAAAAAAAATTCAGGCTGCATAAACCCTATTTACCATGGAGGGCAATTTTCCATCCCTATAAAGCAAATAGGAAATGAACTACAGTAACAAGAACAGATATTTTTAAATATATTCCTCCAGATTCCATGTCTTGAGATGATTAGAGGACACAGAAGAATCTGGGAAAATGTATTCTTTAACATAAGAGCTAAATAATATAATAATATAAACTAAGTATAAGTTAGAAAAAACATGTGACTCAGGAAGCAGCATCACACTGGATTTAGAGTTGGAAAGACACGGATTCTAAAACGAGCCTCTCATCACCACATGGCTTGAGGACTTAAAATAGAATTAAGAATTTTAAATTTCTTCCTGTGGGAAGCAAACATAATAATAATGTTTCAATAAAAATTTCTGATAATTAAATGATATAATTTATGCAAATTTTTGGCACAGAGTAATTCCTAGACATATAGTTATTGTTATCATACTCTAAGCTTTACTTGGACAAGAAATGAATCTGTCTTTTTTATGGTTCTGTCTCCAGATTCTAGGACAATTCCTGGAACATATCATGTGCACAATAAATATTTGATGAATAGGTTAATAAACACATCTGGCAAACACAAAAAATTGAAAAGAAAGGATGAAAATTTAAAAAGGCCATAATTCTCAATACATGTATGTCTTCTCACATTTAAAGTCAAGCCTTTCCAATGAACTGAACACAAAGTTTTGCCTCAGTTTTCTATATTGCCCTAATATAATATGAATTAATGTACATGCATATATTTATGGGAAATATACACGGACTCTGACATTCCACTGAAAATGGTAGATGTTTAGACACTGTGTAATAGTTGAAAAGATTATTAAATTTTGATTCTCAGAAATGTAATGATTTATCCTTGTGCAATTTGAAATCTGTTTTCTTTATAACTTTTAAAACATATAATTCCTTAAATTATCATTTCTCCTTACTTATTACACAACTACTTTTCTCCACATAGGAATCCCCTATGTTTATATTATTAAAATAATTCCTTATTAATGTGGTTATTACATTGTTTCTGCACATTTATTGTCTCCTGTACCAATGATATTCATTACTCACTTTTATATCCTTTTTACTTTGGGAACTCTTAAATGACACAGTACACAGTTATCAACTGAATATACAGATACGGTGTTTTAAGTTAAAGAAACTTTAAGAATTGGTGGGAGAATTGTGCAATGGTAAATTATAAAGTTTGGAGCAACTAAAAAAATCATGAGAAATAATTTAAGTGTGCCTGTGAATGTTGCATCCACCACCGCGAGAACAAATGTCGGAGACTTTCAGGGTTTATGATCTTACTTTATTGGCCAAGTTTAACCTGCGCAGGGGTGAACTCTCAGAGTGTCCAGTGACACAGTGCCCACAAGGGCTGCAAATGAGAGTCACGCCTAGCGCTTACAGCCAAGTCCTTATATAGGGGCAAGCAAGCGTTACATAGAAGTAGATGTGGCAGTTAGCTGTTTGCTTACAGAGCCCGCGCATGGGAACAGGGTGGGGTCTGAGTGGAAAATTATAAAATAAGTCCTTATATAGATTATAATCGACCTAGTTTGCCCAAGGGAGAACATTTGCATTATGCCAGATGGTTGCTCAACTCCATCCCGTTCTCAGTGTCCTTTTCTAGTTTCCCTTGACCTCAGCACACTACTAGTTCTCAATTTCCTTGTTCCCAACATAAACATTTGAGAAATAAGATGGAAATAGAAAAACTAAATTACTGTGACAGAACTTAGGAGAAGAGGAGACCCAGAGAATTAAGCTGAGCATGTGGGGTCCTTTCTTCCATTAATTGACAGTTTCCTGGTGACATTGTAGAAAGAGGTAAATGAGACAATGAACACTGAGCAATGCTTTTGAAAGCCTTGCAGAACAGAGAGACCAGCTTGGTATCCAGTGATTAACAGGAGGAGTTGATAAACTATCCCTATTTTTGTATGGACACCCAAAAAGCAAAGGCATATTGGGTTGAACCAAAGGTAGTTGGTTCATAATTCCCTATGTAGGGGTGTTCAACCTATGGCCCGCAGGCCACATGCAGCCCAGGATGGCTGTGAATGTGGCCCAACACAAAATTGTAAATTTACTTAAAACATTATGAGACTTTTTTCATGATTACATGTCGCACGCAATGTATTTAATGTATAACCCAAGACAACTATTCTTCTTCCAGTGTGTCACAGAGACATCAAAAGGTTGGACATCTGCAAGGACTTGAAGCCAGGTTTTAATCATTTAATTTCCCAAAACTGAATGAAGAAGAAACGCCGATGCCACTAGCAACTTGCAGGAGGAAATAGCTATCCTCTCTGAAGGAGATAACTTCATCCAGACTAAACTATTTCTATATTTTTAAAGTATGATACCACCACTGAATAGAAATAATAAGAATGGGGTACATATGAAGAAAAGGTGATGTGAACTAGCCCACGTGACACGACATTTTTGAAACGCACACACAATTGTCCTTACACTTTCCTCCTTTCGGAGGGCAGATTGGAGCATGATGACTGGTGGGGGCATGACTCGTGATTAGTGTCTCTGTATAGTCAGGACTCACAACACTCTAATTACAAAAACCAAACAAACCAAAAACCCACACTCATACTCACAAGGGTTCTAGACACTGGAGTTCTCAAACCTAAATTTAAAATAAGTACATTTATTATGTTCAAAGAAATTAAGTAGAATACTTAAAAGGTCAGCATAGAATTAGAAAATATCTAAAAAACAAATGAAGTACAGAAACATACGATAAGTGAAAATTAAGTATTCAGTGTAGGGACTTAGGAGAGAAGACAAAGTTTAGGGGGGGTCTTATGGAGCTAGAAAAATAGATAAAAGTAAAATATCAAGAATAAAGTATATAAGGACAAAGTAATGAAGATAATGAAGACAAGTAAAGCTCCATAGATATATAAGCTCCCTAAATATGTAATTGGAATTCACACCAAAAAAAAAAGATGAGAGAAAATATACAGAAATAACAGTGGAGAGACAAAAAAATATATATATATTTTTTAAATAAACACTTTGTCTATATACATCATAACAAAACTCCTGAAGTGAAACAAACAGAAACTTCACAAATGTAGCCTACAAAATAGTTTGCTTTCAAAGGTGCTGAAGTGGACCTAACTACCATTCCTCAATAGAAACAACAGCAACATAAAACAATACAATGGTGGATTAAATTTTTGAAAGAAAATAAGCTCCAAAAGCAGTGATAAAAGATAAATCGAATTTTTAAAAGAAATTATAATAGAGTTGGAGGAAAACAGAAAATAAAGCTAATTGGCCAAGTAAAGAAAATAGTGAAATTAAATATTTAACACCAAACAAAATAATATAAAATTTAAATGTAAATGTACTAATAATCAAGTTAAAATACAAGTCCTGTAGCAGTAATTTATTCAGCTTATCAAAATCACACTTAAAATAACCACTTATGAGAGTTGAAAGGAAAGGATGATAAAACTACACAATGCAAATAATATCAAATGAAAGTTTGCAAGAATATGTTGGTCATAAAGTAATTATAAGGAAAAATGCATTACAAGAGGCGCCATATCATAATAAAATGTTATCTATTATGTGCTGAAAGATTTTTACATGTGTTGCTGAATAACTGAGAAGAAAAATAAATAGGATATTGAAGATTTGAAAAACATTTAAAAAATTCACCCAATACCCATTTATAGAACACTACACTCATCAACTGTGAATACACATTGTTGTCGAGTGCAAATAGACTGTATAACAAAATTGATCACATTCTGGGCCAGAGAACAATCTCAGCATGTTTTCAAATGTAACATATAATGTTTTCTGATTAAATGGGAATTAAGCTATAATTGAATAAAAAAGAACTCTAGGCAAACTACTTTATGTTTCAAAATTAAGCTATGAATGTTTTTGAAAAAAATACAATCAAAATTAGATAGCATTTTATGATAAATGTATTTTTAAACTGCATATTAAAATTTGTGCTTGACTTCTGTTTTGAGCCAGTCATGATTAACTTTGATAGATCTTACCTGCCCTCTAAACAATGAAGTAACTGACTTTTCACAAATTTGGCAAGGTTATTCATTGTGGAAATGGTATTATTTTTAAAATATTATAATGAGATACTTATCTATATGCAAGTAAAACAAAAAATAATTAAAATGAAACTTAGAAACATCTCAAACCATACGAAAAAATGAGATGTAATAGACCAAACCCTGAAAAATATAAACTGAACACTATCAGACATTTAGAAAAATACGAGAAGAAAACCTATGTGTTTTTGGATTATGAAATGATCTATTAAATTAAATCTGTCTCAAAATACATGAGGGAGAAGATGAAAATGTGTTCGTAAATAATTTAAAAAAATACATACATATGAAAAGATAAGACAGGAAGAAAGTATTTAAAAACATTGAGTTACAGACATGTATTCTAAAGATGTATTAAAACTCAATAATACAAAACATCCTAATTAAATGAGTAATTTTTACCAATGAAGATATATAAATATCAACTAAACACATTAGAATACGTTCAACACCATTAGGCTTTAAGGAAATTCAAATTAAATTGACAATGAAATACCACTATGCATCCACTAAAGGGTTGCAATTGAAAGCAGAGACAAAACCAAGTGTTGGAGAGGCTGTGGAACCTCTGGAATTTTCTTATGTTGATAGTTAAATGCAAAACATCATAGTCAGAGCCTAAATTCAGTGTTTTTGAAAATTAAACATACACACACCATAAAACTCATCATCACAGCCTGTACATTTACCAAGAACACATGAAAGCCTATGTTTATACAAAATGTTTACTCAAATGTTATGGAACTTTATTAACAACCCCAAACTGGGAATGAACCAAATGTGAGTGGATAAAAAAAGACATGGTATGTTCACACAATGGAATAGTATTCGTCATTGAAAAAGAATGCACTATTTGCATACTGAAACACTATTCATTGAACTTTGGAGAGGTTAGGCTAAGAGAAAGCATCCAGGTAAAGAGACTACATACTGCATGAGAGTTACATATGCATTAGGAACATACGTATCAAACTCTCAAGTGATTCTATAGGATTGAAAAGAGACCAGTGGCTGTCGGAATGTCAGAACACAGGAGGGAAAAGGGGAGATTCGCTAAATAAGAGGAGAAAGGCACTTTTTTGAAAATGGAGATATTCTAGTCATGTTTTTGGTGGTGTGGTAACATGACTATATGCATGTTTAAAGGACCCTCAAACAGTATATTTATAACTGATTAATTTTAGCACAGGTAAATTATTCCTCAATAAAACAGATTTTTAAATTGTTTTAAAAAAACCAGAAATGTCTTCACATGTAGTACTTGCCTAGAAGAAAATCCATCACCATAAACAGGAGAGAAAAGGTCCAAATCTCTGAGCTAAGACTCCATCTCAATAAATAAGTATAAGAAAGTAAAAGAACAGCAAACATCTTTAAGTATAAAGAAAGAAGGATAAAGTAAAGAGCAGAGTAAATGAAAATATATATAGAGAGAGAGAGAGAAAGAAAATAAGCAAAACCTGAAGTTGTATCTTTGAAAAAGACTAGTACAAACTGGTGAATCTTCTTAGCCAGACTGAGAAAAACTAAAAGTGAGAAAGTATAATAATCAATGACAGAAGTGAGAAAAACATTCACTACACACCTACAGATATTGGGTTGGCCAAAAAGTCCATTTCGTTGTTGTTGTTTTTTTCATAAAATAAGACACATTTTCCATTTTCACCAATAACTTTATTGATGTCAATATTTTGAATATGTCAGCTATCACTCACTATTGGCTTCTAGTGGGTAGAGGCCAGGAGTGCTGCTAAACATCTTCCAATGCAGAAAACAGCCTCACAGCAAGGAAGTATTTAGCCAAAATGTCAATAGTAATGAGAAACTTCGCAAGCCACATTTGACATGTTCAATCATTCACAGCACCTTTTCCATATACTACACAAATACTCTGTGTAGTATATTGTATTTTTAACTTTCTTTAAATAATAATAAAGCATAATATGCCAAAATGTTGCACACTTTCTCACCTTCAATATTAAAATGGCTGCACAAAAAGTCACCAATTTTGATACATTTTTAAAAAATGCATGCCGATATGACAGCTGTCACAATACAATCTAACACAATTGCTTCAAATGAAGTAAAAGACAACTAAGCACGGCTAGAGCCATCTTACAGAAAAAACTAAACAAATTTTTTGGCCGACCAAATATTAATAAATTCATAGGAATATATTTTAAGACTTATTTCAATAACTTTGAAACAATCATACAAATCTCTGGAAAACTGTATTATTTAATACTGATACTAAAAACAATAAAATATCTGAGTATCTAAGAAAATCCACCTGCAATTTAAAACCTTCTATTGAGAAATGTGTATCCATAGTTTTTAAAAGTTATTTACATTTGAGGGAGAAACATTTGTTTATATTACACAAACAAAATAAAAAATAAAAGGTGTAAAAGTCTAGAATAATCTCAACAGCAAAATCTGAATATAACATTATTAAAAGAAAAATTACCAAGTGAAGTTTAAATATTTGCAAAATTCTTCAAAAGTGTATTTGCAGAAATAATTAAGCAATATGTAAAAAATATATTTTTAAAAGTCCAAATTAGGTATATTCCAGGAATGCAAGATTAGTACAACATTTAAAAATCTATGTACTATTCTACATTTTCAAAGTAGGAGAGAAAAATATGCAATATTTCAATAAATAATTAAAAAGTTTTAGAAAACTGAAACAGAATTTTAAGTCTTTGATACATTTAATGAATGAACATTGAAAAATTATCCTTACTCTGAAACAAAAATGCGACAAAGTTGCTTCTAGTTAGAAGCAACTTCTATTACAAATTATACAGGAGATAAAAATCAGTAAAATAAAAAGGGTATGGATTAACCCAAAATATAAATTTTTTTCTTTAAGATTTTATTCATTTATCTCTAGAGGGAAAGGGAAGGAGAGAAGGAGAGAAATATCAATGTATGGTTGCCTCTCATGGGTCCCCGGCTGGGAACTGGCCTGCAACCCAGGCATGTGCCCTGACTGGGAATCGAACAACAATTGTGTGGGTCACAGGCCCGCACTCAATCCACTGAGCCACACCACCCAGGGCCCAAAATAAAAAATTTTTAGAGACAGAAATAAAAATATCCTCATGCAGATGATGAACTCTACAATACAGAATCCAACATCGTAATTCTAACATTAATTTGAATTAGTAAGTAAATTTTGAGGTCCAGGAAGGTGAAAAGACATACACCTGTTTATATATCAACAACAAAATAAATAGAAATAAATATTTAAAAATGATGTTTTTTCAATACCCTCAAAGTCAAAGACTTTGGGGACTTCAGGTTTCCAGGTCTGGATGTAAGAGTGTGGAAGATGCCAACAGCTCTTCACGCATATGTGACAGAGTGGGTGACACGGGGCAAACCCCTGCCCCTGAGAATGGACAAACATCTGGGAATTGTGGCTTCTAGGGTGGAAACTGCCTCAGAAATCAGTGCTGGAGTCTGGAAACCTGAACCGTAACTGATGAATTGCTGGATGCTCAATATGGACAAGTCTGATGCTCAGACTCAGACTTCAACTCCAAGGTGACCCAGTCAACAGTATTATGAAAGTTACCTTCTGGAGCACCACCAGGTTTCCAAGAAAACGCAGCAGAAAAGTCCTTTCTGGCGTCCATTCTTCAGTTGATGGGAAGGAACCACTTTGAAACACACCAGAACACTGTTCTTCCTCACAAGGCTTGCCTTCAGGGGAAACTAGTTAACCAAGCCCTAACCTGCTGAAGTATTATCAGAAACAACTCACCTGGGAAAAGAAATATCCAATTTCAGCCCACTCTCGTCACCCTGTCCCATTGAAGTGGTGAGAGAAAAACTGTGAAACACTTGTGAAGTTCACAGTCTAGATTTGGCTCATTGGGGCCTAAATATAGGAGTACATAATGCTGTCCCTCCCTCCACACCTCACCACCTTTACTAAAGATCTATTTACAGAAGATCCTTTCATCTACTACATCATACTCCATTATTAAGAAAAAAAATACAGCACATAGCAAAAGAAAAAAAATACACCACAATTTGAAGAGAGAGAGCAAGCATCAGAACCAGGCATGCGGAAATTATCAAGCTAGAAATTTAAAACAACTATTATTAACATGATATGAGCGCTAATGAATAAGGTAAACAGAATGCAAGAACAGGTAGGCAATATATGCAGAGAGATAGAAATCCTGAGGAAAAACCAAAAAGAAATGCTAGAGCTTTAAATATATATATATATATATATATATATATATATATAAAGGACCATAGACAAAGACAAGGATGTAGGGAAGATTGAATGTGAGGCATGGGATGGGTAGGGGAGATCAGAGTAATGGTGGGGAAATGGGGACAACTGTAATTGAACAATAAGAAAAAATTACTTATATACATATATACACACACACATATTTAACAAGAACCAAAAAATGCTAGAGATTAAAATATTGGTGGGCTTATTAGTAAAGAGAATACAGCTGAGGAAAGACTCTCTATGCTGGACGACATATTAATAGAATTTACGAAGACTGAAAAGCAAAGAAAAGAGATTTAGAAAAACAGAAAAAAATATTCAAGGACTGTGGGAAAACAACAAAAAGTATAATGTTAGTGTAATGGGAGTGCCAGAAGGAAAAATAAGACAGAAGAACAAAGGACTATTTGAAATAGTAATGATGGAGAATCCCTCCCCTCCCCTAGTCCAATTAATGTCAGCTACCAAAAAACAGATCCAAGAAGCTAGGAGCTCAAAAAAGCAAAATAAATGCCCCTACCCCCCCAAAATCCCCAAGGCCTATTATTTTTAAACAACAGGAAATCAAAGATAAATCCTCAAAGAGGCCTTGGAAAATAATATGACTTATCTATAGAGAAACAAAGGTGAAAATTATATACAACTCCTCTTTAGAAACAATGCAAGCAAGAACAAAGTAAGTAAAATATTTCAAGTGTTGAGAGAAATTTCCACAGTTTAAAATTCTGTATCCTGGAAATGACGCTTTGAAAGTGAAGAAGTAATAAAGACTTTCTCATAAAAACAAAAATTGAGGAAGTTTGTTGCCAGCAGACCTGCTTTAAAAGAAGTAGTAAAAGTTCTTTAGAGAAGAGTAAAATAACATTAGTCAAAAATTTGGTTTTACATCTATAAGATAACAAAGAGCATCAAAGAAAGAATAGGTGAAGGTAAAATAAAACCTTTTATATTTCTTATTCTTAACTGATCCAACAGACTAGTTTTTCAAAATAATAATATGGAAAATATATTCAATTATATATGATTATGTATAAATCAACATATATACATATATCTGTATGTGTTTATATACATGTATATCTACATATATATGTTATATATGCTTATATATGTGAAATTAATGACAGCAGTAATACAAGGAAGGAGGAAGGAATTAGGATCACACTACCTGAGCAGTGGTACAGGGTCATTTCAAAATGAACTTGGATAAAGCTGTAAATGTATATTGCAAATTTTAGGGCAACTGAATAGAAAAAAAGAAAGATATATATATTCTTTAAAATTTTTGAGAAATGGAATCATAGAAAATGCTCGATTAAAACCACAAAAGGGAGAAAGAGTAGAATAGAAAGTAGTAACACAGAATAAAGGCAACAAATAAAAAATAGTAACCAATGTAGTAGATATTATCCAACTTTGAATGTCAATGGTCTAAATGCACCAATTAAAGAACAAAGAATGTCAGAATGAATCAAAAGACAAGACTCAACTGTGCTGTCTACAAGAAACCCACTTTATATATAAAGGCACATATAGATTAAAGGTTATGATTTCACTTTTACATGTAATCTAAAGAAAATAAATGAATAAACAAAACAGAAACAGACTCATAGACACAGAGACCAAACTGATGTTTGCCATAAAGGAGGGTTTTTAAGGGGCTGGGTGAAAAAGCTCAAGGGATCAAGTACAAATTGGTAGTTATAAAATGGTCAGAGATGTAAAATACAGCATAGAAAATATAGTCAATAATATTGTAAATAAAAACTATGTATGGTGACAGGTAGGCATTTAAAATATGGGGGGAATCATTTTGCAAATTATTTGATTGTATGACCAGTATGCTGTTCACATGAAACTAATATAAAATAATAGTGAATATCAACTGATATATATATATATTAATATATATATTAATATATATATTAAAGTAAATAGAGAAAAATGTCATGCTAACCCTAATTTAAAGAAAGCAGGAGTAGCTAATTTCAGATGGCAGATTGCAAAACAAGAAAATTACCAGGGAGAAAGAAGGTCATTAGATATGATACAGGGGCTACATCTCCACAGGAACATAATTTTAGCATGCATGCAACTGTCACCAGATGGTTAAACTTTGTGAAAGAAAAAAAATTGAAATACAAAAAAGAAAGAAATACAAATAGAAATAAAAGAATTCACTGTCATATTTGGCAACTGTAACACCACTCTCAGGAATGGACGGATGCAGCAGGCAGAAATCAGTAAGGACATGGCTGACACCATCCATCAGCCTGGATATAATTGATGTCAATTGGCTAATTAATCCAACAATATTAAAACCACAGAGATTGAAAAATGCATGGATATGAGGAAACAATTTCAAGAGGAATTGTTAAATATATCTTGAACTAACTGAAAATAAAAACACAACTTATCAAAATTTTCAGGATGTAGTAAAAGCAGTGCTTAAAGGGAAATATGTAGAATTGAGTGCATGTATTAGAAAAAAGAAAGATCCACCATGAATAACCTAAGTGTCTACCCTAGGAAACTAGGAGAAAGAGGATCAACTTTAAAGTATGTAGAAGAAAAAATAAAAATTAGAGCAAAAAACAATGGCATTGAATACAGGATGTTAATAGAGAAAACTCAATGTTACCAAACTGTTCTTTGAAAAGATCAATAAAACTGACAAGCCTCTAGCCAGGCTAAATAAAAGAGAAGATACAAACATCAGAAATGAAAGAGCAGACATTCCTATAGATTCCATGGACATTAAAGGGATATTAAAAGAATACTCTAAGATTTCTGTGTCACCAATTTCATAAACTAGATAAAATGAACCAATTCCTTGAAAGATTCAATTCCAACATCTCCAAATAATTGATAAATAATCTACCAAACAACAACAAAAAGTACCTCTCACTCCACATTTTTTCCTACATCATGCTAAAGATTGTAGCCATTACAGTAAGGCAAGATAGTGAAATGAAAAGCACATATTGTTAGAAAAAAAAAGGTAATACTGTCTTTAATCATAGATGACAAAATTGTGATGTACAAAGTCCTATGAAATCTACAAAATACATACTAGAACTAGTGAGTTTAGCAAATTTGCACAATGAACAACCAATATCATATTAAATTGTAATTCTATATAGTAGCAGTTAACATTTGAAAATTAATTTTTTAAGAAGTTTCCTTTATAATAGAAACAAATAAATCCTAGAAATAAATCTGATAAAAATACCCAAGACATCTACATTGAAAATTATAAATACTGTTATAGAAAATAATGATTTTTAAAAAATCAGAGATTTAAAGAAATATGTGTTCATGTTCATACATTAGAAGACTCTGTATTGTTAAAATGTTGCTTCTCCCCAAATTGATACATAGACCTAATTCAATTCCAGTCAAAATCACTTAGGTTTTTTTGTTAACTTGAGCAAACGTTTCCAAAACTCATATGAAAATAAAAGGATCAAAAAAGCCAAATTTATTTCCATTTTTATGATTATTTGGTTTTGACACATAATACAAGAATACTAAATATCCACATGCAAACAAAACTCAGTATCAATACGCAAAAAATATACTATGGCCCTACCATGAAACAAAAATAAATAAATATATATTACAGATCTAAATTTAAAATATCTAGTAGAAAATATAAGAAATAATCTTTGTGACCTTAACCTAAGAAAACATGTCTTAGATAAAAAAAACCTACCTGAAAAGTGAAAATTGGACTTCATCAAAATTAAGAACTATGTCTCCTTTAATAAAAGACAATGTTTACTCTTTAAAAATATTAGCCACAAACTAAGAGAGAAATGTGCAAAGCACATATTTGATAAAAGGCTTATATCCACAATGTATAAAAGTGACTTAAAACTTAAGTTTTCTTCAGCTTTAGTATAAGAAACAAACAACTCTGCACTCCAATGGTCATAGTGGCACAGCTTACAACAGCCAAGTACTGGAATCAACCTAAGTGCCCATCAAAAAATGAGAGGATCAGAAAACTGCGGTCCATTTACACAATGGAAGACTATGCAGCAGACACAAAGAAAGGATACGCAAATTAAAATGCCAATGAGATAGCATCACAAAGCTGTTAGAATGTCAAAAGTATCAAGTGTTGAGAAGAAAGTAGGATAATTGAAACACTTATGCACTAGTAATTGGGGAAAAAATGTAAAAGTAATTGTCAAACGTTTGGTAGTTTCTTAAAAAGGCAAAAATATGCCTACCATATGACTTGGCCATTCCACTTCTAAGTATAAATCCAAGAAGAATAAAAGTGTATGCCTATACAAATATTGCTTCATTTGTTTGCTTATCCAATTTATTTATTATTTGCTAGTTTGATTCTTTATTGCCCCAAACTGGAAAAATAACTGAAAAATTCATCAAAAAGAGAATAGATAGACAAATTGTGGTTCTACTACATAATGTAATTCTACTCATCAACAAAAAAACATGAAACTCTTTCATAAGACAAATTTCTTTCCATAGTGAGATATGACAGACACACTCGAGACAAATGAAGGACAGAACTCTATCATTTACAGCTCCAAAAGAGAGAAGACTGTCACCCAGAGCCACACAGGCAGTTGCACTAAAAAGCAGGGTAAGAGCAAGGTAGAGCTGTAGAGGACAGGTTATCTTTCCCAGGGCCCTTTGTGGATTGGCTAGTTTGAGTAAATTTTCCAGCACTAGGACAGAGGGCTATGTCCCATGTTATTTGGTACCTGGTCCCTGAGGTAAATAGGCCCATCACAACAGCTGAATAGTGTTCTAGATATTTCTGCTGCTCAAGAAAGGGAGGTCCTCTAGCCAGGAACTCAAAATTGGGTCAAGAGAGCATTTTTTAAAATTATTTTTCATTGATATATGCTATGTTGTGGGTAAATATCAAAACAATTGTGCTGAAAAAAGAAACCATATTATTAAAATTACATAATGCATGAATTATAATTTTTTAGGTAAAATTTTCAAAAATGCAAACTATTGACTAGTTGCCAAGGAACATAAAGGAAGGTGATGATAGGACCTGAGTTAAAAGATGTGTGTGGAAGCCAAGAAACACTGGAGTGATTCACAAGTTCATTATTTTGATTAACTTTTAGTTAAGTTCATCAACTTTTGTTTTGACTTTCTGAAGTATATAAACATAGACAATTATCAAACTATGTAATTTTTATACTGAAGTTTATTATATGTTCATTATACTATAATAAGGCCTTTAAAATGTGTTAGTGTTATTTTACTATTTTTATAATGTACTAATTCTATAAATGGATTAAAATATAAAGGGCCAAATCTCACACAGTAAGATTACAAAATTAGGACATCAAATTCTAATTTTTCATTATTTGTAACTTCCCTTTCATGAAACTTTTGGTAAGCATTTGTTTTCCTTCTTTGAAATGATTGAGATCTAATATGGTATTTTTGTATTTCATTATTTAAATTAGGTTATAATTATACCTGATTTCAGTGTACTTATAAGTCATGGAGTTAAACAGCTTTTCACTGCAATACTCTTTTAACTAGAACAAAATCACTCTAAATATAGTCTTTTTAAATGGGTATCCATTGTTAATATTATCTGCTCTGCAATACAGTTATTAATGGGATGTTCATTGTGTTTTCATTCCATGGCCACAAAGTCTTTCAATGTCCTTCACTCATTTTTCTAATCCAGTGCCTTGAATATGACTCAGCAAGCATCCACAGTTTCTGCATCATTATAAGTGATATATTTTCAAGAAGTTTGGACAATATAATACATATTATGCACAATTTATTTGTATATACCATATCTCAAAATCACAATCAGAGCTACTTTATGTGTTAAATCTAGATAGATGCTTAAGAAAATACCTTTTCTCCAAGTAATTAGAATTGTGAAATTATTGTCACATATTATCAAACTCATACTCTAACTCTAGATATTAAAAAGGTTATTTTACACTGAGTTATTACTGGAAATACGACATGCATAAGTGCTTATATTAAGCTATTCAGCCTATATCAATTTTTCTATGAATAATACGAAATAACAATGAGGCAGATTTTTAACTTTTAAATATTTAAATAATATTCAGCTACATTTTTCTAATATTTATAGTATTTCTATTTCATTTTATAAAATACAATTATATATTATCTTAAATAAGGAGATATTTGAATGAAGAAATCAAAATGATATTTTCATTTATCAGAAATTGACATGAGCATATTGTTATCAGGAAAAAAACAAACTACTAATATTTTAAGTTGTCTTCTATCAGAATTATTTCCAAGTTTATAAAACCTTCCTCCCAAACACTCATAGGAATATTGTGCAATGTCCTCAATTTTGTAATCTTTTAAGCTTAGAAACAAAATTTGAGATTCTATCAACAGATGGTCAAGTGGATTACACATGTTTCTCTCCTTCTCAATACCTGTTGAAATGCACAAAAGAAAAGCAAANTGCCTCTTGACCTGTGAGAAGTAAACTTCTGTTGTTTACAAGCCACCTACCTGATCTTTAGCATTTTGTTCTTGCCGCCAAGCTAAAATATGCAGTATACATTTTTCTACTTTTCCAAATTATACATTTATGGTACATTGCTTTTTCCCACTGTATGTGCTTTATTTATGTTTCATACATTATCTTCTGTTCCCATCCTTTAATGTATTTTTGTATTTCATTATTTAAATTAGGTTATAATTATACCTGATTTCAGTGTACTTAGTAAGTCATGGAGATAAACAGCTTTTCATTGCAATACTCTTGTAACTAGAACAAAATCACTCTAAATATAGTCTTTTTAAATGGGTATCCATTGTTAATATTATCTGTTCTGCAATACAGTTATTAATGGGATGTTCATTGTGTTTTCATGCCATGGCCACAAAGTCTTTCAATGTCCTTCACTCATTTTCCTAATCCAGTGCCTTGAATATGACTCAGTAAGCATCCACAGTTTCTGCATCATTATAAGTGATATATTTTCAAGAAGTTTGGACAACATAATACATATTATGCACAATTCATTTGTATATACCATATCTCAAAATCACAATCAGAGCTACTTTATGTGTTAAATCTATATAGATGCTTAAGAAAATACCTTTTCTCCAAGTAATTAGAATTGTGAAATTATTGTCACATACTATCAAACTCATACTCTAACTCTAGATATTAAAAAGGTTATTTTACATTGAGTTATTACTGGCATGCATAAGTGCTTATATTAAGCTATTCAGCCTATATCAATTTTTCTATGAATAATACGAAATAACAATGAGGCAGATTTTTAACTTTTAAATATTGAAATAATATTCAGCTACATTTTTCTAATATTTATAGTATTTCTATAGTATTTATCATTGTATTTCATTTTATAAAATACAATTATATATTATCTTAAATAAGGAGATATTTGAATGAAGAAATCAAAATGATATTTTCATTTATCAGAAATTGACATGAGCATATTGTTATCAGGAAAAAAACAAACTACTAATATTTTAAGTTGTCTTCTATCAGAATTATTTCCAAGTTTATAAAACCTTCCTCCCAAACACTCATAGGAATATTGTGCAATGTCCTCAATTTTGTAATCTTTTAAGCTTAGAAACAAAATTTGAGATTCTATCAACAGATGGTCAAGTGGATTACACATGTTTCTCTCCTTCTCAATACCTGTTGAAATGCACAAAAGAAAAGCAAATCCAAAAATTTTTAAAAAGAGTTAGCCAAATAAGCAGGAACAAAACTGCATTCTGTGAATTTTTAAAACCATATGTAGATAAAAAATAATATTCTGACATAGATCATCAAGGCTCCTAACTTTAGCACTGAAAAGAAAAGGAAGTATTGAGTGATAAAGGAAGGCAGATAGGCAAACATTCAGAATTGTGAGAAAGTCCTTACCACTTGAAAAAAGTAGATTTGGGGTGCCACTGGGAAATAATGAAAAAGTATGCTCTTTCTTCTGTATGACTTTTGTCCTGAGTCTTGTGGGGGCAATTAATGAGAATACCTGCTGAAAAGAGTCATGTCAAACAGGCCGTGTGAACAAACACAAAGTTGCCCCCTGACAGAAGCGGAGGCACCAGGCCCCACGTATCCCCTCATTCATTCATCTACTTAACACACCTTCACTGCGTACTTGCTACATAACGGCAACTATTCAAGACAACTACAGTGGCAAAGGTGAGCTAGCATGGGTCTGCACTCTTATTATGAAGTTTAAATTCTAGCAGGTGAAGTGATGGAGGGTGGCCAGGGTGAGAGAATGACACCATTAGGTAGGGTGGTGGGGTCTCTCTGATGCAATACTGTTTGAAGTCTGCCTGGGATGAAAGATACAGTGGAGCGAAGGTCAGGAGACAGAGCGATCCAAGCAAAGGCACAGGGAGAACAAGGCCCTGAGGGGAAGAGAAGTTCATCATGTTCCCTGACTGGATTGATAATGGACAGGAATAGGACAGAAAGTTTGAAGAGGGGAAAGAGGCCAGACCATACCTACTACAGCAGACTTGAGATTTTACTCGAAGTGGAACTTGATAACATGAAATACTTAAAAGTAGAAAGTGATATGATATGCTTTGCCTAGTTAAAAGGTCATTTTGAAGGCTGTGTGGAAAGCAGGGCTCAGGATAAAAAGACAAAGCAGCGAAATGCCAGTTTAGAAGCTATTTTATAAGTCCACATGAGTGAGGATGATGGGCAGCAAGCTGTTGGTACTGGCTATGGAAGTGGTGGATGAACAGGGATATTAAGTGATAAATAGGGAATTCAGGGTCTAGAAGGTGAAAAAGACTAAGATGTGATCTGAAATTCAGATTATACCTTCAAGGCTATAAAATCATTTCTGTCTCTGTGAAGAGGACCTGAAACAGGATGTTGAAGTGCAGAAGAGAGCACGAAGTTCAAGGGCTGCATCAGCAGTATGCAGGCTCCCACTGAGCTCCCATTCACAGAGGCCCCCACAGAAGCCAAGGGTGCTGATCCTTTCTCTGTTGGCTCTTTTAAAAGCCAGAAGGAGACAATACAGCCAAAGACCACCCAAGAACATATTCTTCTACAAGACTAGATTTTAAAAACGCCATGGTAAATAGAGGTGGCAGGGCAGTACACCATACTAGGCATGGTGACAGTGGCGGACCTGGGGTCTCAACAACTTGTTTTTCAAGCTGTCCCAGTCACGGGCTGTTTTCTTCAGACTTTGTGCCTTTCTGGAGATTCCTTTGATCCTGTTTATTTCCTAGTCATTTTCTTCCTTCGTTTCTCAAAATGCAGGAAGAAATAAACTGGATTTTACTTTAATATTCTTTAAATAAGCTGGATTTTAATTGTCACCCATGTTATTTTTGTTGCTGCCATTGTTCACAATGAAATAACCAACTGATATACAAAAAGCAAGAATGGGCAGTGCCCTAAAGTGGAAAATCCAGCTATAAGAGTAAAAAGTAAGCCCTGGCTGGTGTAGCTCAGTGGACTGAGTGCGGGCCTGTGAACCAGACAATCGAGGTTCGATTCCCAGTCAGGGCACATGCCTGGGTTGCAGGCGAGTCCCTGGCAGGGGCCAGTTCCCAGCAAGGAATGCACGAGAAGCAACCATACATTGATGTTTCTCTTCCTCTCTCCTTCCCTTCTCCTCTAAAGATAAATAAATAAATATTTTAAAAAAGAAAGAAAAAGAGTAAAAAGTAAAGAAAAAAATAAAGTAGAAAATATGTAAGGAAGAGTCAGAGTCTAAGGTCACCTGAAAACTTGAGACATCTCTGGAAAAGGAGTAATTTCCTATGAGATGGGCCCTTTCATTTACACATACTAATTAAAACATTGGGACATGGCATATTAAGTAATGCATAAATAGATGTCTAAATAAATGGAAAAGACTACAGAAAATAATACAGAAATATAACTGAACACAGATGGAAACTTGATAGCACTGCCTTCCATATTAGTGGGAAAAATATGTACTCTATACAGTAGGATATAAAATTATCTTTCCACCTAAATAAAAGAAAATAAAATGATATTAAATATCATTCCATACACAAGTATGAATTTTAGGCAACCTAAAATTAAAAATAGAAAAAAAATAGAACTCTGTTTATTGTAATTCACTAATTTAAAATTGGTTATACAGAATGATAATATAAACAAAGTTAAATGACAAAGCACAGATTGAGTACATATTTCCAACATAATGAATAAAATTTTTTAAAAAATGATAAACTATAATATATAAAAACTAAGCTATAAATATTTTTAAAACAAGCTAATTACATAAACATAACATTCTAAGGTAACACAAGCATATGCAAAGATATTCAACCTATTATTTAGGAAAATGCAAATTAATGCAATAATAAAACACCTTATTATGGAGCCAAGTGTGACAATACTAGTGGTTGGTAATGTATTTAAACTCTAAGTCTTACACACTTCTGGTAGGAGTATGAATTTTTATAACTACATTACAGAACAACTTCACAGTATGCAGAAAATTAAACTACCTACTTAATGGAATATATAGAAATGTATGGAATATATAAAAACATATATTCAAAAGAATCAGTTTGTTCAAAAGTGTGTAAAATATTCATTGCCACTTACAAAGACTATTTATGACAGTGTTTTTATAAAAGCAAAAAACTGAGAACATAAATGTCCATCCATGAGGATATAGATAAATAAGATCAGTAACAATAATTGCTTTTCTAAATATTTTACTAGTATTTAAGTTTTTTAATCTTCATAAAAACACTAAGAAGAAAGTTGTGCCCTGGCTGGTGTGGCTCAGTGAATTAAATGCTGACCTGTGAACCAAAGGGTCACTCCTTTGATCCCAGTCGGGACATATGCCTGTGCTGTGGGCCAGGTCTCTCCGGTAGGGGGCACATAAGAGGCAACCACACATTGATGTTTCTCTCCCTCTCTTTCTCCCTCCCTCCCCCTCTCTCTAAAAACAAATAAATTAAATTAAATTAAAATGTTGAACACTGATACATTGGGGTTGTATGTCACAGAAATATGCTCTGGACTATCTTGAATAATATACCTACCTTAATGTTTTCTCATTTTCAGTTTTTATGCTGCTTCTGCCTCATGAACTGGACCCTCTTCCTAACACTCGCCATACCTATCTATGGTTTGTTTGTGTGAAGCCTAGTATCTGATTAGAATGAAAGCTTCATGTGGGTTTGAAATGTGTCTGCATTGTTTACCAGTGGATCACCAACTTTACCACTGTCACAAAGTAGCTACTTCTTCTTTTACCCTGAATGAAAGAATACACTGTGGGTGGAAAAATCTGGGATGCAATTCTTTACAATATTTCTTCTATTTGTGTAGCTATTTTTAATTATTTTTTTTGTTTTTCTCACCTAGAATCTTTAGTCCTTGCAATTTTCATAAATGGAGTCAATTATTTACAAAGTAGTTGAATGTTTCCGATGTAGCCCAGTGTGAATAATTTATTTTGTTCCACTTTAGCAGTTTTTTAAGACAACTAGTTAACCATATACTATGGCTTGAATGTTTGTGTCCCCTAAATTCATATGTTGAAAACCTAATGACTAAAGAAGATGGTATTAGGAGGTGAAGACTTTGGGAAAGACTTGGGCCATGAGGATGAAGTGCTCATGAATGGGAATAATGTCTTATAAAACAGACTCCAGAGAGACCCTAGCCCCACCCACCATGTGAGAACACAGCAAAGGAGGTGCCAGCTATGAGCTAGGGAAGGGGCTCGCCCCAGAACATTATCATGCTGGCACCTTGGTCTTGGACATCCAGTGTCCAGAAATACATTTCTGTTGTTAATAAGCTACCTAGTCTGTGACATTGTTTTTATAGCAGCAAAGGATTATATAAAGGATTAGTCAAATTAGTTCACCATATATTAAATATTATCTTGTTCTATGATAAAGAAAATATGACAACAACTGAGTAGGATGTTTTGTTATGAAAATTTTTGTTTACAAATATGTAGGACATATGACTAAGAAAGACAATATATCTTCATTATTAAACTAGCTGTAAACCACCACACAATCTTGGAATTTCATGTGCCTATTCACACTAAATCAAATTTTACTGTAAATAAATTCATTATTAAACCAAACAAGAAAATAATTTTCTTATAAATCAATTTCTAGTATATATACTAGCAAATACTGTGTTTTAGCTTGCTTTATCTTAAATCTTTTAAGCAACATTTCATAAAACTGACATTTTTCTCCTGTATTGTTGCTGGACTTTTATAATATCTTCAATTTTGATAGTTCATCACTTGACAGTGTTTTAAAGCAGATCCCTGGCAAAGCAATAGTCTCTCTTATCTTTTTTTTGGTTAGTCATTACATAACATACCTTCAAGAATTATTTAGTTTTAATTCATACCAACTTTAGACAGCTCTATTTAATGTGAAGTACCATACAAGGCCATTAAACTAACAGTAGAATAAAATGCAATTGTAATTAATCAGGTAGGTTTTCTTTGAATATTACATCTCTGCCTAACTGTCTTTTATAATATATTTCAGTCCATATTTTAAGAATAAATGATAAAATCATAGTTTATCATTTTCTTTATTATTTTAATAAAGTCAGTGATCATTTATAAAATAAGCCATTAGATTAAAACTCAAATTAGTAGAGATACAAGATGGTGGATAGGTAAGAGAGAGAAGATTCCACTTCCCCCTACACAGGGGAGGAAAACCTGGCTGATCTACAGAGGAACAGAGCACACAGCAAACAGTACCACAGCATCTATAAAAATAGGAGATCAAGAATTGTAGCAGATATTGAAAAATGAGACATCTTCTTTGCTTGGCTGGTTATATTATCACAAAAAAGAGTAGGTGGAAGCAGTGAACACCAGGATACCTGAAGGAGACTGCACCACTGAATCTCACATGTATTCTACCAGAGAAGTTCACACCATGAACCTAGGGAGCCATAACAGATCAATTTAAGAAGCTGAGGCTAAAAAGAAGAGTCTCACAAACAATAAGAAGACAAAGAAGCAATCCCCAAATGACAGGAAAGGAAGAAGCCTCAGAAAGAATGCTAAATGAAATAGAGGCAACTCAACTATCAGATGTTGAGGTCAAAGCACGGGTTATCAGGAAATTCAAAGAGCTTACAATGAGCTACCAGAAACTACAGGGAAACTACAATGAACTCTCTGAAAACTATATCAACATGAAAAAGGAAATAGAAACTATCAATAAAAGCCAAGAGGAAATGAAGAATACAATATCTGAACTAAAGAACACAGTAGAGGAATCAAAAGCAGGATACATGAAGCAGAAGATGGATCAGTGAGCTGGAGGACAAAGTAGGAGAAAACTCACAGAAAGAGCAAGAAAAGGAAAAGAGGCTCAGAAAGAATGAAGAGGGATTAAGAGAAATACAAGAAAATAAGAAACATATTAATATCCAAATAATAGGTATACCAAAAGGAGATAAGAAATAGAAAACCTATTTGAAAAATGATAGAAAAATTCCCTGATTTGATGAGACAGAAAATCATACAAATCCAGGAAACATAGAGTCCTAATCAGGAGGAACCCAAAGAGGCCCACTTAAAGACACATCATAATTAAAATGGCACAATTCCAAGACAAAAAGAGAATCTTAAAGGAAGCAAGGGAGAAAAAGGAAATAACATACAAGGGAGCCCTGATAAGGTTAACAACTGACTTCTGAATGGAAATGCTCCAAGCCAGAAGGGAATGGCAAGAAATATTCCAACTAATGAGAACCAGAGGCCTACGACCAAGGCTACTTTACCCAGCAAGCCTCTCAATCAAGATAGAAGGCTAAATAAGAAACTTTCCAAAAAAAAAGAAGTCTGAAAAAATACACCTCCACCAAGTCAGCTCTGCAAGACATGCTAAAGGGACTGCTTTACGGAAATGAAGGGAAAGAGAGAGAGAGGAACATTGGTACAAAAATGACAATGAATAAGTACTTATCAATGATAACCTTAAATGTAAATGGATTAAATGCTGCAATTAAAAGACACAGAATAGCTGAATTGATAAGAAAGTATGACCCACACATATGCTGCCTACAAGAGACCCACCTCAGGACAAAAGACATACACAGATTGAAAGTAAAGGGCTGGAAACAAATTTTCCAAGAAAACCGACAGGGAAAAAAAGCCAGGGTAGTAATACTCACATCATACAAAATAGATTTCAAAAAAAGGGGGCATAAACAGAGACCCACAAGGTCACTTCATAATATTCAAAAGAAGAATCCACCAAGAAGATATAAACATTGTAAATGTATATGAAAGCAATAGTAATTGCTCCAATGTAGGAGCACCTAAATACATAAAGAAAATCTTAGAGAACTTCAAAAAAGATATTGACAGCAACACAATTATAGTAGGAAATTTTAACACCCCACTGTCAAAAGTGGATAGATATTCCAAACAAAATATCAACAAAGATATTGCAGCATTGAACAAAGCCCTAGAAGAAATGGACTTAACTGATGTATAGAGAGCCCTTCATCCCAAAGAAGCTAAATACACATTCTTTTCAAATGCACANTGTATATATATATATATATATATATATATATATAGCCCTTTATCCCAAAGAAGAAAACTACACATTCCTCACAAATGCATATGGAACATTTTCAAAGATAGACCACATGATAGGACACAAAACGAGCCTCAACAAATTCAAGAAAATTTAAATCATATCAAACATTTTCTCTGACCAAAAGGGAATGAAACTGGAAACCAATCCCAAGGGAAAAAAACCGAAACACTCAAAATCATGGAGATTGAATGGCATGGTATTAAACAATGAATGGGTCAAGAATGAAATTAGGGAAGAAATCAAAAAAGTTTCTGGAAACATATGAAAATGAACTCACAACAACTCAAAATTTATGGGACACAACGAAGGCAGTCCTGAGAGGGAAGTTCATAGTGATACAGGCTTACCTAAAGAAAATAGAAACATTTCAAACAACCTAACATGACACCTGGAAGAACTCGAAGAACAACAACAAAGACAGCCCAGAGCAAGTAGAAGGAAGGAAATAAGCAAGACCAGAGCAGAATTAAATGACATAGAGACTAAAAGCACAATTCTAAGGATCATTGAATCCAGGAGCTGGTTCTTTGAAAAGATAAAAAAAAAAACAACTGACAAGCCTTTAAGCAGGCTCATCAAGAAAAAAAGGGAGAGGACCCAAATAAACACAATCAGAAATGAAAGAGTAGAGATTACAACTGAAACCACAGAAATACAAAGGACTGTAGGAAATTACTATGCAGAACTATATGCTAAGAAATTTGAAAACCTAGGTGAAATGGACAAATTTCTAGAAAAATATAATCTTCCAAAACTCAGTGAAGAAGAAGCATAAAACCTGAATAGGCCAATAATAGCAGATGAAATTGAAGCAGTAATCAAAAAACTCCCAAGACACAAAAGCCCTGGACCAGATGGTTTCACAGGAGAATTCTACAAAGCATTTAAGGAAGAGCTAACCCCTATCCTTCACAGACTATTCGGAAAATTCAAAATGATGGAGGACTCCCAAATTCTTTTTATGAAGCCAGCATCATTCTAATTCCAAAACCAAATAAAGACAAAACAAAGAAAGAAAACTTTAGGCCAATATCACTGATGAAGATAGATGGTAAAATCATCAACAAAATATTAGCAAACCGCATCCAACAATACAGTAAAAAGATCATACACCATGACCAAATGGGATTCATCCCAGGGATGCAAGGATGGTTCAATATTTGCAAGTCAGTACATGTAACACATCACATAAAACAAAAACAAAGACAAAAAACACATGATCACATTAATAGATGCAGAAAAAGCATTTGATAAGGTATAGCACCCATTTATGATAAAAACACTCAGCAAAATGGGAATAGAGGGAGAATTCCTCAAGATAATAAAGGCCATATATGAGAGACATACAGACAACATCATACTCAATGGCCAAAAACAAAAGCTTTTCCACTAAGATCAGGAACAAGACAAGGCTGTCCATTTTCACCACTTCTATTCAATATAGTATTGAAAGTCTTACCCACAGCGATCAGAGAAGAAAATAAAATAAAAGCCATCCAAATAGGAATGGAGGAAAGAAAACTGTCACTGTTTGCAGATGACATGATAGTGTACATGAAAAATCCTATAGAATCCACCCCAAAACAGCTCAAACTAATAAATGAATTTGGCAAAACAGCTGGATACAAGGTCAATATCCAGAAATCAAAGGCATTTTTGTATACCAATAATGAAATAGCAGAAGCAGAAATCAAGAAAAAAATCCCATTTGATATAGCAAAAACAAAAATAAAATATCTGGGAATAAACCTAACCAAGGAGGTAAAAGACCTATATGCAAAAAACTACAAAAAACTGAAGAAAGAAATCAAGGAAGACACAAACAAATGGAAACATATACCATGTTCATGGATTGGAAGAATTAACATCATCAAAATGTCCATACTACCCAAAGCAATTTAGAGATTCAATGCAATACCTATTAAAGTACCAATGGTATATTTCACAGACATAGAACACTTTGAAAATTTATATGGAACCATACATGACCCCAAATAGCAATTTTGAGAAAGAAGAGCAAAGTAGGAGGGATCACAATACCTGATATCAAACTGTATTACAAGGCCACTGTAATCAAAATAGCTTGGTAGTGGCATAAGAACAGACACACAGACCAATGGAACAGAACAGAGAGCCCAGAAATAAACCCAAGTCTCTACAGTCAATTAATATTTGACAAAGAAGGCAGCAACATAAAATGGAGTAAAAATGGCCTCTTTCAACAAGTCGTGTTGGGAGAACTGGACAGCTACATGCAATAAAATGAAATTCAAGCACCAACTTACACCATACACCAAATTCAAGGTGGATAAAAGACTTAAATATAGGCTGTAACACCATTCAAGTCCTAGAGGAGAATATAGGTAGAAAAATATTTTATACAGCAACATTTTTACAGATATGTATAAAATCCCCTAGAGCAAGGGACATAAAGGAAAGAATAAACAAATGGGATCTCATCAAAATTAAAAGCTTCTGCACAGCTAAAGAAAACAGTATTAAAATAAAAAGACAACCAACTGTATGGGAAAACATATTTGCCAATGATGCCTCAGACAAGGGTTTAATCTCCAAAATATACAAAGAACTCACATGACTTCACTCTAAGAAGACAACTAACCCAATTAAAAAATGGGAAAAGGACTTGAACAGACAATTCTGCAAGGAGGACATACAGAGGATCCAGAGACACATGAAGAGATGCTCAATATTGCTTGCTATCAGAGAGATGGAAATTAAAACCACAATGAGATACCACTGAACACCAGTGAGAATGACCATCATAAACAAAGCAACAAACAACAAATGTTGCAGAGGTTGTGGAGAAAAGGTAATCCTAGTGCGCTGTTGGTGGGATTACAGACTGGTACAACCACTATGGAAAACAGTATGGAATTTTCTAACAAAACTAAAAATGGATTGCATTTTGACCCAGCAATTCCACTGCTAGGATTATACCCTAAGAACACTGAAACACCAATCCAAAAGACCCTATGCACCCTGATATTCATAGCAGCACAATTTACAATAGCTAAGTGTTGGAAGCAACCTAGGTACTCATCAGTAAATGAATGGATCCAACAGCTATGCTACATTTTCGCAATGGAATTCTATGCAACAGAAAGAAAGGAGCTCCTACCCTTTACAACAGCATGGATGGAACTGGAAAGCATTATGCTAAGCAAAAGAGACCAGGTGGTGAAAGATAAATACCATATGATCTCACCTTTAGCAGGAACCTAAAAACAACAAAAGAATCAAAGAAGCAAAATATAACCAAAGATACTGAAATAGAGAACAGGCTAACAGTGTCCAAAAGGGGTGAGGGAGGGAATTTTAGGGGAAAAAGGGAAGGTTTTACAGGAACAAGTATAAAAGACACATGGACAATAACCAGGGGGGTACAAGTGGGAGGGAGGGGGGAGGGTTTGGTGTGTGAGCTTAGATGGGAGTAAAAGACCAAAAACTATACTTGAACAAAAATTAAAATTAAAAAAATAAAATTAAAAAAAGAAGAATAGCAAAAAAAAAAACACTAATTAGTAGCAGTCTATTAATTTGCAATGACTAGACATTACTAGTCAGCTGATGAATATTTGTCCTTTTTACTTAAAAAATGTATTTTCTGCCCTTTTGGCTTATAATAATATACATATTTCAAAAAGTATTTTCTGTAAAAAGATTGAATTAGCAATTTTTTCTCTAAAACTATACAGTTAACTTATGGACATGCCATAAATGTTTCAGTTCATATGATATAAATATTAGCACTTGAAACTATACCTGCTCTTTGAAGTAATTTATACCCTCCCCTCTTGCAACTCTATGTTAAGTCCATCAGGAGGAATGAGCCAGCAAATTATATTTAGTTCTGTTTTTCTGTGTGTGTGATCTTAGGAGTTTACCTTTTATGAGAAAAATGTGAATCCTAATTTTTTCATCCAGAAAGCAAGTGACTAGGTTACATGGTTCTCCTTCTGTTTTGATTTAGTGATTAATCTACTAAGTTTTACTCGTCACTGAAATGTGAATCATGACATATAAATGAAGGTGCACTTTTTTACTGTCTGACTCTGAGAACACTTCCCATTATAATTATGTCTTTATCTGTACAATGAAACTAAACAAGGCTAAGTAACAGGCTGCCCTGGGTTATAGAACAATATATCTATCATGGAATTCTAGTGATATCATAAAACATAAAAGCATGTTTTATTTTTATATACTCACCATGACATAAACATTAAATTATAGCCCCATAATTCATTTTTCCTGCCTTCTATCATTTAAGCAATGTGTAACAATCAGTTGTGACTTCTTTTGTAACTTTTTATGTGGAGGTTCTATAAATATATAAAAAATAAAAAATTCCTATTCATCTGTCAAAACTTACAAGGCACACAAAATAAGTATGTGCCATGAGGGGGTAAGATTGGTTGATAGGCTCAAAAAAGATAGAAGCCTAACTTGAATTCATGGCTACACAAATATCTTTAGTAGTTCCATTCCCATTATATCCACTAGAAGCATTTAGTTCAAACTTCTTAAAAGATTTGGGTTCAAACTGTAGTGAGAAATAGATATTTCTGAAGAGAAGTTAATGAGTTATACAGATTACACTTTAGATATCAGAGTTTCTCCTAGAGCACACCAACAACACACACAAAGAAAATAATAATGCCATTCAATAGCAACTAGGGATATTTGCCAATCTCAGTTACCCACTGGTGATTACTTACTTGCTGATAAAGAAATGTGAAGGCAACTACAAGCAGCATGAAGTTCATTTGAAACTCATTTACGGCAGGTCAAGTGTCTTGAATCAACTGTAAATTCAGCTTAAGCTTAAACTGAAATACTGGTTGTAGAAGAAACATGTCCTAAAAATAAACTAATTTTTTGAGCTTCTAGAATTATTATTTTTTCCCAATTTTTTATTTAATTATTTTTCAAGTACAGTTTTCTGTCTATTACTCCCATCCCATTCCACCCCCATACTCTCCCCCTCCCATTTCCACCCTTATCAGCTGTTTTCCATGTATCCTTTATATATGTTCCTCTAAATCCCTCCCCTATTTCCCCTGAAATTCCCTCCCCTCTCTCCTCTGGTCACTGTCAGCCTGTTCTCTATTTCAGTGTCTTTGGTTATATTTTGCTTGCTTGTTTGTTTTGTTGTTTAGCTTCCTGTTAAAGGTGAGATCATATGGTATTTGTCCTTCAACACCTGGCTTATTTCACTCAGCATAATGCTTTCCAGTTCCATCCATGATGTTGCAAAAGGTAGGAGCTCCTTCTTTCTTTCTGCAGCATAAAATTCCATTGTGTATATGTACCATAGTTTTTTGATCCATTCATTTACTGATGGGCACCTAGGTTGCTTCCAACTCTTGGCTATTGTAAATTGTGCTGCTATGAACATTGGGGTGCATAGGTTCTTTGGGATTGGTGTTTTAGGGTTCTTAGGATACAATCC